>NC_140769.1:78543777-79793777 GCF_044657685.1 Stegodyphus dumicola | reverse complement strand
GCGACTTCGGATTGGGAGAATTATCTACCATCAGTTCTTTTTGCTCTCAGAACAGTCACACACGAAAGCACTGGTTTTACACCAGCAGAATTAGTTCATGGCAAAAACCTACGAACGCCAGTCACTTTACTTTATGAGCAGTGGCTAGAACCGATTGAAGAAAGTAATAATGTTTTCAGTTACGTTTTCGAACTTATTAATCGAATGAAGAAATGCCAAGAACTTGCCGTGGAAAACATGAAAGAAGCTCAACAACGGAGGAAAACATGGTACGATCGAAACGCAGTGAAAAGAGAATTTGCTAGAGGAGATTTAGTTCTTGTTTTATCAACGAATCGTCAAAATAGACTAGTACAGTGGAAAGGACCTGGAAAAATAGAGCAGAAAATTTCAGAAACCAATTATATTGTAAGTTTCGAGGAACAAAATGAGCCAAATCAAGTATATCACATTAACATGCTTAAACCATATTACAAAAGACCAGAAATTATTAATATGATAACTGAAGTGGAAGGAGACCCAGAAATGGACATTCCTCGTTTACATTCCAATCCAAGTATATTAAATTTTTCGGACATCATAGAGGAGAACGAACTCGAGAAAAGGTTGAAATCCGAGCAAATAGAAGATTTACGAAAGATTTTATGGAAATATTCTGGTTGTTTTTCAAATAATCCTGGACTAACAAACTTAGTTTGTCACGATATTGAGCTATTAAATAACGAACCAATACAAATAAAGCCATACAGACTGTCACCCCGACAGACTGAAATTCTCAAAAAGGAAATCCAGAAAATGCTCGATCTTAAAATTATAGAGCCGGGAGAATCGGACTATACATCTCCCATGATTTTGATAGAATCTTCATCAAAGGATCCTCGGCCTTGTATTGATTATCGTAAACTCAATGCTGTTACTAAAACTGAATACTATCCTTTGCCTAATATTGAAGAACGTATCGAAACTGTAGCAAAAGCAAAATATATTATTACCCTATTAGATTTATCTAGAGGCTACTGGCAAATTCCGTTAACAGAAAGAGCCCAAAGATATGCAACATTTGTAACTAGTTTTGGAAGTTTCAGGCCTCTACGTTTACCCTTTGGATTAAAAAATGCCCCATATTTTTTTAGCAAAGTTATGACTAGAGTCCTGGCTGGATGCGAAGGTTTCGCTGTACCATACCTGGATGACATTGCCATTTACTCAGAAAACTGGGGAGAGCACCTTAAAAACTTAACTTCTGTTCTAGAGAGAATACAGAAAGCAAATTTACGACTAAAACCATTAAAATGTAAATTTGCACAAGATCAAGTGAGATACCTAGGCCATGTTGTGGGACAAGGACAACGAACCCCGGATGAAGTAAAGATCCTGGCTGTAAAGGAGTATCCTACACCTAAAACCAAAACAGAAGTACGTGCTTTCTTAGGACTGGTAGGGTATTATCGCCAGTACATACCGAGATTTTCGGAAATTGCTTCACCCCTCACGGACGCTTTGAAAGGGGTAACAAAAAAAGGAAATATACAATGGTCTGAAATATGTGACAAAGCTTTTAAAAATTTAAAAGAGTTGCTATGTAAGAAACCAATTCTGTATGCTCCCGACTTTGATAAAAGGTTTATTATACAAACCGATGCCTCAGACAATGGCATGGGTATAGTACTATGCCAATTAGATGATGAACAACGTGAACATCCTATCTTGTATATAAGCAAAAAATTTACTAAGTTTGAAAAGAATTATTGTACTACTGAAAAGGAGTGCGCTGCTATCATCTACGCTATCAAGAACCTGCATTTTTATCTGGATGGTCAGCAAGAATTCTTGATTCAAACTGATCATAATCCTTTGGTCTGGCTACAATCCAACGCCAAATGTAACTCTAGATTGATGCGCTGGGCACTTTCATTACAACCTTGTAATTTTAAGGTCATTCATCGCAAAGGATCTTTGCACAAGAACGTAGATGTTCTGAGTAGAATTAAGTAATGTAATAACTCTTAGTGTATGTAACCCCGTTCAGGATTTATTTATTTATTTAATGTATACTCAACTGATGTATTTGAACGTTCTCCATTTTTTTTTCTTCCTATTTAAATGTGGTGTAAAAATATTTGTTTAAAACTTAAAAATTTTGGCCTGAAGTTTGGAAATTTATCAGAGAAGTTACCTTTTCTGTTTAAGCAAATGAGCAAGCCGAGCTTATTAAACTGTCAAATTTTACAGAACTTTTCCCTTCGGAAAAAGTCTCTCCGTTGGGGAAGAGGTTGTAACAGCTTTAATATCGTTATTAATCTCTCGTGCATTTGAAATAGATGAATATTAAATAATGTACAGATTACTGGCAATATTGAAATGCAGGCTCGAGAGCTGCATGCATTTTCTCGCACGAAGCATGTAATTATTTTTTTTAAATAAGTTTTTAGAATATGTTTTTCTCTTCTTGTTTGTATGTCGCTATTTTTTTTAGTGTTAAATAAAAGTTATTGCTGTGTTCCATCATTGGAGTTGCTTCATTTCGCCAAAGAAGTATTACAACGCGCTCTGCGGTGGAAGCGAAGTTTCATCATCCAACACCGATGCTGACGTAAAATATGAGTAAGGAAATACGCCTTTCCGCAATATCTCGTTGAGGATTTTTCTCAAAAAATGCATTAAACAACTTAAATTCATGTTGTGGCGTTTTCAAATTCGACACCAAAGTGTCCAAAGACGCATCTAAAAATTGAAACTAATCAATAAATTTCATTTCCAAATTCACCGGAAAAAAATTCATCGGAATAATGTTAACTTTATTTGCATACATTTTCGGCATGTGTTTTAGTAACAGGTGACTATCATAATTCCTGAAATTATGAATTACCACCGGAATGTAGTTTGACACTTTAAAATTCAAATTACAGGAGCGATGTGCAAGACCTCTCACATGCCCATCACTCCAGTGGCAGTGATCTCTGACCCGAACATCGCCTTCTAAGAAAGGATTCAATGACATATATTTGAATCGTAACATATATGACATATATTTGAATCGTAACTCCTTTCCGACGTCTCCTGCATCGGTAAACACTCTTTCATCTTTTGCAAAATTTTAGATTTGATTTCGCTAAACGTTGTGAAAAAATGTTCCATTACATTCTCTCCGCAAAAATATTCATGAAAAATAATCTTGTCTTCCACGTCAGTAACCATTAGGGTATAACTAATAGGAATGTGCTGTTCAATTGGGGTAGTATGACTGTTGCGGAGAAGGAAACGCAGTTTGAATCTTGCGCGTGAGGCATTCAAAATCGGTAAAGACACAAAAAGGATGATAATGCATTTTCATTAATTTTGTAAATTTAAGAAGTGTGTTTTTAGGAATGCTAACTTTCTGCGGTTTGTTTTCATTGCAAAGAGTTTTGTGATACTCTAACGTTTCCCTTCTCTGAAACATACTTAAATAAGTTTTACAAAAAAAATTTAGTCGTTTTTCGTTTGCGTGTAATAGACGATTAAAATTTCGAATACAAAAGAAATGTTTTTGAAAATATAGCAAATCTACTGTTTTTGTCGCATTTCGCTTTTCACTTAATTGCAAAGGTAATATTTCATTTTCCTCATATCCATACACGTTTATGGATACATCGTTCAGGTTTTCAAACATTTTTACATCGCCTAACGCTAAGGGAAATTTGAGGGATCCTAATTTAAAACGTGATATATCCTTTTTATACAAGTAAGCCTTCTGAGGATTTCGGAAAATCACTTGCGGCAACAGAATATAAAAAACAATTGTCGTCACCACATTTGATATTTAACAACGCTTTTCTATTTTTTAATCCCGTCGGTAAAGCGATGTTTTTACAACCACCGCGATTTTCCCGATAGTTTCCAACGTGTAAGTCAAGGTACTCTAACTTTTTTATTTTCTACCCGCTTCCATTACGCACAAAATTATCTATCAAATTAAAAATCTTTTTAAAGCATCTGTCAATGCTTTCGTAGATTTGGTTAGAGGATAAAATCCTTTCGCAATGAGAACAAAAATAAAAACACTGATTAATTTCTTTTTCATCTTCCCCCAGTTTCTCAAAACATATTTTCAAACATATTAAAATCCTGAGTCTTAAACTCGATCTAGTATTTAAAATGTTGTATATGGCAGGGCGTGTCGTTCTGAATATCTCATACGGATCTTTCTAAGCATCGAATGTTGTTCTTAAAGTGCGCAAATAGCCTCGGTGGGCTTGCGCTAACTGAATAAAATTCATCATTTGAAAAAAAAAAATAAATAAATAAATAATGGAACTTTTTTGTTTACAATATTATATAAAATTCATATTAATTTACTCAATTCCACTACCGCTTTCCAGCAAACTTAGCATTTTGATATCTTTTTTTTTTTTTTTTTATTATTTTACATACAGTGACTCTTAATCACCCCCAAAGCTTCGATTATACGATCAATACAATTCATATTTATATTAAATCTTTTGGGGGTGGCGGCGGTTTCGGGATACACCCTTACAAATGAAACATAATTGACATTTTTGAAGTCACAAGTTTCTATTGAAACATTTTTTCCAATGTATATTTTAATTTTTTTGAGTTTTTTGCGGAAGGTTTCGCCTTTCTCGGGAGCGAGGTTTAAAATAAGATCTTTCGACGGCTGCACATCCCTCAACGTGTCAACACATCTACGTTTGCGTTCTAAAATAAACTAATTTTAATTATAATTTTATGCTTAACATTTATCGCAGAAATTATTTAACAATAAAAAAACAATAACACACACACACAAAAAAAAAAAAAAAAAAAAAAAAAAAAATTACGTTTCAGTCACCATTACGAGCTTCCATTGTAATCCTTATGGAGGATGATAGCACCAACCACACCGCTTCGAAATGTAATGATCAAGTGAGAGTTTCACAAGTCTCTCCTTGTGCGCTTACAGGATTTTTACTCTTTGAAAACACGTATTTCATCAAATACTACTTTCCCCTCCTCCTCAAAATCTTAACCTTGATCTAACCTTTCTCAAGGAAAAGCGACCATCTCGTTCCTAATTTAGCAATGAAGAATATTATCCCAGCCCACTCAACTGAAATCAACCCTTTCAAATGCGCATATTACATTCGACTCGTGAATTTTAATTAAATCATTTACTGTTTTTTTTTTTTTTTTTTTTTTTTTTTTTTTTTTTAACAAGCTTCTCACCCTTCATTTAACCTTTTTCCTCCCTCATTACATTAGACGCACTATTTTAGAAAAACATAGTATATGACAAACAGTCTCGCCTACATTACCGCCTACTACTACATTAGCTCATCCAAGTACTTTTGAAGGTCATGGACGACTGCACTTCCGGGGTGCAGGGATACTCAAATCCTAACTACTTGCGTGATATATGCTTTACGCATGCGCGCATTGACAGAAATGTTTAATAAAGTAAACAAATAAATATTAAGCTTTTTTTTTTTTTTTTTTTTGTAAATTTTGATACCCTTTAGATCATAATTGCTCTTTATTTCATAAATTATGGTTTAATTTTATAATTTCTGCATGCCATCTTAACCAGACTTAAATTGATAATCTATAATCCAGAAAAACCCCTAATCCGGAATCGCCGAAGTCCCGACGAGTCTGGATTAAAGACTTTGTACTGTATCTTAGGAAATTTTGAATAAAGAACTAATTTTTTTCAGGTGCGCCTAGAAATACTTTAAGATGATGTTAAAAATTTTATAGCTTATTATACAATTTTTTTCGAAAAAATTATTAAAAATATTTCTAAATAAATCATAAAAATGGGCAAATTATATTTGGATTAAGCCTAAATTTTAAATTCTGGAAAAAGGAATCAAGTAAGTTTAATAAAAAAAAAAGAGAGATTAATAAATATATATCAAATTCAATTAACACTGAGGTACAAAACTTGGCAGTTTGGCATAAATGAGTCGTAGAATCAGAATATAAAAAAAAAAAGTTGGCAAATCATTTCAGAAAAATTCCGATTTTGTGTCAAAATATCTATGTTAGAACAATGCTATAACTAAATCTAATACATATATATAAGTCGTGCTTTCGAAACACGAAAAACGCAATTTGAATTTCATCAATCGGCCCAGTAGAACGGAAAAT
The DNA here is from genome assembly GCF_044657685.1 of Stegodyphus dumicola. Lineage (NCBI taxonomy): Eukaryota > Metazoa > Arthropoda > Arachnida > Araneae > Eresidae > Stegodyphus > Stegodyphus dumicola. The sequence goes on along the minus strand of NC_140769.1, from coordinate 79,787,648 downwards.
ATAGAATTGTCGCCCCCCCCTTTTTTTTTTGCATGACAGTTCTATAGCTCAACTTGGGATATGTATTAGATTTATATATAGCATTCTTGTAACATATCTATTTTGACATAAAATCAGACTTTTTCTGAAATGACATACCAATTTTTTCCAAATTTCGATTCTACAACTGAAATTATGGCTAGATATTAAATATTGTAATTTTTGGTGAGAAATTTATGGAAAAAGTAAAAAATTTATCTTGGCGATTTTTTTCAGTTTGTGGCAAGAATAATTCACTTGGTGAACTTCTTAATTTATAGCAACCTATTTTCCTTTTTCTTCACTGTCCACGAGTGAAAAAAAAAAAATCGTTCATACTTTCAAATAATTTTAACAAAGTGCAAACCACATTTTCATTAGTATCGTTAATAATAAATATGCCAAATTTCAAAGCTTGCCAAAATGTAAATTCACGTATATCTTAGGAAAGTCAGAATAAAAAACTCTAATTTTTTGCAGGTATGCTTAGAAACACATCTATTTTAAAAAGATGGCAAAACTTTTATAGGTTATAATACAAAATGTTTTTTAAAAAGTTTATAAAAATTACTTAAAAATACAAATTTTAAAAATAAATCACAAAAATAGGGAATTTTTATTTACGATGAACCTAAATTTCGAAATATGAAAAGAAAAATCAAGTAAGTTTAATAAAAAAAGATATATTAATAAATATATATCAAATTCTAATTGAATTTGATACATTGAGGACCTAAAATTTTGAGAGCTAATTTTTTAAAAACTACTCGTGCAATTTTTACAAAACATGACAGATTGGCATAGTTTGAGTCGTAGAATCAAAATATGGGAAACAATTATGGCGTGTCTCTTCAGAAATAAGTCAGATTTTGTGTTAAAATACCTGTATTAGAACAATGCTATCTATAAATCTAATACATATCCTAAGTCGCGCTTTCATGACATGAAAAATGCAAGTTGAATTTCGTCAATTGACCCAGTAGAACGGGAGATATAGAACTGGGCGCCCTTTTTTGTTTGTTTGGTTTTTGCACAGTGTAGATATACACAAAATATGTGGGATGACGATGCTATTGATATTATTCAGGAATTCACTCTATTTCAAAGTCAGCCCACCAGAGGCCAGGCAGTAAATTTGCTGAACACTGGTAGTTTGACCTAACATTGAATCCCGGCAAATGGTTTGACTGCATGGTTGGTTTACGTGGTTTTCCCCATGTGTAATGTGTATATGAGCCAGTTTCTCTTAGAAAAACGTCCACGTAGGCATCCATCCCCATTGGCAGATACTCATCATGTTATTTTACCTTAATCAATTATCCTAATCTCACATTTTTATCTAATGTAATTAAGTATCTAGCAGTTTGTGAATCTTACATACATTCTGATGTTTGTACATAATACTTGAATTTTATTTCTGCATTTCAAACTCATTTTCTTTTATGCAGCTTTCCTAAATTACGTTGTATTTTTCTGGATAAGTCTGTTTGACGGTAGACAAGCTAACTTTGATAGCGCACTTCTGCATAATTTTGATAAATACTCTTCGCATTTACTATACAAAGTCCTACATTAATATTTTAATGGCGAGACAAGTTATGTCCGTATCACATTATGTGTCGGCTAGGCGGGACTGAATGTCGAACGGGACATTTCTTGGAACCCGCATTCCCGGAAAAACCTACGTAACGAGGTTACCATTTTCACTTACTAAACAGACCCTGAACGCCAAACTAATCAGCTCAGATTGGCGAAAGAGACGTTTGTTTTCAAATTCCATGCTGTATCGCTGTTACAGAAGCATTTCAGTCATTTCTTTTTGACATTTTAAACTTGTTTGTTATTATTTAAGATAATAGAAAGGTGGTGGCTATTAAGTTGATCAGTTTGATCTCGACACTGGCTAAAGAGAAAGCTAAAGAGAAGAAACATGCAGCAAAGACATGAAGCAGTGTTTGCTCAAAAGAGTTAGCACTGGAGGTAAGAATATTTTATTTATATTTTTCAACATTTTTATAAACTTGTATTTCAAAATTTACTATTTGTTAAACGTTTTTTATAAATTTCAATATTATGAACTGTCTTTTATGTAATCTAATTAAAAAATGTTTGTACTAAGCAATCATGTTTCAAGATTATAATAAATTCTAATTATGTATTATGTAATTAACATTTATTTTTAATAATAATGTTACTATTGAGCAGAATTAAATCCTAAATTTTAAGTATGAGAAACACGTAATTTTATGCATATATTTGCTTTTCATCTGAACTTATTTAATTTTAAATACTTGGTGTGTGTATAAATATGTGTATGCGTGTGTGGGTGTTAAGTTTCAACTGTAAGTATGTTATTATATCAATTTGTTTATAGTTGAAAATTAAGCTTATACGGTTAAAAGTCTTTAATCCGGACGTCCATAATCCAGAATGATCTACAATCCGGACCTCAAAGCAACAAACGCGCAGAAGCGTTTATCCATGCACATTTAATATGTAACAGACGGTATAAGCTAAGCTAAAATTATTTGGCATTATTATTGCTTATCACAAATATGCAAATTTCAAAAGGAGCCATCCAGACCTCAAAGCTAAAAAAGCATAACACATTTACGCATGCACGTTTAATGTATAACAGATGGTATATGCTTGGCTAAAATTACCTAATTATCTATTTCAGTTAATGTTTCAGATTGTGTTGTTCCTTAATCTTCTAATTGAATTCGGCCTCTTTTTTTGTAGACTGTTAGAGCAATTTTATAAAAGTAAGCTTGAACTGTCGATTATGTCAAAAAGAATTTCCGATTCTGGAGCTGCCAAAGGATCTACAAAGCGAAAGCATGTTTCGATGTCCATCAAACAAAAAGTGGAATTACTGCAAAAAATGGGTAAAGGCATATCCATTGTTTCTCTAACCATTCCGAAATCTGTTTATCAATTTCACGTTATTCTACGGAAGGGGGGGGGTTAACGTCGCGGCGCCCAATGAACTGGAAGTTGACCTGTCAGCACTATCCTTATCTTCAGGGCAGATGTCTTTAATATAATTTAAATCAAATTCCTCGTCATTATAAATATCACGAATACATATGAAATAGTTTTCTGGTTGCAATTTTGACTATGCGTAATGTATGCTTTACGTATGCGCGTGTTGAAAGAAATGTTTAATAAAGTAGACAAATAAATATTAAGCTTTTGTTTTGTAAATTTTGATACTCTTTAGATCATAATTGCTCTTTATTTCATAAATTATGGTTTAATTTTATAATTTCTGCATGCCATCTTATCAGATTTAAACTGATGATCTACAATCCGGAAAAACCGATAATCCAGAATCGCCGAAGTCCCGACGCATGCGGATTACAGACTTTTAACTGTATATAGTTAATTATCCCAAGGCTGGATGGATAGTGACATAAAATTACTTAAATGTTACATATGTTTAAATGAAATTTTAATGTTTCCAATCAATACTCTGGTTGTTTATGATTTAAAAATTTAAGCAAAGCTTGCACTCCATCTACATGATGCCCATCTGCATTTAATACCAACAAAATTCAATTATTCCAGTAATTTATTATAAATAACTTTCTTAACATCTTATTTTGCTATCTAAAAAGTTGCATATATTTTTAGGTTTCAGAGGGATATCGAAGATAGATTAGCATGGATATCTGTGCATTTGAGATTTTACACAATAGCATATCTAGCCAAATTGCCAAAAAATAATACCAGATTTAGAGAAGTAATTCCGGCTAATCTTTGGAATATGGTAACAGGTAGTTTGGCGACATTTTGGTAAGGCGATAAAGGTTACTGGCTAGGACTTTAGCAGTGTACATGGATATAGTCAAGAGTGTGCGCAATGCCATTTTTGTGCAATTCTGTGATTTTTTTTAAGTGAAAATAGGTCGACGTGTACATGGATGATACCGTGTATGTGCAATTCGTAAAAACGCGGCGAACAGTGGGCGATTCTGCACTTTGTCCCAATTTCGCCCCTAATCTTCGTCATGATTAAGCACTTTTGTTCCATAAAAGTCCTAGCATAAGCGTAATTCGGCTAGCAGATTGTTGGAAAAAAATGTTGGAAATGTTGAGTGAAAAAAAAAAGTCCTTTACTTCGTGAAAACAAAATGGCGTCCAAACAAAAACTAGCAGGTTGCTGTAGCAGGGTTGGTCGCCAAAAAATCGCCAAGTTACCACAATCCAAAGATTAACCGCAATTCCACCAGGAGAAAGATTAGCTGTCACTCTTAGCCTTTTGGCCACAAGTATAGGTAATTTATATATCTGCATGTCATTCAGTTACCTAGCTATTAATATATATATATTGTTATAAAGAATTATCAGATTTAATTATATTTAATTACAATACAATTTTTTAAAATCTAATGTAATCATATCTAGCAATTTCGTGCATTAAGCTGCTGAAAATTATCAGCAAAAACATAAAGTAAGAAATTTAGAACCAATTTTTCACAAATCCCAAAAATTGAAATTCATAAGTAATAAATTTCAAATATTCCTATAAATACATAAAAGGAATTTAATAAATATTAAAACCAAAACAATCTTTGATGAGATTATTGCCTTTGAATTTATCTTTGACAAAATTGTGAATGATTATAAGATGTCTGTGAGGTAGTGAATGAAGTTAGTTAAGAATATTTTTCTTGAAATTTGGCTCTTTAGATAAATCTTGAAATTTCGACTGTACGATATTAGTATGAAGAAAAGCCTTACCTTTCTTGCTGTTTCCTCTAGTACCTCTGCGTTTTTTTTACTAAAAAGACTGAATTGTTCATATACAGTAGCATAAAGGGCAGATTTACTGTATGATAATTTTCCATCAGTTTAATATGCAAAAATACTAGGCATTATTTTTTTTTAAATTGTTTTGTAATTAAATATATAAATATATATTGGTGCAGGTGTAAAGAATTATCAGATTTAATTAAAGATAAATGTATAAATTTAGAATTCCTTATGATAGAAGCGTAAGTTATATAACATTAAACTATTATTTATTGAAAATATATTCATAATAAGACATTTTGTAGATATATTTTATATTTATTACTGATGATTATACTTTTTTCCTTTAGGAGAAGCAGAAAGCTCTTTCTCCTTTATCCCAAAAATGTGGCTTCTTTTGAATTTCGTCAATAAAATTGGCTTCTATTTCCACCGTCCACGATCATACTGTTCCCGCCATCGCCATATTGGAAGTTAACCGTGATCTCGTGAACAGAAGCAGAACTTTCGTCTAATTGGTTGATTCTACCCGGGACATTTTCGGTCAGGTTTGAAAAAATCTCTCGTAGCCGGAACACCGCTTCCGTAGCTAGGCGGGACTTCGCTTCAGGCGGAGCTCTTTTTTCTAGGAATCCTTCCGGTTAAATCAGTGCCTCCAGAATCTCGTTTCTCAGAAAAGTCCTGTTTAGTCGGGACAGTAGCCAAGTGTGATAAGGGTTTTACATATATTTGAGTTAAAGGAAGCTAAAGGTCTGAAGTGTGAATTATTTCAAGAACGGCATTTTGAAAAAACAACAGTTTGAAATGGAGTTTGTATGTGTTTGAGAATATTGTGACTTTCCTTAGGGAAAGAAAGATCACACTTCAAAACAAAATGGTTATCAAATCATGTAGGGCAAAATTCCAACAGCAAACTGCAGAAATGCTTACTAATCAGGCAGTGAGTGGATAATAGTTTACCATTCCATTGGGCTACTAGGCTTTTGTGAAGATGTACAAGAAGATCAAAGATTAAGAACAAAAATATGAGAGAAGTGTAGAGTAGACATCAGAACCCTGTCAACTGGTGCAGCTGCATTGGGTGGCAGAATTAAGGCATGATAAATTTTAGTAGTGACTGGTGGAAAAACCCTAGCACCGGCTGTGACCCAATGCAATATTTGTGGTGGGTTATAAAGAAAGAAATTCTTTATGCTACACAAGAGAAAAAATCACAGACTACAGTGATTTCAATACTATCAATATGACATAGTTTGACAAAAGTTTCGTAGAAGAGAGAGGTTTGTGTCCAACTGATCCCTCATAAATTTATGCAATGTTACTGAAACAGAGATTTGATGATGATGATGAAAAATTTCTATCAAAAATGACGGCAACTGAGAGACCATGAATTAAAAACTTGAAATTATACGTCAGCAAGTGAAGAAGCCCATTCTTCCCTTACCCTAAAAATTTCAAAATGCTCGATGATTGGTAATAACGTAAATGATGATCATCCAATTATAATCAAAGAAACAACCTTCAGTTTGGCATAAATTTTAACCAAGACACTATCGATTTTGGCGAACAGGTACAAGTCCCTCTTCATCAAGAGCAAAGAAATTCTGGAACCTGTATCTGTTTGCCCACGAAATCAATTGTCTTGGTTAAAATCTACACCAACCACAAGGTTATTGCTTTGGATAATTGGCTACTTTATTTCTTGGCGTGCTTCTCTTTTCTCTTGGTAAATGACCATCTTTGCCTAGAATTTTCGAAAGATGCAGAATTTCATGTACAAAATGTAACTGCATAACTTTACCGTCAGTGATCATGAAAATTGCATAAATATGTTACCCGACTTGCTTATGGATAGAAAATTAGTTTTCTATCCATCCAACAAATCTCCTAATCAAAGACAAGTCAGAAGAATTACTTTACTAACCATAAAATGCAGAGATTTCAAATTCTTCCCTAAACTATAACCACATGTACAGCAATTTTCCTCCATGAAAAAGGTTCATTCCATAGTTAACCAAGCTATTCAAGAACTGAATAAAACTACAATGAACACCCAAAACAAAGCCTTCCAAGAAAGGAGACAAACAAAGACTTTTACACAGAAAAAATGTAAGGATAAACTCCCTGAAATAAATTTAACCTAAGGAAAAAAATTACCTTCATTCTCCTACATTGTGCTATTCCAATGGCCATTATTTGCTCTCAATGTAACCGAGTTACAACAAGAATTGGCAGAATGGAACTATTTGAAGTTTTGTTTGTTACTCTAATGATAAGCATGCGGTGGACAGTTAGAAAAGAGATTAAATTATTACATACATTATTTAGTAAATTAGTGATTAATAAAGAAATGTGTCAGTGCATGATTTCTATTTCAAAATGCATTTATATGTCAGAAACTAAACTACTGCTTGTTCACAACAAGTCACATTTAATAGGCCAAAAATCTGCAAGTAGCTCATGAGCATAGATTGAGTTAAGGTATGGAAGAGCCACATGTTGCTTTCAAGCTGCCGTCTGGCCATTTTAGACATATATAAATGTAGACAACTGATGCTTATAGGATTCTGACAGAAATTTAATTCTTCATTTTCCTGGTTTTCTATGACCAAACTAAACAAGTTCTTTGACCAAATATGATGAATTAATAAATAAATAATGAATAATTGTAGAATTTTACTCATAACTAAAAAACACAATAAAATAATTATGAACATTATAAAAATTTATTTACACATTGTTGTTACGTTAATGAATGCTAGATATATATACAGAGAGTAAATACATATCCGAAGCATTCAAAAAACAGAGCTCTTAAAAAAATTATATCAAGATGATGGGTGTCTATTACAATATACAACCACACAATAGAGTGACTTCTAAACTATGCTATTTATTTTTTCAAAAATGTGGGAAGTACTGGTTAAAAAAATTTGGTTTAAGAATAAACTAATATGTTGACTTTTTCAAAATTTATACATCTTAGGCTAACAGTCCTTGTTTTAATTCTATATCTTTTTAATAACATTTTCAGCACTTTTTATTTCTTTATTATTTTTGTCTGTGTTTCTTACCACATTTTTTATTTTATTCAGGCCATGCAACAAGTTTTCCTTTCAAATCAACCATGTATTGCTGCTATAAAGTTTTAAAGAATTACATCTTTTAATATGTAACAACTCTTAATGCTGCCACCTCATTACAAACAGTTCTATGAATAGTAAGGTTACATTAATTCTTTTGTCTGCTTTCCTATGAGGAAGGATAATTTTTGTTTACTGATTATTAGATCTACTTTTTGCTATTGAATATTATGGATCCATACTTTAACTCTTCTGACTTTTTAAGAAAGTTTATATTTTCTCTGACTTTTCAGGATTTTCCATTAAGAGTTTTAATCCTTCATGTCCTACAAAATAAGAAATTAGAACGATCAGTGCTACAGCAAAAATCAATTTAATATATATTCTTATTAATTGAAGAATTTTCTACTTAGGTCCCTGTAATGGAATGCTCACTTTAATGAGTGGTAGTTATAATGTGCATCAGCTGATTTATACATATATTACCTTTACCATTATAAGAAGTAAAAATTCAAACATTTCTACAATTTTAAATGAATTTTACGCATGATGAACATTCACTTCATGAATGAATGTAAATACATAATTATTGTAAAATATTTATTTTGTTATGAAAGAAAGAAATCAATATTGGAATACATTTAATGGCATACATGATGAAAAGACAATGTGCAACAAATTAGATGTGCTTACATACATACAAAAAGCATTAAACAGTATTTGTAAATCCTCTGTTTGGTGGAGGTGCCTGCTCAGGTTTCTTCCACAAAGAACTGAACATCTATAAGTAAAGGGGGGAAAAAGTGACTCAAAACCAAGTAAATATAAACTAGAATAAATCTGCAGATAAAAAACCAACCTAAATTTATGTCATTATACTAACAACTCTACAATGTACACACACAAGTTCTTATATAAAACGACAAGTATGAAATACAAGAAGAGTATTCAAAATAAAAATAATTAACTGGCTTTGAACAAAAGTCTTTACCATATGCATGTTAAAAATTGATGCTTATATTGAGAGAAAAAAAAAAAAAAAAAAGAGTTATACTGTGCAGGCAAGCCTCCACATTATTATGCATCAGGTATGCTTACTGCAACAGCAAAATGACAAGGCGAAAAAGAATGGAACAACTGGTTTCTGCTGCTAGAGTTTGGAGGTGTAGGCTGTTCCTTTCCTGCCGATGCGATGTGCCGATTTTTTTTCTCGTTTGCTTCTACCTTGAATGCTGTCTGTTAACCCTGTGGAATTCCTTTTTGTAAAATTTTAAAATAAAGGTTCAATGCACAAAAAAAAAAAAAAAAAAAAAAGAGATTTCTCCAGATTCGTAGAATATGGCTGCGGTTAATAATTTTTATTCAACCACTTTATCTTTTTGAGAAGTCTTCATGAGTACGTGTTTCCTCTTTTCTAGATATAAGAAAAAGAAGAAAAAAAAAAAAACATTGTTCACCAAGTATAGTTATTTACTGCCATTATATTTTGATCGTTCCTTTTTCACCAGAACTTTGATTTGTACAGATGGAAGAAGATTGACTTTAATTTTGAGTTCAACGTTATTTCAGTAATGTGCATTACATGTGTTACGTGCTCCGGGTGTGATGTTGTTTAAGACCTATGTGTGTCTGTCTGGCTACTATTTTCTTATTTTATCTTTAATGCTTATTCAGAAATGGTGATGTTAAAGGAAAAATAAGAGTTAATTGATTCTGTAATATTTGAATTATCATCCTTTGGGATAAGTTTACTTTGATCTCATATTTCTTTTCATAGATTTCACATTTCTATTTACACATATATATGTATCTATAGGTTATTGCATCCATAACACAATCTACTAAGTAATTCATTTGATTTTACATTTTATAATACTTTATTTCACACCAAAATTATTAAAAATATGAATTTTGAATAAAATTCCTTTTGTAACATATAACTATGATCAGAAAAGGATATTAAATTTGGAATGAAACATAAGCTGAAGAAGCAACATCAAAGACCAATAAAGCATGAAAATCTGAACTGAAAATGAAACATTAAAAAAAAAAAAAAAAAAAAAAAAAAAAAATCGATCAGTACATTATATTCATATTCAAGTTGTTTCAGATAAAAAATAAAATTAAATCCCTTCTACTCTAAGCATACCGATCATAATAGCGCGAATATGAACTGACCATGTGGAACGAGAATGTAAATTATTAAAATCTTGATAGAAATTCAAACGTGTGTAGTATTTAGATGGAAAAAAAAGAATACCAAATGTACCAGAATTTTCTACCATTTTCGCAATTCTTTGACCAATAGAACAATGTGCATCTGTCTGAACTCGCACACATCAAAGATTACGTTAATGCAGAAAAAGGGGCGAAAAACTATTGTTGTAAAGGGAGAAGTAGAGGGCGCTGCTTGGCAGTAGCGTAATGCATGCAAGTAGAAACGAAATATCGTTTGATTAGGCAACATGATTTCTGTGAAGGTAGTCCGCCTAACAATAGGACAGTTGTAAATATGTAAATATAACGAATAGTAAATAGCATTAGGAAAACTGAACCATCGGATGGTTTTGTGTTAGCTCTACGATCCGCCATGGATAAATGCAGGTTCGCCATAATGGTGCATCTTACGGAAAGTTTGGATTTGTTAAAGTGAACTTCACGAGGAAGTATGTGTCCAGACCATGCCCTAGGTAAGAGCATGATTATTATTAAATTTTGAATGTGTTTGATTTGAATTTTGATCATTAGCAGTCTTAGGTACATTTAGGTATTAACACGAAATAATGGCAGAACTAGATAGATTAAAACGAAAGAGAACTGCATTGAGAACGATAGTATCTAAACTATTAAAGAAAGTTGAGGATAGCTTAGCAAAGAAAGATACAGATGAATTGTGCGAAGTGCATGAATTATTAATAGAAAAGAAAAGTAATTTGAAAGAATTAGATGAGGCAATTCATTCCGTAATTGAGATAGATTCTCTAGAAGCGGATGTAGTTAGTTCTGAGGAATATCAGGAAAAATGTTCTCGAGCTATTAAACGAATTAATCGAATGTTGGAAGAGGATAAAATAAGTATTAAAGATCCTGAACAAAACCTGGTTAGACTGCAAAATGTACAAAGTATGGTAAAACTTCCAAAACTAGTTTTAGAGAAATATTCAGGTGATCCTGAAAAATTTACGGAGTTTTGGAACAGTTACGAAAGCACTATAGACAAAAACGAAAGTCTTAGTAAGATAGAAAAATTTGCATACTTGAAAACATTACTTACAGGTGCCGCGAGTAATGTAGTATCTTCATTAGAATTAAATGCAAAAAATTATGATGAGAGCATAAAAACTTAGCATAAAGGATAGATTCGGGGAAAAAGAAATAATAATTAGTCAATTCATGAACAAACTGTTAAATTTAGAACCAGTAAGGAATTCAAATAATATTAAAGCTTTATGTAGGTTATATGATGAAATCGAAATACCAGTTCGGAATTTGGAAGCGCAAGGAGTTACGAAAGGTTCATTTGGTCAGTTATTAATACCTGTGTTGTTAAAAGCTATTCCAGAAGAGTTCATTCTGGAATTTAATCAAAGGAAAACCCAAATGAAGAAATTAATGTATCTGACTTGTTGGACTTCATAAACCAGGAAACTGAATGTCGTGAAGCGTCGAGTTTATTGACGCGAGATAAAAGAAATACCTTGCCTCCACGTTTCGAACATGCTAAGTCTGATTATTAAAAAATTCACAGAAATGTACCTACGGCTGCCAGTTTCAATGCTGTTGATAATTGTGCATGCATCTTCTGCGAAAAGTCCCATAATTCCTTTTCTTGTGATAAAAGCATTAAAGAAAAATTGTGTAAGTTACGTACTGAAAATAGATGCTTTATTTGTTTTCGAAAATATCACATTTGGAAATCGTGTAGGAATAAAACTAACTGCTTAAAATGCGGGTTTAAGTCGCATCACGAGTCACTATGTATGAGTAGTTCAAATCGTAAAAAAGCGCGAACGGCTTCAAATCAAAACATAAAAGAATTGTGCGAAAGCTTACGAGATAATTCAGTAGATCAAACACAAAACTCCCCGAAAGAACACACGCTTTCTGTTGCTCCTTGTGATAAATCATTGAAGAAAAATCCTTTATTGCAAACCTGTTCAGTGTTAGCTCATTATGAGGGAAAGTCAGAGTTAACTAATTTAATTTTCGATTGTGGTGCTACACGAAGTTTTGTTCATATTAGTGTAGTTAAGAAATTAAACTTAAAATTTGCTGGAATAGAAACATTGTCTATTTATTCTTTCGGAATGAAATACGCAGTACCTAAAACATATAAGGTTGTCGAATTCTGTGTTCCGGATGCGAAGCAAAAGAACAAAATAAAAATCAGCTGTATCGTCACTGACACCATTACGGTTGCGCATATGACCATGCCGTCAAAACAAACACTAAAAATGATGTATGAGTGCGGATTGCGAATTGCTTGTTTATGTAAAAGAAGCGTTGGAATTCTAATAGACGTAGATTATTACTGGAAGATGGTAAGGGGGGAAAAGTTTCAATTAGGAAAGGAAATTTATGTGATTTCTACTATGTTTGGATGGGTCCCAGTTGGCCTTCAAGATAAAGAGAGTGAAATAGTATCTCAAAACACAGCAATAGTAAACCTTTCTTCTTGTGTAACTGATTCATTGAGATCGTTATGGACTTTAGATTTGATGGGCCTTACCGATGACTCAGCAATTTCTAACGAGGTGAGAGAAATGATTCAGAGCTTTTGAAAGGAAATACGGGTCGAAGGTAATAGATACTATGTCAGTTTATTATGGAAATCGGAAGCAGGGCAGTTAGAAAATAATTTCGGAGCAGCATTAAGACGATTTGAGACGTCTTAAAAATAGACTTATTAGAAATCCTGAGATTTATCAGCAGTATAAATCCGTATTTGAAGAGCAAATGAAGGAGGGTATAGTTGAGAAGTGTTCACAGGAAATAACGGAGGCATCGTATTTTATGCCGCACAGGGAAATAATAAAACCTAAAGAAACCCCAAGGTGTAGGATTGTTTACGACGCGAGCTCTTCTAGAACTAAAGGTGTAAAGTCCTTAAATGATTTTTTAGAACATTGGACCTAGTTTGATCCCCGTGGTTTAGGACATAATTTTAAAATTTCGGAAATATGAAATTGCTTTCAGCGGAGATTTAGCTAAGGCCTTTTTAATGATAGGAATCTTAGAAAAGGATAGGGAATATTTAAAATTTCTTTGGTTCGGGAATAGTGAGGAAAAATATAAAGTTTTAAGGTTTAAACGTCCTCCATTCGGACTTTGCTGTAGTCCAGCAATTTTAGCGATGGCGATAAAATTCCACATTAAAAAATATAAAAGCACAAATCCAGAAAGTTATGAAATGTTAGATTCCTCATTATATGTAGACGATTTATACTATGGTGCAGACACTATTGAAGATGCATGTCGATTATCCTCAGATGCGGTTAAGATTTTTAAAGACGCTGAGATGAATTTGAGAAAATTAAGATCAAATTCCGAGGAACTTAATTCCTGGTGAATTGGAAAAGGTTATAACATAGAACCAGCTAAAGAATCAAAATTGTTGGGCATGATCTGGAACTCTGAAGCAGATAAGATCAGGTTGAATTGCGAATTTTTAGGAAATTTATCCCATGACTGCTGAGGCCACAAAAAGGACTATTCTCCAAATGGTGGCCAAAATTTACGATCCAATTGGTGTTTTCCAACCTTTTGTGATGAAAATGAAAATTCTGTTACAAAAAATTTGGACATTAGGTGTGGACTGGGATGATACCCTTCCATTAGAAATAATTAAGGACTGGAGTCGCTGGCAAGCTGAATTAAAGATGTTGGAGGAATTTTCTCTTGGAAGGAAGTTGGAGGAGAAAATATTTTGGTAGTAGTAAAAAATCTAATGTTAGCCTTCATGTATTTGCTGACACTAGCCCTAAAGCGTACAGCACAGTAGCATACTTTAGATACCTTGATTCAAAAAATATTATTTGCACCAGTTTCATTACCGCAAAGGGTCGCGTAGCTCCACTCAAGACTATGACTCTACCTCGTTTGGAGTTGATGGCTGTTTTAGTAGCCGCCAAATTGTCTATGTATTTGACAAAGCTGTTTCCTGAACTGTGTCATCAAAAGTTTCTTTGGAATGATAGCCAAATAACTATCTACTGGATAAACGGATGTGCAAGAAACTGGAAACCCTTTGTATCAAACCGAGTTTCTGATATTCAGTCACTCACGGATCCTGAATGCTGGTTTCACTGCAGTGGGAGTGAAAACCCTGCTGACCTTTTATCTCGAGGAGAAAATGCCTTTAATCTTGTGAGAAGTTCCCTTTGGTTACAGGGACCTAGCTGGCTGTCTCAACCTGAAAGTGTTTGGCCAGTAAATCAACAGACCAACATCGACGAGGAGAGCGTTCAGAACGAAGCAAGGGTGCAAACATCTCTTCATGTTTCTATTCAAGACGTAGAATCTTCAGCATTACTAGAGTTAATGCGATTCAGCAGGCTGCTGAAGGTGTATCGAATTACGGCTTATGTTATGCGGTTTGCCAACAATATAAAATGAAATTTAGTGAAAGTCAAAGGTCCATTAAGCTCTGTTGAGATTTCGCGAGCTGAGCTCTATTGGGTAAAAGTTACACAGCGAAAATACTTTGTGAGAGAGATTCTAGATCTATCAAGTGAAAAATGCTTAGAAAAGACATCGTCGATTTATTCACTTAACCCAGAGTTGGATACCCATGGTCTTCTGCGTTTAAAGGGCAGACTTCAATTCTCAGACTTTGCTTTCAAAGAAAAACACCCATGGCTGTTACCTTATAAAGATAGATACAGTGAACTAGTAATTTTTGAGTCTCATAACAAACTGTTTCATGCTGGAGTCGAAGCTACCTTAGCCGATATTAGAGAAAAGTTTTAGATCATAAAAGGACGCCAATTCGTCAAGTCCACGTTAAGTAAGTGCTTTTTGTGTAAACGATACAAAGTGCATGCCGGTACACAGGAAACCACTCCTTTACCACCTGATCGTGTTCTTCCATCATCTCCATTTTCTGTAACAGGGCTGGATTATGCTGGTCCCTTCTTTACAAAGGACAGCAAGAATAAACACTATCTGCTTTTGTTTACATGTGCTACAACTCGAGCTTTACATCTAGAACTTGTCCCTTCTATGAGCGTGGAGAATTTTATGCTTGCGTTTCGCAGGTTTATTTCTCGTCGTGGATTGTGCTCAACGATATATTCGGACAATGCCAAGACATTCAAATGTGCTGATCTAGAGTTGCGAAAAATTTGGAAGTGTATTCAACATCCATCTGTACAAAATTTGTTTTCTTCCCATGGTATAACATGGAAGTTTATTGTGGAAAAAGGAGCATGGTGGGGAGGGTTCTGGGAAAGGCATTTTAGAACGATCAAAACTTGTTTAAGGAAAATAGTTGGACGTTCTAGTCTCTGTTTGAATGCACTAGAAACAGTCTTCGTAGAAATCGAAGCCATAATTAATTGAAGGCCCATAACGTATGTCTACAATGACCCTTCAGAACCCTCGCCGCTAACTCCTGCTCATTTTTTAATTGGTAAACGTTTACTTTCTCTTCCAGTTACAAGAGTGTGCAGAGAAGACTTGATTGGGTCTAGACATTCCTTGATCAAAAGGTATAAACATCAACAAACCTTGTTAAACCATTTTTGGAATAGGTGAAGGAAGGATTACTTGCTTTCTTTAAGATCTGTGAATTTATGTCCACCTACTAAAGTGTCTGGTCAGTTTAATGTTAATGACGTAGTCCTTGTACATGACGACCGTTTACCTAGGAATTTGTGGACACTAGGTAAGATAATAGAAACTTATCCTGGCAGAGATGGTCAGGTTCGCTCTTGTCTAATAAAAACTCTAACAGGTAATCTAAAGAGACCAGTCAATTGCTGTACAACCTTGAAGTGCATAATTAGTAGTAAAGAGTTACTGTGTAATAATCTAATTTATTGTTTGCACATATGTCATCTTCTGAGTATCTTTATTGATTGTTGCTAAATGTAGTTTAGTTTATATAATTATTGCGAATTTTGATTTAGTATAATGTTTCTTATTTAGTAATTACTTTATAAGTTGATTTAATGTGTTTAAACATTACTTAATTGTTATTTGTAATTTGATGTAGTTTATAGAGTATTCAAATGTTGTGTTTGATTTAGAAATACTGGTTTATTTGTATTCGGTTTGTGTGAACTTTGAGTTCACAGGTGAGGAGTGTTGTAAAGAGAGAAGTAGAGGGCGCTGCTTGGCAGTAGCGTAATGCATGCAAGTAGAAACGAAATATCGTTTGATTAGGCAACATGATTTCTGTGAAGGTAGTCCGCCTAACAATAGGACAGTTGTAAATATGTAAATATAACAAATAATAAATAGCATTAGAAAAACTTAACCATCGGATGGTTTTGTGTTAGCTCTACGGGCCGCCATGGATAAATGCAGGTTCATCACAGCTATTTCTGGGAGTATAATTCACCATTTGACATTCTATATAAAGAAGAAAAGCTGTTTATTTAGTTTTGGCTTTGGTGCAGGGAAAAAAAATGCCCATTCATAAAAAAAAAAAAGCACTAAAAGCACAAAATATAAGTGCTTTAGAGAAAAAGTAAGCACCTATAAGGGTTTTTGTATTTTATTTTCAAATATAAGGACTTGTAAGGGCCGCTACGAACCCTGTTTAATAATCAAATTATTTTATATTTATGTTATCATATATACTACTGGAGCAGACATTTTTTCATTCCCTCTAGTACCTGCATAATATTTAACCCTGCAGTAACTGTACAGGATCATACAATGTAACTCATACCTTTCTTTACACGTACACCATTTAATTTAACCATGAATACTTTTAAGAACTTTTCGCTTGAAATACCCTTTCGCTTACTGTGAAAGATTTACAGGCATTCTGTTTAACTGGATGACAGATGTTATCTAAGGAGTAATAATAAACAAGAACAAATTTTTACATTTTCTTTTATTAATTAATTTAATTAATATTACTTTACATATGCTACATTTATCTGTTATCTGCAGTTTTTTTTTTGGGGGGGGAAAGGCAATTATCATCATCAATTCTTTCACTTTAATGTGGCGTTATTCCACATTACATTCAATTTTATGATTTTTTTTTTTTACAAAATCTGTCATTTATCTTTTCAGATATTTATCAATCTACCCATCTATTCTATGAACAATTTCTGCAAAACACATCAATCATTTCAATGCTTCATCTGTGGCAGGATAGCTTGGGATAAAGCAATATTGAAAGAGAGGGAGCAAGAAAGAATATAAACATTTATACTTTATTTGAAATTTGAATCCATACTCATCACCATGAGAGTAAATTTCCTTTAACCAGTGCATTAAACAGGCAACTCAAATGAGTAAACTAAAATATATCATTTTTATTTTGCGGGTCTAGCCAACAACTTATGACATGGAGAGGGGGGTTGAACAGAAACATAATTACAATAAGCATCAATGAAATATCTGTGTGCAGTTCCTTAGCAAAAGGTACTAATGGCATTAAAGGACCTGAATATTATATCACAAAGAATAACAAAGATTTATTCTCTGAAGGCATTAATAAAAAGAGTAAAAACTCAAATAACTGGTCTTAAAGAGTACATTCATAATCAAACGTTTATAAGCTTAACTAAATTTTATAAAATATGTTGCAGAATTTTTGTTTGTGCTTTTTATATGCAGTATACAAAAGAATGTTTTCCTATTTTTCTTTCTTATATAAAATATTTGATACATAAATTATTATTTCACTTTACAACAATTTTCAGCACAAAAAACTACATGGACTAAATATTTTGGAACAACTGCTCCAGGATTAATAATTTCTATATTAATGTGCTAAATATTTCATAATTAAATATTATTCATCTTTTCTGGCATATCTGGCTACCAATTTTTTTTTTGGTATATTCAGCAATTAATACTGAATTCTGAAATTGGCAAAAACAAATTACTGGCAAAATCTATCTAGGCAAAAATTATAAAGGTCATCTTTGAAATTTGATGGCCTCTTAATAATTTAAAAATAATAATTATAGGCTCAATTATATTATAAAATACCAAAAGCCCAATTTTTAACAAACTTGAAAGAATAAAAATTAACAGACATATGATGAAAAAATGAATAAATAAAAATGAAAATAAATTAATAAATACATATTGCCACCTTTTTTAAATACTCTATTTCAAAAATTTTGAATTTAAATACTGGAATTGCCTTAATTTTGGATGGAAAAAATTAAACTAATTAATATTATAAACAATTAATTAACAAAAATGCAATATAAATAAAATCTGAAAGTTTTCAGATTTTATATTACACCCAAAGGGACTTTTTTTAACAATTTGTGTGTTACCTTTATACATTAAATATCATGTCCTTCGCACTTAAAACATAAAATTCAATTCAACAGAATATCACAAAATAATTTTAAAAGCCTAATATAGTCTAGCGTGCTGATGATAAAAATGTCCCCCCCCTCACCTGTACAGTGTTGCCATTGCTCGCCTTGAAATCATAGAATTTCTCAATCAAAAACTCATAAATGCTTTACAAAATTTGAAATAGATAATAAAACAAATTCCAAATTTGGACTTTCAGACGCCCATACTCGGGTAGAGACCTACATTATTCAAAATTTGATGGCTCTATGTACCGTTGTTTTATCACAATGTGAGAAACATACATACATTTATGCAGATTCTTCCTTATTTAATTTCTTTAAATATAATACACGGCGACAATATTTGGAGGCTACAATTTGAAAAGTGAAATACCACAAAATGCCAAAATGAAATTAATAGCTAATTAAAAAATATTATTAACAATTAATAATATTATAAATATTATTAAAAAATTATTTTATTCATATTTGTTATATATGAATATTCTATACATGTATGTCTATTGAAACGGTAATGTTCCATAAAATTTTGTTAGTTATTAATAATATTATAAATATTATTAATAACTAACAATAACATATAATATTATAAATATTATTAATAACTAACAAAATTTTATGGAACATTACCGTTTCAATAGACATACATGTATAGAATATTCATATATAACAAATATGAATAAAATAATTTTTACACAAATTTATTTTGTAAAATAAAAGCAAACATTTTCAAAGATTTAAGGACAGATTGTTTAAAACATGAAGTAAGAGAAGGGGGGAATGATTCTTCACAGTTTTCAGATACTTACATTACTTATCACTTGGCGACCCATCATATTCGATACTGCAGATGTAAAATTTTCTGACCCACCAACTTTACAACGTAAATAACCATACAAGTTGGCACCATTAAGAACAAGAGCAATTAGAACTACAACCTGAAAAAATAATTAGCTTAGCTATCTTATATATTTAACAGTAAAATAAAAATTTAGTGATTTTGACCAACTTTTAAGACACTAATGAACTAAGCATTAGTTTATTTAGAAATAAAAATTTTATATACAAAATAAAGTTTATTATCTACATGCTGAATAAGGATTATATTTTACAACATAAATTATTATAGTAAATATGGCATGTTAGATAAAAAGACAGAACATTTCAAGAAAAAAGACAAATTTTTTTCTAGCCAAATGCACACATGCACATAAGATAATGTTAGGTAAAATCACAGAGGCATAATAAATAAATCATAGAGTTGATACAGTACTACTATGGTAAATTCTGTTTAACATACAGGTTTAAAATTACAAAAAAGTACTTGAAATAGGATGACTGAAATAAAAATAAAAAAATTTGAATGCCTGGGAATTAATACTGTCACAAATTCCGAACAAAAGACAGATCATCATTTTAGCAAACTTTTATTTTCTGTATAATGTAACGTGAAACGATGAAGGAAATAATGCTGTACTGGGAAAATAAGGAAAGAATACAGGGACGAGCATATTTAACATTGAGTAAATGTTAAATTGCTTGCTAATTTGGCAAGATATAGCCAAGCTGCCAAGAGTTTTGGTGAGTGGATTTAGGGTTGCCAGAAAAAGGCGAGAAATCACTCATTTGGTAGGTCAAAGGCTATATAAACCCTGCCTGTATGCGAGATAGAGTATCGAGAGTATGTTTAATTCAGTAGTAGTGTCTTGAGTTCAGAGATTAGATCGAGAGCGATCGACCGAGTCGAGAGCTGTACTTTAGTGCTTTGCTGTGAACCATTACAGCCTGAAGGCTATGTTGCTGATTGTTTTAGCGTGTTTGTCATAGTTTTTCGATGAGTGTAATGCGTCTTTGGACCTGTCCTGTGTAGTAATGAAGAATAAATTGTGTTTTGATTCTCCCTCAATCACTCCAAATCCACAACACATCAGTAGCTATAGAGGATGCAGCAAATACAAAAAGAGATTTGAAAAGAAAAGCAGCCCACTTCAGCCTAAAGACCCAGAATTCATGGAGGAAAATTTTCCTAGATCAAAGGCTACTAAGTTCCCTGGGCTGTAAAATCCACCCCAAGCTACTTATAGTGAGAAACTGAAATGTAAAATTACGCCCCCCCCCCCGAAGGACATAAACGACGGTATAGCATGGATTCAAGATGACGAGATCAATGCATTTCTAACCTTAATCATTTCGTGCATAGAACAAATCAGAGCTGCGAAAAGTTCAGCAGAGAAATTAGACAGGTTTTCAGGCAGCTATGCTCCTCATAAATTTTGCTGAATCAGAAAATTAGAAAAGTACATTCACCCCTCCTACAACGGACCAATAAGATTGCAGAAAATTCACGCAGCTAAATTCTTTGATCTCACGTTTCCATTTCTACCTTCCTCCATCCATACAGCAGCGAAATGACAATTTTCTTACTTAGTCGGAGTAGCTCCAAATGTGTTATACGTAAGGCTCATCATAGCATCTTCTGGATCATTCTCTTCTGGAATTCTCTGCCAACATCCATCTATGTCATGATAGGAAAGTCTTTTTCTTCATGCGTCACACGCAGGATGAGGTTATTAGCCCAGGGTCCTGTTTTCCCCTGAGCCTCCAAATCCATGAACCCATAGAAAGTAACAATATTATAATCTTAGAAAGCATCAAAGATGTAACACACTGACTGTAACAATTTAAACACGCTGAATGATGAAAGTATTACACATTAATGCAGCCAAATTATTATGTCAGTTTGGCGATGCTACAGCTCCACTAAATGTTGTAATTTAACCAAAAAATTTCAGGTCATATCTTTATTAAAACTGCTTAGGTTCACGAATGGGTGGGCAGTAAAGTCGCTGAACATTGCTAGTTTGCCCCAGGGTTCAAATACCAGGAAATGGGGTGGCTGCATGAGTTTTCCCCATTCATAATATAAGCCACTTTCCCTTAAAAAGTCCTTCATTAAGGCATCCCTTAGGCAGATAGCCCTCAAGTGCTTTGTCATTATTAAATAAATTAATTAAATAAAACTGTTTACCATTCTATATGAGAAATCAGTCCAGAAAGTTGTTTCAATTAGAACTTTCCATCCTCTATACTTTTTTGTCAATCAATAAACACACACACAGGGTTAAAAGATGACTGCAAGTTTTATTTCTTTAACTACTGATCCTATACATGCAACTATAATTTTGTAATTTCTCATAAAGTAGATAATTTTGTAAAAACTCTTAATACTGAGTGCAAAAGACTTATGTATATAAAATTTAACTAGAACATGAATTCCATCTAGTAAAAATGTTCATTTTTGGCCACTTAAATAAACACAAAGGGCAAAAATATTCAAGGACTAATTTATGAACATGAATCATATTACAAATACCCATTTATGAACAGCAAACTACAAACAACAAAAGTTCATCATTCAGAGTGTTTAAATTGTTACAGTCAGTGTGTTACATCCTTGATGCTTTCTAAGATTATAATATTGTTACTTTCTATGGGTTCGTGGATTTGGAGGCTCAGGGGAAAACAGGACCCTGGGCTAATAACCTCATCCTGCGTGTGACGCGTGAAGAAAAAGACTTTCCTATCATGACATAGATGGATGTTGGCAGAGAATTCTCGAAGATGCTATGATGAGCCTTACGTTATTTTGGTAATAAATGGTTCCTATACTGGTAACAGCACAAATTTTTAGCTGACTGTATAAAAATAGGAAATACTCATACCTTTGCATATTTTGAAAACACAAATTCATTATATACAAAATTTTTACATTTATTAAACCGTAAAAACATTTCACTAAATGGAATTCTTGACTTTATATATGGAAATGAGGCCATATATAAAGTCAGATTTTGTGTTTACAGAATATTTTTCTTTACACTGATGAAATCATTTTTATTAAATTGCCTATCTTGTTATTGAGCTTATATTTCAGAAAAGAAGCTCAAAATGTAAAGCTTAATAAGTTTAAAAATATAAAGCTTATTGCTACATTTTCAAATATTTCATGTATGTACATCCTTTGTGAAAAACGTTCCAGGACAATACCTTTTATTTGAGTTTGCAGTATTAAAAAGAAACAAATGTTTTTATGTTACCTGGTATATATTCTTACTTGACATGGTCTTGTTTACACACAAACTTACTAGGCTTAAGTAGGGCTGTAGTTAGCAACACACTGTTCGGAATGTTGTCACACTCATTAAGGTGACACAATGGATACTGATTGTGAACATTAAGTTCTGCATTAAGCTTGGGAAAACCCCTAGATACCCAAACCCTTTATACATGTAAAACAAATAAATGTTTCAGCAACATGCAGTACAATTTATTATTTCCTTCAATATCTGGTTGTACCAATAGTTCTCTGCCAAAAAATTTTCTTAATAAAGTTAGGGAAAAAAAAAAAAAAAAAACGAAAGCAGTACCTTTAGTGCGGCTAATAATCACCACCTAAATCTATGATTTTCTGCCAAGTTTTGGTAGTTTTTCAAAGCCTTCTACCCAGAAACTTGGTGGTCACGAGTCCATATGCGCAGAATGGAAGATAACACCAGCATGATATAGCTGTAGGTGTGAAAAAAGGTAAAAGTTTGAAGGAGCAACTGTATGATGGGTGTGGCAAAAGATTCCATTTGAGTCTGTATAGATTCCAGCCAGTGAATGCAGACACATTTCATCTTGCATTACCTTGACGGAAAATTACCTTTTTGCGTTGAAACTCAGTTCAACATTTTTCCTCAATAGCAGCATCAACACGGACTACCATCTTGCTATACACCTTACTAACAAGGGTTTTACTTTTCTCCCAGATACTCTTTGTGTATTATTAATATGGCAATCCCACCAGATACAAAGAATGATCTTTTTGTTAGTCAAATTGTGCTTTGCGATGCTTGCCTATGGGCTCACTGGGTGCAGACCAACACTCTTTTCAGCTTGCATTGTTGAAGTAAATCCACTTTTCATTACAAGTGATGATCCAATCCAGAATTTTGTCCTTGCATTGATATTCAAGCAGATTAGTGCAGGCCCAGATGCATCCGTCTTATCTGTCCGAGTCAGCTCATGTGGCACCCAGCATGTGCTGACTTGATAAGGACTTGTAGGTTACGTTTGAACTTAAACTTGTACGTTAAGTTTATGCGATGCACAGTAGGAATAGTAGACATGGCACTAATGACCAACTCCTTAGCAAGCTCTCGAGTGGTTGCATACTGATCTTCCACAAGTTCTCGCAGGCAGGCCTCATCAACATCAGTAGGCAGGCCAGCGACCTTTGCTGGTTGAATGTCATAATCCTCGTTTCTGAACTTTTGGTACCAAACCTTCACAATGGCATATGATACAAGATTAGTACCTAAGCTGCACACATGATTTGATGCCATTTGGTAGCTGACATTTTGCAACAGAACTGGAAGTAAATGATGGTTTTCGGTAGTGTGATAGTTCCATTTCAGACAATGATATTTTAAACAAATTTCACAGCACAGTGTTCTAGCGCAAATCCCTTTCTTTCAATTGACAAAATATGATTAAACATGCCAACGTGAACTGTTTATGCAGACAATATTTGCAGTGGTAAGAAACTTGCGTTACAACTCGATATTGATAATGCCTTAAAATGTACAATTTATCAATCAAATTTCACTGCATTAATATAAATTACACAAATAACACGTCATATATTTTATATCCACAGTTTCAGGTATGCGTTACCATAATTAAACAAACAAGCAACTAACCACATTCATGCAACACACATTTTCTATTCAAGTGTCACTAATCAGGTATACTATTTTCCTCACATTTTCACAAGGTAAAAGATTTTCTAAAAGATTAATAACAAACTTACATATTACTTAAAACACATACAAATAAAAACACATTTTTAGAGAAATGACAACAATGAAAAATTGTAAAACCATGAACAAGTATAGAAATATAAAAGTCTTGATTTATTTCTTTGATTCCATTCTAAACTATTAATCATGAATTTAAACAGTTTAAATTTACAAAACAAAATATTTGAGATGGGAGTAAAAAAATAATAATAATAATAATTTTACCGCTATCCATGATGACACTGCTTTTATTAAGAGAAAGAAACTGCATTGATTTGGATAGATGGCACTAGTATGCCACATTACACATGACATGCCTTTTCCCTTTTCAGACTCCGCACTCATCTTTATACTAGTTAGTTCAATTTTAAATTTCATTTAAATACAAACAATTAAGTTCCTCTTAATCCCTTTTATTGTTACAATGTTTTGATTCAATTCCATTATTTCCATGCCTGAACCACCTGATGAATGCAATTACAAATTATGCAAAAATGTAAATATTAATTGAAGTCAATCTTCACAATCTCTTGATCAGTGTGGTGCATCTAACAAAAACCTTGTACTTAGCAAAAAGTAAGGGTGTGAAGGCAGCCAAAGTAAGAATAAATTTTCTATTTTTTTAATGTACAACAATGATGGAAGCTCCTGTCCCTAAATTGAAATCAAAATATAAGGTGGTAAGGACTGTGTCCAGGATATTAAAAAAATTAAGACAGAGTTAACTAAAGATGACATTTGCACAAGTGTACTTACTGGAAGAAAATTTAGATCAGTTAATCGCAAATTCAAAAACTCTACTTGATTTTAGATGCTCAAATACAGTGCAATTTGAAAGTTAAATTAGATTAATTTCAAATGGAAGTTTCCTCTACACTAGAATATGAAGACAAAATCTAACTACAGCAATTTAGAGAGAAGAAAAAAGCGATGGAATTAAATAAAATCACCAATTCAGATAATGCAAACAATGATATTCTCACTGAAACAGTCCATACATAATTTATTCGGAAAGTGTAAAAACGTTTAAAAAGGAAAAAATGGAATTTGAAAGTTTCCTTACTTTATTCAAATGATCAATTCCAAGATATTTCTGGCCTATGAATGAATCGATTGGAAATTTATAACAGAAGGTAGGACTATGGGGAGACTTCTATGAGAGATAAGTAAAATCAGTGAAAGTATGTTAAGGAAAATTCTCAGTAAAGCTTTGCAAACAACTGAAGAAATATTAATGGTTTTAACAGAATTATTTGTTAAGGATTTGGAATTTTGAAAGCTGTACGAATTCTCATCCATTGATCTATGTATACAACGATCATGAGGAATCTTTATTACTGTAACCAGTCAATTTCTTGAATTTCGGAAGAAATGATTCTACATAATCTATCGATTTTTACTCCATCATCCATACTCAATTCTCTCTGACCAAAAAGAGGATTTACCAAGATTTAGTGGTGAAACAATTATGGACTAGGAGGAAAAAAACAATATTTCATAGATATTTGGAGAGCTCACCAATTAAAGAATTTTGACTCTTAAGATTATCTAATAGTTGACAATTGTATTCTGATAGAAGGATATGTGGAAACTTCTGTGGAAGTGTGGCACAGTCACACAAGTTTTTCCTAATAGTGATGGCAAAGTTTGGTCTTACAAACTAAAACTTGCTGAAAGAACAGTAATAGGAAGACCAGTTCAACTATATCCATTAAAACTTTAAATATATATATATATATGTGGAGATCATTGACGACCCATGCTGAATCAGAATACCAGCATCATGACGTCATTCCAGCACAGCGTCAGACAGCGTCCAGACGTGGACGAGAGTAGGAGATGTGAGAAGACGGCTCGCTGGTCTTCAAGAGTTAAAGAAGACAAACGGTCTTCTTTGGTCTTTTTGTGTGTTAACTGCCTTTAGCTGATTATACTATTTAAAGCTAGCAGTGTACTAACGTATTCTATCAACGCCGGAGGAACTAATAGTGTCTGCGCATCATTACATGAATCCTGCAACATTAATTTTTACTTAACCTTTATTACTTTTATCTATTTTTTATTATTAAAATAAAAGCATTTAAAAATGCAATATTCATGCTCTCTGTTTTGAAAGTAAATCCTACAAACTTTGGCGACCAACCGTCGGGCAACGTGCAAGTGTGCGAGTGGCATTATGAACTGTGTACTGAGTGAACTATTCTTACAAGTTATTTGATTTATTGGATTACTGTTTAAGTGTGTGGATTACCCTAATTGAAGGCGATCATCTGTCGGGTGAGTACAAAACTTTCTTTCCAATATGAAGTTAGTAGAAATTCCAGAATTGGAAGCAGCTTTAAAGAACAGCAAAAGTTCTGAAATCAAAAGTTTGCATAAGCTTTTTTTTAATACTGATGGAGATCGAAATAACCGGAAAAGATTACGTGAATTTTCTGGCTTTATATTTAAACCAGATTCTGAAGAATTTAGTAAGAAAATAGATACAGTGCAGAATAGTTTTACTTTGAATGAGTTAATTAAAGTTTGCAATGTATTGTGCATAAATTCAGAGGGTTCAAAATCAGAAGTCGTAATCCGAATTGTCTCTTTCCTATATGATTTATCTGTATTATTTGAAAATATTTTGCATGAAGAAAACAGTGATATTGAAGATGAAACTGTTAATAAAATTTCTGAAGTAATGCTCAATGATAATCAAAGAGACAATCCTGGTTTTAACGAGTCTCAAGTAAATAAAAGTATGCAGCTTCCAATTCAAGATCATTTTAAACCTCATCTTAGTTTTTCGGATATTGAAAGTATTGTTAATCCTTTTTCTGGTAATGCATATGAAAATGTTGATAAATGGATTGATGAATTTGAAGATGTTATAAATTCTTTGAAATTGAGTGATTTGCATAAATTAGTTTTTGCTAAAAGATCATTAAAAGGTAAAGCGAAACTATTTATTCAGAGTGAACCTAAAGTTAATGACTGGTGTAAGTTAAAAAAGCTTTTGAAATCTGAATATGGTAAAGCTTTTAATTCTGCTGAATTGCATGAAATGTTATGTAAGCGAAAATTAATGCCTAATGAATCTTTAGATGAGTATTTTTTGAAAATGAAAGAAATGTGTCCGCGAGGTAACAATGAAGATGCTTCATTAATTAAATATGTTATTGATGGTATTAATGATTCTGTGGTGAGGAAAACTATATTATATGGTTGTGAAACAATATCTGAATTTAAACAAAGGCTAAAAATTTATGATAGAATAAGATCGGACAATGATAAGTTTAAAAATCCGAAACCGAAAGTAGACACTCAAGTTAAACATAGAAGTAAGCTTGCGTCATCAAACCGAAATCAATCTAACGTTAATAAGGTCAAATGTTTTAATTGCGAGGAATTTGGGCATCGGTCATCGCACTGTGTAAACAAATTGAAGGGTATAAAATGTTTTAAATGTAAAATATTTGGGCATAAATCAAAGCCAGAACCCCGAGACACAACAAGCAGCTTTAATACAACAAATTTCTGATAAGGATAGAATTATGAAGACAGTAGGAATAAATAATCATTTAGTTGATAGTCTAGTTGACACTGGTTCAGATGTGACGATATGCAGCGTAGAGTTACACAAGCAGATTGGTTCTCCAAATTTAAATTGTAGCGATATCACATTAAACGGAATTGAATCAAAGCAAACGTATCCCATTGGCTTTTTCATTTCTGATATTTCAATTGATAGTTTTTCACTTTGTACGAAAATTTATGTGGTTAAGTCGTTATGTAATCAAATTGTATTAGGTTTGGATGTAATGAATCAGTTTAACTTTTCCTTTACCGAGAATGGCCTTCAAATAATTTCTCATCGGAATAAAAGTAATGTAAACTTGATAACTGCTGAGTGATCTCGAAATGCTAACGTTCGTTGCGTTATGGGAAATTTGAATATTGCTGTGCCATAGAAAAATGTTTATGATCTTTCTCAATCGCCTGTCGTCTCTGTTAATCTAAACAAAAACTCCGAAAGCGAAAGCGGAAGTGGCTTGAAAATTAATTACCTTTCACATCTGGTGAATGCTATTTCTGTCAACGAGATTGATTTATCGCACATTTCGAATGCAGAACATAAAGAAAGACAGTAATTTAATTAATTAATACCAGCCTTGGAAAAATAGACAATCTGACTTCAAGATGCAAATAAATTTATGGAATGAAATTTCTGTCTGTCAAAATAGAAGATACATGTCTTTCGCGGAACAAAAAATTGTTGACGATCAAATTAAGGAATGGCTGAAAGAAAAAATAATAAAACCTAGCAACTCTAACTATGCAGCACCTATTGTTTTGTGTAAAAAGCGTGATAATTCTAAAAGATTATGCATCGACTATCGGAAATTAAATAAGATTATTAAAGACAAATTTCCACTGCCTTTAATTCCGGAAATACTTGATCGTTTAGAACAGTCAAAGGTCTTCACGACACTAAATTTGAAAAATGGCTTTTTTCATGTAGACATAGATGAAAATTGCACCAAATATACCGCTTTTGTAACGCATAATGGTATTTACGAATTTCTTAAAGCTCCTTTTGGTTTATGTATTAGTCCAAAACTATTTATGTAATGTTTTTCAAAGGTATATTTATTCAGTATTTCGTGACTTGTTAAATGAAGGTGTACTAATTATTTATATGGATGATATAGTCATACCAGCTAATGATGAAGATGAATGTTTAGACAAATTAGAAAGAGTATTCAAAACTGCTTCGGAATATGGATTACAAATAAATTTCAAAAAGTGCCAATTCTTAAAGCGTAAAATTGAATTTTTGGGACATATAATTGAAAACGGAACTATTCGACCATCACCTTCCAAAACTGTTGCTGTTTGAAACTTTCCACAACCGCGTAACTGTAAACAACTACTAAGCTTTTTAGAACTAACAGGTTATTTTCGTAAATTCATTCCTCATTATGCTAAAATAGCTAAACCTCTTAGTGACTTGCTTAGAAAAGGTATTGGTTTTAAGTTTGATTCCGAACAACAGGAAGCATTTTGCAGATTAAAAGAAATTCTCTCTCAAGCACCTGTTCTACACATATTTAAGCAAGGATATCCATTACAACTTCATACTGATGCTAGTAGTCAAGGCTTTGGTGCGGTATTACTCCAATTGTCTGATGATGGTAATTATCACCCAATCCAGTATATGAGTAAAAAGACTTCACCGCAGCAAGAGAAACTCTGTAGTTACGAATTAGAAGCCCTTGCAGTTAGAAGAGCTCTGAAGAAGTTTGAAACTATTTGTTAGGGACTAAATTCAAAATTGTTACTGATTGTAGTGCTTTTCAGAAAACTTTAGATAAGAAAGATTTAACTCCCAAATTTGCGAGATGGGCAATGTTTATTGAAGAATTCGATTACGAAATTGTACATCGTTCAGGAAGGCAAATGAAACATGCTGATGCTCTAAGTAGAAATGCTTTAATTTTAACATCATACACATCCGATGTAACTGAGAAGATTCGGTTAGCACAACAACAGAATGAAGATGAACATGTGAAGTTGATAAAGAATTTAGTTGAGAAGGGAGAAGAAAATTGATTGTTCCTGAGAAATGATATTCTGTACAAATTTGAAAATGGTAAAGATCTGCTAGTAGTGCCAGAATCCTTACAGAACGAAATCATACAGAAGGTACATAAAAAAGGTCACTTTGCTGTAGAGAAAACTGCGAATGCTGTAGAGCAAGAATTCTATATTCCCAGACTGAAATGTAAAGTTGAAAAAGTAATTGCTAACTGTATAGAATGTATACTGTACAACAAGAAGCAAGGAAAAGCAGAAGGATTTCTTCATCCTGTACCAAAAGAAAACGTTCCCTTGAGTACGTACCATGTCGACTTCATTGGACCTCTTCTATCGACGAACAGGAGATACCAACACATTCTAACTGTGGTCGATGCTTTTACGAAATTTACTTGGTTCTATCTAGTGAAATCACCAACTACACAAGAAGTTATTTCAAAATTGAAGCAACAACAGACGGTATTTGGAAATCCGGCCAGAATCATTTCAGATCGAGGTAGTGCCTTTACATCGAAAGAATTTTCAGCTTATTGTACAGAAGAAGGCATAGAACATGTCAAAATTACTACCGGTATTCCAAGAGGTAACAGACAGATTGAGCGAATCCATAGAATTTTCATTCCTGTTTTGTCGAAATTATCATATGAGGATTCAACGAAATGGTTTAAGTTCGTTCCAGATGTACAGAGAATAATCAACAGCACAACTACGAGAAGTACAAAATATTCACCGTTTGAGCTTCTCCTAGGCACAAAAATGAAGAACAAGGAAGATCTAGGAATTAGTGAGATATTGAATGAAGAATATATAAAGCAGTTGATGCAAGAACGTGATGAAATGAGAGAAGATGCGAAAAACAACATTTTGAGAATACAAGAAGAGAATCGTAAGCAATTTAACAAAAGACGTAAGAAACCGAAACTGTACAAGATTGGCGACGTGGTAGCCATTCAGAGAACTCAGTATGGGACTGATTTGAAACTATGACTTAAGTTTCATGGACCATATAAAATCATAGCTGTTAGACCAAGTGACAGATATGAAGTCGAAAAAGTAGGATGCCATGAAGGACCGAATTTGACATCTACTGCGGCTGACCATATGAGGCCATGGTCAAATTGATTTGATGTTTGTATCAGCTCAAAACCTAAGGACCTGATACTCTCTTTTCTTTTCTTTTTTTTTTTTTTTTTTTCATTCTCTTTGCAGGTATATGATAGTGATGTCCACTCAACAGACATCGTGGACGATGCCCCTTCAGGCTGGCCAAAGCTGTGGAGACCATCGACGACCGATGCTGAATTAGAATACCAGCATCATGACGTCATTCCAGCACAGCGCAGTGCGGAACATTCCAGACAGCGTCCAGACGTGGACGAGAGTAGGAGATGTGAGCAGACGGCTCGCTGGTCTTCAAGAGTTAAAGAAGACAAACGGTCTTCTTTGGTCTTTTTGTGTGTTAACTGCCTTTAGCTGCTTATACTATTTAAAGCTAGCCGTGTACTAACGTATTCTATCAACGCCGGAGGAACTAATAGTGTCTGTGCATCATTACATGAATCCTGCAACAATTATTTTTACTTAACCTTTATTACTTTTATCTATTTCTTATTATTAAAATAAAAGCATTTAAAAATGCAATATTCGTGCTCTCTGTTTTGAAAGTAAATCCTACATATATATGTAATATTTTGGCAGTCAGGCACATAAGTGAAGCTTGGCAATGAAATGACGACACAGCAGGATTTAAATTTTCAGCTCCATATCTTTATTCAAGTCAAAAGGTATATTATTACTCTTTACTAAATAAGATTGAATTCAATGCATCATAGTATTCTAACAAAGGAAAGTTACTAAGTAGCAACACAGACCTTAGTAGCAAAGGGAGAAAGCGGTCTCTCTCTGATGCAAAATGTTTGAACAGTTTAATAGAAGTTTTCTATTTATAGAAGCGGTTATGTAATAGGTAATAGGCTGGCATGTTCTGGAAAGTAGTGGTCTAGGGTGAAGATCCTGAAATTGTGGAAAGTTAATTAAAGGTTGCTAGTTTGCATAGAGCAAAGCCGTCCTATATTTTATATTTTACATATATATATTCATTAATAACAATTGATTCAAACATGTTTGTTTTATGCAATTGTTTATTTTTTACTATTTTTATTTCATATGATATGAACAGTAAAAATTCTTTCTAAATAAGCAGAGTAAGTCTTTTCTAAGAAAATTCTTAAATTAGTGTCTGAAAATATATTTGATACTAACATTTATCTTCACATAATTTAGAATAATAGTAGAATTATAGTTTTGAACACATTTTCTGTGCATTTTAATTTATTTACTATTTATTTCATAATTATAGCTTAGCATATTCATTAATTGATTTGATTGTATTAATTATTAACTGAACAATTTGAATTTGAACATATATTTGCTATTACTTCAATAAAATCAATTTGACGATTTTACAGATTTAATATTTGATTTACAAACATAATAATCATTAGACTGAAATGAACTGTTAACAGAGTTCAGATGGGGAATATTGTTTTGATTTGGATAAATGGTGCTATTACACACTAGACATGACCTGTTTTTTCTCCCTTCCCAAGATTCCTCACTGTATTCCTCTTCATAGTTAGTTTGATTTTAGATTTCAACTGAACAGGAGCAATTAAGTTGCTCTTAATTGCTCTGATTTCTTTGATTGTTACAATGTTTTGATTCAGTTCAATTATTTCCATGGCTGAGCCACCTTATGATGGTAATTAAGAATTCTGTAAAATGTAAGTATTAAACTTCTTCGCTTTAATAATTCAATGCTGAACTTTGTAACTTCCTGAACAAGTAATTTTCCGAGATGAGGAAAAAATAGGACATGAAATTCTGGAAGGTGGTATTGATAAACAATCTGTAAATATCTTTTTGAAAGTTGCTTCTGTAATATTGAATTATAGAAAGTTTTATTGAAAATTTTCTGTTAGTTGTTTTCAAAATAAGAAAGTACAGTAATCAAAACAAATTTTACAGTATGACATAATGCTGCCATCAGCTAAATCTATAAAAAGCAGTCTATAAATATAAAGAATATCTACAAATTATTTTTACTACACTAATAAATGGTTAAAGCACATAAACAGAACTCTCTATTCAAAATTCCTCTCAAATTATTTAAAGAAATATTGTAGTTTTAATTTTCACTATTTATCATGTGTACTTTATAAGAGTTTAAATGGCAGATATATTACATAATAAGTATTTTATAAATAATACTAAACTCATACATATTATAAAACTTAATTAAAATAGAACAAAGAAAAGCAAGAAATTTTTAAAAGAAAAACAGAAGACAGCAAAATAATACTTACAAACCATTTCACATTTAGCCTAAAAAAGCTAATAAACAATAAAAGAAACCATACTACAGGTGTAAGGACAAGAGCTAACCAAAACACCTGTGCTTCGGCTGAATCTGTAACAGCTGCATCTTCTCCCTGAACATAAGGAAAACAGCATATTTTAGCAGTTAAAAAAGCAAAAATTTTATCTCATAAAACTACTAATAATGTAAACAATAATTAATAGATTGTACCTAAGATAACACAGAATTCCAAAGGAATCATTTACTCTCATAAAAATGTAATTATGCAATATGCACAATTAATCATCTGTGCATAATTCTTCTTACAATGCTTAACAAAATCAAGTAAAACATGTGTAAAACAAAGTGAATGAAAGCTAAAACCATAATGAATAATGAAAATATTTAAAAAAAGGAGCAACAGAAAGCGCATACTGGCACTTCATAACACACAGCTTACTCAAATCAGTTAAAAGGTACTGTAAATTTGAATGACTTGGCAGAGTGCACAAGAATTCTATAAGAATGTTTTACATTTCTTCACTCACTAAAAAGGAAAGTAAAAGAGTTTAAGAAAATGAATGGAGGATAGCATCATAACAAAATTAGAATTTAATAAACATTGTGTGCCACTTTGAAAATTTGGTTTTACAAGAATTGTTTGTAATTAAATATGTTTAGATGTACTGAATTGATTGTGATACAATTCTAAAATTGAAGAGGTTATGCTGAGATATTGAAAAGTGACCAAATAACATATGTACAGTGGAATATCAAATCACAAATACTTTTCATCATAAACAATTTAGTTCATAAACAAACAATACTTTATTTTCAAATATGTCTTGAGGCAAACTACGTTGAAGAATTAACACTCAGTAATTTCCTGAAACATCATTTTAATATTTTCCGTTGCTTGATTTTTCTCATTAACAAAGCCAGCAGAAAGTGACTGACATGTATTTGGCCTGGAGGAAATTATGGCCAAACTATGTTGAGGGTTTGACATACAGGACCTTTCTTCTTACTTATGATATTTCATCTCTAGGTTTAGAAGTTAACAATGAACATGTGGCAGAGTTACAAGAAGATCACAAAATGAGATCAACAACTGAACTGAAAAAACTACAACTTCAAAAGTAGCAACAAAAGGCGATTCAAGGAAATACCTTTAGAAGAAGAAGACCAGAAAAAAAAGATGATCCTAGTTTTTTGACACAGGAAATTTTTGCAAAATGGGACAAAGTTTCTACACAATGACACTACCTTGATAAAGCAAATTAAGAGATAGTGCTACCTTCTCATTCACTTTAATCCTGTTACGTATAAATACAACCAAGGCCTTCTCTTCATTACATTTTAAACAACTCAGTGCAGATAAACCAACTTCATCTTAAGATTATGCACCTAAAAATACCATTCATAAATAATTTGACGTTGATATTGTACTCATAACTGAAACTCGTGCTCAGTGCTCAGCAGTCTCATAGGCTAAAAATCCCAAATTACAGGCTATTATTTATGCAAAATGCAACATTCCTTCCTGCCTTTTATAAAGAAGAATTATGTAGCGAAGAGATGTTTCAGCTGGGTACCAGGAATGGTGCTTTTTTTTTTTTTTTTTTTTAACTCTAAGAATCTTAAAGTTACCTTTTTTACTAATTGCCCACTCTATTTTAATAGTAGTATGGCCAAATCAAACCAATATAAAGCAAATATATTTGCCTCACATCTTGAATATCAATTTTATCCAAATGAATGACCAATCGACACATACTTTGAATTACACATACTTTTGCATGTCTGTGATTGGTTCAACACACCCTCTACAAGTAATTCAACTAATCTGACTAATACAGCTGAAGTTTTGCAGTTTATCAAAAAACCTGCAACCCAAGAAAAGTGGCAGATGTTGATAGCATTATGAACACTGCTATTAAAAAACTTCCTAGACGCAAAGTGCGTAATATCACCAGTATTCTTAAAGCATGTATTTTCCACTCTTATTTTAAATAGTGGAAAGTCGAAAGAATCATGTTCCTCCTGAAACAAAGAAAGGATCATAAGCAGCAGGATGGTTTACTATTTATGTTGGGTAAAAATTTATAAAAAAATTCTTCTGAAGCATATGTATTCCTAGTTAGCTCTGCTTCCACCAGAACAATTTAAATTCCATGCGCACTTCTCAACTACTAAGCAGCTATTATGTATAATGGAATTTTCTGGCTCGGCACTTCATAAATTAATTATCGCTATCCTCATGCTAGATGTGGTGAAAGCTTTCAACCGCATCTGGCATGAGGGTCTCATCACCAAATTAATTGTAACTCTGCAAGAGAACTATTGCTCACCATTCATTCCTTCACTAGACAGGGCATTTAAAGTTTGTGTTAATGAACCCTACTTCATTGAACAAACTTTGTAAAGTGGTATTCAATTTCCATTTTAAGATACATCCTTCACTTGTTTTATGTTATACAGATGATACCACCTTGGCAGTAAAGTCTGCTAATGTGAATCATGCAGTCAAAACCTCACACTGAAGACTGGTATGCAAAATGGAAAGTGGAAATTAATGTTACCAAATCTCAACTGCTAATCATCTGCAAATATATATGAAAAATTAACATCAAAGAATTACTATTCCTATTTAAAGAACCAATCCCTATTGTCTACCTATTTGGGGGTCATCATTAATGACAGACATACCTGGACTCATCACACTGATCACATAAGAGAGAAGGCATTAAAAGTGATTAAATGTCTATTCCCGGTTATTGGGAAATATTCAAAACTCGACCTAGCCAAGAAAAGAATGATTTATTTAAATACCATCAGACCGATAATGATATATGCTTCTCCTGCGTGGGCAGCAGCAATGAAAATAGAAATGAACAAACCCCAAGTAGTGCAAAACAGGTATTTACGTATTATTATGAATGTCCACAGCTTCACGAGAAACAAATGTCTTCATAATGATTTAAAAATCAAACCATTAGAAAAATATCTTCATAAATTCGATGATCAATACTTTAAGAATGCCCAGGACTGTGATTTGATGAACTAACACAGTGTGTTTCACTACGAATTTTTAATATTTTTACAGTATAATTTTTAATATTTTTACAGTATAATTACAGTATAACGAATTTTTAATATTTTTACAGTATAGTTTTTAATATTTTTACAGAAATGCTATTTTAATTGCAACTTTTGATTTTCTGTTTTGCAGCAAAGTCAAGCAGCACCCTCAGAGTCAATACTTGCACAGGACCTCCCATGTTACCTGGTCCCATAACACTGTTAAACATATGTCATATGTAGGACTTTTCTATGCCATTTCTACTCTGTATATAGATGTAAATATTTTGTATAGAGCTTTATGGACTTATTTTGCATTATGTATTATTATTTTTAATTTTCTTATGTAGTTTATTTTGTAATTTTCAAGACTTTTCAGCTTTCATTACTAGAATCTACTCGATCAATGAGTTGTCTTCCTGAAACTCATGTGACAAGTGATCAAGCTCCTTCTCAACAGCCATCCTGTCCTCCCGGACTTATTCAGCAGCATTTCTTTATCTCAGCAGTCTTGGAGCACCCACATCAAGATAGCCGATATACAATTTGCAAATATGCAAGCTAGACACAGCACTCAGTGGAAAATGGAACAACTTTCATTTCAGAATTCTTTGCTCCTGATGAAAAGGAAATTGTAACTGCTTGCCTTCAAAATTGATAGTCTTGACTAAAATCAATGCCAAACATAAGGTTGTAGCTTTGCTAATTTTATGTTTTACTTTGTCGTATTTCTCTTTTATCTTTATTAATGATATAATTTTTCATAAAACATAAGATTTGTTAATATGCAAATTGCATAAAACTTAGACAGAATCACACATAAAATTCAGATAGAATGACAATTATAAATAGTAATTAGAGCTTACCTTTCTTGATTCAAATACCCAATGACTTTTGCCTTCATCATCTACATAATTCCACCACCGCAAGCCAACTAGAAGCCTTCCAGTTACATTTTTTACAGTCCAAAAATCAAGAGACAGAAAAATAAGAATTGTAACAAAACATGATATGAAACTGTTGCTGAACCATCCACACATCAAATAAACCAAAATAGCCAGTGCTCGGAATGTTAAGTGGAATAATACTGCTACAGGATGCCTAAATGTCGAAAAATAAACTACATTACAAATAAGAAAAAGGACTACTTTAAAATAATTATTAACATTCCTAACTCATATGAGACTGATATGATTGAAACAATGATTATAGTTTGCTATAGCATTCGTAACAGTCCTATACATATCAAATTTTATGAAAAGCTTTTCAACTGCTCTACTTAAAACTCCTTTTTTGGTCATGTTTACCTAATTAAAATCCGTAATCACGACTTAAAATAATTTTAAAACTTCTGTAGCCCAAAAAAAATTCTGGTTGCCAGTCCCTTGTCCTCATCCTCAAAAAATAAATACCTACTTCAAATTTAATAGAGTAGATGAACTCTATGAAATCTAAAAATGGCTTGTTCTGCTTTGCAGTTGAATACGCTTAGTTAAATAGTTTTTCTATGTGCTGAAATAGTCTTTCATCTATTATTTTTTTGCACACTGCTAATGGTGAAGACTCTGGAGCTTCAACAACTATACCTTTCAACAAGCAACCTTTGTGCAGTTGTGATCGATTGAGTAACCTGCATGTTTCTAATTTGAATGGCCCACTGAAATCTTGCACAACTTGCAAATGTTTATGTACTATTTAAAGATACTTTGCATACACTCTGCACTATGATAACCACTGAAATTCACTGCTTTCAGAATTCCCTTTTGCTTTCTCCCTTTTTAGCAATATCACAACTGATAGCAGTATCACTTCCTTTACATTCACTTAGCACAATCTATTCAGAATGATCACAGCCACATTGTATAGAAGATTCTGAAAAATCCACTTCATAGAAAAATAAAAAGATACTTTTATGATTTCTTGATACCATGACCACTGGGAAGGGGGAAGGGATTTGTGTGAATTCACTGGTGCTCCGGTTTGAATAGACACTTTTTTCTGTCTCTGAATGGCAATGTGAAAATCAGAAGAAGCAGAACGTTAGGTGGCAACAGTCTGAACATTAGAACTGGCTTTCGATTTGTTCGATGCAGCTTGAATGCTGCTGATGGGATGTTAAATAGATTCTAGATTAGAATAATTTGTTTGTTATTCTAATAAATTTTCTTTTAAACTAGAATGAATATTGAAGCTGACTACAGCTAAAGCACACATGTAGAAATCTAGATGTGGCGTTTAGTTTTATTGCAGAACTTTGTAAGATGTGCTGAACCATTACTGTCTATTGAACAACTAGCAAACATGTTTAATCACAACTCAAACAGCGGAGTACCACATGGCATGCTAGTCACAACAATCATATTGAAAGCATCATACAGGTATACATTTCCACATTAGTTTCATGCAGCAAAATAAACAATTGTAATTTCAATAAATGGCTACTGCAAAATTTGGTAAGATACTTTTGAAGTTCATGAAATACTTCACAAACATATGTAATCAGCATGCAACAATGGAACGTGGACAGCAAAATGACCTTTTTTTGTTTACGTTTCCAACAATTCCCTACACTACAAGCGACAATTAAAATGCCTCTTGAAAATCTCATGGCAAAGCTTCAACTGCAAACCAATTGCTTAAGCATTTTATGAGGCCAGGAACCATAAATCATGTAATGTAGAAATCTATTTTATATTCGGAATCATAAGCATGGCCTGATTATAAACAGAACATTGCCTGTTACAAAAAATAAAAAAATAAAAAAATTTACGGAAATATTAACCAGACATTTCAAAGGTTATCACATCTCACTCACCAATTGCAATTTCTTAGTCGCCAATGGTCAGCTGGCAACTGTTTCCTTGAGCTCCTACCAATTGTTTATGCCAGGGGTCACCAAACTACAGCCTGAGAGTCAAATATGGCCCACTGCCTGTTTTAATCTGGTCCATGGCTTAATATCACTTTTTAAATGAAAAAAATCGAAGTAAATTAAATTATGCACTCAACTGCTGATAGTCGAGTTGAAAAACTCTGAATAATGACTGCAGGTTGAACCAAGTAAATAAAACTGAAAATGTTACTTACTTGGGAATCACTTTGGATTCCATACTGAGCTACAGCAGATATTATATGGCACAGAAGAATGGTACATCCAGAAATAAATTATTAGAGAAGTTAGCAGGGGCAATGGAGTGTTTCTTAAGACTTGGTTTGTACTATTTTTAAGACCTACATCAGACCTGCTAATGAATACAGAGCTGAGCTACTGGTCTAAAACAACTTGGAAAAAAATTGGAACTAGTTCAAAACAATGCTTTAGAATAATTACAGGCAGTGCTCACTCCAAAGCAATTGAAGCCCTGCAACAACAGACTTGTTTAGAACCACAGACTGAATGTAGGAAAAGATTATTTTGAAACTAATGAAAAACTCCAGAGATATGATTGCTTTCCATTAGCCTGGTATTCATATCTGGCACTCTGATTAGCTAGACAAGTTATATTACAGATGTATTAAGACCTGAGGTTCTCCCTTATCTTCAAAAGTATTCTAGAGCTGTCCATTAATGTGTTTGTGTGATTATGGCAAAACCTCGAGGGCTATCTGCCGAAGGGAAGGAATGCCTTCATGGAGGACTTTCACGTTACACATGGGGAAAACCACGAAAACGCCCATGCAGCCAGCCCATTTGCGGGATTCGAACCTTGGATTGAACTACCAGTGTTCAGCGATTTTATCGCTCGGCCGCTGGCTATCTATTAATGTGACAATATGCAACAATACATTGCACTCAAGGTCTGATACCCATTTAATACACTGCAGATTAAGATTCTGCCTTTGCATGCATTTTCAGCTGATCTTTCCCCAACAGAACATACTTGATCTATAGTGTCACAAACACAAAAATGACACAAATGACTACAACAGTTAAATGCTGTCAATAAATTACAGGTGCCCGGACTGCAGTATCTCAAAATGTCATCCAAACTGTCCTCAACTTCATAAATCATTAACCACTTGTGCTACGACTAAACTTCACAGTTGCGGTGCCATGTGCTACAATATAACAAGCAATAAAGTGTCTCATTTAAGACACTCTGCGTCTGCGAGTGCAATCCAGAGCTGTAACTCGAGAAATAAACAATCTCATTGTTAGGCGACGTGTGCACCACGTTATTTTCATTTTTGCGATAAATGCCTATCGACGTGATGTTCACGTCGCTTGCGGTTTGAGACAAAAGCATCTCGACGTGCGTGGCATGTCTTTTTAGCGCAAGTGGTTAAAAATAGACATCAAGTAAGCACTTACAGATTATGACGAACATCACTACTTCCATCAAATATATCATGTCATATTCAAAAAATTCACAAAGTTAGTACAAATTACAAAATAAGATGTAATCACAGGATCTGAATAAAGTTTTATTCAAGTGATAACAACTCAATTTTTTAAAATAAATTCAGAAAAAAAAATCTCATCATGGCTCAAAACAAACTTTTTAAGTACCTTCATAATTTGATAACTCTAGATCAATTTTAATTGGTCATTTTTGCTATAGAGCATTACTTGAGAAAAACAGAATTGATTAAAAGAAAAAAATATTCTGCAATACAAACTTTTTGGGAATATGATTCACATCATCTGAAAAATGGAGTGCTACATCATCAGGGCCCCCCATCATTCATCTAGAAAAAAAAAGATACCAGTAAACTTTAACATATTTTTAAAAAAGAAATGGCCAAAACAAATTTTAATAAATTTTAATAAAAGAGCTGATTTAGTAAAAAGATAAAATTCAGCTCTTAATAAAACTGCAACAAAATGAAGAAATACACTAATTTTCAATAAAGAAACCAGTATTATATTTTGACTGCTACAGAATTTTGATAATAATAATTTCTGATACTTTGTCATTAACCATTCTCAACAATGTCACCAAACAGCACAATTTATTGCCAATAATGGATGTGAAGTCACAACACAGTGAAAGGAATTTTGCTTTGGTCTTATGTAACCCTAAACTCGAGTAAGCCATATTGGGTTTTGTAAGGAAGTTAAAAATTAACTAATATTTCCTTTTTGGTACTTCTTTGTTATAGCAGCCCCCAACAATATTTGGCAATTTTAGATTTGCATCAGGATCCCTACTATATTTTCACCAAGCTTGCAAAAAGCACAAATTTTAAAATATATATAAATACAATCAAAACTAATAAAATTACATTATGCCCAAGAAGGCTTTTTTTTTTTTTTTTTTTTTTTTTTTTTTTTTTTTTTTAAAGTTTTGTGTGTTACCTTTATTTGTTAAATATCATGTTCGTGTTTAAACCAAAAAAATTCAATTCAACAGCAATATTGCAAAATAATTTTAAAACGAGCATATCTTTAGAATTTCCAATATACAGTCTCGGGAATTTTTTTCGTACAGTGTTGCCATTCTTAGCTTTGAAATCCTTGAGTTTGTAAATAAAAAAATTCTTTAATGTCTGACAAAATATGAAATAGATAATAAAACAAATTCCAAATTAGGGCTTCCAGATGCCCATATTCAGTGGAGGATTAAATTTGATGGCTCTAGGTTCTGTTGTTTTATCACAATGCGAAAAACATACATTTATACAGATTCTTCATTATTTAATTTCTTTAAATATAATACAGGGCTGTAATATTTGGTGGCAACAGTTTAAAAAGTGAATCAATGCAGAAAGTAAATCAACACAAAATGTCAAAATTAAATTAGTAGCATTTCTGGACTAATGCTCTTTGGGCTAATAATAACAATACTCATATGCCATTTCCTAAAATCATTTTTAAGACTCCTTATCCTTATTATTATTATTTTATTGCATGTAACTGTTCCAGTGAACTGCAGCACTTTCACATATATTAAGCTGTTTGTTATATCATTTCATGCACGTCAACTCCTCTTCCCAAGAATACATAAATATAATAGCAGTGATGAATGATATTCTGGAACAGGGACTCAATTTTCAACACGGAGGCCCTTCTTTTGCAATTTTTAACACTGCACTTCCAAATGGTTTCATCATCAGCATAAAGTTTCATGTTGTGGCCATTATTGCATACTTGTTTGCCAGATAAAAGTTTCTTTAATGATATGGCATCTACTTCATTACTTGGTGAATTAAAGATTGTTAAAGTCATATTCACACACACATAAAAAAGAAAAAAAAAAAAAAAGCAACGACTATATTTTTAAATGAGCAATGTGAATTAGAAAACCTCATCAAAAATGAATAATATAAGAATACACAGCAAGAGCAAAAATGTAACACAGTGCCAACATACAATTACATGACAAGGTATACGAACATGCAGCCCGTGCTAATATACGATCCTGTGGCAAGGAATAACAACACACAGCTAGATTTTGCTGAGGTATCTTAGTTGATTGGCAATTCAATCTTAGGACCACTAAAATAAAGAAGTACCTTCTTTTTTTTTGGGGGGGTGGGACTAAAATTTGGGACGACTTCTACAGAACAAGTAGCAGTGAGGTAGAGCAAAAGCTTGACTATCCTGAGAGCTCCAGATAATTGGATATCAAAGCTGACATATTTCATAGGCCTTAAACAGGAAAGTAAAACATCTGATCAGATTATGAAATAATGCCAAACGTGAAAGTTAGCAGAGATATTGTCAATCATTCTGGCAAAAGTTTAAACAATCACATCATTTTAGAATCATCATCAGGAGTTTAATTAAATAAGTAGATCATTATTTATTTAGTTAGAT
The DNA here is from genome assembly GCF_044657685.1 of Stegodyphus dumicola. Lineage (NCBI taxonomy): Eukaryota > Metazoa > Arthropoda > Arachnida > Araneae > Eresidae > Stegodyphus > Stegodyphus dumicola. The sequence continues at coordinate 79,744,647 of NC_140769.1, read as the reverse complement.
AATAAAGAAATATAAATTACATATGTAGCAAGTAAAAAAATTAAATCACATAAATTTTTACATTACACTGCCATCGTTCATGCATTTTCAGAGTAGCATATGGTGGCTTTTGTTGATGCCCAGATACCATAGTTTTAAAAATACTTCATGACATCTAAAATATTAATTTTTGCAAAACGAAAAGAAAAAATAGAACTTATATCTATCCTTACAAAAATTAAATTGGCTAATCAAGAATTAATTGAATTTACATTAAGCAAAAATAAACTCTTATGATGTGTATCATGATCTCATGCTTATATATTACTTGTACTAAATCACACTGTTTGGCAACAATGTGTACATATTAATAGTATTACAAGCTCTACACTGAAGAGCCACTACATCATGACCACCCAGTTAATAGCATGTAGGACCTCCTCTAGTACCTGGAACTGACAGCAGCTGGTGCAACATTGACTCCACAAGGTACTGATTGATACACAGCCTGAGGTATCTGGTACCAAGCACTCACCAATTGGTCCTGCGATTCCCGCACATTGCGAAGGGGTAGCATGGCAGCACGAATTTGGTTTCTAGTTGGAACCACAAATGCTCTATTGGATTAATGTCAGGTGAATTTGGAGGCCAAGACATGACTTAAAAATCCCTGGAATGTTCCTCGAACTACTCCCTGCTGGCAAACACTATCCCCTGCCGGAAATACTGTTGTCATGAATGGGTTTACCTGGTCTGCAATGTAGCGCACAGACATCAGGGACTGCTCAATGGAGATTATGGGTCAGAATGTGCTCCATGAAAAACATAGCCATAACACCTCCCCCAAACACACACTGGATTGTCTCCGTCCAACTCTAAATCTGGGAGCCAGGGTTTCGTTTGGAAATCAGCGTATTAGCACATGCCCGTTAATGTAATGGACCAGAAAACATAATTCATCGGATCATGCAACTTTCTGCCATTCTTCTAATGTCTAATTCTGATGTTTCTTGGCCCATTACAGACGCAGCTGGTGATGACATGCCATCAGTGCAGGGACATGCTTCGGCATCCGTCTGTGTAGGCCCATACGCAGCAATAAACGCAAGAACAGTGTGTTGAGAAACACTGCCTGGGTCGCCACTGTTGTAGCTGGTGGTGTTTTGGGCTGTTGTAGCTTTTCATCATGGTGAACAATGTGTAGCAATCTCCACTCACTGCAATCAATCCGCGATCGACGACACACAGCTGGGCAACGACTTGCTGTTTCACCATCCATACACCACTTTCAATATGTGCTCATAACAACTGAACGTAAAACAGCCCATGAAACACGCCGTTTCTGACACTGATGTTCCCAGTTGCTGAGCTATAACGATTTGACCTTTATCCAAGTCTGATAAATCAGCTTCTTTTCTCATTATGTCGCTAATCGTGCTATGTTTGGAAAGGCAATGCATAGCCACTTTATATATTCCAACATCAGCTGCACACGCACAGTGGCTTTTGTTCTTCCCATTGTTATAGATGGAGGGCGATCATAATGTAATGGTTCTTCGGTGTATAATGGCATAACATATCCCTCATTTATTTAATTTTTTTGAGAAAATTCATTTCTAAAATTCAAAAATATTCTGGTAACCTCAGCATTCTGGTTAGAGGAATTGCAGATAGTAGGGCTTTTACTGTATTATCAAAGTTGTAGCAGGGTTCATAGCCATATTTTAGTTAAAAAAAATAAGCACCTATAAGCACTTTTCAAGCACATTTTAAGAAAAAAATTAAGCACCTGTCTAATTACATTATACACAACTGCATAACCTTGTGTATAATGTAATTAGACAGGATTTAATATTTAAACATAAATTAGACTTGCAATTTAAAATATGAGCAATGCAATATTTATTAAGAGAATGAGCATTACCTCAAGCATGGAAAATAACTTTTTTTTTCTTTTTAATTTTAAATGACAGTTCAAGTTAAAGAATTAGTTTACAATGAGAGAAAAAAAAAACTATGCAAAACTAAACGATATTAGGAGATTTAATGATGAAATTTTAGTTCAAAATATAGAAAATAAATAATAATAAGCCATATTAATTGTATTCGTTTGGCACCTAATAATAAATACAATTTATTTTTCCACTCATATTAATATTTAAATAATTTAACTTAAATCAAAATTCTGAACATTTTCTAAATTTTCATTGCCTAACAGTTTTCCCTCAACATATATTCCAAGCAAAGTAATTTAAGTAAAAAAGAGGCACATTTCTGAAATCAGAAGACGGGAAATTGCTTCATGCAGTCATCCTTTAACAGTAAAAGCTTAACTAACCTGAATATTCCGAATAGTAACTGGAAAAAGAGGAGTGGGGGAGATTGTAGCCGTTCTTTAAATTTCTCGGCTAAATAAATGATTTTGATATTTCGATATGTGCATCATATAAAAATAGAAAAACGGAACTAAGAAATATTCTGCTTAGAAAGCACAGTAAAACTCTTAACAATGTAAAAGTATTCATAAAGAAATCTCAGACTGAAGATCAAAATTAATTATCGCTGCAAAATACCACAAACGTTATTGCGCAATATGTGCGCAAACATTATTGCGCAATACGTGCGGCGTAATTCCTCCACATGTGATATTACGCAATCGGAATCAACAGCTGCTGGCATTCGGAGAATAAAGAACTAAATAAAGGAAAAGAAAGAGACTTACTAATCTGGGGTGTTTCTGATTCTAATTTTCAACAGACTGCGGTAAATTTCCAGAATAGAATCAATTTTCGCTTGGGTTGGGTAGACCACGAAAACTTTTAGTCCTATTCAATCCAGATTGGACAGTGACAAAAAAAGGTCCGCTGCTACAATATTAGAGATTTTGGAGAGAAGGGGGAGAACCTCCCAACCTCCTATTGTATAATGTATTGGGGAAAAAAAAAAATTGACTATTTGATTACTTTCCTTTTATTTAAGCCATTACAAATATTATTCCTCAGAAAGCTAATCTGTGTAAAAACACACCCATTCTTTGGAAGTTTATCTATACTTCAACAGTTACTGCAACTATATTATTATAAATATTCATGCATATGCTCATAATATAAGCATAACCATCATAATAAACACGAATATGAACTGACCACGCGGAACGATAATGCAAGTTATTAAAATCTTGATAGAAATTCAAACGTGTGTAGTATTTGGGTGGGAAGAAAAGAATACCGAATGTACTGGAAGTTTCTACGGTTTTCGCAATTTTTTGACCAAAAGAACGACGTGCAACTGTCTGTACTCTCGCGCGCACCATAGGTTACGTTAATGCAGAGAAAGGGGGGAAAGCAATTTCTGGGAGTATGATTCACCATCTGACGTTGCATTTATAAGGAAGAAAAGTTGTTTATTTAGTTTCGGCTTTGGTAGGGGGAAAAAAAATGCTCTTGATTAAAAAAAAGGGTTGATCTTTACAATATGGTAACTGGTAGTTTGGCGACATTTTCGAGGCGATAAAGGTTACTACCTGTTACTACTACTTTGGTAATAATGTGAGCAGTACTCAGTTCCGATTACGCATTATTTTGCGTGAGGGAAATGAGAGATCATGGGATATGTCATGTGATATTAATGGACGAATTACGGTTCTTTAATCGGAAAAGGGGGGAAATCGGGAAAAAATGTGGAAATTTTGTATTTAGCTTTATTCTGTGTTGTGTAAAACAGTGTTGTGTAATTTTTGGATCTCATGGCCCTAAGTAAAGTGAATTCGAAATGGGTATTTAGGCATTGTGATAAAGAGAAGTTTGCTTTTTATTTAGCGGAGGAAGTATGGAGGAAAAATTCGCAGAAAAAATCTTTTAATAATTTTATTGAATGAATTAGAAAAGTGTATCCGCCGCGTAATCAAGATTCTGAAGAAGATTAGGTAAGTTAGTATTTTTAATTATTTGAGGATATTATTTTTATGCATTGTTCTAAATGTAAGGTGGAAAGGAATTTGGTATTATTGGGAAAATTGTTATTAGCAATGATTTAGTTTAAAGTAATTAGGATTGTAAGGTAATTTTTATTAATTTAATGTATGTGCTCATTTATATTTTAAGTAGTGTTTTTGAATTTAATTATATTTTAATGAAATTATAGTTATTTTGTGAATTTTATGTTTGTAGGAATTTGGTATACGTTTAAGTTGAAATAAACGTGCATGGAAATAATTTAAATATTTGATACTAAGTATTTGTAATACTTGCGGTATGAATTCATTGGTGACGTGTATAATGTAATAGATGATTTAGAGGTAAAAGTTTTTGGATATTTTATTTATTTTATATGTGGAAATGTTCATATTTGTAAAGGGTAAATACTTTTTCGCGATCAGGTAATTTCATACATGTTCTTTTTACCGGGTTTAAAGATTGAGAAAATTGTCATGTATTTTCGTGAAATTTTTCTAATTTATGAGAAAAAAGCAGTGTACATGGATATAGTGAAGAGTGTGCGCAATGCCATTCTTGTGCAATTCTGGGATGTTTTTTTAAGTAAAAATAAGTCGGCGTGTACATGGTTTATGTGTATGTGTTATTTTGAAAAACGCGTAAGGAGTATGGTATTGTGCACTTTTTCCCAATTTTGCAGTGAATATTTGTCATGATTAAGCAGTTTTGTTTGATAAAATTTCTAGCATAAGTGTAATTCGGCTAGTAGATTGTTGGAAGAAGTGTTCAGTAGATAAGAAGAAAAGAAACATGTCTTTACTTCGTGAAGACAAAATGGCGGCAGGGAAAAAAAAAATAGAGGGTTGCTGTAGGAGAGTTGGTTGCCAAATTTTCGCCAAAAAATCGCCAAGTTACCATAATGTAAAGATCAACCAAAAAAAAGGATTAAAAAAAAGGCACTAAAAGCAAAAAATAAGCACTAAAAACAAAAAAATAAGGGCTTTAAAGAAAAAGTAATACATTTCATTTTCAAATTAAGGACTTATAAGCACTTGTAAGGACCGCTACGAACCCTGGAAATTAAATACCCTTCTTAACTTTTTTTAATATTTTACATAATTTTCCTTATACAATTACATTTACAAATTATTCAAACCTGTAATAACATAAAAAACTTTACTCCTCTGTATGTTAAGAATAAGCCTGACATGATTTTACCTTACTCAAAATCTTTACAATTCTAAAATCGCAATATTAAAAATGGGAAACCTCATTTTCTAAACGCAACAAATAGAAAAACTTCCCGTCGCACAGCAGATTTCAATTTGTATCTCTTTCTCACTCACACACAAAATAAAAGAATTAAATTGAATAACGTATGTTGAAAACTTTACTTTTGAACGAGATACTCTTAATTCGGTAATAACTTTGGTTCTACTCTTATATGTGCCCTTAGATCACCATACGTGTTCTGCGCCGGTTTTTGGCGCGATTCGGTGTTGTGGGATGGTTTGGTGGATGATGCTGTTTGTATGGCAACCCTTTTGAAGTTGAAACTTAGAGACATGGCGGCAAGATTTCAGTTGCGTATTTTAGATTGTGTGCAAAGTAAATTTAGTATTAAAAGATACGATGTTGGAGTTGTAAACGAGTCTTTTGTTCATGGGTGTGTTTATGCAGATAGAAGTGCATGTTTGGAATTTCTGTGGGAGTCAGGACTTTTAAAACAGAGTTTGGCATGTCCGAAATGCGAAGATGATATGAGAACTCGGACGAAGAATGGTATTTCTGATAGACTTGAGTGGGTTTGCAGTCAAATGATTGCTGGTAACGTATGTGGTTGTCAGCGGAGTTTAAGATTTGGATTGTGGTTTTCATGTAGTAAGTTATCTTTGGAGGAAGTTTTTATCGTTACTTTCGAAATTTTGAATCACAGAAAGATATGTGATATAGCAAAATTGTGGCATTTTTGTTGACAGACGCTGTGTGACTGGCGAAATTTTATTCACGTATTATGGTAAATGCACTTTATTTGTTTTTATTTCGTAGATTATGTTCATTTTTTTTTACTATGAATTTCTGTTGTTATTTGAATTGTTTGTAATTCATTTTAGTTTATTTTGTTGATTTGTGCACAATGCCTAGGTTGTGCAATTCGTAGATGTTTTTTTAAGTTTAAACAGAATGTTGTGTACATGGTATTCTTTGAAATTTATTGTTGTTATGTTAATTTATTAAAGCGAAGTGTGCTTAGTTCATAGTTTCTTTCACTGCCTAGATTATACAATTCATAGAAGTTTTTTTAAGTTAAAACATATCACTGTGCACATAGATTCTTGTCAAATATTTTTGGTTAGAAACTTTACGTTTTTGCTACCTAAATTTTTCTTTTTATTTCGAATTTTTAGCTTAAATTGAGTGTTCAAAACACAGTTTTTGCATGTGCAAAAACCACATTTTTGGAAACATTTTAGGCTTAAAGTTCGAAATGTAGACAAAAAATTTAGATAGTAATATGGCACCGTGGAATTTCTCGCCAAAAATGTTTGGCGAGAAACTGACGATAGAGCGATCATGACACAAAATACAACTCTGAGTACAATCAGCCAAGCATTAAAACAACATATACATACTTGCCAACCTACGATACTCAAAAATCAGGAAATTATTTTAAGAAATCAGGAGATTTTTCACAATGTTAAAAAGACTTTTTAAATGATAAAAATATAGTTTTTAATAATGAATTAACTTTAAATAGTTACTAATTCTTAAATGCAAGCAATACAAAAACACCTTACACATAAAAAACATTTGGCTAATCTTTAGAATATGGTAACAGGTAGTTTTGCGACATTTTGGTAAAGCGATAAAGGTTACTAGCTAGGACTTTAGCAATAATCTGAGAAGTACACAGTTCGAATCACAGATTATTTTGTCTCGGAGAAATGAGAGATTGAGACATGTAATGTGACATTTTCCGGAAAATTCTGATCGTGATTTTAGCTAATAAGCACTTAGAAAGAATTTCGCTGCTAAAGTGCAGAACCGCCCACTTATTTGTTTGGCGCTTTTTACAAGAGTAAGAAGAATTGGATTTTTGTCTATTTTCTTTGACTTTTTAAGTGGAAATAGGTCAATGTGTACATAGATAAAGTCAAGAGTGTGCGCAATGCCATTTTTGCGCAATTCTGGGATTTTTTTTTAAGGGAAAATAGGTCGACGTGTACATGGATACCGTGTATGTGCAATTCTTAAAAACGCGGCAAGTAGGCACTCTCAATTTCGCACCTAATCTTCGTCATAATTAAGCACTTTGTTCTAGTATAAGCGTAATTTGGCAAGCAGATTGTTGGAAAAAATGTTGAGTTTAAAAAAAAAAAAAAAAATGCCTTTACTTCGTGAAAACAAAATGGCGTCCAAAACAAAACTAGCTGGGTTAGTCGCCAAATTTTCGCCAAGTTACCGTAATGTAAAGATTTACCAAACATTTTTATTACTTGCATCGTTTAAGGAAAAAAAAAAAAAAAGACATGTTAATCAGTTTTTGTACATATGTTATGAACAGTGGCAGATTCGTGCTTAGATAAACTTACAGTAATCGGAAAATGTTTCGTGTGTTCAGCAATTTTTTTTTTATTTTGAGAGAAATGTGTAACAGGTTTACGCTCATATTTTGAAGTATTATTTTGAGAACTGCCAGTTGAATTCCTGAATGGTGCAGAAATTACTTTATTTGGTTAATCTTTGGATTATGGTAACTTGGCGATTTTTTGGCGAAAATTTGGCGACCAAACCTGCTACAGCAACCTCCCAGTTTTTGTTTGGACGGCATTGTTTCGGCTTTGGTACGGGAGGAAAAATGCATGTTCATTAAAAAAAAAGCACTAAAGGCAAAAAATAAGCACTAAAAACAAAAAAGTAAGGACTTAGAAAAAGTAAGCACCTATAAGGGCCTTTATATTTTATTTTCAAATATAAGGACTTATAAGCACTTGTAAGGACGGTTATGAACCCTGGAGATGTAGTTAAAACTTCCATTGTTAAAAATAGGTTTGAGAAAAATAAAGGGCTAATCTTTGGAATATGGTAACAGGTAGTTGGATGTCATTTTGGTAAGGCGATAAAAGTTACTAGCTAGGACTTTAGCAGTGTACATGGATAAAGTCAAGAGTGTGCACAATGCCATTTTGTGCAATTCTGGGATTTTTTTTTTTTTTAAGTGAAAATAGGTCGACCTGTACATGGATGATACCGTGTATGTGCAGTTCTTAAAAACGCGGCAAGCCGTGGGCAATTCTGCACTTTCTCTCAATTTCGCACCTAATCTTCGTTATGATTAAGCATTTTTGTTCCATAAAAGTTCTAGTATAAGCGTTATTCGGCTAGCAGATTGTTAGAAAAAATTTTGAGTAAAAAAAAAAATGCCTTTACTTCGTGAAAACAAAATGGCGTCCAAAACAAAACTAGCAGGTTGCTGTAGCAGGGTTGGTCGCCAAATTTTCGCCAAGTTACCATAATCCAAAGATTAGTCCCAAGGGGTACCCTAAAATATAGACTAATCTAAAGTTTTAACTTTAAACGCACATCATTTATTTATTTCTCTGTTATTTTAACACTTTATAGAATTTTGGGTATGCAATGAGAGATATTAAAAATGCCCAAGCTATCCACTGACTTTTTTTATCAAATATACAGCCAATATGATTATAGCGTTTACAATCACTAAAGATTGCAACTGGCAGGTTCCCACATTTTAATGCCATTTAACGAGTTCAGTTTTGGTTACAGAAATTCCAAGATTAAAAAAAAAGAAAATTTGGTTGATCTTTACAATATGGTAACTGGTAGTTTGGCGACATTTTGGAGGCAATAAAGGTTACTACCTGGGACTTTGGTAATAATGTGAGCAGTACTCAGTTCCGATTACGCATTATTTTGCGTGAGGGAAATGAGAGATCATGGGATATGTCATGTGATATTAATGGACGAATTACGGTTCTTTAATCGGAAAAGGGGGGAAATCGGGAAAAAATGTGGAAATTTTGTATTTAGCTTTATTCTGTGTTGTGTAAAACAGTGTTGTGTAATTTTTGGATCTCATGGCCCTAAGTAAAGTGAATTCGAAATGGGTATTTAGGCATTGTGATAAAGAGAAGTTTGCTTTTTATTTAGCGGAGGAAGTATGGAGGAAAAATTCGCAGAAAAAATCTTTTAATAATTTTATTGAATGAATTAGAAAAGTGTATCCGCCGCGTAATCAAGATTCTGAAGAAGATTAGGTAAGTTAGTATTTTTAATTATTTGAGGATATTATTTTTATGCATTGTTCTAAATGTAAGGTGGAAAGGAATTTGGTATTATTGGGAAAATTGTTATTAGCAATGATTTAGTTTAAAGTAATTAGGATTGTAAGGTAATTTTTATTAATTTAATGTATGTGCTCATTTATATTTTAAGTAGTGTTTTTGAATTTAATTATATTTTAATGAAATTATAGTTATTTTGTGAATTTTATGTTTGTAGGAATTTGGTATACGTTTTAGTTGAAGTAAACGTGCATGGAAATAATTTAAATATCTGACACTAAGTATTTGTAATGGTTGCGGTATGAATTCGTTGGTGACGTTTATAATATAATAGATGATTTAGAGGTAAAAGTTTTTGGATATTTTATTTATTTTATATGTGGAAATGTTCATATTTGGAAAGGGTAAGTACTTTTTCGCGATCAGGTAATTTCATATATGTTCTTTTTACCGGGTTTAAAGATTGAGAAAATTGTCATGTATTTTCGTGAAATTTTTCTAATTTATGAGAAAAAAGCAGTGTACATGGATATAGTGAAGAGTGTGCGCAATGCCATTTTTGTGCAATTCTGGGATGTTTTTTTAAGTAAAAATAAGTCGGCATGTACATGGTTTATGTGTATGTGTTATTTTGAAAAACGCGTAAGGTGTATGGTATTGTGCACTTTTTCCGAATTTTGCAGTGAATATTTGTCATGATTAAGCAGTTTTGTTTGATAAAATTTCTAGCATAAGTGTAATTCGGCTAGTAGATTGTTGGAAGAAGTGTTCAGTAGATAAAAAGAAAAGAAACATGTCTTTACTTCGTGAAGACAAAATGGCGGCGGGGAAAAAAAATAGAGGGTTGCTGTAGGAGAGTTGGTTGCCAAATTTTCGCCAAAAAATCGCCAAGTTACCATAATGTAAAGATCAACCGAAAATTTAAGATAGCTGTCAGTCAAACAGTTGCCAGACCATCACAAATATCCTACTGATGCAAAAAGAGAGTATTTGAAATTTAAGTATATGAAAGTCACTTAAATTTTTTGAATTAAAAGCTCTCATTAAGGGCTTGAAAAATCTCTAATCTAGAAGATGAGCTACATTATTACCTATTTTTGTGACAATTCCATAAAGTTGAAAGCTTTAAACTACACTCATGAGATTTTTCTGAAGAAACTTTAACTAATAAATTAGATATCAAAACTTTAAAACATGATTACAGAAGTATGATATACAAGTATCTTAAATTTTTACTAAACGACACACACATCTATAAGTACAATTACGTTTCTACCTTACATATTTATAATTATTACAGGACACTTAATCAACCATTTATTGGATTTGCAAACGACATATTTTTAATATGTTTTAATTAAATTATGTCCATGAACATTTATAAATACAAGAACATTTATACATACAATTCAATAAGTATATAGAAATTACCATAAATGAAAGAAGTAATAACTAAGTATCCAGCTTAACACACGGTGTAACTCTGAAAATAAAAGACACCCAAAACCGACATAAGTTTCTAAACGTAGGATGAATCACCTTACACACAGTGGATACGTCACACATGCCATTGAAATAACAGAAAAGATAACAGCTTTCAACTCATAACAAAATTTATGCATAAGAAAATTAAGTATAAAGTATCACATCAAAAAGAAATTTCATAGGAATTACCATCTTCATAGAAATTACTCATTCTAATTCTTCAACGATTTTTTTTTTTTATTTACCGCAGAAAAGCTTTGGGTTGAGTTGTCTGAACAATGTTTTGATAAAGTTCGTTTGGTTTTGGGTAAGGCTCCTCTAAACCAGGCTGAATCACCAACTTTTCTCTCTTGGCGAGGGAGGGAACGCGCTACCAATTTTGGCGCGTTTATCGCACACACTGGCTGAATGTCTGCTGTTTTTTTAAAGATTTATTTTATAGACGCGCGGCATTCAGCGCACATAAACTTTTCGGATAATTTATTAATTCTCGAATAGTATATAGACGTTTTCACTTAAATAAAAATTTCGCGTATATTTTGTAAACATATTCAAAATAACTTATTCTTTAGATGTTTTAGTTTTGTTAGCAGACTAAAATAAATAAGATATGAATAAAAACTTTCAATAGTGTCAAATGGGGAAATAGTTAAAGCGTAGAGTGTGCAAATAAATTTATCTTAATGACATTTTAACAAAAATTTCCATAAAAACACTGTAAATTCATACTAAAAAAATAACTTAAGAATATGTTGTCATTTTAGTCTGAGGTATATGGAAATAATTGTGCAAGACTCTGAAGAAACACTTTCTTTTAAATGTGTGAAATATTTCATAACATATATGGAAGAAGAAAGTACAGCATTCTGTGTTTTGGATGATTTTCACCAAATGTAATATAAATACGAACTAGAAACTGTAATAAAAAGTCCTTCCTCTCCAATCAGATCACCTTTGTGTTCCATTGTATTTGTAATACTTCTAAAAATGCAATTTTTACCTAAATTAAAAAACAGTTATTCCATAAAAGATAATAAATTTGAACATATATAGAATGAATTTTGTAATTTGAGTTATGTTACAAAATAAGTCATAGTTTATATATTTTATACTAATAATTTAGATAAAACCTGTCCAATTTAAGAATGTGTGTTAACCACATTCTTAAATTGTAAAAGGACGACTTAACCCCACGTAATTCATTTCAAAGCATAAAAGAAAGCTTATTTTCTATTTTACACAGCAACAGCATTTTCATGCAGTCAAGGTTTTTTAATTGCTAGTTATTATACATAATACTTAATTTTTAATTTAATAATTATTAGAAAGCATAACTAAGAAACTTCTTTTTAAAGCACCACAGTGATTGCAAAGAATGTCGTTAAATTTACAAAAGTATTGAAGATATATTTAACAGCATTATAACAAGAAACTACTGTACAAAATATGTAAATTTAGCATAATTTCTTTTTTAGTATTTGCATAGTTTCCTCCAAATGAACCTTAATGGGAAGTTATCTTGCGAAAATTTAAAAGTATTAAAATGGCCTCTATTTAAGATGTAACTGCATTTATAATTATTTTGTAATTGTGAATAGATTATATTATTGCAATTAGATTATGCACTTACATAATTGCATAAAGTAATGAAATTAAGAGTTCCCAGATACAATGTAATATAATTACAATGCAATTATCTAAATTGTAATTATATTCACTTATTTAATACCACAATATTATTACAATCACAATGTAATTTAAATTGGGTACTATATTTGTATACCCTCCACTCAAAAGGAGGTACTGATAAGCCTGGAAGTTATTATCAACTAAAAGCCTGTTCAGGACAGTTTGATGACAATTTCCACCGGGCGAAAAGTACATTCTTAAGCCCAGGCAAATCATGACAATAAAAATCATTTAGTCTCATGATTCACTATATTTCAAACCCTAAATTTGAATTCTGCACCAAATTATTTACCTATATTTTAACATACTTTATGAATTATTAGAAGCAAATATCTTCTAAAAATAACTGTAAAATATTTGTATCCATTAATTGATTCAGATACACACTTTTATTATTTAAGTATATCAAAGTAACAGTTTCATGTTCCTGAAATACAAAAATTATGAAAAAAGTTAAAAGTAATATTCTTAGAAGCATGATATTAGTCACCAGCTGCAAAATAGTTAATTTTTTGCCCTAAATACAAGTTTATTACACAGTAGTCAAACATGTAACTTAAAAACATGTTATATAAAAAATTAATGATAATAAGTTTATCAGAAATGAATTAATTCTGCAAATAAACTTTCTGCATTTGAAAATTTTCTACACCTGAGGGGAGAAAGAGATCTAGTAAAATTAGATTTATTATAACTTCAGTTGGACCAAATACCTTCTCTCTCTATATATGCATCACTAAAGAAATAAATAAAATTATCATGCTTAAAAAACAGATGTACCATACCAGTTTTTTTCCCCTTGTTACCCTTTACATTGAGAAATAACAAACAGTACAACGCTGAAAAATACTATCCTTGAAATTTTGTTTAAATGAAGAAACACACGCACTATCTTTTTATTTAAGCATTACACTTCAAAAACATATACACATACCAATTTATTTTCACTAGCCTTTATACTGATAACATGCCATATAAAAATGAAAAGAATTATCCTTGAAATTTAGATAAAATGAAGTAACACAATGGGAAAATTTATGCACACGGACATCAGTTACAGATGGTGGTGGATTTGGAATGCTAAAGAGTGTTGGTACTGCAGTTTTTCTTAGTTTTTTTCTATCTTTGCATAGTGACTCAAATTGAGATTCCTCAAAATGATCCTGTAAATACATAAAGTAATAAAAAAAAAAGTATACAAAATAAATAAAAGTACAAAAAACAAACCACACAGTGAGGTTGTGCCAAAGGCAGCAAGCATAAACTGTAAGTAAGTATAGGCAATAAATAAATATGCAGGTAATTAAATTAGGCCCAGTATTATAAAAAACTGAAACAATAAACAAACCATGTCTAACATATCAGCAGCAGCATCTTGTAAGCTTGGACAGAATTTAATTATCCAATATTTATTTTTTGCCTATAATTTAAAGTGTTCTTTAGAACATTATCCAAAAATTAAATGAAGTAGTGTTTTGCTATAACATTAAAAACAACTAAAATAAAACTTTATATTTCTTGCTATAGTGCTCTTACAATAGATAAGAAAATAAGAGTTCACTTCACCCAACTTTTAAGATACTAGGCCGATAAATACATTTATAATTACAGCAGACTATGATTCTTGTTATAATTGTAGTAATGTTTATTGCTCTAATTGAAATATTTAATTTTTAATTCTCTAATCATTCAAAACATAGCCCTAATTTCGGAGCACAGTGCCAACATGCATTTTAAAAAGCATCAAGGCCAGTTTAAACAACAATTTTTTAAATTACACCGGCACAGACATATCCAATTAAAGTTATTAAAAACTCTAGAAGGTAGTTCAGTAGCTTTCTGAATTTGTAGGCAATTTTTTATTTAGAGATGACAACACAAAATAACGCTTCAGAAAATATTATTTATCATGTATAAAAATCTGTTTTGTAACACAGATCAGTAATAACTGTTTATCAATGTCATGAGGATTTAATTTGACGAGATCACATTCTTTAGAAGTATCAAATTCATGAAAGGATTTTGGCTTGGCCTTTGAAATTCATCATTACAGGCAGATTTATTTGATTGTTATGCATGCATTAAACACTACACATGCATTAAAAACACTACACATGCATTAAAAACACTACAATTATTTTTGAAAAATACACATGCAGTTTCACAAGTTTTCTGTGCTTATTTGAAAGTTCTGCATTCATTTCTAAATCTTTACTCCATTGCCAAATTGTATAATACTGGATTATAACTATATGGTACTTGCAATTATTGATTAGATTATATATATTTTGTCTCATACTATTCAATTTATTCTACTGACATCAGATGTCAATGTCAAAATTCTGGAAGTTATTTTAACCAAGAAACAGTAGTGGGCACCGTGCATAAACAACTCATCTAACTTTTTAACAACAGTGATTATAAAATAAAGAAAAAAATTATATATCATTCCAACGTTATTGCAACTATAGTATAATGTTACATACATTAGTATAAATTCCACAATTAGCACAGGAAAACAAAATCTGCGCTTTATATTAGAAGAGAAATTTCTTTTCCACATTCAAAACATCCACATTGGCGATGTTTGGCGACGGGTACATTAACCCTAGACTAATTTAATTATAGCTATTATTACAGAAATTAGCAGATACTCAGGTTATTGTACACAAGAATTTCACTTTACTTGCACATTATAAACATCAGAGAAGATATAAACTCTAAATGAAGGCGTAATTAACATTATACTTACTAAGCAAAGTTCAGCGCCTGGACCAGGTTTCCAATTGTCTCTTCGGCAATTATTTACCCATATTTTTCTCCTTTCTTCATTTTTAGGAAATTTTACCAATGTATGACCTTTCCGTGAATGATTTGAACAATTAATAGCTGCACATTCGCCCATTTTACACAAAAAAACACAAAAAATTGTTGCACCGTAACTACACAGCCGCCATTAAATCTCCCACTTGGGATCGCGAATGCCTGATGATTCAGCCTGGTATATAGGAGCCTTAGTTTTGGGTTTTAATCATACGACACTGGTCGAGATCGATGCCGGAAGACCTAAGGCTCATAAGGAAGACCAGTCGGGATTTTCTTTCCATTCGACAGCTGAAGGAAGAGTAATCCGTCGGCGGAAAATGAAGCGAAATTCCGTACGGAAGTAACGTTTATGGCATAGCAACCAGTCTGTCTCAACCAAGGAGGTTAGAACAACGAGATATACAGGGTTATCCAAATTAAACTTCCCCAACTCAGAGGCCTGTGCAGAGCGTTGTATGGGTCATAATGTGATGAAATTTTAAAAACAGACACTTCAGATCATGCGCTCGAGATTTATTACACAGAAAAATTAGTACAAGAAGTTGCCGATAGGTGGCGCTGTAACACTAGTAATGTGCATATTGCAGCAACTTGATTTGCAGAAAAAAAGCTTCTGCGCAACTTATCCAAAAGACGAGCCCTACAAAAAGTGGAAGACAGGCCTTGCGCAGGCAGTTGTTTCCAGCTCGCGGATGCACAATGGCGACTTTGAAAGACAAAACTCTGTTAGTGAAACTTTTCTAACAGAATGACGAGAACACTGCTGCGATAAGAGCATTCTGTCGGCTGAAGATCTTACGCCGAGGACCAATGACACCATGCGCTCTACGAGACATGATGAAGAAGTTCGAAAGAACGGGACAGCTGGGAATTTTACCAGGTAGAGGACGACAGGTTGTGGACTCTGCACGCGTAGAAGTCGTTGCTTTGGCGGTCGTGGACCCCACTAGCCAATCGCCACATGGTGTTGTCAGTGTGCCAACTGTTTCTCGTGCTGTTGATATGCCCTATACGACCGTCTGGCGTGTGATGCGTTGAATCCTCGGTTATTTTCCTTACAAAATCCATAGTCGTCATCAGCTGTCCGACGGGGATCCTGTAGTTCGGGAAACATTTGCGTTGCAGTTCCTTTCCAGAATGGAAGTCGATGCTGCTTGGCCGTGGAACATCCTTTGGACGGATGAGGCACATTTTCATCTGAATGGTCAAGTGAATACGCATAACTGCCGCATTGGGCAAGTGAAAACCCGCGCGCTATCCATCAAGTGCCCTTGAACCCTCCAAAGGTTACTGTATGGTGCGGTTTCACTGCAACATTCGTCATTGGGCCTTATTTTTTTGAAGAGGTGACTCCAACAGGGTTCAAAACCTGCTCTGTCACAGGAAAAGGTATCAGGACATGTTGACAACGTTTGTGATCCCTGAACTGCAACAACGTGGCCGCCTCCAGGACACGATATTTATGCAGGATGGTGCACCTCCCCATGTTCTTCGTGGCGTTCAACAGGTGTTATGGGCAACTTTTACCGATGCACGTGTAATCAGCCGCTGTTTCCCTACATCTTGGCCTCCCCGCTCGCCTGATCTCACGCCATGCGAATTTTGGTTATGGGGATTCTTAAAGGATCGGGTCTACCGAGAACACCCCAGCAACCTTGGCACATCTGAAAGACGCAATTATTCGACATGTTCGTGGAATTAATGTGGACTTACTGCGTTGCGCTGGGGAACACACTGCTTTGCGAATGGAAAGAGTTGTAGAGAACCACGGCACACATATAGAACATCTGTAGAATGTTTTGTTGATTTGCAGCGCCACCTATCGGCAACTTCTTGTACTAATTTTTTTTTTGTTGTTTAATAAATCTCGAGCGCATGATCTGAAGTGTCTGTTTTTAAAATTTCATCACGTTATGACCCATACAACACTCTGCACAGCCCTCTGAGTTGGGGAAGTTTAATTTGGATAACCCTGTATACTGGTAGAGAACTTATTGCAACCTCCAACCGTTCCAACATTAGTGTCACGTGACTGCTGGTCGAATTCCGAAAGTCCGGAAATACTTTACATTCATTTCTATGGGACAAAAGGCGCCTGCTCTGCTTGGTCACACAAAGTTTAAGAAAAAATGGTTATTCGCTGCAACGCCTATGTATGTAAAGAAACTTTTGTAAAAGGAGGACCTGTAACCATTGATAGCTAAGTTAAAACTGCATGATTTATTATTTTATTTCCAGTATTTTTGTCATTTTACTATCTCTGTTGAATTGGTTGGAAAGTTTCAGTCATATTGTTTAAGAAAATTGCTGCTGTATATGACATTTTCAGCATGTATTAATAGCATCAAAATGTATTAAATGCTGTAACATTATTTATTGGAATCACCTTTTACAAATAATTGAATTTTATGTTCTTTTTCCGTGTACTCCGTTGAAATTGAAAGCTGCGCAAATTGGCGCTAACCTTTTTTCGCCAAGCCGTACGCGTTTTGGTTTCGTAAACAAGTACTGCCTGCAATAAAAAAAAAAAAAATCTGAAATATTTCAGATTTTAAATTACGTCCAAAGGGGCGTTTTTTAACATTTTGTGTGTTACCTTTCTTTATTAAATATCATGTTCCTCGCACTTAAACCATAAGATCCAATGCAACAGCAATATCGCAAAATAGTTTTAAAACGAGCATATCTTTAGAATTTCCGATACAGCGACTCACGCGCTGGAGATAAAAATGTTTTTTCTGCACAACGTTGCCATTGCTCGCTTTGAAATCCTTGAGTTTGTTAATCAAAAATTCGTCAAAGTTTTAAAAAATAGGAAATCGATCATAAAACAAATTTCAAATTTCAAATTTGGTCTTCCACATGCTCATATTCGTTGGAGGATTACGTTATTCAAAATTCGATGACTCTATGTACCGTTGTTTTATCACAATACGAGAAATATACATACATTTATGCAGATTTTTCATTATTTAATTTCTTCAAATATAATGCAGGACTCTAACATTTTGTTGCAATAGTTTGAAAAGTGAACCGACATTTATGAGTCCGACGCAAAATGCCAAAACGAAACTAATAGTCCTTCGGGATTCAAATCCCTTTGGACTAAAAACAAAGAAAGAAAGAAAAATGCTGTTATTATTAAATTATTGAGATAAGATTGTGCGATATGTTTACTTTGTTAAAAAAAAAGCTAATTCAAAATCTATAAATGAGCTGAAAATTTGTATACTAGTGTATTTTAGCATTAAGAAATCCTAAATTTTTTTAAATTTAAGCTAATGCACAAGAATGCTCTGGTAAAGCAGGAATAAAGTGGCAGTGAATTCTAACTTACCAAACATTATAAGGAATAAAATGGTATTAACTCGAAATGTCAACAGATTGCCTATACGTAAAAGTGCCATCTATTTATAACTTAATCACCTCAATATTTGATTGCAGAGTTTTCCCTCTCATAGTAATATTTCTTTAATTTAAGATTTTTTAAAAACCTTTTCCTTTAAAACTATATTTTAGCAACATAAATATATCATAACTATAGAATTTTCTTTAATTTATAATGAGAAACGAACTACCAGTGTTCAGCGATTTTACCGCTCGGCCGCTGGTGAGCCATAAAAGATTGGTGTTCATACAAAGTAGTATATTTTTGTTTTACTTAATTTTTGAGTGTTTATTTGTAATTAAATCCACTTACTTTATAGTATATACTATATTTAAATGCACATTTTCGTAATGTGTTTATTTAATTGGGATACAGTAATAAAATAGAATATGGAAATCGATCATAAAAAAAATTTCAAATTTGGTCTTCCACATGCTCATATTCGTTGGAGGATTACGTTATTCAAAATTCGATGACTCTATGTACCGTTGTTTTATCACAATACGAGAAATATACATACATTTATGCAGATTTTTCATTATTTAATTTCTTCAAAATGTTATGTTTGAAATTATAATTCAGAAAGTAAATTTTATTTTGGAAATGTACATTTTACAACTGATGTGCAAAATATGAAATCTTACTAAATTTAATGTATAACAGCATACAGTTAAGGCAGTAGCTTCCAAGTTTGCATGAAATTATTTTCTGGACATTTCTAATAAGTTTATAAGCACTATAATATGCAAGTAACTGAAAATGGGCATTTACAATCAGTGAAAGATCTTTTTAAAAATAAAAATTTTATTTACTATCGTACATTTCCAGAATGCAAGTACTATTGGTAACACTGAAAGGTCAAAGGTAAATGAAATTGTTCCAAAAACTATTTCTGACTTGAAGTAAAATTATGTTTACTTAAATATAAGTGTGTGTGTGTGATTATGGCAAAGCCTCGAGGGCTATCTGCCTAAGCGAAGGGATGCCTTCGTGGAGGACTTTCTAAGGGAAACTGCCTCGTATCAAGGCCAACTAGTTGGCCTTGCTCGTATACACGTTACACATGGGGAAAACCACGAAAACGCCCATGCAGCCAGCCCGTTCACGGGATTCGAGCCTCGGACCGAACTACCAGTGTTCAGCGACTTTACCGCTCGGCCGCTGGTGGGCACTTAAATATAAGAGAGTAAAATATTTTTCTGTAATAAGATTTCAGTATAATTATAAGCTTGGACAGTAATTGTTTATAGTTCCAGCTGAAAGTCTGTAAATATATATTTCATCAATTGCATAAATACATACATTACAATGTGATTTTCCTTTTCTCTTTAGGATGCAATGCATTAAAAATAAACGAGATTTTTTTACCTTCTCAAATATTATGACAGAAGTGCAATTAATTTTTAAACTTTATTCAAAATTAAAGTTTCCATCTCAATTTTTTATTATTTATTTTAGATTTTCTTCCTAAAATTATTTAACCTAAACATATTAAACAATGGCGCAAATAATTTAAAGTGATTATTAAAAATATAGATAAAATAGTCAGGAAAAAAGAGGTTAAGTTATATCTAAAAATAATTGTAAAAAAATCGAATAACCTAGTTCGAGGTCGTTGTCTGCCGACTGCCAGCAGACAGAAATAAAAAACACTACCTGCCATATCAAAAGCACGCCAAACTGGCGATGAACAGCCTAAGCTATCACTCCCCAAGAGCGCCAAGACCATAAGTCACGTGGTATATGTTGGAGACAGCCTAGCAAACGAATTCTCTGTGGGTGAGCCGTCTACCCAAGGAGGTTAGAATAGAAGGAGGGAGGGTTCGCAGTTTCCTCCACTATCGGGGAATGAAACTCCACCGAACAAGCGGCGTCCATGTTTGTGACTTCAAAACATTGCATTACAGCAGTGACATGTACGTGTTTCTAAGCTGTTCCTTGCATTTATTTTCCAGTAAAAATATGTTAAATTTATAATGAAATACCTCGCTATTGTTGACTTTTTGTTTTAAAGTAATATCCATAATGATGATATCCATAATTTACTATGTACAGCAAATTATTAAGAAATAGTTCGAAATCTAAATGCATGCGCATAATATTAAAGCCTTTAAAAAATGATGTTTCTGCACATTTCACGGATTTGCTTAGGTTAGAAAATAAATCTTAATAAAATAAAACAGATTTATGTGAATTCAATAATTTCAGTTTATGCGCATTTCATATTTATTAATCTCAAAGAAACTGCCTTTAATTAAGTTGAATTACAGAAATACGCCTATATAAGTTTTTGGATACATCTTTCCACATGTTCAATTGTGTAAATATTTTACTTACTTTTATCACTATACTGCCCAGAAATTTGTAAGTTTATGCAAAAAAATTTTAACAGCAGAACAGTATATCTTAACTTAAATGAATAATAATTAATATATAAAGAAAAGCATTGCTTTATTTAACACCTTTACAATTAATAAAAGTAGTAACAATTGATTTCTTACTTTTCATGAAAGTTATAAAACGAATTAACTAAAACGTTCAAATTATACAATTGAAATCCTACCACATAGAATTGTATCTTAAGGAACGAAGATACCAG
The DNA here is from genome assembly GCF_044657685.1 of Stegodyphus dumicola. Lineage (NCBI taxonomy): Eukaryota > Metazoa > Arthropoda > Arachnida > Araneae > Eresidae > Stegodyphus > Stegodyphus dumicola. The sequence continues at coordinate 79,723,440 of NC_140769.1, read as the reverse complement.
CTATAAACCGAAACATTAAAATGTATTTAACATATTTTGATTATAGTTATATTACATAACCTATTTTGATTATTTAAGTTCTTTTTTTTCACATCTGGAAAGAAAACAACATGACATTGTGATATTTTTGACATAGTTGTCATATTACATAAAAAAAGAAAATCAATATTTACGTGTGAAAAATAATGCCCGGAATTTTTTTCGAGAATCTATTTGTGCATCCATATGCAACACAAGCTGACATGCTTCAAAAGGAAAAGAAAAAAATGTTGCAATGACAGACTTCCTTGCACAAGTCACGGTGATAACAGGAAGATGGCCGCCAAGCTTCACCGTTTTAGTTGAACCTTCCCTCCTTCTATTCTAACCTCCTTGCGTCTACCTGAAGTCGTTGTGTTAGAATAGGAGGAGGGAACGTTCAACTCAAATGGTGAAGCTTGGCGGCCATGTTCCTGTTATCGCTGTGACTTGCGCAAGGAAGTCTGTAATTGCAATATTCTTTTCTTTTCTTTTTGAAGCATGTCAACTTGTGTTGTATATGGATGCACAAACAGATTTCGAAAAAGATTCCTGGGATTACTTTATTATTTAGTATTGATTTTTTTTTTTTTAAGTAATTTGATAACTATGGTAAAAAACATCACAATGTCATGTTGTTTTATTTCCAGATGTGAAAAAAAGGACTTAATAATAATCAAAATATGTTAAATACATTTTAATGTTTCTGTTTATAGCTGGCATCTTTGTTCCTTAATATACAATGATGTATGCTAGGATTTAAACTGTATAATTTGAAAGTTTTATGTAATTCGTTTGATAATTTTCATGAAAAGTAAGACACCAATTGTTACTATTTTTATGAATTGTAAAGGTGTTAAATAAAGTAATGCTTCTCTTTATGTATTAATTACTATTCATTTTTAAGTTTTTTGAACTGTTAAGAATATAATTTGTGCATTTGATCAAGATAAACTAACTTTTCTGTTGTTAAAATTTTTTTACATAAATTTACGAATTTGTGGGCAGTATAGCGATATAAGTAAGTAAAACATTTACACAACTGAACGTGTGGAAAGATGTATCCAAATATATAGGTATATTTCTGTAATTCAGCTTAATTCAAGGCAATGTTTTTTAAGATTCATAAATATGAAGGCCCACCAGCGGCCGAGCGGTAAAGACGCTGAACACTGGTAGTTCGGTCTGAGGTTCGAATCCCGCGAACGGGCTGGTTGCATAGGCGTTTTCGTGGTTTTCCCCATGTGTAACGTGTATACGAGCCAGTTTCCCTTAGAAAGTCCTCCACGAAAGGCATTCCTCCCTTTAGGCAGATAGCCCTCGTGTGCTTTGCCATAATTAAATACACCAACACCATAAATATGAAACGCGCATAAACTGAAATCACTGAATTCATATAAATCTATTTTATTTTATTAATATTTATTTTCTTGTTGTTATACGGTTGTTGGTTGTGAAAAGAATCTATTTAAAACTTTCATTTAAAAAAAATGCAACCTGTGATTATTTTTTTAGATAATTATCCGCTATTAATTTCAGGTTAAGTATATTTTAAATGATTCTTTAATAAATTACAATATTGTAAATAAATCAGAAATATCACTTCTTAAAGGAAAAACTGGAAAGTACACCCTAAACAAATAAAAATAAAACCTAAGCAAATTCTTGAAGTATGCAGAAACATTATTTTTAAAGGCTTTAATGTTATGCACATGCATTTAGATTTCGAACTATTTCTTAATGATTTTCTGTACGTAGTAAATTACGAATATCATCTTTATAACTTTAAAACAAAAAACTAACAATAGCGAAGTATTTCATTATAAATTTTATATTTTTACTGGAAAATACATGCACGGAACAGCTTAGAAACACGTACATGTCATTGACGAAATGCAATGTTTTGAAGTCACAAACATGGACGCCGCTTGTTCGGCGGAGGTTTCATTCCCCGATAGTGAAGGAAACGGCGAACCCTCCCTCCTTCTATTCTAACCTCCTTGGTCTCAACTCTACATTGCTCGAGGCAAAGAAAGATACATATTCTTTGCTCGTTCTCTTTTGTGTACATGTATTCTTCTGTGAAATAGTTGTTAAAAAATAGTTAATTATGTATGGATTAGTAATTAGGTACTTAAGGTAAAAAATATGTATTTAACTATTAGCAATTATGAATTTAAACTCTTACTCATTTAATTATTTAGCACATTCAGTTGTATTTCTCATAATTCGAAACTTTTATCATGTTATTCGATGAGGGGTAGGGCTAGGGCGCCCAGGCACCCTGGTGGTTAAGCACTGCAGTTCAATTGTAAGGTCCAGGGGAAGCGGGTAGTTTGTTGTCAAAACCGCTTTTTCGCACGTGCTTATCGCTAAGGGTGGTGGTAGCAAAAAAAGATTACCAACCCGTTCAAGTACATGGTGAAATTTTTTGAAAAAATCTGCAGCTATTAAGCGGTAAACTCGATAGCACATTTAGTAAAGAGAACATAAATGGGAAGAGTTAATGGATATTTTAAACGCAGAAAGAAAATGCCTTTCCTAAACCGTAGATATCTGAAGAAACGTAAGCATAATTTCACATATGATCTGTTGCAAAATGAAAATTTTCTAAAAGCTTACATTACTGTAAAATATTTGTTAATAGGAATTTTATGATTAAAATATTTTTTGTCTTAAAATGTTACGCAACAATGTCATAAATCAAATCACTGAAATATAGCATCGCGTATGTGTGTTTAATATTCCTACTGAATTTGAACAGAAAAAACTTTAAAAATTTTTAGCAACTGATGATTATATCAGCAATATTATTTATTCAAAAATTAAGGCCCGTTTCCACTGCTGCGTATGCGTTGCGGTGCCTATGAGTTTCTCCAATCAGCGAGCGACTTCACTTTTATTGACATCTGTAATCGGGTCGATGTGTGATGACGGATGACGTACGGATGGAGTCAGTGCCTCCTAATGTTCAACTTCTATCCGTATGTCTGCGGATGCGTTGGGGTCACGTGGTAAAAAAAGGAGCAATCATGTGTTGTCACCAAAAATTAATGGCGGCAGAAGTAGCGATGAACGCTCACTTAGGGAAAGATTGTATTTGCTAAAAAATACTTATTTCTGAATATTCTCATGAAGCCTTCGAACAAACTGTAGACCGTACTACTTGAATTCTAGTGGCAACATACAGCTCAGGTGACAGCTGTGAAGCTATAGCAGTCCTGTGTCGGCGCGTTGAAATTTCCAAATAACGATCCTCATTCGTGGTTGTGGTTCTCGGTACACCTTGTCGAGATCTTCTCGATGCGGATCCACTGTCATGAAACAGTTTCTACAAACTGAAGACAACACTAGGCGTTACACTGAGCTCCTTAACCATCTGGACCTGTAATTGGATTACTTTCAATCTACCGAAAATTCATCTCATTCTGTTCTTCATCGAAAATTCATCTCATTCTGTTCTTCATAAGTGCATGGCTACTCACGTCTTGGAGAAACACGACGAATTTCGTGAAAGAGCACGAGCGCACCAAATTGTCGAAAACCCCTGGTGCCCTTATATCCCCTCCATAATCACAGCTCCGAAGACATACACATATATACTTAGGTACTCGACTCTGAATATTTGCATAAGTATTATCTTCGATTCAATACTTTTCCACCAAAGCAGACTTAATTTGCAGTCTCTTAATTTTGCACAAGAGTGTATATGTCATCCCGCATCCTTTCTATTTTAGGACGTTCTATTATCGCAGAATTCGCACATTTCTAAAAATTTTTGTAGATAATGAAAAAATCTGCTTGCCCGTTAACCTTTTTTGGCTCACTCGTGCAATGCTTTTTTTTCCCCCTTACTCTTGTCAGCAGGAAGCGTTCGCAGCCATGACGAGAGTAAAGGTGAAGTAACATACATCATAGACACACATTACCTTCCTACAGTAACTACTTCTCGGAATCTTAATCATTACTGTGCTGTTCCGAGCAAGAGGTCAAAAGAGTTTCAGTCTTGAATTTAGGGTGTGCGTCAATGTCAGTTTATCATGTTTAAATATGTCGTCCTTATGAATTGGTAAACATGAGAAGCGTAGAAACTGCAGTGCTAATACGAAGGAAAAGAAATTACAGACTCATAAACTTGAACAAAGAGATGGAGATAATTAAATGTTCTGAAAATGGTGAATTCTTAGTTTCAGCCGGAAGTTTCTAGGATGTAAACAGACCTATGATAGTTCGCTTCCAAAAAATAAGATTTTTAGAGACATTAGGTATTTTTGGAAGCAAGCAAGATGAAAAATGAGCAATCACCTTCCCCGGGAATCGAACCACGGACCTCTGGAATACCGCTCCAGCGTGCAGAACCACTACACCACGAAGACACGCTAGGAAGGCAGGAGAATTACCTTATAGATTAAAATTAAGGAGCACGTTCAAAACTGTGGTAATGTATCTTCAAGGATTGTTTCCAAAAGATATGGTATAGTGATGGATAAAATGAAAAGATATCCGTCATCATGGATTGATGATATAAATCAAAATAATGTCCCCTTGAATTTTTCGATATTCAAACTAATGCTGTCAGTTTGTATGAAAACTGGAAAACTATATTAAATGCAGATTCAAAGGCAGTGTTTCAAGCAAGTAATAGTTGGTTCGAAAAATTTAAAATGAGACATTCTTTACATAATGTTACTAATTTTGTACATATATAAATAATTTAGTGAAATTTTAATATTTTTTATGTAATCTAACACAAAAATTTAAGGAGGCGCTGCTTTGCCGGAAAAGTAAGAATACAGGGGCAAGTCTATCTAACACTGAGCAAATGGCTATCTCGCTAAATTGGCCAGATATCGCCAAGCTGGCCATGGTTTCGGCGACTAACTTTTGTCTCAGGAGAGAAATTACCAACCATTTGGCGGTATTTCGGTCCGGTATCTGCATAATTGTAATGGATATTGTAATTGTATAAATGTAATTGATCACTATATGCAACTGTTCCGCATTCGGCCCTTAGATGTAACTTTAACCGTATATGCATTCAATTTATTTCAAGAAATGGAATTTATTACAGACTTCTCAGTGGCCAAATGAAAACTATATAAGAACGGAGAGAGCATCGGTTTCTAAGTTTTTATTAGTTCAAATCTGAATTCAGAGTATTATGATATCCGCTCTTTAGATGTGATTTTGCATTGCGTTGTGTTAAACATTCATAGTAGTGTGAAGTGTAATATGTGATTGTATCTTTTGAAACTCTGCAGAGTCGCACGAGTAATTTTGTTGAAAATTCCAGAACAGTGAAGTGTTCCTTTTGCTAAAATAGATTTTACCAAGCTATCATCAATTCCGTGTGCATTCAATCTATTATGAACCGATTCGCATGGAACAGTTTTTGGTGTCAGAAGTGGGGAATGCCAGTTACAAAACCGATGAATGAGCAACAGCTTGTGGCAGTCTTTGCTGCATTTAAACAAGTGAAGAAGGGAGGCCAAAAAGACATGCAAGCGAGCCAAGAACCTGTTAAGGAAGAGATGGAAGCTGTTTAAGGAAGATGGAAGGAAAGGGTCGTCAAATCAGTTCAAGAAAAGATTGACACAGGCCGGGAAGAAATGAAAAGAGAAATTACCTGTGTAATAGAAAACAAATTCGGGGCCTCGGAAAAAAGGAAAAAGACGATTGAAAATAAAGTTGGATTCATTTAAGAAAGAGTTTCTTCTGTCAAACAACAAATCGAAGAAGGCGTGTCCCCCATCCTGCAACAAATTGATGAAGGAGTTTCTGCTGCCAACACCAGGTTGAAAGTTTAAGAAATCCATAAAGATAGATAGTCACAAATTTAAATCCTTTGTTCCTATTAGTGTGTTATATTCATGATAAAAATTAATTACAGAATTTTTTCTTCTTTAACAAATCAACAGAAAAATAATTTGTCTTCCATTTCATGTCAAGTCCATTACCTTGAGATTATTTAATCCAAAATTAGTTTATAAATCTATCTAAAAGGGGCAGTACATATTCAGTGATATAGATAAACTAGTCAAGCTAAGTTTGACTACATTGAACATGTACTGTCCCCTTTAGGCAGATTTACAAACTAATTGGGGGAGAATAATGTCAAGGTAATGGACTAGTCATGAAGTGGAAAAAAAATTCTTTTTATTGATTTGTTAAATTTTTAACTAAAAATTTTCAATAGATTTTTTTTATAATTAAATTGTAGAAATATATTTATAGTCATTTTATGCACTGCATTGCTTAAATTAAACTTTAAATATTAATTTATCTTGAGTCTTCTTTCCTTTCTTCTGGGACAGCATACGTAAGCAAAATTTGAAAAAGGGCCTAATAAACTGCCAGAATGCTTTGATATGCATGCCGAACAATAAAGTGGCCATTGAGCCAAATACTTATCATATAGATTTTTGCTAATAAATGATTGTGTTTACTCAACATGGAGGTATTTTGTTTAGTGTCGAAAGTGAAATTAAGATCAGGACTCTCCACACGCTATATTAAGAGAAAAAAAAAAAATGTCTATAATGCATGCATAATCCTCTCATTTTGCAAAACGTTGCTGGTCTGGATATTGAATGTCTGAATTTCGGACATTATACTGTATATTTATTGGCTTCCCTCTCCGAGCTCTCATAGTTTCTTTCTCCTTCAATATCTTCCGATTTTCACACACACGCACACACACACACACATAAATAAGTTCTTGATCGATTGCGGTTAGTAACTGTAAATGTACATACTTAGCATAAAATAAATAGCTTTTATATACCAAACTTGCTTTTTTTAAAGGTCCTATAGTATTTATATTTCACATGTTAGATGCCAATATGTATAATGTTCATATTTCAGGCAGATTAAGATGTAATAGATGCAACATAATTTTAAGTTCAAAAACATAGATCTGATCATTAGAATAAAATTGTACATTTTCCCGAAACTTAAAACTTTCATAGCATCTCAGATCTAGTATTTAATTAGTTTGAATTATAATTCTAATATAGATCTTGAAACATTTTAAGCATCTTAATTTATGTCCTAGTAGTGGGAAATGTACAACACAAAATGCAACTAACATTAGTGTAACTAAATGTTTAATACAGACTCAATTATAAATAGTTTGTGATAATCATTTTACTACAAATCTTGATTATCACAAATTATGACTTTGTAGAAAAGTGCAACTTCAAAATAATGCATATGAATGGCCATAAAAGAATGTATAAAACTATATTTTCAAGGGATGCCAAAATATTATAATTCATAAAATTTCAAAACAAAATCAGTAAAAAATTTATTATATAACTACATACAGTAAAATAAATGACCTAAATATGGCATAAATATAAAAGTTTCACAAAATAAAATATATGACAATGGGGTTATATACATGAACACAAACTGAAAATGCTCTTTCAACACCACAGTACAGCGTTTCCCAAATTTTTTTGTCTGCGGTTCGATACGAGATTTTAAATTTTTTCGCGACTCACCTTATAAAAAACATTTTTTTACAAAACAAATTTTATTTTTTAATAAAAATCAAAATTCAAGTTATTTGTTTGTTTATTTCATACACAAAAATTGAAAAATAATTATATAACAAAAACATAAGTAACTAAAGACAATCCATTATCTTCATTTAAAACTTAAAGTAAATTTTGTTTTACATATTTTGATCTTAGTGCGAAGGATGATGTTGTTTTTCATCACATAGTAATTTCAAATTAGGACTTAATGATGTTAATTTTATTCTCAAATTAGGTTTGACATCCAATCTGTTTCGATACTTATTTTTTAAGTACACCAAGGCTGAGAATGCAATTTCACACGTATAAGTGGTGATAAAAGGCATTAAAAATTGTATCGCTTTTTCGCTTACGATTGGATATTCCTTTTGACAGCGCAACCAAAAATTAATTAGTGGTACAGTTTCAAACACTTTTCTAAGATCGGTGTCGCATGAAATTTCAATTAAATTATCAACTTCTTGTTCACTAAGATTAAGCATTTCTTCCTTTTCAATATCCACAGGAAAAGGATCTTTAATCCACATATTATTTGAAGGAATATCCGGAAAGTAGTCTTTAAAACTATTTATTAGCTCCAAAAGATGTTCTTGAATTGAAACTGATAGTGTTTCAAGATGCACATCTTCTTCATTGTAGTTTGAATGGGTTTCAACAAATTCATGTAATATTTCAAAAGATTTAAAATTTCCTTTTGAAAGTCGTTGTTTCAACAGAGTCATTTTTTTAATTATTGCAGCGACTTTTTCTGATACTTTGAAAATATTTAAACCAAAAATCCTTGCAAATTTAAATTCAATTCATTGAATGTAGCAACTATGTCACACAAGTAAGCTACTTTTATTAACCACTCGAAATCATGGAATCTATCCTTAAATAGAAAAATAGCATTTTTTTAGATGGTGGGTGTTCATTCAGAAATACCAAAGCTTCGTCTTTTAGCTTAAACACACATTTTAAAAATATTTTCTTTTGAAAGCCATCATGAATTACAATACAAAAGGAGGTGTTTATGATCACTCCCTATTTCCTTGCATAATTCGATAAAAAGTCTGCTATTTAATGGACAAGACTTTATGTACTTTACAAACTTTACACATTCTTCCAAAGTCATGTTTAAATTTAAAGGCATTTGTTTTACTGCCAACGTTTGTTTACGGATACTACGGATACTGCAGTGCACTCATACACAATTAATTGCTAATTCTTGAATTTGTTTAACCCTTTCGTGGGCCATTTATTTCTCTTTTGAATTTCTCCCGTTTTTTTATGTTTTATTATCAACTAAACAATAGCATTTAAGGAAATGTATTTTATTTTGCCAAATTTTTTTGTTTACATTTAAATTCTAGGGGTGGGAAGTACGGGACATTTTATGGTCATAGAGAAAATTCAATTTAAAGGCGATTATTTGCCGTGAAAAGATGAGAAACATGTTGCAATGCACAAGGGTACATCACATAATGCACACATATAGCGGGTCCTCTTTTCTTGGGCCTTTGAGCTACATTTCTTACATCATCTATAGTTGGAAAGCATCTTTGGCATATGATTTCCCACATTGGCTAAGCGTATATCATCCAGAACTGCACACCTTTTTGTTTGGAAGCTAGCAGGACGGCCTTTCCTTTTTCGAGGAATATCCGTCTATTAGTTGACGAGCTAATGCTATACAGAATGTTAGCTGGTCTAAACTTCTGTTTCTCTTGTTTACTTGCCACAGTATAAAACTATTTACAATGCCAAGATCAATAAGAAAATCAAAAATACGATGCCACCATTCTACAGATCTTCTTCCTATTTGGTATCTTTTCTTTGATTGAAGTAATCAACCCCTCCCATGATATCATTATATACTGCTACAGCTTTAGGGCAAGGCACTTCTGTTTTAGTACCATCCTTTTGTGTACGATTTACAGATGTAATATTCGCTGAATTGTGTGCAGTAGTCAACAATGTAACAGCCTTTTTGTCCATCCACTTTATTGCAGCAACGCCTTCCTAAGTTAGGAACACTGATTCCCCTCTTTGTAGTTTGTTATTAGCCTTCAGCATTGGTAGAAGATCCTTCCTTTGCGGCCTCACAGTCCCCACAGAAGACAGACCATTTATAAGTAGACTTTTTGCGAGCCTAAAAGATGTCAAATAGTTATCATAGGCTATAAGATGACCTGTCTGTTTCACATCTTCCGTTAGTTTAGTTTGTTTCCCCTAAGCTCAATATTTTACCCTTATTATCAGAAGTTTCTTTTCCACAATAAATTTCAAATTTTTCAATATATCCAGTCAGAGTCTGCTAAACACCACACCTTGTAACCTCTTTTTATAGGCTTCATTGGCATATACTGCTTCAATGAAATTCTCCCTTTGAAAGCTATCATACATTCATCTATTCATAATGTTGACGAAGTTTCGTAGACTTTAGGTATGGAATCATTGAGCTGTGAGAGGATTGGTCTGACTTTATCGAGTTTATCATGCCCAAGTTGCCCACATGGATTTGTGCTGTTATCGTTTACATGTAAAATCTCAGTTACTTTTTTGAACCTCTTTGCGATTATTATTCTTGCTCCTGATTGAACATTGAGAATAGGGTCTGTGCAGTAGTTTTTCAGTTCAGGCAATTGATGTTTACCCATGAGTATATGCATACCTACCCATGCTTTCAATTTTTCTGATGTGATTTCTTTCCAGTTCAGGATAATGTCTTTTGTGGTATGACCCAATCTCTTCCTTTTCTTAGGCTGCTTTGCATATGAGTTTCGTCAACAATATTCAGTAAAATTTCCTCGGTAAAAATCATGCCAAAATAATCCTTTTCTTTCTCAGTAGAATTGAATGATATTTTCAAATGTATTTTGAAAAATATTCTAATTTTTCCAACCTACCTATTGCTCGTGGCTTTTATACACAATGCAATAGCATTTTCACTTTCCAACCATTATTTATTATTCAATATTAGATAGTTCTTGCAGAAATATACAAAATAAGAGAACGTTATTATAATAAAAACAGTGTTTTACTTACATTTGTAGCAGAATCGTATAGTAATGCAAATGTCAAATCAAAACAGGTGTCTTAGTGGAACAGATCTCACACAACGCGTTCGAACTTTCAAAACAAATGTGGTAATTCTGTTTTCAATCGATTGAACACACATGGCAACACAATACTGAAGTGGGAATTAGAGTTCCCAACGTTATAATACCAAAGCCAATATATTATAGTGGGTTTTGCGCTTCCCACAGGTGTATTTCCCAGGATCATGTAGGTGGGAAGTAATCTTCCCACGGCCCACGAAAAGGTTAAACAAACCTTTATGAAGGCCTGCCATTGCACATGCTTACTTAGCCCAATACACTTCATCCAATCAATATCGTGACTAGTGACAAAATTATTGGTAGCCTTAAAAATTGAGGTCGTTCTTGTTAGTAGCCTTTTACAAAACAAAATATTTTCTTGTATGGTGTCTTTGTCAATATATCTGATAAAACACATATTTGCATTATTCTTGATATCTGTGCTTTCATCTATTTGCAAGGGGAAAAAACTTGCTCTTCTTTACTTGAGCAACTAGTTCTTCTTCTAAATGTTTTCCGCAATCATCAATTTTCCGTTTAACTGTATTATTTGATAATGGTATCTCCAAACATAAACATTTTTCCTTTATTCGTCATAAATTATTTGCGACAATTTTCAAAGCGGGAAATATTAATTTTTCTCCAGTACTATGAGGATACCCAGCTTCAGCTATTAATTTGGAAATTTCAAAAAATGTCAAAGTCAGGTTTTTATTTGACTGGTGAGGTAAGAGTGTATTTTTCTTCTTTCTTTCTTCCCCCCCCCTCCTCTCTCTCTCTCTTTTGAGCAGCAATCAATTTATTTTTCTTATCAGTAAAAAAGTTCATTGGCTTATCAGAGTAGTCCGAATGGAGTGTGTTTAAATGCCATTTCAACTTTGACGGTTTCATACTTTCATTTGAAAGTTGCTCATTGCAAATAAAACATAGCGGCAAATTATTTTGACTGCCACCGGCAATGAACCCAAAGCATAAATATTTGTCTCATAGTTGCGAGACCAAGTAGCTTTACGCTTGTTATTTTGGTGCTGTACATCTGCTTTAGGTGCTTCAGGCACAGTTTCTTTATGTTCATGATGTTCAGCTTTGCTCGTGCTTGTTTGATCATCATCATTTAAATCTGTGGTTTTCTTGATTAACCATTTATCCATTTTAAAAATGTTGAAAGCTTTAACAAAAAGAATTTTACTATTAATGATTAATAAGAAAACATATTTATATTACTTACCAATATGAAGTTGCTATTAATAATAGGTAATAATAATTATTGTCAAATAAAATAGGTAACAAAAATTCAAACATAACCTTGTTTTGATACATGTGAGTTTACGGCGCATGTAGAGAAGGTACTGAATGACGAATCAAAAGCAGCCAATTAGAGCATCCGAATTTAAACGGTCCGGTAGGAAACGGTGAATCTGCAGTATATAAAACCTGCAGTACTTGAAAAAGTTTTGAAAAATATTAAATTTGGAGCAAAATGTTATAGATTTTTATGTTTCTAGAATTTTTGTCATGACCCAGCTGAATTTTTCTGTGACCCGTGTGCCGGATCGTGACCCACACTTTGGGAAACGCTGCCATAGGACACAAATTATGAAGCTTCCATAAATAAACTGTTATCACACTTTCAAATTGTAGAGAAGGTTTGCCTTATTTGTCACAAACCAAAGATGGATACATATCACTATATTTTTAAAGCCTACAGAATATAGGCAAATTGAAGCACTTTAAAAGTGCTGAAACAGCATCATAGTAAACAATCACAGATTACAATTTAAAATAAAATAATTTACAACAGAAAAAATACTGAAAATATATAAAAGATATTTAAAAGATCACTTGAAAGAATGGAAGAAAACAAAACAAATTTATGTTTCAATGAACTTAAAAAGAATAAAGTAGTGCACGATTTATTTTAAAATACAATGGTAATAATTGAAAATTTGCTACTTTTTGACACTGATTTTAAGACTCTTTGAGTAAGAATAACATTATAATTAAAGACTGTTAAATATTATTCATGTGATAAGCTGCAGTTGTAAAAATCTAAACTCCCCCCTCCAAAAAAGATACACACACACATATATATTAATAAGAAATTACAGAAATAAAACTAAAAATTGTATTTCATATTGAAGAATTTTATAATTGCATTCTGTATCCCCTTTTAGAAACTGGAAGCAGGACTTTGTATCAGGTTAAAAACTTTTAAGATACCATGTCAAAAGGAAAGATATTGAATTATTACAACATTTGCATAAAATGTTGTTCTCCCTACAACATTTTATTCAAGTTTCTATTTGCTGACACTATTTTTTAAAACAGCCAAATAACTGGGCTCACTTGATACTGTTTACACTTTATTCAAAAGCTGCTACAGCTTCATTTGATGATAAAAATTATTTTTGTCTCAATTCCTTTTTCACAAAACAAAATGGAACAGTGTTGCGATACAAATGCAGTTCTCAAAAGAAAATTCAAACCATTTACCAAACAATTATCACTTTACCATTATTGTATCTCATTCACATTTTACCAATAATAATGATTTCCAAAACACTTGAGACTTTTTCCATTATTATGCTATTTAATATTAATATACCAGGACATACAATTCTTTTTCTACTGGTTAACAGAAAGATGGAACAAACTTAAAAACTGCTTCATGAAATCAAGCTAATTCAGATTAATTGAGCTGACATTCCCTGAGCAATCTATAGAATGTCCTTAATATGAATAAAGGAGCTATGAGAGTTTTCAGTCATTAGCTTTCTTAGAGTAGCAACATTTTCCTTTATGCCCGAGTTACACAGATGGCTTTTGTGTGTGTCATATTCTAGAAAATTAGCTCTAAATCAGAATAAACACACTAACTTAATACTGCAGTAAAAGGGCTTAATCTCTAAACCTAAATCCTCATCGCATATCTATAGATCTGATATCCTAAAAAATGGGGCACAAAAGTTTTCTTGAAGCATTTTATGTTCATCAAGGACTGGTAAAAAGCATTTGTGAATCAGGAAATGAATACATAAATTATGAATTTAACTATCATAAACTGTGAATATTCTAGAAATGGGTTTTTTTTTTTTTTTTTTTTTTTTTTTCTTTTTTTTTTTCAAAGCAGCAGATTTTATCTGAAATCTACAGAATACTAGTAACTTTTTATTCTAATCTGCATACTCTTAAAATACCGACTTCTTTCTCTTGACTATCCTTTATGATGTTATGTTCTTGGGTGTTGGGAGGAAAGAATAAAAGCTTCATGTTTCTAAATTTTCATTCTGCATGAGACTTATTTTCACTCTCTGCAAAGTCATTCTAGAAGAAACAAAAACATACAAACTTATACTAAAAATAACAATTTATTTACGTTTTATCCCCCCCCCCAAAAAAAGTTATGAACTGTTGCTTGCATGAAATTCATAATTTGCCCTCTTTCACAAATTAATAATGTTTAATATAGGTTTCCAGAATAAGTATTTGCATTTGCAAACAACAACTCTCTGCCTAAATCTTGTTTAACAATGATTTTATATGAAAATGCTCTACAAAATAAACTAGGAAAAAAATGTAATAAGCTAAATTAATTCAGCATTGTAAAGTCCACTTTTGTACAAAGACTGGAACGTTAAACTGGAAAGCATTGTCAGAGCAGCAGCAAAAGTGTCATGTTTTTAGTACTTACTAACGTAAATGAAAAAATATTCAAAATGTGGTACACGAAATTACTGAGAAATGATAAATAACTTAGAAATGTAAACAAAGAAATTTACAGCTATAAATAACAAGCCATTTTTGTCAATCAATGAGACTAGAAGAAATCAGTAACATATAAATTTAAATGATTAAATGGTAGTTATGCAGCTAATGAATGCCCTTCTCTTCTCTATGACTTAGTCAGGCACATACGATAGATCTGATTGAATTATTTAAGCATGATAAAGTACACTAAGGATACAAGTCATGAAAAGGAATTACAGTCAAAAGTCTTTAATTCGGACGTCCATAATCCGGACCTCAAAGCTACAAACTTTGTGCGCATGCGTCAACGCATAATACCTTCACGCATGCACATATGCGTCCATACATGCGCATAATACGTTTACTCAAACGCGTTTAATGTATAACAGATGGTATAAACTAAGCTAAAATTATATATTTCAGTTAATGTTGCAGATTGCGTTGTTCCTTAATCTTCTAATTAGATCCGGCTTATTATTTTTTGCAGACTGTTAGAGCAATTTTATAAAAGTAAGCTTGAACTTTTGATTATGTCAAAAAGAATTTCTGATTCTAGAGCTACCAAAGGATCTACAAAGTGAAAGCATAATTCGATGTCCATCAAACAAAAAGTGGAATTGCTGCAAAAAGTGGATAAAGGCATATCCTTTGGTTTTCTAATCATTTCGAAATATGTTAATCAATTTCACGCTGTTCTGCGGGGAAGGGGGGGGGACGACGAGGCGCTCAATGAACTAGAAGTTGATCTGTCAGCACTATTTTTATCTTCAGGGCAGATGTTTTTATTTTATTCGGCTTATAATTCCTTACTAAATGTAGTATTTCATCTCGATGTACTCAATCTTTCATATGATTTAAATCAAATTCCTTGTCATTATAAATATCACGAATACACATCAAAAAGTTTTCTGGTTGCAATTTTCTAATTTCGACTATGTGTAATGTATGCTTTATGCATACGCGCGTTGAAAGAAATGTTTAATAAAGTAAACAAATAAATATTAAGCTTTTTTTTTTTTTTTTTTTTTGTAAATTTTGATACCCTTTAGATCATAATTGCTCTTTATTTCATAAATTACAGTTTCATATTTTTTATTTCATAATTTCTGCATGCCATCTTACGTATTTAAACTGATGATCTATAATCTGAAAAAATCGATAATCCGGAATCGCCGAAGTCCCGACGAGTCCAGATTGAAGACTTTTGACTGTACTTAGCAAATATTTTAACCCTACGTGACGAAAAATGGGTCACACATAGTGGCGCTTATCAGCAGTTAGCACTCGTGAACTTGTTTATAAATAACCCCTTTTGTATCAAAGAAGGTTATGTTCTGTGCGTAACTGATAACATATATTGCCATATTGCAAAATGCTGCTAACTGTCCTATATGGCCAGTTTTTCAAGGAACACGTTCATGAAAATCTGGAAATTATTGAAATTGCACTTACATCTTCAAAAATATTGTTTCATTGTATATTAATGTTAAATATAATTTGGCCAGTGATTTGAGACTATTATCAATCAAAGTTAGTAAACTTTGGTGTGCCAGTGATTTGAGACTATTATCAATCAAAGTTAGTAAACTTTGGTGCATAGGTGGAAGACGTTTGCGTACGTTTTGATCAGTAGCATAGAGTGACAGGGGTGGCAAATTTCACAATAAATAATAATAATAATAAGTCATAATCTGAAATAAAAATTTTAACCATCCCTTTTCATAATTTTGCTGCACCTGCAATTTGGACTGATTAAAATTAAACTTTTTATTATTTAATCTGTAAAAGAACTGGGCAATCCCCTTTCTTTAGGAAGCGTAGTAATCTCAATCGTTTCATCAACTGGCAACACTGTCTGTACTAACCAGTTGCCTTGTGATTATTCCCCGTGCTTTATACTGTGCTTGGATTGTTTATAATAAATACTGAGCAAAAATTCATTCTTTCACATCAAGAATAGAGTTCAATATTGTCTAATAACACCTGTTACATCAGTCCTTTAATTCACATTGACTCAATTAACCAGTTACAATTCACGATTTTTTTAAGTGCATGTTGCAATTTGTGATTGTTAAATTATTGAACTTTGTCAATAAAATTTATGTAAACTATAAATCAATGGTCTACATGTTTGGCTAACCATGTGATTATTACAGGTATTATATTTCAACTGCTCTCGAATCCAGCCGAATTATGTTTCTGTACGAAATATGTACGTATGGGCAGAAAAAAGGATTGTGTTCACCAAAACAAATTGTAAAATGGATTCAGAAGAGATTTTTTTTTTTTCTTGACATACATATGTCAAGAAAAAACATATGTATGTATAACTTATAACTGAAAAATGAAGAAACATAGAAATTTGTATATGTTAAAACGTAGAAATGTTGTATATGGGACTACTATAATATGTATTCATGAATCTCCTCTTTTTTCGTTGCAATCAGTCGCACTAAATATGCATATACAGATATATATATATAAAAGAAAAGAAAAAAAAGCCTGAACAGATTGATCAAAATATGAGACTGTTGTTCATTCAGCAAGGCCATGAAGCTGTTCAGCATATCACTACTAAATCTGCGGAATTAAAAAAGGCCAAACATTATTTGATTACATTTGACAGCACTCCAGATTTTTCTCATAAAGACTGAAATTGCCAGGTATTAAGATACATAACAACTGAAAATTGTGACGTACAAGTCAAGGAATCTGTTACAGATTTCATTGAAACAAAAAATAAAACTGCTGAAGGAATTTCAAATATGATATTGAGCAAGCTTGAAGCTGATGGTCTCAATATAATTAATTTTATAGGCCAAGCATATGATAAGGATGCTTTTATGAAAGGCATTCAGGAGTTCAGCAAAGAATAAAAGAAATAAATCCCAAAATTGAATTTGTACCTTGCTCAAACCATTTGTTAAATCTGGTTTGTTAACATGCTGTCTCAGCTGAGGCGAGTTCAGTAACTTTTTTTCAGTACATTAGAACACCGCTATTTATTTTTTTCCATGTTTACACATTACTGTGGAGTTCTAATAGCAACTAGAAGCAAAAGTTTAAAAAAGGTTCTGGATATGTGGTGTAGCAGAGAAGGCAATGCCATAAATATGACACAGCATCATTACAAAGACATTTTGGTAACTCTGGGAAAACTAATAGAGATGGATGAAAACTTAAACATAAGAACAGATGCAGGAACTTTGCTAGCTGCAATGCAGTCATTTTTTCCTATCTTTCTTTTTGGTGATTCTGGCAACCTGAGCTATATGAAATGAACGATGCAAAAAAATAATTACATAAGAAATTGATATAAAACTGTGCACCTGGAAAAGTGCTTTGCAGGTAATACTCATAGCGAAACAAGAGGAATGACGTACAGCACTGTAAGTTATACAAAAAATGCATGTGAAGACTTGGCATTTCCATGGAACTTCAGAGGCACAAAACAAAAATGCATATTTCTGATGACAGAAGTAGAGATGTCAATTTGTAAGATAAAAATCAGTTAAGACAGAAGCTGTTTTCTCCTTTAGACAAAATAATGGTAGAAATCCGCAAGAGATTTTGGCAGGTATGGAATTTGAGGGAAAAGTTTGCTTATCTAATGCAAGCTATACTTTTAGACTGGAATGACACTAAATGGAAAGTGTGCATCTGCTGATTAGGGATTATGCATGTGCCGAAATTGATGAATAGTACTTCAAGTTCAAACGAGTTCAACAATAGCTGTTCTGGGCAACTAAAATAAATTACCATGGACCCCCTCAGATTATTGCAATTTATTCTGAAATCCAAGCTGGAAGATCTCTGCCCAATATTATGATAATGCTCCGAATATTCCTCACAACTGTTAAAAGCAATACTGGCTGTGAGAAAAGCTTTTCAAAAATTAATGTTGATAAAAAATTGTTTAAGATCAACAATACATACGTTAACCAATCTTTCTATTTTGTCTGATGTGTAGACAAATAAAATATTAGTTAAAGATGACAGTTTTATTTAAAAATTTTCAATAAAAATATAACTTTATTTTTATATTTTAACAGCATAACTGTAGTTCTAACTGGAAGTTGATTTGTGCTTTATATTTTGTTTTATGTTATCCTTAAATTGCATTTCTAATTTTATGTAACAACAACTTAATCTTGTCAATGAATATCATAAATGTCATATGTATTAATTATGGCTTATGTGTAAGAACTTTTGTAACTTTTGTGATTATGAGATTATTAAATATACATAGATGACTTCTTTATTTTTACCCCATATAATACACAATAAGAAATTTATTCTTGCTGAAAAGTTATTTAGAATTCCTATAAATTGTGGAACCTCTTATATTTAAATATCTAAATAAGCTGTTGGCAAATTTGGCCTAAGTAAATTATTTTTACACTTCAATAGAAAAATGCTTTCCCGTTGGTGGTGATAAACTGGCATATTTTAAGCTTCTTGAGTAGTGCTGGTGGGAAGCAGGTTGATGGGTTTCCTTAGAGTAGAGTTATTGGGCTAGCCGTGAAAATTAATTTGGCAAGATGTAATTAAGAAAAATTATTGCAAACAATTTAGAACAGAAAGGAAAGCTAGCCAAATTAAAATGGACAGTAAAAAAAAAAAAAAAGGATTCTTGCAAAATTAAAGTTAATAATTTTGAGTTACATATTTTAGGTCTTACACACACAAACATTGAACTCTCACCCCATTCAGTTACAGCCAAAAACATCACAGAGAAAACAATGCAAGGTGAAAACGTCATGGTACAAAACATCGTGGGAGAAAATCAGCAAAGAGAAAACATCATGGTACAAAATATCATCATCGAAAACAAAGCGCTTAAAAAAACCTCGCAGTTTAAAAACATTGTCGTTGGAAATATCGTGATAAAAAATAAAGTACCTATAAATCATCTCAGACATGTGTTTTAATGCTTTAATAATTTAATAATTATAAATGGATATTTGCATAATGATTTGTGAGAGCAAGATGGAAAGAAGGATAACTTTTACTTTCCTATTTTTTTATTAACTAATAAATTTAAGAAAAAAGAAATTTAAACAAAACAAGAAATAATTTTCACTCTAAGAGTATCAGATTAACAAAAGTGAAGAAAATAATCTCATAATTAACTTAGTAATTTTTTTATAGATAAGGTCATGCAGTTACTTATCTTTCCTTGGTCATGCAGTTACTTATCTTTCCTTTTCTAGTCTTTCTTAGATTATACTTTTCATGAAAAATTACCAGCAAAACTCTATAAAAATAATTTATTAACAACCTTTGTTAGTTAGCTATGTCAGTTTAAAATTCTATTAAGTGCTATAAGTTGCATTATAGCACTTAATAGAATTTTTCTATTCTTAACATTTTGTATGCTTAAGTTTCCATATTACATTTTCAGCAAATATTTATTAGTTAATAAAAAAATATGAAAGTAAAATCACCCTTCTTTCCAACTTACGCTCACAAATCCTTACAATTATTAAAGCATGTGTTAAAGACACATGTCGTGTGATGATTTGTAGGTACTTTATTTTTTACCACGATATTTTTAAACTGTGAAGTTTTTGAACCGCTTTATTTTTGACGATGATATTTTCTCCCACGATGTTTTGACCTTGCGTTGTTTTCTCTACGACGTTATCGTTTGTGATGTTTTCGCCGGACACCTCCATTCAGTGGAAAACAATATGGAAAGCCAATTTTAAAGCCTGTGTGAAATTGCCAAAAACTGGTCTGCCATCTGCTCAGCATATGCAGCTATAAGGTTGAGAGCATTAACACTGATTAGCGTGCTCAATTGAAAACTTGATTAACCTCATCAACAGGACCACTGATCCTTTGTTAAACACATACAAAGTAGTAAAATAATAGAGTAAGGAGGTAAAACGTAACCAACATACACAGATGAGAAGGAAACTTGATATAATTTTCTCTTTTTGGTGTACTAAATTAGGCACAGCCCTTTCAATTTCTAACTTTTATTTGGATATGTTCTCTTCAAAGAATCAGTACTGCATCATTTACATCATTATTCCTTCTGATCACCAATGCTGCAGAGCTCTTGTCCAACTGCCATTCAAAAAAGGAGCCGAGTTTATATATGCCCCAGCTGCTGAATATGCAGTCACTTTCCTCCCTTTGCAAATATATAATTAATCACTTTGCCATATCAGATATTGTCTAGCAACGTGAATTTGTAGTATTTAGATTTGTGTGGATGCTTACTGCACCCATAATAATGCGAAAATCAAGACTATATCTCCTAAGAAATTAATGATGTGTGATTGAAGATATGTATCAAATATATTCAGGAATAAATTATGTGTTGAACTTGGAATGTTCGCCTGTTAGTCTGCTGCTCCATCTCCACAAGAGTTTACAGCTGTCTTCTATCATTAAATTACCTATAAATAAATCATTATTTTTGTGCGCATATTGTGTCCATTTATAGAGACATAAGCCTTTTGATGAAGATGCCATGAGAAATGTAAAACCTTTTTGGTTTTGTATAATCTTTTTATGATCTTTTATGTTTGAGTTTTATATTTTTCAGTATTCTGCAGTAATTATATTTTGTCTGTAACGTTCTTCTTTGTTATTACTGTTATTATTACTTTTTATTTTTATCTTTGTTTTATTCTTGCTGTTTCAGTAGAATGTGAATTTAAAATCATGATTTCTTAACAGGATTTCTTTTGTATGCCTGATTTTATCCAAACTTAATTAAAAAACTAAATTTAATTAATTCCTTTTTTTAATTAACTAAATTTAAAAAGGGAAAAGAAATGGTTTGTGGTTTTTGTCTTATTAGAAGTACATATAATAAATACTTCATGGAATTGCACAAAAATGAATCTAAAAGCAAATTTGTGTAAGAAAGATAAGACTTTTATGTATGTTTTACGTGCGTTTTGATGCTGAGAAAAGCATTTTCTTAAGATTAACTTACCGTTTGAGTGGCAAGCTCACTTTCATCCAATCATGAAATTCTTGATCCTTTTGAATAAATAGTTATTTCAAATATTTTATCTCCTTACATTCTTTTATGATCTAAATGAATCCTTACTAATGAAAGATTATGAAAACAAAGAACAAAATATATAATTTTAGAAATCTAGCTAATGGATGCTTAAATACAGCAGTTCACTAGATTTAAAAAACCACAGAGCTAACAGGGTTAACATCTGAAAGAAATAAAAGAAGACTCAAATAGGTAGCAATGTCATACTCCTACTAAAATTTATTTTAGAAACTCCATTATCAATCATAGTTTACCAAAATTTTTTCATAATAGCTTGTATACAGCTATACTATTTCTGCATTTAATTATTACTTCTAAAATTACTCTCATAATAACCCTAACTGTCCATGTACAGTACAAAGTCTTTAATCTGGAATGATCTATTATCCGGACCTCAAAGCTACAAACTTTATGCTTTTACGCATGCACGTAAAGAGAAGAGATACTGTTTATAGAGAGAGACTGTTTATAGAAGAGAAAATTAAAGAGAAAGTATTAGCACAAAAAACAAATCAACTTAAACAACTTACATTGAAAGAAATGTTTAATAAAGTAAACAAATAAATATTAAGGTTTTTTTTTTTTTTTTTTTTATATATAAATTTTGATACCCTTTAGATCATAATTGCTCTTTATTCCATAGATTACGGTTTCATATTTTTAATTGTATAATTTCTGCATGCCATCTTACCAGATTTAAATTGATGTTCTATAAAACAGAAAAACCCTTAATCCAGAATCGCCGAAGTCCCGACAGAGTCCGGATTATGGACTTTTTACTGTATTTTGAAGTATCAAACTTGCAAATAATGTAATTTTCCACTACTTTAGAAAATATATCAATATATTTAAAATTCAAAATACAATATTTGCTAGTTTATTTGGCTTATTAAATATTTATTCAAGAATAATTATATGCTTATACTAATTTTATAAAATTGTAACGCAATAAAATAAAATCAGAACTTACCATTGCCAACTGCTTTCCAATATTTGCAATTGTTATGCCTCCAGAAAAAACAACACAAGGTAACCAAGATCTCACATAGAGAAATTCCCTTTCAGAATACCTACAAATTAATAAACAAACTGTGAAACTTCGACAATACTCATCATCTCTCTATCTATCTATAAAGCAATATTTTTAGGGTAAAAAATAAAAGTGCAACATAAGATTTGTATAGATTTTCCTTTTACTTCTTTTGGAAATATGAAAGAAAGTTATGTTTAAATTTTTAGATGACAATTATGTTACAATGTATATAAAAGTCATTTTTAAAAGTATAGATGAGAACTCTGTTAACAAATCATTTGATACTTTGATTATTTGAACCACTGGTGAAAAATTATGATAAAGCATTCATGTAGAAAAGCAATATATCACAAAAATAGTTATGTGTCAAACCATGATGTTACCATTACCAAAAAGTATTTATGCTACAACACAGGTACTCGCATAGCACATGTAACAGTTTAATCGGCGTAATATTTTGGGGCGGGGGTTATGTAAATTAAATCGGTATTCGAATAAAAGGGACACACAGCTTGAATTGAATTCCTGCTCATGTAAATCAGTTCACTAGAATTTTTCGTTTTTTATTGCATTATATTTATATATATTCGGGATGATGAACAATTGCATTATTTTCTGCTGTGGATATAAACTTCTCCCAAATGATATAATGATATCGTCTACTATCGCTGGTTTTATCCCATAAATGTTCTTTTCACTTTTGTAATTTACTTTTGTTACATAAAGAACAGACAGTTTTGTCCATGATTTTTTACATAAATTTTAACTTCATTTCATAATTAAAATATTTAACTTTTCTCTTCCCTCACAGGAACAGAAAATTCACAACTTAGTTTATAGGAAGTTGCTTTTTATTTCTCTGTAACAACACCAGAAATAAACTAAATCAGACTATTTATCATATGAATCGTCTAAGTATCAGCTAGTAAACTTTAATCATTTCATGTACTGTAAAAACAAATTAAAACTAGGAATATTTGATGCTAAAAATATAAGATTCATAATGAAAGAAATGCTTTGGGTTAAAGCTAAGCCAATTATGAATTACTATGACAGACTATTTAATTTTAAATGTTATTAAATTATAATATTACTACAACCAAAAAGTTCTTGCTGCTCTGGATAAAAAATAGAAATGACTTTTCTCGTTCTTTAAAACAATAAGACATAAATAATAATCCACCACTAATCCTCAAAGTAACCAGTGCCTTTTGCCAACGAGTGGCTAGCTGTGCAATGCCATCGCGGTAAAAGTCACAAGTCTTTGACGCAAAGATGTCCGTGAGGGCCCTTTTTGAGGTCTGGCTGGTTGTTGAAGGACTTCCCACGAAGATGGTTGTCCAAGGAATGGAAAAGGTGGTAGTTTGTCGGTGCGAGGTCTAAGTTTAGTGGATGGGGTAGTGTCTCCCAGCTTAGTGGCTGGATGGTATCCCTGGCCTCCCGAGCCACGAGGCCTTTAATTGTCATGGAGGAGGAGTACACCTTTACAATTGACCAATGCTGTCTCTTTATGCATGAGTGCTTGATGCACATGTTCCTACTGCTACGAGCACAGGCAAGGTTTGGCCCCCCTGCAGGAGCTCATAGTGCACCACTTGGTGACTAGCCCACTGGATGCAGAGTATGATCTTGCATGGGTGGAAAGAAGGTTTCATAGTGTGAGATACAGGATCCCGTGGAGACAACAATGCCTGGAACGCCTAGGTGTGTCATACTGGACCCATGTTTCATCACTGGTGAGTACTCGATCAAATATGGATGCACTGCAGTGCTGAGTAAGCAATGACAAACAGCCAGCGGCACACTGTTCCTTGTTTGCATCGAACAGTGTGTGGAGTACCCACTTGCTCAATTTGTATGATTTCCTATTGGTGCAAATGGAATTTGATTGTTTCATCAGATATCTGGAAGTGTGCGGCAAGCTCACCATATGTTTGGCTACTGTCACTCTCTATGGCTGCTCCCAAGGCCTCATCATACAGCGCTTGTGGCTGACCGCTGCATGGTGTATCACTAAAAGACATATTCCTTGATCTCTGGAAGGATCTTTTGGAACCATTGCCCAGCAGTTCATTTACTAACAGCATCATCCCCAGAGGCCTGGCAAAATCAGCGACTTGATTCTGCTGCTCACGAGCCCACTTTAAAATCATACAGCAAACAACTCCGAACCAGCACTTTTGACAAGTCCATTTCAATCAGTCGCCGTGTGAGTTACATTTGAAGTACCAATGCAACGTGCTTTTATACTCTTGGTCAATGTCCGTACTCCCATCCTAACCACTTCGTTGCCAAATTTGGTGACTATTTTTATGCTAGGGTTCACTCTTCCAATGTCATATCAGAAATGGCAAGAACTTTCTTGGTTACGTTGTATATTTTAGTTTAAATTAAAAAACACTTACAGACATTCTAAACTAATCATTAATATACATCTTTTCTTGATATACGTTCTATATATTCTTTTGCTTAAAGATAAAATATTTGATACCAAATATGTTAGATTTTAAATCATTAAATATTATTGGTTTATAAATATAAATTTCAGATAAAAACGCTTAACGTAATATCTAGTTATGTTCTTTAGTATTTATGTTACTTCCCCTCCCCCCCAAAAATGTCAATATCAAAGCGCATGAATCATGAAATGTTTCATAAAATTGTGAGTGGTAAATTACAGGTCATAAAAGTTTTACAACTTTTCATTATTTACCATATGTTCATCGTACAAATTGTGACCCCCACACAAGGAAATTACTTCCTTAATTATTAGCAAAGCAGCTGGTCCATACTCTTGTTGTTCTGTGTCAATGCATTGACATCAGAATTTGAAAAGCTACTATCTCAAACAGATATTAGGACTTGCAGTGGCTATGAAGCTGCAAGGCAGCAGAATATGCCTTCCTCCTCTGTATAGCATATCATTCATGATATCTTTG
The DNA here is from genome assembly GCF_044657685.1 of Stegodyphus dumicola. Lineage (NCBI taxonomy): Eukaryota > Metazoa > Arthropoda > Arachnida > Araneae > Eresidae > Stegodyphus > Stegodyphus dumicola. The sequence goes on along the minus strand of NC_140769.1, from coordinate 79,698,055 downwards.
CCTCTACAATTTCCAGTAATTCCACCAGTTTATAATAACATATAATACATGCACAAAAAAACCTGCCCTATGGACTGTGTGTCAAAAATTGTGAAGATGTCGAAATGTATATATGTGTATCATGGTAACATGAAACTTATTTTTAGGGTGTGATAGGAATACACACAAATTTTCCAGATGGATAAGTATTCGTACACATGTGTACACACGTCACAAACACTTCATTCACCATGAATAACAGTTTGATACAGTTTAAATTTTTTAGCCCTTTAATTTTACCCATGAACTTATAAACATGCAATGCTATTTAATACGGCAGCAAATTCAAATTATGCTGTCTCTATTAGAATGAAATGTGTTGCCATGTTTATGGAGAATGAAATACCAGCTCACATTTTACTTTCTGAAAAGAAATTCTTGATGGAAATATTTGGTGAAGACAGATTAATATGTAAAACATGATCCTATAGTCTCCTTAACTCTAGATATGAAACCAATAAATTTTAGGTTGTGGGATATTTAGTATGGGGTTTATAAGTCAGACCCAAATGCATAATGAAAACAGAAAGATCTCTTTCACTACAAACTGAGTTCCATCCCTTCAGACTTATTGTACTCTGAAATCAAAAGTGCCACTATCCATAAGAATTATGTCATAACTTGGGGTATAGATCACATTGACTACTTGCTGTTATAATAAATCCCATCTATTTTCATTGTATTTAAAAAATATTCAGTGCATCAGTTAGTGAATTTCAAAATATTTTTACTCTGTAAAAAAAAAAAAAGTTTATCCAGCTGTACAATAAAGAAATAATTTTGCCGTTGCCCTAATTTTGAGAATACCATATTTGAATGATATTTTCTACAGATTGTTGATTCACTCTCTATAAATAATAAATCTAAATGTTGAAATTTTAGAATTTGGTGCATCCAATTATGAATAAAAGGAAGACAATATTTAAGTACACAGCAAATATAAATATGCATTATAAATGTCCATCTTATGAATCAAATGTACTTCTAGAAAGTAATAAGAGTAAATTAGGACTGTGGTTAAAATACTTACAAGCATACTTGATGATGCACAAGGATTTGAGTGATAAATGTGGCTAAAATTGCAACTATAACTCCAATTCCAAAACCAACTTTCGTCCTATCAAAATACCACCATAATCCAACAGATAACACAGAAAGTGACAATGATAGCTGTAAATTACTGGGAAAATCGATTTTCTAAAAACTTATGTTAAAGAAATTTCACAGTAAAGACACATATAGAAATTTATATAATGCAAATACACTTGTTTTAAATTTAAAGAAAATCATATGATGTGTAAATGAACACTTAATATTCTTTAAAGAGTATTTAAATATTTTCAATAAGATTTTAATATTATATATGCATTATTATATATGCATTAAAATCTTTATATGACATAGATGCTGGTAGTAGTTTTGAGATGAAAAGAAAGTAAATAAATAAATGAAAACCATTATTGACAATTAAGCAATAAAATAAATATACCAGCAGCATATATAAATACAAAAACTGACTTTTTTAAATGAAAAAAAAAAGTTTATCCAGCTGTACAATAAAGAAATAAATAAAAGTTATACCTAACATATTCTTCATATCTAAAGTTCTCTCAACTTTAAATTTACATCAACATTTTTTTTGCTTTATATGTAATTTTTTCCAATAAGAAACATTAAAAAACTCAAATCTAATTTTGGTTCCATCTAAGCCACCGAGTCACTTTTTTTTAATGTGAATGAAAAGATATAACCAATTCAGTTATCATCTAACCTTAATACAGAATAATATGGCCTATATCAGATGCTCTAATTAGCAAGCAATTTTTATACATTATGTATTTAAAATAACAGCTGCACATGTGATATGAGCACAAAAAAAAAAAAAAAAAAAAAAAAAAAAAAGGTCTTTTACTAGTCAGTAAATTACACAAAATTTGTATTAAATGTGTCCCTCAAATAGACATTTGTGCAAGCTGCATTTCTCTGTCTTCAGAGTAGCTGTTGGATTGCTCTGTGGTTTATTAGTACAGCTAAAAAAAGAAAGAAAAGTAAGCAGCTAAATGTTTTAATCACTATTTTTTTTAAATCAACATATATCTAAAGTACTGAATATCTTATAGCAGTGTAATGGCATCATGGATAATATTTCTGACATGCTGGTCAAGTCAAATCAAATTCATAAAGCATTTAAGTCTTAACAAGATAGTTCAGATATTTAAATAGTCAAGTAATAGAAATGAAATGATAGAAAGGATAGCTTTGAAATTCAGCTTAATTAAATCCTGAGTTATTTTCTTCTACTATTTAAGCTAAAATATACTGTAATGTTGAATCTTTCACTACTGATGTATTTATGTAGTAATTCAGATATTCACACCCATATAGCAGACGAGCAGTGGTCATTAGTGTTTGTTTTTGTTTCCCTCTGCATAAATGATAAATAATATTTGTTTGACAGCAATCATTCATATTTGTTTTTATTGTATTGAGTGTATTTTTCTTTCTTTCTTGTAAGCAATCACAATGGAACTGTGGAGTTTGCTGTCTGATGAAAAAAGAAAGTGTTATATTTCTTCAGATAGATGGAATTTTGCCCAACAGTACGAAATGCAAAATTTCACATTCTGAAATGATGTGCTTTATCAATGATAAATTTTATGGATCCAAATTTGTGCACCAAATAAGGAATTTGTACAGTTCTCTGATGTTTTTCAAGCAAAAACAGATCACTGTGAACATGGAGAGGGGAGTAAGTAATTTATTATGGATGTCTCTTGCAATTCTAGGTGTACAGCCAAGTTTGAAAAATAGCCTTTTTTTTTTACTTCCTTGTACGAAATAAAAAGGAATTATTGTAATTGCGAAAAATTTCAGGTATCCTATTTCAATGAAAATATCCATCTTGACCGCTACGAATGCAATTTAACGATGTTTTTGCGTGACATGTGTATGTAAGCACAGAATAAAGGATTCTTTTTTCCCCACAAAAATTATAAAACTGATTTTAAATGAATTCTGAAGAGAACTTTACATGGCGTCTGTGCATACGTATGTATCTTGCATAACTCAAAAACAAGTAGCCTTAGAACATTGAAATTTTGTTGAAGCTTCATTTTATTCCTATGTTTTCCGTGCTCTTCAAGTTTTCTCCTCAAAACTATCCCTTGATGAAGAACTAAATTATTCAAAAGCAATAGCTATTGACAGGGGCTTTTCACCCAACATTATTAATCAAGCAGTTAAAAAATTCTCAACACACTAAAAGGCACACTCTTGTTTTAGGAGATTATAAAAATTCTGCTGTCAAACCCTTCTTTCCATCAATTAGCTATAAAGTTGCACATATTTTGCAGAAATTTAACTTTTGGGTCAATAATTCTCCCATCAATAAAATTCAGAGTTCCATACTCAAGGACCCCATTCCGGATATGAATTCCTGGGGCATTTATAGGATTTCTTGCCTGTGTGGTTTAATTTACATTGGCCAAACTAAGAGAGCCTTAAAATTTCGCATCAAGGAACATGAGGCATATGTTAGTAAAAAGGAAACACAGAAGTCTTCTGTTGCTCAACATTGTTGGTCCGAAAATCACACTCAAAAACATCTTCCATTGGAGAACTGGATTTTCTAGAGGCTTTTCACATTAAAAAAAAATCTTTCTGTTCTAGTTAACGATCCTAATTCCAATTCAACTTTGCCTTCGGCCTTTAAAGAAATTATGTTTTAGTTCTGGTTTCCTCAACAGATGGCGTCACTTGCTTATTCTTGTCCAAGCTTTCTTATCTTATCTAATCTAATCACTAAATCCTATCACGTTCATTTGCGGTTTTGCAGCTGAGGATGGTGGTTCGGTAAAACCATCGAAACTAGTCCTGTGAAAATTTTGAAAATATAACTCTGATTTTTGTTGTTTGACTTCTGAATTAGTATTTGTTCAGCATGTTATTGTCTTAATTAGTATTGTAATTGTTAATTATAGAGAAAGATATGCTCATAATTACTGAGAGGTAAATCACAATGCTATAAAAACCAAACGGAAAGACTGAAGGTAGGAAGGGAAAAAAAATTATTGATATATAAATTATGATTTTTTTTTTTTTTTTTTTAAGTTTAACATAAAGCTCTACTATTGGAACAAATATAATAAAATCTAAATAATGTGAATTGCTTCTGCTTTATGATGTAATTATTATTTAATAATTACATAAAACACATAATTTTGGATAAAAATAGATTACACTGTCATACATATATCCAGAGCTTCTAGTGACTACATTAATGCATGGCTCACTGATTTGGGGAGATGCTAAATTAATTGCAGATCATTCTTTTGTAACTGTCATTCCTCTCTTATTTGAATTGCTTTTTTTTTGTCCTCTGTTTAGAATCAGATTCTAATTCAAGATCCAGGCTTAATTTTAGTGATTGTTTAACACATTCTGATTATGTGCTTTGCATTTTGGAAATTCTGAATGCAGTTAAGCACATCCATAAAGCTAGGTGGCATACAGTATCAAACTTTGCCATGGCAGAAAGCCATATTGATCCACAGATGATGGAACCATGGTCCAATTTAGAGCTTAGTACCCTGAGGATGAGGAGCACCAAAGAGAAATCTGCATCTCAAATAATCGAAAGAACTTTAAATAGGTTAAGAAACTTTAAACATTTCTTCATCAAATATCTAATGTGAACTACAAAAGTTAACTTTCTATTAAAATACGAGGCCGAGAAATTTTACCTCAGGGATCAAGCTCCAGACATATCAGAAACTCTGGATCGGGAAGTAGGTTTTCCTTATGATAAAAATTGACACAAATGGTTAGAGTACTTAAATCTCTCGCTATAAGTCTTCTTTCAGGCAATCTGCAATAGTCTTTCTAGGCAATGCACATAAGTTTCTTGGCAGCTTATCTGAAGATTATAAACATATAAAGCTCTACTTATGGCTAGGGAGAGTTCTTTCAAAAGAGAATTAATTTTGAGGCTAAAAAGTGTAACACTCAGCGAACAACCCTGTGCTCTTCTTGAATTAGATTATCAGATATCACATAACCTAACTTTAAATTTTCAGTCACTCAAAAATTTCTGCAAAAATCTTGGTAGGTTAGGGTACAGATGGCCACAATATGAGTCTCAGAGAATGTCATACCTCCAAGTCTTCTCACAGACTTTTTGCACATAAAAAGAGACAAAAACTCTGTATTTCTTTTTCATAAAGGAAAGACATACTTTCCATCTTTCCAAATGCTGCCATCTTTTCAAAAGCATTCCGAATAGCCATCTCCAAAAGCAAGAGGTTATCAATACACTGTTTCCCTGAAAATAAGATCCGGTCTCATATTAATTTTTGCTGCTAAGAACATGCTAGGGCTTATTTCCAAATAATGTCTAATTTTCCATGCACAATAATTAATTTTTGCTCATGTTCAAGAAACACATTTATTCAGGTTCAAGAAATACATTTATTCAGGTTCAAGAAATACATTTATTCACACTCAAGAAGCAATCAAAAATTAGCAAAATCATTTATTCTAATTCAGCCATGTCATCTTCTTCTGGAACGTCATAGAGCTCCAAATCACAAATCCAGGCCTGAATTTTTTTGGAACTTCCTTTCTTATAAGATCATTGGCCCTAGCTTCTTAAGCAATGGCACTCTCCTCAAATGAGCTCTTCTTGTCTAAGCAGCCTCCTCATAGGGCATTTGCAACACAGCTGTCCATTATTTTATCATATGCATTTTTCACATAAGTAATGATTTCTTGTCCCTTGGGCTTCATAAAATTTCCTTGTTGATTTCTTATTGTATTTGAAATGTAGCCATTGATTTCCATGCATAAATAGTCTTTAAATGGGTTGTTTATTGCAATATCAAGAGGTTGAAGATATGCAGTTATTCCAGCAGGAATCATTATTTGACAATTCTTCTTTCTGCAAGGAAATTCTTCATGGTTTAAGTATGGGTGTATTGGCAGAATTCCACTCTAGAATACCTCTTTGCCTACTTCACAAACCAAGTGGAAGAAATAAAACTTATCCACTTTCTTATTACTGCTTGTGTTCACCAAATGTTTTCAGTCTCAAGAACTTAAATACCTGAAAACACATTTAATTTCCTCTTTCTTGCTCTTAGGCAAAGGCAAGAAAGATAAAGGTTCTTTCCATCCCCAATGAATTGCCAAAATACATGTAATAGGTGCACTTCCGTAACCAGTGCAGGAAATGTATATTGTAGTGGCAGCCAATATACATTTTCAATCAATGGTAGTTTGAGAACCTTCATCCATAAACACTGCAGTTTTATACATAGCAGTCATGTTCAATAATCAGTACTTGGAAAAGTCTATGCCATCAATGAAAGACTTGAATGCAAATGCACCTTTAATCATTTCAGTATCTTACAATTTCAGCATATCACTGAAGGCATTAGTTGTGAAATACATTTTGAGGTCAGGCCTTTTTAATTATTCTCAGCAGAATAATTAATCCTAGAAATCCCCTTATTTTAGACACATCTACAGAAGTACATTGATTTTGGATGAAGATGGATTTTCAATATCTTTTGTTCATAGAAATTATTAGTTTCTTCAACTATTTGCTCATTATATCATCACTGAAAAAAATCATTTCATTCACATAATTTTAAATTTACTCCTGCAATTCCTGTAAATTCATAACCAATACTTAACAGATCAAGTTCATGGTGGAGTATCCACTGCTGTGCTAGATTGCAATGTGAAAGCAAAACAAGCTTCCAATTGAGCTTCTGACAAAAACTCAGTATCTAAATCGCTATCCTCACTTAAATCTAGAGAGTTTTCGGCATCAAAATAGTAACTCTTGAGCTTATTTACCATTTGAATATACTCTTCTTCAGTTAAAAACTTCTTTCTCTGCACTGTTATTGCACTGTTAGTTTAATTCTCTTAACCAGTACAATACATGTAAACTATCTAAAGACGAAGCAAACTGAATACAAACGAAAGTTCCAAAAACCACAGCTCCACTCACAATCTTCCCACAGGGGGAAAAAAATTACAGCATCAGAAACTGTTCAATACTTGCCTCAACTGCTCATCAGCTGGGTTTTATTTACTTTATATCTCCCACTGGTACATCTAAACAAACCGCCAAAATCAGAAAGAACTTTGCAGACAGAAGGTCAACAATGTGCATGTCCAAATAAACTAACTATGGTGGGCATGAAGTGCCATCTAGTGATTTTAAAAAATTCTCAAAGAACGTGTATGTTTGAAAGTGCATATATGATACACCCGGCAGAAAAATCAATAGAAGCGGCAATGCACCAGTACATCATACAGCTGCTAGCGACATTTTGGGCTGATGCATATATTACACACCTATCTCCAGAGGGTTTTCAGTTCAGCAACACACCATCACGAAGGGGTTGAGGACCAGCAGTGAAAAAAATTAAGGACCTAAAAGCAAATGGGAATTGAATAAATTAAAGCAATTATCTACAGCCAAACTTCACTTTTGTAATACTATTCAAAGAAAAAAACTGATCTGTAAGTAGGATTTTGTTAAAACATTATCTATTTTGCTACACATTATCAAATATTTAACAAAATTATAAAACAAGTTCAAGAATAAACCATCTTCGTAAAATTTTTCAAGTAATTATCCTTAAATTATGAAATTGCTTGAAACATTTACATTTACAGCTATTCCATGCACTTTACAGAAGATTGGTAACATTTTATTTTAGTTTTACTAAAACTTTATGTTGATTCTTTCTTTTACACTTTCTTTTACTTTCACTTATCTCCTTCTTTCATCATGTACTTGCTCAGTCCAGGTTTCTGCAGATATTATGTCAGGCAACATAGATTAAAATGAGAAGTAAAATCATAATCAGCATAATTCACAACAGAAGCTTGGCTGTTGCCATTGCTGCTGTTTACTTAGAAAGAAAGAGATACTGACCAGAACAGACATGAAGCCTAATGCTGAGGCAGTGTTGAATGTTAGCTGTAATTTGTCTGACCCACTTAGTTTTGTACCTTCACACTGAGTTGCTGAAATTGTAACTCAGTTGTATAACAAGCCACTGAATTGTAACTACTGTGAAATTCCAAGCCACTGAAGCAATAGTGGTGAAATATTGTTTGTATTATTTTGGGTCTCAATAGTTGTAGGGAGCAATATTTTTGTTAAATTTTACATTTTTGTGTTATATCTTGCATCCACAGCAAGGATTAAGGAAAGACGATAACTCACCTTAACACAAAAAGATAACATCTACAGGTAAGCAGTTATTTCTAAATAATCAAATCCAGTAGTTAGATATCTGGTAGTTAGATTATAGATATATAAAGTAACTATTATTCCTTTTTTATTAAAGAAATATTCACTACAAAAGCACTGTTAAAAACACAATCTAAGAATATTTTACAGTTTAAAGTAACAGAAGTTATACATTTAATTTAGGACATTAATTTAAAAATGATATTAGGATAATTAACTATACATTTAAAAAACTGCAAAACGTATGTTTTGGTTGTTTGTGATATTAGTTATGAATTTTAAAAAATCTTTTTCACGTTAGGAAATTTTTTTTTTTCAGTCTTTTTTTTTTTTTTTTTTTTTAAAGCACTTACCACATCATTTGGCGAGTTTTTAATTGTAAACACAGAATGACTTAGGTGAACTCTCCCATGTTCAGATGCCTGGGTAGTTGCTCCATTCTGTATAGAACTGCACTGGTAGGAGAACATAACACAGAATTGTGGCTAACATGATGGTGTGGAAAAGAGGGAAAAGGCAAAAGTCACTTCCGAAGACATGAAGTCATCCAAACAATGATATACATCCAGAGTGAAATTTGTTGGATCAAATGCAGCATTTCATATGATGAGAACATGAAATACGATAAGTAATTAATGAATGAAGTAGCAAGAGACCACTTGGGAGCGTGACAAATGTCCAACACCATGTAAGGCATCCAGGGATAGACTTGAGGACAAAAATTTGTAGAGGGTGTAAACAGTAGCCAGAGAGGCATGGCTATCTGTCATGTGCAGTGGAAGAAGTTCATGAGAGTCTGGAAAAAAGAGTGTATTAACAAGCATCGGAAGGGACTGGAGATTATAAAGAAATCAAGCACTTTTGAATAAGTTGGCTGAAAGACAGTATTAACATAAGCAAATGTTTATGAGTTTTGAAAACATTCCAGGGATTTCAGCTAAATTACATCAATCTCCTTCACTTTAGCATCTTTTCTATATTTATTCACTTTTGAAGATTTATATCAATCTAAAAAACTTCATGTATTTATAATTTATAGAGGAAATTGCTAATTTATTAATAGTATGAGTATTAAAAATAAATATGAAATGATATGGTCATTGCTGGTACCAGAATTTTAAGTGCTGAGGAACAAAATTTACGGGTTGAAAAATTTTAAATTTCAAACAGGCAGCAGAATTTAAGAGGTGAAAAAAATTTTAGAATTTAGGGTGGCACTGGGCAGCAGAATTTAGGATACACAGAGCTTGGCACCAGATAGCTAAATGCCCATCCTTGGCCCTGTGTATGGTGAACCAAGATATATAAGATGAATCTTTTAAATTCTCAGTTTTCAATTTCTTTATTAATAGAATAATTCCATTGTACAGATACCTGGCCTTGAGACAATATTAGAATCATTTTTGGAATTTTCCACATTTATGTCTAGTTAAAAAAGAGAAAAAAAAAAAAGAGAAGATAAACATGCTAAGAGAAGGACTTAAGGGGTTAAAAGTAGAAAATTTACACAATTTTGTTTCCACTGTTCCTCCAAGTGAGAAATTTATCACAAGCTCCTTATAAAAGATGTCTATTACATTTTAATACCATGAACACCTTCTTTCATTCTACCACATTTTTATGAAATATTTTAAAATTCTATGTCTAAAAACCTTGCCTTCAAATCCTTGCGAGGTGCAGGGTCTGAATTCTGAAAGAAAAATTATCCCTACCAACTCTGTAACAGCTGAAAGCCAACATATTTTTGAGGACAAAATTCAGAAAAGAAAAGCGTTAAGTGAATTTTACAGACTAAACTGAGACATTTGAATATTCTGAAACAATAAAATATAAAAATAAACATAAAAATAAATAATACATAAAATAATACATAAAAATAAACTCTTACAAAAATACAAAAGAAGATAAACTAATTTTAAAATAATTACACACTTTTGTTTTTACTAAGAAGTGTTTTGGAAGCTGTGATTTGAAACACTTATTACCTTATTTATTTTTCAGAATTTAGATATTCTTAAGTCACCACAATGGAAATTAATGTCACTTTAAAATTTAAGAAGGAAAAACGAAAATGTTTTATTTTAATATTATTTCTTAAATATAACTTCAATATAGTATCATTATTTTAATGTTATATATCATTGTTTATAAAAAAATTTTTTAAAGTAAAAAAATTCACAACTCTGCAAATCAAAATTTTGTATACAAACTGATCTGAAAAATTTCCGAAATGTTGATATGTTACCAAATTTAGTGCTGCGTAACAAATATATTCATTTCCCAAAAAGATCCAAACCCAAAATGATTTTTGATATAATATTTTATGAACTCTTCATTTAAAAAAAAAAAAAAAATCAAAATATTTATGTTTCAATCATGGTAAGGACTCATGCCAAGAAATTTGATTATTGCACCCTTTATATTAGAAGCAGGAATGAATCCAAAAGATTACCTATCAAATATATATTTGTAAATGAATTACCAAACAATAATCCTCCAAAATGTTAATTTCACTCAAAATGTCAGTTTAATAAACATAGAAATGTCAGATGAGCAAAATTAAGTACCTTTTAACAGTTTTTGCAGAAATTAAGGACTTTTAAGGACCAAAAATCATTTCTAAAAAACCTCAAGAACTTTTAAGAACTGTACAAAGCCAGTTGTTATATAAATCAGTGTAATGGTGGTCGCTTAAGTGCCTCCATAGTAAAATGGGCACCACTTCTGGCTTTAGTAGTGACCAATGCTGTTAAAGGCAAGTGGCCACCACTAGAAAAAAATATATACAGTGAAATATGTTTAACGTGAAAACGCTTAAGATGAAATATTGGTTAACATGAATAATACCAATGGTCCCAACAAACTACTACAGTCAAAAGTCGTTAATCCGGACTCGTCGGGACTTCAGCGATTCCGGATTATAAATCATCAGTTTAAATCTGATAAGATGGCATGCAAAAATTATAAAATTAAAAATATGAAACCGTAATTTATGAAATAAAGAACAATTATGATCTAAAGGGTATCAAAATTTACCAAAAAAAAAAAAAGCTTAATATTTATTTGCTTACTTTATTAAACATTTCTTTCAATGTAAGTTGTTCAAGTTGCTTCGTTTTATGTGATAATACTTTCTCTTTAATTCTATAAACAGACATAATTTCTTGTTCAGTTACAAAGTTCCGCTGTTCAAGTCCTATAAGTGCTGTATCGAGAATACCGACTAATTTGTCAATCGAAATTTTTTCGTTTTCAATAACCTCTGTGTCACTTTCTTCACTATCGGAAGCGAATTATAATGACAAGGAATTTGATTTAAATCATATCAAAGACGGAGTACATTGAGATGAAATAATACATTTAGTAAGGAATTATAAGCCAAATAAAATAAAAACATCTGCCCTGAAGATAAGTATAGTGCTGATAGACCAACTTCCAATTCATTGCGCACCGCGGCGTTTTCCCCCACCATGATAATGTGTGTACAGTACCAATTATGGCAGACAAAGACATTTTAGAGTTTGTTGAAAGCTAAAAAAATATCATTGATGCAGATTCCAACAATGAAAATGAAATAATAATGAAGCTACTGCTCCCATGACATCCGAAATGAGAAACACCATTAAAAGTATGCGCAGTTAGATGCTCAATGGTGAAATGAATAACAAAATGGACAATATTGAACAATTTGTTGACAATTTGATGCTAGGAAAAAAAAAAAAAAAAAACAATGAAAAGAAAAATATTAGATTATTTTACAAAAACTCAATAAATACTTTGTTTTTCAAAAAACTTCAAAATTTTGTAATGAATTAAGTTCTTGTGGATGTTTTGGTTTAATTGATTTTTAATATATATACTTGCATATATACATATCTATGTAAATAAAATGTAATCTAATAAGGTTAATTTTGTTGAATATATGTTTTTTCTTTGCAATATCCTTTAACACTGAGGTGTATTTCAGTCCCCTCAGTTTCATGTTAAACGATTTTCACTGTATATAAGTCAGAGTTAATATTCTTTCTGGAGAGGGATTTCTCTGGATCAGAAGTTTTTAAACAGATATTATGATCGTTTCAGAGAAAAAGATTTTGTGGTTTGTTGATGCAAAACAAAGAAGACAGCCTTTAACTAATGTAATATTATTCAAAACAAATCTTATCTTAAAAATGCCTAAAACCATCATATGAAAAAAACTAAAAAAAATATTTAAGTGATAAAAATGAAGGCAATTCTTTGTTAAAGCAGCCACCACATAAGCCTCTGCAACACTTGAAGTTTACACCTTGCAGATATAATGCTTATACCCGTATTTGCCAGTTTTAACAATTAAGCACAGTGGCTGCTTGATAAAGAAGTGACAAAATAAAATGACACCCACTTAAATGCACAAGATTTAACTGACCAACAGAAGAAACTAAACATTAATATGCTAGTATATGCAGGCAGAAATCACAAAGAAAACTTTGAATTTTGCCATATATAACTTTCAAATAACTGTAAAAATTTAAAATATTATTCAGTCTAGCAAAATCAAGAATTACTCAGATAAAATATATAAAGCTGTAAGTTTGCAGATTATTTATTATACCAATTAATGACACTAATATGGAATATTTTCTACAATATATTAATTAAAATTTTAAATTGGTATCAATTACAATCAATAAAAATACAAAACAGCATTAATTTTGGAAATTAAATTTTAAAAATATTTATATATTTCAAAAGGATACAGTGCAAGCTTCATTGATCCCTACAAACATAGCAATGCATCTTAAAACATGTGACCATTCTTGAGATCTCATATGCTGGTCATTAATTTTATGCTCCAAGAAAGGGCAGATTAATCCAACAAATGCTAAAAGGTAATAAAAAATGTGCTTATTTAATATGAATTATAGTTAAAAGTACTTTTGATTTAAATAGAGCTATAGTGACACCTTTCTAAGTTGACCATCAATGATTTCAGACAATTTTTTGTTCTGTATAGATGTTGCTTGAGAGTATATAACTTTCAATAATATTCCATACTATAATTTATTTATATTTGGTCACTTTCATAGGTGATTACCATGAAAGTTCTCACTGTACTTCTAACTTTCATAACTGCATACTAGCTTTTGTAATTTAAGGAACAAACAGAATTAATTGTTAGAATAACGCAATATTACAAATCTACATTCAAAAAAACTTTCCAGTATATCGTAAAACAAAAATTAGTGAAGATAGAAAAGATTCTGATATAATGTAAAGCTACAATTGAAGCTTCATTGATATAAATAATAATTCTATTCAATTTGCTTATGAACATTAACCCTTCAGCACACGCGCATCGCTGCGTTACGTTAGTACATGTGCGGGACAAATTTTATCCCAGTGTTTGTTTTTCGGAGTTCACCTCCCAAGGTATAAATAAATGCATTTTCTTTGTTTTAAATGAATGTATAAATGACTAATAGCTTTGTGAATTCTGTTAAACCTTTTTTCCAAGTTTAATTCGAGATAATCTTACTGTAAGTTATACAAACATTTCCATACTGATTATTACCTAAAGTAAGCCATAAAAATCGAAATTTATGCAAAATTACTAAGTTATATAAGATACATACCGTATATATCCGTGTATAAGTCGAGATATTTTGGACAAAAAAAAGACTTCAAAGTGGGGGGTCGACTTATACGCGGGGCCATAAAAAATTAAAAGAATCAGAAGTTCAAAATTTCTCTATATAATGCAGTTGTTTTCTTCCCGCCTCAAATTGGACGACTTATCAAATAAGTCTCTTACTTGAAGTAATTTCATGACTTAAATTATGTGACGAACTAATCACAGAGTTTCATACTTTAACTAGAGTAAGTTTCGATTAAACCAAAGAATTTTCGGGCCCGAACAACCTATCAATAACGAGCAATAAAAAAGTTTCGCCAACACTCCAAGAAAAGAGAAATGCAGATAGTTTTTACTTACGTATAAATCTTTATAATAGTTATTGTTCATTCATGAAATACTTTTGTTAACAGGCGTACACGTCAAAATTTAAATTGATCATTTTTAAAAGAAAAACTTTACCGAAAAACGCTGTGTTTCCAGATGATTTTGAATAAATGTAGTACTTTAAAAAAATTTTTTTGAAGTTTCTCGATCGATTTCGGAAGTGTGTGTGTGTGGGGGGGGGGGTCGACTTATACGCGGGTTTCTTATTTTCTACGAATTTTTTATGTCGAAGTGGGGGGGGGATCGACTTATACTCGGTATCGACTTATACGCGGGTATATACGGTATATGATTTTTCATAATCAAAGAATAGATTCTAAATACGAATACTAAAAAGTATAAATAACACATAGACTTTCCGCCCCCTCTCCTACCTGAGTTTAATTATTCAAATAATCTCCTTTTGAACAATCCTCACATAGTGTGACAACATATTTTTACAAACAATTTCTTAGGGTGAAGGTCTGCTGCATCTTCTATTCCTGCCAACCTTTTTACTCCAGTTTTGAGTTCTTTCGAGAGAGATAGAACTGCAGTCATTTTTGGGACATTTTCTTTTACAAGCTCTAATGCTAAATCTTTGAGTAAAGCTCTTCGATTCATATTCACTTGGTCGTTGATAAATAATAAAAACATTTATACCTGCAATGTTCATTACTCCAAAAAATACCGTTAGAGGCCAGCGGCGGCATTTTCTTGAAACAGACTAAGTTCTACATAACTTATCAACAGTATAAACATCACCTTTTGTAGAGTTGCAAAAAGTTATCATTTTGAGCTTGAGCTGCTCTTTAGAGAATGAATCGATTTGATTATGCTCATGCATGGATGATAGAACAAGAACCGATTTACTCTTTTTTTGGAACACATGAAATAACAGTTAATTGTTTACCTCTAAACCCAAAATATGAAGAGTACAGAAACCTGTTCTATTTGGCAGAAATTCTTCTACAATTTCACACTTATCTTATCAAAGTGTTCCAAAACCTATCAGTTTGTGCTTTTCAATAATTCATTGCCAAAGGAATGCTCATGTACCAATTGTCCATAGTTATATTTCTTTCAGTGTCACTTATGGGTGCAATAAGTCTTTGTACAACATCCAATGTCACATTTGATTGTCTATTTAATCCGACGGGCGGATGACCTGCATAAATTTCTAGGTTGTATGCGGAAAATGTATGAGAATCGCACAAAGGAAAAGTTTTTATTCCATATCTTGGGAGCTTACTTTTTATATATTGTCTGAATTGACACCTTTCTCGAAAGGGTTCTAATTTTTCGTCTATAGTACAATATTCATATAAAAAATATGTTTTTCGCATGTTTTTGACAAATATTTCAAAAACATTTCAAATAAGTGCAAGTCTAGCCGTCATCTTTCGCTCTGCTCGTAAATTTATATCATCAAACCTAATACACATCAACAGGAAATGGAATCGGTTGACAGACACTGTTATTTGAAAAACAGTTATTCCGCTTCCATCAGCTGACCACAAATCTTTGCTTTGAGAAGTGCTGCTCTCAGCACTCCAGCATAATATAATAGGAAAAACAATGCCTTCAATTCAGCTACATTCGTCTCTTGTGCATTACGCTCTCTAAAGAATTTGTTTCTTATTGATGAAATGTAAATGTCTGTTGATTTCACCAAATCTTCCATTATTTCTTCATCAAAAATTTGCAATAAATACTCAGTTGGATTTTTCAAATTTCTAAAGCTTTTCTTGACACCAGGTAAATGTGTCACTATATTGTACGGCCGTGTCCGAACTTTCCTTGAGGGTAATTTTTTACTTCAAATTATTCCATTATTTCAAACATAAAAATTATCTGATGTCAAAGAAGATTGCTCCCTAAATCATGTGAATCATCATATTATTGTCAGAATCAGTTTCGTGATCACTTTCAGAAATATTATCGCACTCAGAATCGGAATCTTCAATATCGCTATCGGTTTCAACACTAGCGAGAAGAACCCGCAGTCATTACTGTTCTCGCTCGTACGCACTCATCTCAATTAATGTCTCCCTGGAAGTGAAACGTTAGTACACGCGCGGGGTAGCTACAATCCCGTTGCACATGCCTTCCCCGAAAACACAAAAATCCCATGGACACGGGAAAAATTACTTTGGACGACCACTTCCTAACTTTGATCTTGAAAGGTACATAAAGTACTAGAAAGGTCACATACGACCTTCCTTTATTTTCTAAGAAAAGACTAAATGTGGTTTGGGGTGGGTTTTACCCCAGCGCGTGTGCCGACAGGTTAACTGGATTTGACTGGGTTAACTGGATGAATGTATATCGGTAGAATTCTAAATTTGATGAAAATTTGTTTTAATTACTGCAGGAATTTAAAAGCACTTATTAATTCATTTACTTCATTTGCATGATTCTATGATTCATCATTTGATTACACAAACCAAAGATATTTTCAAAAATCATCTCTTTACTGTAAAATCTAATGAATTTTACTGTGGATTAATGCCAAACAATGATAATGTACTATGTATTACTTCTCTCACTTTGACATTCTGATATATCCATTCTTTTTTAGTACAGTCAAAAGTCGTTAATCCGGACATCAAAGCTACAAACTTTCTGCGCATGCGTCAACTCGACGCATATACCTTTACGCATGTGCATATGCGTGTACGCATGCACATTATAACGGATGGTATAAGCTAAGCTAAGCTAAAATTATCTAATTATCTATTTCAGTTAATGTTGCAGATTGTGTTGTTCCTTAATCTTCGAATTGGAACCGGCTTATTAATTTTTTGCAGACTGTTAGAGGAATTTTATAAAATTAAGTTGGAACTTTTGATTATGTCAAATACGGTTTCCGATGCTGGATCTACAAAGGGAAAGCATGTTTCGATGTGCATCAAACAAAAAGTGGAATTGCTGCAAAAAATGGACAAAGGCTCCTTTGTTTCTCTAACCATTCCCAAATCTGTTTATCAATTTCACGCTGCTCTGCGCGGGCAAGGGGGGGGCGGCGTGGCACTCAATGAACTGGAAGTTGATCTGTCAGCACAATCCTTATCTTCAGGGCAGATGTTTTTATTTTATTCGGCTTATAATGTAGTATTTCATCTCTATGTACTCCATCTTTGATATGATGTAAATCAAATTCCTTGTCATTATAAATATCATGAATACAAATCAAATAGCTTTCTGGTTGCAATTTTCTAATTTCGACTATGTGTAATGTATGCTTTATGCATGTGCACGTTGAAAGAAATGTTTAATAAAGTAAACAAATAAATATTAAGCTTTTTTTTTTGAAAATTTTGATATCCTTTAGATCATAATTGCTCTTTATTTCATAAATTATGGTTTCATATTTTTAATTTTATAATTTCTGCATGCCATCTTACCAGATTTAATCTGATGATCTATAATTCGGAATCGCCGAAGTCCTGAGGAGTCCGGATTAAAGACTTTTGACTGTATATGATCAGAAAATCTAAATACAGTGCATAACTAGAAATTATTTCATCACACTTTATAAATTTAAATGTAAGCTTTTTCTTACTTTTGTACCTAGAAAATGTTATTTAGGTTTCACATACATTTTCAAATCATATGCAGTTGTTATTTGCTTGTGAATAATACAGTGCATTATTCACAATATTCATAAGAAATGAGTGAATTCAAAGTTTTTTTGATTTCTAATTTGCATTAACAGCCGACTTTGTGTAAAATGTTGAAAAAAAAAAAGCTATGAAACAAAAATCTCCACTACAAGAAGTAATCTATTTTAATTAGTCACTATGAACAGAATTATGAGCGCCCATCAGCAACCGAGTGATAAAATTGCTGAACACTTGATAGTTTATTCTGGGGTTCGAGTCCTGGTAACGGCTGGCTGCAGGGCGATTTGGTAGTTTTCCCCACATCTAATGTGCACACAGTCCATTTCCCTTAAAAAGTCCCCCATGAAGGCATCCCTCCTCTGAGGCAGCCCTGAAGTGTTTTGGCATAATCAAATAAACCAATGAACAGAATAATGAAATATGTCTTTTTCTGCCTTAAAAAATAAACAAATAGTATTGCACACATTTTATAAATTTGTCTAATAACTTTGGAAACATTTTATTGAATTTTTTAAGCATTTTATTCTAATAGTAGATGAACAAAAAGATGAGGTTCCATGGCTATTAAAAATTAAAAGTTTCCAAAACAGTCAATTAATACATCAGAATATTTTAAAAGCATATACAGAATGCAAATCAGATAATGTTTAATAGGCAGATAGCCCTAGTGTGCTTTGCCATAATTAAATAATCCAATTGTATCCTAGATAATGGTTAAAATTATCGTTCAAAACTTCTCTAGCATTATTATCCACATTACAAGCTCAAAAAATAAAATAATAAAAAAAAGCCTTTAAGCATTCTGTTCCTTTCATGTTCAACCAGTCAGATGTTCTCATGCCATACGAGGTTCATTTAATATGGTAAAAAAAAGGCAAGTTAAATAGTTTTCAGAAAAATTTATTTTACTTTTTACAGAGTGTCATTTTGGGCAAGTTTGCAACTTTTTTTCATCTTACTAGAAAAGCAAATTTAGTCAAAAATGTGAAATATGAATTGGCAAAAGCAATGAGCCCATTACTGATAAGACTTCCCATCAAACCAAATTTTTCAGTTTCCAGACACAAAACTGAAAGTTGCTCAAGATAAAATCAGCAAATCAGATGCTTCAGAAACTGACTCCAAATGAAATTCCTGCAATTTTGCCATTTCAAAAATTCATTTGCAAAGCAGACACAATAAACCCTTACCGAACACAGGGGTTATGTCATTAACACACTGCGCATATGGCAAAACTGCATTCTCCAAAGTTAACTTGTATATGTATGAATTATGGAAAAAACAGATTACGTATAACACATCACTCAACAAGTCTTTGTTCTAGGAAAGAAACACAATTTTTTTTTAGAAATTCGACTTTATTTGTCAACACACTCTCAAGAGTCACACATTCATTCTGATGCTCCTCTTTTTGATACACTTTTTAAAGAACAATCTGTCTTTGCTCTCAAAATAGGCTTCAGTTCCAGAAATCACTTCATTTGGGCCAAATATCTTTCTCTAGAGCATCTTCTTGATATCCCCTAGAAGCCAGTAGTCACTGGGGGCCAGATGTGGCGAGTATGGTGGGTGAGGAGCAGTTCAAAGTGTAATTCATTCAATTTATACTAACTTGTGGACATGAGGCATTGTCTTGGTGAAACAGCCCTTCTTTCTTTTGCATGTGAGACTGTTTTTACCTTATTTCTAAAGTCAAATGATCTAACAATGCAATATAACATTTGCTACTGATAGTTTTATCTTTCTCAAGATACTCAATGAATAAAATTAGTTTTATCTTTCTCAAGATACTCAATGAATAAAATACCATGCGCATTCCAAAATGCGGACACCATAACCTTACTAGCCGACTTTTGAGTTTTAGGTTGCTTTGGATGACTCTCACCAGCTGCTATCCACTCAGCAAATGATCTTTTTGATTCAGGTGTGTATTAGTAGATCCATGTTTCATCCATTGTCGCATACTGATGCAAGAAATCCTTCTTATCTTGTTTGAACAGTTCCGAACAGAGCTCTGAACCATTGACATGTAGTTGTTTTTGGTCTGGTGTGAGGAAACGTGGCACTCACTTTGAAAGCAACTTATGCATGCTCAAATTTTCATGTAAAATTGTAAACACACTACATTCTGATATCTTCACAGCTTTCAGAACAATTCTGTGCACTTTTTTTTTTTATGTTTTCCAGAACAGCTGCCAATTTTACACGACCAGAGTAGTCAGCATCATCAGTGTTTGTGCGACAGCATTTAAATTTAGCATCCCAGTCAATAAATAGCTGCTTTCCCTAGTGCAGATTCTCCACAATGCTTATCAAGCCACAGTTTGGCTTCAAAAGTATTTTCCTTCCCGTCAAAAAAACAATGTATAATCAACATACAAAATTATTTTTTATTCATTGTCTCAAAAATTACAGAACTAGAGTCATTAAAACCACTTTAATCTGCAAATTAATTATCACAATGTCATGAAATTTTGACATGTATTGTTTGAAGGATGCCATTATCCAGAAATAAAGTTTGAAGGATGCTATTTCCAGATCATATGGGTTTGTTAACAGTGTTGCCATACATGTGTCAGACCAACGGCTTTTTGAGTGATGTGTTACCTTGGATTAAAAAAGTACGTATAAATTACACAAACCTAAATATTATTGTAATTACAAGAGGAAAATTCAATTTTTTTTTAATGAAAGGAAGTCTGTTACTCCTTTATAAGGAAGTATATGACACAATTACTTTTTTTTTAACAGCTGGTGATTTTTGCTTGGGACGATGTCTGGAGCAATTTATTAAACATTTTGTAGTAAGGGGTGCTGCGAAGTTTATATATATATATGCATAGACTCCAACCTTCAGCAAACCTTGTCAGTAGTCAACACGCGAACGACATTTTTACAACTTTGAAAATGTGCGCATAGCGTATGTTGTAATTAACCATTCATTAATTTTAAATTAATAATTAATTGTAATCAATTTTATTACATTTAAAATCCATATACATATAAAACTGAATAATTAAAAATATACCTTGTAAATTATATGCACATTTAATTAGAAATTTTCTTTTAACTCCTCAAGCATTCACTAATAAAAAGTACTTCAAATCACTACTAATCATAGAAAAAATCAGAAGCTATAAATCATATCTTTATTCTGGATATGATTTCTACAGGGAAATAAAATTTAAATAACCAAGAATGATACATATAAGTATTAAACAAAATATGCATAATTTATGAATGCAAAGATTTATATGTAGCATGCTTAGCAAGCTTAAGTTCTGATTTTGAGAATGTTTTTTTATAACACAGTTCTTCATTTGCCTGCATATTTTTTTTTTCAATCAAAACTGCTTCAAGAGTTTTAAGACCTAAATTTGGTTGAAATTCCGTCTGATTTTTTTTAACAATAGAAAAAATTCTTTCGCAAGCTGCATTTGAATGAGGTATTATTAAGACAGCAAGCATTACAGAAGGCAATACTTTGTATTTAATACACCCATTCATATTTTTTAATTTGGCAATTTCTCCCCATGCTATATCAATACGCAAATCTACAATTTCTTTCAAATCATCTACTTGATACATGGAAAATTCAATTTCTACTTGATTAAGACATTTTTCATCAATAATGGATGGAAAAGTATTCATCAAGTAAAGAACAGATGAAAATGAGACTTCAGTTCTCAAGTTGATGTCAGCAACTTCAGCATGTTTTAGAAATGGATCACTCAGTGGAAATTTATCAATTATATATGAACATGCAGTTACAAAAAAAGCTCGCACAGAATTGAAAAATGATTTCACTTCACTTTCATTCAACTTGGCATTTTTTAAATATAGTCTTGTTTCCGCACCAATCACTAAATTTTCATTTTCTTTTTGTTTACTATACTTCTGAAATGGAATAGACGTTAGAGTAACATCTTCATTTTCTTTAGAAATTACTGATGGTTTTACGAATATAACAAATAAATTCATTAAAAGTTCAAAAAGTTCTCTTCTCAATTTATGTATATAAGGAGCTTGTTGCAAATTAATATTTACTGTTATAAACAAAGGCAAAGTATTTTTCAAAAATAACAAGTACAATTTGGTGGTCGGTGACTGTAAAATTTTTTTAATGTTTTGCAATCTCTTTCCTTCATTCTCACTGTTATCTGGTTTATCTCCAAAAAAAATTATCACAGCATCCCACTGTTCCAAAATCCTTGTTATAGATTCTAAAAGAGACAACCATCTCGTACTGCAATATTTCAAAATTTTATGAGATTTTGCATTCTGTCCCAAAATTTGTTGAGCAACTTTGAAGCTATGCTTCCGTTTCGAACTTTTCTCCAAGTAAAAATATATATCTATTATCAACATTTCAATTTCTGAGCCAATTAATTTTTCAGTAGCTTTTTTTGCAGCTATATGCAAGAGGTGGCACGGACAACCTCGGGTGATTATACTTGGTTGATGCATTTTGATAAATGATGCTACACCTTTAAACTTTCCAAACATATTACTAGCATTATCTGAAGAAAATGAAAAGCAATTTTTCCATTCTAAACCTTTGTTTTTAAAGTTTTCATTTATACAATTAAAAATACCTTCTCCTGTATTATTCGTGCATTCTAAAATAGAAATCAATGAAGTAATTATCACTCCCTTTTCTTTACTGTAGTATGTTATAACCAATGGGTACAGTTTGTTATCATTGTTATCATTACTTCCATCAGTACTTAGAGAAAATGATGTACTGCACACTGATTTTATAATATCAGCAACAGTATTTTCTGCAAGCGTTTTCACAATAGCAGCAGTTTTGGTATGACCGCAGCTAAATTTTTTTGCTATGGCAGAATCCGGAAACATTGCTTTGAAAAGCTCTTTGGAATGATCCGAAACAGAAAGTGGTAGATTATGTTCAATTAAAAAACGAACAAAATAGCATTCGGCTTTTATAGGATCTGTTTCATCATCTTTTATTAAGAAATTTGTTATTTCTTTAGATTTTATGGTGCCAAGTTCTATATGCTTTTGAGAAAACACATGCCGTTTACAGTCATCTTTTCCGCCATGAGCAACTGAGAAGTCTTTGTTGCATACACTGCAGTGTGCGTGATTCACAGAAATTTCGGACGCTTTAATGCATGGAAATTCTGAAGAATATGAATCTTTAACCTTCTGCTTTGATAATTTTGGCTTCTTGTTCGAGGCAGCATTATGATTAAAAATCTTTCACCTGATTCACAGTTCACAAGACACACGCTAAGCTCTCGCCGTAAACTACACAATGCAGCCGAATGCAGCCTAAACACGCATCAGCGAGGAACCTGGGAGACAGACAATTGGGTGGAACTATTGATAAGTCGTTAACGGTTGGAGTTACGGTTGAAATGCGGTTTAGCCCACTGCTTGGCGATTGTTTTTCAATGGGCAATAAATGCGCCAACATCTACGATTGGCTAATTCTTTCTGATCTACGATTGGCTAATTCTTCAAAACTAGGAACGCACTCAACACGTGATATATGATAACACGAGTATTCAGCCAATCATCGGATGAATTAGTTGGTTCCGTTTTGCGTACTGGTTCTCCTGCTCTTGTTTCTGTAAAATCCGTAGTTTTTTCCATACTTTTCGTAGCTCGTAGTTTTTCATGAATTTCCGTAGAAACTACAGAGAATCCATAGTAGTTAGAGTCTATGTATATGTATATATATCTCAAAGTGTCTTCTTCTTCCTCCATTATAAAATCGGACAATTCTTGAGCATTTTTTAAAAATTTGTTTAAGTTCTTGTATTTAAAAGGCTCTTTATTTTTACTACTGCTGTTTCACTGTCAGCTGGTGCTGATCATCAAGTTCTTCATTTTTCATTTCATGATCAGCATTCTCGACTAATTCTTTAATTTCTCCTTTTCCCATATCTCAAAATCCTTCACCACTAGTTGCTTTTGAAATTTGTATACTTTTCTTGGCTTCATTTTTAACCAATGGAAATCCTCTAAAACTTTTGACAACTTCTGGCTATAGCTGATACAAGCAAACACTCATTGTTGATGAATTGAATTCACTTGTTCACATGTGAGGTTAATCATTTCTATGCACAGTCTCACGTGAACTTCAAACCTCGGGTTTTGCTGTTCTAAGTAATGGCTGACTTCTTTAACAAATTAATTTAAAAACCAATCATTAAAGAGGATTATGACAATGCAGCTGAGCTCTGCAGCATACCACGTATAGTGTGAAATTCTTGCACTGGACAAATTAAATGGACACGATTAAGATAATGTGTATATGCACAATTTCATTAAGATAATGCATATCTGCACACGTTTATTGCATTGTCTTGGTGAGAAAGAGCATTTCTGTACAAAAGTTTTGAATCTTTTTCCCCTTTTTCTTTGATACAGTCTAATAATATTTTATAACAGGCTTCTGCTACTGTTTAACATTTCTTAAAGTAACTGAATAAGATGATTCTTCAGAACCTCTTCCAAAAAAAATGGCCATTATCTTTTCAACCAACAAAACTATTCATCTTTTCTGATGCACTTTTACCACTTGCTGATCACTGCATATGTTCAATTCACAGCCTGTAGTTAAACATTAGTTAACTTTTCACTTTTCTAAAATCTTTTACATGCATGTTTGGTAAAGTAGCCAATAATTATGATGCCAACCACACACACTTTTTTTTTTTTTTTTTTTTTGTCTGTAATTTTTTCTGCATACCATGCGCATTCCATTAATATCTGGATATCTGGATATCCAAAGCCAAAACATTCCACATTCAAACATTGCTGAATTTGTATCTTCTAAATAATTAGATACAAGTTAACCTGGCAAATAATTTTTAATTTCTTTTTTGCTTTCATGATTACAAGACTATCAACCCACAGCAGCCTGAAAAATGACTCAAGCAGTAATGCTCAAAACAACAACTTTAAATATTAATATCTGAATACCAAACAACATAGTAACCTTTCATATTGACATCGCTTAGTAATAATTACAGACTTTAGCCAACAGCACTACATACTGTTGAGTGTGTCTTGCAGATCTTTTCGTATTTGTAATTTTTTTTATGAATTCCCCCTAAAAATTTCTTTAAGGGTGCTAGAATGTGTGCAGCTTTTGGCACAAAATGATGGTAGAAATTAAAAAGACCAGGAAAAATCTTTTTGCGAGATGGTGGTAAGTTTTGGAAAATTTAAAACGAAATCCTCCGCCTTTTAAGGGTTCAATACCACGCTCAGATACTTTGAATCCTAAAAAAATTATATATGAAGATCTGAATGTGCATTTAGAGGGTTTTAAGCTTAGATCATAGTTCTGTAGATGTTAAAATAAAATTTTAAGATGCTCTATGTGCTCCTCTGGAGACTTGCAAGCTCTTAAAATGTCATCAGTGAATGCATAAACAAATTTTAGACTGCGAGTAACATCATCAATAAACCAATGGAATGTCACAAAGGGCAAATTGCAAGCGTGTACTTTCAAATAGATCAAAGAGTGTTATTATGGCACTTTTATAGATGTCGTCTGAATTCTACATGAATTCCTCTATTCCAACATATAATTTTTCAATTTCCGCAAGTAAATGCTTTTCCTAGAAACTAAACAAGCACTTACCATTCCAGATGTGACTTAAATCAGTCGGTCTGTGACTTCTGCTGCCTTGTCAAAAGTTAAGGGTGTGACTGCTGCAAAAATTATTTGCTCTGATGTCATTAGATGCTGCAGGAATAATCCTAACATTAACTTTCTGGAATTTAGTAAGATTCTAAGCATCACCACATGATGCGTATGAGTTAGCTGACTATCTCCCAGCTACTCACTGCCTAGAAGTTTTTTTCATTTATTGGTGCAATGATTCGCCACAGCATTTTATCAGTTCTGCTTTTTCATGGTTGAAAGGATCAGTTCGATTAGGGCTCATAATAATCTCCTTTACAAAATGATGTTGGTTTGGGAGGAATAATTCAATAGTCAAATCGCACATCTAAAACCATAATGCTGGATCGGAGAAACTGCTGAGTGGAATCTTAACTGCATTGACTCCTGTAACGTTTGGAGACCATAGGCGCTAAGCCCAAAAAAAAAAAAAAAAAAAAAAAAGTTACATTGATCTATTTCTATTCATATAACTGTCCATAGAGGATTATTATCAATTGCCTCTGATGATGGTAGAATTGACCCTTGTAAACTTTCTTCTGTGAGGAAATCCTTGAAACTCTTGTATAAAGCTTGATCATCTTTGGGACTGAAATACTCTTTATGAAGCCAGAATGCTTCAAAAATTACAGTGGAGAAAAACTGATTTTCTTTTTTGTGGGAGGTGTACGAATGTTAGAATGCTGTGTGGAATTTGAGAAGTTTTTCTTTCATCAAGGAGGATAGCATCAAGAATAGAAGGCACAACAAAAAGGACCTTCAGACTCATGGAGAGAAACTACCACAAAAAATTTCCGTTGCTCGCTTTACCATCGACTGTACAGTGCAAATAAACCAAGACTGGAGAAGAAATTGGAAAGAAACAGGTAACTGTAAATGTAAAAGCACCACAATCTTAAATCTTAAGCCCCTAAAAGCCTTAATCTGGCTGTGAGTATTTTCGGTACTATTCGGTTTCGAGGGCCATAAAAAAAATTGCAGCGAACATGTACGCAAAAAAGCTCCAAATCTAACAAATGCGCTTATTTAACAGCGCACCAAATCTACCGCTGATTTCAGATTGCGTAAGTTTATATAGTTCTATATTTCTTAAGATGCCATTGAAATACTAGTTTAATTTTTAAATCCTTTTTGGATATCCTATGGATATAACAATTTTGGAATGTCCATGACGAAAAGTCGACAACAGAATTTTGGGTAAAGTGCAGAATCCCCCATTGCTTCGGTATCCATGTGCACATCGACCTATTTTCACTTTAAAAAAAAATCCTAGAACTGCACAAAAATAGCACTGTGCACACCCTTGACTTTATCTATGTACACATCGACCTATTTTCACTTAAAAAGTAAAAGAAAATTGACAAAAATCCAATTGTTTTTAACTTTGTAAAAAGCGGCAAACAAATAAGTGAGCGATTCTGCACTTTACCGAGAATATTTTCAAAGAAAAGGCATCATTCATTGTAGAAAATTACGTTTGAACAACCAGCGAAATGAAATTATGCTTTAGCGATAAGTTGGTAGCAAAATAGCGATGCAGGCATCCATTCAGTTATGTTTAGCAATTTTTATATGAATTATAATAATGATCTGAAATAGTTATTTACTCTTATGCTTCCATTCAGTCATGTTCAGCCTTTTTCATACAAATTATAATAATAAAAAGGTATTATATGAAATTCACCTTTCATCTAAATTAAAACATCAATCTTAAAGTTACTTACTATTATACTTAATTTCTTGCCGCAATTATTTTTGGCAGCATTGGCATCAAGAATAGTTTGCGATTTTTTACGGCCCTCGAAACTGAATAGTACCGTATTTTCTTTAAATTTCTTATTGGTAGACATGTATCCAAAAATCCAGTATATGTGTATATATGAAATGTAATTTCTCATACATTATTTGTTTTGTGCAGCCGGGGCAACAGGAATGAGACAAATTTTGGAATATAAAGTGGTAGGTTTATTTCAGCATCCATCTCACAAGTGTTTTCCTCGTACCTTCAGCAGAAGCCCTACTTATACATATGTGTATGTCACGAAGCTCCTCCAATCAGCGATATTAATTGAAATCACGAGATGACGCTATCCTCTCATCAGGAGTGTTCTAAAGGACTTTATGTAATATGACAGATTTATGAGTTTGGCGATTTGGCAGGCGCCAACAGGTTAATATATTTTATACTAAAGAAAGGATTTCGCCAAAATTTAGGAACAGGGATGCAATTTAGGTAGAGAATCGCCAACACATTATTAAGCAATATAAATAGAATTTAATTTAATCAATTGATTTAAAAATATCATTACACATATATATATGCTATAGATGTTAACCTTGAAATATGAAACAAACTGGAGATTTTCGGGCCCAAAATTGGAAATTTCAGGGAAGTCTCTCAACTATGCTGCAGCCCCATTTTATAAATATTCTAAATTTAGCTTAAATTCACTTTACAATGCATGATAAATATTACTGAACTATTTGTAATATGATTCTGATGTAAAATATATTAATATTTAATTAGATATTCTAAATTGTATGTTCTTTAGCTAAATTTATATTATACAGACAAAAGTCTTTAATCCGGACTCGTCGGGAATTCAGCGATTCCAGATTATCAATTTTTCCGGATTATAGATCATCAGTTTAAATCTGGTAAGATGGCATGCAGAAATTATGAAATTAAAAATATGAAACTGTAATTTATGAAATAAAGAGCAATTATGATCTAAAGAGTACCAAAATTTACAAAAAAAAAAAAAAAAAAAAAAAAAAAGCTTAATATTTATTTGTTTACTTTATTAAATATTTCTTTCAACGTGTGCATGCATAAAGCATACATTGCGCATTGTCGAAATTAGAAAATTGCAACCAGAAAACTTTTTGATGTGTATTCGTGATATTTATAATGATGAGGAATTTGATTTAAATCATACCAAAGACTGAGTACATCGAGATGAAATACTACATTTAGTAAGGAATTATAAGCTGAATAAAATAAAAACATCTGCCCTGAAGATAAAAATAGTGCTGACAGATCAATTTCTAGTTCATTGAGCGCCTCGTCGTCCCCCCCCTTCCCCGCAGAACAGCGTGAAATTGATTAACATATTTCGAAATGGTTAGAGAACCAAAGGATATGCCTTTATCCACTTTTTGCAGCAATTCCACTTTTTGTTTGATGGACATCGAAACATACTTTCGCTTTGTATATCCTTTGGCAGCTCCAGCATCGGAAATTCTATTTGACATAATTGAAAGTTCAAGCTTACTTTTATAAAATTGCTCTAACAGTCTGCAAAAAATAAGCCAGATCCAATTCGAAGATTAAGGAACAACACAATCTGCAACATTAACTGAAATAGATAATTAGATAATTTTAGCTTAGCTAAACATTAAACGCACATGCGTAAACGTATTATGCGCATGCGTGAACGCCTATGCACATTCGTTGACGCATGCGCAGAAAGATTATAGCTTTGAGGCCCGGATGATAGATCATTCCGGATTATGGGTGTCCAGATTAACAACTTTTGACTGTAATTTACTTGCATCTTTATGGTGAGAAAATTCTGAGTAGAGAAGGAAGGCTGTTATTTATCAAAGCACTTTTAGATACAATGAAAATCACTACTGATGTAAAACAAAGTGCAAACATTCACTGATAAAGTATCAGTTGAATCTTCATAAAAATTTCTACAAATGTACGATACAAATTAAAACAATTCAGACCAAATAAAATGCAATATGAAAAATTATGCTGAAAATCACTAGGAGTGGGAGAATTGAATTTGCATAATTTAAGTTTCATCAACTCTATAAATTTCATTCAATGCCGGAAAATATTTTCTTTAGTACAGTCAAAAGTTGTTAAATTGGACACCCATAATCCGGACCTCAAAGCTACAAACTTTCTGCGTATGCGTAAACGCTGCGCGCAAGACCTCTATGGCTGCGAATATGCATGTGCGTTTAAAGTATAACGGACGGTATAAGCTAAGCTAAAATTATCTAATTCAGTTAATGTTGCAGATTGCGTTGTTCCTTAATCTTCGAATTGGATCCGGCTTATTATTTGCAAACTGTTAGAGCAATTTTAAAAAAGTAAGCTTGAACTTTCGATTATGTCAAATAGAATTTCCGATATATATTTACTAATATGTAAAGGATCTACAAAGCGAAAGTATGTTTCGAAGTCCATTAAACAAAAAGTGGAATTGCTGCAAAAAATGGATAAAGGCATATCCTTTGTTTTTCTAACCATTTTGAAATCTGTTTATCAATTTCACGCTGCTCTGCGGCAGAGGGAGGGACGCCACGGCGCGCAATGAATTGTGTTGGAAAATATGACCTATTGTAACTCTTTTTCTGCATCATCTCTCCTCCTTGAAATGATTCTAACTTTTACATAAGTTATATATAGAACATCTAGTTTAGTTCTTAGTTTTAAAGGGATATAGTAGTTACTTCTACTTCATTTTTCACTGCCACTGTTTTTATTAAGAATGGACTGTTTCAATTAAGATGCAATTAAGATGCAAAAACGAAACTTGATGTTACATCATCTGGAAAGCCGTGTCGTGACGATAGCTGATTGGTTGCCGTGAGATGACATCATACCTTAAAGCTTTCTATTGGGCGTGGCATGCTGGCTTACTTCATAAGCTATCTAACTTCCTTTTACCAAACAGCTTTATCAAGCTTATGCATTCTTATTTTAAACATCATACTTTTCAAGTGTGCTGTGGTGAAGCAATCTCTTCAAAAAAAGTGATTTACAGTGGAGTAGCTCAAGGCAGCGTTTTAGGACCGAAGCTTTTTACAATATTCATAAATGATATGCCTCTACCTTTTCATTCTAATATACTCAAATATGCCGATGACACAGTCATCCTCACCAGTTCACAAAGTCCAAATAATGCTTTAGAGAAACTTCAGCTCCAAGTCAACATTATTAACAAACTTTGTCAAGACTGGAAAATCAAACTAAATACTGATATATGCTGCGTAGTTCTCTTCCGCAGATACAGAAAAAATATCCCAGTGAATATAAATATCCGACTCAATAACCAAGATATTCCTGTTGCCAACTCCTATAAATATTTAGGTGTCTATATTGACAAAACTCTAAATTTCAAAGATCATATTCAATATGTTACAAATAAGGCTAACGCTGCTTTCATTGCTCTCTACTCATTAATTGCAAGAAACTCTAAGTTAAACCTCCGTACCAAGAAAAATATCTACATCTCACTTGTTCGCCCAATAATCCTCTATGCTGTTCCAGCCTGGGCTACTGCCCGAAAAATAGACAGACAAAAATTAAATGTTCTTCAAAAGAAAATCTTACGTAGCATAGTGAACGCACCCTGGTTCGTGCGAAATTCTCAAATTCACAAAGACCTGGATATCAACCCAATTCACAACCAAATCCTAATTTCTGCACACAACTTCTTTGAAGATATGAGAAATTCTCCCTATGAAGCTATTAAATTGCTTACAGACTATGACCCTACTATTGAGCACGTAGTGAAAAGACCTCGAATGATCCACCACAATTCTAAGTGGTGGTAGTGTATATAACGTAAAAAAAAAAAAAAAAAAAAAAAAAAAAAAATTACTATTCCTCTGCAGTTACTATTCAAGAAAGATGAACTTTGCAAAGTTAGGACTTTATTTTTCATCGATGAATTCTTCGTTTTACTACTTATTTAACCAAGATTTTTACTTTTTTATTTTTACTATTTCGTATCGTGTGTTTTAAAATCAAAGTTCATGGTAACACCAAGTTCTTACTCTCACTCATTAGCCCTAGTGAGCTACATGACCTCATTTTCGCCTTTTACAATTTCCTATTCATTTAATGATTATATCGCAAGTTTAGAAGATTTTCAAGTGTTTCAAAAGACATAGGACTCTTAAATTCACAAATAGATGTTGCTATGTTTGAACTTTATTTATTTCCAAAAACTAGAAAAAACTTCATTTTTCAAACTCTGACTCCTCGACCAATCTAAATGCCGGACGCTGATCACGTGTTTCTGCTCTTCCTAATTCACCCAGAAGCTTAGACTTTCATTTCGCTTCTCGCCACCACTTATATAATCACCCATGCTATGCCATTATATGCAATTTAGAAAAACTTATTTTATGAGTTCTCTCATTTATTGATTTCGCCTTCGGGCGAGGTATATTTTTAAATACACCTCTTAAATTTTTAACTTTATGGCCTATGGTAAAATGATAATATACTGGTAAGAGCTCCTAGTAGCTAAAGCCAGCAGTAAAGATATGATCCAATCCAATAAGCTCATGCCTTCTAGTTCCTGTTTTCTTGGCTCCTTGGTGTGCAGTTTCCAGCCCCTATTGGAAGACGTCTTGCGATGCGTGCAGTCCGGTGATAAGTGCCATGGTTGCAGTCTACAAGATGATTTTTCCTGGATAAGTTCCGTGGTTCCAGTCTACAAGATGACTTTTCCTGGATTCTCAAAAGAGGCTACGATGTGAGTGACTGCTGTGGGCGGCATCCACGTTCTTCATGAAGGCGGCATTTAACATAAGTTAGCGGCGATGTTTTCCTAAGCTGTGACTCCTCGTGTTTAACTACAGTGAGCGGCGTTAGGCCAGTTTTAAGTGCTCTTAAGGATTTAATTTAATTTTCAGGTGCCCTCTTGACCTTGAAGCATGGACTTATTGACAGTGTAGCTAATTTCATTAAAACCACATAATTTCTGTTTAGGATACGTTTTTTGCATATTGAATGCCAGTGTTTTGGAGATCAGGTAAAATATTATTTAATATATGAAATTTTTGATAGTGGTTATATTATAATTTTTAAGTTTCTGATATTGTTTAAATTTATTCATTGTGTTTTTATTTTTATATATTGTTAATAAATTGGTTAAGTTTAAAAACTTTTTTTTTGTCTTCAATATCTGCACAGCACATAACCTTAGGGAACTTCTATTGCTACTGCTGCTAAATGTTTAATTTTACAACTTTAAACTTTGCCTTTTCCATCATTTTGGTTATGGGCCCAGCCCCTGTGTTATCTTTAGTGCAGACTTTTGAAGTTTAAAATTAATTTAGGACTTAAGAGACTGGGGGGGGCAGTTTTTGTTGAAATTCAAATATGGCTACTGTTAATGTTATGCATAATATTGCTAAACTTGATGCATGTAATTATTTTACATGGTCTAAAGATATGCAGTTTGCTTTAAATGAGAAAAATGCATGGCTTTCGGTTAAAGGTATTGAAAAATGTCCTGATTTAAATGATGTTACCGGTATTACAAAAGAAATTGTTGCCGACTATCAAAATAGAAGTCGTTTGCATTATCTTTGATTTATATGAATGTAAGCACTGAATATAGAAACTTAATATGTGAAATAGATGACCCAGTAATTGCATGGAATACGCTTGCCAAATATTACCAGCCAGATTATCGATCTACACATATGTCCTTGTTTTCAGAGTTCTTAAATTGTAAAATTAAGCCAAATGAAAGTATTAGTTTCTTTTCTTCTAGATTAAAACGGATAACTGAACAATTAGCTGATATTAATCAGGCTGTAAGAGATGCATACACATGTTTTCAGTTTCTTAGGTTTCTTCCAGAAAAATATGATCAAGTAGTTCAGAATGTTTTGAGGTGGCCAGATGAAAAGTTCATATTTAAAAATGTTGAACTGGAAATACTAGCAGAGGAAACGCGTCTTAATTTAAGGGAGATAGATAGGGAAAATTCCAATAAGACTATAGAAGTTCAAAGTACGCACTTTGAACCTAAATTTAAGCAGATCAAAGGGCTCAAGTGTTATAAATGTGGCTGTCCAGGTCATATTCAAAAATACTGTAGAATGAAAGGTAATTTTCCCAGATCACCCTCGCCTGCTTCTTCTGTTTCCTCAGCTGTATCTAGTAGTAATAAAACATCCCCTAAGAGTAAGAATAAACCCAAGTTGTGTAAAGGTAAAAATAATTCCCATGCTCAGTCCCATTTTATAACTCAAGCTAATGTTAACAATTTGGAGGAAAATGATGATAGTTGGATTTTTGATACTGCTGCATCTCATCATTTTTGTAAAAATCGTGAATTGTACGATACCTTTTCTCCTGTGAAGAACGAGAATATGCTAGTATCTGTTGATGGGGCAACTTTTCCAATTCATGGGAAAGGTACCGTTAAAATGAAATTCGGTGATAGAATTATTTTGTTTAAAGATGTTTTATACTCACCTGAACTAAGACAAAATTTAATATCTGGACCTAAGATGCATATCAATGGAGCGAAATTTTATGGTAAAAATGGGCAAATTAAAGTTACTAATGATGAAAATGAAACTATGTTCAAGGCTAAGTTGATAGGAAGTAACTATCATGTATTCCCGAAAATAGTGAAAAAGGGGGGCAACTCTGTGAAATTTTAGGCATCCATAGTTCAGCATAACAATAGTGAATTATGGCACGGTCGGTTTGGTCATATAAATTATGGTGCTATTGTCAGGACTAGTAAGAGACATTCAGTTCGAGGTCTTCCTGTGTTAAAGAACTCACCTAATTTGTTTTGTGAACATTGCAAAATCAATAAGCAAAGACGAATCTCCTATAGACCTTTAGAAGGTATTCGAGTGAAGAGACCGCTTGAAGGGTTTTTTCTGATGTATGGGGACCTATTAACATTCCAGGTAGAAATAGTGAACGTTATTTCGTTTCCTTTATTGACGAATATTCTCGTTATGTCGTAGTGTACCCTATTGTAGAGAAAAGTCAGGTGCTTGAAGTATTTGAAAGGCATATAGCACGTGCTGAAAGATCTCTGAACCTTAAATTGAAATACTTTAGGACTGATAATGGACGAGAATATGATAATGAACAATTCAGGTCATATTGTAATAAAAATGGTGTAAAGCACGAATTTACAGACGTATATACTCCGGAACAAAATGGAGTTTGTGAGAGATTCAATCAGACAGCTCTCAACAATGTACGTGCAATTTTACATGATAGTGGAATGAGTCCTGAGTTTTGGTCAGATGCAGTGATGTATTTTGCATATTCATTTAATAGAATTTGTCATAAGGGCCAAGATAGAACCCCATTCGAATTGTATACTAAGCGGAAACCATCAGTATGTCACCTTAAGGCATTTGGAACGATTGCCTATGTGGAAATTCCAAAAGGCTAAAAGAAATTCTAAGCTTGATCCAAAGGCAACAAAGGGCCAATTGAGTGGATACAGTGTACGAACAAAAGGGTACAAGATTTGGTTGGAAAACGAACAAAAGGTAGTAGAAACCCTAAATGCTACTTTTAAAGAGTCAACTGGAATGCAGAGAAGTGGCAGTGGAGCTGCACTGGGCACCCTTCCTGATTTGGAATCTGAAGAGAGGGTCGAGTTCCAATCTACTGACACTCCAGTTGGCTATTTTCCTGAAATAGAAGAAAGAATCGAAACCAGTATACCCTCTTCTATACCTAGCACTCACACTCAATCTACATTGAGACAGGTAACTTGGCTTTGTAAACCTGTTCCAAGGCCAGACGGCACTCGTCCGAATGTGTACTATTTTGAGAGGGGTCTAATCAAGGACTACGATCACCAAATGACGTCGAAAGGTATTGCACTGAGCATAATATTCAGTATGATCCTACCTAGTTTGATTTCAAGGGAAGCAATACTTATAGTGGTGAAATTGACCCAACTGGCTCCTTCAACGTCATATACCCAAGATAGCTGACTAGAGGTTTCAATTCCAAACACTTATAACCAAGCAATGAAATCCACAGAAAAGCATAAATGGATACAGGCAATGGAAGAGGAAATGGCCAACATGCGAAAGCATAAGATATGGCATCTTGTTCCACTTCCTAAAGACAAGATTCCACTAGGTTGCAGGTGGATTTTCAACATTAAACGTGACGAATTTGGAAACATTGTTCGTTTTAAAGCTCGTTTAGTGGCTCAGGGTTATCGGCAAATTAAATACGATACCTATGATGAAACCTACTCGCCTGTAGTCAACTTTTCATTAATAAGGCTCTTTTTCTCTCTTTTAGTTGCATACCTTGGATGGGGAAATATACAGTGCGGCGTAAAAAGTGCCTATCTCTATGCTCCTTTACCAGAGGAAATTTACATGTCCCAACCTCAGGGTTTTGTAGAGCGAGATAAAGAAACTTTTGTGTGTCGTTTAGATAGAGCCTTGTATGGTCTGCATCAGAGTGGGCGATTATGGTACTAGGAGTTGGATAGAACACTATGTAACCTAGGGTTTACCAAGTTTGAGTGGTGTAATTGTGTCTATCGTTTTAAAGATTTTGTCATTCTGTTGGTTTATGTTGATGATATTGTTGTGTTTGGAAAAAGTGAAGTTCAGGCTTAAAAGGATATTAAAAGTCCTGAATTCACATTTTGATTTGAAAATTTTGGGTAAAACAAGAAAGCTTTTGGGTGTGGAATTTGAATACGAGAACAATAGTGTTTTGATTCATCAGCAATTATATATAGAAGACATAGTTGATCAATTCAAGTCTTTTAAAATACAAATTACTTCCCTTCCAATAGTTAAAGGTGTGAAATACTCAAAGTCTCAAAGTCCCAGTACAAAAGAAGAAATGACTGAAATGATGAATTATCTTTATAGAAATGTTTTGGGATGTCTCTCGTTTCTTTGCAATCGTACTCGTTCGGATATAGACTATGCTGTTAATATATTTGCTCAGTTTCAAAGCAAACCTGGTAAGTTTCACTGGGAAGATTACTTAAACTTGAACTTACTAAATCTTGGCGTACATTTAAAGAAAGGGGAGTGAGTATGTCTACTATGGAGGCTGAATTTATCTTCATGACTGAATCAGCAAAAGAATTAGTTTGATTTAAAAACATTTTGGATGAATGCATTCAGTTTAAGATTGCAAGTAACTATGTTTCAAAACCAATATTGTTTGCGGATAACATGGCTGCTATATATTTTACAAAATCACCCATTGAAAACTCAAGGACAAACCATATAGATGTAAAACTATTTTTCATTCGTGATCTATTGAACAGGGAAATTTTTTATCTAAAACATGTTCCAAGTAAAGATAATCTGGCTGATCCCATGACAAAACTGCGAACTAAACATAACTTGATAAGATTTTGTGGAGCAATTTTCTTGTGAAACTTGTTTTTGTGTGTATTTAATTTTAAATTAAGAGTTTTGTTTAGTTGAAAATAATATGTTATAAGTCATATTATGATGAGTATTAGATAATGTAAAACTGTTTAGTGTAGAATGTTGTATGATTGACCAGGGCCCTGGGTAAATGTATTGAATGTATGATCATTCATATGTCTTTGTATTGTTTTGTAACATGTTGGACTTTCTTGTTATGGTAAAATTTTGAAAAATGGGATAAGATGTTCCCAAAGGAAAACTTTTCTTAAAAAATTTCTGAATTGAATGGAGTTGTGATATTTATTTATTTTTGTTCTGAATTTTGTAAAGATACTGGCGTTCAGATTTATTTCAGGTCAGAGATGATGATGTGGGGGGCATTTGTTGGAAAATATGACCTATTGTAACCCTTTTTCTGCATCATCTCTCCTCCTTGAAATGATTCTAACTTTTACACAAGTTATATATAGAACATCTAGTTTACTTCTTATTTTTAAAGGGATATAGTAGTTACCTCTACTTCATTTTTCCCTGCCACTGTTTTTATTAAGAACGGACTGTTTCAGCCTAATTAAGATGCAAAAACGAAACTTGATGTTACGTCATCTGGAAAGCCGAGTCGTGCCGATAGCTGATTGGTTGCAGTGAGATGACATCATGCCTACTTCTGGTATAAGTATCTCGCGTCGCTCTGGCTCATGCCTTCTAGTTCCTGTTTTCTTGGCTCCTTGGTGTGCAGTTTCCAGCCCTTATTGGAAGACGTCTTGTGATGCGTGCAGTCTGGTGATAAGTGCCGTGGTTCCAGTCTACAAGATGACTTTTCCTGGATTCTCAAAAGAGGCTACGATGTGAGTGACTGCTGTGGGTGGCATCCATGTTCTTCATGAAGGCGGCATTTAACATAAGTTAGCGACGATGTTTTCCTAAGCTGTGATTCCTCGTGTTTAACTACAGTGAGCGGCGTTAGGCCAGTTTTAAGTGCTCTTAAGGATTTAATTTTCAGGTGCCCTCTTGACCTTGAAGCATGGACTTATTGACAGTGTAGCCAATTTCATTAAAACTGCATAATTTCTGTTTAGGATATGTTTTTTGCGTATTGAATGCCAGTGTTTTGGAGATCAGGTAAAATATTATTTAATATATGAAATTTTTGATAGTGGTTATATTATAATTTTTAGTTTCTGATATTGTTTAAATTTATTCATTGTATTTTTATTTTTATATATTGTTAATAAATTGGTTAAGTTTAAAAACTTTTTTTTTGTCTTCAATATCTGCACAGCACATAACCTTAGGGAACTTCTATTGCTACTGCTGCTAAATGTTTAATTTTACAACTTTAAACTTTGCCTTTTGCATCAAATTGGAAGTTGATCTGTCAGCACTATCCTTATCTTCAGGGCAGATGTTTTTATTTTATTTGGCTTATAATTCCTTACTAAATGTAATATTTCATCTCGATGTAATCTGTGTTTGATATGATTTAAATCAAATTCCTCGTCATTATAATTTGCTTCCGATAGTGAAGAAAGTGACACAAAAGTTATTGAAAACGAAAAAATTTCGATTGACAAATTAGTCAGTATTCTCGACACAGCAATTATAGTACTTGAACAGCGGAACTTTGTAACTGAACAAGAAATTATGTCTGTTTATAGAATTAAAGAGAAAGTATTATCACATAAAACGAAGCAACTTGAACAACTTACATTGAAAGAAATGTTTAATAAAGTAAGCAAATAAATATTAAGCTTTTTTTTTTTGGTAAATTTTGATACCCTTTAGATCATAATTGTTCTTTATTTCATAAATTACGGTTTCATATTTTTAATTTTATAATTTTTGCATGCCATCTTATCAGATTTAAACTGATGATCTATAATCTGGAAAAATCGATAATCCAGAATCGCCGAAGTCCCGACGAGTCCGGATTAACGACTTTTGACTGTATATATATATAATTTCATAATTACAAAACAATTTTTTAAAACAAAATATAAACATATATGCCTAGTATTTTCACACATTAAGCTGCTGAAAAATTATCACTCAAGACTTAAAGTAAGAAATTTAGATATAAGCCTTGAGGACTTTGTTACATTTATAAGCTCTAAACACTTAATTTACAGACAATTCTGAGAACAATGACAAGTTTAAA
This sequence comes from Stegodyphus dumicola, assembly GCF_044657685.1. Taxonomy (NCBI): domain Eukaryota; kingdom Metazoa; phylum Arthropoda; class Arachnida; order Araneae; family Eresidae; genus Stegodyphus; species Stegodyphus dumicola. The sequence goes on along the minus strand of NC_140769.1, from coordinate 79,659,148 downwards.
CAAAACACACCAATCCTACAGTTGCTAAATTTGTTTACTGGTCCTACAGTTACTGCTTGTTTGTTACAAATTTTATTGTTAGGTGTATTATTATACAACCCTTCCTGTAATAATTATATTTCAAAAGTATTTTAACAAGTCTAGATCCATACAATAAATATATTAAGCTATATTAAATTCATTTAAGAAAAAAGCACAGTACCAGAGCCAGATCCACATATAACAGGTAACCACCATCTAGAGCAAAGAATACTGTTCATTAGATCTTCTGTCCTTGAAGATGAAAAACGTCTTTGCGCTTGCAACAAAGTAAGAACAAAAGTGAATATTGTGCCAATGAGAAACAATACAACCCCTCTCCAAAACAGTTGCCCTGCAGTCCTCATTTCTCTAAAACATTAATGTAAATGATCTTACACACACATATATACATATACTAAAAGTAAACAACTAAATTATAATTATTAATTCAATTCATAGCATACAATTAAGTGAAAATAAAAATTTGAATTACTGTTCATCATTTATCCAATAATTTTTCAAAGTCTATTCAACTCCACACATCAAAATTTTAAGTGACTCATTTTATTCAGTTATTTTCAGTAACAAACAACACATACGGGCTAATCTTTGGAATATGGTAACAGGTAGTTTGGCAACATTTTGGTAAGGCGATAAAGGTTACTAGCTAGAACTTTAGCAATATTCTGAGAAGTACACAGTTCCAATCACAGATTATTTTGTCTCAGAGAAATGAGAGATCATAAGACATGTCATGTGACATTTATGGTTTTTTAATCCATAAAGGAAGGGGAAATTTGCAAAAATATCTACAGCACTTCATACCATTTTTTATCTTCAGCTTCATTTCATCTTGGATCTTGTGTGAAACAGTGTTGCTTAGTATTTGGATCCCATGGCCCTATAAGCAATAAATAGATTTTCTAATTTATGAGAAAAATTATTTACATGTTTCATATATAAATTTGTCCTGTAAAAACAAATTTCTGTGCATGTTTGTTCCACTACTTTCCAGAAAATTCCGATCGTGATTTTAGCTAATACGCACTTAGAAACAATTTCGCACCTAATCTTCGTCATGATTAACAGGGTTCGTACACATTTCTTCACATGGAAATTAAGTACTTTTAAGGACCATTACTGGAAAAAATTAAGGACCTACGAGCAAACAGCAAATTAATAAATTCAATTAAAATATTATCCGTGCTTGAACTTCACTTTTGTAATACCACGCAAAAAACAAAATAGATCCGTAAGTAGGATGCATTATTATTAAACATAACTTAATTATTAATTAGTTTAAGCATAAAATATACTTTATGAAATTTATCAAACAACATTAAATATTTTAGACTTACAATAGTTCAGTATATTTGAAAGAACATAAGTAACAGTTTATTTACATTTTACTAATAGTTAGTTTCATGTTAATTTTTTTTTTTATGTCTCATTACTTGCTCAATCTAGAGGTTTAGTAAATAGCAGGTAGATTTTATGTCAAGTGTCATAGTTTAAAATGAGAAGTAAAATCATAATCAGAATGATTCATAAAAAAGACTGGCTGTTGTCACCGCTCCTGCTTGCCTAGAGAGAGACCTGCTGATCAGAACAAACCTGTAGGCACAGTTAGTAAGTTTTGAAAGTTAGCTGAGCTCTGTCTGACGTCGTTAGTGTCATAGCTTCGTGTAGAGTTCCAGGAGTTGTAACTCGGTTAATATACTTTAAGGTTCTATTAAGCCACTAAAGCATTAGAGGTGATAAGTTGTTTTTTATTTTAAATTTCACCAGATGCGAAGAATAACTTTTACATGAATTTTTATATTTTTGTGTTTTGTGTTCAAGTATCATTAAATATTTTACACTTATAATATAACTGGACATATTTGAAAGAAGATAAGTTACATTTTAGTTAAGTTTTACTAACAGCTTTTTTTATTTTTAATGTCTAACTTTGTCACATACTTGTTCAGTCTAGAGGTTTAGTTAATAGTAAGTAGATTTTATGTCAAGCAGCATAGGTTAAAAAGAGCTTTAAAATCATAATCAGCACGATTCATAACAAAAGACTGGCTGTTGTCACTGCTGCTCCTTACCTAGAGAGAGACCTGCTGATCAGAACAAAATTGAGAGGCCTAATGTGGGCACGGTTAACTACTTTTGAAAGTTAGTTGGGCTCTGTCTGTTGCGGTTAGTGTCGTAGCTCCGTGTAGAGTTCCAGGGGTTGTAACCAAGTTAATATACCAAGGTTCCAATAAGCCACTAAAGCACCAGAGATGACACTAAGTTGCTTTGTATTATTTTAGGTCTCACTAGATACTAAGAATAAGTTTTACATGAATTTTTACATTTTTGTGTTTAAACCTTGTGCCACGCTAAGGAATAATGAAAGGCAATAACTCACTTCATTATGCAGAGATAATTTTTAAGAGTAAGCAGTTAGTTATGAATTAAATTATATAGTTAGAAAACCTTAGTCAGTATGGATTTACATGATTACTATTAAATTTTACTTATTTTTTAACAATATTGTTAACAGTCCCAATTAAAATCCCAATCTAATAAAATTTCACACTTTAAAATACATAAAATTTATGTCATGATTCTTAAACGATATTAGGATAATTATACATTAAAAGCTACAAAACATTTATGATTTGTAGCAACAACACTCAACAAAATATTTATGCATCTTTTTAATTTGAAGCCTTCCCAGACATTTTGGCTTAATTTATATCAATTTTTTTCTCTTTAAACATCTTTCCTAACAATTAAAAATCTGTTTGAATACACAAACCAATGTTCTGACTAGTTTCTGCATACTTTATCTCCTAAGTTATCAACCTCTCCACAATGTACCTATGAGGGTTTAAATTAATTTGGTAAAAGTTAAATAGTCCAAAAACTCCCGACAGACATGAAGCAAGTTATCGCTATGTCTCAAAGTAACTATAAAGTCAGATAAACATTTAAATAAGCCTCTTATTTAAAAAGAACTTAAAGGCGTGTTCTTATGCTAACCAATTCAATTGCAGTTTGCGGTCATGTAATTAAACAAGAACAATCAAATTCAAACAAAAAAATGCGGACTAGTGGTCAAAGACTAAACAATTTAATTTTAATTTAAGCTGGCTCAGTAACTCTATCGTCATAACAAATTCAAATGTCAGCAGCGATAATGCAAAGACAAAAAGTTGCAAATTATCAGAGCTGGCAGGAACTAATGCAACAAGCAAGCGGAGATTAAAAACACATTTCTGTCTTGCACACCAAAAACCTCAGTTTAAAAACTGCCTAAGTGATTTGCATTCTGGGGAGGAAATAGAAAAGGGAAATTATAGTAAAGGCTGAAATTATAAACAACTGGGTAATTTACATCATAATACCTATATATATATATATATTTGAAGAATAATTTTCTTTCTCTGTATGTACTCAGTTTCTAAGTTGCTAATTTTATTTCTTTAGTAATATGAACATTCAGGAGAAATAGGAAATATATATGGTAAGGGCAGGTTACAGAGTTAGTGTGGCAGAATTTTTAGAATTTAGTGATACATTGAGCAACAAAATGTAGAAATGGCAAAACTTTTAGAATTTAGAGCAGGCACTGGAAGCAGAGTTTAGAAAGGCACTAGTCAGCAAAATTTAGGATCTACAGAGATAAGTTTAATATTCCATGTGATTGCACCAAGTGGGAAAATGCCTAGCGTCAGACCTGTGTATGATGCATTAAGACGTATTAGATAAATCTTTTAAATTGCCAGTTTTCATTTTCTTTGTTAATAAAAAAATTCCTTTCTATAATGCCTGTCTATGTGATAAGATTAGAAGCATTTTTAATATTTTTCCTACTTGTGTCTAGTGAAAAGTAGAGAAAATAAAGGGAAGATAAGCATGTTAAGAAAAAGATTCTAGAATCAGAAGTAAAGCATTCAGATATTATGTTTTCATTGTTCTTCCAGATGTTCTCCAAAAAGTAAGAAATTCATTGCAAACTTTCTGCAAAATACATCCATTACATGTTAATACCATAGAGACATTTTTCATTTTCTCACAATTTTCTAAAATCTTCTGGAATGGTGGGTCTATAAATCTTGCTTTCAACCTTCTAAATTTTCCAAGTTGCAATGTCTAATGTCCGGAAGAAAAATTACGCCTACCAATTTTGTAACAGCAAACAGCCAGAAATATTTTTTAAAAAAATCAGATGGAAAAAGTGTGAAATTAATTTTATAGAGAAAACTGATGCATATTCTGAGAATTCTGAACACTCTGAGACAATTACATGAGAAAACGCTTATCATGAAAAAATTAAAAAGAAGATATTTTTAATCAATATGTTATTTTTTAAATATAATTTCAATATATTACCATAATTTTAATGATATTTATCAATGCTGGAATGTTTAAAAAAAAATCGTCGAAAAATTCTCAAACCATGGAAAATAAAATTTTCTATAGAAACTGATCTTAAAAATCAACAAAATGTTGATAAGTCGCCAAATTTGGAGCCGTTCAATAAAAGAATTTCACATCCCCAAATGCGAAAAGTTGTTTAAGAGCTCTTCATTAGAAAAAGTGAAATAATTTCGAAATACTTGTTTCACTTCTTGCTCAGAAATTCTAGTATCCCACTATTTATATTAGAAATAGGAACAAATCATAACCCATTCAAATAACCATATTTATCAGTAAACCGTCAAAAATATACCTCCAAACTGCTAATTCACACTCAAAATGGCAGTCGTAAAAACAGATAGAAATTTCACAGGATTAAAATTAAGGACCTTCTGCCGATTTTGGCCAAAATTAAGGACTTTTAAGGGCCAAAAATCGATTCCAAAAAACTTACGGACTTTTAAGGACTCTTAAGGACCGTACGAACCCTGGATTAAGCACTTTTGTTTCATAAAAGTTCTAGCATAAGCGTAATTCAGCTAGCAAATTGTTGGAAAAAACGTTGAGTAAAAAAAAAAGCCTTGACTTCGTAAAAACAAAATAGCTTCAAAAAAAAAAAAAAAAAAAAAAAAAAAACTAGCAGGCTGCTGTAGCAGGGTTGGTCGCCAAATTTTTGCCAAAAAATCGCCACATTACCATAATCCGAAGATTCATCCACATACGCAATACTTTGGTATTGGTTCATTTCTTATATTTTATATTATTTCAACATAAAAAAGTTACACAAAAACATTATTTGGTACTTTTCCGTTTCGACGGCGCAAATCTCGCCAAGCAGACTTTATTGGCGACAACATACACATAAAAAATATTAAAAAAATTTTAGTTCTAAGAATTCTTTTTTTGAAGGCATAAACATTTTAATATCGCTTAAAATTTTATAAAAAGCCAATAAATAAAGACAATAAATTTGTAAAAAGACATTAATTTAAGAATTTACTATGCTTTCATGGTTCAACATCCTGATTCGCCGGTTCATATCACGTGACCCCAAGCGATCTCATCTCACGTAAACTACTCTACAAAAATCTAATGCTCTCAGTAATTATCTGCATTAATTTCAAGTTAAATCTTAATTTGGAACACACGTTTAAATGCAAGAAATATTTCAATTCGTACGAATAGCTTACTCAGAAATTATGTAAAACAGCAGTGCTTTACTTCACTAATGCATTCTCATTAGAATGGATGAATTTAACCCTTGACTTTACCTTTTCTATATTTTCGGCTTCGGGTAAGCGCTGTGATGGCATCCTAATTGACTTAATTACCGAAAATGGCCTTAGACATAAAAATGAACTATCTGATAAAAATTCTATGTAATTTTATGCCAGTATTGAAAGAAACAATCAATCTGATAAGAAAAAGCTGCGACTTGTTTTGAAAATGAGGCGTCAAAGGCTACCAGCGAGAATATTCCGTTTGGCATCGGTTGTATGCCATTATTGGCGACTTTATTGCTTGCGCCGGCAAAACGGAAAAGTACCCATTATTTTAGTTCATTATAAAAATATTAATAATAAATACAGTTTATGTAAGATATAAGAAAATACGACAACTGCTTATAATAATAATGCCAAATAATTGGCGACCTCAAAATTAACGATTCTAGATTTGGTGCTCTCCCCCTAAATTCATCTGTTTTCCCAAGTTCGAGATCCATCTATGTTGTATAACAACCTCAAATTAACCAATCATAGCTTGTCTCTACAATCACATCAGACTTAGTATAAATACTCTTGGCACAATAAACTACATCATTCCATTCCTTTTCCTAAGTGCTGCTCTGCCAAACTTGTACCGCTTCGCATCTCAAATGCCTACGTCTTAATTTTAAAATCAGTGTACATAGGATTTACTGTATTTCATTATGACTTGATAAACATCTACTAAGATGGTTTTATATGTGTGAAATAAATATTGGGACTTCTTCAAAATTCATTTGGGTCAGCGTCATCTGTTAGTCTGTCCGCTCAGCCATCACGACTATGCATTAAAAATGTCACATTCTTAAAGTCTGCCGGGATCACAGTGCAGACATTTCCCCAACTTCAATTTCCAGTGACTACGAAAGAAAAAATTATAAAAGAGTGATTAATGTGCGTATTCCTTCATTTACCAGTGACACAACATGATTCATTTGTGATGACCACTTCAAGGATATTCTGCTCTGAATCTACAGCGTGGTTTTTTGTGTGTCAAGGCCGTGTTTATAGTGAAAAAAGTGACGTGTTAAAGCGTGTCATCAATTTTGTGTGTTTCCGTATACTGAAAAGTGTGCACATCTTTTGAAAGATTCTAACGACGTTTATAGTGAAAAAAGTATCAGTGAATATGCAAGTTTGGTGCTTTAATTTTGTGTTTTAGTGCTGCAGAAAAATTACAATTCAATGGTGACTGTTGCAAATTCATTGGAAGAAGTGTGTTTCAGTACTTTATTTTGCAAATTTTTCAAAAAATTATGACATGTGCAAAGTGATTAGGTGCTTTTAAAAAAATTATGATTCAGTTTTAATTAAAGTGAAATCTCAATGGTGTGTTCTACTATTAGGTATGCAAACCAGATCTAAAACCAAAACGTCTACAGAAAAAAGTGAAATTGTAACTGTTAGTATCAATAAATTTCAGTGTGCCATATTTGATGGACAGATTTCCGATATTCCAGTTGCTAAATATATCTTATTATTTGAGGAAAAGTGGCAAAACAAAAATATTAGTAACACAGATAAATCGTTAGTACACTCACTTCCAAAAGTTAAGCACAAAAAATGTAAAATACAAAGAAAATCAACAAATACTGCTTTGATTGACACAAAATTCGGCAAGAAAGTAGCATATATATTTATGCATAAAACAAAATCAATAATTATATACAGAAATGAAACAATATTAAATTTTTGTAAGTTATCAGATAATGACATACAGGAGACTTAAACAGAATTATGTATAAAGTGAAAATAAACAGCATAAAAGGAAGGACATTAATAGGGTATGTGATCCCCCTCATCTGTATACACCTTTTGTATACAAAGTTTACACCTTGTGACCATGCTGTAAATTAGGTGGTCAACCACCGCAGAATTAAGCAACCGCCATTCTTCTTGTAGAGCAGTTTCCAGCTCAATAAGAGTGGCTGGAGGTGGGAAACGTGAAGATGCAGTACAGCCGAGAGCATCCCAAAGATTTTCAATGGGATTAAGGTTGGGGGAATATACTGTCCACGCCATACGCGCAATCCCCTCTATCTCCAGGTAGTCATCGACGATGTCAGCTCTATGGATACGTGCGTTATCGTCCATTAAAACAAAAGTCGGGCCAACTGCTGCAACAATCTCACAATGGGTTCTAGGACTTTATTTCGATACCGAACAGCCATAAAAAAAAGCATTTAAAGATGTGCAGGTCAGTGCGGTATCCTAATGAAATCCCTGCCCACACCATAATGCTTCCGCCTCGGAACGTGTGATGTTTTGGGACTGATTGCATAATCGTTGTTTACACCATATCCTTATACGCTTGTCATCTGGCTCCAGAGCAAATCTTGACTCGGCAGTAAACATGACATTGCCCCAGTCAGACACATTCCAACTGACATGTTCCCGGCACCACTGTAATCGTGCCCCTCTTGATTGGACGGATAGAGGAACACAAACTCGAAGTACCCGGGCGTACAGTCCACTCATATGTTATCTTGGGCGTACAGTAGCTGCAGATATCGTCTTACCAGTGGGTGCTGTAACAATAGAGGTCACACGTGTGGAGGTCGCTCTGTGATTCCGCTTGGCTACCATAGCAATATATCGATCTTCCGCGGGGGGTTGTAACCCTTGGGCGACCGGCTACGGGCCTTCAGACAACCGTCTGTGTGGTTTGGAATTGTTTCCATAAACATGAAATTACAGAATGATGAACGCCGAAGAAAAGAGCAACATCTGTGATCGACTGTCCTGCTTCAATAAGCCAAACAGCACACCAGCGCTCAGAATCTTTTATTCACCTTCTGGAAGTCATAGATAGAAACACATATGTCTTGAAAACAAATTGTACGAAAGTTTTAAACACCTTCTATCAGCACTTACAGTCAACTTCTGTAACCCTTCATAAAGCTGGCTTCTTATATAACTGCCTTTTTCGCATATTTCTTGACATGAAAGCGCGATTAGCTGTTACTTGTTTTAATCATATTAATAATTATTGATCTATAATAACGTTCATTACAACACTCTCACGTAGCACATTGTTTATTCTAGACCAACATCAACTGACAATTACTTCACTTCAGTTTGACCAGCAACTACTGTGTTGCCACATATATGTAACATCTCCCCTCTTTTGGGAAACTCATAGGAATCAATGCATTACATAATTATCATATTTGGATGGTCGATATACATTATGACTACTTCTTGTTTTATATACACAATCATGATTAATATTGTTGCGTGCGTACGGGTTCGTCATAAAATAAATGCACAAGTCCGATGAAAAATGAAGAAAATTTATTATTATCACAACAAATATGATTAAATGTCCTCAAATAATCGTGCAGTATCACAATATATCACAGTCGTTATCTTCTTACTACAGTCAAAAGTCGTTAATCCGGACTCGTCGGGACTTCGGAGATTCCGGATTATCGATTTTTCCGGATTATAGATCATCAGTTTAAATCTGGTACGATGGCATGCAGAAATTATAAAATTAAAAATATGAAACCGTAATTTACGAAATAAAGAACAATTATGATCTAAAGGGTATCAAAATTTCCAAAAAAAAAAAAAAAAAAAAAAAAACTTAATATTTATTTGTTTACTTTATTAAACATTTCTTTTAATATAAGTTGTTTAAGTTGCTTCGTTTTATGTGATAATACTTTCTCTTTAATTCTATAAACAGACATAATTTCTTCTTCAGTTTCAAAGTTCCGCTGTTCAAGTCCTATAACAGCTGTGTCGAGAATACCGACTAATTTGTCAATCGAAATTTTTTCATTTTCACTATCGGAAGCGAATTATAATGATGAGGAATTTGATTTAAATCATATCAAGGACGGAGTACATCGAGATGAAATACTACATTTAGTAAGGAATTATAAGCCAAATAAAATAAAAACATCTGCCCTGAAGATAAGGATAGTGCTGACAGATTAACTTCCAATTCATTGCACCCCGCGGCGTTTCGGCGTTCCCCCCCCCCCGGGGCCGCAGAGCAGCGTGAAATTGATAAACAGATTTCGGAATGGTTTGAGAAATGAACGATACGCCTTTATCCATTTTTTGCAGCAATTCCACTTTTTGTTTAATGGACTTCGAAACATACTTTCGCTTTGTAGAACCTTTACATATTAGTAAATATATATCGGAAATTCTATTTGACATAATCGAAAGTTCAAGCTTACTTTTATAAAATTGCTCTACCAGTCCGCAAAAAATAATAAGCCGGATCCAAATCGAAGATTAAGGAACAATGCAATCTGAAACATTAACTGAATTAGATAATTTTAGCTTAGCTTATACTGTCCGTTATACATTAAACGCGCAAGCACAAACGTATTACGTGCATGCGCACACGCATATTCACAGATGTAAAAGTCTTACGTGCATACGTCAATCGGCGCATGCGCAGAAAATTTGTAGCTTTGAGGTCCGGATTATAGATCATTCCGGATTATGGGTGTCCGAATTAACGACTCTTGACTGTATACTCAAACATTCAATAGAACTTAATGCAAAACAACTAAAGAAAGCTAATCCGCGAATTCGCTACAATCAACAAGAGCAGTTTTCTAAACAACAAACTAAGTAACTACTACGAACTGAGAAATTTTCCTCCTTTTATAAGATTTTTAAATCGCATGCGAGAATTTTCTGGTTCTTTCTCGAAATCAAAAAGACATATTTATTTATTTAATGTTAAATGCACATGTTCTTGTATTTTTAATTTTCCGGCTTAGCTTTCTTCTTTTAATATTCGTCACTTGCTGCACTGCGCGGAAAATGAAACCATTTAATTTATAATTGAACTAACATTAGCTTTTTAAATAACAAATTCGTAACACTGCCCCCTTCCCAAAGACTGCACGTCCCGGGCAGTACAATCCCTGGACAGGAAGCCAAACTTACAACTAAAGGTATAAATGCAATAATAAGCATTACATAAGAATAATAAACAACATGAACAATAAATGCAATAAATAAAACAAATCATCAAAATCAAATACAAAATACAAATCAAATAATAAATACACATTTAGAAAAAAAAAGGACCACGGTCTTACACTATTTACAATTATTTACATTACGTACTATGTCCATAGTAACGAGCTAACCTGTCGTAATGAACGACCTTAGGTTTAGAGTTCGAAGACTTACGAATCCAAACCATGACGTCATTCAGTCTGTTCAGCACTGTATATGGACCATCCGAAGGTGCCTGTAATTTAAGACCGAGTTCTCTTCATTGAATCGGGTTCCACAACCACACCTTGTCTCCTTCTTTGAATCTGTGTCCAGTAGCTCTCATGTTGTATCTGGATTTCACTTTCGCCGTCGCCAAGTTCACTCACTCTAGTGTGGAACGGTGCATCACTTCAAAACGGGCCTTGACATCTTGGATGTGTTCCTCAGGCGATAAAGGTGCATCCGAATGGCGACCAAACAGGCGGTCACAAGGCTGTTGACGAAGGTCTTGACCGAAGAGCATCTGGGATGGAGAATAACCGGTAGTCTGATGTTTCTCTTCGACCCTAGTATGATTTCGGCAGCTTTCTGAGCTAGGTCTTTCAGACAAGGCGTTGGCATTTCCAGGTGAGGATCCCTTCTTAGAATGGATAGTCATGTCTTCAGATCCTGAAAGCAGTTTCTTGTTTTTCAAGTCTAAGGAAAAATTGTATTTCCTTAAAAAGTCCAATCTGAGTATGCATGGATCTGTAATATCCACCACATATGCCGTGTGATGGTAGGCAGCACTTCCAAATGTGATTTTCACGTTTAACTTCCCAGCTATGTCGATCTTGTCACCAGATGCAGTCTGAAGGGTAACATGGGATGGCGTCCAAATAAGTTTATCGTTAAACTGTTCAGCTAAATCTTTCCTAATGATGGTAACATTAGCTCCTGTGTCAATGATCATATTGCAAGGAACTCCATCGATATTTCCATTGATGGACAGTCCGTTATTGTCGCCACTCACTCTAGAAATCTTGAGTGCTTTAAAACAAGGTTTTTCATTATCTGGCAACCTCCATTCGTTCCTTGATATGATCATTAATTTGTTTCCTGCGTCTTTGCTGAGAAATGGTCTCATTTTCCGTGCCTCGGGGTGTTCTGCAGTTTCTTCGTATGTGGCCTTCAACTCCGCAGATCCAGCACTTTAGAACTAGTTTCTTTTCACTTCTGTTCGTCTCAAGCCACTGACTTGTCTGGTAAAATCATCTGCTTTATATTCCGTATCCTGGGGTGTTCTGCAATTCCGTCTTAGGTGACCTTCACTACCACATCTCCAACACCTTAGAGCCACTTTCTTCTCGCTCCTATTCCATAACAAAGCGTCGACTTGTCTGGCTAAATCATCTAATCGAGCCATCAGTTGATCCACTGGCTCATGGACTCGCACAGCTCTAACTGGGTAGCGATCTCTATCAGTTGCTTGCTGGGCTGCCTCGAACTTCATGGCGTACAACAGAGCGCTTTTTATGTTCTTTACAGCTGCCATTCGAAGACCTTTCCGTATTTCAGGATCCCGGATGCCATCGATGAAATATTGCAGTGAGAGGATTTCCCTGGTTTCTCTCGGGCACTCCGTAAAGGCAAGGTGGAACAGCCTTTCTACATCCGTGGCGAGTTCCTGGAGTGATTCGGTGGGCTTCTGTTGACGGGATTTTAATTGAAGCCTGCTGTTTAAACTTTTCTCACCAAAGCGCAGCTCCAATGCGCCGGATAGAGCTTCGAAGTCAAGTCTTTGATTTTAGAGAAGTGTCTGCAGGATATCCGCTGCGTCTGCTCTCAGAGAAGCGGCGAGATGACAGGCCTTAGTTTGGGAATCCCATCCATTCGCATCAGAAACGATAGAAAATTGTGTCCTATACACTTGCCAGGAGGTCTTCCCATCATATGTAGATAGTTTCAGAGAGGGACAAGCAGGCATTGGTAAAAATTTAAAACCATTCGAATTGCTCCCTGCTGTCGCTACGAATTTCTTTAAAGTATCCACTTCCTTGGCGACCGCAGAAACCCGGTCATCGATTTGTTGTTTGATTTGTTTTTGAACGGAACAAACTCTTCCTTCTATTTCTTCTTTGACCGAATCAACTCTGTAACCTATTTGTTGTTCCACAGCCGATACTCTGTCTTTTATTTGCTCTTTCACAGAAGAAACTCTATAATCGATTTGTGTTCTACGGCCGAAACTCTCTGTTCTATTTGTTGTTTGACAGAAGAAATGTTTTCTTCAATTTGCCCAACTTTGTTTTCAACCGCGTCCATTCTGCCTTCCATAGCCTCAAATTTATTTTCTATTATGCAGGTAATTTCCCTTTTCATCTCTTCCTGTCCTGCTTCAATCTTCTCTTGGCCTGCTTTCATCTCTTGCTGGCCCGTTTTCATTTCCTCTTTAAATGCAGCAAAGGCTATCAGCTGTCTTAACTGCTCTTCCATCGCTCTTGTGATCGGCATTCAAACCCCACTCCTGACACCAAAAATTGTTGCGTGAATACGGTTTCGTTACGAAATGAATGCACAAGTCCGATGAAAAATGAAGAAAATTTATTATTATCACAACAAATATGATTAAATGTCCTCAAATAATTGTGCAGTATCACAATATATCACAGTAGTTATCTTCTTACTATACTCAAACATTCAATAGAACTTAATTCAAAACAGCTAAAGAAAGCTAATCCGCGAATTCGCTACAATCAACAAGAGCAGTTTTCTAAACAACAACAAACTAAGTAACTACTACGAAACTGAGAAGTTTTCCTCCTTTTATAAGATTTTTAAATCGCATGAGAATTTTCTGGTACTTTCTCGAAATCAAAAAGACATATTTATTTATTTAATGTTAAATGCACGTGCTCTTGTATTTTTAATTTTTCGGCTTAGCTTTCTTCTTTTAATATTCGTCACGCGCTGCACTGTGCGGGAAATGAAACCATTTAATTTATAATTGAACTAACATTAGCTTTTTAAATAACAAATTCGTAACAATATTATTGTTATTATTTTGATGGTGAGGATCATTATGTATTTTTGGATGTTCACTACTTATATTTTCCTCATTCTCATTACATAGATCATAATAGTCTAATGTCACTAAATTCTGATTTTTAGTTTTTCTTAAATGGAATTTATTCTGTCTAATTAACTTATTATCTTTTGTTCTAATCCAATATGATCCAGGAGTTGAATGCTTTTTTAAAACTATAGCAGGCTCCCATTTAATTTCCCATCTCAACATTACCTTTCCCCCACGAATAAATTCAGGTCTTTGCCTTGCATGTTTATCATAATAGATTTTAGCCTGTTTCTGCTTACTCCTCACCTTTTCTCTATATTGATCTTTAACAGTTGGCTTCAATTCTGTTTGTGTAATTGGTAATCCAGTTCTTAAATTCCTACTTAATAGCATTTGACTTGGTGATAATTTATACCTGAAATTGGAGTATTTCTATATTCCAGTAAAGCCTCATTTAATTTCTCTAATCCTGCTTTTCTAAATAAACTCTTAGCTATACCTACCAACTTTTCTGCAAATCCATTAGATTTAGGATATCGAGGACTGCTAGTGATTATTTCAAATCCCCAATCCCTTGCGAAACTCTTCATTTTCCAACTATTAAATGGTATGAGTAGATAAAAAATGGGGGTTCACCTGCACGGGGTGTGGGCGTGGTCAATGACGTCTCACAGAGGGCGGGGCCAAAGGCAACGTCATCACACTAGGAGGCGTGGTCACGAGTGGAGTTGAGGTGTTGGTAGATTTCTGATTGAGTTGTAGACCTCCTGCTTCTCATTTAAAGTTAGTTTTTTTTAAATTGGCAACGGGGTCATGGCGTCCTCTAGGGATGAAAAATGAAAATAATCTGTTTAGGAATTGGTCATGGCGTCCTCTACGGACGAAAAAAGAAAATAATTTATTTTAGAAATTTCTTTTTTTTTTTTAAAAAAAATATTCTATTATTCAAAATGTAGAATTGAACTCTCAAACATATCATCTCACCAGCTCAGTAGTTTGAAGATTTTAACCACTAAGCTGATGTGATACATTCAGATTCAGGTAAAAAAGCCTATTTAAGAAAATGGAATTTGAATCGACTCATCAATTTATTCTGATACTTTTATCCTTTCTAGTTTTCCATGAAACTTTAACTTATTTCTCAGGTTTTCTGTTTTCATAATAACATATTCATTTACTGTCATATTTTTTTGATACTTAACGTTTCTAATTTGTAATATTTTATTTAATTACCACATACTATTTTCTTTCATACCTTTCATAAATTTCAGCATACCCTGATTTTTAACTTATGTGTTATATTTCACAAACGTTCCCGCACATGCTGTTTATTTGTTACATTACTTAATTTTAGATGCAATTTCACACTTTTTTTAACGTTATAATGTTCAATATATTCTGAATTTTAACTTCATTCACTTTTTTAAAACATTCTAGTATTCTATACACACTTTAACTTAGTGGTATGAAATTGTATTTAAAAAGAAACGTTTATTTTTCGTAATCTTAGTTCTTTTACTAAATTTTCTACAAAATTTCTAATTTCTTTCACATGTTCAACAATATCTTCCTTACATTACCGAATATTTTTTAAAAAAAATTAAGTCTATAACTGTTAATTGCTTTTCTTACGTTCATGATTTCCCTTCTGTGTTTATATTTCTTAATTCTAGCTTAACTTATTTATTATAACATTTTTATTTGTCTCATCACTCGTAATTCCCACATTTTATCCCTTTTTATTCATTTTAACGATATGGATTGTTTTCATTTACTCCATATTCAAATATTTCCTTGCAATTTTTAAAATACTTGTTTTATTCCTCGATCATAATAGATCATCTACAATTTTTACTCAGAAATTTCCATTCACAACTTTACAGTTTAATACCATTTATATCTAAATGTATTTCTTTCTCATATAGTTTTATGGTCTTCAAAGTGTCTAACATCATGTTCAGTTTTAAATCCCGATTACCTTTAAGTGTGTTGATAATTTTCATTTCTAATTTTACAACCACGTTCAGTGTTTCATCCACATATACCAAAATATTTCTTACATCTTCTGATATTTAGTCTATGTCATATTTCAGTACTTCAAATGAATTTACACTGCTCACACTAATATTTTTTCATGTTTTAGAGACACTGACTGTACAAATTTTACTATTTTTCCTACACTAATTACATCTATGTCAGCACTCATGATAAACTAGCAATTGTTTTGCATCACATGCATAAAGAAATTCTTAAAACCAACTTTTTCAATATCGTACTCAAATTACTGTTTTCCAGTTGGGAATTACCAGTATTCTTTAGTTTTACTCTGTTACATCTTTTTAAATTTTAACATCTTACTTTTAATTCTAATATACATCTTTTGAACAGTTTTTTCTTTTAATGATAGCCTTACCTTATCTGTTCAAATTAATTCTTTCATTCACCTTCTTTACTACCTTTCAGTACCTTCATAATTCACTATGCAAACGCAATCTCTTTCACTGACATTCTGTTTCATAATACTAAAAGTTTCCTTAATTGACAAAAAGCAAATTATTTCTCATTTCAAAATAGAACTACTATATTTTCGCACGAACATTACCTTCATCCATTCAAGACGCCCCTTAACCTGTAACTGATGTAGCGATAGGAAAGGAGACTCTTATCATATGCTCTTTCGACATTTGAGGTTTTTAGAACTTCTTTGGCAAGTATATCAGTACCATCAGAAAATATACTTGACATTTTTACCCAGTTTAAAGGCAACATACTGTTATAAGAAGGGTTTTAGTTAAATTTATCAGACAAATAAACACATTTTGTGCTAAATAGGCATAAACATTTAGATTCAGAATATTTCTTTTTAATCCGATGTAAGACTTGAATTTCATTCATGATACGGATTGTCTCTTCATTTTCTTTTTGTTTACCTTACACTAATAGAAAATATTTATTTTACAAGTTCAGCTTTTAACGAAATAAAAACTACGATACACCTGCTGTTTTTAAGAAAAGGAACTTTGATATATTTCTGGAAATGTAAATGCTTTTAGAGTTTTCTTTCAATAACGTTGATTTTCATTACTTTACTAACTTCAATAATTCTCTTATTAGCTAATATGAATGAAAGAAGATTGTCAAAAATGTGACACAGTATAATTCTTACCAAGATACGTACCTTTACCAGCATACAGAGATTACTGATTGAAATGAAAAAAGGTACAGATATTTTACTACAATCTACATTAAATTAAAAAAATATTTAAACTTTCATACATTCCAAAGAATAAACGAAAACTCAATAGATATTGTCATTCAAATATTTCCTTGCAATTTTTAAAATACTTGTTTTATTCCTCGATCATAATAGATCATCTACAATTTTTACTCAGAAATTTCCATTCACAACTTTACAGTTTAATACCATTTATATCTAAATGTATTTCTTTCTCATATAGTTTTATGGTCTTCAAAGTGTCTAACATCATGTTCAGTTTTAAATCCCGATTACCTTTAAGTGTGTTGATAATTTTCATTTCTAATTTTACAACCACATGAGATAAAATATGTTTTATGAATGGTATTTAAAGTAATGCTGAGAACTTCATAAAAGCGAACATTCACTATGTTAATACACATATCATCAGTTATTTACATTAATCAATGTAATATTAATCATTACATATACTATATGCATATATATTTAAAGTTTAATTGTCTTACAATTGAATAATTAACTATTGAGAGAAAGAGGTTCATATCTTACACTATTTAATTCACATGGAACAAATTTTTCCATCAACCACATTGAACACTACATCTGATGTTTCTTTCATGAGATTTCAAATATCTCTTCAGATTACTCGTATTCAAGATACCTTACAAATATATCACATAAGTTCAGCGAATAATCACTTCATAAACTCTTAAATTTTCAACACGAGTGAATCACTCGTGTTGAAAAGCATATACTGCACTGTAAACATACAATACTTAAAAAAATTGTTATAAAAAATAAAAATACATTCATTTCACCAAGAAGCTTTTCTATTTAAATACATTTATTTATTTCCAAAGAACAAGTTTCTGTATTACACATAAAATATACTTAGAATTTTCTTACATTAATTAACATCAAATTAACAGCAATATCCATTTACTGACATTTGATATACATGTTTGCTTTAAAATTAAAACTAAAATTTCAATATATTTCTATTAAAAAAAACATAAGGAAAAAAATAGTCATAACATCAAACAAATGCAGAAATTTAAATAGAATAGCTGTACTTATATTAATGCATTTTTATAATCTTCATAACATTTTGATTCAAAAAAACCTATCACAAAATAAATGAAAAATTTTTTTCTGCCTTAAAGAATCTCTTATATTTTTTAAATTAATACATAAAAATATATCTTCACCAATATATTTAATTCTATTATCAACACTTATTATAATGCAATCATGTCTTGTTTGTGAAGGATGATTTACAATGCAACCTTCGCATTTAAATAGTTTTTTAATCACTGAATTTAATTCAGTCTTGATAGAGTTTATGAGTTCTTTAAAAAGTTCATCATCATCACTTACCATATCCGAGCAATTGTTTTTACATTTGATTTACAACGGTAAAATAATTTCAAAAATACTTTTATATAAAGTATTAGATACATCTGGAATAATTTCTTTCAACTTTTTAAAAATATCACAGTTTACTTTTAGGTATGTAGGTTTTAGTTTAAAAGAATTTTCATCTTGTTTAAAAACTTGTTGAAAAATACACACACCTTCTTTGTTGAAAACGACCAACTCATTATTGCAAATGATGCTGGCACTCATATAGACAAGATTAAATTCATATATTTTTGAGGAAAATTCTTGCCATGTTGCAGGAGTAACACCGCGTGTAGTAGGGTATAATATTTTATCTTGTTCCACACATTCACGTAGATGAATGTTCATTCTGTTTTCAAACTGATTTACGGACACAAAATATCCCCAACCAAGAGTCCACTGTGCAATCAACTTCAAACTTTCTTTTTTCTGTTCTCAATTATTCGGCATGAAGGTATTTACAGGAACAGATTTCATATAGTGGGCAAACCAGTCATCCTCTGGAAGTTCATCCTCATTATCTTCTAAGCGTCGTTTTTTAATTTTCAAAATTTTTATGTTTCGGAATGTGATACTAATTCTAGGATCTTTAACGTCAGGTTGAGAGGGTATTCCATGCATCCAAAATTGATTCGTTGGGGGGTTTCATTACAAGGAGAGTTCCATGAGTTACGTCCACGCTTCGAGATGTGAAATTTCGCCTGGTAAATACCATTTGACGTTTTGCACCTAAACTGATGATAGGTATATCACTTTCAGGTTCGAGACAAGTTTCATTGTCTTTATGCGTTGAAATTTTCGCCACTCCGTCAGGATAATAGTTCAATAAAGCAAAATTATATTTTTTGCCAGTTATCGTTTCAACATAATCTTTTACATTTAGAAGAGTTTGAGTCCATGGTTCTGCACAAATGCTCGTTCCAGAGAATTCGTAACTAAGTCCTTCATCACCAAAACCGAGTACTTTTCTTCATGGAACATACTAAGTCCCATTAATTTCAAAACTAATATTTTTAAAATTATAATTTGATAGTTCATCTAGCAAAATATCAGCTTCATTTCGTGAATAAAATTCTTCGTATAATTCCACATTTAACTCTGTATCACATATATTCCTCATATTCGCTTTTGAATCTAACGACAATTCTGAATGATATAGAAATACGTAGCATTCTTAAATAGCAAAAATTATCTAAAAAATACATTAATGAAATGATTTCATCAACACTTATCGTAATACATTCTTGTCATGTCTTGTTTGTGAAGCCAGTCTTTCCGGCATCATATGTGTAAAAATAATCATGATAGGATAGTGGGAAAGAGTTATAGTGTCCTAATGTTGTTATTCTGAACCTCGATATTACATATATGCATAAGGAGAATCTTAAAAGCATCATCCACTTATCATGATAGAGTAATGGAAAATTTCTAAAACTCTGATAATCATATGCAAAAGAATCTATTATCTTAAGGTTGTTGTTGCTATTCCAAGTTTGACAGTACATACAGAAGTGAAGGAAGATCCTTGATAAGCGCTGT
Organism: Stegodyphus dumicola; assembly: GCF_044657685.1. Taxonomy (NCBI): domain Eukaryota; kingdom Metazoa; phylum Arthropoda; class Arachnida; order Araneae; family Eresidae; genus Stegodyphus; species Stegodyphus dumicola. The sequence continues at coordinate 79,639,278 of NC_140769.1, read as the reverse complement.
AGACTTCACGTTATCGTGATAACGTTGACATCGTTAATACATGCAAGTCTTCTAAAATCGCAACTCTTAATAGTATGTTCGCAATTGAATTGATTTTCTAGAACACAGAAAATGATCATGTCTTAAATGTACTTCTTGAATATATAAAATTGTAGTTAGTAGGGAAAAAAAATGAGTTATGGTGTAGTTTTACACTGAGTTATGATATCGGTGTTTGAAATGGTAATCAATAGTTACATTTAAAATGTGTCGTGAGTGCGAAAATGCAGAAATAAAAGAGCTTTGGCGAATTTAATAAACGTGGTTCAATGTGGTTGATGGAAAAATTTGTTCCATGTGAATTAAATAGTGTAAGATATGAACCTCTTTCTCTCAATAGTTAATTATTCAATTGTAAGACAATTAAACTTTAAATATATATGCATATAGTATATGTAATGATTAATATTACATTGATTAATGTAAATAACTGATGATATGTGTATTAACATAGTGAATGTTCGCTTTTATGAAGTTCTCAGCATTACTTTAAATACCATTCATAAAACATATTTTATCTCATATATACAAACATGACAATATCTATTGAGTTTTCGTTTATTCTTTGGAATGTATGAAAGTTTAAATATTTTTTTAATTTAATGTAGATTGTAGTAAAATATCTGTACCTTTCTTCATTTCAATCAGTAATCTCTGTATGCTGGTAAAGGTACGTATTTTGGTAAGAATTATACTGTGTCACATTTTTGACAATCTTCTTTCATTCATATTAGCTAATAAGAGAATTATTGAAGTTAGTAAAGTAATGAAAATCAACGTTATTGAAAGAAAACTTTAAAAGCATTTACATTTCCAGAAATATATCAAAGTTCCTTTTCTTAAAAACAGCAGGTGTATCGTAGTTTTTATTTCGTTAAAAGCTGAACTTGTAAAATAAATATTTTCTATTAGTGTAAGGTAAACAAAAAGAAAATGAAGAGACAATCCGTATCATGAATGAAATTCAAGTCTTACATCGGATTAAAAAGAAATATTCTGAATCTAAATGTTTATGCCTATTTAGCACAAAATGTGTTTATTTGTCTGATAAATTTAACTAAAACCCTTCTTATAACAGTATGTTGCCTTTAAACTGGGTAAAAATGTCAAGTATATTTTCTGATGGTACTGATATACTTGCCAAAGAAGTTCTAAAAACCTCAAATGTCGAAAGAGCATATGATAAGAGTCTCCTTTCCTATCGCTACATCAGTTACAGGTTAAGGGGCGTCTTGAATGGATGAAGGTAATGTTCGTGCGAAAATATAGTAGTTCTATTTTGAAATGAGAAATAATTTGCTTTTTGTCAATTAAGGAAACTTTTAGTATTATGAAACAGAATGTCAGTGAAAGAGATTGCGTTTGCATAGTGAATTATGAAGGTACTGAAAGGTAGTAAAGAAGGTGAATGAAAGAATTAATTTGAACAGATAAGGTAAGGCTATCATTAAAAGAAAAAACTGTTCAAAAGATGTATATTAGAATTAAAAGTCAGATATTAAAATTTAAAAAGATGTAACAGAGTAAAACTAAAGAATACTGGTAATTCCCATCTGGAAAACAGTAATTTGAGTACGATATTGAAAAAGTTGGTTTTAAGAATTTCTTTATGCATGTGATGCAAAACAATTGCTAGTTTATCATGAGTGCTGACATAGATGTAATTAGTGTAGGAAAAATAGTAAAATTTGTACAGTCAGTGTCTCTAAAACATGAAAAAATATTAGTGTGAGCAGTGTAAATTCATTTGAAGTACTGAAATATGACATAGACTAAATATCAGAAGATGTAAGAAATATTTTGGTATATGTGGATGAAACACTGAACGTGGTTGTAAAATTAGAAATGAAAATTATCAACACACTTAAAGGTAATCGGGATTTAAAACTGAACATGATGTTAGACACTTTGAAGACCATAAAACTATATGAGAAAGAAATACATTTAGATATAAATGGTATTAAACTGTAAAGTTGTGAATGGAAATTTCTGAGTAAAAATTGTAGATGATCTATTATGATCGAGGAATAAAACAAGTATTTTAAAAATTGCAAGGAAATATTTGAATATGGAGTAAATGAAAACAATCCATATCGTTAAAATGAATAAAAAGGGATAAAATGTGGGAATTACGAGTGATGAGACAAATAAAAATGTTATAATAAATAAGTTAAGCTAGAATTAAGAAATATAAACACAGAAGGGAAATCATGAACGTAAGAAAAGCAATTAACAGTTATAGACTTAAGTTTTTTTTAAAAATATTCGGTAATGTAAGGAAGATATTGTTGAACATGTGAAAGAAATTAGAAATTTTGTAGAAAATTTAGTAAAAGAACTAAGATTACGAAAAATAAACATTTCTTTTTAAATACAATTTCATACCACTAAGTTAAAGTGTGTATAGAATACTAGAATGTTTTAAAAAAGTGAATGAAGTTAAAATTCAGAATATATTGAACATTATAACGTTAAAAAAAGTGTGAAATTGCATCTAAAATTAAGTAATGTAACAAATAAACAGCATGTGCGGGAACGTTTGTGAAATATAACACATAAGTTAAAAATCAGGGTATGCTGAAATTTATGAAAGGTATGATAAAAAATAGTATGTGGTAATTAAATAAAATATTACAAATTAGAAACGTTAAGTATCAAAAAAATATGACAGTAAATGAATATGTTATTATGAAAACAGAAAACCTGAGAAATAAATTAAAGTTTCATGGAAAACTAGAAAGGATAAAAGTATCAGAATAAATTGATGAGTCGATTCAAATTCCATTTTCTTAAATAGGCTTTTTTACCTGAATCTGAATGTATCACATCAGCTTAGTGGTTAAAATCTTCAAACTACTGAGCTGGTGAGATGATATGTTTGAGAGTTCAATTCTACATTTTGAATAATAGAATATTTTTTTTAAAAAAAAAAAGAAATTTCTAAAATAAATTATTTTCTTTTTTCGTCCGTAGAGGACGCCATGACCAATTCCTAAACAGATTATTTTCATTTTTCATCCCTAGAGGACGCCATGACCCCGTTGCCAATTTAAAAAAAAACTAACTTTAAATGAGAAGCAGGAGGTCTACAACTCAATCAGCAATCTACCAACACCTCAACTCCACTCGTGACCACGCCTCCTAGTGTGATGACATTGCCTTTGCCCCCACCCTCTGTGTGATGTCATTGACCACGCCCACACCCAGTGCAGGTGAATCCCCATTTTTTATCTACTGGTATGTTATCAGAAATTAAAGTTTGGGGTATTCCAGGTGTTGCAAATATCGATTTCAATTTACTAGTAACTTCCACTGCATTTTTATTTTTTAGAGGAATTATGTCTACTCATTTAGTTAAGTAACTGCCTATTACTAGATAACTTTTCCCTGCATACTCACAGATATCAGCACCAACCTTTTCATAATGTAAACTAGAAATTTCATGAGAAACAAGAGGTTCTTTTACTGTTTAAGGCCTGAACCTATCACAAATTAGGCATTTAGAAATCATATTCTCAATGTCACTGTTGATTCCTGGCCAAAATAGTACTTGTCAAGCCCTAGCTTTTGATTTTTCAGTCTCACAGTGAGCTTCATGCAATAATGTTAACATACACTTTCTTAATGCAACAGGTACTACAATTCGATTATTAAAAAAAAACTAAATCTTTTTCAATACTCATCTCATTTTTTAATTTAAAATAAGATCTTACTTCTTTAGGAACTTTATCAACACTCAAAGGCCATCCATTTTGCCAATATTCTTTCACTAACATTAACCCTTCATCTTCTAATGTAGCTTTCTGAAATTCCCTTTTCCCTGCATTCCTCTTGGACATTTGCAGTTGTTTTGTTATTGTATGAACAATCACTGTCATATCCATGTTTTTATTTGTGTATGTATCAGTAAAGGAACGTGACAGTAAATCTGCAATATACATATATTTCCCAGGCAAATATTTAAGTTATATTTTAACAGCTTAATTTTTATCCTTTGCAATATATTTGACAACACATTAGCAATATTTTTGTTCAGAAATTGAAACTAATGGTTTATGATCAGTAAGCACTTCTACCTCTCTACCATAAATGTAATAGTGAAATTTATTAGCAGCAAATAAAATACTAAGAAATTCTTTCTCAATCTGAGTATAGTGTTTTTCTGCATTATTTAAACTCTGAGACGAAAAAGCAATTGGTTGCCCATTCTGCAATAAGCAGCAGCCTAACCCATCTTTAGATCTATCTGCCTGTATAGTTATAGGTTTACTGCTATCAAATATTCCTAACACAGGTGCATTGGAAATTAATTTTTTTTTTTTAATTCGCTGAATGCTTTAGAATGCAGCTGTAACCACTGCCATTCTACTTTGTTTTTCAAAAGTTCCCTTAATATGGCTGTTTTCTGTGAAAAATGCGGTTCAAATTTCTCAAATAATTACACATTCCCAAAACACGCTGTAATTCATGCTTATTCTGAGGTTCCTATAACTCAGTAATGGCATTAATTCGATCAGGATCAGGTCGCATGCCTGATGCATTAAATAAATGACCTAAATATTTTACCTCACTAACCCTATATTGAAGTTTTTGCTTGTTGAATTTAATATTGAGTTTTTTAGCTCTGTTAAAATTTTATCATGTTCTTGTATAGTGCTAGCAGCAATGAGGATGTCATCAAAATAGACCAATACTCCTGGTATATTACCTGGTATATTTGTTTTCAAGATTGCGTTTCTGAAAAATTTCAGGTGCACAGGAAATACCCATTGGAAGTCTTAAGAATTTATAACATCCAAATGGTGTGCTAAAAGTACAAAGATCACTACTATTTCCATCTAACGCTATTTGAAAAAACCCATCCTTTAAGTCCAAAACAGAGTAAATTGATTTATTACATAGCTTTGGTAAAATCTCCTCAATTGTTGGAATCAACACATGTTCTCTTTTTATGGCTTTGTTAAGATCTTGAGGATCAAGGCATATTCTTAAGGATCCATTAGCTTTTTCAATTATTACTAAATTGCTAACCCAGTTCAAAGGTTGATCAACTTTTGCAATAATGCCCTGTCTCTCCAATTTGCTTAATTTTAATTCAAGTTTAGGTTTTAAATTAAGTGGTACTGTACGTGATGGTCTCACTACAGGAGCTATCTGATCATCAACCATGATTTTACACAATCCACTAAATTTCTCCACACCTTCAAACACTTCTGAATTATTAATAATAAATTGATCTTTAGATGGAGGTAAAACAATTGTATACTGATCCAACTTGCCTATAATTGATATTCCAACTTTATTTATAAACTGAATCAAATTAAGTTTAACACATGCATCAATTCCTAATAATGGACGTATATGCTTGCTAGAAACAATTAAAAACTCTAGAGTATGATCCACACCATCTGAGGAACATTGTCACATTAATGACACATCAGGTTTAACCTTGGACCCCCCCCCAAATGCTTCTAATACAACATTACACTTGTTTAAAATAAGATTAGAGTTCTTAGCACTCAAGTGTTTCATAAATTTTTCACTTCAGACCCTGTGTCCAACTTAAAAGTCACAGTTGTCCCTTCAACAATTATAGTTTTAGTCCACTCTTTTGTAGAGGATGTTGAGCACACACTTTTAGTTCTTTGAACATTTATGGAATTCACGAAGAATTCATTATCAGATTCCCTATACACATCTGCGTTATCATGCTGAGAAACATTTTGGACATGCTTCAGTCTGCAAATAGTCGAAAAGTGATTTAGTTTGCCACAATTAAAGCATTTTTTTCCATATGCCGGACACTGTCCATTAACGTGATGTCTGTTGCATTTTTTACATAAAGATGTCTCAGTATTTGAAGCGTCATCACAGAGGCAGAGGATGTGCATCACAGAAGCACAGAGGATGGATCCTCTGTGCTTCCTCACTGCTAAAGCTGCATTGGCTCCTCCTGCCAGATGTTGCTTCACTTTTCCTCTAGTTATGCTGTCAACATTGCGTTCTCTTAACGTTTGAGCACGAGCTTTGCTCAATTCAGCTGCTTTTCTTAATTCAATTGCTTTTTCCAAACTCAGATTATTTTTTCGCAGCATCCTCTCCTGTCAACTGGCATCTGATACTCCAAGGTCAATGCGATCATGTATGACAGAGTCACTCTGCTCACCAAATTCGCAAGATTTTGCAAGTTTTTTCAGGTCAGTCACGGAATAATCAAAAAGTTCCCCTTCTTCTTGTTTTCTCTTATTGAATAAAAATCTCTCCACCACAACATTTGTTCTAGGCATCGTGAAAGCTTCAAACCTCTCAAGCACTTTTTGATAGTTACCCTGATCTCCTGTTGAAAGATTGAGCGAGTTGAACACTTCAACTGCTTCCTCACCAGTGGCATTTAAAAATAAAGCAACTTTCACATCTGAATCTTTTGAAGCATTTCCTGAAGCTTTCATATAAATCTGGAACAGCTGCTTGAATCTGCCCCAGTTTTCGGCCACATTGCCTTCGAAACTTAGGCCTTGCGGAGGGCGACAAAATTCCATCTTGCGTCTGCTGAGAGGAAAAACAACCAAAAGGATTGCCTGGCAATTAGTTGTAATACTATTCCACATGACTACGCCATGTTTTAATCATATTAATACTTATTGATCTATAATTAAGTTCATTACAACACTCTCACATAGCACATTGTTTATTCCAGACCAGCATCAACTGATAATTACTTCATTTCAGTTTGACCAGCTACTAGTGTGTTGCCACATATATGTAGCATTACCTAACATATTCGCATACTTCCATTTACCTCAACAGCGAATTGCATTCTCTTCAATTCTGATTGGCTTTCGGAAATTAACATTTTCCTTTCTCTGCTTAACTTTTGGAAGTGAGTTTATTTTCGGAATGCCTCCGAAAATACTCCGAATATGGTGAGGCCTTAATCATTTTTTAGAAGAGTGTGGGGATTTCGATTGGAAAGATATCAAGAATAAATTTTTAACGTATTTTGCCGCAGGGAAACTGTTACCTTCAATGATTTTATTAATATCACTTACTCTAAATTTAATGACATTCACAGATACTATCAACAAAAATTTAAATTGGCATCAAGTTTAAAATTAAATAACGAAATAGCAATTAACGCAATGAATTGGCATCTTCCCAAGCAGCAGAAAATGTTGTTCACTGTGCAAAATTTTACAAATCTAAATGACTGGATTATGACAGCTAGTCATTTACCTTAAATTCAGTGAGAGAACTTAATCAAACACAAAAATTCTTAACGCCAAGACCACATGTACCACAAAATGTTTTTCAACGAAGATTTTACCAGTCTAGGTATCATGCTCCACGGTTGTTTCCTGCTCACTGCTATACTCCTCAAAATCAAGCACGGAGAAATTTTCAACCAGCACCAGTAGCTTATCTGTACAGATCATTTTCTTCTTTAACCTACGATAGTGGAAACTCCTTTTTTGTTATTTTATTGTTTGGTTTAAAATGTAGTTTAACGAGATTACGTATTTTTTGTTTGCCTCCACTGTGGAAAAAAAAAAAAAAAAAAAAAAGCTTATAAAAAATAACTGGCATTAATTGACTGGTGTGTAAATGAAGATTAACTTAGTAGCCATTTTCCGGACAGTCCCGTAACTACGGAAGATATTTTTGACTCTCACTTTTGTGAATTCATGTGGCAATGCCAATTTACGGATTCGAGTTCAGATAATTTTAGGAAGTTTTTGGATGCTGTTAAAGAATTTTGTGTGCCACAGTCTGAAGACGAAAAAATTTCTAAATAAGATAAGTGGATATTTGCTTTGTGTATTGCTTAGATGCACAAGAGCCCACCAGCGGCCGAGCAGTAATGTCGCTGAACACTGGTGGTTCGAATACCATGAACGAGCTGGCTGTATGGGCGTTTTCATGGTTTTCCCCATGTGTAATGTGTATACGAGCCAGTTTCCCTTAGAAAGTCCTCCACGAAGGCATCCCTTCCCTTAGGAAGATAGCCCTCGAGGCTTTGCCATAATCACACACACCATAGATGCACAAGAGGTTTTTTCCTTTTTTGTTATTTTATTGTTTGGTTTAAAATGTAGTTTAACGAGATTGCGTATTTTTTGATTGCCTCTACTGTAGAATTGACTTCTTTCACTTTTTAAGTGAAAATATATCAATGTGTACATGGAAAAAGTCAAGGGAGTGTGAAATGCTTTATGCAATTCTGAGTTTTTTAAAGTGAAAATACGTTGACGTGTACATGGATAAAGTCAAGGAAGTGCACAATGCCAAGTTTGTGCAATCCTGTGATGATTTTTTAAAGTGAAAATAGGTCAATGTGTACATGGATACCAAGTTTGTCCAATTCTTTTACTTGTTATTTTGTCTTAGTGTGGCGGTGATTTTTGGAGTTAAAATCGGCACTACACAAAGCCAAAATAACAAGTCAAAGAATGGCACAAACTCCCTATCCATTTGCAGCTACAAATCGCCAATTTTTGCCAAGGGGTACCCGTAAATATACTTTTAACTAAGAAAATACGATAGCAGCTTTAAAAATAATTGGTGACCTCAACATTAATGATTCTAGATTTGGTGCTCTTACCCTAAATTCATCTGTTCTCTCAGATTCGAGATCCTTCTATGTTATATAACAACATCAAATTAACTAATCATAACTTGTCTCTTACTCTGGCAACCTCATGCCGCTTCACTTCTCAAATGCCTACGTCTTGCATTTAAAATCATTGTTTATAGGATTTACTGTACTTCATTATGATTAGATAAATATCTACTAAGATGGTTTTATATGCATGAAATAAAGCTTGGGACTTCTTCAAAATTCATTCGTGTCAACATCATTTGTTTATCTGTCCACTCAACCATCACGACTAATATCACATGTAATACCATGCTTAAAAATATACAATACATAACTTAAAAACATCACATGTATACTATATATTTACACATGTATGTATATATATAAAATTTTGAAAACATTTACACATTTGTATATATGTGTGTGTGTGTGTGTTTGTGTGTGTGTGTAATGCTTTATATATGTTTTGAAAATTGTTTTCACCTGATAACATTTGCTGTATACCTTTATAACGTATCTGCTTTTTTTCTAAAAATAATTTTTTTTCATTTGCGTAACAAAGCACCTTTTTCCTGTCAAAATTTACATTTTTCACACTTGCAAAACTATCAATCACTATTTTTATTTTATTTTATTTATTTATTTTTTATTTTTTTTCAAAATTTCAGAACAAAAGATTAAATTTAAAAGTAATACATCAGGTTTTTATGATCACTAATATATTATATTTAGAATTAAACTAAAAATTTACATAAATTAAATTTAAAATAATACAAAAGAGATAAAAATAACTAAAATTATTTATATATATATATATAATAAAATTATAAAATATAATAATTAAATTTATGTTATTTAATTGAGAAATTTCAAAATGGTATGAAACATTTTGAAGCATCATAACTAAATAATATGAAAATTTCTATGAAATAAATTATGGTTAGGAGCAAAGCAGTATCTGCCAAAGTAAAATATAAATTAAGAAAGACAAACAAACAAAAAAACTTATACAGGTTTTATATACAAATTCTATAAATACTACATACTGCGTATGTCTTTCTTCTTTAAGATAAACTTTTCATTCCTTGAAAAGGAAGTATTTCAAGCTCGAAACTGATAATTGTATAATAAATCTATACTAACTTAAAAGATGCATTTTGCCCCTTAATTTTTAAATGATGGGTACTGAGATAAAAACAAAAGAATTTTATAACACTAAATATTAAAATCTTATTTTGCATAACGTGGTTGCAAAAGTAAAATAATGACAATTCGGTTTAGTTCAGTTAAAGCAACCCCCAACTGCTTTTTAAATAACACTTTTCTTTTTAATTAACAAACATAACCAATAGAAAATTAGAGAAGGAAGAGGACTTATACAAATTAACTTTAAGCAAAGAATATTAGCACAGTATATGCAAAAGCAAATTTAAAAATCTGACATAAATTACGTTAAATCAAAACCCTTACCTTAAATAACATTCAAGGATTAATTTGTAATAAAAACAGCAGTCAAATTGTATAAAGTTACAAATAAAATATAAAAACATTGCATTTTAACTGGCTTTTCAGCATTTTACACAGCAGAACATTTACAATTTAAGAAAGTGTCCAAAACATTCTTAACCGCTTTCGTTTCGCGGTCGTAATTGCCACCCATATGCAAAAGCAACAAAGCACAGAGTACACAATCCAGCCTCCGCTGTCAGTAAGCTATGCTCTAATTGTCGCACCATAAACACGCCACTATCGTACGGTGCTTAGCGCAAATTCATCTCTTCCTAACAAACGGGCGATAGAAGCAAGCCAATTAGAAAGCAGCATACAACAGAACTGAGACACGCACATAGCCAATGAAAAGGAATTTTAGCTTTTGACATTTGTTTTCTTCTTTGATTATCTTTCTTGATCTATCTGTCACTGACAAAGAAATATTGTTTCTCCATGTTCTTCAGCTGCGATACGCTCCCGAAGGTACTATATATAAATATATATACAGAGAGAGAGAGAGAGATATGTGTATATATATATATATATATATATATTCAATATATATATTCAAAATAAAATAATAAATTGATATGAAATATATATATAATCAAAGCTTAAATTGCGCCGAACCCCACCGGAGCCCGGCTCCGGTACTTCTTAGTTTCTTTCTTTTATATAACTAAATAACTTCAGTAGAAATTTGACCTCGAAAATTTTATTTTTTGCAATAAAATTATATTACAAATCGCTCATTAAATTTTAATTTATCTCTACATTTTATTTTAATTACTTAACTGTTTTAATAAGTATAATTAATTATTTGTTCAATTAAATAATAATCGATAAATATTAATTATTAATATTAATTAGGTAATAATTAATTAATTTGATAATAATTGACTATTTGATTTTTAAATTATTAATGATTTTAATAATCATTTTATTTACTTATTTATTTTCTTCTTTGCTGACGGTTTTCCATAGGGCTCTGGCACTTCTAATTTTAGAAATTAAGGCCCTGTATATAATTAAAAGACATTGAAATGGTTCATCGGCTAATTCTGGATACAGAAAAGCAAGGATTTTTGTAGAAGATAGATCACAATTGATTTCAGTGTTCCTATCTCCCTGAAGAAGTAGCACTGAAGTTGATTGAACTCCTCTTCTGTGTTTGTTCATTTTTCTTTAAATTGCATTGATTTTTTTTAAATAGGAAATTGCTTGTTTGAAAAGTTTTGGTTTTAACTTTTTAAAATTCTTTGTTGCATTTATAAAATTATATGAAATTTATTAATTATGAATTTCAATTTTTGGTCTTTGTGAAAAATTAGTTCTAAATTTCTTACTTTATGTCTTTAATGATATTTTTTCTGCAGCTTAATGCGCGAAAATACTAGGCATGTTCAAATTTTGTTTTCAAAAGAATTGCTTTGTAATTATAAAATACAATAAGCAGCCATTAGCGCTTATACTATTTTTATAGTTTTACAAATTTAGGGATTAAAACTAACATCACAAAGAAAAGGGTTGTAAAACCTAACGCTAAATGGCAACAGTAAAAAAAAATTGAAACATCTAACATCTGAACCGTTAGTTAAAGAGATTCGACAGATTTTTACATGGACATAACTTTTCCTCTTATCCAAGAGTAACTGCTTTATGTTACCTTTATTACTTTTGACATGTAATTCTTCCATGTAGTGTTTTTCTTATAATTATAATTCTTTCTTATTTGCTTGATTAAATGTAAAGTTTACATGGCCTTCTGGTTATAGTTGTACTTTTAATTGTTGCTCGTAAAAAGAATATTGAAATAAAGGAATGTCAGAGTTCCAACTGATTAGCATGTAAACATGATGATACTCCTCTCAACCCTACAAAAAATAAACAACAGACACTATGAAAAACATTTAATTTCATTTACTGTATTACATGCAATAGATGAAATCTAGTTTACATGGGACAAACTAAGAATCCTCTTAATATTAGAATTAACAACCATAGATCTCACATTAAAAAAATCTCAAACAGCAAAAACAGTAATAATTCCACTACCAAAGAACTTGAACATTTTAAAATTCACGACTTTAATAATATTACTATCAAAATTTTGTAGAACCTAATCTTAAAAATAGACTTTTTAAAGAATCTCTATATGTTTTGCAGTTAAGAAAGGATTAAACGTTGACTTAAACTCTTGTATTGATAGTAAATCTGCCTTTTATGCTACCGTTTACGAACAATTCAGTCTTATAGTAGAAAAAAAAAAAAAAAAAACCGCACAGAATTACCAGAGGAAATAGCAAAAAAGTTAAAACTTCTCTTAATACTAATATTCTAAATTCAAAATTTCAAGATTTATTTGAAGAACAACATTTCAAGAAAAATATTTTTAACTACCTTCACTCCCTACCTCACAGACATCTTATTATCATTCAAAATTTTGTCAAAGATAAATTCAAAGGAAATAATCTCATGGAACAGCCCACCTTGGAAAAGTAAGCGTGATGGGACGTGATGGGACATTTTTGGATAAATATTCGATGGATTTCCATCGAATATTTATCCAAAAATTTTACTTTATAAAAGGTTTTAATATTTTTTTGGATTTCCTTTTACTTTTAAAACATGATTTAATCTTCTTGGGATGGATTCGACTAATTTTTTTTGCGATTTCTGGAGTGATTTTACCCCATTCTTCTTGAAGCACCGATTTTAATAGTTGTTTTGAAGAAATGGTGTGTTTCCGAAATTCTTCCTTGGGTTTTATCCACACCAAGATTCTACCGTCAGAATCAAATATATTAAATTTACTCTCATCAGCAAATATAACGTCATTCCAGTAATCAGAATTCTTATTTACGTTGGATTTTGCGAAAGCCAGTCTGAGGTTTCTATTCTTTTCACTCACGAAGAATTTTTTCCTGGCTGCTCTACCGTGATATCCAGCAGATCGAATTACTCTTCCAATAGTCTCAGGATTAATAATTACTCCATGTAATGCTTGTAAATCAGCAGCAACTTTAGGAGCATTCATTCTTGGATTTTTTTTAATATTTCGAACGATAATTCGCTTTATTCCATTGAATAGCTTTGATGATCGGCCAGGTCTTCTTTTATCCTGAATCATATGATTCTTTTTATATCGTTTAATGATACTGAAAACTGTTGAATGACTCAGGTTAACTGTTTCAGCAGTTTCTCTAATAGAATTTCCACGTTCAATATGCAAATTAATAACTAATTTTCGAATTTCAGGCAAAGTTTCTTTTCGTTTAGCATTCATGGCTTCACAGAGATAAAAAACACAAAAATTCCAAAACCAACTGGAGAGAAATACTGCAGACGATTTTATAAATTATTGCCAATTGCTTTTGAGTAAAAATAAAAACCCCAAAAAATATTTTTATTGCTTAATTCAGACGATTTTTGTTGCATAGTACGTAGTAGTATCTAATGGTGCCCCATCCCTTATGTGAACCATTTTTTGCTCCGTTCTAAACAATTGTATTTTTATTAAATTAATATTTTGAGAAAATGTATGTTATGTAATAATTGTTACTAAATTGAAGTATGAAACACACCCACAAAAAATTTTTACATGTTTTTTTAATTTATTTTATTACAGTTTCCTTTTGTAAAGCACAAGTGCCCATCACTTTTGTGAGACATTGTATTATCAAAGAGCTCATATTATCAAGTGCGATTACGATTGCAAACACTACCGTATTAAATTAATGAGGTAAAAGTTACTTATAGAGTCAAAGTTTACAGTTTTGCTGCTGTTGAGTAGATCGTCGGGCTATCGATATATATCGTAAGTCGGAAAGCATTATAAACATATCAAAACCGAAAAATTAAAAATACAATTTAAATGAAAAATGATGTCTTAAATATAATTCACAATTAAAACAACAATACAAATTTAAAATACGCAAACGATATGTTAAACATTGCATATAAAATACGTTACATTACAGCTCGTCATCATACATTATTTCGTTTTCCTTTATACACAACGATCCGTATTCGCTCAAAAAACATCAAAGCTCGGTGTCCATGTACACATCCATCTTTTTCCACCTTAAAAATATCAGAGAATTGCACAACCTCGGCATTGCGCACTACCTTGGCTCTGCCCATATACACATCGATCTATTTTCACTTGAAAAAAATCCTATAATTGCACAAACTAGGCACCGCGCAGAACCTAGGCTTTGCGCACTACATTGGCTTTGTCCATGTACACATCAATCTATTTTGACTTAAAAAAATATCATAGAATAGCGCAAACTAGGCACCGCGCACAACCTCGGCATTGTGCACTACATTGGTTTTGCCCATGTACACATCGATCTATTTTCACTTAAAAAAACATCCTATAATTGCTCAAACTAGGCACCGCGCACAACCTCGGCATTGCGCACTACATTGGCTCTGCCCATGTACACATCGATCTATTTCCACTTAAAAAAACATCCTATAATTGCACAAACTAGGCACCGCGCGCAACCTCGGCATTGCGCATTACATTGGCTCTGCCCATGTACACATCGATCTATTTTCACTTAAAAAAACATCCTGGAATTGCACAAACTAGGCACCGCGCACAACCTCTGCATTGCGCACTGCATTGGCTTTGTCCATGTATATAGCGATCTCTTTTCACTTAAAAATCAGAAATTGAAAAACTCTGCATTGCTCATATACTAAGAAATCTGCTTTCACTTAAAAGAAATCGGAGAATTGCAGAAATTCTCGCATAAGCAACTCCATTAATTCGCGTTGTAAAAAAAAAAAAAAAAAAAAAAAAAAATTCTAGAAAATTTGAGCTTACTACAGGCGAATCAAGATCCTAGCCTAATTGATTTCTCAGCCGTACATTTTTTGCAAATACTACCTTTCGATGACTTTTTCTGACTAACTAACCAGCATGGTATCTTAATTTTTCACAGAAAATGTTATCCTTCATTAATCGACAATCCATCAAAAATCCTCTAAAAAGTTCATACTCTATTGTTAATTCATACATAAAATATCTGTTTCCAAATTTTACTCTTGTTTGAAAACTCCCACCTTAAATTTTCCTTTATAATCTCCTGATACTTAATTACAACATCACTAACAGCAGTTTTAGAGTAAGCAATAACTAAACGAAAAAATATCACCTCAAGTAGCCAAAATATATATATATATACAAAATAGTATTCACGGTATCTGAGCGTTAAACAATCGCCAAACAGTGTTACAGGGTTGCCACTCAAACAGGAGAATGAAATTCCCTGACTTTTCCAGGATTTCCAGGTGTGTTTCAAGAAAATTCCAGTCTATCCGCGTAATGTACGTTGGCTGTGCTAAGAGGTAAATTAATTATGGTATTACTTATATTGTGTAGCAAATTCACTTAATTATTCAATAAATCCTAGAGGACATTTATTCTTAATTATTCTTGGTATACTTTGTTTGATAATTTTGTTTAGTTTTCCACTTAAGAAACTTAATAAAATTTAAGATATATACATTGGATAACAAATGTATGTTTTATTTAATTATTACTCTTGATCATTACCAGTTCAACACGAGGCTAATCCGGTCCTTATAAATCATAACGCAATGCTAAATAGTTAGGTTAGATTTTAGGTAAATTTAATTTGCGTGAGGTATGTTCTTAAAAGGCACCTTAACACTTGAAAACACAAATATAATTATAATAGTTGTTGTTTTCTCCACTGAAGATTGAGATTAGAATCTTCCCAATCTGGAATAAAATAAGGCTTTTTTTGCAGACATTCTGCAGCTAAACGAAAGAAAGAAATCTATTTTAATAAATTGAGGTATTTTATATTTATTTTGCAGCATACATAAGGAAAAAATATGTGCATTAAATTTCGTGACGGTATGTCATCATACTGCTATAATTAATTTTAGGATTATGCCAGAGAAAATTTCCTGAAATTTGGAAATATTATTTACTAATAATAAATAAATTTAGAGGGAAGAAGCAACATTAAATTATATGAATAACATAAAAATAATTACTTAAAAATTGAATTAGAATAATCAACGATATTTTAGCGAATATAGTTATATTACATGGCTAGCCTAGATGACTGATTACTATTTTTTTATTTTACTGCAAAATGGCAAGGTATTTATTAAAAAGAAAAAAAAAAAAAAAAAAGTTTAAAAAGATTTTGCGGTAAAATTCTAGTATACGGTAAGGCTTTGGCACGATTTTGAAAATTGTCGCCAAGACCAAAATGACCCGTTTACTGCGCATCATGATGTCGCCAAATCCCATTATTATTCTAAACAAAGAACGTCTATGTAAAGAAGAAAAGGTTCCATACAAGTAAAATGCTATTACGCCGTTAGAATGCGGAGGGAAAATTTGCCAAGGGATTTGGCGACGGAACCTGGCGGCCAGAATTTCTCTCTTCGCGCTGTGTACAGGAAATTGAGAAGCACGTGTTAAGAAGAAACGCTCTTTGACAAAAAGAAAACTACGAACATCCGTTTTTAAAATTATTGCGAAAAATCCACGCAATAATTTTAAAAACGGATTTTCGTAGTTTTTTTTTCCCCTGAAAATAACTAATCCATGAATTAATTTACTTGCGCCAAAAAATATTTTCTTTTCCTTTAGAGTTTAACCACTTGCGCTAACAATACAACAAGCGGTAAAGTGTCTCATTTACGCCGCTCCGCATCTGCGAGTGCAATCCAGAGCTGTAACTCGAGAAATAAACAATTTCGTTGTTAGGCGACTTGTGCACCACGTTATTTTCATTTTTGCGATAAATGCTTATCGACGTGGTGTTCACGTCGCTCACGGTTTGAGACAAAAGCATCTCGACGTGCGTGGCACGTCTTTTTAGCGCAAGTCGTTCAAGAAATTTTAAACGATATTCATTTTATGAACTCTTGATAACGTGACCTTCGAACTTCGACACCGGTTTCGAGCTTCGGCGACAGATATATCAGACATGCACAGCTGTTTCCCTCTATGATGGAACGGAGCCACGTCTGTTGCAGAGAGGTTTTCCTTCTTTACAATACATATTCTTTGATTCTAACCTCCATGGTACCGTATACTAGGATTAAACCCATTTTGTTTTATACGAGAACAGGTACTTTCTTTAGTTCATGCACTGCACATGCGATTCTCGAGAATACTGGAAACCAAAAGTTGCGGGAAAGTTGCTTTGCCTTTCTAAAAGACAATCAAATTGGAGCTGCGAAAATTGGCTCTATGCCAGCTACCCGAATGACACTCACGTGATACATAATTCGCCAAAAAAGTTATCTCTTCCGACGTCGGCGCAAAAATCGCTTTTTTTGGCGGCATCGTTGTATGAACTTCCCTGACTTTTCCAGATTTTGACAAAAATACTTACATTCCCTGACTTTTCCCTGAATATTTTGGTCAATTTTCGAATTCCCTGACTTTTCCCGGTTCTCCCGGTTTTCCAGGTAGCGTGGCAACCCTGGTGTTAACAGTGTTACGAATTGTGTATTTAGATATGAATTTTAGTAGAATTCTAATTTAAAATGTTGTATTTCCTCCTGCAACGCAGCGTGAGACAAATTTTAAGAGAAATCTATAACGGAAAAGTAAGAATACAGGGCACGTGCATTAAACTTTGAGTAAGCGGATATGTCGGTAATTTGTATTGAAATTGAATAAATGTAACTGACTACTAAATTAGCTGTAACCGTAACTCCATCCTCTTGTTTACATTGCGTTTGGCGAATAGTATGGGTTACCAGATCATATCATTTATCGCCGCTCTTGGCGATATGTTTTTTGTTTAAAATTCCGGGTGGGGGGAGTTTTGTTTGGCTGAAAACTGAATGGCATAAGTAATTCTTTCAATAACATCGCGCCAATGCTTAGTCTCTTTTTTTAATAAATTTTGAAATTCCGAATCAACAGGTTGATTTTTTCGTAACCTTTCTAAGAAATCGGACCAAAGATGTAGATTCCGGAAATGCATTTTATTTTTTTTTCATGAAGTTTTAAGAGCTCATTTCAGTCGTTCCATTCGTTAAATTCAGAACTACTCAGTTCTGCGTTGCTGAAACTGTTAAAAATTTTGCAACAAAAACAATAAACAGAATTTTTTGAAGCAGAATTTAGCTTTTAACTCTTTCGTTGGAATTAACTAATCCCTTTTAACTCTTTCGTTGTTTGGCAAGATTCGACAAAAGTACATCTAAAAACATTTACGTCCATTTTTGTCTTTTGGGAAATCGAAACTCGAAACCAGGTTATCCAGGACCATTTTCTATTAACGCTTGAACTTGGGATGGCAATAATGGACTTGGGCATAATCCGGAATCTTCAGGCACAGGAAAATGCGTATCTACTGCAGAAAGTGTAGAATTCACTAGTATTTCTTCTGTTTTTTCGACCGGCTGCATTAAAGGTAATTTCCCGGATGAAAACACTTTCTAACTCTTTCTGATTGTTAGGTTCTTTTGAAAATTTCAATGGCAGCTGAGATGTCGATAGTGCTAGTAGCGTCAGTTTGGGTATTCTCTGGATTTTGAAAAAACTGAGTAATTTAAGTTCTGGTTTATTAAGTCTTCCTCTCAGTTCCTTTTTCTTCATTGCATTCTGATCCCCAGACAGTTTATTCTGTTTTTCTTCCGACATCTGGGGAAAAATGAAAACAGAAAAAGCGGAGTAAAAATAAAAAAGTATAAAATAACTATTATAAGAATTATTACGTAAAACACTTCTTCTTAAGAACACTCGGAAAGTCACTGTTCGAAATATTTTACCTTACTTCAGAGGAACAGTGTATCTTAAACCATTGCTTGGAAAAAATATGAAATATTAGTTCAATGCCAAATAATTCAAGGATTCTTTTGTTTATTAAAGTAAATAAATCAAATTTAAGGTATGTATTTAAGAAGTAATGAAATAACGAAACATTTTCCTTCGGTTTTTCATATAGCTAAAAATCAGAAAATGGCTAATTTTTTATTTCAAAATACCTTGTATATACTTATACTTCTTCAAATCTCAAATAGGTATATTTTAAATTTAGTGGTACTCTGTAAATATGTCAATTCTTTCTTCTCGAAAGATAATAATTCTTAGTTTAATAAACAAATGGTTCATGTACAAAAATTCTTTTTCGAGTAATTATGCTCAAATCGTAGCTTTCCTGCATTAAAAAGCTAACCTAAGTTTACCATGATATGTAACTGCACTAACCTCTTCCATGTAGAATAACAAGCAATCACACAGACACACACCACACACACACACACACACACACACACACAAAATCACAAAAAGGATAAATGTTGCACAAATTACTACGACTGCAACAGTAGACACAAAACAAGGACTAAGCAATTTGTCATTCGCGTCTACCCTTACAATACGCATCAGCATCCCGTATTTTCGTTCACATATATTTATAAGATCGGCTCAACTTATGCCAAAAACTGCAAAAAGCATTAACTGATAAAAATAAAAGCCATATAAATAGTATAGATCTTATGCATGAACTGCAGTTTTTGCAAACTTTTGGAGAAAATGTAGCATCCGTTGAAACTCTAAGCTATATCACTGTGAACAACATAGCGGTGTGCAAAAAAGAGTTTTAGATATATCCCTAAATATCAGCCCTAAAGCATTTTTTGTGCCCTGTTGTAATCACAGTTTGAACCTTGTCGTAAACTACGCTGCGAACAACAATTTATTCAGTGCAAACTTATTAGATATCTAAATTAATTTATTTTTAATTTTAAGGTAATAAATAGTGTTCAGAAATATATTTGGTAACCAATGCGTTTAGGTATCCAATGAAGATGCCAATTAAGATACAATTTAGGTATCCAGTGGCGACTATTTCGCTTCGCTTGCAGTGTTACGTTTAATAACATATTGTTGTTGACTAATGCTCACTTGTCTGACCTATAATCAGCGCAAGCCCACGAAATTCTTCGTGGCAAGAAGCGCAAGGTACGCCTGTCGTTGGCAAAGGCCTTGAACACCTCACAGGCGACAGTGAGATTTAGCTCATTTTCGGCCCAATTTTGATGGAGAGCATCTTGGGGGAACGGGTTCGAGCGTCTCCCACCCCTCTTCCCCTACCACCAGCCTTTCGAGAGGACTTTTGCCTCACATATTTAGAGTGCCCACATGGCGCACGGACATAATACATTTAGAAACATCCATGTCTTTTTCGAGATTCGAGCCCGGGCCCTTCTGCACGGCAGTCAGCAACGCTAACCACTATACCGGTTGGGCGGCTTTTTGTAACATAAATATATGTATAATTCTTCAATAAATCTGTTTGAGGTTGTGTTTAAAGAAAGCACAAAATGTTTGCATATTTAGACAAAATAAAATATAGAATGTAATATATTGGGTTTTTCATAATGCTTCATTTTAAATGTTAACAGTAAGCAATATCTCTTTAATATCGTCACTGCATAAAGGCGTTCGCTAGACATTTGCACGACGGCGCCCATTAGACTTTGCGCGGGCCTGCACACTACGTTGCAAACTGGTCCGAGAGGTTACAAAGTGGTCCTGGTAGATTTTACGACGTCTTTCCAAGGTTGCGAAGACGCAAAATATTTTCTGTTGCATCTTGGCAATTTGTCGACGTCGCTGAAACGCCATTTGATATGACCGCTTCTAGACGTGGTCGTTTTAGCATTTTTTTTTATAGTTCATCAGCGTTACTTTTAGAATGAAAAGAGACTAAATCTGCCCTTTCAAAAACCTGAAGTCCGCATAAGATTAACGTGGCAATGTTTCATTATTTTATTTCATCTAAATATATTAATCTAAGATAGATTCATCTAATGAAACATAAATTTAATATAAATACTTTTGATTTATTAAATTTAATTAGTACTAAAATTACGTTCTAAATAATAGTTTAAAATTTTGTTAAAATAATTAAAACTTAAAATATTTTTTATAAATATTATAGCAAAATATTTAAAAATGAAACTAATCTATAAAGTAAGTTATTAAGTTATGCATTTTATGTATTTTAAAAAATCATATTTCCGAAATCAATGCAAACCACATGTTAGCAATTATTTCACTACTGAAATATGACTTTATTTATTATTTTTGAAGTAAGGACGAATTTATTTGAATTAATATGGTGACATTATATGAAACATTTTACCGCATACAGTGCAAAAGTACAATTTTCGCGAAAAAAACGATTGTATTAAGATATATTCATGGATAAAAATGGGGCGATTTTAAGAATTTCGAGAAAACGTCCAATGTTAAAAAACGATGCATATTTAACGGCTGTCCGATATATATGACGGAAAACTCATCGACAGTCAGGAGAAGCAGAACGATACATTATTTACCGGATGCTTATATAAACAAACATCTCGAGATTTGCGCGCTTTGACTAGCTGCCAAATTCGAACAATAAACTTCGTAATTAATTGAGATTCTAGCAGTTCTTTCAAGTAATTTGGTAAAGATGCCACCTGTAAGGCGTTTGAAAAGACTGACTTCATGTTTGAAACTAAATCAAGCAATGACTGATATAAATAATATTGCTTATATTAAAAGTAAGTGTCAATCAAACAACACTGTCAATCAAACAACGCATTGTGAATCTTCTCGTTGTTCTGTATATACTTACTTTAACTGCCTTCAGCGGGTGAATTTCCACTGCTGTGAGCTCCTGTTTGGAAGCCTTTGAATTGAGCAGAAATCATCGTGAGAATGCTGAATTTGTGCTTATTTTGTTTGTGAATATCTGCTCTACAAGAAATGCTACAATGCTAATCGTGAATACAGTGTTCGTGAAATAGTGTTGTATTTTGGTGTTTTATGTGTTTCCGGGGATTAAAAAGTTATACGGTGGTTTGTGCTTCGGTTATAACGTTTTAAGTGTTATATCGTATATCATTCATATTAATCGATTATTGTGTTCATATTGAAAGGTTGGTTCTCAGAATTAATTCATATAAAACCAAAAATAACATACAACGGTAAGGCACTTCCTGGTTTTTCTGAAAATGCAATCAATACAGAAGCAACAACAATTCAAGCTGTTATGGTATGCTCATTATTTTCAAAATACAAAGAAACTATTGGACTGGTACACCAGTACATAATATGACTGCTGAAGATGAATTAGATATATGTAATAGCAAGAAGCAATACATTAAAATTAATAATAATGCACATTCTATAGTATGCAGAAAAGGTTAATGAGTTTAAACAGTGTATGAAATGTCTGATCGAAACAATAGTGTTAGGGGAACATTAGCATTTTTATGAAATATTGTAATCTATAATTATGTGATATTTAATTGCGTAATATTAAAAAACACTAATTATTTTTTATTAATTGCAAACTCTACAAGAAATGCTACAATGCTAATGGTGAATATAGTGTTCGTGAAATAGACTTGTGTTTTGGTGTTTTATGTGTTTCAGTGGTGTTCTCCAATCTTTGTGGTTCCAGCGGTGCAATATTTGGATACCCTTATTAGCTTTGTGCTTCGGTTATAACGTCCTAAATGCTACATCGCATACCATTCTTATTAATCGATTATTCTGTTCATATTGAATAGCTGGGTCTCAGAATTAATTCATATAAAAACAAAAATAACATACAACGGTAAGACAATTTGTGATATCATCCCTTTCTTTATCCACCGCCTCATAGAGAAATAACTCCAACTTTTTGTATTTTGAATATTTATTACACAAACACAAAATTAATACTAAAACTACAAAACTACTAATAACTGAAATATATAAAGTAATACAAGTTAATTTCGGTTTCATTAATGGCTCCCACAAGCCTTTCCTATGACCTCTCTGTCGGTCTCCTTCTTGGAAACTAAACTTTTGGCGCCTTCAGATTGAGAGCCAGCGCCCTCTATACATCTCGTTATCAGTTCCACAGGTGATCCAAAAATCCAAGTTTCAAACTTTTTCAGGCTCCAAATAACAGCATAAGCTTCCCTCTCGATAGTTGGCCATGCTTGTTGTGTTTTGGTTAGTTTCTGGCTGGCGTAACTAATCGGGTACAACTTTCCGTTGAGATAAGCAGGCTCTACCACCTGTTGAAGATGCATCACATTGAATTATAAAAGTTAACACTGGAACAGGGATTTAAAGACTAGGTGCTTCCATTAGGCATTTCTTTAATTTATCGAATGCTTCGTCGTGTTTTTCTGTCCAACACAGCTCTTCAGGACTTCTTCTTTTGGTGAGCTCGGTTAATGGATAAGCTGTTTCGGCGTAATGTGGAATGTAATCTGTGTAATAATTACATAGGCCAAGAACGCTTTTCAATTGTTTCTTTGTTTGAGGTATAGCTAATTTCTGGATAGCCTCTACTTTCTCTGGATCAGTACGATGACTGCCGGAACCGATGATATGTCCTAGATACGTAATGTGAGTTTTAGCAAATGAACATTTCTGGAGATTTACGGAAAACTTTAGTTCTACCAATTTTGAAAAAATGGTGTCAAGATGTCAAATCTTCCTTCCGACTATTTCAATAAACTGCTATGTAATCGACGTAGGCTCGAGCAAAATCTTTGTATTTAGCAAGAGCCTGGTTCATCAATCTCTGAAATGTTGCAGCGGCTTTGCGTGGCCCGAAAGGCATGACTTTAAATTGATACTGAGCCCGATGTGTTTTGAAACATGCTAATTCTTGGCTTTCTTTTTCTAATGGTATGGCCCAATAACCTTTGAGTAAATCAATGCTGGATATCACTTTGGCTTTCCCAATGTGGAATAAGAGCTCTTTAGGATTTTCCATAGGGAAGACATCTGGTTTCGTTACTGCATTAAGGGATAAGTCAACGCAAAGGCGAAGATTACCGTCTTTCTTCATAACGCATACAATAGGCTACAAAATTTCATCGTTAGTTTCTTCAATCAATCCCAATGACAACATTTTTTCGATTTGTTTGTCTACTTGTGGCTTCAATGCTTCTGGGAATCGATAAACATATGGCTTCTTTCTTTCAGTGACATTTAATCTTATTTTATGTTCTCCTACTTCGGCAATGTGTACCTTATTTATAAATAAGTTTTCATATTTTCTTAACAAGTTCATCATGTCATTCCTTTTATCATCATCTAAATGACTTAAGTCTACTTCGCTAAGATGAAAATGATTGGACTTGTTACTCACACTGGGTATGGGATGGACTTCTCCTAGTTCTTCTTCGTTCTCAAATATTACACCTACTGACTGTACTTTTGGATTAAATTTTCTAATTTTATTTACGTGTACTCTTCTTCTTGTACCATCTGTCAATTTGACTCTGTAAGAATCTGGGTTACAACGAGATACTATTTCTGCAGGTCCTGTCCATCTGGCATATAATTTATTACTGGAATCTGGAATCAGCAGGGTTAAATAAAATATTATTATTTATTACTGAAATCTTGATCTCTAGGATTGAATTCTTTATATATAGCCCTTCGATTAGCATATCTTGCATATGCACCTTGTTTCAATTCTGCAATTATGGATGCTTGCTCTGCTGCTATTTCTAAATTCAATTTTAGCTTCCGTAGATAATCAACAGCATTTTTACCCAATTTTATTGGTAATGGATTTAAATACTGATAACCGACCTCTGGCCTCTGTTCCATACATTAGTTTAAATGGGGATATTCCCGTAGTACAATTTGGAATTTCGCAGTAAGCAAATAACAGGTATGGTATGTGTTTGTCGCAATTTTTAGAGTCGTTTCTAATGATATGATGAAGCATGGGTTTTAGAACTTAGTTATACCCTTCAACTAATTCCAAACTTTGTGGATGTCCTGGTGTTGCAAATCTAGGACTTGCTCCTAATCTGGCATGAAATTCTTGTGTTAATTCTGCAACAAAATTGGTACCTTGATCGCTAGCTATTACCCGCGGTATGCCCGTTCTCATAAAGATTTCTAATAGTGCGTCGCATGTTGATTTTGCTGTAATTGTTCTCAAAGGGACAGCTTCTGGCCACCTAGAATGTTGGTAGACTAAACATAGTACATATTTCTGTTTACGTGCTGATGGAGGTTCAACTGGATCCATTATATCTACGTTCTCTGTGTGAAATGGAAATTCAGGTCTCTGAACTGGAACTATGGGTATACGATCTCTGGTTCTTTCTCTACTTTATAATTAACATTCCTTACAAGTTTTACAATATTCTTCAATATCTCGTAACACGTTCGGCCAATAAAATGAATAACCAATCCTTTCTTTTGTTTTTCTCATCCCTATATAATTTGCAAAAATAGATTCGTGAGCTAATTTTAAAATTTGTTCCTTTCTAAAATTTGTTCCGTAACTCTATTTAGGAAGCTTATCCAGGGCCTGAGTACGGCCGAGCGTAATAACAGCTTTGAGAGAGAGAGTAGCCAAAAGGCAGACGCGCGCAAATCAGTAACTCTGATTCTCTCTAACTCTGCAAGTAGACTTCGCGGTTTAAATACCACTCCTCCTCATTAAGTATTCAGAATGATTCCAAAACTACATTCTGGTCGGAAGTAGTAAGTTGAAGTTAAGAATTTGACAGAAAGGAACTTAAAATTTAACTGTTAATAAAATTAACATAATCCTTACGATGTTGGTTTTATCCCCTAAAATGTTAATCAAAATTTCGGATTTGAGCTCCTGTGGTACATTTTTAGTTATGAATGCTCTCTCTAATGTTTGAAAAAACAAATTGAAGTTTTTCCGATCTTCCCTGTAATCTTGTCGTTATCTGCGCGAGATCCATCTTTAGCTGTGTTCTGACTTCTAACTTTTTCCAATTCTAATTCTTTGTCTAGCTGCGCTAATTTTAATTTCTCAAGTTCAACTCTTTGAGCTTCTAAGGGTAACTGTGCATCCCTAGCTTTTATTTCATTTTTTCCAATTTTTTGAGCTTCTAAGGCTAACTGTATATCCCTAGCTTTTATTTCATTTTCTTCGCTAATTTTTCTTTCCTCAACTATTGAGTTTAGTAATCCAAATACAAATTCTGGATCATCTTTAAATATTTTACTGTCCTCAATTTTACCTTTTAATTGAACCACTGTTAAACCAACGGTTGGTGTATCTTCAGTTTCACCAAGAAGGTTTACTAAGTCTTCTTTCTTAGTATTCTTATACATTTTTAATTTATATACATAATATATAAATATATCTTCAATACATCTATATTTTGAGTAAATAAAATGAAAAGCTTCCTACCTGCTTCTCTGAAGTTTCTCTACTGTCATCTAAAGCTCTGGTTCAAGTGAGAGAGCGTGTGATATCACCCCTTTCTTTATCCACCGCCTCATAGAGAAATAACTCCAACTTTTTGTATTTTGAATATTTATTGCACAAACACAAAACTAATACTAAAACTACAATACTAATAACTGAAATTTATAAAGTAATACAAGTTAATTTCGGTTTCATTAATGGCTCCCACGAGCCTTCCCTATGACCTCTCTGTCGATCTCCCTCTTGGAAACTAAACTTTTGGCGCCTTCAGATTGAGAGCCAGCGCCCTCTATACATCTCGTTGGCATGGATCTTATAAGAGATAGACTAACCCAGTGGGCGGGGCGCGCATCACCGAAATGTCGGCAAGAAAGAGTAATGACGATCTGGTTTACTTTACACTGAAACCTATGGCGTTTGTATCACATAACTCTTTTTAATTACTAAATGTGATACGTTGTATAGCGATAAGATTATGACAGCCACAGTTTTTTCCAAATAGGATTTAATAGGATTTCCAAATAGGATTTAATATTTTTTTCACGCGTAATTCTTGTACAAACATCTTTACTTTGGTAAAACGGTAAAAACTCTAAGAACAAAATTTATAAACTTAATTTTGCGTAAAAATAAAGAAAAATTAAATAAGATTGATAGTACGCGATGCTTTGAAATAAATAAGATAAAATTAAACAAGATCTGATAATTTTTTTTAATGTAATGAACATTTTCAGACAGGGATTTTCCAAACTATAATAACATTGCAAAACGATCATATTTATTTGATTATATGATCATTAAACTATTAACATTAAAGTGGATTAATTATTTTAATAATTCGTAAAATTCTGAGCGTAATGAAGGAAAAAAAAAGGATAAAATAAAATCTAGAAGCACTCTTTTTTTAAAGTTTTGTGTGTTACCTATATTTTTTGAATATCATGTTCTTCGCCCGTAAACCACATATATTTTAAAACAGCATATCTTTAGAATTTCCTCACTGGAGATAAAACTGTTATTTTCCGTACAGTGCTCGCTCTGAACTCGTTGAGTTTTTTAATCAAAAATTCGTTAAAGTTTTACAAATTATGAAATAGATTAAAACAAATTCGAAATTCGGCCGTCCAGATGCCTATGTTCGGGTGCAGGATTGCATTATTCAAAATTTGATGGCTCTAGATAGTGTCGTTTTTGTCACAGTGCGAGAAACATACATGTATTCATGCAGATTCTTCATTATTTAATTTCTTTACATATAATACAGGGCGATAATATTTGGTAACAACAATTTGCAAGGAGACACGGACATTTATAGTAAAACAGCGCAAAATGCCGCTTCGAAACTAACAGCCGCCCCTCTGGGCTAATAAATTAAATTAACAGTAAATAAAAAAATCTTATGCAGAACTAAAAATAAATTTAAAAAAAATAATCTTTATAAAATACAAGCAAAATTAATTATTACGTTAAATAAAATTTTAATATTAGAATTAAATGTATAAAAATTTTTAAGGAGTCAAATGTGTTTATCACTATTATGTATTATGAAATATAAGAGATATAAAATTCCTTTATAGAAATTGTGCTATAATACTCATCTATAATTTTAAAAAAGCAGCACAATTTAGAATTTTAAACAAAACTTTCAAAAATTCGTTTTAAAATATTTTAGTATTTTTTACTTATTTACACCAATAAAAAAGCATAAAAATTGCAAGAGAAAATTGCTTGTTTGAAATTTTCTATTAGTTCAGATTTAAAATATTATTTTCTAAAAGTAGTTACAAATTTCCTTACAGCATAGGAAAAGCTAAAAAAATATCCGGTCTTGAAAGCATGCAATAGCTTCATAATTATTTGGAACGTTAATTATGCTTGATAAATATGCTAAATTTTTTAAAACCAATCTCAAATTCAAAAATAAACATATGTAGAAATTCTAATTTGTGAAATGAGGCGCTACAACCAGCTTTTTCTTGACAATTATACACGCTGTAATAGGCAATCAATGTTAAATTTCTGCAAGTCATCCCTACTCCTCCGGATGTGATCAAGGTGACAGCCGGCAACGCCGCAGACGAGGAAGAAAACCCGTTTGGGTTAGTCTATTTCTTACAAGGTCCATGCTTGTTGGTTGGCGTCACCCATACATCACACACTTTCTGGTTTTGCTGAAAATGCAATCAATACGGAAGCAACAACAATTCAAGATGTTATGGTCCCACTTAGCACAAAAACATCCTTGGGATATCCCGAGGATGTTGCTCGCGGGATATGCGCACATCCTCAGGACATCCTGGAATATCACGCGAACCTCCTAAACACCTCCTCCCGAGTGCTTAATGTCACATCCCGGGATATCCTCAGGACATCCTAACTAAGTCCCATCGACAGCGTGCGGGATGTTATTAGGATATGAACTCCTACATACTACATCCTCAGGACATCCCGGGATGTCCCACTAACCTCCTAAACACATCCCATTATATCCTAAAACATCCTATCTATGTCCCATCGACAGCGTATGGGATGTTATTAGGATTTAAAGTCCTACTTACTACATCCTCAGGACATCCCGTAATATCCCAGTTTCTTCCTAAACTCATCCTCCCGAGTGCTTAATGTCACATCCCAGTATATCCTTAGGACATCCTATCTAGGTCCTACCGACAGCGTATGGGATGTTATCAGGATTTGAAATACTAGTTACAATATCCCTTTAACCTCTTAAATACATACTCTCAACTGCTTAGTGTTACATCCCAGTATATCCCCAGAAATCTTTATATTCCAGTGAAAGTGTGTGAAGGTGTTGTGATAACCTGAAACTTGGTTATTTTCCACAGTCTCAGGTCTTCCATCTGTGGTAACTATGGAAAAATAAGAAATGTTACGAATATTTATACAATTTATTTTTCTAATTTGAATTTCAATTTATTTAATAATTTGTAAATATATCTAAAACTGAGCAAGAGACTTGAAATGAATTATTAATACAAAATATTATAAGAGAAAATTTTGCTTTAAAATATTAAAAATCTTTCGATCATTTTTAACCATTCAATAGCCCAAAACTGAATTCTTCTATATATTCATAAATAAATTATTCTACAAATTGAGTTTTGACTTCAGATAATTTGTATTCAAAATTCAATAACAAAATTAAGCATTTAATAACCTTTAAGTAGTGGACCAGATGTGTGTAAATTATGAAATTCTGAACTTAAGTCGGTTACGTTGATTGAATCATTATTCATGGCTCAATATGATTAAACAGTTCATGAGTTCGTCTTGCTATTTGCTGTAATGGAGCGGAAGATTTTCTAATCAATTTTTTTTATAGAAGATATATAGCTTTCAAATTTAAATGCACTGTAATTATCTAACGGCCCAAACATTTTTACATCTTCGCAAATATGCAGTAGGCCGTTAACATTATGAGCAATATACAGTTTTTCATAATAAAGCCTAAAATTTACTACGAAGAGTTTTAATAGAGACTGTGCGTATTCAGAGTCGTAGCTAGGGTTTTCAGCGCTCAGGGACATCTGAAGATTTCGCGTCCCCTACTGCTTGCCAAGGATGGAAAACATTTAATTCTAAAATGTCGTAACATCAGTTTGGCGCCCCTTGGATTCTGCGCCCGGGGACAGATACTCCCCCTTGCCCCCTCTAGCTACGCCCCTGTGCGTATTCATCAATTGCCGTCTGATTCTGTATTTTGCGTCTGATCTGTATAGTCTAATCGAAATATGAAGTAGTAAAAAATGATCATGTAGCTTTTTGTTAAATTAAAAAAAAAATAAATAAATAAGTGGGCTAGTGTACAGTAAAAATTGACGGTATTCTGTAGCTTTCCAGTGTTTCAATTCATTTAGAGTTGGTTCCTTGGTTTTCTTGCAAAGTCAGTTGGTACACAAGGCTTTAAAATCTGGCCATTAAAAAAAAATAGTTCAATATTTTTATGTGGTAATCGTGCTTGTAAGGTGCCTCCGCCTATCCTAATAGAAATCATTTTTTGTACTACTCCTAAGCACACAAGGAACATAACGTCTAACGGAATATTTATTAGTCCTATATTTGGAATATTCCTTAAAATGGGATAATCGTTTTGGTAATCGTCATCAGTCAGTTCTTCTTGAGACATAAAAGTTCATATTCCGAATCACAGTTTGAAATGGAACTTAAAGAATATTTGCTAGCGCAAAAATTCGACACAGGCTTTTTTCATAATTAAATGCTACTTCATCTTCTGACGAATCCGATAATATACGTTGATTTATTCTGCTGTAAATCCGTCTTTTAGATATCTGAGATATTTTTTTTGTTCTGATCAGTTTTGTAGAATAAAGGAAAAATTTTGAAACTTACTTTTCACACTCTCTCTGTGTAACGCTTCAAGCGTCAGCAAGTCAGTTCGTAACTGAAAGAGAATTTGGAACGACGGCTATTAACGTTTAGCAGAATAGCTGAATTCTGGAAATCAGAAAGTAAGTACGTATACTTTCCACTTTGTGGGGTTCTTCAAGGATATCACTATTACAGAGCAATTAAAACCGTTGGGGGCATTCTGCGTCCTTTGTTGTGAAGGGATGTTTCCCTTGTAGGGGGATACAAAAAGAAGGGAAGGTCTGACACATAAATCTGCCACGTTAACAAAAGAGAAATCTTCTTGGGGCATCGGCTACAGAAAAAGCGCTCAGAAATGTTACATTCTGAGCGGAGCTCGGTTTCTCAAAAGCAAAGAAAATTTGAGAAGCAGTTTTACGAAAAATGATAATGATTTTCAACTTCAATTGTTATTTATAGTATAAAATAAAGTAATAAAACTGCTGAATTTAAAGAACGCGTTTAATTTAAAAATTAAATCATTTTAATTTAAAGTTTGAACATCTATTTAATCCGTTATCTAATTTTGAGTTTTCATAACAACATTTAACTTTGTGTTATATACCTTGAAGAAACGTGTTTACTGCATTTTCTGGATGTTACAAATAAATTAATAAAGCAATTATTGTTAAATTATGAGGAGTCATGTAGCATTGTCGGCATAACGCATAAGACTGCAAAGCGCTGGATATATTTTTTTTTCGTGCTTTGTTTAGCAAAGACCGAATATTTGTATGATTAAAGAGGTAGCAAAGTGAGGTTTGAGGAGAGTAAGAACTTAATGTTAGTTCTTCCCATTCTTAAACCTTATTTTCCTATTACAGAGAGGTAAAAAATAAGTTACTTCTTACCTCAGTCGCTTTGAAAGACTAATTCTCATTATTAAAGAACTTACCAGAAAATGAACGAAGAAACTGCAATGAATTTTTTAGCCCAATAAAATTATTCTTCTGTTTATAAATCAAATTAAAGCAAGTTAAACCTCGTACAGACTAGTTTTTTAATGCGTCTGTAAACTAAAATTTCGTTTGTTAAAAGAAAATTATTGTTACTTATTACTGCACAGCACTAAACATCATTCATTACTAATATAATAGTGTAACAGATCAAAAAGTATTTTTTTCTTTTGCAGTTTCAAAGTATAGTTATTTCTATGCTAAGAACTATCGATGAATTTAATAGAATACTTTTATAACTTGATATTTCTGATTAGTGCCTCAGAGACGGGTAAGTGATTAATGACTGATTGCCGTACAGAAGGGCTCAAGTTCGAATGCCAGATAAGGCATGGATGCACATCATGCCCATCTATTCATAGGATAAATGTCTTCGTGAAAGATTTTCTGAGTTAACCTGTAACGTAAATAATATTTGTGTTCAAAGATATTAGAAAAGTATCTAAAATAATGTTTACAAAATATATTATGTAGCAATTAGAATTTAATCGTAAACACACTTTCAATATGAAACTCAAAACGGATGAATACATGTGCTTATAATTTGTAAGAAAGTACTCTGATCAATAGGCACTGTGAAATAACAACAAAAATTTGGAAATATTATTACTTAATACTTACAGCCAACATATACAAGACAAAAACCAGTGTAAGCATAACAATTAAATTTTCATATGCAGAAGAGGTAATCCATAGAGTAAAATTTCGATTTTTATAACATGACTTGCGTGTGGTACAAGGTTACTTTAATATTTTCAGATATCAGCTTCCATAAAAAGTAAGTACTGAAGATATCTGAGAAACAACATCCTCAGGAGATCTTCATATATCCCGGGACATTACGATTTGAACAGGACATCCTTAAGATGTTGATTTACGAAGTCCTCAGGATATCTGAAAATCAACATCCTGAGGAGATCTTCATATATCCAGGAACATTGAGACTTGAATAGGATATCCTCAGGATGTTAACTTTAAAAGTCCTCAGGATATCTGAGAATCAACATCCTCAGGATATCCTAACTGCTTCCCGGGAGCATATTTCACAAGTTCACATCTGTGTAGCCACCGAGGGAGTGGCTTCTAGGATGGACCAATGAGCATCCAGTAATATTTCTGTCATGTCACATGACCTTTCGCGTGCTTTGAGATTTAAGCAAGATGGTTGAAAATAATCTGCCACGCAATTTTCTGTAAAAAATAATCAAAGGATCGTCGATTGCTTCTGAAATTTTTCATTGCGAAGTTAGATCAAATATAGGCAATTATGAAGATTTCACTACCTAGTTGAAATAAATACAAACACATGTTGGATACTTCGCAAAAATATCGATGTGAAATATTACTTAATAATAAGTGGTAAATAAGATAAAGAAAGAAATATGTGATAAACGTCTGAGCCCAAATGCAATCTTTACATAAAACTATGCGTATGAGAAAAATATTTTCACCAGTCATATATGTAAATAGAAGTCAGCACTTTTTATTGCAGTCTATACGAAAAAGATGTTCTATACTAATAAACAATGCAGAATTTTAGCCAAAGTGAAATTTACTAATTTGCATTCGTATACATTTAGTGTGTTAAATTTCACATTTAATAACTGCTCACTCTTAAGTGAACTGTCTATACAAGAAATACTCGTCAAGCAGAATGAATTTATCGTATTCACAACGAGTATATTCAATTTATTCACATATAACTTTTAATTTTAAAAATGGATATAATCAGATCATATGTGTTCTGAATCTTACACTTTAAAAATCAAAAGAATGCACTGATATAAGAAAACACTAGATTCATTGTAACACTTTCAGTCATTCTCATCTCAATTAAAAAAATATACACTTGAATTCTCTTAATCCACATAATATGCCGTTATCATCAATCAAAATATTAATGCGTGATAAAAATCTCGAAAGTGAAATGTCAGCGATTAATTAAACTCAGAAAACGAAAGCACTACAAGATCTCTACTATTACGCCATATATTTATAACTGCCAAACAAATGCAAATTAAAACGTAAACAACATACTCTCACTTGCACGAAGATTTAGCGTCACAAGAGCAATAGCAGCTCATTGGTCCATTTCCGAAACCCCTCCCTCAGTGGCTGCGCAGATGTGCACTTGTGAAATATGCTTCCCGGGACATTGCGACTTAAATAGAATATCCTGAGGATGTCTTGTGTTATGGGGGGTATGTTCATTGTTTTCAAAATACAAAGAAATTATTGGACTGGTACCAGTATTTAATATGACCAGTATTTAATATAATAGATATATGTAATAGCTAAAATTAATAATAATGCACATTCTATAGTGTGTTGTCTTTTGTATAGTATGCAGAAAGGTTAATGATTTTAAACAGTGTATGAAATGTATGATCGAAAAACTACAAAGGAACTTTTAAGTTAAGGAAACATTAGTGTTGAAACTTTCACCGACAACCACGTGATTTGCGCATGCTCGCAGCAAAACTAAATCAGAACTTTTTAGTTGAACTTTGGGAACTCGTGATGGACGTTTGAGTGAAACATGTAGTAATTCTCTTCTGTGTTATACATATATATTTTAGTTTAGTGCTGTGACGTAAATTAAATATCTTATTATCTTAGAAGCCACTCTCTTTCTGTGAGTAGTGTATAGATGTACTTAGGAAAAATCTTCTCGGATATACCTTTGGATTAGAAAGAAAGAAGATCGATTAAAAGGTAAGTCTTTTTACCTTTTATTTTCTAAGAATTATTAGAATTATACATTTTTTGGCATCCCGTGCCGCGAATGAAGGCGAATTGTTGATACTTGTTGAATTATTGAATATATATTAAATAATGACTGAATTCATCGATGCATTGAAAAGGAAACGCGGCCACATAAGAGCTGCCGTTACAAAATTAATGGGCCGAATCGAAACTGAATTATCAAAAACAGAAGTGAATGCAGAGGAACTAGAAATTTCCTTAGAACTCTTAAATGAAAAATCGAACGAGTTAAAACAAATAGATGCCGATATAGAAAAATTAATAGACATAAAGGATCTAGACCAGGAATTAAACGGTGTTGACGAATATCGTGAAAGAATAACTACATTTAAATACAAAGCTAACAAAAAATTGAAAGAAATTAATATAGAACAACAAAAATTTAGTGTGTTAAGAAGCACTGAACAGTTAAGTGAAAGTATTATAGAAAACGTTAAAATCGAAAATCATAATGTGAAGCTTCCTAAACTTACGATTTCGAAGTTTCATGGCGAGAGCTGCGAATGGCTGACATTTTGCAACACTTTTTCATCAGCCATACACCAAAATAAAACGCTTGACGCTATAAACCAACAAATTTAATTATTTGAAATCCTTTTTTGAGAGGTACTGCTTATAACACCATTGACGGTTTCGATTTAACCGAAGAAAATTACGAAACTTCAGTTAAACTCCTCACAGAAAGATTTGGAAACAAAGATGTACTGCTAAACGCCCATATAGATAAATTACTGAAAATAAGACCTCTAAAGGATTCTAATGACATTCAAAATTTCCGTAAGTTATTCAATTGCATACAAAAACATATTCGATGTCTTGAATCATTAAATATGACCTCAGAAACATATGGAGTTTTATTAACACCTATTTTGCTTAAAACATTGTCCGCAGATTTGGTTTTGGAATGTAATAAAACATTTCGAAAATCAAATTACGATTTGAATCACCTAGTGGAATTTTTTTCTCAGTAATTAATTGCACGGGAAAAAACAGCTTTGCTGTCGAAAGAAGCGGCGTCAATTTCTCCCCCCCCCCCGACAAACAAAACGCGAAAGCAAGCTGTCAACTTGGCATGATAAAAGGGTACCAGATGTATCGTCTGCGTCGCAGTTGCTGTCTACAAATGAGAATCAAAATTATAAACATTCGAACTGCATATTTTGCGATTCAGATAATGAAAATTCTGAATGTCGGAATGCGAGTCGTTTAACCTTAGATGAAAAAAAGCAAAAATTGCTTAGACACGGATTATGTTTTAAATGCTTGAAACGGAACCATATCTCCCGCTTGTGCAAGACCAAAGTTAAATGTTCTATATGCGCTAAGGCTCATTTATCAATAATGTGTAATCCTGTTAAGGATGACTCTCACGGAATTTGCAAACTTTAGTAGTAAAACTTCGTGGGGATGGAGTCGAAAAGTTTGTGAGAATTTTAATAGATAGTGGTTCCCAGCGATCCTACATTTCGAAGTCTGCAGTTAGTATAATGAATTATAAAACAAGTGGTAAAGAAGAATTAATCCATGGTTTGTTCGGAGGAATTGAAAAGAAAGAAACTCATAGTAAATACAGTGTCTCACAAAAGTGATGGGACACTTGTGCTTTACAAAAGGAAACTGTAGTAAAATAAATTAAGAAAACATGTAAAAATTTTTTGTGGGTGTGTTTCATACTTAAATTTACTAACAATTATTACATAACATACATTTTCTCAAAATATTAATATATTAATTTAATAAAAATATAATTGTTTAGAACGGAGCAAAAAATGGCTCACATAAGTGATGGGACACTTACTTTTCCATCAAATATTTATCCGAAAGTTTTACTTTTTAAAAGGTTTTAACTTTAAATGTATATTTTGTTGGATTTCGTTTTATTTTTAAAACATGATTTAATCTTCTTGGAATGGATTCGACTAATTGTTTTTGTGATTTCTGAAGTGATTTTACCCCGTTCTTCTTGAAGCACCGATTTTAATTGTTGTTTTGAAGAAATGGTGTGTTTGCGAATTCTTGATTCCAATTCTTGCCAAATATTCTCTATGGGATTTAAGTCTGGAGATTGTGGTGGTGTTTTTATTATTTCAGGATAGTTATACAGCAGCCAGAGTCTAACGTTCAAAGCAATGTGCTTGGGGTCATTGTCCTGGTAGAATTTAAAATCGCTATGAAGGTTCAATTTTCGTGCTGAAGATTTCAAATTTTGATTTAAAATGTCAATATAGTACTTGTACCGATCCATTATACTGTCAATAAAAACAAGATTACCAATTCCAGCGGACGACATACACCCCCATACCATAACTCCTCCTCCACCATGTTTTACTGTTGGCACCAAGTTCTGTTTACGAAATTCTTCCCTGGGTTTTCTCCACACCAAGATTCTACCGTCAGAACCAAATATATTAAATTTACTCTCATTAGCAAATATAACTTCATTCCAGTAATCAGAATTCTTATTTATGTTGGATTTTGCGAAAGCCAGTCTGAGTTTTCTATTCTTTTCACTTACGAAGAATTTTTTCCCGGCTGCTCTACCGTGATATCCAGCAGATCGAATTACTCTTCTAATAGTCTCAGGATTAACAATTACTCCATATAATGCTCGTAAATCAGCAGCAACTTTAGGAGCACTCATTCTTGGATTTTTTTTAATATTTCGAACGATAATTCGCTTTATTCCATTGGATAGCTTTGATGGTCGGCCAGGTCTTCTTTTATCCTGAATCATATGATTCTCTTTATATCGTTTAATGATATTGAAAACTGTTGAATAACTCAACTGTTTCAGCAGTTTTTCTAATGGATTTTACGCGTTCAATATGCAAATTAATAACTAATTTTCGAACTTCAGGCAAAGTTTCTTTTCGTTTAGCATTCATGGCTGCACAGAGCTAAAAAACACAAAAATTCAAAAACAAACTAGAGAGAAATACTGCAGACGATTTTATAAATTATTGCCAATTGCTTTTGAGTAAAAATAAAAACCCCAAAAAATATTTTTATTGTAGTACTTAGTAGTATCTAATGGTGTCCCATCACTTATGTGAGCCATTTTTTGCTCCGTTCAAAACAATTGTATTTTTATTAAATTAATATTTTATTATATTGAGAAAATGTATGTTATGTAATAATTGTTACTAAATTTAAGTATGAAACACACCCACAAAAAATGTTTAGATGTTTTTTTTAATTTATTTTATTACAGTTTCATTTTGTAAAGCACAAGTGTCCCATCACTTTTGTGAGACACTGTATTTAATTAGATTGAGTAGTCTTAAAGGTGATTATCACTGTACTTTTTAGGTTTTGTGTCAGGATAAAATATGTACTGACATTCCTCAAATTCGTAGAGATACATAGCTTACTGAACTGCGAAAACATGGAATTTATTTAACTGACATGCAGAATAAATCTATGGATTTGATGTATGAAAAATCACCTTTAGAAAGTCATGTTCTTTTAGGTGTAGATGTGGCAGGAAAGCTTCTAACAGGGAAGGTTAGACAACTAAAATGTGGGTTATCATGCGTATACACTAGATTAGGATGGACAATGATGGGGAAAACTGAAAAGCGTGAGTTCTCTAACAGTACGACAACTGTATTGTCACTTCATGTTATTGATGCTAAAATTTCGGATTTATGGTGTCTTGACTCGTTAGGAATAACGGATCCTGCTACAACCCACACAAGAAAGGAAACTAATGAAATCGCTAAAACATATTTTCGTCAGTCATTAAAAAGAGATAGTGAGGGTAGATATCAGGTCTCTCTTCCTTGGTTAGAAGAGTATGAGGTTTTACCTGACAACAGATTATTAGCAGAGAAAAGGTTAAAATCCTGCGTCAAAAATCTTCATTCAAAAAACTGTCTGAAAGAGTATGAAAATATTTTTAACGAATGGGCTGAAGAAGGTATTATAGAATCTGTTGAAGATAAGAAAACCGAAAATTGTCATTACCTACCACATAGGGCTGTAATTAAGGAAAGTTCAACCACAAAGATTAGACCTGTGTTCGATGCCTCGGCGAAGGAAAGGAATGGTGTGTCCTTAAATGGCTGTTTAGAAAAGGGCCCAAATTATTTGGAATTAATACCGAGTATTTTAAACATATTTCGCCTAGGTAAATACGGGGTTATCTCAGATATACGTAAGGCCTTTTTGCAAAGGTGTCTGTCCTCGAGATAGAGACTTCCTTAGATTTCTCTGGTGGGAAGAAGGAGATTCCGAAAAATTGAAAATATATCGACATAAGCGCGTTGTGTTTGGCGTTAATGCCAGTCCTTTTTTTCTCGCCGCCACACTGAATTATCATCTCGAGAATGTTCCTGAACATCAACATGAGGTAGCTAAAAAATTAAGTGAATCAATGTACGTCGGCAATTGTGTTTCCAGCGTTGATACTATGGAAGAATTAAACACTTTCATTAATGTGTCGAAGGAAATTATGTCGACTGCTAAATTTGATTTAAGGGGATGGTGTTATAATGAACCTAGCGGTGAAACTTTAAAAGGAAATCCTTGCAATGAAGACTCCGATAAAACCGTATCAGTTCTGGGGTTGAAATGGAATTTATCAAATGACATTTTGTCCTGTGACTTTAAAGATAATTCTGTGAAACAGCCTGTCAGTAAAAGGAATATATTGTCAATAGTACACAGGATTTTTGACTCGATTGGGTTTACAGCTCCTGTTACCCTGATTTCTAAGCTAATGCTTCAAGAATGCTGGAAACAGAAGATTTCATGGGATACCAATTTACCTAAAAACATTTCTGACAAATTCGAAAGCTGGAAAAATAAATTGCACAATTTGGAAAAAATAGCTATACCCAGAAGAATATTTGCTGACTCCGAAAGAATTTCCGATTTATCTTTACATGTGTTTTGTGACGCGAGTAAATCTGCTTATGCCACATGCATATTTATGCGAAGCTATAATGAAAATTCCGTTACATGTCAGCTCATCTTAGCTCGATCCAGAGTGGCACCTATCAAGCCGATTTCCATACCACGACTAGAGCTCTTAGCTTGTACGATTTGTGCTAGGCTGGCACATCGTGTTAAGGAAGATTTGAGACTAGAAAGCTTGCCTATTTATTATTGGAGTGATTCTATGGATGCATTATTTTGGATAAAAAAGAATGAAAACTGGGCCATTTTCGTTCACAATAGAGTGAAAGAAATCCGTACTCTTAAGTAATCCAAACGACTGGAATTATATTCCTGAAACGCTAAATCCAGACCTCCCTTCCCGAGGATGCAGTCCGGAAACCTTAGTCAAATCCGAATGGTGGGAGGGTCCCGATTGGTTGAGAAATGATCCAGAAAAATGGCCTACCTCTGAAATTGTATCGAATTTTGACATTATAAATGCTGAAAGAAAGAAGACAATAATTTCTGCAGTTAATTCGAATGCTATGACTGAAGTTAATTTTGATAAGATTTCTTCGTACAATACCATTCTAAAGATAATATCTTGGATCTTCCGTTTTGTTAAAAATGTCAGACTAAGTCCTAATGAAAGAACTTTTGGAACAATTACAGCGGAAGAAATTAAAGGAGCCGAATTAACTCTTTTGAGATTGGTGCAGAGTGAATCATTTTCTGGATTAGATGACAAAAGATTACGTGTACTTCAACCAATGATTGTTTCTAACGGAATCCTTAGGCTTAAAACCAGAATTCTGAGAAGAGATGATACAGAAAATTTTCGATTTCCTATTATTCTTCCTTCAGATCATCCTATTGTAGTAAAATTAATTAGAGCTAAACATGAAATGAACAATCATGCAGGAGTACAATTTTTAATATCCGCTTTACGAGAAGAATATTGGATTTTGAAAACACGAAAGACTGTCAAGAAAGTCATAAGAAGCTGTGTTGTATGTCAGAGGTTCGATACTAGTTCTTCGAAAACACCCATTGCTCCTCTCCCTGAAGACCGAGTAAGAGAAGCAGCAGTCTTTGAGATTGTAGGTGTTGACTTGACTGGACTGTTGATATTGAAGGGAAATCAAAAATCATGGATAGTGATTTTTACCTGTGCTGTTTTTCGCGTAGTACATTTGGAATTGATTTTCTCGCTATCAAATGAAAGTTTTCTGCAAGCGCTGAGACGTTTCATTGCTAGACGTGGAAGTCCCCACACCATCTATTCCGACAATGGAACGAATCTCAAAGGAAGTGATAGATTATTCAAAAGCTTAAATTGGGATAAAATCTTAGAACAAGCTGGTATCCACAGGATCACATGGAAATTTCCGCCATCAGCTTCCTGGTGGGGAGGGTGGTGGGAGCGATTAATAGAAGTCCTGAAAAGAATCCTTCGCAAAGTTTTAGGACGATCATCTCTGAATCATGAAGAAATGATAACAATTTTGTGTGGCTGAGAAGCAATAATGAATAATCGTCCATTGACGTATGTCTCGGAAGATGTTGAAGATTTATCTCCGATCACACCTTCCATGTTTCTCCATGAGATTCGACAAATTCATGATCTGGATAATATAGATACGAAATCTTTAAACAAAAGCCTTATTTATCGTCAAAAAATCTTTTACAAGATCTACGTAAAAGATTTCGAATCGAATATCTCGGACAGTTACGGCAAAATTATGAACATGTCAAAGTTTCAGAACCTCTGAAAATAGGAGATCTTGTTTCAGTGTCCGATGATAATACAGGGTTCGTACGGTCCTTAAAAGTCCTTAATTTTTTCAAAAATGATTTTTGGTCCTTAAAAGTCCTTAATTTTGGCCAAAATGAATATATGGTCCTTAATTTTGCTCATTTGACATTTCTTATCATTTCTAATGATTGCCATTCTATGTGTGAATTGCGATTTCTCATGAATATGGAATTAAAATTGCACGACTCTTAACCAATCTGTTGGCGGATTTGCGTTGCAAACGATAAAAAAAAAAAAAAAAAAAAAAAAAAAAAAAAAAAAAAAAAAAAAAAACAATTAGCTACCCGAACGAAAGTATCGGTGTCTGATTGGCTATTCACCCAATCTTTCGAAACAGGTGTTATCTATAAATTTAGGCAGATTGTGACGAAAGCGTGAAGCCGGAAGTTCTTTAAGAGGCGAAAGTGATGATGAAGGTGCTTGAGAAAAAAAAAAAGGGGGGGATCCTGAAAATATTTGCCAAAATTAGAGCAATCCCAACCTGGAAGGCCCAACCCTTCCGACGCCAATAGGAACGAGATGCCTGGAAAGTGCATTTTCAATAAATTGTGGCTTCATCAAGCTGACTACAAAGACTGGATATTGATAGATGGCAATCCTTAAATGTGGTCTTTGTCTGAAACAAATTGAAATTTCTAGAATGGGGGAGTCAGCGCTGAAAATTCACATGAAAATTAAGTTTCGTTTTATCATTTCAATTTGTTTTTACACGGTTTTGCTTAGCTTGATTTCTGTGTTTGTTTCAATTAAGCCATAAATTAATTTATCACCTTCTACGGAGTTTATTCTCTTTTGCACATACTATATGTATGGGATATCGGGATTATGAGTTTATTTCTGCAGAGGGTTTGTTATCGATTTCGCGGAAAATCTGTTGGCTCCATTTCGATTTTAGGTCGCCAAGGGCAAATTCGGTAACGCTAGCCGAGAAAAAGTGAAGTTCGGAAATACGTTTAGATGCTTCAATAGACAATTAAGTATTTGGTTTAAACCTATGTTGTTGATAGTAATGCATAATTTTTGCTAATGGCGATACAATTATTAGTTGAAAATAACTAACTAATTAAAAAATTTTTAATATTTTTAAAGCTGAAAACAACTAATTGAAACTAATTTTCCTGAATTAACTAGACGCAAAATTAACTTTCATGAATTACTAAAGTTATTGGGTAGAAGTTTAACTGAAAATATACATTCCGTATTATATATATATATATATATATATATATATAATATAACAAGCAAGGTAGTCAGTACAATACTGTAAGACCAATTTGGTCTAGATAACATTTTGCGCAATATGCTGCAAAATAAGTAAATTAGAAATTGTAGTAAGCTCGCCTAAAAGTTACCAGGAGCTGTGGCTCCAAAAAGTTCAACACGCATACTTGCCAACCTATGACACTCAAAAATCAGGAGATGTTTTTAAGAAATCGGGAGATTTTTCACATTATGAACATGTTATAAAGACTTTTTAAATGAGGAAAATATAGTTTTTAATAATGAATTAACTTTAAATAGTAACTAATTCTTAAATGCAAGCAACACAAAAATACCTTACACATAAAAGAAATTTTTATTACTTGCATCGTTTAAGTAAACAACAACAACAAAAAAAAAAAAAAAAAAAAAAAAAAAAAAAAAAAAAAAAAAAAACACTTTTAATCAGTTTTCGTACAAATGGTATAAACAGTGGCAGATTTTGCTTTCTTTAAGAAAGAAACTTAATAATTTTGTTTGTTCATAGCAATTGCCACGTAGGCCTGCATTCACTAATAAAAGTTTTCTAATGGAATACTCTTCTTAAATTTTCTTTCACCATTCGCATGAGCCTTTCCCACCAACTTCCCCACCAGGCGGCTGTCGGAGGATTGAACTTCCGTCGTATCCTTTGGATAGAAGCAGCTGAACATAGGAAGTTCCAATTAAGTTTCTTACGAACATTGTTAGTCCCTACAAAATTACTTCCGTTGTCGGAATGTATCACATAAGGTCTACCTCTTCTGGCAATGAATCTACGTAAAGATTGGATGAAAGTTTCTGTAGATAGAGAAGTAACTAGTTCGAGGTGGTGAATGGCTCTATAAATAGCACACGTATACAAGACTATTCACGCTTTTTAGACCCCTCACGATAGAGAGGACCCGCTAGATCTACACTGACGACTTCAAAAGTCGCCCTCGCCCCTTCTCTGGCTCGGTCTTCGGGTGGAAATCCTGGCTCAACTTCCACTCTTTGTGTAACAAATCTTTTACATCTTACACATTTTCTGATAATATATCGAATACTTTTCCTATATCGAAAGGTTTTCTCTAAGATTTGTCATTAACCTTTGAGGCCGGGGCTTTGGTACCAGTAAAAGCTACCAAAGGACGGGGAATCTTGAACCGAATGCTTTCCCCCTTTAAAAAATCACCTCCTATTTGCAACAAAGATTCTTGTGTGTAGTTTAATGGATTCTCAGAGGGGTGCATCTATGTCGCAAAAGGAAAACCTTTGAAAGAGATAAGTGGTTAAATGCTCTACGGTATCTTCGTTTTCGTAGTCAATATTTAGCCAACGAGGAATTTCAATCTGAGATAGCAGAGGCAATTGATTCAACCAAGTCCCAAACTGCTCACTTAGGGGAAGAGGAAGATCTTCATCCCACTTAATCTTCTGGTTCCAGGTTTCTTGCAAAATTAGTTTAGGAATTACAGTTATCGGTGCAGTAAAGACAAGGGGATTAAAAATTTTCTGGGTAATTGACAAAACTTTTCTTTTGGTAACAGGTTCCCGCAAGTTAAATGTTTCTTCGATCTTGCAACTCAAATTATCTTTTTCTAAATCCCATACTAGTCATAATACTGGGACAACTTTCGTCTTGTTCTCTATCTCATCGATCATGTCAATGCGAAAATTTGATCGCCAACATCTCAATTTGAAATGCCCTGAGGCCAAAATCAATCTCGCTTCTTGAAAAAAAAATTTTGGCTTCATCTGCGTGATTTAAGCTATTTAACGAATTATCGAGGTAAAATGAATCCTTCAAAATATTAGAAGTTTCTACAAACTTCTCTGGGACTGTAGTCAAAAGGTGACTAAGTGTAGCGGCTAGCTGAAATGGACTTGATGTGAG
This sequence comes from Stegodyphus dumicola, assembly GCF_044657685.1. NCBI lineage: Eukaryota > Metazoa > Arthropoda > Arachnida > Araneae > Eresidae > Stegodyphus > Stegodyphus dumicola. Next base: position 79,594,994 of record NC_140769.1, on the reverse strand, counting down.
TCCAAAAACAACTCGGTTATGTCTGTAAATTTTAAACTTATGTTGCTTATCGAACCATAAAAACCTTAAAAAATCTCTATCCTTTTCTGTTATTTTGATTTGACAAAAGGCCTTTTCGATGTCCGATGACACTCCTATGCGATATTTTCGAAAACGATTCAATATACGTGGAATAATTTCTATTAAATTTGGTCCTTTACTCAAGCAATCATTGAGAGAAGGTGAATTCTTAGAACGTGCAGATGCATTGAAAACAGGCCGTATCTTTGCAGTTTCACTAGACTCCTTTATTACAGGGGGTCTGTGTGACAAGTAGTGCACTCCTTCCTCTTTTTTCTCAGTTAGTACCTCAATAATGTCCTTCGCTTCCCACTCATCAAATATTTCTTCGTAATCTTTTCTTCTGGGTGTGTTAATTAATTTACTTTCGGTTTTGACGAGGTGTCTTTCTGCCATAGTACGGTTACTAGATAAGACGGATTTATCTAAAATAAAGGGTAAGGTTACTTCATATCTCCCTGAGCTATCTCGTCTTACACTTTTTAAGAAATGTTTTCGGGTTTCTTCTTCCAAGACTCTTTTCGTTTTGTTTTCCTCATTTGAAATCCCCAAGGTGTCTAAACGCCGAAGATTGGACAAATTTGTATCGGAAACAAGTAAAAGGATAAATAAAGAACGGACATGGAACTCGACGTATTCGCATTCTCTTTAATTTTGCCCATTAAAGTCCAGCCTAACTTGGTCTCAAAGGCTACGTAATCCCCCGCAAAATGTTCAATTCTTTCAGTAAACAATTGTCCTGCGGTGTCCGCTCCTAACAGCATATGAATCTCTTACGGATTTTCTTGAAAAAGACAGAGATTTTCATTCTCATGATTGTCGTTGATAAGGATTCCCCTTTTTTCCATTACTTTAATCAACTTTTCCTCTTTGATCTTAGGTAGTGACGAACAAGTTTTCCTCTGGTCTAGTGCTTCGATTTTACACCTGTACTTTCCATCAAAACTAGTTAAATTTATTTGATAACGATTATGATCTTCCGAAACTTCTACACCCCCAAATAACCCATGTTTAATTCTTTCTCTTTCAGTTCCTATCTTTTCTAATTTCAACGTTTTAGTAGATATTGATTTATGTACGTGTTCTGACTTCCGGTATCTATTAGCAGTCTTAAATAACCCTTTAAGCTTTTCCCAGCTACCCCTACGACTTGGGGAAGTTTGTAAATAAACTTCAGAACGGTTGCTTTGATTCGAAAGTACTTTATTTTCACCTTCCTGGGCAGTTTTGATCGTTCCCTTTTTACTCTCGGAATTAATTAATCGTAGAACGCTTAGAGTGACAATAGGAGAAAAAAATGTTAGAATCACAAAATTTGCTGATGTGACCCTTATTTTGTAGACACCTAAAACAAGTGCCATTTTTGCGTAGTATTTCAATCTTTTCGTCATTCGTTAGTTTCTGGGCAATAGGACATTTATGGCTTGAATGGGAAAAATCTCCGCAAAAAAAACGCATACCTTAATCAATTTTTCTTTAATACCCGTAGACACTAAATCAGAAGCAGAAGCTTTCGTTTCTAATTTATTGCTCTTTCCATCGCTGAAATGATGAGTGTTTATTTTCTGGACTGCATACGCAGACTGACGGCGCCCACTATTCGCTGTAGAATGCTCTGAATTACTATTTATGACTTCCGCCCTTTCGCGTGAATCTAAACATTGAGCTATAATCAAGCACAGGCTTTTAATATTGCAATACGCACTGCCATTACTCATTCTGTTAATCTCAAGCAAAATATTTTGGGGAAGTGATTTCAGAAATATTGGACATAACACACTTGATAAATTCTCGAGAGTCTGACCCAAATTTTGTAAACATCTTAATTCGACAGAAATATTATCATAAAATTTTCTAAAGGCGCGAATATCATTCAAGATTTTCAACGGTTTAGTGTTCAAAATGTTATTTATGCGAGTGTAAATGAGCACATCTGTTTAATCTTTCTTTTAGAAGATCAATTGCGGAATCGTAATTAGCAGCAGTAATCGGTAATCCTTAGAATGTATTTAAAGCAGAACCACCTAAATGAGCTTTCAAATAATTAAATTTGCCTATTTTATCTAATGAATCATTTTTATGAATGGCAGACTCGAAATTGTTCCGAAAGGTTAGCCAGTTCTTTATATCTCTGTAGAATTTCGTTAAAGTTAACTTAGGTAATTTAATTCGAACAGACAGTTATGTTTTGTTTCGTTTTGACTGTCAGTACTGAACTGTAGTAAATACTGATTGACTGTCAGTATTTACTACAGTTTCAGTAGATTTGCGTTTTAATTCGTCAATTCTTTTGGAGGTACGGAAACTGCATTTAATGACCTTTTGACGATATTCTTCAGATTTTTGGAATTCAGCATCAAATTCTTCGACTTTAAAAAGAGGTTCTAATTCTGTATCGACACATTTAAGCGATTTGAAATTATTCTTTAAAATTTCTAAATTTTCTTCCAAATCATGAATTTTCGGATCAATTTCCAAAAGCTGCGATTCCAAATCTTTAAGCGATTTCGTTACTTATGTTCGGAGAGCTGCGCGCTTCTTTTTTTTTAAACTTATTTAAGATCTCATCAGACATGTTTTTAACAGTTCAAAAATTCAAAAAGTAATCAATAATTGTATTCTAAATCTTTATTGTCTAATTTAAATTCTTATTCTTAGCTAGGATTATTCTCGAGTTTAGATGTAATGATGCTGATAGTCCGGAGCAGTAGCGACTCGTAATAAGCACTGTGGAACTGCAGCACCCCCTATTATTTTTAATATAGTGTGCCCTTTAATCTTTAATTCTTTCTTTATACTTTTACAATATATAATCCTTAAACTTGATGTCAGTAGCCATCTCCCACTTTGCGAAAAAGGTACGAGTCTTTCTTTGGAACTGGGCGCTTCACAGTTCCAGGGACGTGGTGTTTGGCTGTTCTGCGCATGCGCACACAGAAAGCCGCATTTGGAGATTATATTCTTTTCTTATTTATTATTATTTTTTCTGATTTTCCACGTTATTTTTTCTGAATTTTTTTTACAACGAATAGATAGAAATATTTTCGCATAATTAAAGAAGTTTCCGTCGATAGATGCCTGTCCACGGCTCGTCAGTTCGGGATCAAAGGAAGAAAATATGGCGGGAGGGGTGAATGCTAATTTGTAACGTTCACGTTATGTTCTTAATTATTAACCGCTGTAAGCACGCAGAACCATAAGATTTCCACTTCTAAAATAATTTGTTTTCGTAGGCCGCAAAAATGTGCATGTGCATTTTAAATAATGTTACGAATTTGGTATTTAAAAAGCTAATGTTAGTTCAATTATAAATTAAATGGTTTTATTTCTCGCGCAGTGCAGCGCGTGACGAATATTAAAAGAAAGCTAAGCCGGAAAAATTAAAAATACAAGAGCGCGTGCGTTAAATAAATAAATATCTCTTTTTGATTTCGAGAAAGTACTGGAAAATTCTAGCGCGTGATTTTAAAATCTTATAAAAGGAGGAAAACATCTCAGTTTGTAGTAGTTGCTTAGTTTGTTGTTGTTTAGAAAACTGCTCTTGTTGATTGTAGCGAATTCGCGGATTAGCGTTCTTTAGCTGTTTTTAATTGCGTTCTATTGGACATTTGAGTAGTTAAAAGATAACTACTGTGAGATATTGTAATACTGCATGATAATTTGAGAAAATTTAAGCATTTTTGTTGTGATAATAATAAATTTTTTTTGTTCATTTTTCATCGGACTTGTGCATTCATTTCATAACGAACCCGTACGCACGCAACAATTTTTGGTGTCAGAAGTGGGATTTGAATGCCAATAACAAGAGCGATGGAAGAGCAATTAAGGCAGTTAATATCAGCCTTTGCCTCATTTAAAGAAGAAATTAAAGAGGAAATGAAATTGGGCCAGGAATCCGTTAAGGAAGAAATGAAATTGGGCCAGGAATCCGTTAAGGAAGAAATGAAATTGGGCCAGGAATCCGTTAAGGAAGAAATGAAATTGGGCCAGGAATCCGTTAAGGACGAAATGAAAGCCGTTCAAGCTGGTCAAGAAGAAATGAAAAGAGAAATTACTTGCATAATAGAAAATAAATTTGAAGCTATGGAAGGCAGAATTGACGCAGTTGAAAATAAAGTTGGACATATTGAAGAAAAGGTTTCTTCCGTAAAAGATCATATTGAAGAAAGAGTTTCTTCGGTGAAAGAAGAAATAGAAGAAAGAGTTTCTTCTGTAAAAGAACATATAGAAGGGAGAGTTTCTGCTGTGGAGGAACGAATTGAAGGAAGAGTTTGTGCCGTCCAACACCAAATCGAACAACAAATTGATGAGAGAGTTTCTGCAGTTGCCAAAGACATGGATACTTTAAAGAAATTCGTAGCGTCGGCAGGGAGCAGGAGTGATGATTTTAAATTCTTACCAATGCCTCCTCGTCCACCTCTGAAGCTATCCACATATGATGGGAAGACCTCCTGGCAGGTGTATAAGACACAATTTTCTATCGTGGCGGATGCGAATGGATGGGATTCCCAAGCTAAGGCCTGTCATCTCGCCGGTTCTCTAAGAGCCGACGCAGCGGATATCCTTCAGACTCTTTCCGAAAACAAAAGGTTAGATTTCGAAGCTCTGTCCGGCGCCTTGGAGTTGCGCTTTGGGGAGAAGTGTTTAAAAGACTACAGCAGGCTCCAATTAAAATCTCGTCAACAGAAGCCTACCGAAACACTTCAGGAGCTCGCCGCGGATGTTGAAAAGCTGTCCCATTTCGCCGTATCGGAATGCCCGACAGAAACAAGGGAAATCCTGTCCTTGCAATACTTTATCGACGGCATCCGAGATACTGAAATACAGAAAGCTCTACGAATGGCGGATGTAAAAGATTTAAAACGTGCTCTAGTGTACGCCATGAAATTTGAGGCAGCCCAGCAAGCCACTCGTCGAGACCGCCACCCAGTCAGAGCTGCTCAAGTCCAGGAGCCAGGGGATCAAGTCACCGCTCGACTTGACGATTTAACTAGACAACTGAACGCCTTGAGACGGAATATTGGTGAGAAGAAACCGACCGTTAAGTGCTGGAACTGCGGTGCTGAAGGACACATACGACGAAACTGCAAAACACCCCAGGGTACTGATGTTAAGACCGCTTCTAACAAGCAGCAGGGAAACTAATTAGTGGCCATCTCGCGGGGCGGAGGTTGCCAGATAATGAAAAGCCCCCGTTTAAAGCGCTTCAGATTTCTGCAGTGAGAGGCGGCAGTAATGGACTTTTCATAATAGGACATATTAATGGAGTTCCGTGCAATATGACTATAGATACAGGAGCCAACGTCACCATCATCCGAAAAGATTTGGCTCAACAACTAGGAAGCAAACTTATCTGGACGCCGCCCTGCGTTACCCTCCAGACTGTGTCCGGTGAGAAGATCGACATCGACGGAAAAGTAAATGTTAACATCACGTTTGGAAGTGCCGCTTACCATCACACGGCATATGTAGCAGAGATCACTGATTCTTGCATACTCGGATTGGACTTTCTAAAGAAATACAATTTTTACTTGGATTTTAAAAATAACGAATTGCATTCTACATCTGAGGACATAGCGTTATTTCTCGTTAATGATGAAGAAGTTAAATCTGTCCATAAAATCATAGCACAAGACTATATCACAATACCGGCAAGAACAGAAATTTTACTTCCTGGATCCATAGCCGAAAATAGAAATTTCCGCTACGGCATCATTGAATATCCCAATAACTGTAATATCCCAAAAGGAGTACTAGTAGCCTCAACACTCGTCGACCTATCCAGAACGGTTATCCCGGTGAGAGTCGCCAATGTAACTGAAAAGTCGAGAGTTATTAAGAAAGGTGAAGTGGTTGCAACATGTACTCCAGTAACCAGCGTTGAAAGAAAGAGTAACATCCCAGAATCCGTGTCCTCAGAGAGCATTACATCGGAGTTATTGCAGAATGCACAATTATACGATAAAGAGAAAAATGCTGCCGATCGCGTCATTAAAGATCTTCAAGTTGTTTTCTCCCGCTCGTCTTCTGACGTGGGTCGAACTAGTTTGACACAACATAGAATAGATACTGGCGATCATCCCCCAATCAAGCAATATCCAAGACGTCTACCGTTTGCTAAACAGGAAGAGGTGCGAACACTGTTAAAAGATATGGAAGAAGGCGATGTCATCGAGCCTTCAGCGAGTCCATGGGCATCTCCCATCGTTCTCGTCAGAAAGAAAGACGGCTCAACAAGATTTTGCGTTGACTATAGCCGGTTGAATGAGGTTACGAAGAAAGACAGTTACCCTCTTCCTAGAATTGATGACATTCTAGACACTCTTTCTGGAAGCAAGTGGTTCTCAACACTTGATTTAAAGAGTGGGTATTGGCAGGTAGAAATCCATCCTGAAGACCGAGAAAAGACGGCATTTACTACGGGACAAGGACTTTGGCAGTTCAAAGTGATGCCGTTCGGACTGTGTAATGCGCCGGCAACATTCGAACGTCTTATGGAGACTGTTTTGAAAGGCCTTTCCTACGAAGCCTGTCTGATATACCTGGACGATATCATCATCGTCGGAAAGAGTTTTGAAGAGCATCTAGAAAATCTTAGAAAGCTGCTTCAGAAACTGAAAGAGGCCAATCTGAAGCTGACTCCCGCTAAATGCAAATTGTTTCGAAAGGAAGTGACTTACCTGGGACATGTCATCTCTGCAGAAGGTGTGCGCACGGATCCTGAAAAGGTATCAGCGGTTAAATCCTGGACGCGTCCCGAAAATGTCCATCAGCTGAGAAGCTTCCTAGGGCTTTGCACCTACTATAGGAGATTCGTGAAGAACTCTTCTTCCATCGCAAGACCACTTCACAAGCTGACAGAGAGCAAGCAAAGATTCTTGTGGACAAAGGAATGCGAGGATGCATTTAACAACTTAAAGGAAGCTTTAACATCTGCTCCAATCCTGACGTATCCTCAGCTCGACAGACCATTTATTCTCGACACCGACGCGAGCAATGAAAGTGTCGGTGCTGTTTTGTCCCAAGAAATAGACGGCCAAGAACGTGTAGTAGCTTACTGGAGCAAGTGCCTGTCTAAACCGGAGAGGAATTACTGTGTCACAAGGAAAGAGTTGCTCGCCATAGTAAAAGCTGTAGAACATTTCCATCATTATCTATACGGGAGAAAATTCCTCCTCCGCACGGACCATGCCTCATTGGCCTGGCTTTTAAATTTCAAAAATCCTGAGGGTCAAATAGCCAGGTGGATACAGAGACTCCAAGAATATGACATCACTATCCGTCATCGTAAGGGATCATCACACGGAAACGCCGACGCCCTGTCTAGAAGACCTTGCCAAGAAAGCTGCCGATATTGTTACAGGGTGGAAGCGAAATACGAGCTGCTGACTCCGGTCGCAAGACAAATTACAACATCAACATCGGCTGATCGAGACCCGTGGAGTGATGATGAAGTCAGGAAAGACCAGCTGGAAGACCGCGACATTAAACCCATACTTGATTTAATAGAGTCATCAAACAGAAAACCTACATGGCAGGACATTTCTATCTGTAGTCCTACAACAAAACAATACTGGGCACTCTGGGATTCACTTCACATTCGAAACGGCGTCTTATACCGGAAATTCGAGTCGGATGATGGGAAGACGTTCCGATGGCAACTGATACTTCCAAGATCCCGGATTCCTGATGTCCTCAAAGAACTACATAACAGCCCTACAGGAGGTCACTTTGGAATTATGAAGACCTTACAGAGAGTTCGTGAGCGCTTTTACTGGAATAATGCAAAGAATGACGTGCAAAAGTGGTGCCGATCTTGCGATGCCTGTGCAGGTCGGAAAGGACCGAGGAAACGCAGCCGAGGCAGACTGCAACGTTACAACGTAGGTGCGCCTTTTGAACGTATCGCCTTTGACATCCTGGGACCTCTGCCACGAACTGCTGATGGCAACAAATACATACTCGTTGTCATTGATTACTTCACCAAGTGGCCTGAAGCTTATCCTATTCCTGATCAAGAGGCAGTCACAGTATCTGAGGTAATGATACAGCACTGGATTTCCAGGTTCGGTGTGCCTCTTCAGTTACATTCCGATCAGGGAAGGAATTTTGCCTCGGCAGTAATCAAAGAACTATGCAAACTACTTGGCATTGACAAAACTCAAACGACGCCATTGCATCCCCAGTCGGACGGCATGGTAGAGAGGTTCAATCGAACCATCCTTAATAACCTCTCATTAGTGGTTTCCAGAAACCAACAGGACTGGGACAAGAAATTACCACTCTTTTTACTGGCTTATCGCAGTGCTGTCCACGAGACTACCGGCTATTCTCCATCACAGATGCTCTTCGGTCGTGACCTTCGTCTGCCTTGTGATCTATTGTTTGCCCGCCCTCCGGATGCTCCTTCATCGTCTGAGGAATATATTCAAGATCTCCAGGCCCGGTTTGAAGTGATGCACAATTTTGCACGAGAGCGAGTCAACTTGGCGACGGAGAAGATGAAGACCCGATACGACACAAGAGCTACTGAACATCAATTCCACGAAGGAGACAAGGTGTGGTTGTGGAATCCGACTCGACGGAAAGGACTTTGTCCGAAATTACAGTCACCTTGTGATGGGCCGTACACAGTCCTAAACAGGCTGAATGACGTCGTGGTTCGGATTCGTAAGTCTTCGAACTCTAAACCTAAAGTCGTTCATTACGACAGGTTAGCTCATTACTATGGCCATAGTACATAATGTAAATAATTGTAAATAGTATCAGACCATGGTCCTTTTTGTTTATAAATGTGTATTTGATTTGATTTGTATTTAGTATTTGATTTGTATTTAGTATTTGTTTTGTATTTAGTATTTGATAGCATTTGATTTGTTTAAGCTAGTTATTGCATTTATTGTTTATATTGTTTGATATTGTAATGTAATGTTTATGCTTCAGTTGCATTTATGCCACAGTTGTAAGTTTAGCTTCCTGTCCGGGGATTGTACTGCCCGGGACGTGCAGTCCTTGGGAAGGGGGCAGTGTTACGAATTTGGTATTTAAAAAGATAATGTTAGTTCAATTATAAATTAAATGGTTTTATTTCTCGCGCAGTGCAGCGCGTGACGAATATGAAAAGAAAGCTAAGCCGGAAAAATTAAAAATACAAGAGCGCGTGCGTTAAATAAATAAATATCTCTTTTTGATTTCGAGAAAGTACTGGAAAATTCTAGCGCGTGATTTTAAAATCTTATAAAAGGAGGAAAACATCTCAGTTTGTAGTAGTTGCTTAGTTTGTTGTTGTTTAGAAAACTGCTCTTGTTGATTGTAGCGAATTCGCGGATTAGCGTTCTTTAGCTGTTTTTAATTGCTTTCTATTGGACATTTGAGTAGTTAAAAGATAACTACTGTGAAATATTGTAATACTGCATGATAATTTGAGAAAATTTAAGCATTTTTGTTGTGATAATAATAAATTTTTTTTGTTCATTTTTCATCGGACTTGTGCATTCATTTCATAACGAACCCGTACGCACGCAACAATAATTAAGTAATGCTTTTATTTTTATTGCTTATTGTCATCTAAAATTGTGAGAATAAATCAATTTTTATGGCGTAAAATTTTAACAAGATACTACAAATAAACTTTCAGAGCATGGCAGGTGTGACATAAATAGCTGATTAAATTGAAATAAAAAATATTATTCATTATTTAAGATGACAGAATAGTTTGATGCATCCCCATGGTCATCAACATTAGTAAATCACTGCTGATGTAAGGAATACAGTTCAAATGACTCTTGAAAAATAATAAAATGTATAAAGTTCTAGTTTTATTAACAATGCTACTGAAGAAAATTTGATTACTGTTGAATGTTATTTGTATTGTGAAATATATTATGAAAAAGACAGGTATTTGTTTCAACGTAAAATGCTTTAAGCTGTATGCAAGTAACTTGAAAAAAAAATATTACTGAAAACTATTTATGTAAAATGGATGTACAAAAGGTCATGCATTCATTAATTTATTACATTAATTTATTTACTCTTATCGAAATACATCAGTCAGCAAGCAAAGTACTTTAAAATAAAAAAAGACACTTGTAATAGAAATATTAGGATTCTATATGAATTAGAGAAAATACATATAAGCATAATGTAAACGTAAATATAAGAATACTAATTTTTATTTTTTAAATGGAATTTTATTTCCCGTTGTGTTTAATATATTGTTTTCTGTGCTAATTTCAATTTAATACAAATTTATTTTCGTATGTCACGTTTAACCGGTTAGTTTTACATCCACGTGCTTATTATCTGGGAATTTTTGCTACCATATGCTTAATATATTGTTTTGTCTGCTAATTTACATACACCACAACTCAGTTTTTCAGGCTGAACTGATTGCATTAAAAGCTGCACTTGTCTACGCACTGGAAAATAACTATTCCAGTATATATTCAGACTCAGCCTCTAGCCTCCAGGCAATCCAAGGCAAATGTAGTAAAAATCCACTCGTCAGGGCCATACAAAAACTCTTACTAAGAACACCTAAATACTATAGGCCTGAACTCCAGTGGGTACCTGCTCACACTGGAATACTGGGTAATGAAATTGCAGATGCAATAGCCAAAAGAGCAGCAACTGACCCCCACGTTCGCACACTTGACGTGCCTCTCCCGGGTTCGTTCTTAAAAGCTGAGCTCGAGAGAGAATTACTCAAACGTTGGCAACATCTGTGGGAGACAGAAACCACCGGCAGAAGAGTTTACAGATTTTTTCCAAAAGTCTGCCGGCTTCTAAAATCTGGCTCGTCTCACTTCACTCAGTATCTAACAGGACATGGTCCCTTCATGACTTACCTGCATCGCTTCAGACGACGCGAAAACGAGCATTGCTCATGCGGGATGGTAGGAGATCCGGACCACTATCTGTTCGCTTGCAGAGAGACCGCTAAATATCATCTTAGGCAACCAGTAGCAAACCACATCCATGCATGGGCCGAAGCTACTTCCAAAAATCGCAATGCATTGAAACGCATATGCGATTGCATAAACATTGCACGCATAATCTCAGACAGGCTGGAGTAATTCTCAGCCACCATCCTCGTCACCAGCACAGCCCCTGTATGCTCTGTACCTGTAGCGAACTAATTTTATCTTAAGTTAGCTTATTCGGCTTTTCTTATTCCCTGTATATATTTATCTTCTTGAACTGTAAACCTTGAATTATGAACCTTGAACTATGTATTTTGCCTTATTTTATGTATTGTTTCCACTGTTTTCCTTTTTTTTATTTTATGCATTGTTTTACTTTCTAGTATTTTACTTCTTATTACTTTTAGTATTTGTAACCACCTATCCATTACTCTGTAAATATGTAACTGGAATTGTTCTTCACGCCCGCAATGCACCCTTCTTGCATCATGCGCTATCGTCTTCGTCCAGCATTTGTTTGCACTGCCCCCAGCAGTCGTCTTGAGCACAATATGTATTTATAAGTGTGTCTTTTGTTCAAGTTATTTCCGTCAGCGGGGCTACCTGGCCGATATGCTAACTACCCAGTGGACCGGCTGCCTCGCTGTCGGTGGAAAGAAAGAAAGTTTCACTTGAAACAATATAAAATTCTTACTATTACGTCGTTAATACTTTAGTAATATGGAATAAAATGTGTCGTTGAAAACGAAACAGAATTATAAATAAAGTATATATAAGCTCTATGTATTTCCTTTTAGATATATTGAACTTTAAGAATTTGTATTGTCTTACATTGTTTAAATAATTGATTTTTATTTGAATTTCCTGTGTTTTAATTCTATGTTCTAAATGAAGATTAATTTTGTTTTCATTAGAAGTCAACACAACTAAAATTTCGTTTCGGTTCTGAACAAAAAGTGTTTACGTGGCAAAATATTATTTTTATCTCTTTCTTCTCTTCTCTACATATAATAAAATAAAGAGTCTCTGTGTGTGCGTGTGACTTTCGTTCGCGCTGCGCGTAAGCTAATAGACCCACGGCTACGAAATTTGGTACATACGTGCATCTAGACAAGAGCCAGTGCACCTCGAAGCGATTTTTTCGAAATTCGAATTCGAATTTTTTTTATTTCATGTTTTGTGACGAAATTGTGTCATTTTGAAACATAATGGGCTATAGGAAAGCGAGATTTTACTCTACACACTCCATTTTCACATCGTCATGAAACGTAGGCACTTAGCTATTTTACGAACTTAAAATAAATTTCGTGTTTCAATAAATTGATTAAATACGAATTTATTGAACAAAGTGAGCTTAACACCTTTTCAACGGGATTTTTTCTAAAAAGTTTATATTTATATTTTTCTTTGATTTTTGGACATGTTAAACTTTCATCCTTGCGCCTGCTTTTACAAAAAGAATTTTGGAAAAATGATAATATTTTGTATTTATAAACAATTTTTTAAATGAAGCTTCCGAGTACACTTCTCACATCTCACATCTTTAAAAATGCGATTTTAGCAACAATTTTCCTGTCTTATTGTTGTTCATAGATTTTTGATGAAATCGCATCATTTTGAATAGTTTCATTCTTTTAGAAATATGGGTTTGGCAACAATTTTTCATCGTATTTCTTATGTCACTGTTTTTAAGAGATTGGCATATTTCATTGTCACTTTTTTATATATATAATACATTTTTATTGATTGTTCTGCAGAATAACATTGTGCGCGGAATTTTTTGTTTTTTTGTTTCTTTCATGTTATTTTTTGCTTATTTCTCTGTTTGTAAGATACTGAAAAGTTTTGCATGATTTTTTTCCTTCAACGGAAAGTTGGTTAATTTTTTTATTAGGATAATTAATATTTGTATTAAGGGATATAGCTTATTTAATTGTAATTTTTTTCTCTTGAAAATATAAGATAAAATATCATTGATTATACTTTGCTTTTCAGAATTTTTTGTTTTTGTTATTTATTGCCCATTTCACTGTTTTTAAGATATTTAAAAGTTTTGAGTGATTTTTTAGGAAACAAAGTTCTTAACCTATTTTATACCATTTGAGTTCTTAAGATTTTGCAAAGAGAAGTTGGTTAATTTATTTATTAGGATAATTAATATTTATATTAAGGAATATTGCTTATTTCATTGTAATTTTGTTATACGTAATAACTTTTTTTTTATGAAGTTTTTCTGCAGAGAAAAATTCTACGCAGTTTTTAAATTTAACGTTTGGTGTTCCCTTCAGCCATTTTTCCGGTACATTTAAAAGCCAGACGAAGGCTGGCAGCGAAGCTGCTAGTTCTGATTAATAAATGTTGTTTAATAAATGTTTGTGTGCATAATTCTTTTAGTATTTTTATAAATTTTTTGCTATCAATGACTGAGTTGTGTGTTTTGTTTTATTTTATGAATAATATTAACGGATATTTTCTTATCCTGTTTGAGAATAGAAATGATGTAAAAGTGGAAAGGGTTTTATCTAGTATATTATTTAAACTGTGCCGTTAATATTTTGTTTTTATGCAATAAGCATACTTCTTTTGAATTAATATTTAGATGCCTTTATTCTGAAAAGGGATTCTAAAATTTGCTGCATTTTCGAATTGTGTGTTTATCAAATTCTAAATTATTATTTTGTAATATTTGAGAACAACTTATATATCTAATTGTGTTTTACGAAAACAACTATAGTCGAAAATTACTTTCTTAAAGCATTTAGGATTTTGTAGACATCACAGGCATTACTAATAGAAGATTTATAAAAGTTAAAAAATTCTATTTTGGGGATTTTATGTTTACTAAATTTGTGTATTTTATTGTCCATTGGCAAGTGTACCAATCTTTGTAAAATGTTAGTTTCGTTTTCGAAGTAATCTCAGATGAATGATTTTGTTCGATGTTGTTTTTCAAATATTATGTAAATTTTAGGGGTAATCAAGAAATTCATAAAATTTCTGAACATATAATTTTTCTTCAAACAAATATTGAACTTTTTAAGGGACATTGAAAGTACGATAACATGCATTTTTGGGACTAACGAGAAAAAAAGGATCTGCAAGTGTTACTCACAGTACTGGGTAGGCCCGTCTCAAATAATTTGAAAGTGATTCAACTCAAAAAGCTAAGTACGCACTTAGACAATAAATCTATAAATTTCTAATTAAGCTAAAGTTTTGAAACATCCACTTTAGTAAATCTTCGAAGCGACGAAGGTAAACATCTGCCTACAAAACGGCGTACTCCACTAAATCGCTTATTGCAAAAATTCAAGAGAACTGCTTCGAACCAGGGGAAGATCCAATTCCATGTCGTGAAGGTTTGAAGAGAATCATCCTGATTCTGTATTTTTGAATGAATCGTCCCGATTCAGTGAAGGTTTAAAGAGAATCATCCTGATTCTGTGCTGTTGAATGAATCATCCCGATTCAGTGAAAGTTTAAAGAGAATCATCCTGATTCTGTGCTGTTGAATGAATCATCCCGATTCAGTGAAAGTTTAAAGAGAATCATCCTGATTCCATGAAGTATGAAAAGAAAATCATCCTGATTCTATGCTGTGTGATGAATCATCCCGATTCAAAGAAAGTATGAAGAGAATCATCCTGATTCTGTGTTGAATCATCCCCATTCAATGAAGTTTGAAGAGAGTCATCCTGATTCTGTGAAGTTCAGAGTGAATCATCCCGAATCCATGAAGTATGAAGAGAATCATCCTGATTCTATGCTGTACAATGAATCATCCCGATTCAATGAGGTTTGAAGTGAATCATCCTGATTCAGAAAGTTTAGAGTGAATCATCCCTGTTAAGTCATTAAGACTATTTAACTGTAAGATTACGTCATTTTTTCTCTTCTTGGCGCCTTGCATGGCGCAGATGTTCATTACAGCAGCCCTGTAAACGCTTACTCAGTTTTTTTTATTGCTGTTGTTGTTAGTAGTAAGTCATCGCTTGAAAGATGGCACGCATTTGATTAAAGTTGTTGAATAAAATATTTAGTACAGTCCACTTCTAGTTAATTTGAAATTGTTGTATAACAACGCACGCATCGCATGAACACTTTATGGTCCGTCGAGCCGGAGGTAAAAGACATTGTTGCTAAAATTAACCTTTTAGAACATTTGGAATACTTTCGTTTGGTTGTATTACGCATAACTTCATATAGAGTGTTTGGAATGCTTTCGTTTTCGTGTGGATTACGCAATTAAGATTGGATACTGTGTCATCGTTCATTTCCGGTGTTGCTGTCGAGAAATCTGCAATCACGGTAAGTGATAAATTATTTATTTGTTCATGATGAGTGAATTGAAAGCAATTAAAGCTAACAAAAAAAGTTTAAAATGCAGTATCAGAAAGTTTGAAAATAAGGTAAATTCTACAGTGGATGAAGCGGATATTTCCTTATTGGAGTTATACGAATCAAAAATATTAGAATTTAAAAAGGAATTAAGTAACATTTTCGATTATTTATTTGCACATTGTGAAGAAAAGGACACTGACGAATTCATTAAGGAAAAGGAAAATGTAGTAGATAATCTCGATGAAATTCATTTGAAAATTAAAAGAAAAATTTCTGAGATCCGTTTTCAAAGGAATAGTTGCTCAAATGAAAACGGTTCGAGTAAAGACATAATTGTTTCGGATATAAAATTGCCTAAATTGTCTCTTCCAATATTTAGTGGGAAAATCGAAGAATGGATTGAATTTGAGGATTTATTTTCCGCAGCTGTGCATAAAAATAGCAAATTAACTAATGCGCAAAAATTGCAATATTTAAAGAGTTCGTGTAAGGCAGACGCTTTAAATATTATTCAGTCCATTCCAATTTCAGATTCGAATTATGACATAGCATGGAATCTGTTGGTTGATCGCTATTGCAACAAAAAAGATTTGATCAATTCTATCATAAAGAAATTAATTTCTATACCTCAAACGAGTGATTCTACTTCGTCGCTTTTAAAATTTATCGATAAGGTGCATGAATGTTTACGATCCTTGGAAGCATTGGAGCAAAAGGTGGAAGAATTTTCAGACACGTTAATTGTTTATTTATTAGTTGAAAAGTTGGATAGAAATACTCGGTGTTGGTGGGAAAGGTCACTTAAAAAAGACGAGATAGGAACGGTTAAACAACTGACATGTTTTTTGAAGGAACACGCTCGCACCCTATCACATTACAAACCTCCGCATGGGGAATCGAAACGTTCATTTAATACCAAAGCTCTTACATCACTTTCGGAAAATTCAAAAAGTTGTCCTTATTGTAAAGCTGATCATTTATTGTTGAAATGTGCGCAATTCTTAAATCTAACAGTCAAGAAACGATTGGAATTTGTAAAGGCAAAAAAACTATGTTTCAATTGCTTGTCTTCGGTCCACACAATCAAGGACTGTAAAAGTTCTAATACATGCAGAAAATGTCAGAAATTTCACAATTCGCTCTTACATTTTGATCGAAATGAAGAAAATTTCGATAAAGCAAATGGCACATCGAATCAAATCACAAACAAGACTAATAAATTAAGCAGTAATCTTTCTCCAAATGCTGATACATTTACTCCAATGGCAAGCAGCCAAAAGGTTAGTGACACTAATGAAACCAACCAAGCAAAGTCGATTAACGGTACTGCGCTGAATATTTCCAGTTCTTTTAATCAACAAGTTCTACTTTCAACTGCAATTATTTTCGTTAAGGGTAATGATGGAAAATTTATCTCGCTGAGAGCCTTGCTGGATTCCGGTTCTCAAAATAATTTCATTACTAAACAAGGTGCTGAGATATTGAATTTGAAGAAAAGAAAAATAAACGCTTCTATTTCAGGTATCAATGGTACAGTTATGGGTGTTAAGGAAAAAGCTATAGCAACCATCGCTAACGCTACTAGAGATTTTATTCGTACCTTACAATTTTTTGTTGTTCCAAAAATAACTCGCGTAACGCCTGATAGATATATAAACATTCCTGATGTTAAGCAGTTGCAACTCATTGGTTTAGCTGATCCAGAGTTTTATAAACCTGGTCAAATACATGTTTTATTATCTAACGAAATAATTTTTGATTTACTGGGGACAAATAGAATAAATATGCAAGACCTGATTCTCCATCAGTCAGTTTTTGGATACATCGTTAGCGGGTCAGTACGCATGCCGCAGCAAGGCAGTGTTGATAACTTTTGTGGGTTTGTGGAAAATGGGGATAATTTATCTGACAACATGAGAAGGTTTTGGGAAATTGAAGGTATTATTGAAGCAAAAAAAGTGAAAAGTCAGGAAGAGGAATTTTGTGAACAGCACTTTCTTCGTACACACACGAGGCAAGATGATGGCAGATATGTAGTGGAAATGCCAATTAAGGAGGAAGGACTTAGCCTTTTAGGGGAATCGAGAGAAAACGCTAGCAAAAGACTGAATTATCTACTTAAACGCTTCACTCGCAATCCCGCAATGAAACACTTATACGAAGATTTCATTAAGGAATATAATAAATTAGGCCATTCCGAAGAAATTGATGAAGGGGATAGCTCTAGTTTCTCATATTATCTTCCTCACCATGGGGTTTTCAGACCTGAGAAACCTAGCACTAAACTTAGGGTAGTGTTCGATGCCACTGCTCCTACGACTACTGGAATTTCGTTAAACGATATTCTGCTGAATGGAGGGTTAGTTCAAGACGAACTATTTGATATTATTTGCAGATTTCGAACGCATAAAATTGCCTTCACAGCAGACATTGTAAAAATGTATCGTCAGATTTTGATTAAAGAACATCAAAGAGATTTATTACGCATCTTATGGAAGAGTAGTGAAGAAGAACCAGTTAAGGTCTATAGACTGAAGACTATAACTTACGGTACTTCCAACGCACCATATCTAGCAACACGCACACTTAATCAATTAGCAGAAGACGAGAAAAACAATTTTTCGTTAGCAGTGCCAATAGTACAAAGGGATATTTATGTCGATGACGTACTCACAGGAGCCCATACTCTAATAGAGGCTAAAGAATTACAGTCGCAATTGATTAACCTATTATCACGTGGAGGAATGCGTCTGCACAGATGGTGTGCTAATCATCCTGATCTTTTGCAGTTTCCGGATGGACAAGAGGAATATTCTTTCAGTAATTTCGATGACGATCAGAGCATCAAAACTTTAGGATTATTATGGAATCCAAAGATAGATTGTTTTTCGTACAAATCAACGATCAAGAAACCAACTACTTACACAAAGAGAACAGTGTTGTCTGATATTGCTCGCATTTATGATCCATTAGGACTGCTTGGTCCAGGGATAACAAAAGCAAAAATCTTCATCCAAAGACTTTGGTTATTGAAGCTTGATTGGAACGATCCGCAACCCGAAAGGATAATTAAGGATTGGCAACTTTTTATTGATTCAATGCAATCTATCAACAATTTGAAAGTCAGTAGATACGTTTTACAGGATAGTTTTTCTGATATACAAATTCGTGGATTTTCAGATGCATCAGAACACGCATACGGAGTAGCCATCTATTTACGCTGTAGAAGTGACAATAATTTATCTTCACATTTGCTTTGCAGCAAGTCCAGAGTAGCTCCACTAAAACCGCTGACAGTACCTCGACTGGAACTCTGCGCAGCTGTACTGCTAGCACAGCTTGTTGCAAAGTTGGTGCCTTTATTGAAATTGGACATCAGTAAAATATGTCTGTGGTGTGACTCAAGCATAGTGTTAGCATGGCTTCAGAATCCCCCGCATGTACTAAAAACTTTTGTTGCTAATCGAGTGTTGCAGATCCAAGAGCTAACACATACATGCCAGTGGAATTATGTGCGTTCAGAGGAGAACCCAGCAGACCTTATTTCCCGAGGACTGAATTTTGACAAGCTGCATGATGCTGATCTGTGGTGGAAAGGTCCTCCATTCTTGAGTGAGGGTGTCATACCTAACAAGAACATTGACTTTGAACAATTAGAAAAAACAGAGACATTTTCTAATGAACTGAGAAAAAGAACTGACATTGCTTGTTTATGCACTTTGCCTTCAAAATTTATTGATAATGTCCTAGATATCACTAACAATTATTTAAAATTATTACGTATTGTTAGTTATATTTTCAGGTTCATTTGGAACTCTAGGTGTTCAAAACAGAAAGGAGCACAGAGAAGAACAGGAGGAGTAAGTTCAAAGGAGTTAAATGAGGCAGAATCCTTTTTAGTAAGAGAGGTTCAAAAATGTAGTTTTTATTCAGAATACAACTCCCTCGCACAAGGTAAACCCATTAATAATAAAAGTAATTTACTTTCTTTGAACCCTTTTTTGGATGCAAATAATGTAATGAGAGTAGGAGGCCGATTACAAGGGGCCAATGTAATGTTTTCGCAAAAACATCAAATAATTTTGCCTGTTAAATGCAAACTAACTAAGCTGATTGCTGAGCATTATCATCAGAAATATTTACACGTAGGTTCGCAAGCATTATTGTGTTTTATGAGACAGAAATTTTGGCCATTACAAGGTAGGAATTTAACTAGAAAGATTACCCATGAATGTATAATTTGTAGTAAAAATAAACCAGTCACTATCGAACAAATTATGGGGTCATTACCTGCAGAGCGCGTAAATCCAAGCTCACCCTTTAATCATGTCGGCACCGATTTTTGCGGTCCATTTTTTATTAGGTACAAGGGACAGAGGAAAGGAACTCTTCATAAGGTATATTTAGCTCTTTTCATTTGCCTTATAACAAAGGCAGTGCATCTCAAACTAGTGAGTGAACTCACCACTGACGCATTTATTGCCACCTTAAAGAGATTTATTGCTAGGCGCGGAAAATGCTCAATCATTTTCACAGACAATGCAAAAAACTTCGTTGGCGCAAATGCCGAATTGCAAAGAATTAACAATTTAATTAGAAATCCTGACAAAAATTTATCAGATTATTTAGGTGAAGAAGGAATAGTATGGAAGTTTATTCCCCCACGGACACCTAATTTTGGTGGACTATGGGAATCTGGAATAAAATCCGTGAAATATCACTTAAAGCGGATTGTAGGTAATGCAAGGTTGACTTTCGAGGAGTTATTAACTGTAGTAACTGAGATAGAGTCTGTTTTAAATTCTCGCCCTATTACTCCCTTATCTTCCGATGTAAATGATTTAGAGGCATTAACACCAGGTCATTTTCTCATTGGAAGACCCTTGAATGCTATAGTAGAACCCGAATTAATTGATATACCTGAAAACAGACTCTCAAGATGGAAACGAACTACCAGATTTGTCCAGTTGATATGGAATCGTTGGCATAGGGACTATTTAAACACACTACAGCAGCGTTCAAAATGGAAGGTAGAACAAACGAATATTGAAATAGGTATGCTAGTACTAGTTAAGGAGGATGAGCTTCCTGTTTGTAGATGGGTGTTAGGGCGCATTACAAGAATTTTTGCTGGAGTTGACGGTAAAGTTAGAGTAGTAGAAATACAGACAGCAAAGCGCATCATTAAGCGTGGAATTACAAAAATTGCAATTTTACCCCAAGAAGAAGCTTCCTAAGTTAGTTAAGTGTTAGCTTATTATTATAAAACTTGTATTGTACATTGTATTGTGTATAAAATTTTTATTGAAAATTGAATATTATTATATTGAATTAAGAGATGTTATTCGTATTGCATTATTGTATAAGGTAGTAATTGTACAATTTTGTAGGTTATTATGAGTATTATCGCACGAAATTATTGAAGTAACCCTTAAATGCCGGGGGGTATGTTAAGTCATTAAGACTATTTAACTGTAAGATTACGTCATTTTTTCTCTTCTTGGCGCCTTGCATGGCGCAGATGTTCATTACAGCAACCCTGTAAACGCTTACTCAGTTTTTTTTTATTGCTGTTGTTGTTAGTAGTAAGTCATCGCTTGAAAGATGGCACGCATTTGATTAAAGTTGTTGAATAAAATATTTAGTACAGTCCACTTCTAGTTAATTTGAAATTGTTGTATAACTTGTATAACAACGCACGCATCGCATGAACAATCCCTATTCAATGAAGTATGAAGAGAATCATCCCGATTCTATGCTGTTGATGAATCATCCAGATTCTATGCTGTTGATGAATCATCCTGATTCAATGAAGTATGGAGGGCATCATCTTGATTCTATGAAGTTCTGAATGAATCATCCTGTTTCAGTGACTTTTGAAGAGTAATGAAAAGCACAAAAATATAGTATGGTCATCGACGTCTTACGAACCAGGTGATAGAGTATAGGATATGAGTCAGACCAAACCAACATATTTCTGGCTTCTTCGCCGAGATGTCGTATGAGCAAAGAATCTCTCTCTCTCTCTCTTTTTACAGATTCTTTGGTATCATCCTTGAACCGGCAGGTTCGTTTCAACGGGCGCCTGGACGGAAGGGTCCTATCCCGATCGAGGGTGCGTCACTTTTCGAACTTTGTGAGCATACGTGTTGTTCGGCAGAGTGATTATGGCATGTCCATAAGCAATGTGGATGAAAAGCAATAGATGACATACAGTCCAGTTGAAAGATGATTTGACGATACCTGCACTTGGGGAGAAGTATTCGGAGGCTAACTCCTAGGTTGAAAGTCGCTGCGCTGAGGCATGGAAGGCGGCGTCGATGGGCGGAGAGAAATCTTGAAACCTTTAGGTCATGTGGGTGATGATGTCCAATGGGAGAAAAAGTTGGAAATTGGAAATAGAGCTGAGGGGTCTCATGCAAGCAAGTGTATTTTGTTCACAGATTAACGATAGAATTTACGAGTTTTTTTTTTTTTTTTTTTTTTTAGCCAGAGGGGAAGTCTGTAACACCACGGCTCAACGAGCGCCACCTAGCGGCTGCCGGAATAAACACCAGCGAAATAAAAAAAAAACTCTAGCCTTTAGTCGATGTGCGGGAGTCGTACCTGAATGATTCCTGCCGAAACCGAAATATTATTATTCCTCAGCAATTCGGTTTTCGTGCTGAACACTCAACTCAGGCCCAGCTACTGAGGGTAGTTGAAATCATTCACACAGGATTTCGCAGTGGAAAGCCTACAGCTATTGTTTATTTAGACGTAGCAAAGGCTTTCGACAGGTGTTGGCATATCGGAATTTTATTCAAGCTCATGCGACTTGAAATCTCGGCAAATTTTGTGCACATAATGCACTCTTACCTCACTAATCGTACCTTTTCTGTCAAAGTTAAATATTCTGTCTCTTCTCCTCGTCCTATCCTGGCGGGGGTGCCTCAGGGAGGAATTCTTAGCGCTACGCTCTTCAACTGGTATGTAAATGACATACCACAAACACCAAGTGTCGATCTAGCACTCTATGCAGACGACACAGCCATCATCTCACAGCACTCAACATTACATGCCACTCTCAATCACCTACAGCTGTATTTAACAGACTTGGAGTCCTGGCTCACTACCTGGAAAATCAAAATTAATGTCGCAAAAAGTGCCGCCACAGTTTTCTTTTCCAGAAAGAGGAATGTCCATAGTCAACTCCCTCCACTCAGATTATTTGAAGAAAATATACCCTGGGTGGACTCATACAAATATCTGGGAGTATATCTGGATGCGAAGCTGCTCTGGAATACCCATATCAACTACGCAATATCCAAAGCCCGTACTACAAGAACTCGACTGATGTCCCTTCTCAAAAGAACCAGCAACCTCTCTCTCAACAATAAGATCCTCCTGTACAAAAGCACCATCCTTCCGATCCTGACCTACGCAGCTGCCGCCAATAGCCACCTGAAGAAAATTCAAGTATTCCAGAGCGTCACGCTTCGTATTCTGACAAATGCTCATTATTTCGTCCGTAATGAAGTGCTTCATAACGATCTCAAAATTCTACCCCTTGATGCCTTTTTCCGGCAAAATTCGGCCAAATTCTTTAATAGATTATCACAGATCGAAAACCCAGTCTTGCACTCACTTCCTGCTTATGATCCAGCTGAGCCCAGCTCAGCTAAGCGACCTAGGAGCGTTCTAGATAGAACATTCAACATCTTTCCTAGGAAGCCTAAGCGGAGGTGTCTGCTCGACTAGGAATTCTTTCTAAAAATTTTTAAAATTAACTAGCACTTCACGGGCCTAACCCGGCGACCCTTAACTATCTCTATATTACCACATGCCCGCCGGACCTAATTCGGTCTCGTTTCTCGGTTCTATATCCGTGCTGCTATAGTTAACATGCTCCTCCACTTGCCAAGACCTCATCTTTTCATAAAACACGGTCCAGACAATTAAGATTCAAAATACAATAGCTTTAGATACTCGTTAATATTTTATCAGTCAACTTAAACTATTTAACTCTTAAAACTTAAATAATTATTCCAATCATTAAAAGCTATCTCTTTCATAATGCTACTCCAAACACTTTTACGATATAAATTTTTGTTTCCAGCAACCTGCATGTAAATATACAAGCTTGCATATCTTCAGTTATCATCTTCAATCAGGTAAATCAGTTTAATCCTGTCCCTATTTTTATTTCTCCCCCCTTTTTAATCCACCTCTCTTCTCCAACTTAAACCACTTTTCCTCGCCTGTCTTTCCTTAACTCTCTTAAAAACTTCTCCGTCTTTTTTACAGTTAACTTTCTTCGCGGTTCTTTCCGCTTCAAAAGTTGCTCCTATTCTTCCTTCGCCACGGGCGGTCGGAGAACTTTTTCGCCTCTTGAATCCTCTTCCCCCCCTTCTCTTCGCTCCTCCATCCCTTGCTTTGAGCTTTAGTCGTAAGACTCTCTCCCCCCCCAGCCCATCCCCAAGGCATTAGCAACTACTGCGGTTTTCCGTATTACCTAATATACCTTTCCCAAGCCCTGGAAAATTATGTTTCCCGGCTGATTGTCTTCCAACCTTTCCGATTCCATTAATGCAATGCATTCAGGAATTCGCCTTTAATCATCACCTCTCTCTCTTTCAATCTTGTAAAACAAGTTGAAAGCAGAAAGAATTTTTCGTCCTTAGTGTGGACTCCTTACTCACTTCCTTCCCCGTAAACCCTTAACGGTGTCCTTCATTCCCCTTTAGCCAGTGCTTTTTCTTAATCACTTCAGTTTTCTTAACGAAGTTGTGGAGGTAATTGCATTAAGTTGCAAAGGTACTCCGGAAAATATCGCCTTGGGCCTTGGGAGTCGTGAACTAAGCATACTGTTTCCCCGAGATTTACTTTGTAACTTAAATGTGTAATTTGTAATGTTAATCCCTTAATTATAATGTTTTATCTTATTTGTGCTTTTTCAATTAAAACTACTTAAAAAGGCCAAGTGAGTCTTTTATTTATGTTAGTTTTAGTTATATAACTACTTTATTCATTTGTTATACATTAAAATATTTTCTGATTTATTTAACATAACTATCAGGATTACTAAATGTGTTGAGAATTTCCATACATGGCTTCTGCAGTGTGACTACATGTTTGTGTAGTGAACTTTGATTTTCATGAACGGGAAAAAAAAAAAAAAAAAAAAAAAATACAATCTCAGAATAAGTAATTTTTTTGTTTTCCAAATCCTCTGTTTAGCTGTAAAAGTAAATTCATTTCAAGTAGTCTGTGCACTTTTTACGATGTAATTACTGAAATGTGTATGCAGTATAAAGTAAAATAAAAAATATCCGGAAAACTCTTGAGATTTTGGATAATCGAGCATATAAGAAATAAAATACTGTAGAAAAGTAAGTGAATGGATGAATAAACTACTAAAAAGTCTAACATCATAAAAACAGTTCTTATTTGTATCAACTTGACTAGTAAGTGAATGGATGAATAAACTACTAAAAAGTCTAACATCATAAAAACAGTTCTTATTTGTATCAAATTGACTATCAAAATCCAATATTTAATATTATACAAGATTTTGAAAAAAAAAATACATGCTGCTGATCTTTGGAATATGATAACGGGTGATTTTTCCAACGGTTGTTATGCGGAATAAGATTGCAAGTTGAGACTTTAAATATGAAAAATAGTAATCTGAAAAATTGAAGTAGTAATTTTATATCCAACAATTTCTGATAAATAACTTCCATGTTTTAAGTAATTAAAATATATATTTTCAACCACTTGTTATTAATTTTATAAAGAATCTTCCATAATTAAAATTTTATTTACTTTCATCTATTTTAATTTTTGCCATTATAAATTTCATACCACTTTTTTAAGATTTCATAGTTGCTAAATTCAGCGAACAGAATAGGATATTTTTTTTCCTGACTTCCTTTACAATTTATTTAGTTATTTTATATATTTTATGCAAGAAATGGATTTATATGCAATAGATATTTACAAATGTGTTTGGACAATATATATACAAAAAATTTTTTAAAAGGAAAATTTATAATCCTTCCAAGAATTTTCGTCCATTATGCTGCTGGAAACTGATCACTTAAATGTACGAGTATAACGTATTTCTTTCATCTTCCTAGCATGCCTTCGTGGTGTAGTGGTTCTGCACGCTGGACCGGTATTCCAGAGGTCCGTGGTTCGATTCCCGTTCATCTCTCCAGCTTTTCCAATTAACCTAATGTCTCTACAGTGGCGCCCGAACTAAAAGGGTGTTGGAAGATTATTCTCCTCACCCAGGATTTGGCGAATGTGTCTCCTAAGAACCCTAATCGCCCTTTATATAAGTATATAAGGTATATAAGGAGTATATAAGGTATTTCTCCCGCCTTTTTAGCGTGCCTTCGTGGTTCTGCACGCTGGGCCGCTATTCCAGAGGTCCGTGGTTCGATTCCAGGGGAAAGCGACTTCTAATTTTTCACCTTGCGTGCTTCCAAAAAAATACCTACTGTCTCTACAAATGTATAAAGAAAGAAATTTAGAACCAATTTTTCAAAAAGATTAAAAAATGGAAATTCAAATTAACTTGATAAAGTCCTATAAATGTAAAATATTAAATATTCTTTTTAAACTAGTGAAATCTTTTTAAATTGGAAGATATTTTAATGATTTTACTTTGTATTTTTGCCATTTTCCTTTGCTTTGAGGAGGACCAGAATTTTCGGGTGAACTATTAAGATTAAAAAATATATTCAAATGGTCCATCAGCTGAATCTGGATACAAAAAAGCAAGAATTTTGTTTTAGAAGCGGAAATGTAATTAAGTTCGACATACCTCCTCTTAACGATGTTATGTTGCAGTTGGTGGGATTCCTCTTCTTTCTTGTTCTTTTATACTCTTTTACTTTTTTTGTGATGGTTTATTTTAATTTTTACATTTTAAAATATTCTTATTTTATATTCATAGGATTTTATGAAGCATTAGAATTTCAATTTAGTCTTTGTGAAAAATTGGTTCTAAATTTCTTTCTATATATGTGTAAGAACTCCTACACTCCTAGAAAAAACTAATTTACGTATTTATTTGCCCCACATTTTCATTTTGAAACATTTTATCACATGCTTTTCCTCAATATTTTAAAAGTTGATTTTTTATTGAACTGAAATATATAATATGGAAAATTTCTATCATAAAACATAATTCAGAACTGAAAAAGGAAATAAATAGACATAATGTGGGGTATTTGATCCTCTTTCTCTAATAGTCATTTGAAACATTTTACCGTGTATTTCCATTCAGCTGAAACAGTAAAAATGTAGAAAAATTCCCACAGAAACATAATTCGGCTGAGAAACAAAACAGGAAAAAAATGGGTTGGCATCAGGAAATTTATTGGTCTAAAACAGGTGTTCTTAAATGTTTTTCAGTTGCGACCCCTCCTTATCCCTGAGATTTTTTCGCGACCCCAGAACCCCAAAATATTTACCAAAATTTTGTGGGACCCCATAAAGCCTTGCGAAAATCCGACACACGCGTGAGTGAAACTATCAATTTTTTCAACTGTACTGTAATATATTATTGCAGTTTTAGGTCATTAACTAATTATTAAAATAATTTCTTATTTTAAGGCATAGAACAATGTGGAAATGTTTAATAAGTAACAGACGAAATGACAGTGTCATGTGCAAACCAAGTAAAACGAACGTTTATATTATAAAAAGAATGCGTTGAAACGTTTTCGTTTTTCTCTTTGTCTGTTTTGTCTTATCTTTATCTATTTTCAGATACATTGTGTAAAAATATTTGGTAATTGTAAAATTATTATAATAAGCGTAGAGACATTAGGTTAATTGGAAA
Source organism: Stegodyphus dumicola (assembly GCF_044657685.1). Classification (NCBI taxonomy): domain Eukaryota; kingdom Metazoa; phylum Arthropoda; class Arachnida; order Araneae; family Eresidae; genus Stegodyphus; species Stegodyphus dumicola. The sequence continues at coordinate 79,567,835 of NC_140769.1, read as the reverse complement.
AGCCGGAGAAATGAAAAATGAGCAATCGCCTTCACCGGGAATCGAGGAATACCGGCCCAGCTTGCAGAACCACTACACCACAAAGGCACGCTAGGAAAGCGGGAGAAATACCTTATATACTTCCCTTTTCAAAGAGAAATGGGGTTTTAGGAGTCCCATTCGCCAAATCCTGGGTGTGTAGAATCATCATTAAAACCCTTTTTAGTTCGAGCTCCACTGTAGAGACATTAGGTTAATTGGAAAAGCCTGAGAGATGAAAAATGAGCAATCGCTTTCGCCTGGATTCGAACCACGTACCTCTGGAATATCGGTCCAGCGTGCAGAACCACTACACCACGAAGGCACGCTAGGAAAGCGGGAGAAATAACTTATAAAAGAAATACCAAGACTGCTAAAATTTTTTTCGACCCCCTTGCTGTAGATGAGGGTTGCGATCCACAGTTTAAGAAACTCTGGTCTAAAATAACATTACAATATTTGACTTTGTTAGAACATTGAATAACTGAGACTGGTGCGGTTATGGCAGGTGTGCAAAATTTTAGAATTTACAGAAACATCAAATAGCAAAATTTTTGGAATTTAGGACCCACAGAGATTGCATAGCACAGCAAAATGTACCTACTGAAGTTAATACTCCAGTGCATGGTTCTATTCTTGTAAGAAGTGTATGACTGAATGCAGAAATGCATTTTGAGTAAAGATGGCTAGGTCAACATTGTGTGATATGTCATTCATGTAAATAAGGAATAAAATTGATTGTACATTAGGTTAAATAACCTAACTCATTCCTTGTAAATAGTGTGCGAGAGTATTGTAAATGTTAATAATCAATGCACACAAGCTATGGACATAACATATTCACTTTTCACATTGGGCAGTCAATGTTTATCCATTTTCACATAAGTCATACTTTCCCGTAGTTTTGAAAATATTCCGTTGCATGCTGTTCTGTTGAAGACAAGTCTGAAATCATTTTTTTTTAAATGCAATTGATAACTTATATCGTTTTTTACAGAATTTAAACCACTTATTGAGATTTAATCGGGTTTACATGAATACAAAGCGGTATATCCAGTTATCCATTATCACTCTGTTGTGCAAACTGGAAGTCATGAACAAATTTGAGGGGGTCGCCAAATTGAAAATAATTTATTTGATAATAAAAGATATACGGCATTTGAAGAAAATTTTGGATGTTTTTTAACATTTGCCAGGAATTTTAAATTAAACATTTCCATATTTTAAATTTGATTTTATTGTTTTCCACTTGATTTGTGTATTATGCTTAATAATTTCCAAACAGCTCGAATCGAATTTCAAAGCAATTGCATAAGCGCAGCTAAGATATAGTTTTTTCGGCTTTCTTAGTAGTGTCTTGCATGCAATTTGTAATTGTAATAAGCATCGTTTATAAACTATGTTCTTATTTCTAATCAAATTTGTTGTCAAGGTCAAGTAAGCACATAACATTTTTTAAGTATTGGAAAATTCAGTAGCGTGCTCGAAGGACGGTAAAAACAATTTTGTTTCAATTGCAATTTTGTTCATGATGGTTAAATAGCCCAAAATAGATACCCAATATTCACAAGAGAAATGGGATGGATGGACCAATATCAAATAAACTTAGAGAAAATCTATTAATGAAAATGCAAAAAAAATTAATCTGCTGGCTCTCTTTCCGCTTCTAATAAAAAATGAGTAAATACCAAGAGGAGTTTATTTTATGCTGTTTTACATTATGCATTATCAATGGAAAATGAATATCCATTGTGTCTTAAATGCAGTAAAAACTTGGCACATGAAAGCATGAAACCTACGAAATTAAGAACACATTTAGAAACTAAACATAATGATTTAGTAAATGAATCTGAATTTTTTTTAATAATAAGCTGAGAGCATGAAAAATTAAAATGTATTTTGGAAAAAATATACAACAGTTCCTGAGAAGACTTTATGGGCATCTTCAAAAGTTTCATATTTAATTGCGAAAAATTTAAAACCTCATGCAATTGGAGAATCGCTCATTCTTCCTTCAATTAAAATGACATCATTTATGCATGGAGGAAAATATAGCAATGATTTAAAAACAATAGCATTATCAAGAGATAGCGTTTCTCGCGAAAGTTCTGTCATATCAGACACTATGGAATACAAAAATCCTGTCTTTGCAACACAACTCGATGAAGCTACCAACATTACTAAAATGTCTCAATTCATTGTTTATGAGATACGTTTTTGATGACGACGCAGTAGAATATTTTTTATGTTGTAATATTTTGGAAGGAAAAGCAACTGGAGAGAAAATATTTGAAATTATTAACAGATATTTTGAAACAAATAATCTTACCTAGACACACTGTGTCACAGTTTGTACTGATGCTGCTGCTTCAACATTAACAGGTAATAATAAAGGACTAAGAGGGTTAATAATGAAAATTGCTCCTCATATAGTATTCAACCATTGTATGACACGTGGACAAGTTCTTGTTGCAAAAGACATTGATGAAGAACTGCACAAAATATTGCAGGGTTATTACTGTAATTAATTACATTGAAAAGCAAAATTCTAAACAGTGGTCTCTTTTTAATACGCTGTAATGAGATAAGTTCTGTGTATGAGAGATTATCAGCAAAGTCAGTTGGCTTTCACACAGAAAAATACTGTGACATATTTTCGATTTGAGAAATAGTTTACATATTTTTGGAAGAAAAGGAACATACATCAGCAAGTTCATTCATTAATAATGATTGGTTAGGAAAACTCGGTTATATGGTAGACATTTTCTAAAAACGTAACAATCTGAATTTCTCTATATAGAGAGAAATTACAAATATTTTAATACTGAGCACCAATATTGAAGCTTTTAAAACTAAGCTAATACTTTGACAAGGAGAATTGAACAAAAACAACAGAAACATGTTTTTCAGAATTTACCAAAGAAAATAACACAGGTTTCTTGTTTAAAACGACATATGATAAAATTGACAGAACACCTTTTGAAAAATTTCTAAATAAAAAATTAGGTTGGATCCATGACCCATTTTCCTTTGGTATTTTCAATTCCAATATACCCCTAAATGAAAAAGAGCAATTAATTGATATTTCAAGGGACGGAATACTGTGTATTCAAGTTATGTCTCGAACTAGCTAAAATTTTTAATTACCTATTGGAAACGAACCGATTTAAGAGGAATAAAAGTAAATTATTATGTATCTTACATAAAATTGTATACTAAACCTTTAGCTTCTATTTTAAAAATTTAAAAATGCTTAGGTTACATTGCTCTGTTACATAAGCATTGAAAGTGGAATTCTCACTGAAATAGAAATAATTTTACTATTGAATTAACAAAGAGAATTTTTTTATTGAAATATTTTTTCTCTGTGCCGTTTAGTTGCATCTACTACAAAATAAAGATTAAAGAACTATTTTTTAAACATCTTGAATTTGTTAACGTATTTATCTACGAAGCACTAGATTAGGTAGTTTTTATTATGTTATTGACAAATATAGTTTTTTTAACAAACACAAATTTTCAGCGGAGATAAATAGTTCTCAAAAATAAATGTGTTTTCAAAGCGGAAATAAATAATAACTGATAAAGAGAAAATCCAGTTAGAACACTCACATTTCTAATTGATTTAGGTCTGTTTCCGCGATTCCTGTTTGCGCGTTTTTAAAAAATCTTCCTGTTTGCGCGAAATCGGGGAGTACAGTCCCCCTCCCAAAGTTCCTCAGGAGATGTCAGGATGAGTCATAAGAAGAGCTGGGCAGTTCCTTTGTTAGTCATCTTCTTGACATTGTTAGACAGAAGACGTGTCTTAGTTTAGGCTCCTCTCGAAATCTTTAGTTTCATTCCACTTTAAAATCTTTAGTATTAGCTGTTATTTTTCGTATCTAAATCAGTATGGATGTTTTAGAGATTATTGAAACTAAAAGGAAAAAGCCTTTAGCCCTTTACAAAGGTTATCGATATCGAATTCGGAATAAAAATAAGGAAAATGTAGTTTATTGGATTTGCATAAATGAAAAAACTAAAAGCTGCAAAGGCTCAATTAAGACCAAGAAAGAAGTTGTTTTAGAAGAGAAAATTCATTTATGTCAACCTGATACAGCATATTCTTTAGTAAAAAAACAAATATTTGTAGCAAAAATGAGAGCGAAAGAAGAAAATGTTCCACTTTCTCAAATTTACAATGAAGAAGTTGGAAAACTATAAAATCAAGGCTTTGACACATTAACTAATATTCCGCAGGTTTTAAGTGTTAAAATAGGTCTATACAAATCTAGGCAAAGTGCCGAAGGATACGATCGAGAAGCTACATATATGGAAGATTTAGAAATTCCTAATGAATTATTAGCAATGGATGATAACTTTAGTTTCTTGTTGTTCAATGATTTAAAAGATAGCCGAATTTTGGTATTTTCAAGTAAGAAGGGAAGAGAAGCAATGAGAAGCGGCAAAACTTTCTTTATGGATGGAACTTTTAAAAGTTGCTCAAAGCTTTTCTCTCAAATTTATACTATCCATGTTGATATCGGAAGTACATCTTTTGCATCTAATGGTTCTGTGAGACTAAAGGTGCATCCAAGAGATAATAAGAGGTTTTGTTAACAATAACAACATTTATTTACAAGAAAATATACGAAAATTTCAATCAATTAGAGATATATTATTAGGCATCTCTGCCTTCCACGTCTTACACCTTTAGTATCCTGCCTGCCACTGACTATTAGGACGAACGCAGCGCCCTCTAGTCAGAATGACGCTGGAAATACGTAATACTCCCCACCTGAACTCACTTGAGTTCACTTACCATTGAATTTCAACTAAATTTACATTCAGGAACCATTTAAAATTACAAGAATAAAAATATAAATAGCATATTATATCAAATACAAAGCTTCAAAATTATTCAGTGACTTAACATACAAAAACCAATTACACTTTTAACTTTCAAAGAAAATTGTTCAGATATCAAGCATTAAAATATAAGCACAATTAAACTATAATTAATACACAGATAGAACATTAACAGGTTGCAACTCAATTAAACTAACACAATTAAGGATTAATTTCCAAATTATACACAAGTTGTACTGAGCGTTTTATTTGTCCTTTAGGAGTCTGAATAAGAAGAGAACGAACTTTTCCATCTCTTCCTGGATATAGCTCTAAAATTTTTCCCATCATCCACATATTTCTGGGATAACGCTCATCATTAATCAAAACAATATCATTCACTTTAAATGAAACTATTTTACCTGGTTGTGGAGAAATATAAGCTGATCTTAGATTAAGTAAATATTCCTTTCTCCACCTGTTCCAGAAGTGATTCAAAAGTGTTTGCTGATATTTATATTTCTTTACCAAAGAATTCCTATTAACATTTAAATTTTTATTTTTATGTTTTATTACAGGTAAAGACACCAATCTTTTACCAATAAGAAAATGAGATGGGGTGAGTGGAGAGGGTTCTGAGGGTTCGTTGTACAGATACGTGATAGGCCTGGAATTAACCAGAGCTTCAATTTCCGAAAAAAAGTTTCCAATTCCTTCAAAGAAAGATAGGATCGTCCAACAATTTTCTTTAAGCAGGTTTTAACCGTCCGTATCTGTCTCTCCCAGAAACCTCCCCACCATGGACTTTTTTCAACTATAAAATTCCAAACTATACCTTTAGAAGCAAACAAATTTTTAACTTGATCATTATCTATCTGATTCCACCATTTTTTCAATTCACTATTTGCTTTTTTAAAAGCTTTGGCGTTATCAGAATATATAGTGGAACATAATCCTCGACGAGAAACAAATCGTCGAAATCCTAACAAAAAGAATCAGCACTTATGTTAAGAACTACTTCTAAGTGGATAGCTCTTGTCACTGCACAGCTGAATATAAGTAAATAACACTTTGAATTAAAATCACGAACAAAAAATGGTCCGGCAAAATCCACACCACATACATCAAATGGTGGATGCTCTTGAATTCTATCAGGCGGTAAAGGGGCAACCACCTGCATTCCAGATTTCACTTTGAATCGTCTACAAATCAGACAGTTATTTAACACTTTTTTCACAAATTGACGACCTTTAACAATCCAGAATTGTTCTCGTAAATGTGTTAAAGTTGCATCAACACCTAAATGGCACATTTTAGTATGAGAATCACAGATAAGTAGTTCAACAAATTTATCATTAGATGGAAGAAGCCAAGGATGTTTGGCTCGCATATCGTTACTTGAAAACTGTAAACGTCCCTTTAAACAAAGTAAGTTATTATCATCAAGTTCAGGATTCAAATTAAATATGCGTGAACTCTTATCGATAGTTCCTTTAGAAAGAAGTTGGGTAACTTCTGTACTATAATGTTTGAATTGAGTAGCTTTGATCCAAAAACGCAAAGCTTGCTCGAGTTCTGGAGCACATATAGGTCCATTTAATTTTGTAGAATTAGGTTTAGAATTGTGCACAAACCTTTTAATCCAAGCAGTAACACGTAGTAATCTACTTAATTCGCTGAAGTCATTAACGTCCAGTAACGACGACATAGGTAAGTTTCCATTAGCTGAACTGGTTACAATGGAATTAACCAGTGTAGTCCGTCGCTCTTTCACTATAACGCGTTCATCACAGATGTCATTAAAATGTTGTAGCGATTCTTGAAGAGGCCATGAGTGAAGAGGTTTAGACAACCAAACAGGGCCTGACCACCACAGAGAACTTGTAAGAATCCTCCTAGCCGATTCTCCTCTAGTAGTAAGGTCTGCGGGATTGTCGGAGCCACTGCAATGGTTCCAACACTCTGGTAGAGTCAGCGACTGCACTTGAGCTACTCTGTTGGCGACAAATGGTTTCCATTGTTTAGAAGATCCCTTCAACCAATGAAGGACGATTTGAGAGTCGCTCCAAAAGAAAATTTGTTTCGCGAAATTAGGAAAAAGACCTTGTAAATAATTTCCTAAACGTGCAGCGAGGAGTGCTGCCATTAACTCTAATCTTGCAAGAGTCAAAGTTTTTAAAGGAGCAACCTTACTTTTTGACATTATAAAGCTCACTTTGATTTGGCCATTGTAATTCACATACCTTAGGAACGCAACAGCCCCATATGCCTTGGGACTGGCGTCACAAAACACATGAAGAGAAACTTCACTTATTTCTACACTTTCAAAAAACCTTCTTTCAATAGATACTGATTCAAGTTCACAAAGTTCAGAACACCAGGTTCTCCATTTATTTTGTAGGTCACTTGGCAAATCTTCATCCCACTGTAGACCACGTTCCCACATCTCTTGCAGAAGAATTTTCACAGTGATTACAAAGGGACTGATCAGTCCACATGTTTCAAATATCTTTGAAATAACTCTCAAAACGTGACGCTTGGTGATTCTAGCATCAATGGAATCCCTAACATCTCTTAAATCTAATTTAATTTTATCCTCAATCGGATCCCACTTCAATCCCAAGAAACCTGTTCCTTGCCCGAAGTCAGTATTTTCCTCATATCTGTTTTCATTCCAAAGTTTATACAATTCCGGACAATTAGTTTTTAATTTCCTCAAATGAAATCCCGCTGCTTTTAATATCTTTATTGCCGTAGATGTTAAATGATAAGCATCTTGAGCGGTATTGGCTCCATAGCAGAGATCATCAACATAAAGAAAAGAATTTAACATGTCATAACATTTTGGGTGATGTTCCTTAAATTTCTTTATGTGAAATTTCAAAACGCAAGCCAAGGAAAATGGCGAAGTAGTTAAACCGAATGGGAGACGATTTAAATGGAGAGTTTCGGTTGAATGACCTACCTCTTCGGAAAACCACAAAAATTTAAGGTATTTTCTATCTTCCTCCGCAATCTCTATCATAAGAAAAGCTTTCTCTATATCTCCGCAAAATGCTACTTGATATTCTCGAAATTTAAGAATTATGTCCAATAAATTTGCATAAAGATTTACTCCTGATTCTAGAGACTCATTAAGAGATTTATTATTTTCATTAGCCTTACTGCTACAGTCATAAACAATTCTAACTCGAGTTGTTTCCTTGTCATCCCTAATTACCGCTCTGTGGGGCATATAATATCCTGAATTTTTATCTTCATTAACACATTTTCCCACAATCTGACATTCTAACTGATCCGATATAATTTGTTTATACTGGTCATAAATTTCTTGATTTTTATTTAGTTTTTGCTTTAACGAATCAAAACGCTTTTTCGCAACGTCATAATTAGAATTCAACCCAACTGCAGGTCCCAAGTTTTCCTTCCACATCAATCTACAAACGTACCTTTCCCCATTAAATTCCAAAGAAGTTTCAAATTTTTCAATCAATTGATTATCCCATTCAGAAAAGTTTTGTTTGTCTGACTGAAATTCTTCTATTTCCCAAAATTTTTTCAAATCGCACAAAATGGAAGAAGAGTCCATGACTAAACATACATTTTCATAATTATTAGTCAATTTATTACTTCCTTTCACTCCCGCAAGTAACCAACCGAAAGAAGAATTTATCGCAGTAATGTTTTCATTTAACTTTACTCTCTCTTCATAAACAATATCCCAAAATGAATCGCATCCGATAAGTATTTCCGTCTGGCAGTCGCCAGAAAATGAATCAGCCAAAGGTAAACCTTTTTCCTTCAACGCACTGCGAATAGATACATCAGGAATTTTCAAGGACAAATTAGATATATAATCCGTTATGACAGCTTCTAACTCGTACGATTTCGAACTTTGATCCCTATTGCGCAACGTCAATGAAACGATACCGTATTCCTTCTCACGTGCTATTTTGTCTCCGAAAGCAAAAATAGCTATTCTTTCGTAGCGTATTGGCTTTAATTTTAATTCTTTAACTAATCGAGATGAAATAAAACTTCGATGACTACCATTGTCTAAAATAACATTAGTTAAGACTGAATTTTTATCCCAACAGGCTAAAACTGTACATGTTTGCAAAAAGGGCTTATTTTTGGTACATATATTACTATGAGACACAGAAACATTCTCGGCGCTTTTATTAGATTTAGATTGTGAGTCATTCAAAACAGTTTCGCTTTCCACTTGCTTCTCACAACCTTTCAAAGTAACATTAACGGGTTTATTTTTTCTACACACTGACTCATGATGAAAATTGCACGATATTTTTGCCCTGCATACACGAGACACGTGATATTTCTGGAAACAACACCAGCATCTAGCTTCAGTCCTAAGTTTATTTATTTTTTGTTCTACATCCAATTTTTTACAACTTTAGGAATCGTGATGACCGTCACAGAATAAACAAGCATTTTTTATGTATTTAACGCTGAAGCGGTTGATATATTTTTAGGCTTTGAATAGTTTTTCTGATAAGTTTGACCACTTTGATAATTTTGGGAAAAGGATCGTTTTGTTTCGTAACTTTTTAGGGGGCTCATCACAGTTTCGGCAATTTCCCTAGATTCGACTTCATTCCTCAAAAACGTAATAATTTCCGAAACCTCACAATTCACTTCCCTGTTTCGTTTTCGGTGAAAATCTAACACCAAATCTTGTGGTAGCAACTTCAATAATACTGGATTCAATAAATGCCCATATGAACCCTCCGTTACATTTAATGAACGCAAATTTCTTATATTAACTTCTATTTCATCGTATAATTTACGCAAACCCTTAACATTAGACGAACTTCTCACGGGTTCTAAGCTTAATAATTTAGTCATGTAAGAATTTATAATAGAATCAGTTCTACCATATCTTTGTTTTAAAAGCTCAAGACATGAGTCATAGTTTTTCTCATTTAATTCAAAACCCGCAACAACGTTATATGCAGGACCAGAAAGAAGAGATTTTAAATATTGGAATTTTTCAATTTTCGTAAGTGAATTGTTTGAACCGATTGCGCTATCAAAACAGTTTAAGAATTCCATAAATTTGCCAGAATCACCATAGAATCGCGAAATTTCTAATTTTGGTAATTTTAAAGCCGTAACAGTGTTTTCCGAAACACTAGATGTGTTAAGAACTGAAGAAGTCCGCTGAACATTTTCTGCTGCTAATTCTTTAATTTTGCTTTTTAGTTTAATCTTAGCTAACAATATTTTGTCATCGTATTCTTCCGAAGCTTTTAATTCACCTTTAAATTTTTCCGGATCGTCTATGAGTGCTTCCACCTCTAAATCATGGCTTTTCAACATCTGCTCTTTCGTTTCTAATAGTTCCAGTAGTTCTGATAATGAACTTACGTCTTCGACGGCTTCATCAAGCTTCTGCACTCTTTTAACAAGTTTAGTAACACTAGCGCGAACGTTACTTCTTTTTTCAATTATTTTCGAAAGCTTATCCATATTAACTCCGAATTTGTGAGTTCAAAAGGTCTTACCTCCACAGTCCAGTATGCAATGTTACGTATCCAAAAGCGTACGTAAAGTATCCAAACTTCTCAGAAATATAATCCAGTAATGATGACTAATTACTTCCGGTATTCCACATTCGCGGACAAGATGCACCAATTTTGCATCTAATGGTTCTGTGAGACTAAAGGTGCATCCAAGAGATAATAAGAGGTTTTGTTAACAATAACAACATTTATTTACAAGAAAATATACGAAAATTTCAATCAATTAGAGATATATTATTAGGCATCTCTGCCTTCCACGTCTTACACCTTTAGTATCCTGCCTGTCACTGACTATTAGGACGAACGCAGCGCCCTCTAGTCAGAATGACGCTGGAAATACGTAATAACATCTAACGAGTTTAATGTTGTTCCTGTGTTGTTTTGCTTACTTCCCGATAAGCGAAAGCAGAGTTATGAGAGATTATTTCGTTTAATTAAAAATCATACTTCTGATTGGGATCCTAAAGAAATTGTGATGGATTTTGAAATTGCAGTTATAATTTCGCTGAAAAATATTTTTCCTTCTTTAAATATAAGAGGTTGCAATTTCCACTTAAATCAATGTCTGTGGAGAAAGATTCAAGATTTGGGACTTGTTAACGAATATAGGCATAATGAAGAAATTAGATCCCATCTCAGAATGTGCGCGTCCCTTGCATACATACCCGCGGAATGTGTCGATGATGGTTGGCTGGGCATACAAGAAAGTTCACCTCGTAATGCAAGATTAGAGGCATTTTATGATTACTTTGTTGAGCAGTGGCTTGAAAATGACGTCGTAAGTATACAGATGTGGAACTGCAATGAAAAATTGCACAGGACAAATAATATTTTGAAGGATGGCATCATAAATTAAATTCTGTTATTAGGAAAATCCATCCTAAAACTCTAGAACTGATAAAATTTTTGAAAAACGGAGCTAAGGAAAGTGATTATTTTATAGATCGTCGTTATGTAAATTTAGAAGGGAAAAGAAGGAAAACAAGTGTGGTCAAAAAAGAGGAAAGAATCCAACGTATTATGCAAGAATTTTACTCATCACAAAATATAAGAAAGTGATTATTATCTAATTTCTACTTAGAAAGTGATTATTATCTCTTTCTTATCTATAAAAATTCGATTAAAACATATGAAAATTTTCTCTAAAAATAACTTAATAATATATATATATATATATATATTTTTTTTTTTTAAAGGAAAGTGACTAACATCACACAACTTTTAAACACGCCAGTATTTTTACTGCCAGTCCTAAGCCTGGAAAAGTGTGAAGGAAAGTTGAATTTTCTCTGTTATTAAATTGATAATTTTAGTTATAAGATATTTTCTGCCTCCTTTCCGCATGCCTTCATGATTAGTTGGAAGCATACTCGGGCGTGTATTCGAGAGGTTCAGGGTTCGAGACTCGGGGAGGGCACTGCATATTTTTCACGTTTGCTGCATTGATTAAACCTAATAACGTCACACTGTAATCAAATTTATTAAATTTTCTAATCGTAGCATGCATTTTAAGGGATTATCAGAGATTTCGAAAGCACGAATTTTAGGGGATTATCAGAATATCCCAATATTCGACGAATACTGAATTCTCCACTTTTTAAATATCCATCGTCAGAGTAAACTAAAGTCGTTTAATATTTGCCTTAAAGAAGCTGGTTGTACTTACTCTTCAGTTACAACTGTTGAACCAGTGTTTCCGAAGTTTTTAACATTGCCACCATACGAATAAATTAAATTGTGAATCGCATTTACAGTTAGAATTGAAAGTGACTCACAAAGTACAGTTTCTCTTAAAAAAAGAAGCTAGAGGAATAGGAGATTTAGAAAAAGAGCATTTTAAAATGAAATAATATCAAATAAGTTAATAATAATTAATAATTTCATTATATACAAATACAGATGTGTATATAAAAATAAATGATTTAAAATATACTCTTTAACTATTTATATTTACTGTTAATAATTACTAACAAGTATATACACATAATTAATTATTTTAAATTAGTATGATAAATATATACAATCACTGCTGAATCGTGCGCTATGCTTCTGGAATTTCTGAATTAAATCTTTGAAACTAACAAATTTACCTTTGACAATTATAATAAATTTATCAATGGTAATGTATTTCGATATTTCGTATTGGTATTTGGATGTAATTGATATTCCGATGAATGCAAGTATAGCAAGTTCATTTAATCAAGATTCAGATGCTATATTTCTGAATTAAGACTTTGACAATTTACAGCTTGGAAAAAAAAGCTTCTTTTGGCTAGGACAAAGCTTTCTCAGAAGCTGCCTTGATATTCGAGGTATATTTTCTTCTCATCTGCCTTTCTTTTCGCAAAGAATATATATTCTGAGATTTTATTATAATTCACCTTTATGCAGAATTTCGGAAGAATACTGTTTTTACTTTAGGAAACGATCTTTTAGTTCATTGCCAAAATCATCGCAGAGTTTGAACATCTCTTCCTTTTTAAATACAGTACTTCATTTATGCAAAGATATACAAAGACTCCGTAAATATCTTTCGATTATTTCTTTTAAAAATTCTTTTTTTAAATCTAAAAAATTTTTGCTTTCCTACGTTTCGGAAGAGGCCAACGCCCAGTCGGTCCCCCATTATGGAACCCCTTTGGAAGGGGGAGTAATGAAGATTGATGATTTCGCGCAAACAGGAACGTTTTTGACAACCGCGCAAACAGGAATCGCGCGAACAGGAAGACACCTCCTATAGAAAGTCCTCCATGAAGATATATGTCTCCTTGAGCAGATATTCTCATGTGTTATGCTTTAATAAATTAATCTGACCTATTATAATTAATTTGACCTGATTATCAGTATACCCCTATAGAGACTGAAATCTCAAGCATGCCTGAATTCTGTAGATGTTTGTGTCTTCCATACTATAAAGAAACATCCACCAGTGGCGAAATCCCTAAATATTGATGCTTCAAATCCTTGTAAATGGGCTGGCTACATAAGAGTTTTTGTGGTTTTGAACATGTTTAATGTAATATAAGCCAGCTCACCTTAAGAAAGTTCTCCACAAAAGTATCCCCCCTTCTGCAGATAACCCTCATGTGCTGTGCAATATAAATAATCTAACCCAATTTAGTAAAAAAATATCTATTAACAACAGCTTTGCCTTATAATTGTGGCTTAAATCTGTGGTATTAATAAGGAATAAGCACTTTTTTTTTTTTTTTTTTTAGAATTAAAACTATTCTGCCTCTTTTAACTATTGCCTGTATGTGTGTGTGTGTGTGTGTGTGTCATGCTTTCAGACATAACATGAACATTTTGATTTTGTATCCTATCACATGCAAAACAACAAAGTTCTTTAATATTATCAAAATACATTGAAAATCTTTTGTCATTACCAAACTAAATTTAGTGACAGTTTTCACACAAATTGAAAAATTTTTGTTATTACCAGGTAGATTCTTTAAACAATCTCTGAAAACAATACATTGTCACTTGTGAAATGTGGTGTTACGTAGTTTACTGCCATATGAATTTTTTTTTTCGGAATTTTGTATAATCTTTGCTTTATTTTCTCATATAACAGCATAAATGCTATGTATTAAACAATTTTTATTGCTTGCATATTGAAATCTTGCTTTCATGTTTGAAATCATACATACTGGAAAGGAATGGAACATAGGGAACACGCTGAAATGGCATAAAATCCATAAATGTGATTAACAACTGTATCTGTAATATATGCAGCCTACCATGGAATCTAGTGGGTAAGACTGCTGAACATTGATAGTTAGACAAACTCCAAATTATGGTAAACAAATTTGCTCCGTGGATGCTTCCGTGGTTTTCCCTATATGTAACATGAACAGAGGCAGTTCTTCGTAGAAAGTTATCCATGAAGGCATCTTTTTTCCTTCACAGCCCAGCAAGTAAGTTCAGTCCAAGTTCAATTCCCAGAGAACAGATTGGCTGCATGCATGCTTTCATAGATTCTCCCTTGCATAACATGAGTAAAAGACAGTTTCCGTCAGAAAGCCCTCCTTAACAGCATTATTTCATCAAGGAATATACACTAGTGTTGGATCAGGTTCTTCTATTTACAATAAAATGTAAAATTCCTTACCTGCTGCATCTTCAGTGTTCACGACGCCAGGCTTCTAATAATCACGTTTTCAGTAAGAGTTTCTATTACTGCTAACAAGCCATCTTGTCTTTTAATTATTTATTGAAATAAGATACTAATATACACTATTTACAAGGTAGGTAATAATTATTTTAATACAGTACATTTTAATTCTGAGTCTTTACGCTCCTCAGAGCGGTTCCAATCTCCACTGGTTCTCGGAACTTAATTACAGCAAAAGTAAAGGAAGAGATGCCCGCCACCTAGTGGCAAGAATGTGACATCCTCCCACCTTTTGATTTTACTTCGATAAGATGGGAAAATCAAAACAAAATTTATCAATAATCAAACAAAAATTCAAGTACAACTTTCACAAATATGAAAAGTAACTAATGCTCTAAAATTAATACTTACAAAGAAGGATTACACATCTAAACATTTTCTGCATTACATTCATACCATATCCAGATAACATGTTCCAATTGACTACTCTTAGGACAATTAAATTTCTAAAATACTGAAAAGAAACAAAAATTAGTATAGCAATTTAAAAATATATAACAGGTTTTACAGTTTTACGTCCATATCTAGTTTGATAGTTCATATCACTGTCACACTTATCGGCAGAGTTCTTTCTGTTCATGGTGAAGTCACTAAACAAGTTAGGTCTATCAAGTTCGAGAGGATAAATACGTTTCACAGGTCTTAGGAGTTCACCCGTTGCAGTTTTCACTTTGACAACACGTACTTCGTTGTCTTTCCCAGGATATAGTTCTACAACACGACCTATTGGCCAATCTATTCTCTTCTTGTTGTCGCTGCCGACAAACAAGTCATTTTTGTTGATAGTCCGAGTAGATCGTTTAGATGGTTTCTGCACTAGGATAGCTAAATATTCATCACGAAATCTTTTGCGAAAATGTTCTCTTAAGTTCTGCAAGAACTTGTATCTTTTTGTCAGATTAATGGTATCCAGGTAGTCTAAGTCAGGCACTCCGACGTCGTGCACATCTTTTAAAAACATTGAAGGAGTTAGTGCCGTAAGATCATTTGGATCTTCTGAAAGGTACGTAAGGGGTCTTGAGTTGATTACTGATTCGATATCACAAAGTATAGTCAACATTTCCTCGTAAGAGACACAGGACTTGCCGAGAATATTTCTCAACATCTTCTTCACTGTTTGTACCAACCTCTCCCACCAACCGCCCCACCATGAAGCAGTTGGGGGATTAAACTTCCACTGTATTCTCATACTTGTTGAACGACATTCTATTTCTTTCCAATCTATCGATCTTAACAGATTTTCAGTTCCAACGCAATTAGTGCCATTGTCGCTGTAAATAATACCTGGACGACCTCTTCTGGCAATAAATCTCCTTAGTCCCAAGATGAACGCATTTGTTGATAAACTTTCTATCAGCTCAAGATATATCGCGCGATAGACCGCGCAAGTAAAGAGCAAGATCCATGCCTTTTTTCCTTTTCTTAAATAAAGAGGACCGGCTACATCGACTCCGGTCACTTCAAACACCAGAGCATCTCGAACTCGATCTTCAGGAAGAGGTGCTGGAACAGTCTCTATATTCTTTGCGCTATATCTTCTACAGCGAACACACTTCATAAGAACTTTACGTACTGTTTTTTTTTTCCTTTCAGGACCCAGAATTTCTGTCGAATATTGGCTAGTACGAATTGCACACCAGCGTGGGATAGTCGCAAATGGTAATCTAAAATTAACCTAAGTCATGATTTGAGGGCAATACAATTGGACAGAGAAAATTTTCTTCTTCCTCTCTTCTAGTAATCTTGGTCTTTAACCGAATAAGGCCATCTGAGTCAAAAAAGGTACAAAGGTTGCTAACTTTAAGTTCTTTGCCAAATGCTTCTATTTGTATTATCTTGCATATTTTCTTTTCTACAGTTTCTATTTCAGGGACCGTGAGTTCTTCTGATTGTTTAGAATCTGGCCTTCTGCAGTTGTTGATAAATCTGCATATCCAAGCAGTTACTCTTAACATTTTATGGTAAGATGAATATTTCTCAAAAAAATGTTCTACCCTTTGCGTATTTAGTGCAGAAATGACTGATTTCCTTTTTTCTGAATTCACTATTTCCATGTCCGGTATTTTTCTTTGTTTAGGCCATTCTTCCTGATTTTTCTTCAGCCAGTCGGGGCCCTCCCACCATCTAACTGCTAAAAGTTGTTTAGCGGTGCAACCTCTTGATGGGAGGTCAGCTGGATTTTTTGTTCCAGCAATACGTTTCCACGTTTTTGGATTTGTGAGTTTTCTAATCTCCCTGACTCTGTTTTCCACAAAGACAGACCAGACAATCTCTTCCCTTTGAATCCATGTCAAAACTGTTGTAGAATCCGTCCAAAAATGCGTTTCCACATTTTGCCATTGTAAACCATTTAAAACAGAAGACCATAGTCTGGCACCTATCGTGGCAGCTATCAATTCCAGACGAGGGATCGTAATAGATTTCACGGGAGCTACCCTAGACTTTGATGCCAACAGATGAACTTCAACTCCAGAACTCGTCACAGTTCTCAAGAAAACTGCAGCAGCATACGCATTACTACTGGCATCACAGAATGTGTGAATGCTTCAGAACTTCCTATTGTCCTTGCTGGAATGTATCCAACGTAGGAGGGATATTTCTTTTAAGAGAAAAAGGCTTTTATACCAATTCACAAAATTTTGTTTTGTACTTTCGTCGACTTCAGTATCCCAAGAAATTCCTGTTTTCCATAGGTTCTGCAACAATACCTTAGGATACAAGAGAACAGGACTCACAATACCAATAGGATCAAATATTTTGTGTGTTACAGCGAGAATTTTTCTCTTCGTTATTATACCCATTTCAAAATCTTCTAGCCAATTCAGATTCAAAGTTAAATTATCTTTCTGAGAGTTCCATAACAGACCCAATACGGGTGAAATAGTTTCATGTTTCAAGTTATCTCCGTTATGTAACCAACCTCGAAGATTAAACTTTCCTTCATTCATTATTTCTCGAGATTTTTCGATGAACTGGATCATCTCGGATTTTTTGTCAAAACTGGCAACAACGTTATCTACGTAGAAGCTATGCAAGAGTTTAGCTATTATCTCCGTATCATATGAAGAATTTTTCATGTACTTTTGTAGATGGAATTCTATAACAGCTGCCAAAAGGAAAGGACTACTCTTAACCCCAAATACTACCCTAGTATGACGAAGTATTTTCGTTTTCCTTTCTTCCAAATCATTCCACCAGAAAAACCGAATCCAGTCTCTATCTTGAGGCCTTACACTGATCTGTAAGAAAGCCTTTTCAGTGTCTGCTATAGCAGCAAACTTGCCTTCCCGAAATCTCAGCAAAAGAGATGGAATTAGTTCTATCAAATTTGGTCCACACTCCAAACACTGATTTAGAGAAGGAGACGATTGTTTCCTCGCAGACGCATCAAACACCGGTCGAATTGGTGTTGAGCTATTTTCTTTGATCACCGGTCTATGCGGTAAATAATGTCCATAGTCAACGGCAATATTTTCTTTAACTTCTTCGATCACTCCTAAGTTACACCAGTCATTAAAAACTGCATTGTATGAAGAAAATAAATTTTGAGATAAAAGTTTCTGGGTGGTAGATTGTAGACGTTTCAACGCTAAATCCTTGTGGGTGGAGAGTGGTACATGATTCTCCGCCCACGGAAGTGCGACTTCATAACGCCCCTCTTCGTTTAGAGATACAGAATTTTCGAACTGCAATTTTGCTTGCAAATCTCTTTCCTCTCTAGCCTTCTTTGTAACTGGATCTGTTATTCCGATAACATCAAGCCTCCACAGTTCTGACAGCGTGGCATCAGAAATATGTAAAGATAACGAAAGCGTGGAAAAGGAATTTTCTATTTCATAATTGTCAGTGTTCGCTTTCCCCATGACTGTCCACCCAAGTCTTGTACTTACAGCAACTAATCTTCCCCAAGGAAGAACTTCGATTTTTCCTGTAAATAAATTTGCAGCAACATCTGCCCCTAACAACAAATGAATCTCTTGGGGGTTCTCCTGGAATAATCTGCAATTTCCATTTTCAAAAACATCACTGACGTAAATTCCTCTTCTTCTAAGTTCCCTAATCCAGTGTATATTTTTGATTTTAGGGACCGAAGAACATATTTTTCTTTCATCTAATACATTGATTTCGCAATTATACCGTTTATCTACGCTACTCAATTTTATTCTATAACGTTTATGTTTTTCCGAAACTTCTATGCTACCGAAAAGTCCGTGGGTTACACTTTGTTCACCTAAGCTTCTTAATTGTAACCTTTCTGCTGCATACCTGCTTATGTATGAGTTTTGACTTCCGGTGTCAATTATCGCTCGAACAAATTGGTTATTCCCTCTTCCATATATGCGAACAATTAAAGTTTGCAAATATACTTCTGAACATCCTGCTTGATTTGAAAGTACTTTATTTTCTATCTGTTCGTCTTTTTTAATTTCCGAAACCTCGACAGAAGGATTTTGTTTATTACACATAATAATTGCATGTTGTTTTTTACAAATAGAACAAGTTATTTTTGTTCTGCAGTTTTGAGCCAAATGGTGTAATTTTAGGCATTTATAGCAAGCACATTTTCTTTTTAAAATGTCCCTTTTTTCTTGTAATGATAAGCCGGAAACGAAACTACAGTCATAAATCTTGTGGAATTGATTACAGAAGACGCAGTTCATATTTTCCTCTCTGCATTCGGATTTTGTAAACAAATCTGTAGCGGTCGGAATCTTTGGTTTATTATGTATATTTGAGAGACCATATGCGCTTTTCGTTGCAGGGGGGGAAGAAGACTGTCGCCGATCGGATACTTTTCGCTGTTGCGAAAGCGTTGACCTTGCGCGTTCGCGGGATGAAAGTTCTGCGTGTAAAAATGACATTAAATCTTTTATGTTATAATCGGTGCCAACATTTTGTGTTCTATGAAATTCAAGCGTTAATTCTGAAGGCAATAACTTCAAAATCATCGGACACAGCAAAGCGCTGTAAGATTCCGATTTCCAAACCCTACCAGTGCCTCCTAGATTATAAAGCCAATGGACAGGTTGTAGAAACAAGTGTGACGTCAAAGTTAGTAGGCCCACGTGATGTTCTCGAGGTTTGGATTCTCAATTGAGAAGCCATTGCTTTGCGGTGTACATAGACTGGAATGTTAGCACGTGCGGTCGGAGAGAAGAAATACTTGGTAAGTTCGTATTTATTGAAATGTAAATGTAACTTTATATTTTGTTTATTGAAATAAACGCTTGCTATTACTAATGTTGAATTAAATTAAGTATTAATTGCTTAATTATTAGTAACACACGTATACTTATTATGTTTATCTTCGTATTGATTAGCCATTATTATTATTATTAATCTTATTTCTAAATTTACTTAATATATTTTCAGAATAGGCTGCATCAGTCGATGCTGTGTTTACTTCTCTTATGCTTTGACACGCCTTTTTATGACGTAATATTGGTTACGCCTCTTCTTCAAAACAAGTATGCTATAGCTTCGTATTTAAAGAAAACTTATATTATATTTTAACTGAGTTGAAATGGTAGGTTTATAATGTTCTGTGCGAGATTTTTTAAATTGTAAATCTACTTTTGTGTGTTGTGTGGTATTGTTAGCATTTAACGCAACGAATTATCTCTCACAAATGTATTATTAAGATACCAAACGATTGAAAACGATCATTAGCAAACGATTGAAAATATTGAATGCATGAATTAAAAATTATAACTGTAACTTCTGAAAATACAGAAAAGAATTCTTTTGCTTAAAGAATGTTTTGATTATTCATGAGTGTGTTTAATTCGGTGCTTACTGCAGAATGGATGAGTATTTGAATCTGGATTTCTTTTATCAGTTGGAGCGAAGAGATAAAAAATGGTGGTGTATGGAGAAAGGTTTGATTGCAATATCGTATAAGTGCCCGATTTGTGGAACAAATATGAAACTAGTAGAGCGAAAAAACCGTATAGACGGTTTTGAGTGGATGTGCAGAGTTACTGGAGGCGAATGTAGGCATCGAATTTCAAAATCAATTCGAAAGAACTCCTGGTTTGCGAAGAGTAAATTGAGCATGTGTGATGTTTTGCAAGTTACCTATATGTGGTTGGGTAAGTGCGGGAATGATTTTATACGAACGGAATTACGTATTGCTAAAAATACGGTGACAGATTGGAAAAGTTTTTGTAGAGAAGTATGCATGGAGTTATGTTTGAAGGAGAATGTTAAGTTGGGTGGGGAAGGTGTCATTGTCGAAATCGACGAAAGCAAGTTTGGCAAGCAAAAGTATCATAGAGGGAAAAGAGTCGAAGGAAAATGGTTTTTTGGTTTGGTTGAGAGAGGAACAGATAAATGCGTCTTTAGAGTTGTTGAAAACAGAGGTGCCGAAACATTGCTAGAAATCATTAAAGAGAATGTTCTACCAGGATCGATTATTATATCCGATTGTTGGAAAGCGTACGACTGTCTCGAGTTCGAAGGGTATGCGCACCTGAAAGTCAATCATAGCTTGAGTTTTAAAGATCCAGAAACAGGTGCGCATACCAATAGTATTGAAGGAACTTGGGCGACAATCAAAAGAAGTTTCCGTGGCTCTAGTAAGGCAAAAGGACAGTTTGATTCCTATCTTGCGGAATATATTTGGAGAAGGAAGCACAAGAAATCCGACGCCAGCCAACTGATGCGTATACTTCTCAGTGAGATCACAGCCATATATTCTGCAAAAGGAGAGGACTGAAGGTAAGTTTCATTTATTATTATTAAGTAAAATATTGGGTGCTTTTCTTAATATGGCAGTTTGGATGTTTGGTAGTTGCTTTATTCTGGCAGCTTTATTTTTCTTTTGTATCATTTTTCTGGACACATTTTTTGCAAACTTCTCTGATTTCTTTAAGTGAAAGCAAATTTCTGAGTATATGAGCAATGGAGAATTTATTTGATGTCTGATTTTTTTAAGTAAAATAGATCGATTTTCACATGGGCAAAGCCAATGTGGTGCGCAATGCCGAGTTTGTGCAATTCTGGGATGTTTTTTAAGTGAAAATAGGTTGATGTGCACATGGGCAAAGCCAATGTGGTGCGCAATGCAGAGTTTGTGCAACTCTGGGATGTTTTTTTAAGTGAAAATAGATCGATGTGCACATGGGCAAAGCCAATGTGGTGCGCAATGCCGAGTTTGTGCAATTCTGGGATGTTTTTTTAATGAAAATAGGTCGATGTGCACATGGGCAAATCCAATGTGGTGCGCAATGCCGAGTTTGTGCAACTCTGGGATGTTTTTTAAGTGAAAATAGATCGATGTGCACATGGGCAAAGCCAATGTGGTGCGCAATGCCGAGTTTGTGCAATTCTGGGATGTTTTTTTAAGTGAAAATAGATCGATGTGCACATGGGCAAAGCCAATGTGGTGCGCAATGCCGAGTTTGAGCAATTCTCTGATTTTTCTTTAAGTGAAAATAGATAAATGAGCACAAGGAACCGAGTTTGTGGAATTCTTTAATGTTTTTCGAGCGAATACTGATCGTTGTGTAAAAGGGAAAACGAGGTTGTGCGTGATGTCGAGGAGTAATGTAACTTTATTTATGTGCAATGTTTAACATATCGTTTGTGTATTTTAAATTTGTATTGTTGTTTTAATTGTGAATTATATTTAAGACATAATTTTTCATTTAAATTGTATTTTTAATTTTTTGTTTTTCGATATGTTTATAACGTTTTCCGATTTACGATATATATGGATAGTACGACGATCGACTCAACAGTAGCAAAACTGTAAACTTTAATCCTTGAAGTAACGTTTACCCCATATTTTAGTACGTAGTGTTTGGTATCGTAATTGCAAATAATATGTGTGTGTGTGTGCGTATGTGAAGCATTGCTTAGTGTTCCAAGTTTGTAGTATTTATTTTATTATATTATTTTCTTTCATTCTGAGAAATTAGATTTTTTTATTTATTAATGCGTAGAATTCTAGATTTTTTTATTTATTAATGCGTAGAATTCTAGCATGCCTGCACAGAATATAGCGTGATTTAGGAATTTTAGAAACTGATATGAAAGCTGTGTAATGATGTTCATATGCAATAAAAAATATTCTTTTTTTATTAACGTAAAGTTTAAAATTTTTAGAAATAATGAAAATTGTCTAATTATTGGTATGTAAGGAATTATGTCGTTACGTAGCAAGAAAGTAATTTGTAAAAATGATAAAATTGAAATGTTCCACAATATGAATTTAAATTTTTTTTAAAAAAAAGTTTATTTGTATAAATAAAAAAATTAATAAAAAAATAATAATTTAATATTGAAGCTCTACAACTATTAGAGACTGCGACGTTGTTTATCGTTTTAATAATTGGTAGAATTCGCTCACTGTATCATGGTAATTTTAAATATAAACGATTTATTATACTTATTATCAGTAACGCCTAAACTTAAATGTTATAAATGTAAATTAAAAGTAAAGAATTTGATATTAATTTACAATAATAAACAATTTATTATTGTTATTTTTAAGAGAAAATAGAAAGTACACGTAGTGTAAATGCGAGACTACATTGTGACGTCATAAGCTTAGTCCCACCCATTTAATGGCGT
Source organism: Stegodyphus dumicola (assembly GCF_044657685.1). Lineage (NCBI taxonomy): Eukaryota > Metazoa > Arthropoda > Arachnida > Araneae > Eresidae > Stegodyphus > Stegodyphus dumicola. The sequence continues at coordinate 79,544,696 of NC_140769.1, read as the reverse complement.
CACGCAGCTCCTCATGCTGAACTTTGTTGATGCAGCCTATTCTGCGCTTTTACCTTTTGTTTAAATGCATCACCGAAGTTTTAATTTTATGTGTGCAGTATCTAATGTTACGTATTTTCTTTTATAAAAGTTTTTTATTATTTCATTACTGTTTTACGAATTTTTAACCTAATCATTTATATAAAGCTTAAGAGTTTTTAAAAATGTAATTGAAAGCAAACCTATACAATAAATCTAGTTAAATTAATAATTACGTATATCAGTTAACAAACGTATGTACGCTAATATGTGAGTGTGTAGAATAAATGTGAGTGCATTGTATAATGAGTGTAAGTATAAGTGAGAATGGCAAACTTTTAAAGTTATGTGATCAAAGCGTTCAGTATTTGAAGAACAGTCTAGTAAAAACGTTTGTTTTATTGTGAGTTTAATTATATATTAACTTATCACTATTGAAAGATGTATTTTATGTGGTTTTTAAATTTATACTGTGTATTTGCATACAATGTATTTAAATATTAAAGCATCTTAACATTCCATAAATAGTGTTTAGTTTACCAAACAAAGTCTTTCTTCAGATTTCAGGTATATATTTTACTGTTTAATATTCTAAATATTCTAAACATGATTGATTCACCTGAAGTTTGATATTATTTTCATTTGACTGTTTCAGCATGTTTTAAATATCAAAATTATCATCATTGATGCGAGTAATAATTTCAGTATAATAATAGATATCTTAATAGAAGCTTAGATGTTCTTCAGATACGAATTTCTTGAAGTCTCATTCATTCAAATGTTTGAATGACATTTGAAATTCTCCACCGTTGGTTTATGGTGTATCGAATTTCAATGTATAATTATGCAAATTTAAATTGTTATAACATTTAGTATTTATATAACTGATTTTTGTACTGTTTTTACAGAAAATATGCCATTTAAATGCTGTGTAACTGGTTGTCGGGGAAATTATAAAGGTACTGAAAAGGTGCATACATTTTCCTTTCCCAAAAATGATGCTCTTAGAGAGAGGTGGCTAAGAAATATACCTAGAAAGGACTTCTCAGCAACTCCATATTCTCGGGTAGGTGTAATCCTAATTAATTTATTAAAATTCAATAAATTGTTGGTAGAATATTCTTAGTCTGCTATGGAAACTTTCTGCAAGCTATAATTTTTACCTCCCGCCAACATGTATAAATAGGTTTCTGTGTATAGTTTTCTATTTGATGAATCAACAAATTACATTTAATTTACAAACAATCAAGGGCAAATGATACTTCGAAGCTCGTTGCTGTATAAGCCATAGATTAGGCGGGAGGTCGTATGCTGTCATGATCAGATTTTTTATATGTAGTGTTAACTGATCCTTAAATATTTGAAAGAAAATTTTAGTTTGCATATATGCATTTAAAATTTAACCTGCCCAAAGCATTACCAAAACTTGAATGTTTTTATTTATAAGGAAAGTGATCCGATCTTGCTTTACAGTTGCTTGTTTTAAGAAGTTAGTTACATGATGTCTTCCTTTTACTTAATAGGTGTGCCATAAACATTTTCAACCTGATGACCTCATCTGAGAAACATCAGCTTTCGATGAAAAAAATGGGAAAATCATTAAAGCTTCACTGCAGAGACCAAAACTAAAAGAAGGCGCTTTTCCTAGCATATTTGATGGCTGTCCATCGTATTTATCTTTACAAGCTGGTAGTTCGAGAAAAAGTCCGAATGAGAAAAAAATGGAACGAGAAGCAAACCTCATGATGAAAGCTATTGCTCATAGTAAATTATCAGCTGCTGAGTATTATAAATCGAGGACATTTTCAGACTTTAATGAACTTTTAACCTGTTGTACGCAATATACATTTTCTACATTTTGGAACGTTGTGCACAAAGACAATATCTTGATGTTTTTGAATTTAAAATGCACTGATGGATGTGTAAAATTGCTTTATGCAGTCCACATTACTGCAGGCACTGACCCTACCCCACTTTTCGAATTTTTGACGTCACGGAAATATCGACTAGTTTCACCTGGCAAGACGCCTACCCCACTTTTGACTACTACGGCGCGCTTTCGAAAGAATTGTGCTGCTAAATAGTGTGTTTAGGTGCTAATTGTAAGATTTTCGAATTTAAATTATTATGAGTGGGAATTTACGCAAAATCTTTAGTGAATGGTTATTTTTTATCGCCGTAGTGTATTTGAGGAAAGAGAAGAATAATTCACTGCTGATGTATACATTAACAGTATGAAAAATCTGGAAGGTGATACTCGGCAATAAATGTGCTGCATTTCATCGCAAAATTCAGCGACCCCAGTAAAACAAACGAAAGTGTTCGAAAAACTTATCCACATCTGAAGCCACTATACAAAAATTGTATGTGTGCCAATACAGCAATTTAAATAAAGAAAACAATTACAGAAAACTTCAGATCAAGGAATAAGAAAGAATTGCAGTGCCTCTATGTGCTTAAAAACTAGGAAGCATTCTGCAGACTTTCGTGCCAAAATCAAGGTTGACAAATAGATTAATACATTGTAATGTTTCTTTTAGTGTATTATTTCAAAATTTTTAAAATAACCTGGAACAGTTGTTTAATTGCTTAAAACAGCAATAAAGTTCATTTATAAAGATATACAAGGAACTTCATAATTGATTGCTTTGGTGAACAATTTTACTAAATTACCTAGCTTTATAACATTAAATATCTTCGTAACTGTGGTATTATGCTCTGTTTTATAAAAGCTACTTTATTCATTTGTTATACATTAAGATATTTTCTGATTTATTTACTAAATGCGTAATCAATTATCAGAATTACTAAATGTATTAAGAATTTCCATACATGCTTGTGCAGTGTGAATGCATGTTTGTGTAATGAACTTTAATTTTCATGAACGAAAAAGAAATACAATCTCCGAATAAGTACTTTTTTTGTTTTCCAGTTCCCGAGTTTAGCTGTAAAAGTAAATTCACTTCAAGTATGTGTCTGTGCAATGACAATGTAAATGCTCAAATGTATGTACAGTAAAAACTCAACAAAAAAATATCCGGAAAGCTCTTGAAATTTTGGATAGCCGAGCATATAAAAAATGAAATATTGTGATAAGTGAATGGAGGAATAAACTACTAGTCTAAAACCATAAAAACAGTAGTTTTTTTGTATCAACTTGACTATCAAAAGTGAATATTTAATATTATGCACGATTTTGAAAAAATGTATGCTGCTGATCTTTGAATATGATAACGGGTGATTTTTACAATGGTTGTTATGTGGATTAAGACTGCAAGTTGAGACTTTAAATATGAACAATAGTAATCTGAAAATTTGAAGTAGTAATTTTATATGCAACAATCTCTGCCAAATAACTTCCATGTTTTAAGTAATTAAAAAATATATTTTTAACCACTTATTATTAATTTTATAAAGTATATTCTATAATTTAAATTTTATTTACTTTCATCTATTTTTAATGTTTGCCATTATAAATTTCATACTATGTACTTTTTAAGATTTCATAGTTGCTAATTAAACTTCCTTTACAATTTATTTAGTTATTCTATATATACATTTATATTTTATGTAAGAAAGGGATTTACGTGCAACAGATATGCAGTGAAAATCATTTAACACAAAACTGAGGGGACTGAAATATTTTTTCGTGTTAAAGAATATTGAAAAGAAAAAAAAAAAAAAAAAAAAAAAAAAAGCATATATTCAATAAAATTAAGCTTATTAGAGTACATTTTATTTACATAGATATGTATGTATGCATGTATTTAATAAAAACCAATGAAACAAAAACATCCACAAGAACTTAATAGAATTTAATACAAAATTTTGAAGTTTTTGAAAAACAAAACCTTGAGTTTTGGGAAAATAATCTGATATTTTTCTTTGCATTGTCTTTTTTAGCATCAAATTGTCCAATGTCGAACATTTTGTTATTCATTTCACCATTGGAATGTGCGTCGAAATAACTGTCCATACTTTTTATGATATTCCTTATTTCAGATAATGTGGGAACAGGAACTGCATTCATTTTATTTTCGTCATCAGAATCTGCATCAATGATATCTTTTTAGCTTTGAACAAACTCCAAAATAATTTTGTCGGCCATAATTGGGGCTGTACACACATTATCATAAACTACTGCAATGAATTCTTCCGATAGTACAGTAGGACAGTTCATTAATACAGAAACTTTCTCAATTATTTCATTAAGTATCAGCTCAGTTTCAATATCCTACTTCTCCATTTCTTTCGGTGCCAAAGAATCTGATACTTTTGAGAATCGTGTAATGAAAATAATTTTTATTCATCCTCGGAGTCGTTGAATAGTATGCAGTGCAACATATGAGCCAAACTCACTAATTTTTACTCACACTGCCATGTACTCATCACTGAATTCCAAAGCTAACTGATGAGAGATGAGATGTTTGTGTGGTGTTTGTAGACGTGGAAGGCGAAAGTAACGTAGATAAACAAAACTGGCTCGTGTCACAGGCTATTCCGAGGGTATTTCAAAGCCAAATTAGCCTCTTTTCTACGAAACATGTGAAACCACCTCTCTTTCATTTCACACCCTGCTTAAATCTTGCCTGCGATGCCAGTGTTTTCTGTATTTTGTTCATTTCCAGAAAGGATATCTTTTCGTGTTAAGCAATTTTTGTTTCGTGTTAAGAGAAACAAAATGCATGAAAATACATAGTAGTTTGTCGGGACCGTTGCATTATTTCATGTTAACCGATATTTCGCGTTAAATGAATTCCACTGTATACAGATGTGTTTGGACTATGTATATACAAATAATTTTTTAAAAGGAAAATTTATAATCCTTCCAAAAATTTTTGTGCATTATGCTGTTAAAAATTGATCAGTAAATATATAAAGAAAGAAATTTAGGACTAATTTTTCAGAAAGAATAAAAATTGAAATTCACATTAACTTGATAAAATCCTGTTCAGACTAGTAAAATCTTTTTAAATTGGAAGATATTTTTAATGATTTTACTTCCCCCCCATTTTCTTTTGCTACTGCTGTTTGATAAGAGGTTCTAGAAAAGTTTTGCGTTAAAATTATTTTGAACTTTCAAAGATTTTCCACTGCAGGATTTTAATTTTTTCTACATTTTTAAGGGCATGTTTTCTTTTCTTTTTAGATTCTTTTAGATAATTCTTTAGAAAAATATTTTTAAATCGGAAGATATTTTCAATGATTTTCCTTCGCTTTGAGGAGGACTAGAATTTTTTGGTGAACTATTAAGATAAAAAATATATTGAAATGGTTCATCAGCTGATTCTGGATACAGAAAAGCAAGGAAGAAGAAAGTGGAAATGTAATTAAATTCGACATAGCTCTGTGATCGTTTATTTTAACATGTTGATTGCCGTGGGGGTCACCGATGACCTGCATTCGACTTGGCTACAGCGCCGTGGGTGTCACCAGCAACGCGACCAATAGTAAAATACATAATTAGAATAAATATTGATACTGATAAATTTTTAAATAGTACCATTGTTACTATAATGGTTTGAAGAATAATAAATCGTAAAAATTTAAATTATAAATCACAAAAATGGTCTACAGATGTTTGGAGGTCGCTGATGACTCCCAGCATGAAGCACAATTATATAACTATGTTCTTTAGATAATATTTCGACATAATATATATTGCATAATAAAAATTTCAAGTTGGCGTCATGGGCAAATAACGTAAAATGCACGCGGCAGTCAACGTGTTAATTTTTACATTTTAAATTATTCTTGTTCCACATTTATAGGATTTTATGAATATCATTTGAACTTCAATTTTTTAGTTTTTGTGAAAAGTTGGTTCTAAATTTCTTTATATACTATATATAAGAACTCCTAGATAAAACTAATTTATATATTTATTTATCCCAAATTTTCATTTTAGTACATGCTTTTCCTCAATATTTTAAAAGTTGATTTTTTGTTGAACTGAAATATGCAATATGGAAAAATTCTATCAAAAAACATAACTCAGAATCAAAACAGGAGATAAATAAAGATGTTAATAATGTGGGATATTTGATTCTCTTCTAATAGTCATTTGAAACATTTTAGCATGTTTTTCCATTCAGCTGAAACAGTAAAAATATACAAAAATTCCCACAGAAACATAATTCGGCTGAGAAACAAAACAGGCAAAAAAATGGGTTGGCATCAGGAAACTGATTGGTCTAAAACAGGGCTTCTTAAACTTATTTTCAGTCGTGACCCTTTTTTATCATAGATTTTTTTCACGACCCCAAAATATTTACGAAAATTTTGTGGGACCCCATATGCATCGCGAAAATCTGACACATGTGCGAGTGAAACTGTCAATTTTTTCACTTGTATTGTAAGATAGTATTGCAGTTTTAGGTCATTATCTTTAATTTCTCATTTTTAAGACCTAGAACAATGTGAAAATTTTAATTAAGAAACAGACGAAATGACAGGGTCATGTGCAAAGCAAGTAAAATGAACATTTATATTATAAAGAGAATGTGTTGAAACATTTTTGTTTTTCTCTTTGTTTGTATTGTCTTATCTATATCTATTTTCAGAGAAATATGTAAAAATATTGTGTAATTGTAAAATTATTATATTAAGTTTAAGAAATACCAAAACTACTAAAATTTTTTGCGACCCCCTGCTGTAGATGGGGGTTGCGATCTAAAGTTTAAGAAAGTCTGGTCTAAAATAACGTTACAATATTTGATTTTGTTGGAACATTGAATAACTGAGGCCACAGCCAGTGCAGTTATGGCAGGTGTGCAAAATTTTGGAATTTACAGAAATATCGAGTAGCAAAATTTTTGGAATTTAGGAGTGGAAAAGTTTTTAGAATTTAGGACTCAAAGAGATTGCATACCACAACAAAATGTACCTGCTGAAACTAGGACTCCAGTGCATGGTTATATTCTTGTAAGGAGTGTATGCCTGAATGCAGAGCTGCGTTTTGAGTCATCATCGCTAGGTCACCAGCCTACACAGCATTGTGTGATACATCATTCATGTAAATAAGCAATAAAATTGACTGCACTTTAGTTAAATAAACTAACTCATTCCTTGTAAATATTATGCAAGAGAATTGTAATTGTTAAATGAGAATACAACACTTGCTTTCTGTTCATCTGAAATAGGATAGATATTCTAGCAGTTATTCTAGCAGAAGTTTGAAGGAACGGATAATTCTGTATTTAGTTAGATAATCAAAATACACAAGCTATCAACATAACACATTAAACCGTAATTCACTTTTCCCGTTGGACAGCCAATGTTTATCAATTTTCACATAAGTCATACTTTTCCATAAATTTGAAAATACTCTATTGCATGCTGTTCTGTTGAAGACAAGACTGAAATCATTTTTTTTTTTTTTTCAAAATGCAATTGATAACTTGTATTGTTTTTTACAAAATTTTAACCTGGGAGTCATGAACAAATTTGTGGGAGGTCACCAAATTCAAAGAAATTTATTTGACAATAAAAGATATACGGAATTTGAAGAGAATTTTGGATGTTTTTTAACATTTACCAGTAATTTTAAATTAAACATTTCCATATTTTAATTTTGATTTTATTGCTTTCCACTTGATTTATGTTATGTTTCATGATTTCTAAACAGCTCGAATCAAATTTCAAAGCAATTGCATACGCGCAGCTTAGATGTAGTTTTTTTGGCTATCTTAGTAGTGTCTTGCATGCAATTTGTAATTGCAATACGCATCATTAAAACTATGTTTCTTATTTCTAATCAAATTTGTTGTCAAGTAAGCACATAATATTTCCTAAGCATTGGAAAATTCAGTAGTGTCTCGAAGGATAATAAAAACAATTTTGTTTTAGTTGCAATTTTATACCCAATGTTCACAAGAGAAAGGATGGATGGACCAACATCAAATAAACTTAGAGAAAAACTGTTAATGAAAATGCAAACAAAAATGAAACCATTGGCTTTCTACTTCTAAAAAAATTGAATAAATATCAAGAAGAATTTATTTTATACTGTTTTAAATGTTGCATTATCAATGGAAAATGAATATCCGTTGTGTGTTAAATGCAGTGAAAACTTGGCACGTGGAAAGCATGAAATCTGCGAAATTAAAAACACATTTAGAAATGGTACTTTTCCCGTTTTGCCACCACAAACAATAAAGTCGCCAACAATGGTACTACTGATGCCAAACGGAATATCTTCTCTGCCAACCTCCAACGCCTCATTTTCAACATAAGTCGCAGCCATTTCTTATCAGATTGATTGTTTCTTTCAATACTGGCATACAACTACATAGAATTTTTACAAGATAATTAAATTTAATGCCCCAAGACCATTCGCGTTAATTAAGTCAGTTAGACTGCAATCACACCACTCACCCGATGGCAAAAATATAGAAAAGGCAAAATCAAGGGTTAAATTCATCAATTCTAATGAGAATGCAGTAGCGAAGTAAAGCACTGCGGTTCTACATAATTTCTGAGTAAGCTATTTGTACGAATTGAAATAATTCTTGCATTCAAACTTGTATTCCAAATGAATTAAATTAAGATTTAACTTACCATTAATGTAGTTAATTACTGAGAGAATTAGATTTTTGTAGCGTAGTTTACGTGAGATGAGATCATGTGATACAAACCGAGAAATCAAGATGTTGAAACATGAAAACATAGTAAATTCTTAATGTCTTTTTATAAATTTATTATCTTTATTTATTGGCTTTTTACAAAATTTTAAAAGATATTAAAATGTTTATGCCTTCAAAATAAAAAATTCTTAGAACTTATGTTTGTTAACGTTTTTTATGTGTATATTGTATGTTGTCACCAACAAAGTCTGCTTGGCGCGATTTGCGCCAGTGAAACTGAAAAGTACCTCAGAAACTAAGCATAAAGATTAAGTAAATAAATCTGAAGAATTTTTTTAAGGAATGAGCTGAGAGCATGAAAAATTTAAATGTATTTTTGAAAAAATATACAACAGTTCCTGAGAAGGATTTACAGGCATTCTTAAAAGTTTCATATTTAATTGCAAAAAATTTAAAACCTCATACAATTGGAGAATCGCTCATTCTTCCTTCAGCAATTAAAATGACATCATTTATGCATGCAGAAAAATATAGTAACGATTTAAAAACAATAGCATTAAAAAAAGATACTGTTTCTCACCAAATTTTTGTCATATCAGACACTATAGAATACAAAATCCAGTTTTTACTATAAAACTTGATGAAACTACCGACATTACTAAAATATTTCAATTAATTGCTTATCTGAGATATGTTTTTGAAGACGACGCAGTAGAATATTTTTTATGTTGTAATATTTGGGAAGGAAAAGCAACTGGAGAGAAAATATTTGAAATTATTAACAGACATTTTGAAACGAATAATTTTACCTAGACACACTGTGTCGCAGTTTGTACTAATGTAAGCTTTTAAAACTAAGCCAATACTTTGGCAAGGAGAATTGAATAAAAAAAAACTGGAAACATGCTTTTCAGAATTTACTAAAGAAAATAATACAGATTTCTTGTTTAAAACAACATATGATAAAATTGGCAGAAAATTTTTTGAAAAATTTCCAAATAAGGAATTAGGTTGGATCTGTGACCCATTTTGCCTTTGGTATTTTCAATTCCAATGTATCTCTAAATGAAAAAGAACTATTAATTGATATTTTTTTAAGTGACAGAATACTGTGTGTTAAGTCTCTAACTTGCCAAAAATTTTAGTTGATTGGAAACTAATACGCCAATTTAAAAGGAATGAAAGTAAATTATTACGTTTCTTACATAAAATCATACAGTAAACCTTTAGCTTATATTTAAAGCTTCTAAAATGTGTATGTTATATAAGCCCATTGCTTATGTATTGCTAAAATGCTTATGTTATATACCATTTTTCTGTTATATAAGCATTGAAAGTGGATTTCTCACTGAAATAGAAATAATTTTGCTATTGAATTAACATGGAGAACTTTTTTATTGAAATATTTTTTCTCTGTGACATAAGTTGCTTCTACTACAAAATTAAGATTAAAGAACTGATTTTAAAACATTTTGAATTCGTTGTCATATTGATCTATGAAGCACTAGATTAGTGAGTTTTTATTACATTATTGACAAATATAGTTTTCAAACAATCAAAAAATTTTCAGCGGAGATAATTATTTGTCAAATATGAATGTGTTTTCAAAGAGGAAATAAATAATAAGTGATAAAAAGAAAATTCAGTCAGAACATTCACACCTCTAACAAAGTAATTTGCTTTGACTTAATCTTTATAATACAATATATTTTACAATGATAAGGCAAAATCCAATGTGAAAGGTTATGCGAAGATTACGATAGTACCTAGAGTACTCAGCATTTCGTACAATCCTATAACCAGATAATAATAATATTAAAATAAATTTTATCTGAATGTTTTCTTATTACAGAAACAGTAAAATTATGGAATTACATAAACGAATGCACTTTCACACAATATACTTAATACTGTTTACAAATGCAAGTCAAAGTTCTGTTTATGTTACTTCTCGTCCTTCAGCGCATGCTCAAGAATTACCATCCAGGCGAAACTAGTCGATTTGTTCATGACGTCAAAAATTCGAAAAGTGGGGTAGGGTTTGGAAATACGCTTCCGATACAACATCTAACGCTTCGAGACATCTAATCTGCGTTTGTACTTTATCATACAAGTTACGAAATGTTTTTATGTCATTCGCATTTTTTAATGATTCAATATTCAGCAAATTATTCATGTGCGCATTAATAAGAATGTCTCTCCTTCCAAAACGGTCGTGTAAGATTTGAATTGCTGAATCATAATGTTTCGGCGATAACGGAAGTCCTTGAACGCAACTAGCAGCTGTTCCTCCTAAATATGCTTTCAGGTAATTAAATTTGTCTACTTTGTTCAATGATTCGTTATTATGTATTGAGGACTCAAAACTATTCCAAAAAGTAAGCCATTGACTACTGTTCCCATGAAATACGGGAATCGAAAGTTTTGGTAATTTAACATTAGGTGTATATATTTTGCTGTGTGTTCGGTGCATTTAAGTCATGATTAAGTTCCTTAATCCGTTTCTTAAGCCTAAATTTCCATAACGTTATCTTCTCGCGATATTGTTCTGTAATTTCGAATTCATCTACACTCAGAATTGGGTCAACTTCTACATCGGCATTAGCTAGTGTTTCGGCTTTAGCATTAAGCTGTTCTAACAATTCTTCGAGCTGATTAATACTGCCTTCAGATTTATTTAATTCACTTTCGATTTTCTTAAATAGTTTTGTAACGGCAGTTCTTAAGATACTTCTTTTCTTTTTTAATTTATCTACTTCTGCCATTATCTTTCTTAGATTCAAACACTTACACAAAAAATATACGTCTCATGAAAAACAAATATTTAACTCTTACTTAGAAAACAAAATTATTCTTCTGCTGAATACTTCAAGAACATGTATTAAAATCTTCAATTTTAATATTCAGCTTTTGAATTCACTTTATTAGAACTTTTCAAAAAACCTGGCGTCCCTGTTCGGGCGACATAAAAAATGTTACATCAGGTTCTTCTATTTACAATAAAATGTAAAATTCCTTACCTGCTGCATCTTCAGTGTTCACGACGCCAGGCTTCTAATAATCACGTTTTCAGTAAGAGTTTCTATTACTGCTAACAAGCCATCTTGTCTTTTAATTATTTATTGAAATAAGATACTAATATACACTATTTACAAGGTAGGTAATAATTATTTTAATACAGTACATTTTAATTCTGAGTCTTTACGCTCCTCAGAGCGGTTCCAATCTCCACTGGTTCTCGGAACTTAATTACAGCAAAAGTAAAGGAAGAGATGCCCGCCACGTAGTGGCAAGAATGTGACAACTAGCATACTTTTCCGTAACTTAATAAATCCAAATCTCTTTAGGCAGACAGTTTGTGTCTGAAATCTGAACTATAGATATTAAAGTCTTTTTCCGCATATATATTTAAAAAATACCTCAGAAAATATAATATTAATTTTTTAATGTTTCTTGTATATTGTTAAGTATATATCTAGAGATTGATAGATTAAAAACTATGTAAATCAAGATTCTATTTTAAATTTGTTTTGCCCTTAACTCATCATTTTAATTTAGGTATTTTCAGTTTCTGTACTAAAAATAGTAACTGCTTATAATAAACCTCTCTGGACTGCGTCATTCCTCTATTAATCCATGTCAAGTGACTTCCTACATACGCATTTCTAGTAATGTCTGTCTACATAATGCTAGGGATGTTTTGTAATTCGAAACTTAACCAGCCAATATTATTTTAGAACGCTATTTATCAATCAGTCAAACAACGTCGAAATTAATTCATTCTGAATTAAGATTTTGTACTAACTACAAAAAAACTATATAAATCATTTTGGATTCCCCCCCCCCACTGTACATTTATTTATGTTGCTCTTAATTTTTAACTTTGAAAACTTCCTGTACTAACAGCATTTATAAGAATTTTCGGAATACAGGAGAGGTTGTAAATAAATTTAGGTATATCTCGCTAGGTTTCCTTTAATAATCATTTTTAATATTATTTGACGACTATTAAGTTTAAAAACACTCTTTAATTTTATGGAAATAAATCTTTTCACATATTCTATCATATAGAAGTTTCATTCATAACATCCCAACTGGAAAAGGCAGTTGTAGGTTAAGTTAATTGGCAAGCACCCGTCCATTCCCGAAAGTACATTGTGTATTGCTGAGTCTTGTTAACTAGTAAGCTGCATCTCAGTTTTTAATGGAACATGGCCCTGCGGGTGTTCCGAAGGTCTCCCAACTTTTAGTATTCCTCTACTGTCAGCTTCTCGAGAGAATTTCGGCTGGCCTTGTATTTTGAGTGCTCGCTTGCTTCACGCATGAAGAAAGCATGGATTATTGTAAATTCATAATAGCTTCACATTATAAGCTGACAAACAACCATGCACACGGTGGCTTATAATGTGAAGATATTATAAGTTTACCAATAGCTACGCCTTCTTTAGGATTCGAACCCAGACCCTTCACTACGGCATTCAGCGTCATTAACCATTATACCGCCTGGGCAGCCCTATACATACCAACAGCATAGAAACACCAAATTCATACAGAACCAAGTTTTTGGATCTTATTCCTTAAAATACACTATAAGTCGAACTAGGGATCTAGTGGCCTTTTTGCATGCACGCATGGTGCACGTAACAGAACTGGACCTGAATATGAGATAGAGTCTGATATAAAGATGCAAATATCGACGGTTCAAAAAATTAGATTGTAATACAGATTCATAAGAAGATAACAAATACGCTGCTGTTCATTAAAATTTCTATACCAGGAAGCAAAGCAAATAACAGAATCATATTTATCGTATGTATTGTATTTATTAATATAATGAGAGGAAGATATGATTAAATTAACAAGCGGTTTGGCGTTCATAACACGCGAAATTCAGTACACAAAGCTGACACATCTGGCAGCCAGTAACATCTGTAATCCGGTTGAACATCTAATTGAACTAAGCTGATACAGATACTTCATTTCATGCAGCTTTAGTTCTATTTTCTGGCGAGTGATGGTATGGCAATCTCCCAGGAACCCATGATAAGATGTTCTCAATAAGTGAGAGGCCTGGAGGATGTGCTGATCAGGGTAACACTCGGAAACATTCTGTCTCAAAGAACTTAAGGGCAGCATAAGTTCGTGCATCATCTTGTTGAAAGATGGCATCAAGCAGGCCTTGAAGACGGCACGGGCATTAAGACATCACAAATGTAACGACATTTGCTCACATTACCGGTTATGGGAACAAGAGGTGACCAGGATGAAAGTGGAATGGCACCTCATGCCAACACACCAGGTGCTGAGCCCGTATGACTTTCACGAATGCAAGCTAGCAACGTTCATTCTCCTCCACACACGGATGCGTTCGTTCTCATGCTGTACGCAGAATAGGTTTCGTTTGAATCACGATATGGTGCGCCCAGTGTCGTCGATGACGTCCATTGTAGGTGCACTTGTCTCTGTTGTAGCGTCATGGGAAGCAGCAACAGTGGTCATTGTCCGTGGTGCTGAAGACGTCGTATTTATTAATGTAATGAGAGGAATATATGATTAAATTAACAATTGGTATGGGGTTAATAACATGCACAATTCAGTACATAAAGCTAACACCTCTGCAGCAGCAACATTTGTAATCCGGCTGAGCATCTAAACGAACTAAGCTCGAATGGCAAACACAGGTACTTCATGCCATGCAGCTTCAATTCTATTTTCTGGCCAGTGATGGCATGGCAATATGCCGGCAACCCATGATGAGATGAGTGAGAGATCTAGAGAATGTGCTGAACAGGACAACGCTCGAACACATTTTGTCTCAAGGAACTTCAGGACAGCACAGGCAACATAAGGTCGTGTATCATCTTGTTGAAAGATTGCGTCACGCAGGCCTTGAAGACAGGGCACAGCCATGGGCATCAAATGTAAAGACGTTTGCCCACATTACCGGTTATGGGAACAAGACGTAACCAGGATGAAGGCGGAATGGCACTTCATACCAGCACGACAGGTGCTGGGGGTCATGTGATTTTCACGAATGCAAGTTGGCAACGTCATTCTCCTCTGTGCCTCCGCACACGAATGCGTTCGTATCATGCTGTATGCAGAATAAGTTTCGTCTGAATCACGACATGGTGCACTCCTGTGCCCAGTGTCGTCGATGACGTCCACTGTAGGTGCACCTGTTTCTGTTGTAGCGTCATGGGAAGTAGCAACAGTGGTCACCGTGCTGACTGTCCGTGGTGCTGCAGACGTCATCTCACTGCCTGCAACGTTCTCTCAGGTTTTATTGCCCCAAGGCCGCTGAGATTTTGCACGGCGTTCAATATGGACCCATTGATCTCATATTCGCTTTACAGTCATGGGATCCCAACCAACACGGGCAGCAATGTCGCGGAAGAATGAGTCGTAGTCCAAAGAGTCCACGATCTTGCCGTGGTCGAATTCCAACGCATACTAGTAAGAGTTTCTTCTTTTTATAGGGGGAGTAATATAATCTTAATCTGAGTAACTAATGCTTAAATACGATTTTTGAATGAAAAACCCGTTGTTCAATTTTTTCCATTTATATTTTTTTCCATTTATATAAATGGCAAATATTCCATTATTTGCCATTTATATGCAATGCAGATGGTATTACTCATACATGCTTTGCGCGCATGCGCTGGAATGCTAATTGTTCTTATATCCAGGATGTAGTACTTGGGGTTCATGCAAATTTGACATTTATTGCATGTCGCCTTTATGATGTTGCAATTTTAATAGGCAGTAGTGTAATGTTATCAGCTGACAAATAAGTACTGTTGCAAATAAATTGAAATCTATCATACGTACATACAGGTATACATACAGCCAATAACATAGAAATCGACTCATTAAGAAGTTATCCAAATAGGTAGAAATTGCGTATGGACGAATATGGAAATGATTAACATTTAGTGTTGAATGATTGACAAGCTATGGAGCTCCAGCGGAGCATCCAGATGAAATGGATAGCTGTGTCAACACCTCTACACTCCACTGCTCTGCCAACTAAGTTATGGACGGATGGTACATAAAACAGAAGATATTCCACTGTTAATGCATAACTTCCATGCGAGTATGGGTCCGTCGATCTAGGTGGACTGTACCAACGTCTCGTAGACGGGTTCGTCAAAAGTATGAGCAGATGTCACCATTTAAGAATAAAGGAATGAGGCCGCAGGATAGCTAGATATTTCGATCCGAGCGACGCGACCATTCTATGATGTTGACAGGAATGCTTGAACCATGGTTGTAGAGAGCGTCAAGAATGTAACGGTCGAGCAAAAGCGAAGGCAGAACGCAAAGACAAAGTTATCGTCCATACACGGCTCACAACCTCAGCCTCTGATGCTTTAATCCGACGTGTACCCGGAACATCAGTGCAATGACAAATGATAATGAGACTCTGGGAACGGGGGCTGAAGTCACAGAAGTGATTGCGCCGGCTACCCATCGTCATTGCACACCGTTAAGCATGTTTGCAGCGGTGCCGGAGGTATTCGACCTGTGATCTAATAGACTGGAATATAATTGCTTTCAGCGATAAGTCCTGCCTCGAAGTGAGTTCAGACGACTAGCGAAGACATGTCTGGAGACGTTCAGAACAGCAATGCATACTCATCTGGATACTGTCAACGAAACAACCAGGAGCTATGGTATGGGGTGCCATTTCATTTGACAGCCGGCCTCGTTTGGTGTGGCACCCTTATAGCACGACAGCACTTCGATGAGATTTTAGCCCTTTATTTTTGGCCTTCCTTTCACGGATCTCTGGGCTTACATTTCAGCAGGGTAATTCTCGGACGCACACGGCATGCCTTTCTACTAATTGCTTTCGTGCGTCTCCAACACTTCCCTGGCAGGCGCGATCGCCAGAACTCTCCCCAACTGAGCACGTTTGGGCTCTGAGGAGCCATGTCCGACCCACCCTGGATGGCGTCGATCTAACTTGCCGGTTTGAAAGTATATGCCAAGGAATCCTCCAGGAGCACATCCGCCAACTGTACGAGTCAATGCCTAACCGGATTAGAGCTTGCATTAGAGATAAAGGTGGGCCATTGCATTATATTGTTACGAATTTGGTATTTAAAAAAAAAGCTAATGTTAGTTCAATTATAAATTAAATGGTTTTATTTCTCGCGCAGTGCAGCGCGTGACGAATATTAAAAGAAAGCTAAGCCGGAAAAATTAAAAATACAAGAGCGCGTGCGTTAAATAAATAAATATCTCTTTTTGATTTCGAGAAAGTACTGGAAAATTCTAGCGCGTGATTTTAAAATCTTATAAAAGGAGGAAAACATCTCAGTTTGTAGTAGTTGCTTAGTTTGTTGTTGTTTAGAAAACTGCCGTTGTTGATTATAGCGAATTCGCGGATTAGCGTTCTTTAGCTGTTTTGAATTACGTTCTATTGTACATTTAAGTAGTTAAAAGATAACTACTGTGAGATATTGTGATACTGCATGATAATTTGAGAAAATTTAAGCATTTCTGTTGTGATAATAATAAATTTTTGTTCATTTTTCATCGGACTTGTGCATTCATTTCATAACGAACCCGTACGCACACAACAATTTTTGGTGTCAGAAGTGGGATTTGAATGCCAATAACAAGAGCGATTGAAGAGCAATTAAGGCATTTAATATCAGCCTTTGCCTCATTTAAAGAAGAAATGAAATTGGGCCAGGAATCCCTCAAGGAAGAAATGAAAGCTGCACAGGAACAAATGAAGTTGGGCCAGGAATCCGTTAAAGGAGAAATGAAATTGGGCCAGGAATCCGTTAAGGAAGAGATGAAATCTCTTAAAAATGAGATGAAAGCAGGTCAGGACGAAATGAAAAGAGAAATTACCTGCGTAATAGAAAATAAATTTGAGGCTATGGAAGGCAGAATAGACGCGGTTGAAACTAAAGTTGGACAAATAGAAGAAAGAGTTTCTTCGGTAAAAGAACAAGTAGAAGAAAGAATTTCTTCTGTAAAAGAACATATAGAAGAGAGAGTTTCTGCCGTCGAACAACAAATTGATGATAGGTTTTCTGCTGCCGTCGAGAAAGAAGTTGACAGCCTAAAGAAGTGCATAGCGACGGTAGGAAACAATTCTGAAGGTTTCAAATTTTTATCGATGCCTGCTCGTTCCGTTCTGAAACTATCTACATATGATGGGAAGACCTCCTGGCAGGTGTATAGGACACAATTTTCTATCGTTGCGGATGCGAATGGATGGGATTCCCAAGCTAAGGCCTGTCATCTCGCCGCTTCTCTAAGAGCCGACGCAGCGGATATCCTTCAGACTCTTCCCGAAAACAAAAGGTTAGATTTCGAAGCTCTGTCCGGCGCCTTGGAGTTGCGCTTTGGGGAGAAGTGTTTAAAGGACTACAGCAGGCTTCAATTAAAATCCCGTCAACAGAAGCCCACCGAATCACTCCAGGAACTCGCCACGGATGTTGAAAGGCTGTCCCACCTCGCATTTACGGAGTGCCCGAGAGAAACGAGGGAAATTCTGTCGCTGCAATATTTCATCGATGGCATCCGGGACCCTGAAATACAGAAAGCACTGCGAATGGCAGATGTAAAGGATGTAAAAAGCGCTCTGTTGTACGCCGTGAAATTGGAGGCAGCCCAGCAAGCAACTCTTAGGGATCTCTAACCAGTCAGAGCTGTGCGAGTCCACGACCCAGGGGACCAATTGATGGCTCGTTTAGATGATTTATCCAGACAAGTCGATGCTTTGATACGGAGTAGCAGTGAGAACAAAGTGGCTGTAAGATGTTGGAGATGTGGTTCTGAAGGTCACCTACGACGGCATTGCAGAACACCCCAGGGCACGGATAATAAAATGGATGAGTTGACAAGACCAGTGAATGCTTTAAGACGAAATAGTGGTGAAACGAAACCGACCCTAAAGTGCTGGAATTGCGGTGTTGAAGGCCACCTACGAAGGAACTGCAGAACTCCCCAGAGCACGGAAAATAAGGCATACGATTTAAACAGACAATTAAATGTCACAGGAAGGAAAAGGACTGACAAGAAACCAAAGTGCTGGAACTGTGGAGCTCAAGGCCACGTACGAAAGAATTACAGAACACCCCAAGGTACGAAAATTGAGACAATTTCTGAGCAACGACGCAGGAAACAAATTAATGACCATATCAAGGAACGGAGGTTGCCAGATAATGAAAAACCCTGTTTTAAAGCGCTTAAGATCTCTATAGTGAGTGGCAACAATAACGGACTGTCCATCAATGGGAATATCGATGGAGTTCCTTGCAATATGATCATTGACACAGGAGCTAATGTTACCATCATTAGGAAAGATTTAGCTGAACAGTTTAAAGATAAACTTATTTGGACGCCATCTTGTGTTACCCTTCAGACTGCGTCTGGTGACAAGATCGACATAACTGGGAAGTTAAACGTAAACATCACGTTTGGAAGTGCCGCCTACCATCACACGGCATATGTGGCGGATATTACAGATCCATGCATACTCGGATTGGACTTTTTAAGGAAATACAATTTTTCCTTAGATTTCAAAAACAATAAGCTGCTTTCAGCATCTGATGGCATGACTATCCATCCTCAAAAGGGATCCTTGCCTGGAAATGTCGACGCCTTGTCCGAAAGATCGAGCTCGGGAAGCTGCCGAAAACATACCAGGGTCGAAAAGAAACGCAAGACTGCCAGCTATTCTCCATCTCAGAAGCTCTTCGGTCAAGACCTTCGTCTGCCTTGTGACCGCCTGTTTAGTCGCCCTACGGATGCGCCTTCATCGCCTGAGGAACACATCCAAGATGCCCAGGCCCGGTTTGAGAGGATGCATCGTTCTGCACGAAAGCGAGTCAACTTGGCGACGGAGAAAATGAAGACCAGATGCGACACAAGAGCTACTAGACATAGATCCAACAAAGGAGACAAGGTATGGTTGTGGAACCCGATTCAACGAAAAGGACTGAGTCCTAAATTACAGTCACTTTCGGATGGTCCATATACAGTGCTGAACACGAATGACGTCGTGGTTCGGATCCGTGAATCTTCGAACTCTTACGACAGGTTAGCTCATTACTATGGCCATAGTACGTAATGTAAATAATTGTAAATAGTATCAGACCATGGTCCTTTTTGTTTATAAATGTGTATTTAGTATTTGATTTGTATTTAGTAATTGATTTGCATTTAGTATTTGATTTGTATTTAGTATTTGTTTTGTATTTAGTATTTGATAGCATTTGATTTGTTTAAGTTAGTTATTGCATTTATTGTTTATATTGTTTGATATTGTAATGTAATGTTTATGCCTCAGTTGCATTTATGCCACAGTTGTAAGTTTAGCTTCCTGTCCAGGGATTGTACTGCCCGGGACGTGCAGTCCTTGGGAAGGGGGCAGTGTTACGAATTTGGTATTTAAAAAAAAAGCTAATGTTAGTTCAATTATAAATTAAATGGTTTCATTTCTCGCGCAGTGCAGCGCGTGACGAATATTAAAAGAAAGCTAAGCCGGAAAAATTAAAAATACAAGAGCGCGTGCGTTAAATAAATAAATATCTCTTTTTGATTTCGAGAAAGTACTGGAAAATTCTAGCGCGTGATTTTAAAATCTTATAAAAGGAGGAAAACATCTCAGTTTGTAGTAGTTGCTTAGTTTGTTGTTGTTTAGAAAACTGCCGTTGTTGATTATAGCGAATTCGCGGATTAGCGTTCTTTAGCTGTTTTGAATTACGTTCTATTGTACATTTAAGTAGTTAAAAGATAACTACTGTGAGATATTGTGATACTGCATGATAATTTGAGAAAATTTAAGCATTTCTGTTGTGATAATAAATTTTTGTTCATTTTTCATCGGACTTGTGCATTCATTTCATAACGAACCCGTACGCACACAACAATATATTTTGCTTTTGTAGCTGTATTTCCTAAATAAAAAATTAAATTCCTATCATACTAGTTTCGTTTTCAATCCATCTACAGATTTTCGTCTCATTCAGATAACTCCTTTTTGGTGTGTCGTTTTATATGTTACAGAAATTCAACTGAAATTGTAGGTTAAATTAATTGAATATGGCGATGTTTACAGGGGGTATCCGCTTAAGAGGAACGATGCTTTCATGGAGGACTTATTAAGATAAACTGGCTCTTATTTACGTTACGCATGGGGAAACCACGAAAACAAATAATGGCCTTTATTTGTGTGTCTTTCTAATAAAATCTTACGTAGACTGCTATATAGCTTATAGCTAGAATAGAGCATTTTCACAGGCTGATTTCATAAATTGGTTTTTCCTACATTAAATAATTCCTTCACTAACTAAATGCTTAACTTTCCTCTTATTATTCATTAAATACCAGGGGTACAAGTGCAATTTCTCCCATATTAAGACAGATCTTTTTTTCAGTGTCCTTCAGCTGTTTATGAAAAATACTTTAGCTCTATAAATTCTATCTTCTTTTTGTAATAAAGATTATTTACAATATTTTTCTTATTTGCTATAACACTTCAGTTTTGCATTGTTAGGACAATCAAATTAACCTCTTTGCAGTTCTTGATAAAGATGCCTATAAATCTGAAAGTAAGGCATTAAATTGTTTTAAATTTTACATACCGTGCATGTAAGTAATTTAAGAAAAAGTTATATAATTTCATCTTTAAATCTATGGAAGATTTAAGGATGCTTTCAATTGAACTGCTGCCATGGTTTTGGTGCTAAGAAGCATCTTGTTCTAGGCAGATAGCACTTGAAATGCATATGCTTATGATTAATAAAACACTAAACCACATAGTCAAAATTCAGTGTAAAACTTCTCACCCTTTTGTAGAATGCTTTTCAATACTGACATGTAAAGTTGAAAGCCTTGTGAACTTTCTTCTTCTTGTTGCTTTATTTATACAAGATAATCTATACTGTACAATGGTTCTATCTATAGCGCATTTTATTTTAGAATTTCATTCCCTTCTCTATATTACATTGTAATTTTTAATTTACTACTCTTGGTATTCTGAATAACTATTTACAAGAAATTACTCTTGGTATTATAAAAATTTCTAAAACTATTAATCTCAATGTTTTTGAAAGAGAGAGTTTTTCCCCTCCTTGAATTTTGCATTTATGGTAAAAGAATTTTAAATGCGAGCTTAATGCAAGACATACAAAAGTGTCATCAATTATGATAAAGCAGAATTTATTTTACTCAGTGTAAATGACAGCACGTCTTATAACTTACAGGTAACCAGTGGCTGAGTGGTAAAAAATCACTGAATACAGGCAGTTCCTATTCGATTTCAAAAGAATTGGGTTGGCTACATGGGTGTTTTCATGGTTTTCCCTACCTGTACCATGTATATGAGCTAATTTCCCCGAGAAAGTCCTCCACGAAGGCATCCTCCCCTTAGAACGAGAACCCTAGTTTGCTTTGCAATAATGAACTAAACCAAACCAATTATGACTCATAGTTCAAAATACCTCTAATATATTAAAAATGTACCAAGTTTATGATATGAATTTAGTTACATAATGTAAATGTGCCTATTTTCTTATTAACAGTTTTATATATATATATACCTTAAAATTTATGATATACTGAGATTTATAATAGCCTGAGATATCTCAATAATTACTTTTGTAAAAATTAAGTAAGTTTAATTAATAAACTGATCACTAAAATTTCGAAATTCTGTTGTAGGGTTTATATTTATTTTAACTAACATTTATTTTAAGTTTAAACTATCTTTCCTGTCAAGCCTTACTTTCCCCTGGAACTGCCAATGCCAGAGTATGTAAATTTTCAGTAGAACGCGCAAGGATTCAAATTATCAGCGGAAGTATTCTGAGTTAAATAGAAAGGAAACGAGTTCGAAGTGTGCTTTCTTGCTTCACGAGTGTGGAGGTGGCTAGTTAGAAATTGAAGAACCACGCGTTTCGGCTTGTGTGCTTGCCTCGGCAAATTGTTAATCTTTCAACGTAATCTTCAGAGTTTGCTGAATTATCGGCGGTACTTTAGAACGCGGTGAGGTTATTTACGTTTAGAGAGCCTCGTAGTTAGTCTCTTGTTATTATTTCTTTTCAGGTTCTTATTTTTATTTTACCGCCGGGTCGGCGTAGTTTGTGAGCGTCAAGAGCACGCATTTGTAATTTCTAAAGTTGAATAAAAAGGGACTTAAACCCTTCTCAAGCCTCTGTCTAATTTCCAGTTTTCTGCAGTCACCACTTTGTTGCGTGCAGGTTAAAGGCGCGCAACTTTACACTGTAATAAATACAATTTTTTAAAATAATAAATGATAATTAAGTAATAATTAAGCAAGTAATAAATGAAGGTCCCATTTTGGCAAACGTGCTCTGAAATGAAAATATATTTGAAAGCATAAGATTGTGTATGCAAAATAAAGTGCAACTCATTAGCCAATGGTCTTGTATTTATCTTTTTCTATCATCAGCTGCTCTAGGAAACTTTTGCTTCAGCAGAATTCAAATGCCTACATGCCAAAAAGAATATGACATTCACGCTTTCTCTGAGATTTGATACATGAAACTGAACTAGGTTGAGGTGACAAATTCTGTTTCACTATTAGGAATATCTGGGTTACTTGTAGAAGGCTGACTGCTATCTTGGGGTTCAGATGAATCAAGATAACAACCTTTTTTTTACTAGTTACATAATGTTAACTTTAATCTCCGTTATCAATCTCAAGACGGCTAGGGGTAAGTCGGGCTTTCACTTTTCATTCAATCGGGATAACTCTTGCATTTTATAAATGCTTTATTATTACAATAAATATATACATATATACATATCATTACGGAACATTCTTAACATCAATCCTATTCTCTCGCTTCCCGATTCTCGATTGATATCGTGCGCCCTCTATCGGAGGCTTTTCTACGATGCCATCTATCGGCTGATAACAATATTTAGTAGCATTTTTTGGAAGTTTTCTTCTGGCAATTTTAGAAAACCTTTACGAATGAATACCTTCAGATTTTCCTCATTACTACCAGAAAAAGTATCTGATTTCTTTTTAAGATGCAAGATTTCATTACTTTGTGTACTTAATTTATCTGTAGTCAGGAAGTGTAGCCTGCTATAGAAATAAAAAAACCATTCCTTTCATTGCATAACATTAAGTGTTCATCCCTTTCTTTTTGTTAAATATTTTTGGCAGTTTTCAAAGATGAATTTATGCAAACATCAATCTATGGAGCCATACATAGTATCCCTTGATTAATGATTCCATACTCTGATCCAATTC
Source organism: Stegodyphus dumicola (assembly GCF_044657685.1). Lineage (NCBI taxonomy): Eukaryota > Metazoa > Arthropoda > Arachnida > Araneae > Eresidae > Stegodyphus > Stegodyphus dumicola. Next base: position 79,520,837 of record NC_140769.1, on the reverse strand, counting down.
TTGTATTACCACTTTGATAGTTTCAATATCTATATAATTCAGTAGTATTCTTCAATAAATGAAGTATCTATCTTGTTATGAAGTATTCACGCACAGGCTCAATAAAATCAATCTTTCCAAATGGAACAACATCATTCTAAGACTGAAACCTGAATGTATGATATATACAAGGTATGTCTTATGAATGTGTACAATTATGATTTTTATGAAGGGAAACTGAATACTTTTAAACTGAATACTTTGCATAATAAGCATTGAGCAAGTTTTTAATTACACAAGTATTATTGGGGGCACATGTATGAATACAAGTCATTTGCAAAATGACACCACAATAGTCTTATTATCACAGCTTAAAAACAGAAAATAAGTCCATAACTGTTTTAAAGAAAAATGTAAAAATACAATGCAAAAATTTATTCCATCATAACAAAAATGTGCCCACCAGTGCTTGAGCAGTAAAGTTGTTCAAAGCTGGTAGTTTGACCTGAGTGCAATTCTAGGTAAACAGATTGGCTTTGCATGTGTAATGAGGATACAAGTGAGTGTCTTTTAGAAAGTACTCTATGAAAGCATGCTTCTGCTTATGCAAATAGCTCTCACATACTTTGCCATAAACAAATCGTGCAGACCAATCCAAATCAAATTAAAATAAAATGAAAATCAAAATAAAATAAGTCACTGTAATTCTGCAAAATGTCCTATGCATTATATGTTTTTTTCAAGAAGGGGGCAATTAACTAATCTAGAATCAATATTATTGTTAAACATATTAGTTGAATAACTGTATTGCTCTTACATATTTTACATGTTTCATTATTTACATGCCTTACAGATTTTCTATGCCTCATTATTTACATAGCTTACAGGTGTTAAATGCCTCATTTTGTTTTTATTTGGTAAAAAGGGGGATAATAAATTTCATTGCAAAACATTTTGATAGGTAGTTATGTATATGACTTATGATATGAACTCTATATTCAACTATCATATAAATACTATTCCTAATATACATAAAATTTAATTTTTTTTTTTCCTCTATAGTCAACCCTCTAAGGTATAATATAGCATGGCTTAAGTAATAATTTTCGCAATACAATGTATTGTGGAATGTGAAACATGAATACAGAAACATATTAAATGCAAAGAACATAAAGAATAAAATGCCATTTTAATCATAGATATTTACAAGAAATAATGCTTGATATTTATCAGAATTGATCAGAGTAACTGTTACTAACTGCAATGCATGCATCACAATGACAAAGAAGTGACTGGCATATACTTTGAAAGCTATTCAGCAAGTCTCTGCTGCAGTGATGCTAATTGGCTGACAAGGTCTGCAGTAGAATCAATCTCTGTTTCGTAAACAAGATCCACTGTCATTGTAATGCATGAAGTTTGCATTATCTGTTTGTACAATTCATTTATAATAATTCTCAAATATCTTGCTGTAATCATAAACAATTACCAAGGACTTCAGTTTGTAAGGATCTTAAGTTTTACTAACGTTTATTTTATTTTATGTTATTTTAAGCGTTAAGAAATACTGTGATATGTTAAAAGTGAAAGTAATGCCAAAAAATTTTAACTTATTCGTGTGACTGTAAAAAGAGCCAAATTATTGTGAATATGTGTTAAAGGTTGAATGAATGTAGTTAGGCTCTCTGACGCTACACTTCAAAGTTAGCCACTTTCAGAATAGTACCTCAGGGTTTAGAGACGAATATAAGGTGTGTTATGAGGTCTTGTTATGTTGAATTTTAACACGTTAGTGTTTTGATTGCAGGCGGTAGTGTTGAACACTTGTACATAAACACGTTCGTATTTGGTGTTTTCTTTTACAACACATGTCAGAGAGCACGGGGAGAGAATTAAATAACGTCATGAATGAAATAAGAATGTTAAGAGAAATATAAATATTCATGTTACTTGCCATTTAATTGTGTGACATTTCATTAAACTAGTAAGGAACCAGATTTCAACTAAGAGCTCCTGTTTAGATGCAGTACAGATGAAATGTAATTGTCCATAAAGTTGATAATGTAAAAAACGATTTTTTTTTTAAATTTCTAGTTTCTAGTGAGAAGTGTTTGTAAAAGAACGGCCTCGCGTTAGATTCTAGAGCTAAAAGTTTTCAACAAGGTCGTTTTAGACCTCAGTTTCAAACTAATTAACTCTGGCGGGAAGTATGTAAGGATCTTAAGTTTTACTAACGTTCATTCAATCGGGATAACTCTTGCATTTTATAAATGCTTTATTATTACAATAAATATATACATATATACATATCATTACGGAACATTCTTAACATCAATCCTATTCTCTCGCTTCCCGATTCTCGATTGATATCGTTCGCCCTCTATCGGCGGCTTTTCTACAGTGCCATCTATCGGCTGATAACATTCGGTCATTCTGACTTGACAATCGTCCCGATTGAGTACAAATCAATTTTATAATTTAATACAATTTTCTACTTCGACTCTTATACACAATACTAAACATACATATTACTAATACACTAAGAAAAATACACATTATACTAAAATTTGATATGATAATAAACTTACTAAAATATTTTCACATACATAAATTCACATATTTTATACATTAGCATAATAATCGAAAATTTTCTGTAAATCATTAAATAAATACGCGAATATATATGAAATAACTCAATTGTTTTTTTCAGTCCTAAAATGATTCAAAATGCACTAAAGTCTTTCAGCTAATGTTTAAAAGTTCAAAGTCAATTAATGTTCAAAAGTTCAAAGTTTCTAAAGTTTTCTATTAGCAAACATACGTAGATAAGCACATACACAAAAAAAGGAAAGATCTCACCTTAATCACAGGGTAGAGCACTTCATCAGTCCTTACGAATAGATCTGATTGGATTCCGTCGAGGAATTAAGCTTGATAACTGGTCAGTATCTCATCCGTCGTCATCATCATCGTCAGAGCTGGGTTCGCACCTCCATGGCTTCAGCTGGCTCACATGAGCAGTGGTAGTGAAGTAGCGACCTCGATTTTTCGCTAGTTGAGTTATTCTGTAGGTATCCCTAGGTAATATTTCCGTTATTATAAATGGCCCTAGATATTTCGGCTGTGTTTTGGTAGGTTGACCTATAGCCTTAGGAGCACATCTCATCACAACATTTTCTCCTTGCTCGAATATTTGTGTGCGACACGTCTTCCCATCGAATCTCTTTTTCATTTTCACTTGCTGTTCCTCAATTCTTCCTCGCGCTTGCTCTTGGATTTCTCGCGGTTCTTTCCATGCATCTGAATCTTCATCTGCTAACTTCCTAAGTGTTCCATCATTAAATCTGGGAGAATACCCATGTAGCATTTCAAATGGAGTCTTATTCGTTGTTTTGTTTACCATGTTGTTAAGATTTCTTTCTGTTTCTTTTATTTTTGAATCCCAATCTCTGTGTTGTTTATCCATCAAACTTGTCATTATCGTTCCTAAAATTGTTCTGTTGACGCGCTCTACCATACCCATTGGCTTGGGGGTGTTTGGTAGAATTCAAAGTATGATGTATTCCGTTATCTGTACAATACTGCTTAAATTGATGAGAAGTAAAACAAGATCCTCTATCACTTATTATTCTTTCCGGTAGTCCAAAATAATTAACAAAATTCTTCAAAGACTGTAAAACATTTTTAGCACTAGTATTCTTAACTGCAAAAATTCTCACGAACCTAGTCATGTTATCAATTATCACTAATAGTTCTTGATTACCTCTCGAACTCTCTACGAAAGGACCCAAGTGATCCATGTGAACAATAGCAAACGGTCTTTTACCAGGTTTTATGGGATGTAACAGTCCTTGTTGCTTGTCACCTGTCGCTTTATTCATAAGGCACTCAAATACATGCTGATATGTGTCTTCGTACGTATCGTTTTATGCTTGGAAACCAATATAATTCCTTAATTTTTCTAACTGTTTTATCCACAGAAAAGTGACCAAATAAATCATGGAATTTCACCACTACACTCTTCCTCATGCTTTTTGAATCACACAGAGTAGTCTTTCCTTTCCATCTACTACGGTTTTCCAAAACAGTCTATTCTTCTTAAACACGTAATTCATAATTATTTTTTTCTCCTCAGCAGTTCGTTCCTCTTGTTTCTTCTTGAAAATTTCGATAATTCTTTTCAGGTCTTGGTCAGCATGTTGTATCATTAGTATTTGCTCTTCTTCGGTTAGGGACTGGCAAACTTTAAAATTTTCAGCTATTCTCGTCATCGTATCAATCAGCTTCTGATACAGGACCTCTGCTCAAAGCAGTAACATGTGACAGTCTTTTTCCTGACCTATGCTTTATCTCAAAATCGCATTCTTGAATCAAACTACACCAACGGGCTATTTGAGGATTTGTAGTCTTCGCATTCATATATATTAGAGCTTGACAGTCAGTAATAATTGTAAATCTTATGCCGATTAAAAACTGTCTTAACCTGTCCAACGTCCATACGATGGCCATTAACTCCAATTTACTGGAATGATACTTTCTCTCTGCTTCTGTTGTTTTCTTACTGACGCAATAAACAAGATGCCATTTTCGATCTTCATCACGTTGCATTAGTATTCCACTCAAACCTTCTGCACTTGCATCACAATGGACTTCAGTATCTGCATGCGGTTGATAGTGAGCTAATATGGGCTTATCAGTCAGTTGTTTCTTCAATAGTTCGAACGCCTTCTTTTGTTCTTGCTTCCACTCGAAGTCTCGATTCTTCTTTGTCAATCTGGTCAATGGTTCTCTCTTTAACGCATACTTCGGCACAAATCGTCTGAAAAATCCAGTCAGGCCCAAAAATCTTCGCACTTCGTGCACATTCTTTCGTTCCGGAAATTCTGTTATGGCTTTTATTTTTCTAGATCCCGGTCTAATACCGTCTTCGTTTATAATAAAACCTAAGAAATCTACTTCTTTTTTCCCAAATTCACATTTAGATAATTTCAAGGTTAAATTTGCTTTTCGTAGGCATTCTAATACCTCTTTTAATTTGAAAATCATTTCTTCCCAAGATTTTGCAGGAATAAGTATATTATCCATATAACACAACACCTTAGTATTCATTAAGGGGGCTAGGGCATATGACATTAGGCGCTGAAACTCAGCAGGAGCATTTACTAATTCAAATGTCATCCTTTCGAACTGTCCTGTTTCATCTGGGGTAATGAACGCCGTCTTCAATTTAGCTTCTTCACTTAAGGGTATTTGCAAATAGCCATGGGCTAAATCCAGAGTAGTGAAAATTTTGCATCCTCCTAAACATTCTAAAAGATCATCTATTCGATGCAAAGAAAACTTATCCTTTATCGTCTGACTATTAAGTCTGCGGTAATCAATTACTAGTCTGTATTCCCCTGTTTTTTTCTTTACTTGTAACACTGGACTAGCGTAAGGCGATCTAGTTTCGGAAACTATCCCATTATCTTTCCATTCCTTAACAATTTCTTTTATTGCATTACGTTCAGCTGCATTCGTTTTGTATGGGCGAGAAGACACAGGCCTACTCCCGTCAATTTCTTTGATGTCCAATTTTATTACGTTCGTGCAACCTAATTCACTTAACCTAAGAGCAAAGCAATTCCTAAATTCCTTTACTAATTTTAAGATATCAGTTATTTCACTATCTGTAGTTGCCTCATCAAATTTTATATCATCTATCTTTATTTGGTGAATATTTTGAGAAATGGAAAATATATGGTTTTGTTCTTCATCTTTGTTTATATTGGGCTTGTCTACTTCCTCTAATTCCCAATCTTCTGTTATATCTATTACCCTGCTGATACACTGATTTTCTTTTAATCTGATGTTACTGTGTCCTATGTTCATAATTGGGACTGTTACCTTACCATTTGTAACCTCCATTACTGAATCCGGACTTCCATGCTTGCTTTGAAATAAAATCAGTCCATTATTTATATCTGGGGCTACAGAATGCACAAAGTTTATCGTGTTACTTTTTATTTCTATTGGTTTCTCAGAATATAACTTAATGTGTTTACGTTCCGTTTCGTTTATCAATTGCGCGAATGGAATTTTATTAGCATACCATATATTAAACGAATCCCCTATTTTTCCATAAGCCAACATCTGATCGTTCAAAATATCTCTCCCAATAATTAGGTCATACGGCTGTACTTCATCATTTACGATAAACAAATTCGCGGTTGTTTGAATTTCGCCGATTCGAAGTGAAATATTAACTTTTCCCAAGGTCGTTGTAGATGCGTGATTTACGCTCCCGATTCCAAACATTTTTTTTTTTGTTTCCGGTTGCACTGGTAATCTTAATTTCGAAAAGACCGAAAATCTTAATAGACTGCCAGCGTTTCCAGTATCAATCAAACATTCGATTGGTTCACTTTCGTTAATTGTTGCTTTCTTCAAATACTTTGAAACGTCAGATAATACATCATGATTCATCGCGACACTATTTTGATCTTTCATTTTGTCATTCTTCATTTCTTCGCGACTCTCTGTCTGACGCGGGAGGCATTTAGCGTCACAAATCAAGCTGGAATGTTTACGCTTACATGTCGTGCAGCGCTCTTTTGATTTACATAAGCGGACCACGTGAAATTTTGGAAGCATAGAAAACATCTCGCGTTCCGTTTTAAACTTTCTAATTTCTGTTCGCGTTCTTTATCACAATTTTGGGAACTGTGCTCAGAATTATTGCAAAAAATGCAAATTTTCTGAAATGTGCTCAGTGCGGTTGCGTTAGGAACTGAATCTTGCTGCTTCCCTTTAAACTTCTGAAATCTATTTCCCTTTTCCGAAAATTTATTAACTGACAGTTTATAGTCTACGCTTTTAACTGATTCATTATTTTCCCTTGTTTCTCGAAACAAAAATGTTCGTTCTCGCGTTTCTTTTCTCTTCTAAGAAATTTTAATAATTCTGTTACATTCCAAGAATCGTCTTTTTCATGCTGTCTATAAAAATCTAGCACAATGGAATCTGGAATAAGTTTGGTTAGTAGTGAAAACAACAAACTTCCATATGAATTCAGTTCGACACCAAGAGTTTGTAAACCCCGTACTTGGATTTCTATCGTATCGTATAACTCCCTTAACTGTTTCAAATACGAAGCCGATTTTACTGCACTTAAATTTAACAAATGGTTAATATGAGATCTTACAATAATTTCTTTTTTCCCGTATCTTTCTTTAAGCAAGTCAACTGCTAAATCATAATTATTTTCCGATACCAATAGTCCTTGAATACTAATTAAGGCTGGTCCTTTCAAGAAAGCTTTAAGATAATTATATTTATCTACTTTAGATAAGCGTTCGTTACTGTGAATCGCATTATCAAACTCTGACCAAAATTCCTGAAACTTCTCTAAATTACCCTCAAACGGTTTTACATAAAGTTTCGGCAAATTTATTCTTGGTTTGTCTGGTTCACTATTCGAAATAAGTGAAGAATTATTCTTCAACGAAAAATCTCCCTTATTTCTATCTGAATTCTGAAAATAGTTCTTAACTTTCGATTTCGCGTAGATTATACGTTCTCTGTATTCCTGATTATTCGCGACTTCTGTTTCCAGATCAGATACTTCAGGAATTAAATTCTCAATTTCTAGATCTAACTTAAATATCTGATCTGCTTTTCCTTTTAGATTCATATCACATTCTTCTAATGATTTTGTATCTACAATATCCTGTTCCAATAGCTCACATATTCTGTTAATTACTTGTGTTGTTAACCTTCTTAAAGTTTTACGTTTCGTTTTTGCTTTATCTAAAGCTTTCTTTGTATTCTCATCCATAATATTACCTAATAATATAATTCTATACTTCTAAATTCTGTTAGAATTATTCTACAGTTCGCATGCATTCAAATCTTTAAAAACGAAACTTACCCTTCTTCGACGTTCTTGGTATGCGAGTCATTCAATGCGTACTTACATCAATCATCCCGCTTCTGAAATGTTAGCTTTAATCTCCGTTATCAATCTCAGGACGGCTAGGGGTAAGTCGAGCTTTCACTTTTCATTCTATCGGGATAACTCTTGCATTTTATAAATGCTTTATTATTACAATAAATATATACATATATACATATCATTACGGAACATTCTTAACATCAATCCTATTCTCTCGCTTCCCGATTCTCGATTGATATCGTGCGCCCTCTATCGGCGGCTTTTCTACAATGCCATCTATCGGCTGATAACAATATTTAGTAGCATTTTTGGGAAGTTTTCTTCTGGCAATTTTAGAAAACCTTTACGAATGAATACTTTCAGATTTTCCTCATTACTACCAGAAAAAAAATCTGATTTCTTTTTAAGATGCAAGATTTCATTACTTTGTGTACTTAATTTATCTGTTGTCAGGAAGTGTAGCCTGCTATAGAAATAAAAAAACCATTCCTTTCATTGCATAACATTAAGAGTTCTCCCCTTTCTTTTTGTTAAATATTTTTGGCAGTTTTCAAAGATGAATTTATGCAAACATCAATCTATGGAGCCATACATAGTATCCCTTGATTAATGATTCCATACTCTGATCCAATTCTTGTATTACCACTTTGATAGTTTCAATATCTATATAATTCAGTAGTATTCTTCAATAAATAAAGTATCTATCTTGTTATGAAGTATTCACGCACAGGCTCAATCCAATCAATCTTTCCAAATGGAACAACATCATTCTAAGACTGAAACCTGAATGTATGATATATACAAGGTATGTCTTATGAATGTGTACAATTATGATTTTTATGAACGGAAACTGAATACTTTTAAACTGAATGCTTTGCATAATAAACATTGAGCAAGTTTTTAATTACACAAGTATTATTGGGGGCACATGTATGAATACAAGTCATTTGCAAAATGACACCACAATAGTCTCATTATCCCAGCTTAAAAACAGAAAATAAGTCCATAACTGTTTTAAAGAAAAATGTAAAAATACAATGTAAAAATTTATTCCATCATAACAAAAATGTGCCCACCAGTGCTTGAGCAGTAAAGTTGTTCAAAGCTGGTAGTTTGACCTGAGTGCAATTCTAGGTAAACAGATTGGCTTTGCATGTGTAATGAGGATACAAGTGAGTGTCTTTTAGAAAGTACTCTATGAAAGCATAACATAACATAACAATAGGGCGCTTCCTTCTTATGAAAAGAAGGAAAGGAGTTTAGGCAAAATTGCCCATTACTCTTCCGCCATTTGATAATTTAAGTTAAGGGATTTAAATGGTAACTCCCGTAAAAGGTAAATAATAAATAGAAAAGATCTCAAACCGACACCAAATCTATCAGCAAAAGATCCCATCTCTAAGTTCAAGGTGTCGGCTGGATCGTAAAAACTTTCCTATTGGATGGAAAACCGATTCAATCCCTCCCAAACCACCAAACGCAATTCTTGACCAAACAAGAGTGCGATGGAGAGTCAAATAAATAAATAAATAAGGAGGGCAGAGGTGCATTCTCAAGCCAAATGGCCAGGTAGTGTATAAAGATTTGATATCATTATATTCCAAAACACAGCTATGAGAGGGAAATCCCTGCATAGTTTCTTTTAAAAAAAAAAAAAAAAAAAAAAAGAACTCACAGGGCGTCTCAAAGCTTGTTTCTTGTGGTTCCATATTCACCTTACCTGTAGGTGTTTAGTATACATAAGAAACCCTATTATGCCAGAGAGCCCTTTGTATAAAAGAGCTTGATCAAAGGTAATATAGGGAAACCCAAGGAATTTGTTTCTAGGGACAGAGAACACCGGACATCGTCCCAAAAAGTGAAAAGATGTTTCCTCTTCTTCTCCACAAGCTGGGCAGAGAGGAGATTCAACAAGACCACATTTATGGAGATGCTTAGCTAGATAAGCATGTCCAGTAACAATTTGAATTACCTGGCGTAAGTTAGTTCTACTCAGGTGTATGAGTTTACCTGAAAAGTTAAGTGTACTGAGCACCAATTTAGAATGAGCACAGTCTGGAAGTTTAGACCATATATCATCATGTTTGTTCTTTATCCAGCTTCTTACTTCTTTTTTAACCGTTTGATATGAAACTGGGTAAAATGGTTCTGGGACAGACATGGGGAGTTGCGAAGCATCTTTAGCTACTTTATCAGCTAGTTCATTTCCAGCAAAATCACAATGACCTGGGACCCAGACTAAACTAATGGTATTATGGGCCTGAGCCAGAGAATTGAGATCTTGAGTACAGTTCAAAACACAGTTTTGTAACTTGACACGATTAGCCAGGGCAAGGATGGCTGATTGGCTGTCAGAGAGAATATATATATACTTATTAACTGTATTTTTAGCTAAGAGCTCCTTGGCGACCATATTGATCGCCAGAACCTCGGCTTGGAAAACAGTTGTAAATTTACCAAGGTATAGATGAAATCTAATGAAATTTTCTTCAGATCCCTTGGTTCTTATAATAGCTCCAGCTCCAGTGAAGTTGGATTTTGATCCATCTGTGTAACATTCAATTGAGCCTGTTGGAATTAGGTCAATTAGAGATTCTATCTCATTCCTTTTTGGTATATGAGTTGAAAATAGTTTATCTGGAACTATTGTTTTCGTAATTGCATCTTTGGGCATATAGATTATAGGGATCTCATTGCCCAAGTCCAGGCATATGTCAATGTGGCTTTTCAGGTGGCTTTTATGACCAAAACCTGTCCTTTGGCACCATGTGCCATTTTTATTCAATCTATACATGGCTTTAATTGCTTCTCCGCTCAAGAATAATTTCAAGGGTGGAATTTGCAGTAAAAATTCTAATGCAGCAGTAGGGGTACTATTTAAAGCCCCACTAATGCTTAGGCAAGCAAGTCTTTGCACCTTTTGTAAAATGTTTAAATACGAGCTTTTGTTAATAACATTAATCCAGACCACGCATCCGTAAGAAAGCATTGGCCGGACAATGGCAGTATAAATCCATAGAGTAGATTTCGGGTTAAGGCCCCATTGTTTACCAACGATTCGCCTACAAAGTACTAGAACATTTGTGGCTGTTTGTGCCTTTTCTTTTATATGGGTGATCCATGTAAGTTTACTATCCAGGTAACATCCTAGTTATTTAACGCATTCCTTACGCCTAATAATCTGGTGACCCAGATATAAATCTGCCAGTTTCCATTTCCTTCTCCACGTGAAAACTATGACCTCAGATTTTTCAGCAGAGAAAGAAAGGCCATTTGTATCACCCCAGTGTGAAACTTTATTTAAGATATGCTGAGCTTGATTATGTAGGGTTCCGATATAGAAACCCTGTAATAACACAATAAGGTCATCTGCATAAGCTTGTGACATGCCAGGTTCCTCCCGTAGAAGTACTAAGAGTGAGTCGAAAACCAGGTTCCACAGGAACGGAGAAAGAATACCATCCTGCGGACACCCTTTAGTAATATCTCTCTTTACTTCATAGTCAGCGAGACTAACACAGATATTCCTGTTTTTAATCATGAAGATGACCCATCTAGTTATCATAGGGTGAATATGACTTCCAGTAAGGGCCTTATGTATTTTCTCGAAACCGATGTTATCAAAGGCTCCTACAATATCCAGTAGAATCCCAATGGCAAAGTGTCCGTCTATAATTGTCTTTTCTATTCTCCACACGAGTTGGTGTAAGGCCGACTCAGTGGAGAAGCCAGGCCTAAAACCATGTTGGTCTAAGCCAAAGATATGTTTCAGATTATTATCTGACTGGAGGTGCCAGAAAATCAATCGCTCCAACAGCTTAAGCTGGAAGGATGTTAGCGTGATCATTCTAAAAGAGTTTGGTTTCTCATATGTATCTTTTCCTGGTTTAGGAAGAAACACACCTCGTGAAGTTCTCCAGACCTTAGGAACATATCCTAAAATCAAACTGGACCTGAATATGTCCACGAGAATGTGACCAAAAATATCCCAGCCTTTCTGAAGCAGAATTGGGTAAATGCCATCGTTCCCTGGAGATTTAAAGGGAAGAAATACATCAAGGGCCGCTTTAGCCTTTTCAAAATTCACAATTGTCTTAGCAAAATCCAGATCTAATGGATTATGAAGTAGTTCCAATGGATTTTCCTGGGGGTCAGAGGTGACACTTCTGTCCCCCAGATGAAAATTCAACATGGTCGAAAGTGTGTCCAAAGGGTTTATAGTATAACTGCCATCAGGTCGCATAACCGATGAGAGTTGAGACTCCTGAGATCTTTTAAGAATCTTATGTACTCTGGCAGTCTCATGGTAGGACAGAATATCTGTGCAGAACGATCTCCATGAGTTGTATTTAGTTTTCCTGATTTCACTTTTAAATTTCCTTTGTAGAATTTTGAAGTTAGACCAGTTAACTTCAGATTTATTTCTGACAGCTTTCCTGTGCGCTCTCCGAACCTCTAGGCGGAGGCTTTCAAGCTCCTTGGTCCACCAAACTCTCTTGCTAGGAGAGTACTTCCTTCGTTTGAGAGGGCATGATGCATGATAAGATTCAATAATGATATTTGTCAAGTTGTTTGCTTGAATATCAAGCTCCTCGACTGTACAATTATTGTCTAAAACCTGAAGGTTAATAACATTAGAAACCAGGAAATCCTTATAAAGGTCCCAATTTGTGTTTTTAATGTTTCTGAAATATTCAACTGGAATTTCATCTCTAATACAAAATTGTATAAGGCGATGGTCAGAAAGTGAGGGATTGTCACTCACATGCCAATTCTCAATAAGGTTATAAATATCAGATGAAGTTAATGTGAGGTCAATGACTTCTTCTCTTCTTCTGTTAACAAAGGTGGGGCGATTTCCCCTATTTACCCAAGTTAGGTTGGTATTCATTATAAATTCCATGAGTTTTTCTCCTCTAGGATTAGTATCAGAACTGCCCCATGACAGGTGGTGAGCGTTAACATCACCACCAATAACCATAGGAATATTGTTTATTTCACAGAAACTCACAAGATCTATAAATTCTTGCGGAATGTTAAGGTCATAAGCCATGTAAACTGAGCAAAAACAAATGTTTCCTCTCAGTGAACTGTTTATGTCCTTAATTACAATAGCAGTTAAGTCCTCTGATGTAAATTGGGATAATTTCATAGCCTTTATATTTTTAGAAATGTAAATGCTGGTTCTAGGTCTTTTATCAGGTCCCTCTGTCGAAAAGAAGTGCGCGTTCATGGGCCTACCAAGGATTTTACCCTTGTACACCCAAGGTTCTTGAATTAATGCAACAAAAGTGTCTTGCTTACCTAATTGAGCAGCTAAATTATATGAAGCTGCTCTGCTATGTTGCAAGTTTAACTGACTAACCTTAACCATTAAAACAGGTTAAATGAAAGAAAAGAACTTACCCTGAAGGATTTTAGGAGAGACTTAGTTAAAAGCCGCATCCTTAGCATACTACTTCAAAGGAAGTAGTGACAAGGGAGACCTATTCAGGTGTCTTCTTCAGAGCCTCCAAAGAAAGCTCTGGTTCCGACTCCTTTTCGGTCTCCCTTTCTTCCGTCAACTGTTTCTTTGGAGGATCCCTGGGCGAAGGAATTGATTTCTCCTGTTGCCTTGGTTCCTTCAACTGTACACAGCCACGGGCACCACAAAAAAGTTTGAAATTCTGGGCCTCCAGATAATCCATAAGTTCATGTTCTACTCCCAGCACCAAGGTATTACCTCCGTCTCCAGGGATAACTGCTTTGATGGCGATCTTCTTAACATCAAGGCCCTTGTTGCAGGCATCAAGGAGCTTGATGTTATCTTTTGGTGGCCTGTTTCCAGGAAACCAAGCGAAAAACCTCTTCATGGGGGGTCTGTCTCCGGGAGCCATGGCATGATAACCTGGATGGTTTTCTTCAGGGCCGGGTAGATCATTAATTAAAGTCTTCAGGACGTCCACAGTCTCCTGGTCCTCACATGCAATGTTGAGGCCATTCGGCTGCAGGACTGTCTTGTGGACCCTGCAGGTGGTGATAGAGCCATCTATAATTCGATCATCAATTATAGAGGTGATGAAATCTGAATCCACTGATGTTATGTCTCTGGAATCATCCTTGCAGACGATTAGCAGAGTGATTGCCTTTCTTGCAGCTTGACTATATAGCCGTCGTTTCTTGAGGGCCATTTCCGGGGTGTCACCAGCAATGCGTTCTCTCTTACGAGACTCTTCATTGCTTGGATGGTTCTTCCTCACCGGTTTGGAGGTTGCTCCAGAGGTCCCAGCTTTATCTGTTTTCTCTTTCGCTCCCTTCTCCCCAGAGATCGAGATTCCTTCCATGGCCCTCTCCAGTCGTTTCCGCTCTTTCTGGCGTTGCCTTTTTTCTCTTTTTTTATTTACAACCTCCATCATTGGTGACTGGTCATCCGCTTGCGCATCTGGCACAGTACTTCTGACAGAGGAGTCAGTATCCATCCCCACTGGGTTCAAGGCGTCCGTGTCCGAAGGCACATTCACCCTTTCACCAGCGGTTCTGGTTTCTGTAGTCCTAAAGAGAAGAGCGTCCGCACCCGAGGGTACATTCACTCCCTCAGAAGGAATTACAGTGGTTATAGTGGGGATTTCAGAAGATGCGTTTTTATCTAATTTTGTATTACAAACATCCATTTTGGTATAAGATTGAAGGAAGGGGGAAAAAATTCCTTCCGATTTTCTAAGAGCCAGTTTGGAGGGGCTAGCCCCAGATTCAGCAGCCAGTAGTGACCTCGGAAGAGCCCCCCGCTCTGCCATGCAGGACCCCACCCAGGCACCACCTGGAACTACAAGGCAGGCGAGATTATACACCAGCTGATAGAGCAGCCAGGACATGCTGGTTAGGCTGCCCCGGGCTCCTGTACTATCTGGCGGCCTGAGACGCAAAACTCAGCTTTTCTCCTGTATCCTCTACATGGCTGCTTCCTCCAAGACCCCTCCTCTCCAGATCAAAGGTCCTCGGAATTTCAAATCCTCCCCACAATCGCCGGTTTTCCCAGGGAAGAGCGGTCCGTTGGGTCGTCATAAGATTACTCATCATCAGACCGAACCTCATCCCACTGAACCCCAGTATGCCACAGGACTTTGTGACAGTTACCCATTTAGCACCACCCAGGGGGCACGTGTGACTTAAGGATAATCACGGACGCGGGTAACATTACCCCCCCCTATGAAAGCATGCTTCTGCTTATGCAAATAGCTCTCACATACTTTGCCATAAACAAATCGTGCAGACCAAGCCAAATCAAATTAAAATAAAAATGAAAATCACAATAAAATAAGTAACAATTCTGCAAAATGTCCTATGCATTATATGTTTTTTTTTCAAGAAGGGGGCAATTAACTAATCTAGAATCAATATTATTGTTAAACATATTAGTTGAATAACTGTATTGCTCTTACATATTTTACATGTTTCCTTATTTACATGCCTTACAGATTTTCCATGCCTCATTATTTACATAGCTTACAGGTGTTAAATGCCTCATTTTGTTTTTATTTGGTAAAAAGGGGGATAATAAATTTCATTGCAAAACATTTTGATAGGTAGTTATGTATATGACTTATGATATGAACTCTATATTCAACTACCATATAAATACTATTCCTAATACACATACAATTTAATTTTTTTTTTGCCTCTATAGCCAACCCTCTAAGGTATAATATAGCATGGCTTAAGTAATAATTTTCGCAATACAATGTATTGTGGAATGTGAAACATGAATACAGAAACATATTAAATGCAAAGAACATAAAGAATAAAATGCCATTTTAATCATAGATATTTACAAGAAATAATGCTTGATATTTATCAGAATTGATCAGAGTAACTGTTACTAACTGCAAAGCATTTAGCACAATGACAAAGAAGTGACTGGCATATATTTTGAAAGCTATTCAGCAAGTCTCTGCTGCAGTGATGCTAATTGGCTGACAAGGTCTGCAGTAGAATCAATCTCTGTTTCGTAAACAAGATCCACTGTCATTGTAATGCATGAAGTTTGCATTATCTGTTTGTACAATTCATTTATAATAATTCTCAAATATCTTGCTGTAATCATAAACAATTACCACGGACTTCAGTTTGTAAGGATCTCAAGTTTTACTAACGTTTATTTTATTTTATGTTATTTTAAGCGTTAAGAAATACTGTGATATGTTAAAAGTGAAAGTAATGCCAAAAAATTTTAACTTATTCGTGTGACTGTAAAAAGAGCCAAATTATTGTGAATATGTGTTTAAGGTTGAATGAATGTAGTTAGGCTCTCTGACGCTACACTTCAAAGTTAGCCACTTTCAGAATAGTACCTCAGTGTTTAGAGATGAATATAAGGTGTGTTATGAGGTCTTGTTATGTTGAATTTTAACACGTTAGTGTTTTGATTGCAGGCGGTAGTGTTGAACACTTGTACATGAACACGTTCGTATTTGGTGTTTTCTTTTACAACACATGTCAGAGAGCACGGGGAGAGAATTAAATAACGTCATGAATGAAATAAGAATGTTAAGAGAAATATAAATATTCATGTTACTTGCCATTTAATTGTGTGACATTTCATTGAACTTGTAAGGAACCAGATTTCAGCTAAGAGTTCCTGTTTAGATGCAGTACAGATGAAAAGTAATTGTCCATGAAGTTGATAATGTAAAAAACGATTTTTTTTTTAAATTTCTAGTTTCTAGTGAGAAATGTTTGAAAAAAGATTGGCCTCGCGTTAGATTCTAGAGCTAAAAGTTTTCAACAAAGTAGTTTTAGACCTCAGTTTCAAACTAATTAACTCTGGCGGGAAGTATGTAAGGATCTTAAGTTTTACTAACGTTTATTTTATTTTAAATCTTTACTATCACTTCTTATTTTCTACTTCCGGCAAGAATTCAAAGCTTTAACTTATTTATGCAAATTTGTCTTGCGAACGCCAAGTACTTAAGTTGTGGCTTTTTGTTAAGCAAGAGAGAGGAAGGAGTGATTAGGAGCAGGCAGCTTGCCATAGCAGTTTTACTCGGTTGCTGGTTGCCTTCAAGGCCAGAGGTTTAATCCTCTTGATAATTTTAAACGTATCGTAGTGTTAACAGTTCTCTGTACTACATACGGCCTTTCTGTTAATATACGGCCAATCTTCAAGTAGACACTTGTTTATTAATCCAAAGTTAGTTTAGTTAGTTTAGTTAATATTTTTTATATTCTTACGTTCAGACCACAAGTGGTTGGTCTCTGTATTCCGAAGCCCGGAAATCATTGTAAAGAGAGAAAAATAAAGGGTTTCGTATACCCTTCCTGTGTATCTTGTCTACTTCCCACATTTATTGAACATAGCTTTAGTAAGCTCCCTGTTCCGAGTCAGGTCATTTACTGTTCCCAAAGCAAGTAAGGAAGAAACTGAACCTGATAGTGGCGCCCGACGAAGAAGAATAACCATGGCCGAGTTTCAAGAAGAACCTGTGCTGCCTGCAGAAGCGGCTCAGATTCCAGAAATGCCCGCTGCCGCCCTGGAAGGATTTGGTTACATCGTCCAGACCATGCGCGCATCGATGAAACCAGAAGCAACATTTAATGGAAACTCACCGGTAACCAGTTTTGTGGAAAAATTGGAGGACCACTTCATGCTGTATCCCGTGCAGGAGTTCCAGAAATTCACCTTAGCTACCAACGCTTTGAGGGGCCAAGCGCTTAATTGGTTCAAATGTATCGGCAGGAGCCTCTTGGGTCAAGCGGGAAGTCCCACCTATACTTACGAAAATTTCAAGACTGCCTTAGTAAAAGCCTTCCCTGTCGTAAGAGATCGTGCAATATTAGAAGCGGAACGTTTCAGCATATACCAGAAACGAATTGAAAATCTCTCAAGCTTTATTTTAAGAAAAATTCACGTCTTCAAACTCTTGTATGGAAACCCTCCGGATCCTGAGATAATTCAAGTGATTTTGCCGAGGTTACTTCCCCAAGTACAAGACTTTATTGAATTAAGGAATCCGACTACACTGAAAAAGTTATTTGAGCTAGCAATCCAGTTTGAAAGTAGAAGAACGGCGGACATTGAAAGAAGACGCCAGTATGAACAACGAAACCAATTTAGTGCGCCAAGACCACAGCAAAGTCAAGAACACGGCTACGGAAGCAAAGCGAATCAGTAGGCAAGGAAACCCGAGTATCCAAAAACAACCGGCGAACGTCGACAGTTCAATAGTCATCCAGGAAAAAAGTCTGAAGGCCAGTGGAAAAAGAAGAAAAGCATGGAAAGGAAAAAACAGGATTTAAACTAAAACGGATTTCTGCTGACGGGAGGGTGCGGAAGGCCAAGAAAGCCCCTCTTCCTTCAAGTTAAATACAGTGATGTTGAAAAATTTGACTCTTCCAAAGATTGAAGTGTTGGTGAATAACATCCCAGCCACCGCACTCCTGGATACAGGCGCGCAGTGTTCCTGTGTGGCAGAAGATTTTTTTAGGAAGTATTTTCGGAAATACCGCATATATAATTCGGATAATACGACAGTGTTAGATGCGCCAGGGAGAAAGATGCAAGTGCATAGGTAAATTACCGCTATACGTTCGTATCAAGGACGAACAAGTAAAGATTATGTTTTTGATAGCAAAGAATTTGCAAGCACATATCATCTTAGGGATAGATTTCTTTTCAGAGACAGAAGCAACGCTGGATTTTAACGAAGCGTCCCTTAAGCTGACGATGAAACCAGTTCGAGAAGAAAAAACAGAACCACCAAAGTTAAACCTTGACCACGTGCCTAAGGAAGCGCAACAAAAATTCGACAAGTGGTAAGTGAATTTGCTTTGTTATTTAGTGATATTCCAGGATTTACTGAAGTTACTAACCATAGTATCGACACCGGAGATTCACTGCCAGTTCGCCACAAACCATACCGATGTGATAAGAATAAAGAAAAAATTATATAGTGGCACATTAGAGATATGTTACGTAAAAAGATAATAACGCCCATCTCAAGTAGTTATGCTAGCCCGGTTGTTTTATGTAAGAAAAACAATGACTATCCAGTAACACATCCAAAAAGGTGGCGTTTTGCTATTGACTATCGTAAATTAAACTCCATGACTAAATATCCGGTATATCCGTTACCTATTATTGAAGAAATTCTAAGGAACATAACTTCTACCAAATACATGACGACTTTAGACTTAACAACTGGTTTTTTCAAATAGGGGTTAGACCGGAAGATGTGTCTAAGAGTGCTTTTATAACCAAGTCTGGCACTTATGCATTCCTGCGTATGCCGTTTGGCCTTTCAGGGGCACCGGCAACATTTCAGCGATGTATGGACATTGTGCTAAGGCCTGTTCTTGGAAAGTCCACATCCAGTAACACATCCAAAAAGGTGGCGTTTTGCGATTGACTATCGTAAATTAAACTCCATGACTAAATATCCGGTATATCCGTTACCTATTATTGAAAAAATTCTAAGGAACATAACTTCTACCAAATACATGACGACTTTAGACTTAACGACTGGTTTTTTCAAATAGGGGTTAGACCGGAAGATGTGCCTAAGACTGCTTTTATAACTAAGTCTGGCACTTATGCATTCCTGCGTATGCCGTTTGGCCTTTCAGGGGCACCGGCAACATTTCAGCGATGTATGGACATTGTGCTAAGGCCTGTTCTTGGAAAGTCCACATTCATCTATTTAGACGATATCATTATTACTAGCGATAATCTGGATCAACATGTACAGGATTTAAGACAGGTGTTTTCATTATTAAATGAGGCCGGTCTAAAAGTTAATGTCGAAAAGTGCAAATTTGCAGCCCCTGAATTAAAATACTTAGGTTACAAAATATCTCAGAAAGGAATCGAGACAGACGAATCAAAAATAATCGCTGTGCAAAGGTATACGCCGCCAAATACGGCGAAGAAGCTCTCTTCTTTTCTAGGACTTTGTTCATATTATAGGTCCTTCATAAAAGATTTTGCAGTTATTGCTGAACCATTGTTAAAATTAAAAAGAAAAAAGGCAAGATTCTCGTGGACGGCCGAAGCCAATAGTGCTTTCGAAAAATTAAAGCAAGCATTAACGCAAGCCCCTGTTTTGAAATTTCCTGAAATGGATGAGAATTTAGAAATTTCAGCGGATGCTTCGGATTATACGTTAGGAGTGGTACTTTCGCAAAATCAGCAGCCCGTGGCATTTTTTAGTCGAACTTTAAATCAAACACAAAGAAATTATTCCGCGACCCAGAGAGAGGCACTTGCAGTTCTGTTAGCAGTGCAAAAGTTCCGAGTCTATTTTGGAATAACAGTGTATTCTGATCATGCGGCGGTAACTAGATTGTACTCAGGGAAAAACTTATCCCCAAGGTTAATAAGATGGGCACTCAAGTTACAAGAGTATAATCTGGTAATCAAGCACACCCCCGGAAATTAAAATATCGTAGCAGATGCCCTATCCAGAATGAAAATAGATGAAGAAGGTAATGCTGTAAAGGTGGCAATGCTCACAGCATGTACAATAAATTCCCGAGAAACTGTAACAACCGACCTGGGTAAGGATCCTGAATTTAGAAACATTTATGAGTATTTAAAGGTTCCTGAAATTTTAGCCACCAAGATATTGTGGCGATAAGAAATAGGGCGGCGCATTACGAACCAATAGATGGTCTATTATTTTATACAAAATCTACAAATTTCAACAACGAATTTCGACCTGTTATCCCAGCCAGTCTTAGATTAAATATCCTGAAGGAGTTACACGACTGCCCTTTAGCTTCTCATGCTGGTATTCGAAAAACTATCCAACGCGAACGCGTAGCAGTCTATTTTTCTGAACTGCAAAAGTTAACAAGGGCGTATGTCCAGTCCTGCCCAACATGTCAAGCAGTTAATTATATTAATTTCCGCCCGGCCAGGTTTCGAAATAGCATTAAATACGAATTTCCAAATGAAATAATTGGCATCGATTTATTGGGCCCTTTCCCCAAAAGTCAGTTAAATAAAAGTCGGTATCTCCTTGTTATGGTTGATCATTTTAGTAAGTGGACCGAAATTGTTCCCTTAGAACGAGCCTCCGCGAAATTAGTTACTGATTCTATTTTAAATAAATATATTTTAAAATACGGGGCGCCCCTAAAAGTTATATCGGATAATGGTCCTCAATTTGTATGTAATATATTTGAAGACATGTGCCAAAACCTGGGCATACGTCATTTAAAAATGGTCCTGTATCGGCCGCAATCAAATATAGCGGAACGGGTCAATAGAAATATAGTGAAAATAATCCGTAGTTATGTTAAAAATTTTCATAAAAGCTGGGATAACTATGTCAATGAATTAGCTTTCGCCCTTAGGACCGCAAAACATGATACAACGGGCAAAACTCCTGCTGAGTTATTTTTAGGCAGAAAGATTATAACGCCGTTAGATAAATTATTTTGTGTTCAACAAAGAGCCCCAGAATTTAAAATGGGTGATATAGAAAAATTAATTAAAGAAGCAAAAAAGAACACTGAAGTAGCACAGAGAAAACAGAAACTTTATTACGATATGAAACGACGGGGAGTAACTTATAAAGTAGGAGATGAAGTATTAAAAATTAAGCATTCACTTTCTTCAGCACCAGAAGATAAAACCGCCAAATTTTTTCCACGATTTGAAAGACCATATGTCATAGAAAAAATAACTCAGGCTGTAGTGGTGTTAAAAGCCAGGAATGTTGAAACATGCTCCGCAAACATTGACCAGATAAAACCATTCTATGACCGTAATAAAATGCAAATATTTAAAGATCTTTTGCAGGATTCGGCACGGCAGGCACTGCAGGCACAAGCTCCAGAGGTGGAACAACGACAATCACAAGGGCAAGCCATTAGAAGGCAGGAGCAATTGAAAAGAAAGTTTCCCCGTTGGAAAATTGAAGGTAACAAGAAAAAGAAGCCGTTCCACCGACCAGGAAAGAGAGAGCACCACCACCCCCAGAATAAAGAAGGGAGAAGTACGACGAATGCAAAGAGAGCCAGGAGAAATAACGGCAACTATAACCCGGCTCCAAACGGAAAATCTACCCATCGGACAGGAGTCTACGCAGCAAATGTCAACGAATTGAGAAAGGAACACCAGCTGCGGAGGCAAAGAAACAAGGAAAATTTGAACAGCAAGCAACGAGATCCAAGCAGGAACGAGAGAGAAGTGTCCCGGTTCCGCCAAGACCAGCTGCCATCAAACGGCCAAGACCACAGGCAGAGGCTAAAAAGAAGGTCTTCAAGGGTGACCGAACTGGAAGGAAAAGAAAGCTCATAGAGGAAGTTAAATGAAGGGCGAACCCGCACAAGAAGGAAGATAAACCAAACGCTAGTCTTCGCTACCTTCCAGGACTGGGCAGAAAAAAGAATGTCCGAATATAACAAAGATAAGTAAAACTTTATGTTACTTTGCAACCTTAAGTTAATCTTTCATTCTTACTGCAAGTGGCAGAATTCAAGACGTTTTACCTCATGTGAGGTCTACCTTTATCGCCAAAAATGCGAGAAATGAGTTGTTACCTATTTTGGTATTATGTTTTTCAATTACTCGCGAGTAAAAACTAAAATTAATATATAATAGGAATGTGTAAATACTTGAATATTGTAAAAGTTATTGTATAAAATTTTATTTAAAAGATTCTGGCAAGAAAGAAGTTTTAGTCTGAAAGACTTTTGAAATGTAGTATTTCAATGTAGAAGAATTGGCACTTGCTTGGAAAAGAATAGAATAGCACTTGCTTGGAAAGAATGGAAAAGAAAAGAATGCTTGGAAAAGACATTGAAAGAAGACGCCAGTATGAACAACGAAACCAGTTTGGTGCGCCAAGACCACAGCAAAGTCAAGAACACGGCTACGGAAGCAAAGCGAATCAGTGGGCAAGGAAACCCGAGTATCCAAAAATGTATGTTTTAAAATGCGTAAAATGCGTAACAATGTACTACTAATGTATGTTTTAAAATGCGTAAAATTAACGGCATGTTAATATGTTCTTATATACAATGTGAACTGTTATTTTAAGCGTTAAGAAATACTGTGATATGTTAAAAGTGAAAGAAATGCCAAAAAATTTTAACTTATTCGTGTGACTGTAAAAAGAGCCAAATTATTGTGAATATGTGTTTAAGGTTGAATGAATGTAGTTAGGCTCTCTGACGCTACAGTTCAGAGTTAGCCACTTTCAAAATAGTACCTCAGTGTTTAGAGATGAATATAAGGTGTGTTATGAGGTCTTGTTATGTTGAATTTTAACACGTCAGTGTTTTGATTGCAGGCGGTAGTGTTGAACACTTGTACATGAACACGTTCGTATTTGGTGTTTTCTTTTACAACACATGTCAGAGAGCACGGGGAGAGAATTAAATAACGTCATGAATGAAATAAGAATGTTAAGAGAAATATAAATATTCATGTTACTTGCCAGTTAATTGTGTGACATTTCATTGAACTAGTAAGGAACCAGATTTCAACTAAGAGTTCCTGTTTAGATGCAGTACAGATGAAAAGTCCATGAAGTTGATAATGTAATTAACGATTTTTTTTTTTAATTTCTAGTTTCTAGTGAGAAATGTTTGAAAAAAGATTGGCCTCGCGTTAGATTCTAGAGCTAAAAGTTTTCAACAAGGTCGTTTTAGACCTCAGTTTCAAACTAATTAACTCTGGCGGGAAGTATGTAAGGATCTTAAGTTTTACTAACGTTTATTTAATTTTAAATCTTTACTATCATTTCTTATTTTCTACTTCCGGCCAGAATTAAAAGCTTTAACTTATTTATGCAAATTTGTCTTGCGAACGCCAAGTACTTAAGTTGTGCCTTTTTGCCAAGCAAGAGAGAGGAAGGAGTGATTAGGAGCAGGCCGCTTGCCATAGCAGTTTTACTCGGTTGCTGGTTGCCTTCAAGGCCAGAGGTTTAATCCTCTTGATAATTTTAAACGTATCGTAGTGTTAACAGTTCTCTGTACTACATACGGCCTTTCTGTTAATATACGGCCAATCTTCAAGTAGACACTTGTTTATTAATCCAAAGTTAGTTTAGTTTGAGTTTAGTTAATATTTTTTTATATTCTTACGTTCAGACCACAAGTGGTTGGTCTCTGTATTCCGAAGCCCGGAAATCATTGTAAAGAGAGAAAAATAAAGGGTTTCGTATACCCTTCCTGTGTATCTTGTCTACTTCCCACATTTATTGAACATAGCTTTAGTAAGCTCCCTGTTCCGAGTCAGGTCATTTAATGTTCCCAAAGCAAGTAAGGAAGAAACTGAACCTGATAGTGGCGCCCGACGAAGAAGAATAACCATGGCCGAGTTTCAAGAAGAACCTGTGCTGCCTGCAGAAGCGGCTCAGATTCCAGAAATGCCAGCTGCCGCCCTGGAAGGATTTGGTTACATCGTCCAGACCATGCGCGCATCGATGAAACCAGAAGCAACATTTAACCTATTAACGGTTTGGCCCGGATTTTCTCGTTCTTTTATGCAGGTCTCTTAACGGTTCGTTACGGATTATTGTTAGTTTAAATGTATCCTCGAAAACGGACAGTCCCGTGTTTTTGTATTATCGAAAAAACACGCTAAAAAGGACTAGCCCGTATTTTTGTATGCCTTCCAACCCCCAATGCCTAAGGCGACAATGGTCCATGCAATTCTGACGACAATGGGTAATGGCTGTCATTAGCGTGGGGAGAAATCTTCTTGATGTTTTGGGATAAAGGCCTTACACTGACTCTAAAGAAACAAATTTATTACCAGTTACAAAGTGGATGCATATATAAAGGGATTTAGGAATTTCCGTTTTAGAGCAGTTATTGAATAAAAAATAGAACTTTTTACAAAATGAACGTTTACCTATAAGAGCATTAATGAATTAAAACGAGAAAAATAAAAGTAATAAATGCAAACATAAAAATCTGAAAATGCAAATCTTTCAGATTTTACATTAAGCACAAAGGGCGTTTTTTTAACGGTTTGTGAGTTACCTTTATTTTTAAATATCATGTTCTTCGCACTTAAACCATAAAACTTCAGTTAAACAGCAATACCGCAAAATAAATTTTAAATGAGCATATCTTTAGAATTTCCGATACACAGTCTCGCCCGTTGAAGATAATTTTTTATATTTTTATTTTCATACAGTGTTGCTTTTGCTCGCTCTAAAATCGTTGAGTTCCTTAATTAAAAATTCATTGAAGTTTTACGAAATATGAAACATATAATAAAACAAATTCCAAATCTCGGCTTCGAGATGCCCATATTCGGGTGGAAATGTACGTTATTCAAAATTGGATGGGTCTAGGTACCGTTGTTTTATCACAATGCGAGAAACATACATATATTTATGCAGATTATCCATTATTTAATTTTAAGGCAGATAGCCTCGAGTGCTTTGCCGTAATCTAATAAACCAAAACCATTATTTAATTTCTTTAAATATAATACAGGGCTGTAATATGTGGTAGCAACAGTTTGAAAAGTGAACTGACATAGTTTTCAACGGAAAATGAAAAAAGGAAGTTAATAGACCTTGTCGGTTAACGCCCTTTGTTTTAAAAATAATGTATCGTGTAATTTAATGGGAATACGAGATTAAATAATTCTCTTTAAGAAATTTATCTACAAATTTATATCACGAATAACAAAAACGTGAGGCTGTCTTGATAAATTTATAAATATTATGCATCTGACAATGCGATTCAATTATTTGATTTCGTAATTTAAGGACCTATGATTCTTCTTATAAAACTGTACAGGAATTTAGCAAAGAAGCTATTAAGTAATCTCTTATTACCATTAATCTATGCGATAAATTATTATTATTAATATTACTATTGGTTCAGTCTTTTACTTCCAAGTATCCTTTTACCTCAAATAATCGAAAAGATATATAAATTTAAAACAAAATTCGCCCCAAAATCAGAAATTAGGTTACGAATTTCATGCAAATTTTATTTCAAAAGCTATTTTACGCTCTGTAAAATGATGCAAACTTAAAAATTTTGAGATTTTTAGTTTATTCTTAAATGGAAATATGCGCAAAAAATTTCTTCGACATTAAATTTTAAAAACTCTAAATCGAATTATTATCATCCATAAACGGTGTGTGTAGAAAATTTGAATTCAATAGCTTATCGATACGTAGTTCAAAAATCGAAGACGAGCTTTTGATTAAACACCGTGAATGAACTGAATACAATTTTTGGAACAGCTCTATTTTTAAGCACTTTGGAAAGATCGGTAAGTTGTTGATATAGCATAACCGTTATTTTTATAACATTCTTGGCATTATGAAACGTGTAAGTGACATTCATAAGCGATTCCCGACAGTTCTGTTCATTTGTCAAAGTGGCTGCTTTTGAAAATATTGTGAAGCTCACTCGATGTGCTCCACTATTTATGATACTCATTAAAGATATTTAATTATGTTTTATTTCTATACAGAAATACTGGTAAAATTAAGAGGTCAAATATTTAATTATTTGAGTTATATAACTACTTACACTGTCTCAAGAAATTTTGAGTCATTTTGTAAAAATAATCTTTTCTTTAAAATCCCTTTTCCCCCCCTACCCCCTATGCTTCATAACTTTATTACTATTCTGATGAATGGAAGGTTTGTAGAGACATTACATTTTTTTTAACAGCAAGAGACATGAAAAATGAGCAATGCCTTACCCGGGACGCGAACCACGGACTTCTCGAATGCGCGCCGAGCGTACTGAGACCACGAAGGCATGCTAAAAGGGAGGGAAAAAATACCGTATATACTTCCCCTTTTAAAGGGCGACTGGGGATTAGGGGACCGAAACGCCAAATCCTTGCGGCGGAGAATCATCATCCACCACCTTTTTTGGTTTGGGTGCCACTATAGAAACATTAGGTTATTTCGAAGCAGGACATGTGAAATAGGAGCAATGCCTTCGCCGGAACTCGAACCACCAACCTCTCGAATACACGCCGTGCGTGCTGACCATTATACCACGAAGGTATGCTAAGAAGGCGGGAGAAAATAACTTATAGGTTATGAAAACCAAAAGTTGAGTAGGTAGTCTAACTAATAAATGCTCTACAAATACAACTTTTAATATTTTAGCAGAATTTTTTGGAAACGTATTTATATAGATTGTTGTAGAAATCGACACAGTTTGATGCCAGTTTAGAGGATGGGTTGTTTATAAACGTATTAAAAATGCTTTTCCCACTCAAAATGTTAACTACTTTAAAATAATAATTCATAATCGCACTGAATCTGATGTTTACAATTATTTCCCCTGAGATTTCTTTAAAAAGAAAGGATTACAATTGTGTTTAATGCAGAAAATTTAATGGAATTGGCATCTGCGCAAGAGGACGGAAACTATCAGGGAGGACTTTCTAAGGAAAACTAGATTTCCTTCACATTGAACGTAGAAAACCTTCACCGAACAAGTGTGTTCAACAGGATTTGAACTTATGTAGGATTACCAGTACTCAGCGGTTTTAGCGCTTGGCCACTGGGGCCCGCAGACCGATTAAAAATCTTGTTTAGAAACCTTTTATCTTGATTTAGTGTGACAGGTGCCGTAGTTTGAAGGTTAGGATTACTTGAATACAGCAAAACACACGAGGACTATCTGCTTTTAAGGAAAGAGATGCCTTCGTTTTATCTTGGAATCAAAGAAATTTTAACGAGAAAAGTCTCATATTCATGTTATACATAGGAAAAAACATGGGAAAATACCATTCAGCCATCGTATTTGTTCGTCAGGGTGTAAATCTAAGTCGAACTACCAGTATTTACCGGCCACTAATATGGCCGTATTTTAATAGGGGAAATAACTGTTGGATTGTAATGCATCTAAATTAAGAAATAAAAAAAATTCACTTCTGAGGTAATTTTAAACCCAAATTAAGTTTTTTATCATAATTATGAAAGAGTTCAACTCATTTCTTAATTTTCAGATCGTTAAAATTAGTGTGGCTGTAATGAATGAATATTTAGACCTGTTACAGGAACAAATACATCAAAAGTTTCCTTTAAAATATCAGGAATTATTGAAAAATCTTCTGTAATTTATAAACGAGAAAACGTATTTAACCAGATTTTACATGTGGGAAAAAATAATGAATTTTGATCTCCCCTAGTAGAGACATTTGTAATTATATTTCTAGTTCCAAATTAAAAGTGAAAAATCTAGGTGCCTGAAGCCAGAGAACACTATCGATTCTTCTTGGCTTCTATTTTCAGCGACGAAATAGATCAACTGCACGGAATTTTTATGATTTTTCTCAATATTTAAACTAAATGCTTGTAAGTGTTTCTTAGAAAGCTCGTCGGAAGTAGAATATCTCTATCTTGGTAGATAGATATCGTGTGCTTTAGTAAATTTAGCAAATCTAAACACAGAGCCGACAGTACTATGTTTGAGGCCTTTCTCTAACATAGTCGAATAGTGTATCGAATAGTCGAACAGTGAAATCACTCTACATCGCCCTCTTGTACTTACTTTTATACTTTTATCTCAATATTATATATTGCATCCACAAAAATTTCTCTAAATTAATGTTATTTGGATTCGAAAACCATTTTATGCTTAAATACATCTTTCCAGATGTTTGTCTTTTACTCACTGAGAGTCAATGCTTCTTGAAGATGTCAATTCATGAATGAAAAATTATTTCTTGCTTTTCCTGGATTCCCCTAACCTTTCCCACAAAAGCCGAACATTTGGGCAAAAACAGCCCTCCTATGATGTTAATTCCTTAGTAAAAGAGAAAGCACTGAACGAGGTAAAGTAGTAGAAATCTTGACTTTCCTTTTCACTCAAAATTCAAGCATTCCTAAAATCTACTATAAAAGATATACTCCCTAAGGTATAAAATTTTTGTGTAATGAAATTATAAAATGAAATATATATATATATATATATATGCATTCTAATATATACATATGCTAAAATATGAATGCATATATATATCATTGATTATATATATATATATATCATTGATGACATATATATATCAATTAAACCATTAGACATACTTACACACATACATATACAGATATAGAATCACATAGTATCAGTAGGTGAAAGAAGAAAATAAATCCTACTGGTGAAAGATTGCTGAAGAAATTCAAAGCATAATGAAAGTTTCTTTTATCTTGGAATCAAAGAACTTTTTTATCGCTTTAGTTTTTGGGAGACTATTAGATTAAAATGTAATAAATAAATAAGTATATGGAAGAAAAATAAATCTTTAAAGGAAGAAAAAGGAAAAATAGAACCAAACAAACAAATCATTTTCAGCATTAAAACCAATTTTAAATGCGACAGTATATTTTTCTGCCGACACGAAAACTTAAAAAAATAGACAGAAATCTGCATTGTTTCACCTATCAATATACGACAAATGGAAAAATGATACAAGAAAAAGTAAATTTGAAAAATTTGCGAAAGCGGAATAATTTCGAATGCTGCACAAACAGAAAGATACCATGCAGAGACATTGGATTTTTTTCGAAGCAAGAAATGCGAAAATTCAGCAGTGCCCTCATTGTGCTTCTAATAAGGAGGTCTTCCAAATTCTAGCTGGAAAGACTTCCATTTATAACAAGATAGTGAGAATGACATAATTCCTTTATTATTTGTTTCATTTAGAGGGCGAGAGAGAAGAAGCACGAGGCACTGTCGGAATAATTCATGTGTTAACGAATTATCGTCTGACATGTTTTCGTTGGGGTGCCATTGAAGAGACATAGCGTTTTTACGAGGAATAAAAAAAAAAAAAAAAAAAAAAAAAAAACATCCGTTATCCTATAGTCCGATCTACTATCACTTACACCCCGAGTTCAAATTCTAGCTGGAAGAAGCTCCATTGAGCAATTTCCAGCTCAAAGAAGAATGAGATAATTTCTCATAATCAATACGGATATATAACTGATGATTCTAAAATTTTATTATCATTAAGACTGGAAAAATACACGATTTAATTCATTTTCATACATTTTAAATGAAGTTAAATTTTTCAGAGAGTTACTATAAAATATTTATTAGAATGTCAAATTTAAGCATTTCAATTATTTATATAATAAAGGATAAATTTTATATTTATATAATAAAGAAAAATCGTTGATAATATCACTCTGATTTTAGTGGAGATATTTTAAGAAGTAAATAAGTGAAAGCTGGAGGAAGAAAAACTATTTCAAGTTATATGTTTATCTTAAAAGTAACGAGAGAAAAACTATGTTAAAAGAAAAGGCGCGCATATCGAAATTGTTTTCTGTACTGCTGACAAATTGTTATATGGCATACATACTATAATGTTCATGAATAATTGATTGCTACTACATTAATACAGGCATAGCATATTTCTAGGGACTGATTTGCTGCAATTTCCAATTTGATTTTTACATACTTTTATATTTAGGACACTAATTACATCACACTGAAGATTACTCAATGCAATAATTCCATCGCAGTTTTATAGAAAATTATAAAATTTTCAGTTTCAATAAACAATTATATAATATTTCGATGACTCAGCAGGTAACATAATTTATTATCTTTCAAGTTTTTTTCGAAAACACCTCGGCAGATATAGAATCAGCCGCAGACTGTACTAACTTTAACAAGCGCAGTATCTGAGTGTTCACATTTCTGTTTATAACTGCAATAAGAACAAGTATAAGTTTGAAAATTTTACCGATGGCTATGTGGATAAAAGAGATGATCATAAGTATTTTGACCTGGTTTTGGTTTCTGGTCAATACGTTGGCTGTAAGGAAGATTTCGTGATTTTTTCCATGTGAACTAGTTTTCTTTATAAATTCCTCTAAGTCTTTCGTTAAGTACATACAAAGTTGCTACATTAAACATTAGTAAATGTTTACATAGGTAAACATTTTAAAAGCGACTAGCGTAAAGAAAGATTATTTAAATTATGTTTTTAAAATGCAAATTCAGAACACTGAAAACCAAACAGTAAACATTATAAGACTAATTTAATAATCTTTGGTTTGGTTTACTTGAAATCTTTACTTAAAAAAACGTTGAAATTTACAATGTTTACAACAAACTATTATTCTGCCATATTCATCGATTGCGTTAATCAAAATTTAAAAATTATTTAACGTAAAATGTAATTATCCGAAAATTATGTAAAATGAGAATTTTTTTCCCACTATATCTGTAGCTTAAAAAAAGATAGCTCTAGATAATGAGTATTTCTACAATGAAAAAACTCTATTGACTAGAAATAGTCTTTGGAGACCTTAGTGTCAGTTAGCCTGCGGAGGTCAGGTTCCCTTCCAAGTCGTTTTCTTTTCCCAGGAGGCAGGGGTAGAAAGGATTCTTCCCGATTATTATTACTTTTAGCAAAGACGTTTACAATTATCTATTCAATCCTTGCTAATCAGACGAATTTGGGAAGAAAGGGAAAGTTGTAGATAAATTTTGCTTCTTCCAGTGCCAGTTACAAATCGTACAGATTTTCAATAACATTTGAACTATATCATTAAGGTTGCATATTACTAAAATGTACTTGTTCTTTAAAGTCCTTCATCTGTTCTAAAAGTAATACCGCAGAAGTTTCAGAAATGAAGTGCAATTTAAAGCTACTTAACATTTGTATGCATATAAAAAAGTAAAACTGTTTAAAATGCATATAGTTTAACGCTTCCTGTTTTATTTGGAATAATATTTCAAAAATAAAACTCGTGTTGGTTACGACCCAAGCAATACTTAACGGGATAAAGAGCCGTACTTTGATAATGCATTCAGTTTTCGTCGTTTTAATAAAATCCATTATGATACTAATGCTCGTAATTATAAGCTGCATTTACGAATACAGAAGTATGATTAATACACTAATATCACAGAATATGCGCTTTTTATGCTCTGACAAGTTTTGTCAAGATACCAATTTTTAGTTCATATACAAGTCGTAAATTCCCTAGCCAGATTCCTTTTTTATATAAATAGATGCATAGAGGACAAAATGGAACAGTTAATTATATTTTTTATTCTTTTACAAAATTTAATTCTTTTAGATATAATTTTTAACGGTAAACGATATTCTGCTAAGTTATAATTCAAAAATTATTACTAATAATAATTTATATCCTAATATTTATGTCCTAATTTAATAATATTTATATCCTCATTTATATCACTCAAAACAGAATTGGAAAACTTATTCAAATCATATTTAATCAAAACATTTTACGAAGTTTTGGGAAAAAGGAATTTTGGGGTTTGTTTGATTTTTAACTTTGAATTCAATCATTAAAACATTTTTACCGTGTTACATCATTCATATGACATTAGCAAAATAATTTACTAAATAATTCTTAGATGTAATAGTATTCTTGTTTATCTTTTGTTATATGACTAAAAATAAATAAAAAAGCGGCTGGTATTCAATATTTATTTTTATTTAATTACAAATACTTGGCTGTTGGTACATAAGACATAGTCTTTCCATATTATCACTTTTCTATTCGGCCTTGAAATTATGTTAACGACCTAATAGAATTCGGAAAATCCTATGATTGTAAAAAACTGCGGGAGGTGCTAATAATGACAAATTTTAAATGAAAATAGAAATTTATTTAAATAAATTTATTTAAATTCTATTTGTGCGTGTCTGCTTTATGCATTTAATCTATCAAATGCAGAAAAGTGAGAAAAATCCATCCAACACAGAGAAATAATTCTTCTAGTCTGTGCTAAGATTGTATCAAATTCATTTAAACTTCCGTTTAAATTCGAAATGCGATCTCTCAAATCAACGAAGGAATACATTTTTGGCTTTAAATTCCACATTAGTAGCAACTGTATAATAGCTAAACGTACCCAAAATATTTGTAGAAAACCGCCAAAATTCTAGAAATTGCTATAAAATAACGAAAATTATTAGGAAGATTATTGCTTGCCATTTCCATGCTGAAAAGATCAAGCGTTTACGAGGATGAGCTCGACTGTAAACGAACAACTTGTGGAAAAAATTCAACGCTAAAATATAAATACGTATGCCAAATTTTCCAAAAATTCCTGATACATATTGTACTCTCATCGTAAATCTATATGGACTTATAATGTGCTGAAAACTGTCGGTAAAAGAATGGATTAAAATTTAATTTTCAAAAATAAATTGACCTACTAAAACTAAATAAAATAGATTAGTAAATAGTAAAAAATTGTGTAACAAAATAAATAATGATCTTTCTTAAAATACTGCCCAATAAAACATGTCGAAAAATTGAAAATTTACAAGCTTGGAAGCTAAAATTCTAAAAAGATTTCGGAAAATTCGGCAGTCACATGTTAAAAGAAACAAGTCTACAGGCTACTAGTACAAAGAAAGAGGAGGGAGACGAAACGAAACGCAAGCCATTCAATACCGGGGAGGCAATTTTATGGCTTATCCATCACACTAAGGGGAAGCAAACATACTGCCTTAGGCTGGGCCATCTTAGAGAGATTCCAGAAAACGAAAGCGATTTTTTGGAGGGGTTTGTTGTCTTACAACGCGGCCGTTTTCAAAGCATTTCGTTCCGAGAGGCGGGCTCGTTGATGGGTTAATGGAAACTCACCGGTAACCAGTTTTGTGGAAAAATTGGAGGACCACTTCATGCTGTATCCCGTGCAGGAGTTCCAGAAAGTCACCTTAGCTACCAACGCTTTGAGGGGCCAAGCGCTTAATTGGTTCAAATGTATCGGCAGAAGCCTCTTGGGTCAAGCGGGAAGTCCCACCTACACTTACGAAAATTTCAAGACTGCCTTAGTAAAAGCTTTCCCTGTCGTAAGAGATCGTGCAATATTAGAAGCGGAACGTTTCAGCATATACCAGAAACGAATTGAAAATCTCTCAAGCTTTATTTTAAGAAAAATTCACGTCTTCAAACTCTTGTATGGAAACCCTCCGGATCCTGAGATAATTCAAGTGATTTTGCCGAGGTTACTTCCCCAAGTACAGGACTTTATTGAATTAAGGAATCCAACTACACTGAAAAAGTTATTTGAGCTAGCAATCCAGTTTGAAAGTAGAAGAACGGCGGACATTGAAAGAAGACGCCAGTATGAACAACGAAACCAATTTGGTGCGCAAAGACCACAGCAAAGTCAAGAACACGGCTACGGAAGCAAAGCGAATCAGTGGGCAAGGAAACCCGAGTATCCAAAAACAACCGGCGAACGTCGACAGTTCAATAGTAATCCAGGAAAAAAGTCTGAAGGCCAGTGGAAAAAGAAGAAAAGCATGGAAAGGAAAAAACAGGACTTAAACTAAAACGGATTTCTGCTGACGGGAGGGTGCGGAAATCCGAAGGCCAAGAAAGCCCCTCTTCCTTCAAGTTAAATACAGTGATGGTGAAAAATTTGACTCTTCCAAAGATTGAAGTGTTGGTGAATAACATCCCAGCCACCGCACTCCTGGATACAGGCGCGCAGTGTTCCTGTGTGGCAGAAGATTTTTTTAGGAAGTATTTTCGGAAATACCGCATATATAATTCGGATAATACGACAGTGTTAGCTGCGCAGGGAGAAAGATGCAAGTGCATAGGTAAATTACCGCTATACGTTCGTATCAAGGACGAACAAGTAAAGATTATGTTTTTGATAGTAAAGAATTTGCAAGCACATATCATCTTAGGGATAGATTTCCTTTCAGAAACAGAAGCAACGCTGGATTTTAACGAAGCGTCCCTTAAGCTGA
Organism: Stegodyphus dumicola; assembly: GCF_044657685.1. Lineage (NCBI taxonomy): Eukaryota > Metazoa > Arthropoda > Arachnida > Araneae > Eresidae > Stegodyphus > Stegodyphus dumicola. The sequence goes on along the minus strand of NC_140769.1, from coordinate 79,486,239 downwards.
CGATGAAACCAGTTCGAGAAGAAAAAAAGAGCCACCAATGTTAAACCTTGACCACCTGCCTAAGGAAGCGCAACAAAATTTCGACAAGTGGTAAGTGAATTTGCTTCGTTATTTAGTGATATTCCAGGATTTACTCAAGTTACTAACCATAGTATCGACACCGGAGATTCACTGCCAGTTCGCCACAAACCATACCGATGTGATAAGAATAAAGAAAAAATTATAGAGTGGCACATTAGAGATATGTTACGTAAAACGATAATAACGCCCATCTCAAGTAGTTATGCTAGCCCGGTTGTTTTATGTAAGAAAAACAATGACTATCCAGTAACACATCCAAAAAGGTGGCGTTTTGCTATTGACTATCGTAAATTAAATTCCATGACTAAATATCCGGTATATCCGTTACCTATTATTGAAGAAATTCTCAGGAACATAACTTCTACCAAATACATGACGACTTTAGACTTAACGACTGGTTTTTTCAAATAGGGGTTAGACCGGAAGATGTGCCTAAGAGTGCTTTTATAACCAAGTCTGGCACTTATGCATTCCTGCGTATGCCGTTTGGCCTTTCAGGGGCACCGGCAACATTTCAGCGATGTATGGACATTGTGCTAAGGCCTGTTCTTGGAAAATCCACATTCATCTATTTAGACGATATCATTATTACTAGTGATAATCTGGACCAACATGTACATGATTTAAGACAGGTGTTTTCATTATTAAATGAGGCCGGTCTAAAAGTTAATGTCGAAAAGTGCAAATTTGCAGCCCCTGAATTAAAATACTTAGGTTACAAAATATCTCAGAAAGGAATCGAGACAGACGAATGAAAAATAATCGCAGTGCAAAGGTATAGGCCGCCAAATACGGGGAAGAAGCTCTCTTCTTTTCTAGGACTTTGTTCATATTATAGGTCCTTCATAAAAGATTTTGCAGTTATTGCTGAAACATTGTTAAAATTAAAAAGAAAAAAGGCAAGATTCTCGTGGACGGCTGAAGCCAATAGTGCTTTCGAAAAATTAAAGCAAGCATTAACGCAAGCCCCTGTTTTGAAATTTCCTGAAAAGGATGAGAATTTAGAAATTTCAGCGGATGCTTCGGATTATACGGTAGGAGCGGTACTTTTGCAAAATCAGCAGCCCGTGGCATTTTTTAGTCGAACTTTAAATCAAACACAAAGAAATTATTCCGCGACCCAGAGAGAGGCACTTGCAGTTCTGTTAGCAGTGCAAAAGTTCCGAGTCTATTTTGGAATAACAGTGTATTCTGATCATGCGGCGGTAACTAGATTGTACTCAGGGAAAAACTTATCCCCAATGTTAATAAGATGGGCACTCAAGTTACAAGAGTATAATCTGGTAATCAAGCACACCCCCGGAAATTAAAATATCGTAGCAGATGCCCTATCCAGAATGAAAATAGATGAAGAAGGTAATACTGTAAAGGTGGCAATGCTCACAGCATGTACAATAAATTCCCGAGAAACTGTAACAACCGACCTGGGTAAGGATCCTGAATTTAGAAACATTTATGAGTATTTAAAGGTTCCTGAAATTTTAGCCACCAAGATATTGTGGCGATAAGAAATAGGGCGGCCCATTACGAACTAATAGATGGTCTATTATTTTATACAAAAACTACAAATTTCAACAACGAATTTCGACCTGTTATCCCAGCCAGTCTTAGATTAAATATCCTGAAGGAGTTACACGACTGCCCTTTAGCTTCTCATGCTGGTATTCGAAAAACTATCCAACGCGAACGCGTAGCAGTCTATTTTTCTGAACTGCAAAAGTTAACAAGGGCGTATGTCCAGTCCTGCCCAACATGTCAAGCAGTTAATTATATTAATTTCCGCCCGGCCAGGTTTCGAAATAGCATTAAATACGAATTTCCAAATGAAATAATTGGCATCGATTTATTGGGCCCTTTCCCCAAAAGTCAGTTAAATAAAAGTCGGTATCTCCTTGTTATGGTTGATCATTTTAGTAAGTGGACCGAAATTGTTCCCTTAGAACGAGCCTCCGCGAAATTAGTTACTGATTCTATTTTAAATAAATATATTTTAAAATACGGGGCGCCCCTAAAAGTTATATCGGATAATGGTCCTCAATTTGTATGTAATATATTTGAAGATATGTGCCAAAACCTGGGCATACGTCATTTAAAAATGGTCCTGTATCGGCCGCAATCAAATATAGCGGAACGGGTCAATAGAAATATAGTGAAAATAATCCGTAGTTATGTTAAAAATTTTCATAAAAGCTGGGATAACTATGTCAATGAATTAGCTTTCGCCCTTAGGACCGCAAAACATGATACAACGGGCAAAACTCCTGCTGAGTTATTTTTAGGCAGAAAGATTATAACGCCGTTAGATAAATTATTTTGTGTTCAACAAAGAGCCCCAGAATTTAAAATGGGTGATATAGAAAAATTAATTAAAGAAGCAAAAAAGAACACTGAAGTAGCACAGAGAAAACAGAAACTTTATTACGATATGAAACGACGGGGAGTAACTTATAAAGTAGGAGATGAAGTATTAAAAATTAAGCATTCACTTTCTTCAGCACCAGAAGATAAAACCGCCAAATTTTTTCCACGATTTGAAAGACCATATGTCATAGAAAAAATAACTCAGGCTGTAGTGGTGTTAAAAGCCAGGAATGGTGAAACATGCTCCGCAAACATTGACCAGATAAAACCATTCTATGACCGTAATAAAATGCAGATATTTAAAGATCTTTTGCAGGATCCGGCACGGCAGGCACTGCAGGCACAAGCTCCAGAGGTGGAACAACGACAATCACAAGGGCAAGCCATTAGGAGGCAGGAGCAATTGAAAAGAAAGTTTCCCCGTTGGAAAATTGAAGGTTCTACTGAGGTGTATGAGTTTACCTGAAAAGTTAAGTGTACTGAGCACCAATTTAGAATGAGCACAGTCTGGAAGTTTAGACCATATATCATCATGTTTGTTCTTTATCCAGCTTCTTACTTCTTTTTTAACCGTTTGATATGAAACTGGGTAAAATGGTTCTGGGACAGACATGGGAAGTTGCGAAGCATCTTTAGCTACTTTATCAGCTAGTTCATTTGCAGCAAAATCACAATGACCTGGGACCCAGACTAAACTAATGGTATTATGGGCCTGAGCCAGAGAATTGAGATCTTGAGTACAGTTCAAAACACAGTTTTGTAACTTGACACGATTAGCCAGGGCAAGGATGGCTGATTGGCTGTCAGAGAGAATATATATATACTTATTAACTGTATTTTTAGCTAAGAGCTCCTTGGCGACCATATTGATCGCCAGAACCTCGGCTTGGAAAACAGTTGTAAATTTACCAAGGTATAGATGAAATCTAATGAAATCTTCTTCAGATCCCTTGGTTCTTATAATAGCTCCAGCTCCAGTGAAGTTGGATTTTGATCCATCTGTGTAACATTCAATTGAGCCTGTTGGAATTAGGTCAATTAGAGATTCTATCTCATTCCTTTTTGGTATATGAGTTGAAAATAGTTTATCTGGAACTATTGTTTTCGTAATTGCATCTTTGGGCATATAGATTATAGGGATCTCATTGCCCAAGTCCAGGCATATGTCAATGTGGCTTTTCAGGTGGCTTTTATGACCAAAACCTGTCCTTTGGCACCATGTGCCATTTTTATTCAATCTATACATGGCTTTAATTGCTTCTCCGCTCAAGAATAATTTCAAGGGTGGAATTTGCAGTAAAAATTCTAATGCAGCAGTAGGGGTACTATTTAAAGCCCCACTAATGCTTAGGCAAGCAAGTCTTTGCACCTTTTGTAAAATGTTTAAATACGAGCTTTTGTTAATAACATTAATCCAGACCACGCATCCGTAAGAAAGCATTGGCCGGACAATGGCAGTATAAATCCATAGAGTAGATTTCGGGTTAAGGCCCCATTGTTTACCAACGATTCGCCTACAAAGTACTAGAACATTTGTGGCTGTTTGTGCCTTTTCTTTTATATGGGTGATCCATGTAAGTTTACTATCCAGGTAACATCCTAGTTATTTAACGCATTCCTTACGCCTAATAATCTGGTGACCCAGATATAAATCTGCCAGTTTCCATTTCCTTCTCCACGTGAAAACTATGACCTCAGATTTTTCAGCAGAGAAAGAAAGGCCATTTGTATCACCCCAGTGTGAAACTTTATTTAAGATCTGCTGAGCTTGATTATGTAGGGTTCCGATATCGAAACCCTGTAATAACACAATAAGGTCATCTGCATAAGCTTGTGACATGCCAGGTTCCTCCCGTAGAAGTACTAAGAGTGAGTCGAAAACCAGGTTCCACAGGAACGGAGAAAGAATACCACCCTGCGGACACCCTTTAGTAATATCTCTCTTTACTTCATAGTCAGCGAGACTAACACAGATATTCCTGTTTTTAATCATGAAGATGACCCATCTAGTTATCATAGGGTGAATATGACTTCCAGTAAGGGCCTTATGTATTTTCTCGAAACCGATGTTATCAAAGGCTCCTACAATATCCAGTAGAATCCCAATGGCAAAGTGTCCGTCTATAATTGTCTTTTCTATTCTCCACACGAGTTGGTGTAAGGCCGACTCAGTGGAGAAGCCAGGCCTAAAACCATGTTGGTCTAAGCCAAAGATATGTTTCAGATTATTATCTGACTGGAGGTGCCAGAAAATCAATCGCTCCAACAGCTTAAGCTGGAAGGATGTTAGCGTGATCATTCTAAAAGAGTTTGGTTTCTCATATGTATCTTTTCCTGGTTTAGGAAGAAACACACCTCGTGAAGTTCTCCAGACCTTAGGAACATATCCTAAAATCAAACTGGACCTGAATATGTCCACGAGAATGTGACCAAAAATATCCCAGCCTTTCTGAAGCAGAATTGGGTAAATGCCATCGTTCCCTGGAGATTTAAAGGGAAGAAATACATCAAGGGCCGCTTTAGCCTTTTCAAAATTCACAATTGTCTTAGCAAAATCCAGATCTAATGGATTATGAAGTAGTTCCAATGGATTTTCCTGGGGGTCAGAGGTGACACTTCTGTCCCCCAGATGAAAATTCAACATGGTCGAAAGTGTATCCAAAGGGTTTATAGTATAACTGCCATCAGGTCGCATAACCGATGAGAGTTGAGACTCCTGAGATCTTTTAAGAATCTTATGTACTCTGGCACTCTCATGGTAGGACAGAATATCTGTGCAGAACGATCTCCATGAGTAGTATTTAGTTTTCCTGATTTCACTTTTAAATTTCCTTTGTAGAATTTTGAAGTTAGACCAGTTAACTTCAGATTTATTTCTGACAGCTTTCCTGTGCGCTCTCCGAACCTCTAGGCGGAGGCTTTCAAGCTCCTTTTGAATTTGAACAGCCAGCAACGAGATTCAAGCAGGAACGAGAGAGAAGTGTCCCGGTTTCGCCAAGACCAGCTGCCATCAAACGGCCAAGACCACAGGCAGAGGCTAAAAAGAAGGTCTTCAAGGGTGACCGAACTGGAAGGAAAAGAAAGCTCATAGAGGAAGTTAAATGAAGGGCGAACCCGCACAAGAAGGAAGATAAACCAAACGCTAGTCTTTGCTACCTTCCAGGACTGGGCAGAAAAAAGAATGTCCGAATATAACAAAGATAAGTAAAACTTTATGTTACTTTGCAACCTTAAGTTAATCTTTCATTCTTACTGCAAGTGGCAGAATTCAAGACGTTTTACCTCATGTGAGGTCTACCTTTATCGCCAAAAATGCGAGAAATGAGTTGTTACCTATTTTGGTATTATGTTTTTCAATTACTCGCGAGTAAAAACTAAAATTAATATATAATAGGAATGTGTAAATACTTGAATATTGTAAAAGTTATTGTATAAAATTTTATTTAAAAGATTCTGGCAAGAAAGAAGTTTTAGTCTGAAAGACTTTTGAAATGTAGTATTTCAATGTAGAAGAATTGGCACTTGCTTGGAAAAGAATAGAATAGCACTTGCTTGGAAAGAATGGAAAAGAAAAGAATGCTTGGAAAAGACATTGAAAGAAGACGCCAGTATGAACAACGAAACCAGTTTGGTGCGCCAAGACCACAGCAAAGTCAAGAACACGGCTACGGAAGCAAAGCGAATCAGTGGGCAAGGAAACCCGAGTATCCAAAAATGTATGTTTTAAAATGCGTAAAATGCGTAACAATGTACTACTAATGTATGTTTTAAAATGCGTAAAATTAACGGCATGTTAATATGTTCTTATATACAATGTGAACTGTTATTTTAAGCGTTAAGAAATACTGTGATATGTTAAAAGTGAAAGAAATGCCAAAAATTTTTAACTTATTCGTGTGACTGTAAAAAGAGCCAAATTATTGTGAATATGTGTTTAAGGTTGAATGAATGTAGTTAGGCTCTCTGACGCTACACTTCAGAGTTAGCCACTTTCAGAATAGTACCTCAGTGTTTAGAGATGAATATAAGGTGTGTTATGAGGTCTTGTTATGTTGAATTTTAACACGTCAGTGTTTTGATTGCAGGCGGTAGTGTTGAACACTTGTACATGAACACGTTCGTATTTGGTGTTTTCTTTTACAACACATGTCAGAGAGCACGGGGAGAGAATTAAATAACGTCATGAATGAAATAAGAATGTTAAGAGAAATATAAATATTCATGTTACTTGCCAGTTAATTGTGTGACATTTCATTGAACTAGTAAGGAACCAGATTTCAACTAAGAGTTCCTGTTTAGATGCAGTACAGATGAAAAGTCCATGAAGTTGATAATGTAAAAAACGATTTTTTTTTTTAAATTTCTAGTTTCTAGTGAGAAATGTTTGAAAAAAGATTGGCCTCGCGTTATATTCTAGAGCTAAAAGTTTTCAACAAGGTCGTTTTAGACCTCAGTTTCAAACTAATTAACTCTGGCGGGAAGTATGTAAGGATCTTAAGTTTTACTAACGTTTATTTAATTTTAAATCTTTACTATCATTTCTTATTTTCTACTTCCGGCCAGAATTAAAAGCTTTAACTTATTTATGCAAATTTGTCTTGCGAACGCCAAGTACTTAAGTTGTGCCTTTTTGCCAAGCAAGAGAGAGGAAGGAGTGATTAGGAGCAGGCCGCTTGCCATAGCAGTTTTACTCGGTTGCTGGTTGCCTTCAAGGCCAGAGGTTTAATCCTCTTGATAATTTTAAACGTATCGTAGTGTTAACAGTTCTCTGTACTACATACGGCCTTTCTGTTAATATACGGCCAATCTTCAAGTAGACACTTGTTTATTAATCCAAAGTTAGTTTAGTTAGAGTTTAGTTAATATTTTTTTATATTCTTACGTTCAGACCACAAGTGGTTGGGCTCTGTATTCCGAAGCCCGGAAACCATTGTAAAGAGAGAAAAATAAAGGGTTTCGTATACCCTTCCTGTGTATCTTGTCTACTTCCCACATTTATTGAACATAGCTTTAGTAAGCTCCCTGTTCCGAGTCAGGTCATTTAATGTTCCCAAAGCAAGTAAGGAAGAAACTGAACCTGATAGTGGCGCCCGACGAAGAAGAATAACCATGGCCGAGTTTCAAGAAGAACCTGTGCTGCCTGCAGAAGCGGCTCAGATTCCAGAAATGCCAGCTGCCGCCCTGGAAGGATTTGGTTACATCGTCCAGACCATGCGCGCATCGATGAAACCAGAAGCAACATTTAACCTATTAACGGTTTGGCCCGGATTTTCTCGTTCTTTTATGCAGGTCTCTTAACGGTTCGTTACGGATTATTGTTAGTTTAAATGTATCTTCGAAAACGGACAGTCCCGTGTTTTTGTATTATCGAAAAAACACGCTAAAAAGGACTAGCCCGTATTTTTGTATGCCTTCCAACCCCCAATGCCTAAGGCGACAATGGTCCATGCAATTCTGACGACAATGGGTAATGGCTGTCATTAGCGTGGGGAGAAATCTTCTTGATGTTTTGGGATAAAGGCCTTACACTGACTCTAAAGAAACAAATTTATTACCAGTTACAAAGTGGATGCATATATAAAGGGATTTAAGAATTTCCGTTTTAGAGCATTTATTGAATAAAAAATAGAACTTTTTACAAAATGAACGTTTACCTATAAGAGCATTAATGAATTAAAACGAGAAAAATAAAAGTAATAAATGCAAACATAAAAATCTGAAAATGCAAATCTTTCAGATTTTACATTAAGCACAAAGGGCGCTTTTTTAACGGTTTGTGAGTTACCTTTATTTTTAAATATCATGTTCTTCGCACTTAAACCATAAAACTTCAGTTAAACAGCAATACCGCAAAATAAATTTTAAATGAGCATATCTTTAGAATTTCCGATACACAGTCTCGCCCGTTGAAGATAATTTTTTATATTTTTATTTTCATACAGTGTTGCTTTTGCTCGCTCTAAAATCGTTGAGTTTCTTAATTAAAAATTCATTGAAGTTTTACGAAATATGAAACATATAATAAAACAAATTCCAAATCTCGGCTTCGAGATGCCCATATTCGGGTGGAAATGTACGTTATTCAAAATTGGATGGGTCTAGGTACCGTTGTTTTATCACAATGCGAGAAACATACATATATTTATGCAGATTATTCATTATTTAATTTTAAGGCAGATAGCCTCGAGTGCTTTGCCGTAATCTAATAAACCAAAACCATTATTTAATTTCTTTAAATATAATACAGGGCTGTAATATGTGGTAGCAACAGTTTGAAAAGTGAACTGACATAGTTTTCAACGGAAAATGAAAAAAGGAAGTTAATAGACCTTGTCGGCTAACGCCCTTTGTTTTAAAAATAATGTATCGTGTAATTTAATGGGAATACGAGATTAAATAATTCTCTTTAAGAAATTTATCTACAAATTTATATCACGAATAACAAAAACGTGAGGCTGTCTTGATAAATTTATAAATATTATGCATCTGACAATGCGATTCATTTATTTGATTTCGTAATTTAAGGACCTATGATTCTTCTTATAAAACTGTACAGGAATTTAGCAAAGAAGCTATTAAGTAATCTCTTATTACCATTAATCTATGCGATAAATTATTATTATTAATATTACTATTGGTTCAGTCTTTTACTTCCAAGTATCCTTTTACCTCAAATAATCGAAAAGATATATAAATTTAAAACAAAATTCGCCCCAAAATCAGAAATTAGGTTACGAATTTCATGCAAAATTTATTTCAAAAGCTATTTTACGCTCTGTAAAATGATGCAAACTTAAAAATTTTGAGATTTTTAGTTTATTCTTAAACGGAAATATGCGCAAAAAATTTCTTCGACATTAAATTTTAAAAACTCTAAATCGAATTATTATCATCCGTAAACGGTGTGTGTACAAAATTTGAATTCAATAGCTTATCGATAAGTAGTTCAGAAATCGACGACGAGCTTTTGATTAAACACCCTGAATGAATTGAATACAATTTTTGGAACAGCTCTATTTTTAAGCACTTTGGAAAAATCGGTAAGTTGTTGATATAGCATAACCGTTATTTTTATAACATTCTTGGCATTATGAAACGTGTAAGTGACATTCATAAGCGATTCCCGACAGTTCTGTTCATTTGTCAAAGTGGCTGCTTTTGAAAATCTTGTGAAGCTCACTCGATGTGCTCCACTTTTTATGATACTCATTAAAGATATTTAATTATGTTTTATTTCTATACAGAAATACTGGTAAAATTAAGAGGTCAAATATTTAATTATTTGAGTTATATAACTACTTACACTGTCTCAAGAAATTTTGAGTCATTTTGTAAAAATAATCTTTTCTTTAAAATCCCTTTTCCCCCCCTACCCCCTATGCTTCATAACTTTATTACTATTCTGATGAATGGAAGGTTTGTAGAGACATTACATTTTTTTTAACAGCAAGAGACATGAAAAATGAGCAATGCCTTACCCGGGACGCGAACCACGGACTTCTCGAATGCGCGCCGAGCGTACTGAGACCACGAAGGCATGCTAAAAGGGAGGGAGAAAATACCGTATATACTTCCCCTTTTAAAGGGCGACTGGGGATTAGGGGACCGAAACGCCAAATCCTTGCGGCGGAGAATCATCATCCACCACCTTTTTTGGTTTGGGTGCCACTATAGAAACATTAGGTTATTTCGAAGCAGGACATGTGAAATAGGAGCAATGCCTTCGCCGGAACTCGAACCACCAACCTCTCGAATACACGCCGTGCGTGCTGACCATTATACCACGAAGGTATGCTAAGAAGGCGGGAGAAAATAACTTATAGGTTATGAAAACCAAAAGTTGAGTAGGTAGTCTAACTAATAAATGCTCTACAAATACAACTTTTAATATTTTAGCAGAATTTTTTGGAAACGTATTTATATAGATTGTTGTAGAAATCGACACAGTTTGATGCCAGTTTAGAGGATGGGTTGTTTATAAGCGTATTAAAAATGCTTTTCCCACTCAAAATGTTAACTACTTTAAAATAATAATTCATAATCGCACTGAATCTGATGTTTACAATTATTTCCCCTGAGATTTCTTTAAAAAGAAAGGATTACAATTGTGTTTAATGCAGAAAATTTAATGGAATTGGCATCTGCGCAAGAGGACGGAAACTATCAGGGAGGACTTTCTAAGGAAAACTAGATTTCCTTCACATTGAACGTAGAAAACCTTCACCGAACAAGTGTGTTCAACAGGATTTGAACTTATGTAGGATTACCAGTACTCAGCGGTTTTAGCGCTTGGCCACTGGGGCCCGCAGACCGATTAAAAATCTTGTTTAGAAACCTTTTATCTTGATTTAGTGTGACAGGTGCCGTAGTTTGAAGGTTAGGATTACTTGAATACAGCAAAACACACGAGGACTATCTGCTTTTAAGGAAAGAGATGCCTTCGTTTTATCTTGGAATCAAAGAAATTTTAACGAGAAAAGTCTCATATTCATGTTATACATAGGAAAAAACATGGGAAAATACCATTCAGCCATCGTATTTGTTCGTCAGGGTGTAAATCTAAGTCGAACTACCAGTATTTACCGGCCACTAATATGGCCGTATTTTAATAGGGGAAATAACTGTTGGATTGTAATGCATCTAAATTAAGAAATAAAAAAAAATTCACTTCTGAGGTAATTTTAAACCCAAATTAAGTTTTTTATCATAATTATGAAAGAGTTCAACTCATTTCTTAATTTTCAGATCGTTAAAATTAGTGTGGCTGTAATGAATGATTATTTAGACCTGTTACAGGAACAAATACATCAAAAGTTTCCTTTAAAATATCAGGAATTATTGAAAAATCTTCTGTAATTTATAAACGAGAAAACGTATTTAACCAGATTTTACATGTGGGAAAAAATAATGAATTTTGATCTCCCCTAGTAGAGACATTTGTAATTATATTTCTAGTTCCAAATTAAAAGTGAAAAATCTAGGTGCCTGAAGCCAGAGAACACTATCGATTCTTCTTGGCTTCTATTTTCAGCGACGAAATAGATCAACTGCATGGAATTTTTATGATTTTTCTCAATATTTAAACTAAATGCTTGTAAGTGTTTCTTAGAAAGCTCGTCGGAAGTAGAATATCTCTATCTTGGTAGATAGATATCGTGTGCTTTAGTAAATTTAGCAAATCTAAACACAGAGCCGACAGTACTATGTTTGAGGCCTTTCTCTAACATAGTCGAATAGTGTATCGAATAGTCGAACAGTGAAATCACTCTACATCGCCCTCTTGTACTTACTTTTATACTTTTATCTCAATATTATATATTGCATCCACAAAAATTTCTCTAAATTAATGTTATTTGGATTCGAAAACCATTTTATGCTTAAATACATCTTTCCAGATGTTTGTCTTTTACTCACTGAGAGTCAATGCTTCTTGAAGATGTCAATTCATGAATGAAAAATTATTTCTTGCTTTTCCTGGTTTCCCCTAACCTTTCCCACAAAAGCCGAACATTTGGGCAAAAACAGCCCTCCTATGATGTTAATTCCTTAGTAAAAGAGAAAGCACTGAACGAGGTAAAGTAGTAGAAATCTTGACTTTCCTTTTCACTCAAAATTCAAGCATTCCTAAAATCTACTATAAAAGATATACTCCCTAAGGTATAAAATTTTTGTGTAATGAAATTATAAAATGAAATATATATATATATATATATATGCATTCTAATATATACATATGCTAAAATATGAATGCATATATATATCATTGATTATATATATATATATATCATTGATGACATATATATATCAATTAAACCATTAGACATACTTACACACATACATATACAGATATAGAATCACATAGTATCAGTAGGTGAAAGAAGAAAATAAATCCTACTGGTGAAAGATTGCAGAAGAAATTCAAAGCATAATGAAAGTTTCTTTTATCTTGGAATCAAAGAACTTTTTTATCGCTTTAGTTTTTGGGAGACTATTAGATTAAAATGTAATAAATAAATAAGTATATGGAAGAAAAATAAATCTTTAAAGGAAGAAAAAGGAAAAATAGAACCAAACAAACAAATCATTTTCAGCATTAAAACCAATTTTAAATGCGACAGTATATTTTTCTGCCGACACGAAAACTTAAAAAAATAGACAGAAATCTGCATTGTTTCACCTATCAATATACGACAAATGGAAAAATGATACAAGAAAAAGTAAATTTGAAAAATTTGCGAAAGCGGAATAATTTCGAATGCTGCACAAACAGAAAGATACCATGCAGAGACATTGGATTTTTTTCGAAGCAAGAAATGCGAAAATTCAGCAGTGCCCTCATTGTGCTTCTAATAAGGAGGTCTTCCAAATTCTAGCTGGAAGGACTTCCATTTATAACAAGATAGTGAGAATGACATAATTCCTTTATTATTTGTTTCATTTAGAGGGCGAGAGAGAAGAAGCACGAGGCACTGTCGGAATAATTCATGTGTTAACGAATTATCGTCTGACATGTTTTCGTTGGGGTGCCATTGAAGAGACATAGCGTTTTTACGAGGAATAAAAAAAAAAAAAAAAAAAAAAAAAAAAAAAAAAAAAATTTCCGTTATCCTATAGTCCGATCTACTATCACTTACACCCCGAGTTCAAATTCTAGCTGGAAGAAGCTCCATTGAGCAATTTCCAGCTCAAAGAAGAATGAGATAATTTCTCATAATCAATACGGATATATAACTGATGATTCTAAAATTTTATTATCATTAAGACTGGAAAAATACACGATTTAATTCATTTTCATACATTTTAAAAGAAGTTAAATTTTTCAGAGAGTTACTATAAAATATTTATTAGAATGTCAAATTTAAGCATTTCAATTATTTATATAATAAAGGATAAATTTTATATTTATATAATAAAGAAAAATCGTTGATAATATCACTCTGATTTTAGTGGAGATATTTTAAGAAGTAAATAAGTGAAAGCTGGAGGAAGAAAAACTATTTCAAGTTATATGTTTATCTTAAAAGTAACGAGAGAAAAACTATGTTAAAAGAAAAGGCGCGCATATCGAAATTGTTTTCTGTACTGCTGACAAATTGTTATATGGCATACATACTATAATGTTCATGAATAATTGATTGCTACTACATTAATACAGGCATAGCATATTTCTAGGGACTGATTTGCTGCAATTTCCAATTTGATTTTTACATACTTTTATATTTAGGACACTAATTACATCACACTGAAGATTACTCAATGCAATAATTCCATCGCAGTTTTATAGAAAATTATAAAATTTTCAGTTTCAATAAACAAATATATAATATTTCGATGACTCAGCAGGTAATATAATTTATTATCTTTCAAGTTTTTTTTTAAAACACCTCGGCAGATATAGAATCAGCCGCAGACTGTACTAACTTTAACAAGCGCAGTATCTGAGTCTTCACATTTCTGTTTATAACTGCAATAAGAACAAGTATAAGTTTGAAAATTTTACCGATGGCTATGTGGATAAAAGAGATGATCATAAGTATTTTGACCTGGTTTTGGTTTCTGGTCAATACGTTGGCTGTAAGGAAGAAGATTTCGTGATTTTTTCCATGTGAACTAGTTTTCTTTATAAATTCCTCTAAGTCTTTCGTTAAGTACATACAAAGTTGCTACATTAAACATTAGTAAATGTTTACATAGGTAAACATTTTAAAAGCGACTAGCGTAAAGAAAGATTATTTAAATTATGTTTTTAAAATGCAAATTCAGAACACTGAAAACCAAACAGTAAACATTATAAGACTAATTTAATAATCTTTGGTTTGGTTTACTTGAAATCTTTACTTAAAAAAACGTTGAAATTTACAATGTTTACAACAAACTATTATTCTGCCATATTCATCGATTGCGTTAATCAAAATCTAAAAATTATTTAACGTAAAATGTAATTATCCGAAAATTATGTAAAATGAGAATTTTTTTCCCACTATATCTGTAGCTTAAAAAAAGATAGCTCTAGATAATGAGTATTTCTACAATGAAAAAACTCTATTGACTAGAAATAGTCTTTGGAGACCTTAGTGTCAGTTAGCCTGCGGAGGTCAGGTTCCCTTCCAAGTCGTTTTCTTTTCCCAGGAGGCAGGGGTAGAAAGGATTCTTCCCGATTATTATTACTTTTAGCAAAGACGTTTACAATTATCTATTCAATCCTTGCTAATCAGACGAATTTGGGAAGAAAGGGAAAGTTGTAGATAAATTTTGCTTCTTCCAGTGCCAGTTACAAATCGTACAGATTTTCAATAACATTTGAACTATATCATTAAGGTTGCATATTACTAAAATGTACTTGTTCTTTAAAGTCCTTCATCTGTTCTAAAAGTAATACCGCAGAAGTTTCAGAAATGAAGTGCAATTTAAAGCTACTTAACATTTGTATGCATATAAAAAAGTAAAACTGTTTAAAATGCATATAGTTTAACGCTTCCTGTTTTATTTGGAATAATATTTCAAAAATAAAACTCGTGTTGGTTACGACCCAAGCAATACTTAACGGGATAAAGAGCCGTACTTTGATAATGCATTCAGTTTTCGTCGTTTTAATAAAATCCATTATGATACTAATGCTCGTAATTATAAGCTGCATTTACGAATACAGAAGTATGATTAATACACTAATATCACAGAATATACGCTTTTTATGCTCTGACAAGTTTTGTCAAGATACCAATTTTTAGTTCATATACAAGTCGTAAATTCCCTAGCCAGATTCCTTTTTCATATAAATAGATGCATAGAGGACAAAATGGAACAGTTAATTATATTTTTTATTCTTTTACAAAATTTAATTCTTTTAGATATAATTTTTAACGGTAAACGATATTCTGCTAAGTTATAATTCAAAAATTATTACTAATAATAATTTATATCCTAATATTTATGTCCTAATTTAATAATATTTATATCCTCATTTATATCACTCAAAACAGAATTGGAAAACTTATTCAAATCATATTTAATCAAAACATTTTACGAAGTTTTGGGAAAAAGGAATTTTGGGGTTTGTTTGATTTTTAACTTTGAATTCAATCATTAAAACATTTTTACCGTGTTACATCATTCATATGACATTAGCAAAATAATTTACTAAATAATTCTTAGATGTAATAGTATTCTTGTTTATCTTTTGTTATATGACTAAAAATAAATAAAAAAGCGGCTGGTATTCAATATTTATTTTTATTTAATTACAAATACTTGGCTGTTGGTACATAAGACATAGTCTTTCCATATTATCACTTTTCTATTCGGCCTTGAAATTATGTTAACGACCTAATAGAATTCGGAAAATCCTATGATTGTAAAAAACTGCGGGAGGTGCTAATAATGACAAATTTTAAATGAAAATAGAAATTTATTTAAATAAATTTATTTAAATTCTATTTGTGCGTGTCTGCTTTATGCATTTAATCTATCAAATGCAGAAAAGTGAGAAAAATCCATCCAACACAGAGAAATAATTCTTCTAGTCTGTGCTAAGATTGTATCAAATTCATTTAAACTTTCGTTTAAATTCGAAATGCGATCTCTCAAATCAACGAAGGAATACATTTTTGGCTTTAAATTCCACATTAGTAGCAACTGTATAATAGCTAAACGTACCCAAAATATTTGTAGAAAACCGCCAAAATTCTAGAAATTGCTATAAAATAACGAAAATTATTAGGAAGATTATTGCTTGCCATTTCCATGCTGAAAAGATCAAGCGTTTACGAGGATGAGCTCGACTGTAAACGAACAACTTGTGGAAAAAATTCAACGCTAAAATATAAATACGTATGCCAAATTTTCCAAAAATTCCTGATACATATTGTACTCTCATCGTAAATCTATATGGACTTATAATGTGCTGAAAACTGTCGGTAAAAGAATGGATTAAAATTTAATTTTCAAAAATAAATTGACCTACTAAAACTAAATAAAATAGATTAGTAAATAGTAAAAAATTGTGTAACAAAATAAATAATGATCTTTCTTAAAATACTGCCCAATAAAACATGTCGAAAAATTGAAAATTTACAAGCTTGGAAGCTAAAATTCTAAAAAGATTTCGGAAAATTCGGCAGTCACATGTTAAAAGAAACAAGTCTACAGGCTACTAGTACAAAGAAAGAGGAGGGAGACGAAACGAAACGCAAGCCATTCAATACCGGGGAGGCAATTTTATGGCTTATCCATCACACTAAGGGGAAGCAAACATACTGCCTTAGGCTGGGCCATCTTAGAGAGATTCCAGAAAACGAAAGCGATTTTTTTGGAGGGGTTTGTTGTCTGACAACGCGGCCGTTTTCAAAGCATTTCGTTCCGAGAGGCGGGCTCGTTGATGGGTCAATGGAAACTCACCGGTAACCAGTTTTGTGGAAAAATTGGAGGACCACTTCATGCTGTATCCCGTGCAGGAGTTCCAGAAATTCACCTTAGCTACCAACGCTTTGAGGGGCCAAGCGCTTAATTGGTTCAAATGTATCGGCAGAAGCCTCTTGGGTCAAGCGGGAAGTCCCACCTACACTTACGAAAATTTCAAGACTGCCTTAGTAAAAGCCTTCCCTGTCGTAAGAGATCGTTCAATATTAGAAGCGGAACGTTTCAGCATATACCAGAAACGAATTGAAAATCTCTCAAGCTTTATTTTAAGAAAAATTCACGTCTTCAAACTCTTGTATGGAAACCCTCCGGATCCTGAGATAATTCAAGTGATTTTGCCGAGGTTACTTCCCCAAGTACAAGACTTTATTGAATTAAGGAATCCAACTACACTGAAAAAGTTATTTGAGCTAGCAATCCAGTTTGAAAGTAGAAGAACGGCGGACATTGAAAGAAGACGCCAGTATGAACAACGAAACCAATTTGGTGCGCAAAGACCACAGCAAAGTCAAGAACACGGCTACGGAAGCAAAGCGAATCAGTGGGCAAGGAAACCCGAGTATCCAAAAACAACCGGCGAACGTCGACAGTTCAATAGTAATCCAGGAAAAAAGTCTGAAGGCCAGTGGAAAAAGAAGAAAAGCATGGAAAGGAAAAAACAGGACTTAAACTAAAACGGATTTCTGCTGACGGGAGGGTGCGGAAATCCGAAGGCCAAGAAAGCCCCTCTTCCTTCAAGTTAAATACAGTGATGGTGAAAAATTTGACTCTTCCAAAGATTGAAGTGTTGGTGAATAACATCCCAGCCACCGCACTCCTGGATACAGGCGCGCAGTGTTCCTGTGTGGCAGAAGATTTTTTTAGGAAGTATTTTCGGAAATACCGCATATATAATTCGGATAATACGACAGTGTTAGCTGCGCAGGGAGAAAGATGCAAGTGCATAGGTAAATTACCGCTATACGTTCGTATCAAGGACGAACAAGTAAAGATTATGTTTTTGATAGTAAAGAATTTGCAAGCACATATCATCTTAGGGATAGATTTCCTTTCAGAGACAGAAGCAACGCTGGATTTTAACGAAGCGTCCCTTAAGCTGACGATGAAACCAGTTCGAGAAGAAAAAAAGAACCACCAATGTTAAACCTTGCCCACCTGCCTAAGGAAGCGCAACAAAATTTCGACAAGTGGTAAGTGAGTTTGCTTCGTTATTTAGTGATATTCCAGGATTTACTCAAGTTACTAACCATAGTATCGACACCGGAGATTCACTGCCAGTTCGCCACAAACCATACCGATGTGATAAGAATAAAGAAAAAATTATAGAGTGGCACATTAGAGATATGTTACGTAAAACGATAATAACGCCCATCTCAAGTAGTTATGCTAGCCCGGTTGTTTTATGTAAGAAAAACAATGACTATCCAGTAACACATCCAAAAAGGTGGCGTTTTGCTATTGACTATCGTAAATTAAACTCCATGACTAAATATCCGGTATATCCGTTACCTATTATTGAAGAAATTCTCAGGAACATAACTTCTACCAAATACATGACGGCTTTAGACTTAACGATGGTTTTTTCAAATAGGGGTTAGACCGGAAGATGTGCCTAAGACTGCTTTTATAACCAAGTCTGGCACTTATGCATTCCTGCGTATGCCGTTTGGCCTTTCAGGGGCACCGGCAACATTTCAGCGATGTATGGACATTGTGCTAAGGCCTGTTCTTGGAAAATCCACATTCATCTATTTAGACGATATCATTATTACTAGTGATAATCTGGACCAACATGTACAGGATTTAAGACAGGTGTTTTCATTATTAAATGAGGCCGGTCTAAAAGTTAATGTCGAAAAGTGCAAATTTGCAGCCCCTGAATTAAAATACTTAGGTTACAAAATATCTCAGAAAGGAATCGAGACAGACGAATAAAAAATAATCGCTGTGCAAAGGTATACGCCGCCAAATACGGCGAAGAAGCTCTCTTCTTTTCTAGGACTTTGTTCATATTATAGGTCCTTCATAAAAGATTTTGCAGTTATTGCTGAACCATTGTTAAAATTAAAAAGAAAAAAGGCAAGATTCTCGTGGACGGCTGAAGCCAATAGTGCTTTCGAAAAATTAAAGCAAGCATTAACGCAAGCCCCTGTTTTGAAATTTCCTGAAAAGGATGAGAATTTAGAAATTTCAGCGGATGCTTCGGATTATACGGTAGGAGCGGTACTTTCGCAAAATCAGCAGCCCGTGGCATTTTTTAGTCGAACTTTAAATCAAACACAAAGAAATTATTCCGCGACCCAGAGAGAGGCACTTGCAGTTCTGTTAGCAGTGCAAAAGTTCCGAGTCTATTTTGGAATAACAGTGTATTCTGATCATGCGGCGGTAACTAGATTGTACTCAGGGAAAAACTTATCCCCAAGGTTAATAAGATGGGCACTCAAGTTACAAGAGTATAATCTGGTAATCAAGCACACCCCCGGAAATTAAAATATCGTAGCAGATGCCCTATCCAGAATGAAAATAGATGAAGAAGGTAATACTGTAAAGGTGGCAATGCTCACAGCATGTACAATAAATTCCCGAGAAACTGTAACAACCGACCTGGGTAAGGATCCTGAATTTAGAAACATTTATGAGTATTTAAAGGTTCCTGAAATTTTAGCCACCAAGATATTGTGGCGATAAGAAATAGGGCGGCCCATTACGAACTAATAGATGGTCTATTATTTTATACAAAAACTACAAATTTCAACAACGAATTTCGACCTGTTATCCCAGCCAGTCTTAGATTAAATATCCTGAAGGAGTTACACGACTGCCCTTTAGCTTCTCATGCTGGTATTCGAAAAACTATCCAACGCGAACGCGTAGCAGTCTATTTTTCTGAACTGCAAAAGTTAACAAGGGCGTATGTCCAGTCCTGCCCAACATGTCAAGCAGTTAATTATATTAATTTCCGCCCGGCCAGGTTTCTAAATAGCATTAAATACGAATTTCCAAATGAAATAATTGGCATCGATTTATTGGGCCCTTTCCCCAAAAGTCAGTTAAATAAAAGTCGGTATCTCCTTGTTATGGTTGATCATTTTAGTAAGTGGACCGAAATTGTTCCCTTAGAACGAGCCTCCGCGAAATTAGTTACTGATTCTATTTTAAATAAATATATTTTAAAATACGGGGCGCCCCTAAAAGTTATATCGGATAATGGTCCTCAATTTGTATGTAATATATTTGAAGACATGTGCCAAAACCTGGGCATACGTCATTTAAAAATGGTCCTGTATCGGCCGCAATCAAATATAGCGGAACGGGTCAATAGAAATATAGTGAAAATAATCCGTAGTTATGTTAAAAATTTTCATAAAAGCTGGGATAACTATGTCAATGAATTAGCTTTCGCCCTTAGGACCGCAAAACATGATACAACGGGCAAAACTCCTGCTGAGTTATTTTTAGGCAGAAAGATTATAACGCCGTTAGATAAATTATTTTGTGTTCAACAAAGAGCCCCAGAATTTAAAATGGGTGATATAGAAAAATTAATTAAAGAAGCAAAAAAGAACACTGAAGTAGCACAGAGAAAACAGAAACTTTATTACGATATGAAACGACGGGGAGTAACTTATAAAGTAGGAGATGAAGTATTAAAAATTAAGCATTCACTTTCTTCAGCACCAGAAGATAAAACCGCCAAATTTTTTCCACGATTTGAAAGACCATATGTCATAGAAAAAATAACTCAGGCTGTAGTGGTGTTAAAAGCCAGGAATGGTGAAACATGCTCCGCAAACATTGACCAGATAAAACCATTCTATGACCGTAATAAAATGCAGATATTTAAAGATCTTTTGCAGGATCCGGCACGGCAGGCACTGCAGGCACAAGCTCCAGAGGTGGAACAACGACAATCACAAGGGCAAGCCATTAGGAGGCAGGAGCAATTGAAAAGAAAGTTTCCCCGTTGGAAAATTGAAGGTAACAAGAAAAAGAAGCCGTTCCACCGACCAGAAAAGAGAGAGCACGACCACCCCCAGAATGAAGAAGGGAGAAGTACGACGAATGCAAAGAGAGCCAGGAGAAATAACGGCAACTATAACCCGGCTCCAAACGGAAGATCTACCCATCGGACAGGAGTCTACGCAGCAAATGTCGACGAATTGCGGAAGGAACACCAGCTGCGGAGGCAAAGAAACAAGGAAAATTTGAACAGCAAGCAACGAGATCCAAGCAGGAACGAGAGAGAAGTGTCCCGGTTCCGCCAAGACCAGCTGCCATCAAACGGCCAAGACCACAGGCAAAGGCTAAAAAGAAGGTATTCAAGGGTGACCTAACTGGAAGGAAAAGAAAGCTCATAAAGGAAGGAACTGAAGGGCGAACCCGCACAAGAAGGAAGATAAACCAAACGCTAGTCTTTGCTACCTTCCAGGACTGGGCAGAAAAAAGAATGTCCGAATATCACAAAGATAAGTAAAACTTTATGTTACTTTGCAACCTTAAGTTAATCTTTCATTCTTACTGCAAGTGGCAGAATTCAAGACGTTTTACCTCATGTGAGGTCTACCTTTATCGCCAAAAAGGCGAGAAATGAGTTGTTACCTATTTTGGTATTATGTTTTTCAATTACTCGCGAGTAAAAACTAAAATTAATATATAATAGGAATGTGTAAATACTTGAATATTGTAAAAGTTATTGTATAAAATTTTATTTAAAAGATTCTGGCAAGAAAGAAGTTTTAGTCTGAAAGACTTTTGAAATGTAGTATTTCAATGTAGAAGAATTGGCACTTGCTTGGAAAAGAATATAAGTTAACAATGTACTACTAATGTATGTTTTAAAATGCGTAAAATTAACGGCATGTTAATATGTTCTTATATACAATGTCAACTGTTATTTTAAGCGTTAAGAAATACTGTGATATGTTAAAAGTGAAAGAAATGCCAAAAATTTTTAACTTATTCGTGTGACTGTAAAAAGAGCCAAATTATTGTGAATATGTGTTTAAGGTTGAATGAATGTAGTTAGGCTCTCTGACGCTACACTTCAGAGTTAGCCACTTTCAGAATAGTACCTCAGTGTTTAGAGATGAATATAAGGTGTGTTATGAGGTCTTGTTATGTTGAATTTTAACACGTTAGTGTTTTGATTGCAGGCGCTAGTGTTGAACACTTGTACATGAACACGTTCGTATTTGGTGTTTTCTTTTACAACACATGTCAGAGAGCACGGGGAGAGAATTAAATAACGTCATGAATGAAATAAGAATGTTAAGAGAAATATAAATATTCATGTTACTTGCCATTTAATTGTGTGACATTTCATTGAACCAGAGTAAGGAACCAGATTTCAATTAAGAGTTCCTGTTTAGATGCAGTACATTCGGTCACAAAAGTATTCGAACACCGGTACCCTATCAGAAAATGACAAGATGGCGTTTTTTTTCTCTTTCTCTCTGTGTGTCGTGTTATTCCATCCTACGTTTTCTTCCCCCCTATCTTGGAAAAAACTGGAAAAAATTGGTTACGATCTCTTTTTGAATGGGGAGATGCCATTTTGAAAAAAAGCTGACGACCCTATCTTGGAGAATGAACATGACCGCTCTACACACCCTTTCACTCTCTCTCTGAATTGGGAAACCATTTTGGGAAAATGCAGACGACCCTATCTTGGAGAATGGAAATGAACGCCTCTCCCTCTCTCTTTGAAATGGAATGCCATTTTGGGACCCTCTATTCTTGGGGAGGGAGAAAAACTGAAGTCTGCATTTCGCTGTCTCTGAATGCGGAAAGCCATTTTGGGAAAAGCGGACCCTCTTCTTCTGATCTTGGAGAACTGGAAATGAACGCTCTACACCTTCTCTCTCTCTCTCTCTGAAATGGGTAGTCATTTGAAAACTCCCCTAAACTTGAAAAAAAAAACTGAAATGAATGCTCTACACTTTCTCTCTTTGGACATGGGTAGCCCTTTGGGGACCCTCTCCTCTTGGTAGAAAAAAAAGAACTGAAGTGAAGGCTCTACACAATCTCTCTTGGAATGGGATCCATATTTCGGGAAACGTGGATCACCTCATGCTGGAAAACTGAAGTGAACCACCAAGATTGGACTCTATATAATATTTTTTTTAATTGACATCATGACCCTCCTCCAATTTGTTATTAAAAAAGTTTTTTTGTTTTGGTTTTTATCCCATTTCCGATGTGATTTCAGAAATGCAATTCCATAACAGTTCAATTTCATTCGAGGTTAAATGATCTAAACAGTCTTTGACCCACCCATCTGTATGATTATTTTCTTCTCCTTCCTGTTGCACCAAATTTTGTAAGTCCATATAATCATTCCATACGGGAAGGGCTGGATCCTCACAAGGCTGTCTTGAAACACTTGGAGTCTCTTTGGGATGAGT
Source organism: Stegodyphus dumicola (assembly GCF_044657685.1). Taxonomy (NCBI): domain Eukaryota; kingdom Metazoa; phylum Arthropoda; class Arachnida; order Araneae; family Eresidae; genus Stegodyphus; species Stegodyphus dumicola. The sequence continues at coordinate 79,462,978 of NC_140769.1, read as the reverse complement.
GGAGGGATCTAGGATGTCTGGACAGGGCTGCGATTCTATCTCCATGATTTCTGGACCCGTTGGAACTTGTTTACCCGGCTGAAATTCTACTTCCATGATTTCTGGACCCGTTGGAACTTGTGAACCCGGCTGTGATTCTGCCTCCATGATTTCTGGACCCGTTGGAACTTGTGGACCCGGCTGACATTCTACCTCTACGATGTCGGGACTTTTTGAAGCTTGTGGACCCGTCTGACATTCTACCTCTACGATGTCGGGACAGGTTGGAGGAGAAGAAGAAGAAGAAGAAGAGGATACTGGAAGAGGTTCTGTCTGTGAGGAGTCCAAAAGAGGTTGCCTGTTTGAACAAGTCGGGGAAGAAGAAGAAGAAGAAGCTTCTGGGTTCTGAAGCGGATCTTGCACGCCAGGTAGGTTACGGTAAGTCGACCGTTTTTTAAGAGGTAATTTTTTTTCTTCCTCCTCATCTTCAATTGTGATGACTTCAATTTCATTCCGTTGCCGGGTCGATTTTGTTTCGGGAAATAACGGTTTGGTCCAGCTCCTCTTATCATCTAAGGAAGGGATGGGTAAAGGTGGCGGAGGGTTCTCTTCTTTTTCTTGAAACATCATCGGCGATTGGAAAGAAATCTCCTCTTTCAATTGTTTCCAAAGCGAGTACGAGCACCGATCGACGAGAAAGAGACTCTTCTGGGTTGTGACGATGAGATACTGCGTTTTCGGGGGAACGACATAGTTTTGAAAAGGTCTTAGAATATATTTCTTATATTTCATCCTGTCGCTGACTTTAAAACTTCTTTCCTTCAGATTGGGGGACGATGATTCGTAATAGGCGAGAGAAGCGGCTGTGGTTTGAGCAACATGAACTTCGTCCTCAGCCGTCGTTCTCACTCCAAACGTAAAATATCGTTTCGTGAGAAAAATATTCTTCCACCGAAAACTCGTGCGCGGATCCGTATATCGCCGGTCTGTTTGAATGGGCCGTCTCAAAGCTCGATCCATCCGATTCCAAGAGAAGGGAGATTCCTCTTTCGTTTGTTGCGATTCGAATAAATTTCTGTATATATTCTGAACGAGCAGGTTGGAGGATTCGACATCTTGGTTGAAAGAAACGATCGCTTGATGAGGTGGTAAATGCGGAATAAATGTCGCACAATGACACGCCAAAAAAATTTTCAATTTGGAGATTTGCTTTAGCGTCTTCAAATCCTCCCCGTTCGAAATCCGTTGAGTTGGAAAAACGTCTAATAGCGACATGGCTCCCAATGGAAAAGAAATGATCTCGCCCAGTACTCTCGCCTTTTTATATATCTATATAGACACACACAGACACATATAGAGGCTCTATGACGTCCGTTTTATTTGTTTTTTTTTGTTTCTCTCTCTCTTCTTTCCAAGAAATCTTATCTCCATGACCTCTTTTTCTTTTCTTAAAAAGATGAATGTGTGTGGGAATGAGGAAGTGAAAGTAATAATTTAATAAACAAAAAATTATCCAACCATGACCTTCTTTTTTTTTTCAAAGTCACCCTTTCCAAGCCAAGGACGTCCAGAGATAGAGGAAGCAGGGAGAGAGGAGGAGGGAAGGGAAGGTCACACTCTCTTTCTCTCTATAAATAAAAGGGGAGAGCCCCAAAGTCGTATTTTTGTCCAAGTGGATCATGAGGAGGCATCCCCAGCTCACTACGTGTATTCCTTTGAAATATAAATGTGTTGATCTTTCCTTTTATATCATCCAAGGAGTCGTTTACGTGAAAGCCTCCGATTTTTCAAAATGTGCGGGTTATCATACCGTGGGGAGTTATCAAAAATGCGGGACGAATTTTTATCCGACGAAAACGTGTTGATGGCTCGTGACATTCCACCTTTGGATGCACAAATTTTGTTAATGAAACGAGCCAAATATTTTTACACGTCCCACTTTCTAACCGTCTCGCAAATGAATAGGATTATGGATCGTCTTGAGAAGACAAAAGGGATTCTCGTTCATTTTAGTGAATGGTTGCACAAATGTTTGCACGAACCTCTCTCGATCGAGAAGACTGGGAAGAATACCTATTATATTCTTCTCGAGGACTCTCCTCCTTCGTCTCATCTTAAAGAGGCCACGACTTTTGAAACAATCCTCGAGCAAGAAAAAATAGAATGGTGGAACAACTACCCCATCCCTCTCCCCGAGCATCAAGAGGAGCCTGTTCAGAAGAAAAAGAAAAAACCTTTCCAAAAGCCTATCCTCATCCTCCTCGATAATGATGGGGATGAGGAGAAGCCTGTTCAGATTCCTCTCCGTTTGTCAAAACCCGTCGAGGATGAAAAACCTCTCCCTTCTTCAAGACCCCTTGAGGAAGAGAGACCCCTCGAGAAGGAGAGATCTCTCCCATTGTCAAACCTCCTTGAAGATGAAAAACCTCTCCCTTTCTCAAGACCCCTCGAGAAGGAGGGACCTCTTCCTTTATCAAACCCCCTCGAAGATGAAAAACCTCTCCATTTATCAAGACCCCTCGAAAATGAGGGACCTCTCGATTTGTCAAAACCCCTCGAGGATAAGGGAACCAAAACTTCTCTCTCTTTCGAAGAGGAGGGACCTCTCAATTTGTCAAGACCCCTCGAGAATAAGGGAACCGAAAATCCTCTCCCTTTCTCAAGACTTCTCGATGAGGTGGAGAGACCGCTCCATGTCTCAAGACAGGACCCCCCTCTATCTCTTGAGGACCCGAGGGAAACGATTCCTATTGAAAAACCATCTATCGACGATCCCCAGAAAAGGTCTTCGGAGGAGATTAGACTTCCATGTAGAAAACGAATCTACCACAATCACCATCATAATAATAATAATAATAATATACCCCCCTCTCAAAAACAGAATCCTACAACATTTGCAGATAAATGCATTCAAACCAATCCCTTTATAGTAACCCTTTTGATTGGAGAACCCGTGCATTAGCCTCGAAAAAAAATGAGATTCTAGACTGTTTCTATGACCAGAATGTTAAGCCAATAGATAGGTCTAGCTCAGAATTTTTCTTTTTATAAGAAAATAAATAAATTATCAGAAGACTATTCGTAAATATAAATGGTAAAGTCTCGAGTCGGCTGGAAAAAAATTTTCAGAGCTGAGAAAAATTCTCTAACTCAAAAAAAAAAAAAAAAAAAAAAAAAAACTTTTTGTTAATTTTTATCATGTCTTAGACATGATAAAAATTAACGACCACCTTCCCTTTTCGTCTGGGAATGTTGTCTCACTCTTTTGAAAAACAAATCGTGATTCATTCATGGAATGATTGCCATTAGCGAAAGGATGAGTCATGGTCTATTTTTAGAAAGGTTGAGACATACTTCCCAGACAAAAAGGGAGGGTCATTAATTTTTATCATGTCTAAGACATGATAAAAATTAACCAAAAGTTTTTTTTTTTTATTAGAGAATTTTATTTCAGCTCTGAGAAATTTTTTTTCTCCCAGCCGATTCGAGACTTTACCATTTTATTAAGAATGATTTCTCCCTGATCTATTATTTCAAAATTCCAAGTTTCACTTCAGAACCATCTGTGCTGTTGAAGAAGTAACATGATATATGTATTTTTTTAATGTGTTTTGTCAAGATTGAATTGTGCAGGATCGACCTTGCGAATTTCTTCTCTGTGTCTTTAAATAATAATGATACCGAACCGCTTTTTGTAGAGCGCAATGGAAAAAACCTTTTGTATGGTTAGGACAATTCATGTGTTCGATCCCATTGTATTTGAGAATCTCTTGCGTCGATCCCGAAATGCAATAAATGGATCTTTGCAACCATTTCTCTAAAAACTGCCGTTTCATTTCTCCTCGCACCCAAATCATGGAAAAGGGTTCCGTCAACATCGTTAACACCCATGGAAAATAACTGTACGGAATTTCTCCTTCGTACCACGACAAGCCGTGATAATAATCACTCGCCCACACAGAGGTTCGTGTTTCTTTTTCCGTGAGCATTTGCCATGGAAACGGGGGTTTAAAAACAAATACCCCTCGAGAAGTACCGTCCAATGTGACGTAAGCCAATTCTTTCACAATAAAGGCTCCTTGAGAATCGTAGAAACCTTCAAAGTCGAGCACGAGTTCCATGTTTTTTATTTCTTTTTCTTTCCAAGGTGACCTTTATTATTATTATGATGGATGTGTATTGAGATACGCACGATATTATTCAAAAAACAAATATATATACGAATGTGACCTTTCCCAGAATTCATACGACCTGTCACGTGCAACCTTTTCTCTCTCTATATATAAAAGAGGAGACGGCGAGAGAACGCTATCCATTTTTTCCTTCAGGACACACAGCGAGAGAGAGAGAGAGAGGGAATTTTGTTTTCTTTTTTTCCTCAATTGAAGAAGATGGACATTTTGAGTGCCAAACCTCTCAAAGATTCCTACATTGTTCTGGACATGGAATACTTTAACTGTTATGATCCAAAGACGGGAGATATATGTTTCATCTTGAAAGAACTGGGCTACATCACTTGCGATTTAACCTTATGCGGATCCATGATATTTCTCCCTCCTGCCCATTACGATGACTTATCGTCCCGCAATCAAGCTGTGGTCAACCAGACTACAAATAACCGACACGGCCTGCAATGGACCGAGGGTCGTCTTTCCTACGAGCATCTTCCTACGATCCTGAAAATACTGACCGAAAATGTGGAGGTGATCTACGTCAATGGATACGATAAAGCCGAATTTTTCAGCAAGCTCTGCCAGCGATCCGTTTACGAGTTTTACATCCCAGGGAAAACCGAGTGGCGGAACAAGTCGAAATGCACGCGACACCAATATTTCCAAAAGATGATTCATTGTGCCGAGAACAAGGTGAGAAATTTTCGATACCATTTGATGGAGGGTAGTTACGTTTTCCGGAAATTATATTGTTACCCCTCCGAGAGCAAAGCTGTCGAAGACGAAGAGGAGGCGGAAGAATCTCCCCAGGAGAACTCGTGCGACGATGAGGAGGAGGAGGATGAACTTTCTAATAATAATAATAAATGCCTAAGTTGGGATGCTTTAGAGACCCAAGAATATCGGTCTCAACCCTTATCTCACCTAGACCTGAAAGAGGATCCTCAAGTGTACTCTTTGTGGTCCTCTTCTAAAATTTGGTCTTGGAGAGAACCCTTGAATGTTCATGAATGAAATGGTATGTAAATCCCTAGAGAAAAAAAATTAAAAAAAAGTTCCTTTTTTTTGTAATATGTTGATTTCTTTCCAATCCCATTTCTTTTCCATAACTCCAACCCAATCGACGAGAAGAAGAAGAATTTTCCAAGTTACACAAGACGAATTTTCCAAGTTACACAAGACGTAGAAAGATTTCACAAGGATTTATAAATCACACGCTCCCACATGATATATGTATAGAGAGAAAAAGACCCTCTGTTCTCTAGCCAATACGTCAAAACTTCCCTAAACTAAGAGAGATTATGAGTACCGAGGAAACCTTAGCAGAGCAAGTGGAAAGACTTTCAAAGAGATTAGAAGAGTTAAGACGGGATAGATTTACAGTTCCGCCGACTAAAGAGGAAATTATCATCGATTTCAACAAACCGCTGTACTTTCATCCCCTACCCCAAAGAATAAGACAAGTGGACTCGCCGTTGAACAGTTCCAATGAGAAACAAAATGTCACTTATTTGAATAGCCAATTTCAACACATGAATATTTCATAAGTATTTTTTTTGTTTTTTTTTCCTAAAGCGTAGGGAGATCGGATCAGTAGTTTTTCCCTTTTCATCGTCGAAAAAAGATTGGGAGGAAAAATCTTTCTCAGCTCTCTCAGAAAAATTTTTCAGCCTTAAAAAAAAAAAAAAAAAAAAAAAAAAAAAAAAAAAAAAAAAAAAAAAAAACTTTTTGTTAATTTTTATCACTCACTCACAGCTTCTCCACGATTTATGTGGTGGGATGCCAGAAAGCTAAATTCTTTGCTAAAGCCTTGGATTATCAAAAACCCGTGACGGAAATTTATGTGCCAGATGGAATCATTTGGAAGTATCGGGAAAAATGTGCCCGACATCATCAAAGGAGGAAATATTTCCATTGTGCCGAAAATAAAGTGCGCAACTATCGATGGCATATTATGGAAGGAGATTTTCATATCAATCACGTCTATCCAGAAGGAACGGAGAAAGAGGAGAGGATTCAGGAGGAAGCAGACAATCCTCTGCAAGCTTTTGATAAGGCCTACGATCAGTTAGAGAAGAATCCGTCCCCAAAAGCGTACGATAACCTCATCCAGAAATGGGATAATCTGTCCTGTTTCCAAGTGATGGAACATCCGGATGAGCATACGCCTTTCCACTTGATGGGCTCTTCTACTTCTTCTATGTCCACTGAGTGTTGGGACAATGAACAGACGACTCATGCTCCAAAATCTACTGAGACTATGTCCACTGAATGTTGGGACAATGAACGGACGACCCATGCTCCAAAATCTACTGAGACTATGTCCACTGAGTGTTGGGACGATGAAACCGAAAAGACGACAGAGAATTGGGATGACCGTTCTCAAAAGTATTTGAATTGATATATACATAAACTCAGGAGAAAAAATAAAGAAAAGATTTTTAGAAATAAGTAGAGAAAGGTTCTCCGCTTTCCCTATATTTATGGAAATGGACTGAGAAGAGAGAGAGACGAATCAGGATACCAAAAAAAAATGGGCCTTGGAAGGAATGAGTGCAAATGCATTCAATTCCTTCCGAGACCCATTTTTTTGGGTCCCTCTCTCATCCAATCTTGGAAAAGAATTTTGTCCTATTTTTCTAGGTCCATTCAAAAAGAAATGAATCTATCCATAAATTTTCTTAAAAGAAAAAAACAAAAAGATCCATTACCTCTTGACGGTCCAAAGTCGAGAATCTTGGAAAAAGTCATCCACTCTCCATCCAGTCAAGCTCCTCTGTAGAAAATCTAGTAGGTGCATCTGCATTCTTGAACACCCGGCAGTTATTATTGGACGCGAAACGCCGAATGCTGAAATAGTTAACAGTGAGCCCATTCTTAAAGAAACGGGGATGTTTTATTCATACAGTCGAGTGCGGAAAAATTTCTGAGAGCCGGAAAAAAATTTCTCTGGCTGAAAAAAAAAAAAAAAAAAAAAAAAAAAAAATACCCCCCTTTTAGTCTGAAAATTGATGTCTTCAATTTTTCAAAAATTGAAGACATCAATTTTCAAATTTTCAGACTAAAAAGGGGGGGTAATTTATTTTTCAGAAACTTTTCCCAGCCGACTCGATGTGAATAAAACTTTACTGTTTGTTAAGAATGTTATTTAATGGATCGATTTCAACCTATCGAGTTTCGCTTGAGTTCCGGCCGTGCTGTGGGCCCACCTGGATACAAGTTTTTCCCCTTTTGGAATAGAATAAAACTTTACTGTTTTTTAAGAATGTTATTTAATGGATCGATTTCAACCTATCGAGTTTCGCGTGAGTTCCGGCCGTGCTGTGGGCCCACCTGGATACACGTTTTCCTCTTTTGGAATAGAATTTCCGTCAAGGTAGGCTACTTTTCCTCTTTTTGCATTTTTCATGTCATTTCATTTGTATTACAATATACTGAAAACAGGCGTTCGAACTGATTTCTAGGCTATTTCTATACAAATGGAGCTCGATCCAAGAAAGAAATGATGTCTTTTCTTTTATTTTGTGGACTGCCAATTTGTATTGGAATATACTGAAAACGGGTGTTTGAGTCGGTTTTCAGTATATTTCAATACAAATGGAGCTCGATCCAAGAAAGACATGATGTCTTTTTTTATTTTGTGGACTGCCAATTTTGTATTGGAATATACTGAAAACGGGTGTTCACGTCGGTTTTCAGTATATTTCAATACAAATGGAGCTCGATCCAAGAAAGACATGATGTCTTTTTTTATTTTGTGGACTGCCAATTTTGTATTGGAATATACTGAAAACGGGTGTTCACGTCGGTTTTCAGTATATTCCAATACAAGTGGAGCTCGATCCAAGAAAAAAATGATGTCTTTTTTTTATTTTGTGGACTGCCAATTTTGTATTGGAATATACTGAAAACGGGCGTTCACGTCGGTTTTCAGTATATTCCAATACAAGTGGAGCTCGATCCAAGAAAAAAATGATGTCTTTTTTTATTTTGTGGACTGCCAATTTTGTATATGAATATACTGAAAACGGGCGTTCACATCGGTTTTCAGTATATTACAATACAAATGGAGCTCGATCCAAGAAAAAAATGATGTCTTTTTTTTATGTTGTGGACAGCCAATTTTGTATTGGAGTATACTGAAAACGGGCGTTCACGTTGGTTTTCAGTATATTTCAATACAAATGGAGCTCCATCCAAGAAAAAAATGATGTCTTTTTTTTTATGTTGTGGACAGCCCAATTTTGTATTGGAGTATACTGAAAACGGGCGTTCACGTTGGTTTTCAGTATATTTCAATACAAATGGAGCTCCATCCAAGAAAAAAATGATATCTTTTTTTTTATGTTGTGGACAGCCAATTTTGTATTGGAGTATACTGAAAACGGGCGTTCGAGTCGGTTTTTAGTATATTCTAATACTAATGGAGCTCCATCCAAGAAAAAAATGATGTCTTTTTTTTATGTTGTGGACTGCCCTATTTTGTATTGGAATATACTGAAAACGGGCGTTCGAGTCGGTTTTCAGTATATTCCAATACAAATGGAGATCTATCCAAGAAAAAAAATGATGTCTTTTTTTATGTTGTGGACAATCAATTTTGTATTGGAATATACTGAAAACGGGCGTTCGAGTCCTTTTTCCGACTATTTCTACACACATTCCACTATATTAAAACGACGTTATGGTTGAGTCCAAACAGAGGGTTCCCCGGACAGAGTCGTCTCCGGACAAAGTCGTCCCCTCTTTTCTTTGAATTCTATTCTTTAAAAGGATGAGTCATGGTCTATTTTTAGAAAGTGGCAGACAACATTCCCAGACAAAAGGGGAGTGAGTTAATTTTTATCATGTCTAGAAGACATGATAAAAATTAACAAAAAGTTTTTTTTTTTTTTTTTTTTACACATCTCAGAATTTTTTTCTGAGCTCTGAGAAAATTTTCCTAGCCGATCCCATTTCATTTTTCGACTTTCACTTTCAACTCTTCACTTTTCCTATCCACTGTCGTTGGAATTGTGTTCACTGGAGGCTATTTCTTTTTTTGCAATCTCGCTTTTAGTTTTCTCTGAGGTTCTTTAGAAATGGCTATACAAATTTCACCATCTATATAGAGATGATGTCTAAACAAAGTCGTCCCCGAACCATCTTGATGACCGAATATGTATAGAAATAGTCTGAAAATGGGCTTGAGGGCCGGTTTCTGGACGATTCATCTACAAATTCGGCCGCATCCAGAAAAACAAAAATACATCGTTTCTTTTTGGGTGGACAGGAGATGATAAATTTCTTTTCTCTCTCTCCCAATATTGGAGGAGAGAGTGGCCCAAAAAAATGGGTCTCGGAAGGAATCGAATGCATTTTGAAATGCACTCATTCCTTCCAAGACCCATTTTTTTGGTCTCCTGATTCAACTCTCCAGTCTATGGTATAGGGAAAGCGGAGAACGTTTCCCCTTCTTTAAGCGACTGGAGACCATATCGCATCATCATCATCATCATCATCACCATCATCCTCTTTCTGATACTTTTCAACGAAGGCTTGATGTCTCTGGATGATTTTGGGGAGATGATGGATCCCGAATTGAGTGATGAAAAAGAGAGGACTCTTTTTCCTTTCTTGTTCGTCTTGCACAGTCTCTCGGAGGGTGATATACGTTTCCCCGTCCTCCTCAATTTTCGTCAGAGGTCTCATGAATATTTTACACATCCAAGGGAAGAGCGACTTGTTATGCAGGGATTTCGAAGCGACGAAGGCCGCTTCATTCGAAGTGAGGACAATCTGTTTCGGTTGACCCCATTCTTTGGAGTAGTTGTCCAAATCGCCTAGTCGAAGAAAATGGTGTCGATTAGGAAAAAAGACTTGGAGAACACTCGTCGTATGCGAGACGTTCGTAGGCAAGAGAGTCAAGATATCTTTGGCATTCCAGTACAGGAATCCTAGATCCACATACGCGTGCACGTAATAGTCATTGTTATATTCCAGTTTGAGCAGCATGGCTTTTGTATTTTTCTTTTCCGTTCTCAAGGCGAAACACTCGTCTGATATGAACAAGAGCTCGCTGGCGATCCGTTTATATAGACTCCTCAGAGAGAGAGAGGGAGAGGGGAGGAGGAGGAACAAGGTTGATGAATTCTAAAATTAAAAAAAAATGATAAACATGAGTGTTTGTGAAGGTCATAGAGAGATGATTATAAAGTTGTTTTATTTTTTATTTTCTCAAAAGAAGAAACCAAAAGGGTCCCATTCCATACGACATAACCTTTGAGAAGGTGACGGGGTCGAAATGGGTGAAGATGGGTAGCGTGAAGCGGGGGACACCTGGATCAGGATTCCCGATTAGGGTAGAGAGGGAGGCGTGTTTCCTTTTATAGAAAAGAGAAGAGTTGAAAGTGAAAGTCGAAAAACGAAATGAGATCGGCTGGCAAAATATTTTCAGAGCTCAGAAAAAAGTTCTGAGATGTAAAAAAAAAAAAAACTTTTTGTTAATTTTTATCATGTTTTCTAGACATGATAAAAATTAACTCATCCCCCTTTTGTCTGGGTATGTTGTCTCACCGTTTCTAAAAATAGACCAGAACCCAGGCTTTTCTTGGAATTCTATTCTTTAAAAGGATGAGTCATGGTCTATTTTTAGAAAGTGGGAGACAACATTCCCAGACAAAAAGGGGGGTGAGTTAATTTTTATCATGTCTAGAAGACATGATAAAAATTAACAAAAAGTTTTTTTTTTTTTTTTTTTAATCTCAGAATTTTTTTCTGAGCTCTGAAAATATTTTGACAGCCGACCCCATTTCGTTTTTCGACTTTCACTTTCAACTCTTCACTTTTCTATAAAAGCATTCCATGTTTCTGTTCAGAAGTGTCTCTCTCTATCCAAATCTGAAACCCTAGTCACGAGAGAATATGAGACTAGAAAAATAGTTTAGCTTATTGATCTAAAAATGTCCCATGCTAGAACTCAGAATTATAATCAGAGCGGGGCTTTCCAGTATCAACTTCCAAGATTTTAGATTTGCCATGGGTGACATGTTCCCAAATTCATAAATTCTTCAATTATAGTCCCCTTCTTTGACAAATGGCTAAGAAATTCTTAAAGAATATCATGATAAAGATTTAGCTATCTATATATAACATTATGTTTTCTTTTCAAAAAAAAATCCAGTCTTGATCGAAATGGACTTTACGCACAATTTGTGTCCCCCCCCCTTTCCAAGATTGGTTTGAAGAAGTGATCAAAAAAAATGGGTCTGGAAGGAAACGGGTGCATTTCGAGAAAAAAAAGAGGACCCTCTTTTTCTCGCAATGCACCCGTTTCCTTCCAGACCCATTTTTTTTACCTCCTCAGAACTCTCTTTCTTTTCTCCTCCCTCTCTCTCTCTTAAGAGGGATTGAAAGAAAGAGGCTAGATGGAAAAGTTTCTTTTTTTTTTCTTTCCAGAAGATAAAAAAAAATTTGGAGGAGGAGCAAATTTTTTTTGGGGTGGTGGTGGTTTTTTTTTTTTGAAGGTGATGACTTTAGTGACATTTAAAGAGACCACCAGAGGATCCGTTTGAGTCTCGACGACCATTTCTTGACGGGGGTCTGTCTGGCAATAAGCGCTGGCATATTGTTTAGGGTAAGTAGAAGAATCCGTCATGCCTGGATGAGGCGGTATGTAGCGCACTCCCAGATTAAAGAGGGTGATGAAGGGAAATCTCTCCCCCGGATAGAGCAGTCGATAAACGGGTTGATTGGGTACAACTCGAACCAGCGGCTGAGTTAAAATGCTATACACCCAGGCCAGAAGCTGATTATTTTTAGGATTATTTTCGGCCAGATGTAACATTTCTTCGCTGGAGAGGACATATCCCTCTTGAGAACTGCCGAGACTCTCGAGATCTTTTATTTTCCTGAAGACGTGGTGTTCGTCGAAAAACACGGAGAGAATGTCCCAGGTTCTTTTACTGGAAGTATGAATCAGAGGCAAAATGTCCGTAGCGTTCCAAAACAATCTTCCGTCATCCACATAAAAGCGAATGCTCACAAACTCATTATATAAGACGCGGATCATCATCTTGAGTAGAAATACAGCTACGCACAGCAGTCTTTCTCTCTGGGAAATAGAGTCTGTCTTCCACTCGCCTCTCTATATATACGAGAAGAACACGTGATGGGCGACGTGACGGTTGACTTCTAGAAAAAAAAATCAACTTTGTCTACCTCTCTCTCTCTATGACCTTCTATTTTTTTTCCTAAAGGACACCCCGTCACCTTTTCAAAGGTCATGGGATTGAGAGGAACGAAAAAAAAACAACCATCCTTTGTATACTACCTATGACCTTCTCCTAGAGACCCCTGTCATTTTCTTCTCGAGAGCTACGTGATGAAAGCTTTTTTTATTCTAGAGTTTATCAACTCTGTAGACACATGACCCCGTCACCTTCTCAAAGGTTATGTCGTATGGAATGGGACCCTTTTGGTTTTTTCTTTTGAGAAAATAAAAAATAAAACAACTTTTTAATCATCTCTCTATGACCTTCACAAACACTCATGTTTTATCATTTTTTTTAATTTTAGAATTCATCATCCTTGTTCCTCCTCCTCCCCTCTCCCTCTCTCTCTCTGAGGAGTCTATATAAACGGATCGCCAGCGAGCTCTTGTTCATATCAGACGAGTGTTTCGCCTTGAGAACGGAAAAGAAAAATACAAAAGCCATGCTGCTCAAACTGGAATATAACGATGACTATTACGTGCACGCGTATGTGGATCTAGGATTCCTGTACTGGAATGCCAAAGATATCTTGACTCTCTTGCCTACGAACGTCTCGCATACGACGAGTGTTCTCCAAGTCTTTTTTCCTAATCGACACCATTTTCTTCGACTAGGCGATTTGGACAACTACTCCAAAGAATGGGGTCAACCGAACCAGATTGTCCTCACTTCGAATGAAGCGGCCTTCGTCGCTTCGAAATCCCTGCATAACAAGTCGCTCTTCCCTTGGATGTGTAAAATATTCATGAGACCTCTGACGAAAATTGAGGAGGACGGGGAAACGTATATCACCCTCCGAGAGACTGTGCAAAACGAACAAGAAAGGAAAAAGAGTCCTCTCTTTTTCATCACTCAATTCGGGATCCATCATCTCCCCAAAATCATCCAGAGACATCAAGCCTTCGTTGAAAAGTATCAGAAAGAGGATGATGGTGATGATGATGATGATGATGATGCGATATGGTCTCCAGTCGCTTAAAGAAGGGGAAACGTTCTCCGCTTTCCCTATACCATAGACTGGAGAGTTGAATCAGGAGACCAAAAAAATGGGTCTTGGAAGGAATGAGTGCATTTCAAGATGCATTCGATTCCTTCCGAGACCCATTTTTTTGGGCCACTCTCTCCTCCAATATTGGGAGAGAGAGAAAAGAAATTTATCATCTCCTGTCCACCCAAAAAGAAACGATGTATTTTTGTTTTTCTGGATGCGGCCGAATTTGTAGATGAATCGTCCAGAAACCAGCCCTCAAGCCCATTTTCAGACTATTTCTATACATATTCGGTCATCAAGATGGTCCGGGGACGACTTTGTTTGGACATCATCTCTATATAGATGGTGAAATTTGTATAGCCATTTCTAAAGAATCTCAGAGAAAACTAAAAGCGAGATTGCAAAAAAAGAAATAGCCTCCAGTGAACACAATTCCAACGACAGTGGATAGGAAAATTGAAGAGTTGAAAGGTAATTAAAGTCGAAAAACGAAATGGGATCGGCTAGGAAAAATTTCTCAGAGCTCAGAAAAAAAATTCTGAGATGGAAAAAAAAAAAAAAAAAAAAAAAAAACCTTTTTGTTAATTTTTATCATGTCTTCTAGACATGATAAAAATTAACTCACCCCCCTTTTGTCTGGGAATGTTGTCTCCCACTTTCTAAAAATAGACCATGACTCATCCTTTTAAAGAATAGAATTCCAAGAAAAGACTGGGTTCTGGTCTATTTTTAGAAACGGTGAGACAACATACCCAGACAAAAGGGGGTGAGTTAATTTCACTTTCAACTCTTCTCTTTTCTATAAAAGCATTCCACCTTTCTGTTCAGAACACTGTGGGCTGTTGAAAAGGCAACACGCCTCCCTCTCTACCCTAATCGGGAATCCTGATCCAGGTGTCCCCCGCTTCACGCTACCTATCTTCACCCATTTCTAAAGAATCTCAGAGAAAACTAAAAGCGAGATTGCAAAAAAAGAAATAGCCTCCAGTGAACACAATTCCAACGACAGTGGATAGCTTTTTGGGGTCCTTCCAGATATATTACCGGTGACCGATAGGTTGTTAAGGGTCTACAGCACAGACTCAATGTACCCCCTTTTGTCTGGGAATGTTGTCTCACCGTTTCTAAAAATAGACCAGAACCCATTCTTTTCTTGGAATTCTATTCTTTAGAAAGGATAAGTCATGGTCTATTTTTAGAAACGGTGAGACAACATTCCTAGACAAAAGGGATTAGTTAATTTTTATCATGTCTAGAAGACATGATAAAAATTAACAAAAAGTATTTATAATATATATTATATAATATATATTATCTAATATATATATTATATAATATATATATTATACAATATATGTATTATATATATTATATATTATATAATATATATATTATATATTATATAATATATATATTATATATTTTTTCTTTTTTTTTCTGACTCAGAATTTTTTCTCGGCTCTCAGAAATTTTTCCCACCCGATCCCATTTTGCTTTTTGACTTTCACTTTCAATTCTTCTCTTTTCTATAAAAGTATTCCACGTTTTTGTTCAGAATAATGTGGGCTGTTGAAAAGGCAATATGTCTGGTCATCAAGATGGTCCGGGGACGACTTTGTTTGGACTCAACGATGACATCATTTCTATATAGGTGGTGGAATTTGTATAGGAAGAGTTTAGAAACCGACTCGAACGCCTGTTTTCAGTATATTGCAATACAAATAGGGCTGTCCACACAATAAAAAAAAGACATCATTTTTTTCGTAAATAGAGCTCCATTTGTATAGAAATAGTCTAGAAATTGACTCGAAAGCCCGTTTTCAGTACATTACAATACAAATAGGAGGCACTCTCTCATCCAATCTTGGGAGAGAGAGAGAGAGAGAGAGATCCGGTTTCCATAGTCATCCTGTCCATTCAAAAAGACATTCTTTTTGATTCTGAATGCAACCGAATGTATATAGGAATATACTAGAAAGCGCCCTCCCCTCCAAGCCCATTTTAAGTATATCTCTATACAAATTCGGTATAAAATTGTCCGGGGACGACTTTGTCCGGAGACGACTCTGTCCGGGGACGACTCTGTTTGGACTCAACCATGACGTCATTTTAATATAGTGGAATGTGTGTAGAAATAGTCTGAAAAAGGACTCGAGCGCCCGTTTTCAGTATATTCCAATACAAAATTGATTGTCCACAACATAAAAAAGACATCATTTTTTTCTTGGATAGAGCTCCATTTGTATTTGAATATAGTGAAAACCGACTCGAACGCCCGTTTTCAGTATATTCCAATACAAAATAGGGCAGTCCACAACATAAAAAAAAGACATCATTTTTTTCTTGGATGGAGCTCCATTTGTATTGAAATATACTGAAAACCAACGTGAACACCCGTTTTCAGTATATTCCAATACAAAATTGGCAGTCCACAAAATAAAAAAAGACATCATTTTTTTTCTTGGATCGAGCTCCACTTGTATTGTAATATACTGAAAACCGACGTGAACGCCCGTTTTCAGTATATTCCAATACAAAATAGGGCAGTCCACAAAATAAAAAAAAGATATCATTTTTTTCTTGGATCGAGCTCCACTTGTATTGTAATATACTGAAAACCGACGTGAACGCCCGTTTTCAGTATATTCCAATACAAAATAGGGCAGTCCACAAAATAAAAAAAAGATATCATTTTTTTCTTGGATCGAGCTCCACTTGTATTGTAATATACTGAAAACCGACGTGAACGCCCGTTTTCAGTATATTCCAATACAAAATAGGGCAGTCCACAAAATAAAAAAAAGACATCATTTCTTTCTTGGATCGAGCTCCATTTGTATTGGAATATACTGAAAACCGACTCAAACGCCCGTTTTCAGTATATTTCAATACAAATAGGGCAGTCCACAAAATAAAAAAAAAGACATCATTTCTTTCTTGGATCGAGCTCCATTTGTATTGGAATATACTGAAAACCGACTCAAACACCCGTTTTCAGTATATTCCAATACAAATACGGCAGTCCACAAAATTAAAAAAAAGACATCATTTCTTTCTTGGATCGAGCTCTATTTGTATTGAAATATACTGAAAACCGACTCAAACACCCGTTTTCAGTATATTCCAATACAAATTGGCAGTCCACAAAATAAAAAAAAAAGACATCATTTCTTTCTTGGATCGAGCTCCATTTGTATAGAAATAGCCTAGAAATCAGTTCGAACGCCCGTTTTCAGTATATTGTAATACAAATGAAATGACATGAAAAATGCAAAAAGAGGAAAAGTAGCCTACCTTGACGGAAATTCTATTCCAAAAGGGGAAAACTTGTATCCAGGTGGGCCCACAGCACGGCCGGAACTCAAGCGAAACTCGATAGGTTGAAATCGATCCATTAAATAACATTCTTAACAAACAGTAAAGTTTTATTCACATCGAGTCGGCTGGGAAAAGTTTCTGAAAAATAAATTACCCCCCTTTTTAGTCTGAAAATTTGAAAATTGATGTCTTCAATTTTTGAAAAATTGAAAACATCAATTTTCAGACTAAAAAGGGGGTAATTTTTTTTTTTTTTTTTTTTTTTTTTTTCAGCCATAGAAATTTTTCTCTGGCTCTCAGAAATTTTTCCGCACTCGACTGTATGAATAAATTATCCCCGTTTCTTTAAGAATGGGCTCACTGTTAACTATTTCAGCATTCGACGTTTCGCGTCCAATAATAACTGCCGGGTGTTCAAGAATGCAGATGCACCTACTAGATTTTCTACAGAGAAGCTTGACTGGATGGAGAGTGGATGACTTTTTCCAAGATTCTCGACTTTGGACCGTCAAGAGGTAAAGGATCTTTTTGTTTTTTTCTTTTAAGAAAATTTATGGATAGATTCATTTCTTTTTGAATGGACCTAGAAAAATAGGAAAAAGTTCTTTTCCAAGATTGGATGAGAGAGGGACCCAAAAAATGGGTCTCGGAAGGAATCGAATGCATTTGCACTCATTCCTTCCAAGACCCATTTTTTTTGGTCTCCAGATTCGTCTCTCTCTCTTCTCAGTCCATTTCCATAAATATAGGGAAAGCGGAGAACCTTTCCCTACTTATTTCTAAAAATCTTTTCTTTATTTTTTCTCCTGAGTTTATGTATATATCAATTCAAATACTTTTGAGAACGGTCATCCCAATTCTCTGTCGTCTTTTCGGTTTCATCGTCCCAACACTCAGTGGACATAGTCTCAGTAGATTTTGGAGCATGGGTCGTCCGTTCATTGTCCCAACATTCAGTGGACATAGTCTCAGTAGATTTTGGAGCATGAGTCGTCTGTTCATTGTCCCAACACTCAGTGGACATAGTCTTAGTGGATTTTGGAGCATGAGTCGTCCGTTCATCGTCCCAACACTCAGTGGATTTTGTCTTTGCATCCTCTGAAGATATTTTGGGGGTCTCATGAGATTTTTTGGAAGGTTCGTCCCAACAGGCTGCTGGATCGTAATGGGGAATATTTTCAGGTATGTCTCCCCAACCCTCCGTCTTCCTCGAGTTATTGGAGGAAGTTGACGACAAAGAAGAAGTAGAAGAGCCCATCAAGTGGAAAGGCGTATGCTCATCCGGATGTTCCATCACTTGGAAACAGGACAGATTATCCCATTTCTGGATGAGGTTATCGTACGCTTTTGGGGACGGATCCTTCTCTAACTGATCGTAGGCCTTATCAAAAGCTTGCAGAGGATTGTCTGCTTCCTCCTGAATCCTCTCCTCTTTCTCCGTTCCGTCTGGATAGACGTGATTGATATGAAAATCTCCTTCCATAATATGCCATCGATAGTTGCGCACTTTGTTTTCGGCACAATGGAAATATTTCCTCCTTTGATGATGTCGGGCACATTTTTCCCGATACTTCCAAATGATTCCATCTGGCACATAAATTTCCGTCACGGGTTTTTGATAATCGAAGGCTTTAGCAAAGAATTTAGCTTTCTGGCATCCCACCACATAAATCGTGGAGAAGCTGTGAGTGAGCGATTGGAGAATGCGTCCTAAATGGTTGTAGGGAATATGACCCTCGTTCCAACGAAGTCCGTGCCGGTTTCTCGTCAGCCAGGCATTCGTCTTTTGGTTTTTTTCACTCAGTTGGTGGAAGGGGTGAGGAGGAGCAAACGTCAACGATCCAACGGTCAAAAAATCTTTTGTCGCATAGCCCAATTCTTTTAAAACGTAGGTAAATTCACCCTTCTCGATCTAGAGGACTGGAAACCCTCTAGATCGAGCACGATAAAGTTTTCTGAACACGCCATGGCGATGAATACGGTGATGTCTTCCACAAACAGGAACAAAAAAAGAATCGAAAACGTATATATGTATAACAGGGAAGATCTAGAAAGGGAAGAAAAAAAAACAATAAAACGTTTTAGAGTCGTCGTCTTGAAAGAGACATTTTTCTTTTCAAAGGGTTAAGAAGAGAGTTCTTTTTAAATGAAGTTATGATTATTATGATTATTAAAAAAAGAAACTAAGAATTAAATGGATTTTATAGATAACCATATTCATAGGACCAAAGGGACTTACCAGCTCAGTTCACGTCTTCTTCTGTTCTCTGAAGAAATCTTGCGGAGGACACACACTTTTATACTCGCGCGACATCTGTCGGGATCACGACCCCATCTAAATGTCAGGGTCATTCCAACCTCTTAAAAGGATCGGGATGAAAGAAACACTTTGATAAAAAATATATTTATGAAAAGATATCTGAGGGTCGTGAGAACATTTTCTCTCCCCACCCCCCGCCTATTTCAAAAAAAAATAAAAAGTCTTTCTTGGATCGCGTCAAGATTACAAAACAACTCACAGGACTTGTTTATCTCGATCTCGTCAGGGTCACCGTTTCACATAAGAAGATGGATGGACCCTGAACTTTAGACATGATAAAAATTAACTCTACCCGCCTTTTGTCTGGGAATAGGGTCTCACCGTTTCTAAAAATAGACCAGATCCCATTCTTGGAATTCTATTCTTTAGGAAAGGAGGAGTGATGGTCTATTTCTAGAAAGTGTGAGACAACATTCCCAGACAAAAGGGGGGTAGAGTTAATTTTTATCATGTCTAAGACATGATAAAAATTAACAAAAAGTTTTCTTTTTTCTTTTTTTTTTTTATTTTTTTTAAGACTGAAAAATTTTTCTGAGAGAGCTGAGAAAGATTTTTCCTCCCAATCTTTTTTCGACGATGAAAAGGGAAAAACTACTGATCCGATCTCCCTACGCTTTAGGAAAAAAAAACAAAAAAAATACTTATGAAATATTCATGTGTTGAAATTGGCTATTCAAATAAGTGACATTTTGTTTCTCATTGGAACTGTTCAACGGCGAGTCCACTTGTCTTATTCTTTGGGGTAGGGGATGAAAGTACAGCGGTTTGTTGAAATCGATGATAATTTCCTCTTTAGTCGGCGGAACTGTAAATCTATCCCGTCTTAACTCTTCTAATCTCTTTGAAAGTCTTTCCACTTGCTCTGCTAAGGTTTCCTCGGTACTCATAATCTCTCTTAGTTTAGGGAAGTTTTGACGTATTGGCTAGAGAACAGAGGGTCTTTTTCTCTCTATACATATATCATGTGGGAGCGTGTGATTTATAAATCCTTGTGAAATCTTTCTACGTCTTGTGTAACTTGGAAAATTCGTCTTGTGTAACTTGGAAAATTCTTCTTCTTCTCGTCGATTGGGTTGGAGTTATGGAAAAGAAATGGGATTGGAAAGAAATCAACATATTACAAAAAAAAGGAACTTTTTTTTAATTTTTTTTCTCTAGGGATTTACATACCATTTCATTCATGAACATTCAAGGGTTCTCTCCAAGACCAAATTTTAGAAGAGGACCACAAAGAGTACACTTGAGGATCCTCTTTCAGGTCTAGGTGAGATAAGGGTTGAGACCGATATTCTTGGGTCTCTAAAGCATCCCAACTTAGGCATTTATTATTATTATTAGAAAGTTCATCCTCCTCCTCCTCATCGTCGCACGAGTTCTCCTGGGGAGATTCTTCCGCCTCCTCTTCGTCTTCGACAGCTTTGCTCTCGGAGGGGTAACAATATAATTTCCGGAAAACGTAACTACCCTCCATCAAATGGTATCGAAAATTTCTCACCTTGTTCTCGGCACAATGAATCATCTTTTGGAAATATTGGTGTCGCGTGCATTTCGACTTGTTCCGCCACTCGGTTTTCCCTGGGATGTAAAACTCGTAAACGGATCGCTGGCAGAGCTTGCTGAAAAATTCGGCTTTATCGTATCCATTGACGTAGATCACCTCCACATTTTCGGTCAGTATTTTCAGGATCGTAGGAAGATGCTCGTAGGAAAGACGACCCTCGGTCCATTGCAGGCCGTGTCGGTTATTTGTAGTCTGGTTGACCACAGCTTGATTGCGGGACGATAAGTCATCGTAATGGGCAGGAGGGAGAAATATCATGGATCCGCATAAGGTTAAATCGCAAGTGATGTAGCCCAGTTCTTTCAAGATGAAACATATATCTCCCGTCTTTGGATCATAACAGTTAAAGTATTCCATGTCCAGAACAATGTAGGAATCTTTGAGAGGTTTGGCACTCAAAATGTCCATCTTCTTCAATTGAGGAAAAAAAGAAAACAAAATTCCCTCTCTCTCTCTCTCTCGCTGTGTGTCCTGAAGGAAAAAATGGATAGCGTTCTCTCGCCGTCTCCTCTTTTATATATAGAGAGAGAAAAGGTTGCACGTGACAGGTCGTATGAATTCTGGGAAAGGTCACATTCGTATATATATTTGTTTTTTGAATAATATCGTGCGTATCTCAATACACATCCATCATAATAATAATAAAGGTCACCTTGGAAAGAAAAAGAAATAAAAAACATGGAACTCGTGCTCGACTTTGAAGGTTTCTACGATTCTCAAGGAGCCTTTATTGTGAAAGAATTGGCTTACGTCACATTGGACGGTACTTCTCGAGGGGTATTTGTTTTTAAACCCCCGTTTCCATGGCAAATGCTCACCGAGAAAGAAAAACGAACCGCTGTGTGGGCGAGTGATTATTATCACGGCTTGTCGTGGTACGAAGGAGAAATTCCGTACAGTTATTTTCCATGGGTGTTAACGATGTTGACGGAACCTTTTTCCATGATTTGGGTGCGAGGAGAAATGAAACGGCGGTTTTTAGAGGAATGGTTGCAAAGATCCATTTATTGCATTTCGGGATCGACGCAAGAGATTCTCAAATACAATGGGATCGAACACATGAATTGTCCTAACCATACAAAAGGTTTTTTCCATTGCGCTCTACAAAAAGCGGTTCGGTATCATTATTATTTAAAGACACAGAGAAGAAATTCGCAAGGTCGATCCTGCACAATTCAATCTTAACAGAACTCATTAAAAAAATACATATATCATGTTACTTCTTCAACAGCACAGATGGTTCTGAAGTGAAACTTGGAATTTTGAAATAATAGATCAGGGAGAAATCATTCTTAAAAAAAATTGTAAAGTCTCGAATCGGCTGGGAGAAAAAAAATTTCTCAGAGCTGAAATAAAATTCTCTAATGAAAAAAAAAAAAACTTTTGGTTAATTTTTATCATGTCTTAGACATGATAAAAATTAATGACCCTCCCTTTTTGTCTTCGAAGGATCTTTCAACCTTTCTAAAAATAGACCATGACTCATCCTTTCGCTAATGGCAATCATTCCATGAATGAATCACGATTTGTTTTTCAAAAGAGTGAGACAACATTACCAGACGAAAAGGGAAGGGGGTCGTTAATTTTTATCATGTCTAAGACATGATAAAAATTAACAAAAAGTTTTTTTTTTTTTTTTTTTTGAGTTAGAGAATTTTTCTCAGCTCTGAAAATTTTTTTCCAGCCGACTCGAGACTTTACCATTTATATTTACGAATAGTCTTCTGATAATTTATTTATTTTCTTTTAAAAAGAAAAATTCTGAGCTAGACCTATCTATTGGCTTAACATTCTGGTCATAGAAACAGTCTACAATCTCATTTTTTTTCGAGGCTAATGCACGGGTTCTCCAATCAAAAGGGTTACTATAAAGGGATTGGTTTGAATGCATTTATCTGCAAATGTTGTAGGATTCTGTTGTTGAGAGGGGGGTATATTATTATTATTATTATGATGATGATGATTGTGGCAGATTCGTTTTCTACATGGAAGTCTAATCTCCTCCGAAGACCTTTTCTGGGGATCGTCAATAGATGGTTTTTCAATAGGAATCGTTTCCCTCGGGTCCTCAAGAGATAGAGGGGGGTCCTGTCTTGAGACATGGAGCGGTCTCTCCTCCTCCTCGAGAAGTCTTGAGAAAGGGAGAGGATTTTCGGTTCCCTTATTCTCGAGGGGTCTTGACAAATTGAGAGGTCCCTCCTCTTCGAAAGAGAGAGAAGTTTTGGTTCCCTTATCCTCGAGGGGTTTTGACAAATCGAGAGGTCCCTCATTTTCGAGGGGTCTTGATAAATGGAGAGGTTTTTCATCTTCGAGGGGGTTTGATAAAGGAAGAGGTCCCTCCTTCTCGAGGGGTCTTGAGAAAGGGAGAGGTTTTTCATCTTCGAGGAGGTTTGACAATGGGAGAGATGTCTCCTTCTCGAGGGTTCTCTCTTCCTCAAGGGGTCTTGAAGAAGGGAGAGGTTTTTCATCCTCGACGGGTTTTGACAAACGGAGAGGAATCTGAACAGGCTTCTCCTCATCCCCATCATTATCGAGGAGGATGAGGATAGGCTTTTGGAAAGGTTTTTTCTTTTTCTTCTGAACAGGCTCCTCTTGATGCTCGGGGAGAGGGATGGGGTAGTTGTTCCACCATTCTATTTTTTCTTGCTCGAGGATTTTTTCAAAAGTCGTGGCCTCTTTAAGATGAGACGAAGGAGGAGAGTCCTCGAGAAGAATATAATAGGTATTCTTCCCAGTCTTCTCGATCGAGAGAGGTTCGTGCAAACATTTGTGGAACCATTCACTAAAATGAACGAGAATCCCTTTTGTCTTCTCAAGACGATCCATAATCCTATTCATTTGCGAGACGGTTAGAAAGTGGGACGTGTAAAAATATTTGGCTCGTTTCATTAACAAAATTTGTGCATCCAAAGGTGGAATGTCACGAGCCATCAACACGTTTTCGTCGGATAAAAATTCGTCCCGCATCTTTTGATAACTCCCCACGGTATGATAACCCGCACATTTTGAAAAATCGGAGGCTTTCAAGTAAACGACTCCTTGGATGATATAAAAGGAAAGATCAACACATTTATATTTCAAAGGAATACACGTAGTGAGCTGGGGATGCCTCCTCATGATCCACTTGGACAAAAATACGACTTTGGGGCTCTCCCCTTTTATTTATAGAGAGAAAGAGAGTGTGACCTTCCCTTCCCTCCTCCTCTCTCCCTGCTTCCTCTATCTCTGGACGTCCTTGGCTTGGAAAGGGTGACTTTGAAAAAAAAAGAAGGTCATGGTTGGATAATTTTTTGTTTATTAAATTATTACTTTCACTTCCTCATTCCCACACACATTCATCTTTTTAAGAAAAGAAAAAGAGGTCATGGAGATAAGATTTCCTGGAAAGAAGAGAGAGAGAAACAAAAAAAAACAAATAAAACGGACGTCATAGAGCCTCTATATGTGTCTGTGTGTGTCTATATAGATATATAAAAAGGCGAGAGTACTGGGCGAGATCATTTCTTTTCCATTGGGAGCCATGTCGCTATTAGACGTTTTTCCAACTCAACGGATTTCGAACGGGGAGGATTTGAAGACGCTAAAGCAAATCTCCAACTTGAAAATTTTTTTGGCGAGTCATTGTGCGACATTTATTCCGCATTTACCACCTCATCAAGCGATCGTTTCTTTCAACCAAGATGTCGAATCCTCCAACCTGCTCGTTCAGAATATATACAGAAATTTATTCGAATCGCAACAAACGAAAGAGGAATCTCCCTTCTCTTGGAATCGGATGGATCGAGCTTTGAGACGGCCCATTCAAACAGACCGGCGATATACGGATCCGCGCACGAGTTTTCGGTGGAAGAATATTTTTCTCACGAAACGATATTTTACGTTTGGAGTGAGAACGACGGCTGAGGACGAAGTTCATATTGTTCAAACCACAGCCGCTCCTCTCGCCTATTACGAATCATCGTCCCCCAATCTGAAGGAAAGAAGTTTTAAAGTCAGCGACAGGATGAAATATAAGAAATATATTCTAAGACCTTTTCAAAACTATGTCGTTCCCCCGAAAACGCAATATCTCATCGTCACAACCCAGAAGAGTCTCTTTCTCGTCGATCGGTGCTCGTACTCGCTTTGGAAACAATTGAAAGAGGAGATTTCTTTCCAATCGCCGATGATGTTTCAAGAAAAAGAAGAGAACCCTCCGCCACCTTTACCCATCCCTTCCTTAGATGATAAGAGAAGCTGGACCAAACCGTTATTTCCCGAAACAAAATCGACCCGGCAACGGAATGAAATTGAAGTCATCACAATTGAAGATGAGGAGGAAGAAAAAAAATTACCTCTTAAAAAACGGTCGACTTACCGGAACCTACCTGGCGTGCAAGATCCGCTTCAGAACCCAGAAGCTTCTTCTTCTTCTTCTTCCCCGACTTGTTCAAACAGGCAACCTCTTTTGGACTCCTCACAGACAGAACCTCTTCCAGTATCCTCTTCTTCTTCTTCTTCTTCTTCTCCTCCTCCAACCTGTCCCGACATCGTAGAGGTAGAATGTCAGACGGGTCCACAAGCTTCAAAAAGTCCCGACATCGTAGAGGTAGAATGTCAGCCGGGTCCACAAGTTCCAACGGGTCCAGAAATCATGGAGGCAGAATCACAGCCGGGTTCACAAGTTCCAACGGGTCCAGAAATCATGGAGGTAGAATTTCAGCCGGGTAAACAAGTTCCAACGGGTCCAGAAATCATGGAAATAGAATCGCAGCCCTGTCCAGACATCCTAGATCCCTCCACTCATCCCAAAGAGACTCCAAGTGTTTCAAGACAGCCTTGTGAGGATCCAGCCCTTCCCGTATGGAATGATTATATGGACTTACAAAATTTGGTGCAACAGGAAGGAGAAGAAAATAATCATACAGATGGGTGGGTCAAAGACTGTTTAGATCATTTAACCTCGAATGAAATTGAACTGTTATGGAATTGCATTTCTGAAATCACATCGGAAATGGGATAAAAACCAAAACAAAAAAACTTTTTTAATAACAAATTGGAGGAGGGTCATGATGTCAATTAAAAAAAATATTATATAGACTCCAATCTTGGTGGTTCACTTCAGTTTTCCAGCATGAGGTGATCCACGTTTCCAAAAATATGGATCCCATTCCAAGAGAGATTGTGTAGAGCCTTCACTTCAGTTCTTTTTTTTCTACCAAGAGGAGAGGGTCCCCAGAGGGCTACCCATGTCCAAAGAGAGAAAGTGTAGAGCGTTCATTTCAGTTTTTTTTCAAGTTTAGGGGAGGGAGGTCTCAAAATGACACCCCCCCATTTTCAAAGAGAGATGGTGTAGAACGTTCATTTCTGTTTTTTCCAAAGTTAGGGAGTTTTCAAATGACTACCCATTTCAGAGAGAGAGAGAGAGAAGGTGTAGAGCGTTCATTTCAGTTTTCCAAGGTTAGGATGGTGGTGGAGAATCCTCCAAAATGGCTACTCATCTCAAAGAGAGAGAGAGAGAGAAAGCGTAGAGCGTCCATTTCAGTTTTCCAACATTAGAAGGTCCCAAAATACCTTCTGAATTTAAGGAGAGATCGTGTAGAGCGTTCATTTCCAGTTCTCCAAGATCAGAAGAAGAGGGTCCGCTTTTCCCAAAATGGCTTTTCGCATTCAGAGACAGCGAAATGCAGACTTCAGTTTTTCTCCCTCCCCAAGAATAGAGGGTCCCAAAATGGCTTTCCATTTCAAAGAGAGAGGGAGAGGCGTTCATTTCCATTCTCCAAGATAGGGTTGTCTGCATTTTCCCAAAATGGCTTCCCAATTCAGAGAGAGAGTGAAAGGGTGTGTAGAGCGGTCATGTTCATTCTCCAAGATAGGGTCGTCAGCTTTTTCTCAAAATGGCATCTCCCCATTCAAAAAGAGATCGTAACCAATTTTTTCCAGTTTTTTCCAAGATGGGGGGGGGAAGAAAACCTAGGATGGAATAACACGACACACAGAGAGAAAGAGAAAAAAAAACGCCATCTTGTCATTTTCTGATAGGGTACCGGTGTTCGAATACTTTTGTGACCGACTGTCTGATTATACTGGGAGAACCATAAAATCGGAAAAGCGATGGGTTTCACAGTTAACGAGGCAATCGAAGACAGACTGGGAAAGAGAGATCCTTTTTTTAGCTGAGAAGCAGATTGCCCTGGAAATCCGTGACTCTGACCATATAATTTCTCCATAGACTCTTTGAACGGTATTCAGGAGACATCCTCCATGAGGGAATAAAAAATCTCCCCTTCCCCTTATAAATCGATTGGAAAGAGAATGAGGTGGAAGAGATCCATCCACGAGAGATCATACTTTTGAACGTCAGACAAATATGAAGTCGAATAGCTTAAACAAAAAATGCTTGAAAAGTCATCGAGTCTCGAAAATCTAGGTCTCTCTCTCTGAAGGAAATGAGAAAATGGGAATCTGCGTTTTTCTTCCTCAACGGCTAACATTCATCTGAAGTGACACTCGAAATGCTTAAATAGATAAACGAGAGTCCATTCTTAAAAAAATGACGCTGTGTCGTCAATTGGAGAATCGAGTCGGCTGGGAAAATATTTTGAGAACCAGAAAAAAAAAAAACTTTTGGTTAATTTTTATCATGTCTTTAGACATGATAAAAATTAACTACCTTCCCCTTTTGTCTGGGAATGTTGTCTCACCGTTTCTAAAAATAGACCATCACTCATCCTTCCTAAAAAGAATAAAATTCCAAGAATGGGTTCTGGTCTATTTTTAGAAACGGAGAGACAACATTCCCAGACAAAAGGAGGGTAGAGTTAATTTTTATCATGTCTAGAAGACATGATAAAAATTAACCAAAAGTTTTTTTTTTTTTTTTAAGAGTTAGAGAATTTTTTTTTCCCGGCTCTCAAAATTTTTTCCCAGCCGATTCGATTCTCCATTGACAAGACAGCGCCATTTTTTTTAAGAATAAACTCTCGCTTATCTATTTAAGCATTCCGAGTTTGGCTTTAGATGAGTGTCAGCCGTTGAAGAAGAAGCATCCTGTCACTTGGGAGAGACATATTTTGAGGAGTCAACATGTTGTGTGGACCGTTGAGATAGATTTTTCTCTTCCCATTGTGTGGACATTGTTGAGCGTTTTGTGAAGCTTTGAAAGAATGGAGGGGTTTTGATGGAGAATATTTCTTTTTATTGAATTTTTAAAAAAAGATTTAAGATTGACATTTTATAACAGGTTTTACATGGAAAGAAGGTCTTTCTTCTAGTTTGACGACTTCTTTTTCTTGGGAGATGTTTCTATTGGAAAGATGGAAGGAAAGACGATTCCCACATTGAAGAAGGTTCATGAGAAACTCGTACGGATCTTGGTTCTCTTTTCGAGCCGATATATCATACGGAATCCGGGACATGTTTTGCAATCGCTCCAGTTCCTCCTCGTATTTTTGCTTGCTCGCCAATTTCATGCGGGGACGAAACTGGTCCAGAATATACAATCCCTGGGGTTGAGTCACTCGAGAAAAAGCAACATATTGCTGAAATCGATTAAAAGTTCCGTGCATGTAAATTGCGATCGACGGAAAGGTGGCTCCTTGGGCTTTATGAGCCGTAATCGCTTCGGCTAACATCAAAGGAAACTGTTCGCGATAAAATGCGAGTCTTTTCGTCGAACAGGTGTCAATACGAATGGAGACGCGATCGATAGGAGCTAGACTATTGGAAAATTGCAGCCAGACACGCGTCACAACTCCGTCTTCGTCCTGGTCTATTTGGTGTAGTGCTCCAATCGCTCCATTCATCCATCCTTTGGATCTGTCGAGCGTTTTAGTCAATTGATATCGCGCTCCTCTTTGTAAATGGAGGACGGATTCGAGATTCGCCATCTGAGATAGATGTAAATGTCGACTCCGTTTCATCATCCTCTTCCGCAATTTTTCGCTCTCGGAATAAATCACGTCTCGAGCCAGACACGAACAGTACGTCCTTCGGGATTGGAGACGTTTCATATTATATTTCTCTGCATCCTTGCTCGAAAAACAGAGAATAATAGCTTCGCGAGGAATTTCGTCGAAACTGCGAACGCGGGACTGAAAAAATGCCACATCGTCCGGTTCTAAAAAGTGATTTCTCGTTAAACGATCGAGTCTCTCCTCGTAATCCAGAGAGAATCGCATACATTCGACTAGTTCATAGTAGAGCGTGGATTGAGGTGTCCACCACCCTTCAGAATAAAAAATGGGCGTGTCGCGAATCGGTTGGAGCTGCTGCAAATCTCCGAATTTAATCATATGCACATTCCCAAACGGCTTATCCGGCACATGACACAATTGTCGAAGTTGCTGGTCGAGGCACGAAAATAAATTGGATCCGATCGTGGAAATGTCATCCAGAATCACCATCCGTAAACGAGCATACAGGGGTCTGTAATAGTCTAAAGTCTCTTGGGTCAGAGGTCGAACAAAAGTCCCGTTCATTTGAAGACGCAGGGCATGATGCAAAGTATCTCCCGTAATGTAGACCGCTCCTTGAGCACTGAGTGCGAGTTTGAGAACCGAGCACGTTTCGCCAAAAAGAGGCGTTCGAATCAGAGTTTGGTATAAAGCTTGGATCAGGAAAGATTTACCCGTTCCGGCAGATCCTTGCACAATAATATCCAGAGGAGGGGGACGTTTCGATTCAGGTAACGCGTAATAGGTGTACAAACGGACGAGAACGTAGATCAGGAAATTGTATTGCTCTTTATTATATTGTCGAATACATTTTTGATAGGTTTCTTCGGACCACATATCCTTATACTGCAAATTCGTATAGCTTTCCCACTGCTTGGGAGGAAGATGTTTCTTTCGCGGTCGGGAGTTCTTTTTAAGAACAGCATAACGTTCCCTTTGAAGTATTCGTTCTCGCTCTCGATTAGCTAGCTGAATTGCTTCGCCAGCGTCGTTTCTGTTCACGCATTCTTTCCCTAAGACGTTCTCTACTGGATAGGCTCATCGTGACACCACTCAAAAAAGGTTAAGTGTGTGTATGAAAATCACTTCCTTTAATTTATATATATATACTTTTTGAGGAGGGGGTGTGTGAAATGATCTCGTCTCGAAACGAACCAATAGCACTTTGAGAAGACTTGGAACGAGATAGGTTTCTTAGAGAGAGAGGGACACAAAAAATATATAAAAAATCAGAATGATTTATCCGTCGACCTCTGGGCTAAAAGTAAACAAACAAAATTTGAAAAGGTCAAGGTGAACTCACTGAATTCATCTTAGAAATCAGATAGGAAAAAAAATGAGGGTACCCATGTTTCCTCTTCAACAACATAGACTCATCTAAAACGAAACTCGGAATGCTTACACAAATAAACAAGAATCCATTCTTAAATAAAAAAAATGGGGACGTCTTGTCGATCGAGTCGGCTGGAAAAAATTTCTGTAACTCTGAAAAAAAAAAAAAAAAAAAAAAAAAAAAACTTTTGGTTAATTTTTATTATGTCTTCTAGACATGATAAAAATTAATGAACCCCCTTTTTATCTGGGAAGGATGTCTCACTCTTTCTAAAAATAGACCATCACTCACCCTTTCTAATGGGAACCATTCCAAGAATGAGTCATGGTTTGTTTTTTTCGAATGGGTGAGACATCCTTCCCAGACAAAAAGAGGGGACAGTTAATTTTTATCATGTCTATAAGACATGATAAAAATTAACCAAAAGTTTTTTTTTTTTAACTCAGAAATTTTTTTCAGAGCTCTGAGAATTTTTTTTTCTAGTCGACTTGGCTGGACAAGACATCTCCGGATTCTTTCTGGAATGGACTCTATGATCTATTTAAACATTTGGAGTTCCGAGTTTCGCTTCAGTTGAGTGTGAGCCGTTCAAGAAGAAGAAACCATCCTGTGAGTGGAGAGAGAGAACTATTCCTTTTTCCATTCACCCGTTGTGTTGAACCGTTCAGATATTTGCTTTTATTATTATTTTTTTCCTAACCCACCCGTCTTTAAACAATGGAATAGTTTGAAAGGGTCAACCCATTTTATAGATATCATCCTCATACCCTCATCTCAACGGGTCTCGAGTGGGAGGAAGGAAGGAGCAGGCGACGAGAACTAAGCATGTCTTTTTATCGAGTAGACGCATCGGGGAAAGAACGATACCCGACCGACCCCCAACATCCTCACTATGAATTATACGTTACAGATCCTGAAGGAAATCCTATCTTGGCTCGAGACGAAAACGGTCATGAGTATTACGCGGTAGATTTAAACGGAAACCAATACATTTTAGCTCCTCGACGGTATGCCCGAACGTCTTTTGGACGAGAATACTACCCGAAATTTCCAAATGGGGACGAGTATTCGCTTTATACGTCTGTTTTATTCCCTTATGACAAAGACGAATCGGGGCATGAAATGTATCCTAAAAAGGCGGATGGAGTCGAATATTGTTTAACGGCCGGCGATCGAATTCGTTATGCTCGCGATGCTTGGGGAAACGAGTTTTATCCTCGAAGAGCGGATCAGCAAACGGAATACCTCTGTGAAGAAGTGGGATATGCGAAAAGAGCCGACGGATCCGAAACGTATCCTAAATTTTATATCTACACTTCTGGTTAAAATCTCTCTCTCTATCGAAAGAGAAGAAAATAATAAAGAGTGTGTTACTGCAATGGAGCATTCTGACGCGGAACCTATTTCTTATTCCATTTGGTGTGTGAAATGCCGAGCCAAGACCGATACGGTCGACGTCCACTATCGCATGTCGAAAAATCGACGGCCGATGGTCACGGGAAAATGTCAGGTGTGTGGAACCAAGAAACAACAGTTTATTACAAATGCTTCCGTTCCACCTGGAATTCAGTTCCTGGATGAGGAGGAAGAAAAAGGAAAATGTTCCGAGTAAGAAGAAACAAGTATACAAATCAAAAATTGGAAAAAGATGGATCTTACTATTATATGCTCTCCTAAAGCGGGTGGTTCTCCTTTACAGTTTGGCATACAGACGGATTCGCATAATCCGGTTCCAAGACTCGTGAATTTTCCTCAACCGGCAACTCCACCCTTAGATACTTCTTCTTTGAATGAGTTTTCTAGCATTCTGAAAGAATATCTAAACGTCGTGAAAGAATTGATTCTTCCCCTGCATCGAAATGTTGAAGAAAAGAGCTCTGAATGTGGAAGCAAGGACACGGATCCAAAGCCAAATTCGGAGGGTTGAAAGGGATAGGTGAAAGTCCATTATTAAAAAAAAACAATGGTCATGTCATGTCTTCTCGATCAAGTCGGCTAGAAAAAATTCTCTAAATTAGAGTGAAAAAAAAAAAAAACTTTTGGTTAATTTTTATCATGTCTTACAGACATGATAAAAATTAACTCTCTCTTCTTTTTGTCTGGGAAGGATGTCTCACCCTTTCTAAAAATAGACCATCACTCACCCTTTTTCAAGGCAATTATTTCAAGAATGAGTCATGATCTATTTTTAGAAATGGTGAGACAACCTTCCTAGACAAAAAGGAGTCTCTAGAAGACATGATAAAAATTAACGAAAAGTTTTTTTTTTTTTTCATCACTCAGAAAATTTTTTTCAGAGCTCTGAGAATTTTTTTCCCAGTCGACTCGATGATCCAAACAACAAGACATCCAAAATTGTTTCTAGAAGAAACTCTCGCTTCTCTATTTAAACCCCTCGCGTTTCCAACTTCAGATCCGTGTGTGCTGTGCACTCAACCTAGAATTGCGCTTCTCCTCCCTCCTGGAAAGAGCCTTTTTTTTTTCCTGAGCTCTTAGCATTTTTTCTCAGCTTCATTTCCATTCTCCAGGTTTCTGTCTCCTCCTTTCCGTTAACACTGCAAAATTTCTAAATTTCTCATCACTCGGAGCTTGGAAATCTGTCATCAAAAAAACATGACATAGCTCTGCTTTCAAGGAGTCGGTTTAGATTCGTCAGGATCATGGCTGATTTTCCATGACGGCTCTCAAACCGCAATATTACAGTTTGAAAGGAATAAGGTAAAAAAGTTCGTCCTAGATATCCAACGAAACGTAAAAAGAGCGACGAGGATCTAAAAAAGCTACGACCCTTTCCAGAAGGGGGAGGGAGCAATGGATATTCAGGTGAGTCCACAGCATGGACTGCACGAAAATGAAACGGCTTCCGCAGATAACAGAATGTTCGAAATGTCTCTCGTCGATCAAGTCAGCTGGTAAAATTTTCTAAGAGCTGAGAAAAATGTTCGCATACCTTCACAGAAATTCTTTCCAGGAGGGAGAAGTGTGTATCCAGGTCGAATTCACAGCACAGACTGAACTGAAGTTGGAAACACGAGTGGTTTAAATAGAGAAGGGAGAGTTCCTTCTAGAAACAATTTGGATCTGTCTTGTTTGGAGCATCGAGTCGGCTGGGAAAAAATTCTCAGAGCTTTGGAAAAAATTTCTGAGTGATTAAAAAAAAAAAAAAAAAAGAAAAGAAAAAAAAACTTTTGGTTATTTTTTATCATGTCTTCTAGACATGATAAAAATTAACTCTCTCTTCTTTTTGTCTGGGAAGGATGTCTCACCGTTTCGAAAAACAAACCGTGACTCATTCTTGGAATAATTGCCATGAGAAGGATGAGTTTTGGTTTCGTTTTCGAAACGGTGAGACATCCTTCCTTGACAAAAAGAGGGGACAGTTAATTTTTATCATGTCTATAAGACATGATAAAAATTAACAAAAAGTTTTTTTTTTTTATTTTTTATTATTATTCAGAAAATTTTTTCCAGAGCTCTGAGAATTTTTTTTCTCCCCAACCAACTCTCAATGGACTAGACGATAAGTTTTTAAGAATGGACGTTTTGTTATTTATGCAGATATTCCGAGTTTCGCGTCAGGTAAATGCGCGCTCACCTTAGATTGGATTCCCTTCAGACAGGTCTAGAGATTGGATAACCCATCAAGAATTCTTCGACAGGTTTTTGGAAAAAGAAATCGTCAGGAAGTGAGTATTGATTTTGATATTTTCTTTTCAACCTTGGGTCAGTTACTAGTACATTCCTATACTAATTCCATTGTATTTAAAAAAAATAATGTCAGCACGGACTGATCTGACCCGAAACGCTTGCCCATCCAGTTGGCTTCGGGAGGGAGGAAAAAAAAAAGAAATTTGTTTTGAAGGATGTGTCAGTTTTTTTCTAAAAATAGATTTCTAAGAAAAGAATGAACCTTTGTTGGAAATCTATTTTTAAAAACATGTCTAGACAACATGTTGACAAGAAAAAAATTCTTTTTTTTTTCCTGAGAGCGAAATGATTTTTTTCTTTCCACCCACTTTTCTTTCTTTGGGAGGAAGGAAGAACTTCCCTTCCCCCCGCCTTTTTTCCTCTAGTATTTATATAGATCCGAGTTTTTCTGCCTACAGGGTTCATTCTCGTTCTTCCTTCCCAACCGAGCAAAACTAAAATGTCGACCGATGCCGTTGCAGTTCTACCTACCCTGGTGGAAATCACGCCCGTCTGTCATCTCGAACGAGCTCATCAATGGGAACCTCTCTCCCATTTCGAAGAATGGTTTCAGAACCCGGAGCGTATGGAACAAATAGTCCAAGAAACCATGTGCTATTTATCCTGTTACGATGGAAAAATCCTGCATTATTTTTCGTCCATCGAAGCTTTCAAGCATTTTGCTTTCCAATCGATGATGGAGGCAGGAACCTTTCGCTTACACGCTTATCTGCGATGGGAAAATGTGATCGCCGTCGATGCTGGAACCTTTTTAAAACTGTTTTACGTTTCACCCGAGTGGGTTCATATTCTTCAAACCGGAGAAGCTTCTATCCGTCTTTATGGATGGGAAATGGAATCAGAAGCCGACGGGTATCGTATGATTCCCTATCGACTGCGAGCTCGCTCCGTGTACATTATTCACGGACCTCTTTACTACCAACTCCAATTTCATGACAAGACGGTGTTTGCCGTAGACGCCCTCTCCAGGAAGAAAGTGGAGCCTTTACGAGCATTGTATCCTGAACAGCATTTCCAATTCCCTGCTCGCGAGGAAGAGAGGAGAAGGAAAAGATCCAGAAGGAGGAGACACCTAAAGAGCTACTAAAAAGAAGTCGGAAGGTAGAAGCATATTTTTTTTCATTAACGGAAAAAAAAACTGTGGGTCATTCTTTGTATATTTCTTGGAAAAAAAAAGAAAAGACTAATAGTCATAATAGAGAGAGTTAGGAGGGACCCTATCTATACATAGCTCTCTATATAAATCGGAAGCGTCAACAGGACGGTCCACCCAAAACAATCTATCCTATCTTTCTCAGAGCAGAGTGGAAGAAAGGCCAAGATGCGTGGACTCATTGGAAGCAAAATTAGAGTGGTTTAAATAGATAAGTGAGAAAAGATTTTGAGAGGTGTTGTTTTATGGATGGAGCTGGCTGGGAAAAAAATTGGCAAAGCTCAGAGAAAAACTTCTGAATTGAAAAAAAAAAAAAAAAACTTTTGGTTAACTTTTATCATGTCTTAAGACATGATAAAAATTAACTCTCTCTTCTTTTTGTCTGGGAATGATGTCTCACCGTTTTGAAAAATAGACCATCACTCATCATCCTTTCTAAAATAATAGAATTTCAAGAATGGGATATGTTCTATTTTTCGAAACGGTGAGACATCATTCCCAGACAAAAAGAAGAGAGAGTTAATTTTTATCATGTCTATAAGACATGATAAAAATTAACCAAAAGTTTTTTTTTTTTTTTAAATAACTCAAAATTTTTTTCCACAGCGCTGAGAAATTTTTCCCAGTCGACTCACTCATCCAAACAAGACATCGAAAATTGTTTCTAGAAGGAGCTCTTATTTTTTTCTATTTAAGAAACTCGAGTTTCGGCTTCCCATCAGTCTGTACTGTGCATTCAACCTGGATACCCATTTTTTGGAGATAGGGGGGGGAACTTTCGCAGTTTTTTTTTCTGAAACTCTCTATGGATCAGAGAATCTCACACATATCCTCCTCCGTGGATCGAAATGGACTGACCGCCACATCTGTTTTAGATAATAGTTTTGAATTTTCCACCTCCTCCCCAAGATTGGACTATCTCAATATTTTTTTTAAAGAAAAACAAAATTATTTTTTATGATTATTCTACAATTTTTAGTTTTTCTTTCCCCCCCACTCTTTAAGAAGAATAAAAACATAAAGCACATTGAAACAGTTCCGATGAATTTTGAAACTGAAAGTCCATCACCTTGTTCTCCACGGGACTAAAATAACTTTCCCCGGTCTGAGAATCTTCTTGGATTTGAAGAGGTTCTCTCATCACACTCTGAAGCCAGGTCGAAAAGAGGAGAGCGTCTGGACCCAAATCGTTGAGCAGTCTTTCCAGGGAATCGAAGGTGATAAAAGGGGTATAGCGGAGAATCCGGCTGGGGCGGTCCGACGTATCGATCCAGAGATCCGTCGTTAAGGATCGGTAAGGGCGAAAAGGGGCTCGAGAGATCCATTGCTGAAGGGTCCGTTGACTTTTCGGACTCATCCAAGTCCCTTGCTGGGAAAGGCAAGTTACGAGTTCCGATCCTCGAAAATAGAGCGTGCCCGACCCCAAGTAAAACGTGAGGGGAATTGTCTTGGCGAAACGGAAACGAATCGCGAGGGAAAAAGACTCTCGCCGTAACCACTCCGTGGCATTTGGTTTTCTCTCTCTCTCTCTCTCCTGAGGACGAGATGGAAAAAAAAGAAAAGACAACTTTTCTCTCGGTTTCTTTTATATATAGGAAGAGAGAGGGGGAGGAGGGTTCTCGAAAAGACTCATGGGAAATTTCCTCTTCTTCTTTTTTGTGGGGTAGGTGGGAGAAACTCGTTTTTTTTTTGGCGGAGAGAATGCGTCAGATGACATCCCGAGACATTTAAAAAAAGAATAGATAGAATGGATTCTTCAAGTGGGAAATGCGGGGTGGTTAAGGGATCTTATTCCATTTTTTTTTACTTTTCTATATAACAAATAGAATCGGGTGGATTCCATTTATCTCCGTCTAAAAAATATAGCAACACTTGATCCTTCCCGTCCTTTTTCATTTCCTGTTGACGTGTTAGATACTTTAGAGCCTCTTCGATTTTAATTAAGTAACCCCGATAGACCATCCGATCATCAATACTCCCGATATTGCGTTCGAGAGCCATTCTATAAGCAGCTTGAGATTGGAAAGGAGAATAATTATCAAAGTAGGTATTACGGCGTAAATGTTTAGGATGTTCGACTATAAAAAAATATTGTGTATAAATGCATTGATCTAATCCCGTAAATTCTAGTTTGATTAAGGGATACTGAGCCACGTCCGAGGGTTGGTAGGCGAATCGGTAGCCGGACTCTTCTTCAAATTCCTGATACGCGACTCTGAACCATTTGAATCGAGGGTCGTCGTCTTTCTTGAAGCGTCTTTTATCCATTTGTCCATGCGGGAAATCCCATTCATCTTCATAAGCTAATTTAGCCTTGTACCGATCATAATCGTCTTGTAAATTGGGATGGAGAGTCGGATAAATATGGTTTTCAAATTCATCTTGTAGCACCGATATTTTTTCCAAATCGAAGGGTGGTTCGATACGTTTATTTTTTAGAAGCTGAATTAAATAATTTTGAAAACAGTATGGCATTTTTCGATGAATCATCACCACCTGTCCTGATGAGGTCTTTACCACTAAACCATATGAAGTAGAGTATTTGTTTCTCTGGATCATCTGAAAAAAGGAAAAAGAGGGAAAAATTCCTTGATTACCTATCCACTCAATGAATACATTTATGAACAGCAAATTTCACTAATTGTTGGAGCGCTAGCATGGCCATAAATCGATGACAAGATTTCGATCGACAAGATGGACATTGGTGTGGCTGACGATGTTGAGGTTTGTAAATAACAGTCCATAAAAACTTGAGACGTACCTTTTGATGAATTTTTTCTCGAGTGGGTTCATTCGCCACGTAGAGTTTTTCAATATGAAGTCGTTCCAGATCCGCATTCAATTGCCGAATAAATTCCTTCGTATGTGTTTTCAGGTCTCTGGCTATAAACCGGACGCAGTTCGTAAGAGTATATCCATCAGAGGTGACAGCCAACACACCAACAATTTTTTGGTGGAGCTTGGTCTGTGAGGACTTCTTCTTTCTAGAGCGCTGATGAGTAGATGACGAGGGAGGAGAAGACAGTATTTCCAAAGAATAAGTTGGAGAAGGAGAAGACTTTTTCGGTACTCTAAAAACGGGTGAAAATGGTCCATAAAAAGTGGGTTCCGTATCTGGAATATCCTCAAAGGGATCTTCTTCACATGAAATGACTAAGTTATCCGTTGCCATGTGTTCGCTATCTTTTTACGAAACAGAATGAACTCCGATTTCTTTTTCAACCATTTATATACTAAGAGAGGGAGAGGGGGGAAATAAAAGTAGGTAGAGGTATCGAGACATCGTAAATATTTTTGAGAGCTGGGAGAAAAAATTCTTTAGCCTTAAAAAAAAAAAAAAAACTTTTTGTTAATTTTTATCATGTCTTTTAGACATGATAAAAATTAACTCTACCCTCCTTTTCGTTTTGAATGATGTCAATATGTTGTCTACACATGTTTGTAAACAATAGACTTCAAGGAAAGTATGATTCATTCTTAGAAATCTATTTTTAGGAAAGGTGAGACATCATTCAAAACAAAAAGGAGGGTAGAGTTAATTTTTATCATGTCTAAAGACATGATAAAAATTAACAAAAAGTTTTTTTTTTTTTTTTTTTTAAGCCATTAGAATTTTTTCCACCTGATTCGATTGACAAGACATCCCAGTTTTTTTTTTAAGAATGGAATTTCTCTTCTATATATTTCAGCATTTCAAGTTTTGCTTCAGATCCCTCTGTGCTGTTGAAAAAGCCTGCACTTCAACTCTCCTGGAAACAGTTTAAGCCATGTCTCTCTCAAGATTCTCTTTAGATCCAGCAAAGATGTGGATTGAGTCTCGTGAAAACAGTTCATTGTTCAAGAAATTCATAGAAGGATGGGGAGGTCTTTTTAAATGTATTATTTCTTTTTATTAACTCTTTTCTTATGTTTACGACCTTGACAACTTGTTGCTTTCTCAACTTCAGGTTCTTT
Source organism: Stegodyphus dumicola (assembly GCF_044657685.1). NCBI lineage: Eukaryota > Metazoa > Arthropoda > Arachnida > Araneae > Eresidae > Stegodyphus > Stegodyphus dumicola. The sequence goes on along the minus strand of NC_140769.1, from coordinate 79,424,303 downwards.
GGTCGGCTGTCTAAAATCAGCTCTTATCTCAGTGGACGATGCATCAAATTCCATTGTACTGAATTCTCCATTTCCCGAAAAGACTTCTTTCAACATGTGGATGGCTTCTTTGGTCAATTCTAATGTTTTATCTATCGTTTTATTCTTTTCATTTTCTCTACGTTGGAGGATAGCGGGAGTTAAAAAAGGATTTTGACAACAGGGTTCAAATTCTTTCGTTTTGTCTTTGCGATTATGACGATGTATTTCTATAATCTTGTCATCCGTATCATCGGGGTTTATCCATATTTCCAAATCTAACTCTTTACCTTCAGAATTTTTGGGAGATAGATGAATAAGTACAGGATCCATCGCCATGGTTAAATTATTGCTTCTTCCTTTTTTATTACTCTTCTCCCTCTTCATTTTTTTTCAAAGTTTTTTTATATAATCCACTCTTCAAGTCCCATATTCAACGAATATATTTCTGGCTTTCTTTAAAAGCTTGCAATAGCCACTGAAATCGGTATCGTATCAAGTAGGCCAGAGATCCAAAGTAAAATAATAGAATTAAACAGACGACATAATAATGAATCTTCAATACGTTGCCCAGTAAAGCAAAAAGAATCGTAGGACCTGCCGTTACCAGTAGTAAATGAATGGCGAACGTTTGTCTCTTCGACTATCCTTCCTCTTTGGGGCTTTCGTCTTCCTTTTCAAACCGACTCAATTCTTGGTCCGTTTGAAAATTTTTCTCGATTCGTTTGAAATGAGATGTCATTCTTGACCTCTCGAAATTTTAGGAACACTTGTTCCATGTACAATGACATAATCGTACGCTGTGTTGCCTCGCAAGACCCGTTTTGTGAACCGTAACACCGACTGATTCTCTGGACAATAAATCGGTCGGAATTCAACAGATTGGTCGGTCATACATTCTCGTTTTCCCGTTAACCTATGCTTTTCGTCTATGTGTGTATATTCCAAAACACAGGTGGAAGATAGATCGCCCAGAACTCGATGCACGTAGGGTCCACATTCACAGACGTGTCGTTCGGCATCCCATCCTAGTCCGGGCACGTTCCACAAATCTCGAACGCAGTAATCGACAGAACAGACCCACGGAGATGTTTGAATCATTCGATTACCTCGTCGATCTAAAGAATGGCATTGACATTGGTATCGGAACGATCCATCTTCTAACGTTTCGTAATAATCGGCTACTTCTTGAGCGGGTTGTTGGGTTCGACGATCTATTAAAACATTGAGAGAAGGATCACGGGCTTCTGGATGTTGACAGGGATGGGTGAAAGAGGAACGAGGAGCACAGAGCCATCCCGAGGCCGAAAAAATAGGAATTTCCGAGGAAGAAAGACAAGCGGTCCGGATTCCTTGGGGAATACAATAAGTACCCGGTTCGAGATGATTCCATGTTTTATCAGAAAGAGTGAGTTTTTCGTAAAACGTGGGATTTATTTCACAGAGCTGAGAACAATCACAATGGCTATCGGGACACTGAAAGATTTGGAAAGGGCAATACGTCTCGGTTGAAATTTCTGGTAAGGCTAATGATGATGAGGGAGGAATAGAAGGCATCCGGAGATCGGGTTTATAAAAAAGATTCAAGAGAGTCACTAGAAATACAATGCATAGAATGATCGCGCTCGGGTGTATCATTTTTCTTTCTTTCCTCCTTTATAAATTAGAACCGGTTCCGATCCCTACGAGTTCTCATTATACTGTGATTCGACACTTTTCCAAGGACAAGTCGCTTCTGCAACTGTTTCCTCAAGACGTTTACGTGTTCGTCGATCAAGGTATTTGTTATTTGTACGAGAAAACCAACGAAGAAAAAACCTATATTTCAGCTATCCGGCTCGATACGCTGAGACGGCACGATCTTTTACATTATAAATACATGCTAAAATGGCCTCATACGATTGAAATCGTGTCGTATCCGAATCATCTCACCCATCCGATGGATATTTTAAATTACAGAGCTTGAGGTTCGGTTTTGATGAAAGGAGCCGTATTCTTCACGGCAATATCGTTTTTATTCTCCGTAGTATACCAATGAGCATCGACCTCCCAAATATTTTGAATAGCCTTGCGTTGTGTTTCATAGACGGGATCGTCGAGCGATTTGAGAGGTAATAACACGTTCGGTTGTAACCGTTGTTCGGCATTCAAACCTTGGTGAACGATCCGTTTCAACATAAACGTAAGAAACAAGCGACGTTTTCCAAAGAAAACCAGCGACTCTTCTGTATGGGTATCCATAGCCGGATGAAAAAGTGTGAAATGGCGTCCTTTTTGGGGATCCATCACGTATTGGATGACGATATGATGATACCAATCGCGTTGCCGCATTTGCGAGAGGAAGTGAAGCCGTTGCAATTGACGAAAATAACGTCGGGTTAGACGATACGAATCCATTCTGACTTACTTTTTTATCGCGCCAAGATCTTTCTTTTTTGTTGACAGTATAAACATTCGCGATACAGAGCCGGCATTTCATCCAACGCGCGATCTTGTTTTAAAAAATGTCGATAATTTGGTTTGGAACAACACGCTGCTGCGTCCTTTTTCGGAATTTTTTGCTCTTTCCATAATTGGCACATCTCGTTTATGAATAAAGGCTGGATGCTCGCCATACTTTTATTCGTTTTGGGTTTATACTACTGCTACTTGTATTTCTATAACTTTTCGGTCCCGTCCCCGAAAGTTCATTCTTCTCCTCGGACGACAACGACGCGTTTCCAATATCAGATCGAGACCTCAAACGACAACGAGGTTTCGTTTCACACCTCCACGGGAAAAACATGGACGTTTCCTCTCCCACTCGAATATTATTTCGCGGAAGGACGGATTTGGGAAAAGGATGATTGTTTTGGACAGCCCGATGATACTCAGCTCCCCGCAACGGGGAAAAACCTCTACCTGTTTTTATTACGATCGCAGAGTTTTGTACCCCGCGAAAAGTCCATGATGTATTATTATTATCGATGTCGGCACGGTCGTGTTCTAGACGTGCTCATGTGTCAAGAAGAACATTCTCCTTCTACCTGCATTCCTGTCAATCCCTGCATCGATCAGCATGACGGATCGGTTTTACCTGATCCAACCAATCGACGTTTTTATTACGAATGCCAGAACGAACAACCGATTCGAATCGCCTGTCCGCCCAAGACATTTTTCTACTACGACGCTTGCACTTCGCGAAAACATTTCGTATCTTACTGTGAAGACGGTCAACATTTTCCGATTGACGAGGTGACGTATATCGAGTGTCGTGACCATCGACCGAAAATGATTCGATGTTCGCCCGGAGAAAAATATTCGACACATTATCGGCGATGCGTGTCTGATCTCTGCGACGGATTTCCGGATAATACGCAACGACCTCTCCCCATCGTCCAAAAAGGATCTTTTCTGTACTCTCCGGGTTACGCGATTTGTGAAAACGGAATGGTTCGAGACACTATATCCTGTCCTCTTTCCTGGGACACATGGACCGGCGATGCCTTATTCCATTTACCAATGGTGTACGACGAAACGTCCCAAACATGTCAACCGCCTCTTTTCTGTGAAAATGTTCAACCGAGCTCAAAAGAAATTGTCGTTCCCGCTCACGAGTATACGAAACATCTCCCGTCCTATCCATTTTCAACATCTTTGGATCGAGCTGTAGCTTACACGTGTGATCCAACCCGAAAACGTACGGTTCTAGAACCAGGCTATCGAGTGTCGGATCAATATACGGTTGAATGAGCTTGTGAGGATAAGTCGTCATCGTCAAAACTCGCGATAGGCGATACGAGCGATCGATATTTTGATTGCGCTCGGAGGGAAATTCAAACGTGTCCTCCTCAAACATTTTTTGACGGAAATGAATGTCGACCGCGCATCCCCGGCGCGTTTCAGTATCGGCATCTCGATGTGTTTAAATTCGATCATTTATCGATCGTTGCGAATTGGATTCGGCCCTGGACGACTCTTGATCATGAACCTCGTGCCTCTTGTGACGAAACCAACGAAGAAGTTTATATTCCCGGCTATAATATTTGTTCTCATCCCGACTGCACGCCGTACCCATTCCTCAAACAATTGAAAACAGCTATTTATTTACCCACTTCTCCTCACATGTGTCTTTTCGAAAAGGGAAAAATTCGAAAAAAACGCGTTCGACGGCAAGGTTTGAAATTTTGGTCGCAGCGATTCGTGAAACAGGCTTCGACTTATAGCGTTCCCGAAACGTGTCGTGAAGGCCATCGCATACGATCGGGACGATTTATTCCCGATTCCGTATTATACGCCACTTGTAATTGGCGTCAACCTTTTGTCTTTTGTCCTTCTTCCTCCACAGAAGGAATTCGAACCATTCCGTACGGGTATCACGTATGCGTACCCAAAGAAGAAGCCTATGAAGGGATTTTACCGGCTGGATTAACCCTTCGACTTGAAGTTCAATAGCTGAGTCGTATTATACCGGAACATGGAGCGTGATATAAAATAGATGGACGAGAAGCTGTTTTTGATGCGACGCAGCATCCCGAAGGTATCCCCCTCCTTACCTCAGTCTATGAAATTTGGACCGAGCGTGACATGAAATTGTTTTTTAGAATTCTCGTCACGCATCCTCGTTCAGCTTACTGGGAAGACCGAAAATTAAAAGCCCTCCCCGATCCTGACATGACGTTGTTGTACACAGGTGAAATGACCGAAAAGCCCGTCACGACCGATGACTATCCGGTCTCGGCTGACTCGTTGATTCAAATGGAATAAAGTAGAAAAAAAAATGGATCGTTATTTAGGTCAAGGCATATTGTTTTACTCTACGGTTTATATCAGCATCATCCTAGTCGCAGTCACCCTCTTAACGAACTGGCTCATCTTTTTATTTTTATTAGTCCTCACGTTTGGTCTAGCCGCTTACATGGCTTATTTGACCGTTCATAATTCCGAACATCTCAAAACGACGGGCCAATCGATTGAAGACTGGATTCGAAAGATGTATCAAAAGATAACTGGATAATCGGAGGTGACTCATGTAAATATCAAGATCGGTAAAGGAAAAAAACATGGTTTCGGTTTACACCATAGATGAATTTGGAAAAGAACGATATCCGAAAGATCCTAAAATACCTAAACAGGAGCTGTATTATTTCGATAATGACAATCGACCTATTTTTGCCAAAGACGAGCATGGAAATGAATATTACGCTGTGGAATATCGGGGTCATGAATATATAGCGCTTCCTCGTCGGTACGCCAAATCCAATTCCGGAGACGAATTTTATCCTAAATTAAACAATGGAGGAGAATACCCGTTAAATTCATTGGATGTAAATGTGAAAACGTATGCTGTCAATGCGAGGGGAGGAGAGATTTATCCTAAATCCAGCATTGGAAAAGAATATTATATACAGGATAGAATTCGGGAAAAGCCAGAGACGAATTACATCCGATATGCACGAGACGAAAATGGAAATGAGTATTACCCGAAAGATCATAAAAACGAGGAATTTCTCTATATCTATCTAAGTTATGCTAAAAAAGCGAATGGTGATGAATTTTATCCGAGAAAGTGGTATTATTGAAAGATCTTCAGGAAAACAGTATCCGCAGCACGGACTCATTTGAAACAAAACTTGGAAAGCTTAAATAGGTAAACGAGAGTCCATTCTTAAAAAATGGTACCTTGTCCATCGAGTCGGCTGGGAAAAAATTTCTCAAAATTTTTTACAGCTGAAAAAAAAAAAAAAAAAAAAAAAAAAAAAAAAAACTTTTGGTTAATTTTTATCATGTCTTCTAGACATGATAAAAATTAACTAGTTCCCCCTTTTCTTTTGTCTGGGAATGTTGTCTCACCGTTTCTAAAAATAGACCAGAACCCATTCTTGGAATTCTATTCTTTAGAAAGGATGAGTGATGGTCTAATTTTAGAAAGTATGAGACAACATTCCCAGACAAAAGGGGGAGGTAGTTAATTTTTATCATGTCTAAAAACATGATAAAAATAAACCAAAAGTTTTTTTTTCTTTTTTTCATCTAGAAATTTTTTTCAGCTCTTACAGTTTTTCCCCAGCCGACTTGATCCACAAAACCAGACATGTCAAAATTGTTTCTGGAAGGGATTCTTGCTTATCTATTTAAACTCCAAGTTTCACTTCGGATCACTCTGTGCTGTGAAAGAAGAAACATCTTCTTATAATTTGTAAGTACTAACTGATTTTTTAGTTTATTCACTGGTTAGTTACTCCCCCTCCAAGTCATTCGTTTTTTTCCCCTCCAAAAATAACTAGAAAAATAACTCCAAAATAACATTCATTTAGAATGACGATAAAAATAAAACACAAATAGGAAAAAGATGGTCACGCATAAGTAATGCATGTAGGGTTGAAATAGGAAGGTGAATCCTGTTAACAAATAAACAATTATCGTGAAATAAATCCAATTTTTCGGGGCTCTTTCGTCTGTTCGTGATTTTTGGAGAAATGACATTCGCGTTTGGGGTCGATCAGTCATGGGCCCTTTATGGATAGCATCTAAATATTCTTGCACTTTCTCGGCAAAGAAGAGGTATCGATCTCTCGCATCTTCTTCTAACACGTCCCATAGAAGATCGGGTGTGATTTCTAGAACATGGTCCGTTTCCGATTGATAAAACTGAACGTCTAATCGCCAGTCGATATCGTAAAGAGTTCGAGCGGTCAGCACTTTATTGAAATGAAACGGATCCAATATATCGAGTACGGCGGACAGAATACTTATACCCGTCAGCACATTGGAAGTAACCGAGAATCCTGTCGCGGCGATTCTGGAAAGTGTTGCGAGCGTACTTAATTGGGTCCGAACGACGGCTTGAAGGATGGCCGATTGAATGGGAAGAGACTGCATACTCAATTTGGTTAAGAGTTTAGGCATCCGTTTTTCAAGGATTTTTTGCGCGGCTTCTAATCCGATATCGATCCCTACATCAATCGCCAATTCATGAACCAAGGACCTTTTCACATGTTTCTTGGGCCAGTTTTGTACAAAGTCGGGAAGATGAGGAGGATATGGTGGTAACGTATAATTTTTTTGCAGAGTGGAAATAGATCGATAGATACTGCTTCCCAAGAAAAATTCGCCAATATCTTGCCCCGTCGTCGTCACACAATCAGACCCGTTGAAAACAAGACCGTACGCTTCACAATAAGGCTGGTTGAGTCGTAAATGACCCTCGACGAGATTGAGGCCAGCATGATGACGAGGAAGAGAAGGATGATTCGATTGAAAGAAAACTTGTTCGGGCAAGAGAGCTAATAATTTCTTGGCGAGATTTACGGCTACACATTTTCCATTTCGATATTCCGTGTCCATACTCTGTTGCGTGTTGGAATATAAACGATCGCAGGCGGGTTGGCAAGCTAAACTGAAACCCGTTCCGAGTCGAATCCATCGCGGTTCATCTTCCGGAAAACACGATTCTAAATTTTCTTGAAAAGGGAAGCAGGCAATCATGTCACATCCCGTTTGCGTAAAAACAAATTTTTCGACGACGTGACATTGTTCCGGATCGAGGGTTTTAGGTATGTAGTAATCCCGTTTGGAGTCGGCTTTTCTTATTTGGAAGGTGGTATGTTTAAAAATAAAAGCGTACCGACTTTGAAGAGCTTGTTCGTAAATATAGAGTTGAGTCGCTTCTTGAGCATACCGAATAGCGTGATCGAGATCGTAAGAAGTGACAGTATATTCATTTCTATTTTGAAACGAATCCCATTTCATCTTGAAGGAGGGCTTTGTTCCTATATATCGAAAAAAAGTTCGATGTTGTTGCTTTTTTAACAACAAAAATAAAAGGATTCTTTTTTTTTTATATAGTAACAAGTATAAAATGAGATTCAATTCAGTATTTACAGTTGCGTATGGAACATATACAAAAACCAGTTCGAAAAAAAAATTTTTTTTAATTAAAAAATAAATTGTCTCAACTATAAAATCCTATAAATTTTAGTTTTTACAGTTGCGTATGGAATAGCGATAAAAACCAGTTCTCAAAAATTTTTTTAATGAACTATCTTATCTATAAAATCTTGTCAAAATCAGTTTTTACAGTTGAGGATGGAACCTGATGAAAAAATATTTTGGAAAGGATGCTATTCGAAAAACATTTTATCATGGTTAGTAGTTCTTCTTGTAAAGGACAAAAACAAGTTCATTTCGTCTAATATTTGTGCATCTAAAGTATTTAAATCTATTCCAAAAAATATATATATAGTCTCCCACATACCTTCAATGTATTATTGGACTGTCCACTCTTTATATTCCATTAAAGAGCCATGGAAAAAATGTTCCGAGTCTCTAGGGGTTCATTTTGCCTTGTTCACTACTTGTAGTTTCTACATTTTCGTCTTCACACTCTAGTCTTTCGAAGGAAGCTTCTACAGGATCTTCTCCTCCCCTTTCCGATGGAGGTGGACTCTCGGGAGAAATAGGATCTTCTTCCCCCTTTTCCGATGGAGGTGGACTCTTGGGAGAAGGATAACGAACAGGTTGCAAATCGACAATCGAAGGGTCGAAATAATCACTCGAAGCTAAAGTAGGGTCCGACATATTATTTCTGTTTTTCTTCTTGATTCTAGGATCCTCTCTCACATTCTTTCTCTTTTGAGAATTATTTTCTTGTTGATTCTTTTTCGCCTGGTATTGTTCCAATTCTTTCGTCTTCCAGACTTTAATTTCGTAAAATATATTTGAAAATAGATCCTCTCCAAGATACTTTAAATACAATGCACCCCATTCGCTTACTTCATCACTGGTAGAAGGTGTAGTGTTTATTATTTCTTCTATAGTACGTCGAATCACATCCACGTAGAGAAGAGATTCCGATCGTTTGCAAACTTCGTGATATAAACAACGGACGATTCGAGTATGAACTGCTTTAAAATCTAGAGCTTCTTGTTCGTTTAAAGGTGTTTTTTCATCTCCTCCGTACTGTAGATTAAAAACATACTTTTGCAGATCCTCGCCCAGCAATCCGTCTACGGCAAATAATTTATACACTTCTATCTTAGGTATTTCCTGTCGTTTGAATAAGATGTTGGAAAGTCTTATTAGATCGGTCGATCTAGAATAGTCTTTAGATAAAACTTTCTCGATCATATTCCATTCATCTGGCGTGGAGATGGTTTTATTTTGTACCAACTGCTGTTGCACATCCATCCATAAACGCCAAATGGTATTTAAACAGTATCGATGGACGGGTACAAGAGGTTTCAAATCTTGAATCAAGGTCCACGGAAACATCATCATATTAGCTATTCTTTTTAAAACTCTCAACTGAACGGTGGTTTTAGTCGTAAACAAATTAGATTGATTAAATTCTTCCAGCACGACTTCATCCAAAACGTACTTGAGACGATCCTTCAAGGGTAATGTCAAAGGCTCCAGGGTTACAGTGTTTTCCTGATCCATCTTGTCCTCAGTATGAAATGAGAAAATCGTCTCAGCTCCAACTGTTTATATACTGTGAAACGAAAGGGGGAGAGGTAGAAAGGAGAAGCAAAAGTTGGGTAGTAGGAAAAAATTTAACTTCGCGAAAAAAAAAAAAAAAAAAAACTTTTTGTTAATTTTTATCATGTCTTTAGACATGATAAAAATTAACTCTCTCTTCTTTTTGTCTGGGAATGATGTCTCATCTTTTCGAACATATTTCTAAAAATAAATTTCCAAGAAAGAAATGAGTCATGTTCTATTTTTAGAAACATATCGAGACAACAGATTAACATCATTTGAACAAAAGGGGGGATAGTTAATTTTAATCATGTCTGAAGACATGATTAAAATTAACAAATTTTTTTTTTTTTTTTTTTTTTTTTTTTAATACAGCTCTGGAAATTTTTCCCAGTTGGTTCGATCGATAAAACCAGAAAAAGGATTTCCACTTAACTATTTAAATTACTCGAGTTTCGGTTTCAGATCAGTTTGTGCTTTGGATACCAGCCTCGAAAGATCTTCAGTTAAAGTATATTATATACACATTTTGGTAAGTGAACTTTATTATTTTGTTGAATTGTTTTTTGGCTTTTGTGAATTGCTTGGATATTGTTTCTTTTTCAACTCGTTGTGTTTAAGCTCTTTTCTTTCTCAAAACAATACGAGCTTGTCGTGGCAATCGATCTCGAGCTGTTGGATGCCGTCGTGAGCAATGACTTAATAGATATCGACAAGCTTTATTGGGAATTTTCTTATTTCGTATGTGGGCCCCACCTTCGGTCACAAACGTAATGGAATGGTTACCATATTTATGAAGCAATCGATTAGGACCCACACGAACGGTTCGAGATCCAAGAACGTATCCTCGACGTTTTCTCATAGGTCTTCTACGAATGGGTCTTTGTGTTCCTCTACGATTGATATTGGAAGGAGAGGAAGAAGAAGATGCAGACGATGAAAAGGAAGCCGAACGACTTCTTCTTACAGGACTTCTTCTTCTAGAATGACGTATTTCTAAACTACGACTACGATTTCTCTGACTTTTTCTTCTTCTTGGACTTGGACTTCTGCTCCTGCTTAGACTTGGACTTCTGCTCCTTCTTGGACTCGGACTGCGTTTTCTTGGACTTCTTCTTGAACTTGGACTCGAACTTCGAGAAGAAGGAGAAACGGACGGTCGAATAATGTAAGGGCTAGTGGTTACATCGGATTTGGCATACGTGTGGAGAGGAAATTGAAGTTCGAAATCGTCAGGAAGGTCGACTTGGTTTTGAATTTGTGAAGATAGAATATCGTCATAATAAATAACTTCGGGTGTTCCAAGAGGTGGAATTTCCTTCGAAACATCATCCTCGTTAGGATCATTCATTCTGACTTTATTTCAATCGAAACACGGATCCGACGATAGGATCTAAGTTATATCGCATAGAAGCTCGATACGCATCTTGAACCGATGTGCAAAGAATATATTCCAAAGGTCCGAATCGTTTCTTTTCTAAAATAATGGGAAGATCGACCGTCCCTGCTCGATAAAAAGGCGTGAGGGAGAGAATTTCATTCAATTGTAACACGTTCCCGTGCTGGAATTCCCTACAACAGAGATAATCGATCCATTTCTGAACGAGTTTCTTATAAGCACGAGCTTCCGCGGACGTTTTAAAACACAATTGCCAGCCTTCAATGCGATCGATATGATTCAGCATGTAATCAAAAGCTGTCCAAAAATGAAATAACAGTGACGACGTATTCCGGAAGGACGTGAGATCGATTAAAATCCATGACATGTTTTCTAAGGGAGTCGGATCGGAATTCTCGGGACTGATCCATCGATCCAGGGTAGGACTAGGACCGATCGAAAGAGCTTTCTTGGATTCTTTAACTTCGGGTAGATCCGTTTTGTAAAGGAACGTCTGTTCCAAATCCATCAGCTGTTTGGTTTTTTCCATATACCTTTCTAAACTTCCCGGGAAATGAAAATAGGATAAATAGGAACACGTATGGTATCGATCGATAAAAATCATGTGGCTCGTTAAAATGACGAGGTGTTGAGCCGTTTTAATGTCGTGGTGTAAAACGGCATGCGGAAAAGGTTCAATGTAGAATAATAAATCGCACGTGTTCGTGCTCAATTCTTCCGGTTTAATCACATGCACATGAGGGGAAGACGGGTACGTATAAAAGGGACAAATGACAAAAATGGTGAGGTGGGATAAATGTTTGGAAATGTAATCGTTGATCACATAGGGTAATCGACTCAGGTTCCCAAACACAATTGTTTTCTTGTGTTGGAGAAGGTACTGAAACAATTCGTCTAAATGATTCATTCTTTGCTCTTCTTTTTCTTTTTCTGAAATAAATAAAAAAAATATTTAAAAATAAGGAACCATGAATTCAGAAACGATTATGAAACAAACTGTAGCTTGCATTTCTTGGATTTTGAATGAAACGTTCGGTCCCTCGATTGCCGATCGGTTCAACCAAGAAATTCAATGTTGGCCCGAGACGTGGAACCGGTTACGCGAATGGTTAGTTCATACGCCGATGCAGAATCCCAAAGACTGTATTTTATCGTTTGCTCAAACTCTGCCTCAGTACGAAACGTTCCAGGCCTCTTTAGAAAATTCGCTCGCTATTCACGAAGAATTTTGGAATAAAGTATTTACTAACTTGAGAGTTGCCCAGTCGCTTTTAGGATCCCCATGAATATTTCGAAGCTAGAACCGTTCGGTATCTTTGCTTTAGCGGGCGGATTACTCTATTCCATTTGCGTGTTAATTGTGCATGAGGAAGAAACTCACTTTAAATTTCATTTCACGGTCTTAACGCTCGTCATTTTTCTAGCGCTCATGGCCATCACATCTTTCAAATATTTAAAATACCTCTATCAATGTGAGAGAATGGAAGATATAATGTCCGCTTTAAAAATTCAATAATAATAATAAGAAGAAAAAAGCACTTCCATCATGAATTTTGTCGAACAGTTATACGAAATGACGTTGGATGAAATGGCCACTTATTTAAGTGAGAAAGATCCTATTTTCCGGAAATTGTTCACTGAATATGTGGAGTATGCCAATTTATTACCCAAAGAACAAACTCAAGCCGAAACGCTTTACCGACAATATTTTCCAGAATCGGAGGATACTCTCGACGCGTTTATTGACAATTGGCGACGGTTTAAATTACAGTATCGTTCCGACAATGGCCGACAGGTCGAAGAAGATGTCGAACCGGACGAGGTGGAAGTTCGTTCTCAAAAAGGTGGACCTTGTCCGGGTTTCGTCTTTGATCCGAAGTGGAAACGACTTTACAGTCCGAGAGTCCTGAAACCGTTCAAATCCGATCGCCGGCCAAATGAATTTGATGTGTTCAAGTTTCTCATGGACAAAGAACGCAATCATGAAGTGTATCACCTAAATATTGAACCGAACGCCAATGAGCTGTATTTAGATATGTCTTATGAAGATAGACGCAACATGGACACTCGAGCAGATCAAGCGCTACGGAAAATGGCGAAAATGGTGACCATCTTAAATCAAAATTGCCATTATAAAATATTGGATCTCTATAGCGAAAGACGAATCACATAAACTAAACGCGAAAAGCCAAAGAAACAAAAAATATATTATTAACATACTTGAACAGAAGCTTGTATTCAAGCACAGACTGATTTGAAGTGAAACTGGGATGGTTTAAATAAATAAGTGAAAGTTCATTATTGTAAGAAAATGGTGATGTCTGGTCAATCGAGTTGGCTGGAAAATTTCTGAGAGCTGAGAAAAATATTCTCTAGTAAAAAAAAAAAAAAAAAAAAAACTTTTTGTTAATTTTTATCATGTCTTTAGACATGATAAAAATTAACTCTACCCTCCTTTTCGTTTTGAATGATGTCAACATGTGTCTAAAAATAGATTTCCAAGAAAAGTATGATTCATTCTTAGAGATCTATTTTTAGAAACATGTTGACATCATTCAAAATGAAAAGGAGGGTAGAGTGAATTTTTATCATGTCTAGAAGACATGATAAAAATTAATAAAAAGTTTTTTTTTTTTTTTTTTTTTTTTTTTTAAAGCTTTTGGGAAATTTTTCTAGCTGACTCTGATCATTCTTATTCTTCCTTCTTGAGTGGGCAAGATGTCAATAAAAGCAGTTGTTGGTATATTTTCTCTTGGATTGAAGTTACGTCCATCCATCACCTTGAACGTGTTTATGAATACGAGTGACCCATCGTTATCTATGAAAGTATTTCTCTGAAAGATTTTGGATTCATCTTGGGTAGGTCTTGTCATATTTTTTTTAATTAAATCATTACTTTTTCATAAAAATGCCTCCACCTAGCATCAGAGCAATAATATGTAGCATTATATTTCCGTAAAACATCCAGTTGCGTTGATTAAAATGTTCGGCTCCTGTTTTGGGTGTCGCATCACTGTAAATAGCTGTTGCCAGGTAGCCGAAATTGAGTAACGAGACAAATACAATTCCTAATAAGATAATTACCATGATAGCCTTTGTATCCATCGTGATATATTTTTGAATCTAGTCTTTATTCTCTTTTCGGTTACACGTAAAGTAATAAACCGACCATTAGTATATTGATCACATTGACAACCGTTGGAGCAATGAGCAACATTTTATTGTTGGCCCAGAAATCACTCGCTGTCGTTCCTTTGGTCGTGACTTTATTCGGATCAGCAGCATCGTAAACGAAAGCCACACTGCCGTAGGAGAGACGATATACGATGAGGGCCATGATGACCAGTGTTGTCACCAGACATATTAAAATGGTTATGGCGAGAGTCGAACGAAGATTAAAACCAAACATTGTTTTATCCACTAATGATTCCTTTATTATGTGATTTCTTGATGGACTTGTCGATACCATTGAAGAAGATTGAAATGAAAAGGGATCGATTGTCCCGAATAATAGACGAGTAAATTTCGGTACATGAAACATTGGAATAGGTAAAGAAGAAAAAAACAGAGTAGATGAAATAATATCATGATGGAAACGATTCTTGATCGTTCATCAGCTTGGATTCCTTATCAGGAAGAATTTCTAAGAAGTCAATTGTTATTGACGTATCCCAAAAATATTATTTTTACAGCTCAACTCTTAGACGCGCATTTACGATATGTAACGGAACATGTTTATCCCAATTACCCCTCGGCAGAAAAATTCAACGTGGGTTCTTTAAATGAGGTGGATTGGGCTCATTCCGTGATTCTGGTGAATCAAGACAGACAATTATTAATCGCTCCTGAACCGGTTAAACAGCTCGTCAACCTTGATCGGCGTTTACGGTATCATGAAGCGGCCGAAACTATATTCCATGGATTTCATTTCTTTCCTAAACTCTTCTATATATTTCAGTTTCGATGGATCGTGTTTCTGGTGTTGGTTGCGTGGTTTATCGAATGGAGAATAGACATTCAAAAAAAGAAATTCTTTTAAGAATATGGACCCAAATAAGAAGGTTTTTCCTATGATGGAGTATAAGCTTGGATACAGGCCACAGAACTGACTGACGATTTAAATAGTTAAGTGAAAGTTTATTCTGGTTAAAAAAGGGTAATGTCTTGTCCACATTGAACTGGCTTAAAAAAAAAAAAAAAAAAAAAAAAAAACCTTTTTGTTAATTTTTATCATGTCTTTAGACATGATAAAAATTAACTTTACCACCCCTCACCCCTATTTTGGTTTGAATCAGGTGTCAACATGTTTCTAAAATAAATTTCCAAGAACGATATTACTCATTCTTTTGTTTAGAAATCTAGTTTTAGAAAGGGTGAGACATCATTCACAACAAAAAGAAAAAAGGGGGGTAGAGTTAATTTTTATTATGTCTAAAGACATGATAAAAATTAACAAAAAGTTTTTTTTTTTTTTTTTTTTTTTTCAACTCTTAGAAAATTTTTTCAACTGACATTGTCATGTTTTGTTACTAATGGACTTTCGTATTCCTAAGCTTTTTTTTTCATTGGTTATTTTTCTCCTTTTCTAGGTGTTCCGATCATTTCAAAGTCAGGCGTAGATGCAGTTGCATGATTCGCTGCGATCGCCATTAATATACTTGTCACGTATTTACTGACGGCATACATTTGCTGCGTGAAACGATTATACAAAGGATTGGGGACTTTGAGAGGTTCCTTCTTTGACAATTCGTCTTGAATCAAAAACGAAACGCAATGGAGTTCCGTGGATACGTTCGTATCGTCTGCTTGCAGAGTTTCTTGGAATACGGCAAAAGCCCGATTCAAATCATGATCGGTAACAAGTTTCGTTAAATATGGAGCGATATATTTATCGTGAATGACTTTCCCGATCACGCCATTCAACATGTCAAAGATGGAATTAAACGCCATCAATTTTTTTAACTGAATTTCCGAATGGACGCATGTTTTAGCGATACTGTACATTTTTAAAAATCCTTCGTAGCCTTCTGGAATTTCGGTCGTTGAATCTAGAACGTGTTTACTCATGGGCAGTTTTTCAATGACTTTCCGTAGATAAGAAACGAGATATTTTTCGCGAGCCGTTTCCAATTCTCGATTCATTTGCTGACCGGGATCCGTGTGTTTATTTTGAAGCTCTAATAATAGAGACACATCCGACTGTTTAATTCGTTTATGGGTAGGTTCTTCTTCCTCCTTCTCCCCCTCTCCATGGTCCATTTCCTTTTCGGATTCTTCATGAGCGCGTTTCATTTTTATTTTGATTATATGTCTCCCTTTCTTTTATTTTGATTTTCTCTCTCTTTCTCTTTAAAAGAAATGACCTTTTTCCAACGCTTTCGTGGGTTCTCCTTTAATATCGGGAAAGACGGCTGGATCTAACGTCGCCGCATATGTTTCTACATAAGGAGCTCGAGCGAACGTGACATGCCACATGCCTTCCTCATTCGGTTTCATCTGAATACCGTTCGATCGAAGAAGGTTTGGGAGGGCTTTCAACAGTAAATGGAAAGGATTGAGAACGACATGGCCTTGATAAATTTCGGGAACGCGTCGATCCTCCTCTGAAAAAAGACATACGGGATATCGATACAGGAGCGTGTAGGCGTTCGCGTGTTGATTTTATTTTCCATCCAGTTCTTGCTCGATCAACTGGCAACGCGTGAGCTGGTTTTGTCGAATAATGGTTTCGTAGCACGTTTTGACATGAAAAACAGGATCTTCGTGGCAGTGACGCGTATGCACCGTAAAGGGAAGGTACTTAAAAACATATTGCATGTAGTCAAAAGGCCACGTTTCTTCGATTTGTAGATGGTGTTTCTTGGATTGGACCACGTAATAATTGAAAGGATAGGATAATTGAATCGGGTCTAAATTCTCAAATTCGATGAACGCGACCGGCGAATAATCAAACATGTAGAAATAGGCAAACAGTTTCAGATGATGGATCGGGGAATCGGGTTCGCTTTTAAAAATATTCGCGCAAGCATTATAGCCCTTATCGTTATTTTTCAAATAATAGGGATGATCGAGTCGCACCCCAATATTCCCATACCTCGGATCACACACACAACTTCCAAATTCTGCATGATAAAAAGTATGTTTTAAAGGCTGACCTGTAAAAGCATCGAAGGAACAGGGCTGCTGGAAGTAACCGGGTTTTTGGAAAGACGCGAGATACTTTTCGGAAAATACGGTTGGATCCCATACGTTGTTTTTTTCTTCTTCCTTCGAAAACGCTAATCGTTCGTGAGCAGTCATTTCTTCACACCCGAAACCTTGCAAAAGCGGTTTGTATCCAAAATCGCAAACACATTTACCTTCTTTCAAAGGATCTTTGTCTAAACTTTCTAATCGGCCGTGAGGTCCGCAAGCAATGTCTACGTCACAATTCCCCCCGCGTTCTTATTCGTGACGAGATGAGGGTATTTACAAAAACAGGTCGCGAATTTCAATCCTTTTTGATTCACCAGAACCCACTCTCCCGTAGCTGAAGAACAAGTAGCATGGGGAAGGAGTTTGGGAAGACATTCACCCCGAAAACATATTTGATCGTCGTCACAATCGGTTGCGTGAATGCAAGTCGAATAAAGCGTCGTCCGCTGAGGAGGGTGGTAAGAAATGGATTGCCAAGGAGGGGTTGTAGTCGTTTGGGACTCGTTTCGAAACAGGTAGATCATGATCAGGTAAAGATAAAAGACGAGAAGAAATATCCAAAGCGTCATCTTCTTTTTTTCAATAGAGGTTCACAACTTTTATTTTATCGCCTCGATCTTCATGCACCAGACCGGCATTATCTCGTTGGGCCCCTATTTGTTCAAAATATTGCAAAAATTTATATTTGGTTTGTAGATTCTGGATCGATAATAAATATTTTCGAACACTGTAGACCATATCGTTTCGTTGAACCTTCACCATTTTGACAGGGTCGTCCATTATTTTTTAAATTACTTGTTTACGCCAAACATTTGATTCAGTGCATCCTCCGTGGAGGTTCCTGGACCCCCCTTAATAACACTTACTTTCCTAGCATTTGGATCCTCTATTGGGTCTTTAGGAAGTCCTCTTGTGTCCATCGATAATTCTTTCTGTTCCGTTTACACCTTTTCCGCGATCGAGGTGGCTATTAACTGAAGGAGGAGAGGTTGATTAAAATTGCGGCAAGGAACGATTTTGTTCAAATATTGACTGTACTGAGGATCAATATTATCTTTTCGGTGTATAATGCTGGAAAGCATATGATCGGTAATCACAAAACTGTTACTCAACAGCGATTCCGATAAACCTCGATGAATAAACATATTATGAGGGGTGAGATAGGGAAGTTGATCCATTTCTTTTTGAGCCATCTTGGCAAAAAATCGGTAACGTCGTTTGGATAATAAATGTCGACGATGGATTTTCCATAAATCCATTTCTAAATGCTTTCTTCTTATTTAAAAATGAGTAACGGGTTTGAAGTAATTGGGAATGCCGATAATTTCGGGACACTTCTCTTCCCCTTCTTCCATCTCTTCGACTACAGGGAGGGAAAGAGGAGTTTCGATATCCAGATCGGTCGAGAACAGAACAGATTCTTTAAATAAGATAAATTCGCGAACTAAACCTCCTATCTTGTACGAATTTTCTCCGAACGTGTACCGGTTAGAAATTTGAAGGTTTAGAATACCTAGAAAAGAAGTCGTCGTACCAAACATATTTTCAATTGAACACTGAAAAGTATTTTTTAAACCCTCTCCATTAAAGATCCGACTCTTTCGTATACACCACATATTTCTATGAATTTGAAATTTATCTTGGGCTCCTTTACAAGCAGAGCAAAACGCGGGATCGCACCGGTCCATGAAAAAACGACAATTCTCCGCAAATTTGTGTTGCGGATTCTCTTTCATGCTTTCGCCAATTTTAGTTAAAGGAGCACACAGTCGAGTCATGAAAGAAGTTCCTGTTTTATTATTCTCCCCCGGTTTCAAATACCAATAACCAGCCACGAACACATATAGCAATTTTGTAAACCAATAATGTTTCGGATGTGAACAGTATCTTTTCGAGTTCCTTTGAAAAATTGAACTTTTTGTTGACAATGTGTCTCGTACAGCGGATCGTGATTTAAAACATCTTCCCAGTCGGGACATATTAAGTTGAGAGCACCTTGACGTTCTTTTAATTCGTCGATAGCTTTCTCAAGGATGGGAGAAGAAAGAATTTTCTTGATAATCAACGAATAATCCATTCTTACTCAATAGATTTCTTTTTTTCGAACAAAGTAGAATGTAGTATCTTGGTTATTAGACTACTGGCCTTAGATGTTACCTCTTCAGCAGCACAAACTGATTTGAAGCAAAAATGGGATGACTTAAATAGATAAGCGAGAATTCATTCTAGAAAGAATTTTGCAGTCTTGTTTGATTGATGAAGTCGAGTGGAAAAAAATTTTGTGAGAGCTGGAACAAAAATATCTGGAGAGAAAAAAAAAAAAAAAAAAAAAAAAAAAAAAAAACTTTTTGTTAATTTTTATCATGTTTTTAGACATGATAAAATTAACACTACCACCCTTTTGTCTCTGAATGATGTCTTACCATTTCTAAAAATAAACTATGACTCATTCTTTTCTTGGAATTTTATTTTTAGAAATGGTGAGTCATGGTGTATTTTAGAAACATGATGCTGAGACATCATTGAAAACAAAAAAGGGGGAGTCATTAATTTTTATCATGTCTAGAAGACATGATAAAAATTAACAAATTTTTTTTTTTTTTTTTTTTTTTTTTTTTTTAATGGTTGTAAATTTTTCTGACATATTTTTTCCAGCCAGATTTTCAACCGACCTTTTCCCAATCATCATGTTTTAAAACTGGCTTACTATTGGTTTGATTAAAAATGACGTCATTGCTTCAAGAACTATATACACATAACTTTCTCGTACTCACTTCTCTATACGGAATGGGGTTCCCAGCTGACATAGCAAAAACCCTATCTCGCTTCATCTACAACTCTCGTTGATGATCTATACAAAATTGGGTAATTTTTTCCACGACTTTATACAGTTCTTGATCACGGGGATCTGTCTGCTTGTACGGCTTCACGTGAATTCTTAAATCATAGCGCTCGTCCATATTTTCATTGACGTTATCATCGACCCCAATTAAAAGAATGTCGTAATCGTACAAGACTCTGATATGTTCCGAACATTTTGAAATATTATACTTTCGGCACGACTTTTCACATTGCGTGCGGCCAAATATCCGATATGCATATCGTGCAATATCGTGCAATGAACTGTTGATCACTCGTTCGACATAATCATCCGAACCTTTACTCCACAAAATGATATCGATATTACAAAGACGTAAAAACTGGATCAGGAAATTGGTTTTGGGTCGAATTTGAAATGTTTCTCCTTCAAAGTATCCAAGCGTCTCATCCATATCTAAGACACAGACCACCACCATCTTTCTTTTTTAAAGAAAGAAGAAGAAGAGTCGATCCACCACTCATACTATTATTGAACACGTGAAAGAAATTGTTTATTATGCTCCTTCCAAATGTCCTTGGCATTTTGATTATGCCTGTTTTCTCATTTTAAATAATTTCAATCAAAGACGATTCCACTGCCTGTTTACTTCCCACTCGATGCAATGGAGATCTTACAGTGCCAGCAGCTCTTGTGACTTGCCCGAACATTTTTTCGATTTGATCCTTCTTCATCGACAATTGAGTTCGGAGTATGTGTTGCCTTTTGCAACGCATTTCCGAGAACGTTCGGGATATACAATAGGTCTCTTTGAAATGAATCCTGGACTTTATAGTGCTCGCATTCTTCAACCGGAATATTTAGCAGAAACGTTTTACACGTTCATTGTTTTCTTGTGTAGTATTTGTTATCGACTCGGAGGAACGGCTCCCGTTTTAAAATTATGTTCTTTTGTGTACACGGACCATCATCCCGTGCTCGTGGATATTGGAGCTCTGAATGTGGAAAAGAGAGAAGGCATCGGTCATCGAGAATTTTTAAACGAGAAGAAATGGCATCGGTTCTTGAAACGACGAACGACTCGAGACATTATTCGGTACGTGAAACTCATGCATCCGGATTATTTTAAGAAGAAATTTCGTGGTCAATGCATTCTCTCCGAGAAAGTCGTCTTCAACGATGTAACGCATCAACTGATTTGTAAAAGTCGACAACGCAGTCTGGCCGAGGTTTTAGATACTTTTCAAGAACTCATGCCCCATGAGCCTATTCGTCAACTCATTCGAACGTGGCTTTCTGTGAGATAAACAAGAAGAGGGATTATAAACAACTCGTCCTCGATTTATTGAAACAGAAAAAATATCCCATTTTAGTGGATTATGTGGTCATGGATATTTATTATAAAATGGTTTATAAATCAGACGGGAAAGTAAAACGATTCGACTCTCCATGTTTCGAGCTGAATCAAAGATATTTAGAAGAACCCAATCCGTATAAACTGGAATTTATCACTTCGGATGATAGTAGTAAATTGGTTATTCGACGACAAATCGATCCTAAACATTTTATTATAAATCAATATCCGGAAAAATGTTTTCGTGTTAAACTGTCCAGTCACCATCTTGCTGAATTTGATATGTTTAAATACAAGATGTTCGAAGAACAAATTTATAATTTCATAATGTACCTGAATAGTAATATTTCTGCCATTCGAGAATTTTTGAACTTAACTCACGACTAAAGTACTCGATATTTACCTCAGTCCATACGACTGTGGGTGTATAACTATGAAACGGCCAAGATCACTCATCAAGCTATGGATCCCGAATATTTTGGACCGCGTTCATCTCTTTTACTGGAAACACGCATGATTCAAGGTTTATTATCACCATGCACTTCTAAATCAGTATTATTGTCTCTTCTAGATGATTATGCTTGGAAGAATCATACCAATAAAGCCATTTTACCGTCTTATATATACGATTACGATCCTTATAATTTACATTATTCGGATCACTGGAAAGCTCTTGTCCCGCTGGCCTTTAACCCGTTAGAAAATCCCATCATTCATTAATATTCCAGTTGCAGCACATACTCATCGTCTTCACTCCCGTCACGAACAAAATTGATGTAACGTTTCGTTTGAGGATCCTTGTAGCGACAGACTTAGCGAATACCCCGACAAATAGATCCCGGCAAATTTAAATCTCGATCCATTCCTCGAGTCGGTTTTAGAATCAGACCTGATTCGTTTGTCTCAAGGGCTTTTATAAACTTTTGATCGTAGCCAACACGAGCTTTGAGTTTAGACTTTCTCTTTCTCCCTCTTTTTTTGGGTAGAAGAGCCAAGTAATGCCGAATGGGTATATCTATACTCGAAGAGCGACTTCGGGATCGATTTCGGACTCTTGTTGGACTTGGAGATCGACTTCGGACTCTTGTTGGACTTGGAGATCGTGTTCGGACTCTCGTTGGACTTCTCGATCGACTTCTAGAACGTTGACGTTGAGATCGACGCCGCATATTTGGATTTATTTCTACTTTATTACGGTTTAAGAAACGTTTTACATAGTCTTGGACACGAGGTTCTTCACTCATAGCGTCATACCAGTAATTTCCCGGAATGATTATAAATTTATCGTCTCGAAACTTTATAAACTCTTCTGGACTATAGCGGGGAAAAAATTTTTGTAAATGAGACAAGTCGAATAAAACGTGCCCCAAGGAACATGTCCCTGTTAATTCCGAACGACGCACGTTTCGATTTAATTCCTCTTCTAACACTTTTTGACAATACTCAATAGGAACTTTGGAAGGATAAGAAATTTTTTTTTTGCTTTATATATCCCAAATGACTTGTCCATAGAAATATAATCGGAAGAAAACTGAATCTCGAACGTGCTGGTGTGTATCATAGTAAGCGTGATCGTATAAATCAAACACATCTAAATGAGCCAAGGCATGTAAAGTAAAAATGAATAATAATTGCCATGTCGTTTCATTACGATAAAATCGAGTTTGATCTACATTGACCTGATTAGCATAATAGGTGTTCATATTGATCGTACCCCTGTTTTGATCTACCAGCATCTTGTTCGAAGTGGAATAGTTTAAGCAGTAATTGCGATGAATTTTAATAAACTCGAAAAGATTAAAAATAACGTAGACGGGAATTTTTCCTTCCTCGGTTTCGGTTTCATTAATATATAACTGAATAATCTCTTTGGGTCCTCCTGGCTCTTCACAATAATACATGGACATTTCGTAACGGTCCAATCGACGAATTGGATTTTCCAAGGTACGATTGAGAATCGAGACCCATCGTTCAAATATGAAATGGAATTTTTTAAAATCGATCGTGGCCCAATCATCCATGATTTTAAAGCATGCCGTAAAAGCATCTCGCCAAGTATTAATTTTAGACTGAAGAGCCGTTCGACGACAAGATCGACGTTCTTCGTGTTGATCAACTCGTCTTTCCATATCCTTATCCTTTGTTTTTTGTCCAAAGAAAAAAGATGGCTGAAATATATATATTCTTGATGATGTTTGGTCTCTTTCTATTTTTCTTTCCTACTTCTGTTATGGAATCGGATTCCATCCCCATGAACGAATCGATACCGCTTAAAGATTGCCGACGAGAAAAAGTCTGGTGTGTGGATACATGTGATTTTCTTTGCACAAACGGGGAAGAAATGCAATGTGTTCGAGGACTCTGTATGCCCAAACTGAACCCTTACCCGTGTCAAACTGAAAAGGGGGGAATGATTATTCTTACGGAAAAAAATGGATTTTATCAGTGGTCGTGTTACTGCACGGATCCAGCTTTTTACAATGGACCAGATTGTGGAGAATTGGCGAAAGATGTTTGTCAAAATGGTACATTTATCTATAGGGGGTTCAATCAGCACGAATGCATGTGTCAATTTCCACAAGTAAAGGCTATAATTCAAGGAAAACCTCAATGTGTACATAGGAATATAGCTCGGTTTTATAGGGAACCATAATGAACTGTTAGGATCAAGTCAATTAAGTTGGGTGAAAAAAAAAAAAACTTTTGGTTAATTTTTATCATGTCTTTAGACATGATAAAAATTAACTCTACCTCCCCTTTTTTGTTTGGATCAGGTCTCAACATGTTTCAAGAACAGATTTCCAAGAAAGGTATAATCAATCTTTTCTCACAAATCTATTTTTAGAAAAGGTGAGACATTATTCCCAGACAATTTTTTTAGTTTATTCATTCAACAAAACATTTCAAAATTCTTTCTAGAATAAACTCTCTCTTATCTATTTAAGTAATCTGACTTTCGCTTCAAAATCACCTGTGCTGTTGAAGGAGGTAACATCTTCCAAATTGGCTTACATATGCATTATGACAAAGACTTCAGTAAAGGTAGGAAATCTTTTGCTTTTTACCTATTTTTCATTTTGTTTGAAAGAAATTTTCTCTGACCAACTCCTTTCATGGAATATTCTTTCATAACTCTGATTCTCTGACATATTTCTTCACTCCCATTTTTTTAACTCTATCTAAGCATTTCGACTCAATCTATAAACGTTAACAGTTACTATATTTTTAAAAAATAAGCTGTTACGTTTTTGATTCCATCTCTTTTTTTGCTTCTTCTAGCATATGTTTACGATAACCTACAATTTTCATGGAACGTTTAATGATAGTATAGGAAGGATTAAAAGGTCGATACGGAAAATATTTTCGAAAGAATCTTTTTAACTTTCTTGAACAACTATCTAATCTTCGAGGGAAAAGTGGGCCGGCAATAACCCAAGCCAGAAATTCATACAAAAACCGATTACTTTGATCCCATATATTGGACGATACCAATTTTTTTTGTGCATAATGCCGTCGAAGATCTGTTTCGTTCAGAATTTTTAAAATTTCTTTTGCTTTTAAATCAGTTTCAAGAATGATGAGAATAAATAATGCCATTTCTTCATATTCATAGCACTTTATAACTATTTCTTTCAGTTTCTTTAGGTCATCTAATGTAAGAAGAGGGCCTCGACACCTTTTAATATTAGTTTGCTTCGGACGCTCCCATTTAACACTTAATAAACGATATAAAAACCATAGTTTATTCTTCACTTGATTACGCGATTTCTTTTTTTCCTCAGTCAGATACTCTTCATATTTCTGTAGTGCTCTCTTATAATGATATTTTATACCATCACCATGTTTTCGATACCAGTCATAGAATTCATTAAAATAAAATTCATAATTAGTTCGTGTTGCTTCCGAAATATTCATCCGTTTAATAATATTTTGACATTCCTCCATTGACGGACATGGTATGAATACTGTATTGTCATGCTTGTGTCTATGTTTAGGAAGAGAGTTTTCCCAACATTTCCATCGTCTCATTCGTTGGTATTCCCTCTCTTTGAATCGAACGTTTGGATCTCTTCTCCTCTCTCGTAATCTCCATCGATTTGCTTCTTTTACTCTTTCCAATGACCAATAATGTTTCATATAGGCCTTTTTCTTCCTTTTCCTTTCAGATAAAATTGTAGATTCCTCATTATTCATCTTGATTCAATCCCTTCATATTAATTATTATATATGTTATTTTTGATTCCGTCTTATATTTTTTTAATCTAATCCTTTTTTGGTATCTAAAAATTAAATTGATTAAAAAAATATAGGGGTTCTATAAACCTTTTAAATATCCTTTAACCGTAAAATACAAAGCATACTAAAGTTCTAACCCCTCTATTATTACCCCGTTTCTCGAACAAGGCACCTTGATCAAGTAATGGGGTTATGATAGAAGGGTTAGAACTTTAGTTATTTTTGTTATTTTACAAAAATTTAAGAAAAAGGTTTATACTAGAAGGTTTCAAAATTTTATTAATGATATTAAATTATTATTAATGATTTTTTGAATGGGTGCCAGGATCTGACGCTATTGATAAAGAAATAACTTAATCCATAATATATATGTCTGAAAAACAAATACTATGAAGGGGGAACATAGTTTTCCTAATGTTTATCTTGCTGTGTTTTATAAACCATGTAGATGGTCAGACAAATCACTAATGTAATGACAAATAAACAGTAAAGCTGAATAGTATGAATAAAAGGCATAAATGTCTTATAATTAGATCCAAAAACGGATCGGAGAAATGATTCATAACTCATTTTATCTTGTTCATTCCTTTCTCTCTATTTACATACAAGTTCTATCAATATCCTTAATGGATCCAAGATTCTACTTCAACTATAAAATTGACTCATCGTAAGATTTTTTTACTTGCAGATACTCGAGGCAGTTTGGTCTGTTTATTAGAATTCCAAATATATTTCCCGCATCTGTTCTAACCAATGGATTCTGGATTTACAACGAGCGGTTTTTATCAGAAGCATAAAAGACTTTCCCATCTATTCTCTAGCCATGGATTTTAGATTTTATTAGACCCCTTAGCGAATGTCAGTTCGGATACTACGCCAACTATAAAATCGGCTCATCGTAAGCTTTTCCACTTGCGGATACTTTCTCAGATGTCTATTTTCTTCTTTTTTTAATCCGACCCTCTCAAAAACAAAGGATAATGAATATTCATAAATACGCTACACTTTACAGCCAATTTCATGGCTTGCATTTAGGAGGATTCAATGTGATTCAAGATACGATTTTTTTTCCCTTAGCCCATATGCGGCTTCAACCTTCTGTGATTCGAAAACTCGTTCATTTCGATAAAGTCGTCCCGAGTCAGAAACCACTCGTTCTCGCCCTAGCCGCCTATTGTAAAATGTCGGACTTATCGTGTACCGTTTTTCTTCAACGCAATGCGTCATGGATCCTTCTTTTAGAAAACGAACGGGTCATTTTCCCCACGATCCCGAATTCATCGGAATCCTCCCACAATCTTTTCAAACTTTTCGCCACACCATTTTTTGTGAAAGATCCTAAAACGATCGAACGGTATTTACAAAATCCCGTGTTCGAAAACGTGTACCGCTCCCAAAATAATCATACAATTCTATATTTAGACGAATGGGATATACCGTATCCAGGAGGACATTACTTTGATGACGATAACGGGCCCAGATTACATTTACCAGAAGATGACGGAGGGAAAAGGTATCGTCTTTGTTTTTTGTCCAACCAGGTCCATCACGAGAACGACCTCGTCCATATTTTCATCAACGAATGGAAAGATCGACCGGACGTTTATTACGATCCTCTGAAAACGCGAACGGCTTTTCCGTCTTCCTTTATTGAATTTTTACCGTCCGTGAATCCTGAGAAACCCATCCCGTTTCCCATTGAGTACAATAAGAGTACGGCGCTCATTCAAAAACAATGGACGTATCAGAACCATCCTCAATATATTGTCCAAGATATTTTGAATACGTACGATCAGAGAAATTCGCTTGAGAAGGTCGGACTCTTGATCGAATACCCGTTTCAAATCGGGTTCGAAAATGCTACTCGATCGAATCCTAACGGGAAATGCATTGGACTCGTCATCAACGGTTCTGAACCGGAAACGATTTTATATGTTCGATCACCGTATCAGCGGTACATGGAATATCAAGCCATCCCCACGACCGTGCACTGGATTCCTATTCTTTACGAACCAGAAACCACGTATCCACTTCAACCGGTCGTACTCTGTTCGACGGTCATCGGGTTTGAATACAAAAAGGCTTTCTTATGTTTAAGTTATGTCATGCTCGAATCTCATCCGAAACAACCTGCTAATAGAAACACGGCGTGTCTTTTCCATCCCGTCACAGATGTGAGCGAATTGACGTTTCTCGAGAGTTACGAATACGATTGTCAGCATGCGCTTCACCGAGTTCGATATGCTTCCATTCCTCATGATTTATGGTGTCTGACCAAAATCGAAGAAGAAAAACCAGTTCCACTTGCTAAACCCTATGCTCATCTACCTTACCTGGTTCAATCATGGCTGGAGTTTTATCATCAGAATCGTTCCACGGATCCAGAAATCAGGTACGGCAACCTGAAACTCTTTCAATTGGCTCTAACTTTGGCTCGACATAAAATATGCTTTTCGGCCGAAACGGTCGAAACCGAAGAAGAAGAAGGTATCATTGTACCAAGAAATTCATCGTCCCCGATCGTCATTCGCCTAAGTCGGGAAGCTCGAAAATTTCTCGATATTGTCCGGTTAAGAATTGAATTTATGGAACGACCAGTTTCCTCTCCATGTGTTCTGTTTTAAAGAGAAAAAAAAAACGAAACAAATATCTGTAGATTAAGAAATGGTGATTCCCTTAGCTCAGCTAGGAACTCAACTCACAAGAAGTGCGAAAGTTATCCACTTATATACACAATTCTTGAAACGATGACGTCATCTTGAAATGTCTTGTGAATTGAGTCGGCTGGAAAAAATTTCTGAGAGCTAAAAAAAAAAAAAAAAAACTTTTTGTTAATTTTTATCATGTCTTTAAGACATGATAAAAATTAACTCTCTCTTCTTTTTGGCTGGGAAGGATGTCTCACCGTTTCGAAAAACAAACCGTGACTCATTCTTGCAATGATTGCCATGAGAAAGGATGAGTTATGATTTGTTTTTTTCAAACGGTGAGACATCCTTCCCAGACAAAAAGAAGAGAGAGTTAATTTTTATCCTGTCTTAAGACAGGATAAAAATTAACAAAAAGTTTTTTTTTTTTTTTTTTTTTTTTTTTTTTTTTTTTTTTTTTTTTTTTTTACAGAAATTTTTCTGGGCTCTCAGAAATTTTTCCTAGCCGACTCGATTGGCAAGACCTCTCAAAATTCTTTCTAGAATGGACTCTCGCTTATCTATTTAAACATTTCAAGTTTTACTTCAGATCGCTCAGGAGGGTTGAAGAAGAAGCATTTCGTCACTTGGAGATCATATTGTATTCTTTTCCATTTCGGAATTGGTCAAGATTCGATTAGGAGCAGCAATCAAGTAATCATACATCTGATTACATCGTAGCAAATAATCGACCGTGATCCAATTGAGTTGAATATTCACAATCAACACTAAAAAATAGAGTATTTCAACGCGAGTTATTTCGTACGTCATATCTCCCCGTTGAGCGAACTGGTCGGCTATCTGATCTGTTTCCGTAATGATAGTAAAAAAGTTCAATGGATCCACGACCAATTCTGTATTCCATTGAATTGTAAATGGAAGTACGAGGTTTTGTTCACTCAAAAAATACAAATAGCCGTATTTCTCTTTTTCTCGAAACAGCGTTTGAATATAGTCTTGCACCGCTTCCCGTACTTCTGGATCGCGCACCAGTTCGAGCGTGACGAGGCTCGTGAAGGGCGGAAATTTATGAAATTTGATATATTGAGGTACCACGGTATTCAGTCGAGGACGATATTTATGATGAAGAAGGTGATCGATAGGAGTCTTTAAGGATTGAAGTGTAACGATATCCATCTTTTCTTATACGAATTTCCAAATAATAAGGCCGATGATGACAAGAACGATTCCCAACAAGATTGGTTTTAGGTGCGGTATATTACCCAAAAAATCTAAAATACCACTCGTGATGGAACCCGTCACGTCTTGACTGAAATGCGTTAAAGCTTCTCCGATCGTGGGTCGACGGCATTTCAATTCTTGCGTCGGTGTACAATCGTGATATTGACAATCACATAATCGACAACACGTATCCTCTTTCTCGTTGTCGTACCCTTCACACGCATTCCATTGCTGAATAGGAAATCCCGTGCACGATTCGATCCCGTGAACAGGTTCGGGTTGACAACAACTCAATTCTTTAAGTTTACAAACCATGTCCCCTCCGTTGTAGAGAAAACAGCCCGAATTGTCCCGAATGTATTGGTTGACATATTGAGAACCGAGCGCGACGGCCGTCACCCCTCCTGCGGTCAGAAGAGCTTTCTTACTAAACACTTTATCAAAAGCTTTTTGAAGGGGTTTATTCTTCGCGACGACTTTAGCGACCTCCCCTGCTCGTTTGACAGGAATGTCGAATTGTTTAAATTGTTTAGCGACTTTGCCTCCAGACTTGTTAAAAAATCGCATGTCTCTTGACCCTTGCCGGATTTTCAGAAACCAAGACAATGAACGAATCCAATTGTATTTTTAGTAATCGAAAAATTCCTTGTGGGTCGGACAATATTTCGGCGTTTCGGAATATTCTCTGCCTGAACCATCTTCGAAATCCTTATGGATTGCAAATTTATTATCATCGAATGGAATCGGAATCGCATACCAAGGTCGTTGGACCTTTCCTGATTGTGAAGGAAAATTTCTCGTTTCCGAAAAATACTGTCATTTTACCGACGCGCGAGTTCCTGGATAAACATATCCGACCCGATTTACACGACGTCCAGTTTGACGATCTCACATTCAAACTCAACCCGTGCATCGAGCACTATATCAACCACCTGTATTCTCAAGACCCGACCGACTTGAAACGCAATAACGCCATGGATGTGTTTGATCGGCGTTTCCATTACGAACTGCTACGGAATTTAAGTGTTGGCAACACGAACGAAATTGGTTTAGGCGTGAACAATACCACGAAGATGCAAGAAGAAATGATGGTTCATTTCAAGAGCACGCTTCAGCATCGTCTTTGCGGTTTATACCACTATATTAATAATTCAAATGTAGCGACGCTCTTCGACAAGATAAAGGTATGCGACATGGCGAATGGAGGTCTCTTTGTCGACCCTAAAACGGAATTCTCTCCTTTTTACAATTTCCTGCTGGCGCATTGTTTATTCGATTTTCATAAACTACCCAATTTAGACCTCGTTCCCGAAACCGTCATTTCGAATGTCGCGTACAAGAAAGGGGTTGGGTTTTATACGTTAGAAGATATTTGTCACCCTGAACCGATTGTTGTGATGGGAGAAGAAACAGGATCTTCGTATCTCTATCAATCCAAATGCATCACGTATCCCAAAGAAACGGCTTTAAATAAACAATTGACGAGAAAGGATTTGCCCGATAATCTCATTATGAAAAATGCCATGCAGTTTTCTGATACGCGGTTCCTAACTTGCTAAATGCGAAAAGGTTTGGAGAAATAAATTGATTTGGTTGGGGGGGGTTAAAAGTCAGTACAGAAAAATTTCTATTATGTAAAAAGGAAAAAAAAAACAAAATGGTAATATACCTTGACACAGAATTTGTTTTCATCATGTAGAAGCTTGTACACAAACCACAGCATTAAACGATCTGAAATGAAACTTGAATGGCTTAAATAGATAAGTGAGAACACATTCTTGAAAAAAAAATGATGGTCTTGTTGATCGAGTCGGCTGGAAAAAATTTTTAAGATCTAAAAAAAAAAAAAAAAAAAAAAAAAAAAAAAAAAAAAAAAAACTTTTTGTTAATTTTTATCACGTCTTTAGACATGATAAAAATTAACAACCCCCTTCCCTTTTTGTCTGGGAATGTTGTCTCACACTTTCTAAAAATAGACTATAACTCATCCTTTCTAATGGCAATCATTCCAAGAATGAGTCACGGTTTATTTTTCGAAAGAGTGAGACAACATTCCCAGACAAAAAGGGGAGGGTAGTTAATTTTTATCATGTCTAAAGACATGATAAAAATTAACAAAAAGGTTTTTTTTTTTTTTTTTTTTTTTTTTTTTTTAACTTCTAATCCAGATCATCCAGATCACGACGAGACCTGAGAGCGTACGGTTTATACGCAAATTTACTAAACTTGTTCTTCATAGAACTGGCAGAAACCTCACCTAAATAGACTGGATCCTCATTGCCTTTTACATCCTCAGCCTCCTTCTTAGGCTTCTCTTTCTTGAATGGTTTGCACAGATCTGGATCGATCTTGCTTTTGATGGGAACCTGGTCTGGATCCACCTTTTCAGTTTTGATTTTCTCTTATCGAAGGTAGTGGAAATGGTTTCGTTAATAATATTTCTCGAAGAAGGTTCTAAAATATTTAACTGAAACACGGGTTTTTCGATCATATTCAGAGCATCTTCTTGAAAGAGAATCATATCTCTACAAATGCCTCCTACTCTACAATACAAAGCGTAATTTTAATATTTAAAATACCAATAAACATATCGTTATTCACAAATTCTTGGTCCAGGGTTTCTTGAAACACGTTTAAATGGGTCGTTCCATCAAACACTTTGGTTTTGCGTAAACACCATTGATTTTGAGACATCTGAGAATTCAGATCATTTCGTTGACTCATTTGCCGACACGCTTTACAGAGAGAAGGTCTACATTTTTCAATGAAGAACCGACATTGTTCTGAAATCAGCATTTGGGAATGATCGGCGGCCACGGCTTTGGTAATGTCCACCAGAGGAGGACAGAGTTTACATATGAAAGAATGGGCATTCAGATTCCTCTTATAATTAGTAGCGCAGAGAACCCAATACCCCGCTACGAGAATATTATAATGATGATTGAAATCTTTAATATTTTCAATCTGAATATAACCTTTTTCTACGGGATGCTGGAACGGGATCGCTTTAGCTTGAAAATCTTGAAACTGAGGATTGTTGGCTAGTATATTTTTCCATTCCCGGCTCACGAGGTTTAACGTTCTCGGGTTATTTTCAACGATTTCGTCAATCCCCGCTTTTAAAATCGGGTGCGCAAGAATACGATCGATTAACTCTGAATATTCCATAGTTCCCCTTTATTATTATTTTATGGACTTCTAAACATCTCGGTCTGTTTCCTCAATTCTTTCGCGTACCGGTCAATGATTTCAATCGTTTGATTCATGCAATAGGTTAAGAATTCATCTTTAATGTAGGCTGTATGCGACCCCTGCCAATCTAACCCTCCTGTCAGAGTTTGTACGTCCCATTTGATGTATTGCAATAAAACATCGGTCCATTCTTTCACAGTCATATTGGATCATATTGGATCGAATGCTTCGATCCACGAAATCCAATTTATTCAGCACGGATCTAATATATTCCTCCGACGAAAAAACGGTTTTTCCGTACACGACATCAAATCGTAATCGAAAATAGGACACGTATAATTGATAAAACAGGTCGCTGAGCATTTTGAAATCGGGCGATACGGAGGGAGAAGGGGTTGGTTCGATTTTAATGTGTTCCAATTCCTTTTGCAAGTGGGCTTTTTCGTCCAGACATCGATCTAAAGCATGTTTGGCATCTTGTAAATCCAATGATAGACCTCTTACATAGTCTTCGTCGACCGTCGATACGTGCTTTCGTTTATATTTCGAAGTATCGGACATTTCTACATCCTGCGGAGCTACGAGAGCTTTAGCCAGTTGGTTTTCTAAAGTTTGGTTTCGCGACCGAGACACTTCCAGTTGGTTTTGTAAATCTTTCACTTCCCGCTGTAATTCCTCCACTTGATCCGTAGGATACGTAATGGCCGGTACAGTAGTGGGTTCTTTCACTTCGGTGATGTGAGGACGTTCCTCCAACTGCCGTCGATATAGGTCTCGTTCCTGCTCGAAATATAAAATCACCGAATTCGCCAATTCTTCAATGGGATCCGGTATGTTCGGAAACTGGGCTCGAAGCGTGACAATTTGTTTATAAACGAGATCTTGAAATTGTCGATGCTCGTGAATCACGTTTTGGAGTTGATGGACAACGGCTTGCGGCCAATCTTCCCTCTGATCACTAGGGTCATTCTGAAGAATTGTTTTTAGAAACGTGGTCAATTTCGTTTTGGCGTAGAGGAGGTACTCATTACATTTCGTATAATTACTTTCGACTTGATCGAGTTTCTGTTTCAATTCGAAAAGTTGTTCTTTGGTTTTACGGGGCTCGACTTCACAATCGTTGCGATTCTCGACCTGTCGAGCCCATTCGATCATGCTCGACGCCAAATTATCGAATTGAACGACCGGTATTTCGGGAAAATGACCTTTCAGTTGCGCCAATTGCGTTTCGAGGGTCCTCTCTAGATTTTCTTTGAAATGGAATACTTTTTCGAGTTCCGCGAGAATCTGATCGTAATCCGTGGCCCCAAAATACGCATTCCATTTAGTCCGTATCAGAGTTACCAAATTCGTTTTCAGGACCTCCAGTTTCTTTTCCAAAGCGACGCGTTGCCGTTTTTCATGTTCTAGACTCTGCTGTAATTTTTTATGTTCTTGGCTACGATCCCGATGGAGTTGAGCTTGGATTTGTTGTAGGACCTCCTTCGCTTCGTTCTGGTTCTCAATCGATTGTTGAAGATCGTGCAATCGTTGCAAGAGGGTCGTGTCTTCCATCATGCTTTTAGAGGAAGAAGGGAGACTGTGAAGAATGGTATGAGCTAAATTGTCGGGCGTTAGCGATTGATTTAAAGCATTCCCGAGAAGTGTTAATTGGTTCAAAAGCTGGGTTTGCCAATTTTGTAAATACTGGATATACGTTTGAATTTGCTGGAAGAAAAACGTTTTCCAATCTTGGTTCGCGCCTAAAGGTTTCCAAAATGAGGGGGGAAGGATTGTCTGTAAAAACGTCATAAACTGCGTTTCGTGGAACTCCTTCATTTGTTTAGCCATTTCGTCTCGAAGAATCGTCTCGATATGAGGATATTTCTTTTGCAGCGTGTCAAGAACGCGTTGAATACCTTCCTGGAAATGTGTTTCGGACTCGATTTTCCATTTTTGCAGGAGGTCGGTTCGTTCTTTCTGACCCTGCTCCAACTGCTCTTCCAATATCCGTTTTTCGTTTTGACAAAGGGTCAATTGTCCTTTCAGTTCCTCGTTCAATTGCTGGACGTGCTGTTTTTGTTCCGATTGATATGATGTTAAAAACTGGTCGAGGGTTTCTTGTAATTGCTCTAATTTAGATCGCGACGACTCGATCATGAGCTGCTGAGAAGGAGGCGATTCGAGCGGTAAAGTTTCAATGACCGTAGTCGTAGAAGAAGGAGGAAGTTTCAGTTGCTCGATCGTTTCTTGTAAAGCCATTTGCAAAGGGCGGATTAAACTTTCCGTTCGTTGCATCCATTCTTCAAGTCCCGTTTCGTAGCGTTGGTGGAGCATTTGCCATTCGTTCATCAAACGGTTTGGAAACTCGATATTATTATTATTATTATTATTATTATTATTATTATTATTATTCAATTGTTGTTGTTGTTGTTGTTGTTCTACTATTTGCCTCTGCCATTGTATTTTTTCAGACTCGTGCGTTCGAATTTGTGTCTGTAAGGTTTCGTGATCTCGTTTCAATTGCTCCCACTGAGTTTGTAAGGTTTCGTGATTCCGTTTCAGCTGCTCCAACTCAGTCTGCAGGGTTTCTTTCTCCCATGTAAGGCGTTCCAATTGTCGTTGCAAATCCACGACAGAATGCTCTTTTCCGAATCGAGCGGTATTCACATATTGTTCTTTTTCTGCTAGAAAATAACGCATTTCGTTCCGGTGCTCTTGTTGGAGCGTCTCGATTTGTTTCTCAAAAGCTTTCCGATCCGCCTCCAATTGAGTTTCCAAAGAAGCGATTTTGTTTTCCAGGTCCTGCGATTCCATCGGAACAATCTCTTCCAAATGCAAGCACGAAATGCGAAACAAGAAATCGATGATGCTCGAACTCTTTTTATACAGTTGAGGATAGAGATGGAGTAAAGGTCGACTCAGGAGAAAAGCATCGATCACGTCGTCTCGAAGATTTTGTTTGAGACCATCGACAACATTTAAAGATATAAAAGTGGGGTCGGACTGGTATTGAATAAGACATCGAACCAGTTCTCGTAACATTCTTTTCTTTTTGCTTTTTTTTAAATCATTAAAAGGTAGGCTACTTTGTTCAAATCGAGCAACATATATTGATATTTTTCTTCGGAGCGGGACGATAACCAAATCATGACTTCTTTCAAGTAGCGACGATTCTTTCTAAAGTGGGAAACGTATATTTTAAATCCTTTTCGGGTCCATAATTCATTATTTCGGTAAAACGGTAGCCAATAATTACATTGTTCACGATTCACGTCGAGGAACGTTTCATGATGGAATGACGCAATCATGGGCGAAACATACATCACTAAAGACATATTCAAAACGACAAACCAAACACCGGTTAATTTCGTGTCATCAAAAGTAATTTCACAAGTATAAAAGTCCGATGGAATAGAATCCGTATGCAGGTAAGGTGGAAGGGAGCGTTTCCACAATTTATGAAGTTTGGCAGCCAATTGAGCACTCGCAGCCTGTCCCGTTAAATGTATGAAGTGGAGGATGAGCATGGGATGTAAATAGTGATGCCAGTTGGACCACGATTCCCAGACGTGCGTATTTCGTTTGAAAAATCGGAGGCGCATGCAATGCTCTAACTGGAAAGGTTCTCTTTTTATGTAGGTCATCATCAGATCGCTTAAGGCGCGAAAAGCCATATTGCGAGGAAGTACTTTCCAGAACAAGGAAAACGGATTGATGGTCGAACAAACAAATAAGGTATTATTTTCATAGGAGACCTTGATAAAATCTCGAGAGGGAAATAAACTTTGTAAAAACTGATCGGTCGTATCTCTAGAGACGTTAATCCAACGAGGATCCTCTTTTGTTCCATGCACGCAAAAGACTAAAGACCCACGAGGAAACGGATAATCTTTGTCTAAATTTTCTCCTTGGAAAATGAGTCGATTTTCACTGACCACGAGAATGCAAGGTGCTCGAATGAGACCCGGGCTAAAATGCTTCAAAGTATCGACATGGAAGATGGGTAGTTTGAAACGAACAGCTATAAAATAATATTGTTTATAGACATTTCCATACGCTTCCACATAATCCGAAACATTGTAGTACTTTTCATTATCCATGACAGAGCTTACTTTATCTCGCCTTCTTCCTCGAAAGGAATAAGTCTACAGAGCCAACTTACACGCTTTATATATACATGAGAGATGACGTCATTCAAGGACATAAACAAGGACGTTTATGTCTAGAAAAGTAAAAGCTGGCTGGGAAAAATTTCTCAGATAATCTGAAATGTATATTAAAAAAAAAAAAAAAAAAAAAAAAAAAAAAACTTTTTGTTAATTTTTATCATGTCTTTTAGACATGATAAAAATTAAATGTCCCCTCTTTTTGTCAGGGAAGGATGTCTCACTCTCTAAAAAATAGATCTTGACCCATTCTTTTATTGGAGTTCTATTTTTGGAAAGGATGAGTCATGTTCTATTTTCCGAAAGTGTGAGACAACATTCCCAGACAAAAGGGGAAGGTAGTTAATTTTTATCATGTCTAAAGACATGATAAAAATTAACAAATTTTTTTTTTTTTTTTAATATCTACTTTAGATTTTTTTCTGAGCTCTGGCTAGAAAGAACTCTGGTTTATCTATTTAAGACGTGCGAAACGAATTTCACTTTAAATCATTCTGTGCCATGAATTCAACATTATATAGGAACAGACTTTATGAAGGTAAAAGTGCTCAGTTTATTTATTCTTTAGAGGAGCACGTGGAGATTTTATAGGATATTTACTTACAAAGCATTGCTTGTATTTTTTTAAGAAATATTAATCAAGTTAAAGATATATAATCATGTCGCAGAACCTCCATTATTTAACAAGGATTAATTCGGTTGGAGATGCGCCCAACGATGCTTACATTTTCTACCAGATGTCGGGAGGAATCTTTTACTGTAACCGAAAAGACTACGCACAATTTTCTCGATTTTATACTCGAACGTCTGCCGAAAATCTTTTTTTAACGATGGATCTTTGCTCGACGACCCATCATTCCCTTATCCTAGATATTGATATTAAAACCGAATGCGATGCATCCCTTCCTTCATCTATGCTCTACGATTATGTAGATTCTGTTATTCTCTCAACCTTAAAATTTTACTTTTTATCCCTTAAGCATTTTACTTTTATTGTGGCTATTCGTCCAGGAGGTGGTATTCATGTCCATTTGCCGGAAATCTCGATCGCTCATGATGATTATATTCAATTCTGCAGCCAACTTCAACCCCGGTTCTATCACGAAACATCTGAATTTATTTTCCAGTTGGACATTTTAGCGAATGCGACGCTTGTGAATTCCTCCAAGCCCTATACGAATAAATACGAACCCATGCTGATTATTTATGTAGACGAACAAACCACCTGGCGTTTAGATTTGACCAATCCCAATGCTTTCAGCATGCGATTCTTAGGCATTCAATCAAAATTTAAACGTCGCAAGGATAATACCAATTCCTTTTTTCGTAAACTGCTCCACCTCCAGCCAATGGATATTCAAAAACAACTTTATGAATATATGATGCCTGTGGTGACACTGTACGATCCTTTGTATCGAGTATCGTATCCCACGCTTATTAGCAAAGATGAGGAAGCTGGACCCGACGATGAAAAAGTGGCTATATTTGTGTATAAACTAAAAACCCCGATGTATATTTACAAAGGGAAGGATTTTGGAACCGAAGGTCATCATTGGTTAAAAACGTTTTACTTTATCAAGTTTAACGGGTTTGTGATTTCAGACTTTGAATCGAATAACCGGGCTCTAAAACGATGGTACCGGGAAAGTCAAAATTCTATCGTCATCGAAAACGATGTATTTCAAACGGTGAATCAAGCGCTCAAGTTAGACAATCCTAGTTTGCATTCCGATCCCAATCCCCTTCGTACGATTATGCAGTACAATCAAGGTTACTATTTTTTACCTGTCTTTTGTGCCTTGTGTCAACATTTACGAATGTCCTCCCATACACTCGCATCCCATTTGCGTACGATATTAGAATCTCACGAACTCATAGATTCTGTGGAAAAAATCAACAGTAAAATTATAGATATTATTTCCCAAGATTTTACTCTCGACACGATCCTCTTTTGTGGTTCGAATCTCAATCCTAAAATTTACAAATTTAAAGATAAACTGGAAGCTATTATCAAAACCATGAAAGGCGTTATTTTATATTCTGTGTCTGGAGATCAACTCGTGGAACAAATTCATCGAATTCAAGAGCGATATTTTCCGATTCTCGTCATTACCATGCACAATTCCTGTAAGAAACCTCAACGCTATATGTGGAATAATATCCACGAGTACTGGCAAGAAGTGCCCCACCAGATAGAAATTCTAAACCTGATGAATGCCATCTGGTCCTCCATTCAGGCCTATGCTCGGAATCAGTTTGCCGATAAAACTAAAAACATGTGTCCTTTCACAGACATTATGAAACAGGTCAACATTAATTATGTGGTCTCGTCCATTCTGAGTCGAACCAACATTGATCGTAAAATCATTCAAATGGATCGACATAAATGGCATATTCGAACCCACGATGGGGTTCTGAATCTCTTGACGGGTCATGTAGGAGGGACGGTTCCGGAATTTTACCTATCGGATCGACGTCTGGGCATCAATTTTAGTCGACACGAGTTGATACAATTTCGTCACGATCCGGATTTGATAGCCATCTATCGTTTATTAACCGACCGGAAATTTTTTCTACAATACCTGAAAAGCTGTTTTCTCGACCTCACGGACGATTTACTGGATACGCTGCGGGAAAAAGTGCGCGAGTTTCATGACAAACTAGAAACCAACCCGCTCATTCAAAGCATGCTTCATTTTTATGTGCACATGTGTAAATATACGTGTTTCGAATACGATCTGTTCATGTACCTTTTAGATGTCCTGGCCAGTCTTCTCATTGCGACCAATTACGGTCGCAAATTTTTTATTTTGAAAGGCAACACGCGCAATGGAAAAAGTAAATTCTTTCAAATGATCTCGAAGGTCTTTGGAGGCTATAGTCATGGTATTCGAGCCGTCAATTTACAAACGACGAGTGGTCAAGGACTATCAGCCCAACCCGAACTGGCCTCTTCGTTATTTTGTTGTCGGGTAGTGACTGTTGAAGAAATGTCGGGAAAATTAAACGAAAACCTCGTGAAAGAAATCACGGGTAATTCGACCACCAGTTTTCGGAATTTGTACGAGCAAAATGTAGGAGCGATTCCCAGTGCCAAACTCATGGCTTCTACCAATACGTTCCCAGTGTGTACGGCCACAGAGGCGTTTAATGATCGCGTGATAGCAATTCATGTTGACGCCGTGTTTACGAAAAATGCTCCATCCCTCACCTCAGAACAAGTGATACAGGATCAATATTTACTCGAAACCAAAGATTCTATCGTCGAAGATTCCTATAAAGGTTTCTTTTTAATGATTTATCTGCATCTGGCCCACAATATTAACATGGAGGACGGCATGATCCGTTACCGTTCCGAACCTGAAATATTAGTAGAATTCAAAAAAGAATTTCTATCTTCGACCGATATTTTTACACAATTCAAACAGTATGCCGATGTACAAATCATTCCCGGTTCTGTTACGACCTTTAACGAACTGAAATCGGCCATTCGACAATTTTTGAAAACGATGCGCGATACCTCCATCCACGAAACGTAACTCATTATGCGTTTCAATGATGAATTTGGACATTTGAAACGGACCGAAATGGATTTCAGTTCCTTTTCAGCCGAAAATAATATTTCCTCTTCTTTGGATATAGTAGAACCCCTTCAGTTTGAAAATGCCGAATTGAATTCGTCTCTCAAACGAAAGCATGACGACGAAGAGGGAGAACACTCAACCACGAAACATTTAAAAGTGGACGATGAACCCATTGATCTGCCTCAGCATAAAAGACAAGTTATTTATTACGATAATGTTATCATCAAAAATCTGAAAAAAGACAAGAATTACTAACCTTTTTACATATGCATGAGGTAGGTTCCCAACATTTCATTGTGTAATGACTTGGAAAAAACAAAAGTTGACTGAAGAAAGCCAGATTTCAAGATGTTTCTTCTTCAAAAACACAGAATCATGTGAAGTGAAACTCGCAGTGCTGAAATATATAAGTGAGAGTCCATTCTTAAAACATGGTGATGTCCGGTCGATCGAGTCGGGTTGGAAAAATTTCTAACAGCTGAGAAAAAATTCTAAAGATTAAAAAAAAAAAAAAAAAAAAAAAAAATACCCCCCTTTTAGTCTGAAAATTGATGTCTTCAATTTTTCAAAAATTGAAGACATCAATTTCGGAAGAAAAGGGGGATATTTTTTTTTTTTTTTTTTTTTTTTTTTTTATAGAATTTTTTCTCAGCCAGCTTCGAGTCATTCTTTCCCTTCTCACTGACTATATATAAGAACGTTGTTCTTACAGTCCTGGTATTGACATTAACGTAGCTGCTAGAATAAAAGCCATTGTAGGTATTTCAGCTAAGCACAAACAGAGGCATGGAAACAACTTTTTAAGAATTTCTTCAACGGGTACCGTGGATTAATAAACGCAGTTTCCTGCAGCATCGCATGTGCGTTTATAATGTTCTGAGAGAAGATACTTGTACTGTTCAAAATAATTCCAGGGAATGAGGACTTTTCCACTACATGTTTTAGCAAAGTAGATTTCACCTTGGGCATCTTTCAGGACGTAAGGTTCTTCATTTTTCACTAAATAATATTCGTTCCCTCGGAAATCCACCGGGTATCGTTCTTTTCCGTCCGCGTATTTGGCCAGAACGAATTCGTTTTGAATTTGAATAACGAGGGATTTTTTACGTTGTAGAGGATATTTTTCATTTCCTTTGCGATCTTTGGCATAATATGGAAGGCCGTCTCGGGTTTTAGCGAAAGGATCACCTTTGTCGGGATAGATTTCCCCCTTTTGGGAGTGAATGGCATACCTTTCATGACCATATTCACTTTTCACAAAGACTGGATCTTTTTTTCGATATTTGTAATATTCGCTACCATATCGATTCGGATAAAATTCCATTATATTGCTTTATATTTTCAAAAATAAATTTCTCGTCTAATGATTTTATTTTTACTTTTCTTCGTGAGCATGTTTAGCTAATAAATATTGATGATATTTATTGCCGTGCATTAAATAATCCATTGTGATCCAAGTATATTTCGGATTCGCGAGTAGTGCGTAAAAATATAAGAGATAGATGCAAGTGATATGGTAATGAGCAGAATCTTTAGGAAAAAACTGACTGGCCATTTTGCGAATAGGGTCTAAGACTTCTTCATTCGATAAAATAAATTCTTCATCATTCCATTCCAGGGCATTAAACAGGGGCTGCTGATCGATTAAAAGATATAGGTGTCCATATTGCGACATATTATCTAACACGTGACGGATATGAGCAACGGCCTGTGATTGAAAATCTCGAACGAGTCGAGGCGTAATCTCAAAAAATAGATTCAGAAACCGGTACGTCGCTTGATAGTTTTCAAGTTGAGGATTTTGCCCAATCACGAATCGGATGAGTCGATCAATCGGTAATTGAATAGTTTTCAAAACAGAAATATCGTAATACTCTGCCATGCTTGTTTAATCCTTCGAACCGAAGAAGAAGAAAAAAAAATTAAATTAAATTTAAAAAAAAATGAATCATTCAACCTTTCTTCCATGGCGAATCACCGAACGGTTCAATCGACAAATAGGTCCCTCCTTTCGATATATTGTTCTTATTTCCCATACTGCCACGTTTAATTTGGAAAGAGATTTAAAATCGACCTTGGGTCTTCAATCTTGGTCCTTAATACAATTTCTACAAAAGTTTCGTCAACATCGAGTGGGTATAGAATATATAACTCTGTTCACTCGCAAGGATAAGATACGTCTAGGACCTATTGCAGTACAAGTATCAGAGCGGATTTGTTTCCAACAATTAAAGAAAAAATATGGAACTCAATCCATCCACTTAGTTGGAGCCACCTATCTAAAAGGCAAATTGAGAGATTTTCATGTGATAACCGTAGAGGATTTTAGATTCAATGTTTTCCTGAAACAAGATGACCGATAAAAATAAAACATGGAATCCTATATCGTTCTCAATTTCGAAGGTTTCGAATTGAATGGTGATCCTCTCGCCAAAGAACTTAATCTTTCTTATAATGATGACTTTTCCGACTATATTATTAAAGAAGTGGCTTATATCACCCATGATCGTTCCCAAGGCATTATCTACGTGGAACCACCCATACCGTGGTCTGAATTATCCTATTCCGCCAAACAAAGTGTATCGAGTGTTCATTTACCGTTAGCGGATATAACGCATGGCTTTTCATGGAATGAGGGTCATTTGCCGTACGATCAATTAAAACCGTTTCTCGTAGCTCTAACGGCAGGATATAAAAACATTTACTGCCCTCATTATTGGAAAATTAATGTTTTGTACCAGATACTGGCCCGTCCTATTTATTTCAATTTCGTCTCCAAGAACAAGGAGGCGTTTCATACCGCGCCCATACCAATGAACTATGAATATTCATCGTTTTGTCCGAAACATATAGGTCGGACCAAATATTGTGCTTTCCAAGAAGCTTTGTTTTATTTTCATCGCCTTCAAGAGTACAAGAAAGAAACCTTTCCGTTTGTCATTCATAAATCTTTAGAAAAAAATTTAAAAGAAAGAGACTTACCTCCAACATTATCCAACACGTTATAGAATACTTTTTTTTCCTTCCCCATGAATGAGTCAACTAGGATCTAGGTGGGTCCCTCTTCAACAGCACGTACACATTTGAAGCAAAACTCGAAATGCTTAAATAGATAAGAAAGAGTTCATTCCTAAAAAAAAATGGTGATGACTTGTGAATCCAGTCGGCTGGAAAAAATTTCTCAGAGCTATTAAAAAAAAAAAAAACTTTTTGTTAATTTTGTTTTCAATGATGTCTCACCATGTTTCTAAAAATACACCATGACTCATTTATTTCTTGGAATTTTATTTTTAGAAAGGATGAGTCATGGTCTAATTTTCGAAAGGGTGAGACATCATTCCTAGACAAAAAGAGTAGATAGTTAATTTTTATCATGTCTAGAAGACATAATAAAAATTAACAAAAAGTTTTTTTTTTTTTTTTTTTTTTTTTTTTTTTTTCAGCTCTGAAAAATTTTTTCCAACCGACTGGATTGACAAGACATCCCAATCTTTTTAAGAATGGATTGTTTCAGATATTTTTCTTTCTCTCACGACTTTAGTTTTTAAACAGTATATTAATGCAGATTAGGAACGCAAGTATGGCCAAGATACCTATCATAGAAAGAATGATTTTAGTCCAGTTGGTGGTGGATTGATGATTATTTTCGTCAGACTGTATCGGGTTGGCATATATTTTCTTCTTTCTTTTCTTCTTTTTCTCTTCCTCTTCCACTGGATCTTCCTGTC
This sequence comes from Stegodyphus dumicola, assembly GCF_044657685.1. Lineage (NCBI taxonomy): Eukaryota > Metazoa > Arthropoda > Arachnida > Araneae > Eresidae > Stegodyphus > Stegodyphus dumicola. The sequence continues at coordinate 79,380,303 of NC_140769.1, read as the reverse complement.
CTGGAAGACCGCTTTCCACTTTCTCGACTACTTTACCCTCCGAGTTATTATATATAACTTTATAGGGTTGGAACCCGTGTCGAGAAGCGCGTTTAGATCTCAAATTGGTCAAATAATCCATCGGTTTCGAATGCGATCGGTACAAGTAGCCTATCAAATTTTCGGGTTCAATTCTAGGGTCTCGTATAAACGCAGGCGTCCAGGGCTTATCATTTAAATTGGGAACAATGATGATTTGATCACACGTGATGGGGTATCCACTCGCAAAGATTTGTTCCTCACTCACTTTCTTGAACTGAACAATGTACTCGTTATTGTATCGATCGACCGGGTAGTAATATTCACCCAATTTATTTTGAGCGTACCGGTTTCCTAAAGGTTTTTGGGTAATGCGCTTATCGGCATGAATAATTTCCGGATAGATTTCATTATTGTCTGCATCTTTGGCGTATCGTTTCACGGCCGGATCTTTCATCAATTGATCGTACGATCCTTTGTCCGTCACTAAATATCGTTCGTTGCCGTGTTGATCGACCGGGTAATTAATGACCCCGTTCTTATCATGAGCATAAAAGAATTCTTTCAACCTCGTCATGGCAAATTGACCGCTGTCCGGGTAAATTTCGCCTCCATCCGCTTTCCGCGCATACACTTGGTTCTGATCGGTATCTCTTCCAAAGATGACTTGCTGAGTGAAAGGGTGAAGGATTTGATAAAATTCATCGCCTGTAGCATTTTTAGGATAGATGGGTTTACCCTGAGAATTGATAGGATAGAACGGAATACCGTTTTTATCGAGGGCGTAAGACATGTATTCGGGCTTGTGTTCCGTATCGTCAGCGAACAAGGGATATTTTTCATTTCCTGTCTCATCTTTAGCATAATAATACCGCCCGTCGGCATCTCGAGCAATCATGTCGTTCCCAAACAAATCTTTGGGATACATCTCGGCCCCGGAATGCTCTTTGGCATAAATTTCTCGACCCTGGTACTTTAGAAAGACGGGCAAGTTATTGATTTTTCCATAATACTCCTCAAATTTTTTTTCTCCACCGATATACACGGGTTTTTTAGCATAATGGGGAACTTTATATTTGTCTAGGGCATACAGTAGACTGGGATCGTCAGTGGTAATATATGTTTCAAATTCCCTTCGATCCTTTCTATATCGTTGATTTCCAAGATTGTCGACTGCATAATACTCATCTTTTGCCATCGAAGATCCTTTGGTAATCGTTTTGCTTTATTCGTCATTGTCGTCGTGGTAAATTCTCGGATAATATTCGTCCAAGTTTTCATCTTTCGCATAAATGCCTCCTCCTAAAGCATCTAAGGCCGGTTCGTCCCTATTTCCAATTCGAATATACGTTTCGAGACCGTTGAGTTGCTTGGGATAGTATTCGTCCCCACTCGCTCTCTTCGCATAATAAGGGGTTCCATCGATGTTCCTAGCCGGCATTTCATTGTGCAAACGATCTCGAGCGTAAATTTCATCGTTGAATTCGTTTACGGGATAATATTCGTCTAGCGTATTGTTTCGGAAATACATTTCGTCTTGATCCGGAGAGAGTTCAAACAGCGGTCGTTTTGTGACGAGATTAAACGGGTATTGGAATTTATTGTTCTCTAAGGGAATATAGATCCGTTGACCGTTGGAATCGAGAGGGGCATATTCGATGGGGAATTGATTGACATCGAGTTTTCGAGCATAGTAAGGCTTTTGATGCTCGTCTTTGGCAAAATAGGGTCGATGGTGCTCGTCTAAAGCATAGATTTGTTCTTTGGTCTGAGGATTTTCCGGATACCATTCTTTTCCTCCGTAGAACAGATACACCATTTTTCCGTTTTCCATGGGAAACATGGGTTCCCCATCACTATCAAATCCATACACGGGACGGTTTTGGGCGTCGACGGGTAAAATAGAACGGTTCAGATGATCGACGGCATAGACAGGGGTTATTTTACCGGTGATGGGAGAGATTTGTTTTGCAAACACAATATTTCCATCGGGATCCAGCATATAAAATTCATCTCCTTGTCGATTCTTAGCATAAATCTCATTTCCGTCAGCCAATTTGGCATAGCGCTTATCTGATTTCATTCGATCGGGGTAGTATTCTTCGTAATTCAGGAGATCTCGCCTATGCCGACGAATTATTTCCTCATCCACGTCCATGGGAATATTGCCTACATTATCATTATTAGGAGGATTGTCATGGATTGGAGGAGGATGGTTAGATGGATTGCTTGGAGGGTGATTGTTAAGGGGGTTGTCAACGACTGGGTCTCCTACATGATTAGGAGGAGCTGCTTCCATTCGAAGCAATTTTCGTTCCGCTTTATCAGATTTGGATTTATCCCTTCGAACCATTTTTTAATTAATATGAGTTACTTTATTATTATCTCACCTCTTCTGACTCAGAACAAAGAAAACAAAAATATGGTATCGATCCTCTTATGGATTTTATTATTTCTCTTTATCCACCATCCCGTTTATAATGCTTACGAGAATATTACGTATCGGACCCTTTATTACGAGACATTAGGTCAAGAATAGAGAAGAAGAAAAAAACAAATGGATTCCTTAACATTAGGAACGCTTTTAGTCGCTGGAGCGTATACGTCCTTCGTGATCCTGTTTTGTCTCATTTTAACACAAAGCTGGTTCTTTCTCCTTTTCCTCCTCATCAACGGACTCATTTTTCTCTTTCTGGCTTTTGGATACATTCGCAAGCTGACGATTTTTACAACTTTCGGAGAATTGCTCGGCAGTTTGGTGCAAAATAAAGACGTGGGAGATTGGTATTGCCGTTTTCGTCAATGGTGGTCGAAGTAAAGAGAATGGATGCTCAACGTTTAAAACGAACTTATTTAGAAGATGAACCGATCGTTTCGAACGAACTCCAAGAAAGCCAGGCTCGTGTTTCACCGTTCGTGGCTCATAAAATTCATGAACTTTTACACTTCAAAACCCCTTCTTCTCCACCTCCTCCTCCGGGTATCGACGTCACCCACTTTACGACCGCTTTCCGAGAAGAAGAGCCCCAACAACGATTAGATGAAGTCGTCGTCACCTATTTATTATTCATGGCCAATTTAATGAACCAAGATAAATGGGGACGGACGTTTCTACGACCTGGAGCTTGGGTAGGCGAATACAGTTGGATTCAACTCTTTAAATTGACCACGTACTGCGTTTTAACGCTCCTGTACCGTATTCGATGGAAGAGCGAATACTTTTTCTTTTTAGACGAAGCGGTGATTGAATTACTCCAGGGAAAAAGTCAGGCGATTCGAGACTTGATGACCCGGATCGGCATTTCCGTATCCCCACAACCTTTTTCAGCCGAAGATTATTTTCATCACATCAATTACCACAACACGTTGGTCTTTGGTCCTTATTACTGGCGGCTTTTACATTGGATGGCCGAAGCGTTTTCAGTTCAGGACGAGCAGGACGAGGATATTCGTCTCGCGAAAACTCTTTGGAGAGACTTTGTGACAGAATCTTTATATCGAACTCTCCGATGCGGGATTTGTGTGTATCATTACTTATCCAAACTCAAAACGTATAAAGAACGGTTTTTAGGCGAACACTTTGCCCACGTCTGGTTTCAATTTCATAATGAAGTGAATGCCAGTCTTCAAAAGCCACCTTATCCTGAATCGGAATTCCAGAAAGATCAAGAATATATGCGAGCTGCGTTAAAAAATAAAGAATAAGAAGCATGGGATCTTTTCTGACTCGTCTCGGGAATCAAGTATGCGGAACAACCAGCATGGGTTCCATTCAAGATCTTTTCAAGAAATGTCAAGATGCACCCGTGACCGTTGAATTAGGTAATTTAGGAAGGCATCCTTCCCTCTTATCCTATCATTTGGAAACCCTTTTTGTTCGACATCATAAAACGGTCCATATTCTTCTCGACGCTTCCAACGATTGGTTCGTCAGCGGGTTAGATCCGTCTTACGAATGCTACGGCACGCATTGCGATCTTCTCATCTGGATCGAACCGAATTTTGGAGACTCGGTGGTCAAACCAGCCTATGCCGATCGTCTCATTGTTTTCACGAGCCATCTTCATCTCAATTTATCTAATTGTCAGTTACTGAATTATCATTTAGGCGATCCCTACGACCTTCCTTCCAGTACCATGAAACCGTGGATCGAAGATGAGGCTGAAATATATCCACACAATGAAGTGCTGTACCCAAGGAAATATCAAACTGGGAGATGGTGGAAGCAAGTCGAAAATGAAATGGATGTTGTCTTTCATTTGAAACTGTGTCGGACAGCTCAAGAATGCTATCTCAGCATGTTAAACGCTCTCGAGATTATTGGAAAGTATCGTCCCAAAACCTGGCGATTCCTTCTTTCCGAATATATGAAAAAGTCATTGGCTTTAAATCTTCGGATGGGATTAAAGAAATGGGATGAATATCAGTCCCAATCCATTCCATCGGTTCGAGTCCAATCCCTACATCCGTCATCGGCTAATTTACTCAAACCCATCTATGGTCTCGATTCCTTTTTCCAGTCTCAATTAGTTTCCTCACTCTGGTTTTCTTCCTCAGGTTCGATTGATTCTGTTTCCTCCTCCTCTTCCTCCTCAGAAGTTTCCCAAGGTCCCAATAATTCATACATGAGTAAATCATCTAAATCAGCCCCATCGTCTGAAAACCTGATGTGGTTTTCATAATCGTAAATTACATCATATAAAAAAGAACGTCGCAAAGGGAGAAACATAGAAATTAATTTCTGCAGGGCATCTTCAAACGGTTCTCGGCAGACAGGACACGTCAATGCTTTTTCTCTCCAAATGTCAATACATTTCGTGTGGAACTGATGTTGACACGTTAAAGTAGAAATGGTTTCTACATCTTCGGCAATGAGTTCGTCTAAGCAAATTGGACAACATTCGGCCATTTTATTTCTACTGTTTCTTCTTATTATTATAAATATTTTTTTTGATTCAAAAACCTATTAAAAAGATTATAAATAAGTAAGAATTCTTCATTATACCAAAAATAAAAGAAGCATCATGTCTCCCTCAAAAACTAGTAAATTAGTCTACTCTATTTATGAAAATCAATATGAAACTTGGTGTTTACAAATGCATAAAGATCTAAATCATACCGAAACACTTCAAGAATATCACCAATATCTTATCGATCAAAAACAACGTTCCGCGAAATATATTTCAAATGCTTTAAATGCTATTCGACGAAAATGGTTCTTACCTTCTGCAGATGAGGTGGTGGTCAAGAAACCTCGTCGTCGAAAACACCAACGTTTTACAGCAGAGCAGATGAATCAAATCCGTAATCACTGTCTCTCCAATTATGAAACAGATGAACTGTCGCTGATAGTCTTATTACTGTTAGAAACGGAATTGAGGATGATTCACATCTTGGGCTATCTAAACGATGATCCAGAGAAACGAAAAGCGTTTGCGTCTAAATCTTTAGAAGTCTATAAGGATCCAAATCAGATAAAGTTATTCCAGTTTCTTTTCAATGCTCCTCCATCCAAACTATTTGGAAAAAATCATTACCAGTATTTATTTAATCTAAAGCGACGATTGAAGAAACAGTATAACATCAAAGGGGCTTCCTTCGAAATGCTGAAGCGGTCTCGATATCTCGTGAAAGCAAAGGCGAAAACGAATGAATCAGAACCCAGTGAGTGAAACTTATATATCGACTTATATATCGTTATCAACATCTCCAAAAAAAAGAAAGTAAAACCGACCGACTGTTGGAAAATATTTCTCAAAAAAATCTAATGTGGTATTAAAAAAAAAAAAAAGAAAAAAAAAAAAAGAAACTTTTTGTTAATTTTTATCGTGTCTTAGACATGATAAAAATTAACTCTACCTTCCTTTTTGTTTGGAATGATGTCAACATGTTGTCTAGACATGTTTCTAAGTATAAATTTCCAAGAAAAGCATGATTCATTCTTAGAAATCTATTTTTAGAAAAGGTGACATCATTCAAAATAAAAAAGAAGGTACAGTTAATTTTTTATCATGTCTAAAAGACATGATAAAAATTAACAAAAAGTTTTTTTTTTTTTTTTTTTTTTTTTTTTTACTATCAAATTTTTTTGAGAAATATTTTTCAACAGTCGGTCGGTTTTACTTTTCCATTTGGAAATAGATCTGTTGATATAACGATGTATAGGAGATGGATCTGTTGATAACAAAAATATTATACACCAGTCGTGAGTCTTACTTTTCCATTTTTGCGTACTGTATTTATTTTTATTTTAAGAATCATCTAATTCCTTCTACTTCGTCTTTGTCGTCTCATTTCTCTCCAAAATGCATTCGGTCGACCAAAATAAGGATTGACTTCCCGTTCTTCATCATCTGAGGTAGGTGAACTTTGTCTAGGTGTATCCATATAAGCATAATCTCCCAACCAACTAAATCTTCTCTTCTCTGTCTTCTGGGTCTCGTCTGACTGGTACTAGGCCCTGAGAAAATGAGACCATGGCCTCCCAGATCGACTAATTCTTCTTCGGGTCTTCGTCTTCGTCGTTGCCTTGGCGGTTCTTCCACCTCTGGTTCTTCCTCCTCCTCCTCTTCATCCGAATCTATTCTTAAATGTTCCATTTGCAATGTTCCGCTGGTGAAATACAGCATATCATCCTGGCTGATACGAGTCCGACAGGTCGGGCATTTCTTTTTACCATACTCTCGAATCCATTTCTTTATACATTTAATATGAAAGGAATGCTCACAATCGAGATTGTAGACTTTATGGCGTTTCGTTTCTTTGAAGGCCTTCAGGCAAATTCCACAGATTTCTTCCTCTGCGTCTGCCATTTTTCCCAATGATTTACTTGATTATGACATATCCATCTCTTCGCCGTCTTCGTTTCTTCTTCCTCCTCCTCCTCCTTGACATATTTCTTGAGAGAGGAAACTTGAGATTCCTTCGTCGCTACATTGAGTAACATTCTCAATTCTTTTTCCATATACCCGTCGGAACATAAGAACAGTTTCACCATTTTCATCGTCCAGAAAATTTCTTCGTCGGATTTTTCAAATTCGCGTATTTTCAAGGCCACTTTCTGTACAAGACGGTAAAATTTCTTACCTGTCGCGATCGAACCTTTCACTAATCCTTTACCTTTGAGCTTTGAAATAATAAACCCGGTCCCGAAAAGATATCCGAGGTACTCATCAATTTGGGTGGCTTTTTTCGTCGTCTCTTCGTCTTCTTTCGGAACAAACAGGACGTAGGGGAAATTTTGTTTGAACGCAAACTGCTTTATTCGATCATCCGCTTTTCCTAGGAACACTTTCGCTAAAAAGGTTTCGATTCGACTCATTTTTTCAATAAATTCTAGTGATAAGGCATCGCACGTGCCGCCTTGTTGAATCTCTCGAAGGAGGTAGTAGAATTCTGTATTCCGATGGTACGTAATTTGAGAAGTGACCAGTTTTCGCAATTGCTGGGTCAAGAACGATTCTTTGAAGAAGAAGGGGCGACGACAAATGCGAACTCCAAACTCAAACACGAAATTCGCCACCACGTTGAGTTCGTTCCAGCATAAATTGCAATAAATCATGACGTGCACAAGATCAAATAGGGTCGTGTAAGGAGAATAACGAGCCCGAATTTGATTCGAGGCTTTCATTTCCAAACATAATTGATAAGCGGGATCCTTTTCAACATCCTTGGAAGTAGGAGGTAGAAGGAACGAAGCATCGTCGCCGTCACATATTTTTACGTAGGGAGCTATGACTTTGTGATAATAACTTAAGAAGTTGAAAGGTTGGTCCTCGTCTTGATGGACATTTTCCATGAGCGATTTCATGTTGGTGAAAAGAGCGTGCAGAGCCGCTTTATCGACTTGGGAGTGATTCTCTTCGTTGGCGATTTTTTCAATATGCTGGGCGTATTCGTCCATGTATTCGATCATGAACCGTTCGAGCGATTCATACGATTCAAAAGGTTCGGCTTGGGATCGAAAAGGGGCATTCACGCATTGTAATAATCTAATCCCGTTTAATAAAATACGTAACGTGACGGAAACATTACGGATCGGTAAAATACCAGGAATCCCTATGAGAGGAAATGTGCAGGGTACGTTCAAATCTCCCGTCCAATTCGCATATTCTCGAGCTAGACGAGCCGATAAGAACGGATCACTGTCATCAGGAAAGGACGCTTGTAAAATAAAAGCATACGCATCTTGAATTTGATCACATTCCGTGCACTGCAATTGACCATTGACACCTGCTACGATTTTATCGGGACCGTGACACGTTGAAATGAAATCAAGGAACATGGTAACCAAGATCCTACTTGTATTATTCTTATTCTTATCATGCCGTATACACCTATTGAAATAAGACGGGAAATTCGTCGTTCGTATTATGAACGAGGGCAAACGGTTCGTCAAATTGCTCGACACTTGAATGTCGCTCCTTCCACAGTTCAATATTGGATCTCCCGCTCCTCGGAAAATGAGAACTATCAAACCAAACACAAATCCGGCCGACCTCGAGCCACGACCCAAGAAATGGATCAACGTATTTTTGAAATGTCGACGGGTGATCCTTTTTTACCCGCGACGGATATTGGTCGTCGATTACAAGTGCCTTGCACCGCTCAAACGGTTCGTCGACGATTAAAAGAAAAAGGATTAGTGTCGCGCATCCCCGTCCGAAAAGATTATTTGCGGGAGATTCATCGTCAACGACGCTACGACTTTGCTTCTCAGCGTGCGGAATGGACGGTCGATGATTGGTCCCGGATTATATTTTCCGATGAGAAAGTATTCAGTTCGATCGGGTACGGTCCTATTCGCGTATGGCGGCCTCGACAGGTCCTGCGTTATCAAGACGAACGTTATTTTTCTTCTGCGTTAGAAGGCCGTCAACGTTCCGGTCGTTTTAATCTCAGTGTCTGGATGTGCATGAGCGGAAAATTTCCCAACCAAATCCGTCGAATCGGGATCCAGCATTTAAATGCCGACTATTACCTCTCTAATATTTTAGAGCCGGTGCTGGTGCTTCTCGATCATAGTCAACCTCCCGATGTTTCTTTAAACCCTTTGATCACCGAACACCGTCTCTTGTTTATGCACGATCTCTCTCCGATCCATACGAGTTTACGCGTCACACAATGGATTCGAGAACATGAAATTCCTATGGTCGAAGACTGGCCTCCTAAAGGAGCCGATCTGAATCCCGTCGAAAATGTTTGGGCGGAATTAGAACGTCGATTAGCGAATCGGGTAGCTCGAAACCGATTGGAATTATGGGACTTGGTCCGCGATGCTTTTTATAGTTTGGAAGAAACTTATTTTGAAACATTAATCGCGTCCATGCCTCGACGAATTGCATCTGTCATAGAACACAGAGGAGGTTGGACAAAATACTAATCATCATCTATAAAAAAAGACACTTCATTTGGTTCTTCAATGAATATATTTATTGACACCATATTTCACTATTTGTTGCAGGGCGATCATAGCCATAAATCGATGACAATATTTCGTTCCACAATACTCACATTGCTGTGGACGATGAGAAGGTTTATAGCTTACTGTCCATACAGATTCAACACGGAGCAATTGATAAATTTTTTCGACAATGTTCATTCGCGACATACAGTCTTTGAATATGAAGTTTTCGCTGATCCCCATTCAATTGCTGAATCCATTTGGTATGCGGTCGATACGTTTTCATGTCTCTAGAGGCAAACCGGACACTGTTTGTCAGAGTGTATCCATCAGACGTGATGGCCAGCACACCTATGACACTCGGATGAATTTCAGTTCGATATTTCTTTTTTTTTTAGTAGAAGAAGTAGAATGAGATGAGGAGGGAAGATCTTCTTCGATTGTAGAACGCATGCGTGGTGGAGAGGATTGGTCCATTATTTCTGAATAATGAGAGGAAGAAGACGAAATGGGCGATAACGGCGGATTAAAATTCAGAGAAGGAGTATCACGAATTGGATTAGGTTTCTTCTTTTTGATCCTACGGCGGACAGGTGGAGGAGAAGGAGTTGGCGATATATCAGACCACGACGTGATATACTCATTCTCCGAAGAAACACATTCATATAAAGGCGAAGAACGTTGCAAGTCCAAACAGGGTTCATCATCGTCTTCACACGTCATGATTAAGTCTCCCGTAGCCATCTGTTCTCGACCTATCTGCTCAAGAAAATGAGCCGCGATTCCTTCTGCAATCGTTTATATAGAGAAAGAGTGAGAGGGGGGAATGAAAGTAGGTAGGAGTAAAAAAGATAAGTTGTTGGGAAAAATATTTCTCTCAGAAAAATTTTCAACCTTAAAAAAAAAAAAAAAAAAAAAAAAAAACAAACTTTTTGTTAATTTTTATCATGTCTTTAGACATGATAAAAATTAACTATACCCTCTTTTTCAAATGATGTTGATAACCTGTTGTCTCGATATGCTTCTAAAAATAGAACATGACTCATTTCTTTCTTGGAAATTTATTTTTAGAAACATATTCGAAAGGATGAGACATCATTCTCAGACAAAAAGAAGAGAGAGTTAATTTTTATCATGTCTTAAGACATGATAAAAATTAACCAAAAAAATTTTTTTTTTTTTTTTTTTTTTTTTTTTTTTTTTTTAGGTTTATACATTTTTTCTTGGCTCTCAGAAATTTTTCCCAGCCAACTCGATGGACAAAACTATCCAATTTTTTAAGAACGGACTATCGCTCATCTATTTAAGCATTCCGAGTTTCGCTTTAGTTCAATCCGTGTTTCCTTTTAGAATGAGTGTGTGCTCTCCAACATGGTTCTACCCTCTCTTCTCAAGAACCCCGTCCAGTGAAGAATTTAAGGATATCTCCTACCTATCTATCAAAGAAGCTACGCGTAAATTTAATAGAGTTGAATTCAATATGAGTTTTTCTAACATTTTTCATCAATGGATATTCACAAAATTAATAATAAACGCGGAACCACCCTTTTTTATGAACACAGATTAACGAAAAGAAATGCTTTACATTTCGCTATTTTGTTCTCAATGGATGATATCGTTCGGCAACTGATTCTTCTTGGATGCGACATGAACAAACATGATATTTTTGGATTTACCCCTTTACACTATGCCTGTCAATTACGATGCAAACTCATCGTGGATATGTTGTTGCTTGCTGGTGCAAATGTCTGGTGTTGCGATCCCAAAACAGTTTTAGAACACTGGCGAAAAATGGAAAATTGGAAGAGGAAAATATGCGGTTACTCAATTATGCTGTTGAACCACGTATTCTTAGTCTGGAAAATTTATGTTACATAACTATTAGAAAACATATGATGCATGTCAAAAGGAATGCTCATCATCTCGGATTACCTGACTTAATGGTAAGACGTCTCACCCTCGAAGAATGGTAATAATATTCTTTAAAATAAGATCCTTTAGCCACCCCGCATTTCCCACTTGAAGAATCCATTCTATCCATTCTTTTTTTAAATGTCTCGGGATGTCATCTGACGCATTCTCTCCGCCAAAAAAAAAACGAGTTTCTCCCACCTACCCCACAAAAAAGAAGAAGAGGAAATTTCCCATGAGTCTTTTCGAGAACCCTCCTCCCCCTCTCTCTTCCTATATATAAAAGAAACCGAGAGAAAAGTTGTCTTTTCTTTTTTTTCCATCTCGTCCTCAGGAGAGAGAGAGAGAGAAAACCAAACGCCATAGAGTGGTTACGGCGAGAGTCTTTTTCCCTCGCGATTCGTTTCCGTTTCGCCAAGACAATTCCCCTCACGTTTTACTTGGGGTCGGGCACGCTCTATTTTCGAGGATCGGAACTCGTAACTTGCCTTTCCCAGCAAGGGACTTGGATGAGTCCGAAAAGTCAACGGACCCTTCAGCAATGGATCTCTCGAGCCCCTTTTCGCCCTTACCGATCCTTAACGACGGATCTCTGGATCGATACGTCGGACCGCCCCAGCCGGATTCTCCGCCATACTCCTTTTATCACCTTCGATTCCCTGGAAAGACTGCTCAACGATTTGGGTCCAGACGCTCTCCTCTTTTCGACCTGGCTTCAGAGTGTGATGAGAGAACCTCTTCAAATCCAAGAAGATTCTCAGACCGGGGAAACTTATTTTAGTCCCGTGGAGAACAAGGTGATGGACTTTCAGTTTCAAAATTTATCGGAACTGTTTCAATGTGCTTTATGTTTTTTATTCTTCTTAAAGAGTGGGGGGGGAAAGAAAAACTAAAAATTGTAGAATAATCATAAAAATAATTTTGTTTTTCTTTAAAAAAAATATTGAGATAGTCCAATCTTGGGGAGGAGGTGGAAAATTCAAAACTATTATCTAAAACAGATGGGGCGGTCAGTCCATTTCGATCCACGGAGGAGGATATGTGTGAGATTCTCTGATCCATAGAGAGTTTCAGAAAAAAAACTGCGAAAGTTTCCCCCCCCCTATCTCCAAAAAATGGGTATCCAGGTTGAATGCACAGTACAGACTGATGGGAAGCCGAAACTCGAGTTTCTTAAATAGAAAAAAATAAGAGCTCCTTCTAGAAACAATTTTCGATGTCTTGTTTGGATGAGTGAGTCGACTGGGAAAAATTTCTCAGCGCTGTGGAAAAAAATTTTGAGTTATTAAAAAAAAAAAAAAAAAAAAAAAACTTTTTGTTAATTTTTATCATGTCTTATAGACATGATAAAAAATTAACTCTCTCTTCTTTTTGTTTGGGAATGATGTCTCACCGTTTCGAAAATAGAACATATCCCATTCTTGAAATTCTATTATTTTAGAAAGGATGATGAGTGATGGTCTATTTTTCAAAACGGTGAGACATCATTCCCAGACAAAAAGAAGAGAGAGTTAATTTTTATCATGTCTTAAGACACGATAAAAGTTAACCAAAAGTTTTTTTTTTTTTTCAATTCAGAAGTTTTTCTCTGAGCTTTGCCAATTTTTTTCCCAGCCAGCTCCATCCATAAAACAACACCTCTCAAAATCTTTTCTCACTTATCTATTTAAACCACTCGAATTTTGCTTCCAATGAGTCCACGCATCTTGGCCTTTCTTCCACTCTGCTCTGAGAAAGATAGGATAGATTGTTTTGGGTGGACCGTCCTGTTGACGCTTCCGATTTATATAGAGAGCTATATATAGATAGGGTCCCTCCTAACTCCCTCTATTATGACTATTAGTCTTTTCTTTTTTTTTCCAAGAAATATACAAAGAATGATCCACAGTTTTTTTTTCCGTTAATGAAAAAAAAATATGCTTCTACCTTCCGACTTCTTTTTAGTAGCTCTTTAGGTGTCTCCTCCTTCTGGATCTTTTCCTTCTCCTCTCTTCCTCGCGAGCAGGGAATTGGAAATGCTGTTCAGGATACAATGCTCGTAAAGGCTCCACTTTCTTCCTGGAGAGGGCGTCTACGGCAAACACCGTCTTGTCATGAAATTGGAGTTGGTAGTAAAGAGGTCCGTGAATAATGTACACGGAGCGAGCTCGCAGTCGATAGGGAATCATACGATACCCGTCGGCTTCTGATTCCATTTCCCATCCATAAAGACGGATAGAAGCTTCTCCGGTTTGAAGAATATGAACCCACTCGGGTGAAACGTAAAACAGTTTTAAAAAGGTTCCAGCTTTGACGGCGATCACATTTTCCCATCGCAGATAAGCGTGTAAGCGAAAGGTTCCTGCCTCCATCATCGATTGGAAAGCAAAATGCTTGAAAGCTTCGATGGACGAAAAATAATGCAGGATTTTTCCATCGTAACAGGATAAACAGCACATGGTTTCTTGGAATATTTGTTCCATACGCTCCGGGTCCCGAAACCATTCTTCGAAACGGGAGAGAGGTTCCCATTGATGAGCTACTTCGAGATGACAGACGGGCGTGATTTCCACCAGGGTAGGTAGAACTGCAACGGCATCGGTCGACATTTTAGTTTTGCTCGGTTGGGAAGGAAGAACGAGAATGAACCCTGTAGGCAGAAAAACTCGGATCTATATAAATACTAGAGGAAAAAAGGCGGGGGGAAGGGAAGTTCTTCCTTCCTCCCAAAGAAAGAAAAGTGGGTGGAAAGAAAAAAATCATTTCGCTCTCAGGAAAAAAAAAAGAATTTTTTTCTTGTCAACATGTTGTCTACACATGTTTCTAAAAATAGATTTCCAACAAAGGTTCATTCTTTTCTTAGAAATCTATTTTTAGAAAAAAACTGACATATGCTTCAAAACAAATTTCTTTTTTTTTTCCTCCCTCCAGCAGCCAAACTGGATGGGCAAACGTTTCGGGTCAGATCAGTCCGTGCTGACATTATTTTTTTTTAAATACAATGGAATTAGTATAGGAATGTACTAGAAACTGACCCAAGGTTGAAAAGAAAATATCAAAATCAATACTCACTTCTTGACGATTTCTTTTTCCAAAAACCTGTCGAAGAATTCTTGATGGGTTATCCAATCTCTAGACCTGTCTGAAGGGAATCCAATCTAAGGTGAGCGCGCATTTACCTGACGCGAAACTCGGAATATCTGCATAAATAACAAAACGTCCATTCTTAAAAACTTATCGTCTAGTCCATTGAGAGTTGGTTGGGGAGAAAAAAAATTCTCAGAGCTCTGGAAAAAATTTTCTGAATAATAATAAAAAATAAAAAAAAAAAAACTTTTTGTTAATTTTTATCATGTCTTATAGACATGATAAAAATTAACTGTCCCCTCTTTTTGTCAAGAAAGGATGTCTCACCGTTTCGAAAACGAAACCAAAACTCATCCTTCTCATGGCAATTATTCTAGGAATGAGTCACGGTTTGTTTTTCGAAAGGGTGAGACATCCTTCCCAGACAAAAAGAAGAGAGAGTTAATTTTTATCATGTCTAGAAGACATGATAAAAATTAACCAAAAGTTTTTTTTTTTTTTTTTTTTTTTTTTTTGATCATTTAGAAATTTTTTCCAAAGCTCTGAGAATTTTTTCCCAGCCGACTCGATGCTCCAAACAAGACAGATCCAAATTGTTTCTAGAAGGAACTCTCCCTTCTCTATTTAAACCACTCGTGTTTCCAACTTCAGTTCAGTCTGTGCTGTGAATTCGACCTGGATACACACTTCTCCCTCCTGGAAAGAATTTCTGTGAAGGTATGCGAACATTTTTCTCAGCTCTTAGAAAATTTTACCAGCTGACTTGATCGACGAGAGACATTTTGAACATTCTGTTATCTGCGGAAGCCGTTTCATTTTCGTGCAGTCCATGCTGTGGACTCACCTGAATATCCATTGCTCCCTCCCCCTTCTGGAAAGGGTCGTAGCTTTTTTAGATCCTCGTCGCTCTTTTTACGTATCGTTGGATATCTAGGACGAACTTTTTTACCTTATTCCTTTCAAACTCTAATATTGCGGTTGGAGAGCCGTCATGGAAAATCAGCCATGATCCTGACGAATCTAAACCGACTCCTTGAAAGCAGAGCTATGTCATGTTTTTTTTGATGACAGATTTCCAAGCTCCGAGTGATGAGAAATTTAGAAATTTTGCAGTGTTAACGGAAAGGAGGAGACAGAAACCTGGAGAATGGAAATGAAGCTGAGAAAAAATGCTAAGTGCTCAGGAAAAAAAAGGCTCTTTCCAGGAGGGAGGAGAAGCGCAATTCTAGGTTGAGTGCACAGCACACACGGATCTGAAGTTGGAAACGCGAGGGGTTTAAATAGAGAAGCGAGAGTTTCTTCTAGAAACAATTTTGGATGTCTTGTTGTTTGGATCATCGAGTCGACTGGGAAAAAAATTCTCAGAGCTCTGAAAAACATTTTCTGAGTGATGAAAAAAAAAAAAAACTTTTGGTTAATTTTTATCATGTCTTCTAGACACTCCTTTTTGTCTAGGAAGGTTGTCTCACCATTTCTAAAAATAGATCATGACTCATTCTTGAAATAATTGCCTTGAAAAGGGTGAGTGATGGTCTATTTTTAGAAAGGGTGAGACATCCTTCCCAGACAAAAAGAAGAGAGAGTTAATTTTTATCATGTCTGTAAGACATGATAAAAATTAACCAAAAGTTTTTTTTTTCCACTCTAATTTAGAGAATTTTTTCTAGCCGACTTGATCGAGAAGACATGACATGACCATTGTTTTTTTTTAATAATGGACTTTCACCTATCCCTTTCAACCCTCCGAATTTGGCTTTGGATCCGTGTCCTTGCTTCCACATTCAGAGCTCTTTTCTTCAACATTTCGATGCAGGGGAAGAATCAATTCTTTCACGACGTTTAGATATTCTTTCAGAATGCTAGAAAACTCATTCAAAGAAGAAGTATCTAAGGGTGGAGTTGCCGGTTGAGGAAAATTCACGAGTCTTGGAACCGGATTATGCGAATCCGTCTGTATGCCAAACTGTAAAGGAGAACCACCCGCTTTAGGAGAGCATATAATAGTAAGATCCATCTTTTTCCAATTTTTGATTTGTATACTTGTTTCTTCTTACTCGGAACATTTTCCTTTTTCTTCCTCCTCATCCAGGAACTGAATTCCAGGTGGAACGGAAGCATTTGTAATAAACTGTTGTTTCTTGGTTCCACACACCTGACATTTTCCCGTGACCATCGGCCGTCGATTTTTCGACATGCGATAGTGGACGTCGACCGTATCGGTCTTGGCTCGGCATTTCACACACCAAATGGAATAAGAAATAGGTTCCGCGTCAGAATGCTCCATTGCAGTAACACACTCTTTATTATTTTCTTCTCTTTCGATAGAGAGAGAGATTTTAACCAGAAGTGTAGATATAAAATTTAGGATACGTTTCGGATCCGTCGGCTCTTTTCGCATATCCCACTTCTTCACAGAGGTATTCCGTTTGCTGATCCGCTCTTCGAGGATAAAACTCGTTTCCCCAAGCATCGCGAGCATAACGAATTCGATCGCCGGCCGTTAAACAATATTCGACTCCATCCGCCTTTTTAGGATACATTTCATGCCCCGATTCGTCTTTGTCATAAGGGAATAAAACAGACGTATAAAGCGAATACTCGTCCCCATTTGGAAATTTCGGGTAGTATTCTCGTCCAAAAGACGTTTGGGCATACCGTCGAGGAGCTAAAATGTATTGGTTTCCGTTTAAATCTACCGCGTAATACTCATGACCGTTTTCGTCTCGAGCCAAGATAGGATTTCCTTCAGGATCTGTAACGTATAATTCATAGTGAGGATGTTGGGGGTCGGTCGGGTATCGTTCTTTCCCCGATGCGTCTACTCGATAAAAAGACATGCTTAGTTCTCGTCGCCTGCTCCTTCCTTCCTCCCACTCGAGACCCGTTGAGATGAGGGTATGAGGATGATATCTATAAAATGGGTTGACCCTTTCAAACTATTCCATTGTTTAAAGACGGGTGGGTTAGGAAAAAAATAATAATAAAAGCAAATATCTGAACGGTTCAACACAACGGGTGAATGGAAAAAGGAATAGTTCTCTCTCTCCACTCACAGGATGGTTTCTTCTTCTTGAACGGCTCACACTCAACTGAAGCGAAACTCGGAACTCCAAATGTTTAAATAGATCATAGAGTCCAATCCAGAAAGAATCCGGAGATGTCTTGTCCAGCCAAGTCGACTAGAAAAAAAAATTCTCAGAGCTCTGAAAAATATTTCTGAGTTAAAAAAAAAAAAAACTTTTGGTTAATTTTTATCATGTCTTATAGACATGATAAAAATTAACTGTCCCCTCTTTTTGTCTGGGAAGGATGTCTCACCCATTCGAAAAAAACAAACCATGACTCATTCTTGGAATGGTTCCCATTAGAAAGGGTGAGTGATGGTCTATTTTTAGAAAGAGTGAGACATCCTTCCCAGATAAAAAGGGGGTTCATTAATTTTTATCATGTCTAGAAGACATAATAAAAATTAACCAAAAGTTTTTTTTTTTTTTTTTCAGAGTTACAGAAATTTTTTCCAGCCGACTCGATCGACAAGACGTCCCCATTTTTTTATTTAAGAATGGATTCTTGTTTATTTGTGTAAGCATTCCGAGTTTCGTTTTAGATGAGTCTATGTTGTTGAAGACGAAACATGAGTACCCTCATTTTTTTTCCTATCTGATTTCTAAGATGAATTCAGTGAGTTCACCTTGACCTTTTCAAATTTTGTTTGTTTACTTTTAGCCCAGAGGTCGACGGATAAATCATTCTGATTTTTTATATATTTTTTGTGTCCCTCTCTCTCTAAGAAACCTATCTCGTTCCAAGTCTTCTCAAAGTGCTATTGGTTCGTTTCGAGACGAGATCATTTCACACCCCCCTCCTCAAAAAGTATATATATATAAATTAAAGGAAGTGATTTTCATACACACACTTAACCTTTTTTGAGTGGTGTCACGATGAGCCTATCCAGTAGAGAACGTCTTAGGGAAAGAATGCGTGAACAGAAACGACGCTGGCGAAGCAATTCAGCTAGCTAATCGAGAGCGAGAACGAATACTTCAAAGGGAACGTTATGCTGTTCTTAAAAAGAACTCCCGACCGCGAAAGAAACATCTTCCTCCCAAGCAGTGGGAAAGCTATACGAATTTGCAGTATAAGGATATGTGGTCCGAAGAAACCTATCAAAAATGTATTCGACAATGTAATAAAGAGCAATACAATTTCCTGATCTACGTTCTCGTCCGTTTGTACACCTATTACGCGTTACCTGAATCGAAACGTCCCCCTCCTCTGGATATTATTGTGCAAGGATCTGCCGGAACGGGTAAATCTTTCCTGATCCAAGCTTTATACCAAACTCTGATTCGAACGCCTCTTTTTGGCGAAGCGTGCTCGGTTCTCAAACTCGCACTCAGTGCTCAAGGAGCGGTCTACATTACGGGAGATACTTCGCATCATGCCCTGCGTCTTCAAATGAACGGGACTTTTGTTCGACCTCTGACCCAAGAGACTTTAGACTATTACAGACCCCTGTATGCTCCTTTACGGATGGTGATTTTGGATGACGTTTCCACGATCGGATCCAATTTATTTTCGCGCCTCGACCAGCAACTTCGACAATTGTGTCATGTGCCGGATAAGCCGTTTGGGAATGTGCATATGATTAAATTCGGAGATTTGCAGCAGCTCCAACCGATTCGCGACACGCCCATTTTTTATTCTGAAGGGTGGTGAACGCCTCAATCCACGCTCTACTATGAACTAGTCGAATGTATGCGATTCTCTCTGGATTACGAGGAGAGACTCGATCGTTTAACGAGAAATCACTTTTTAGAACCGGATGATGTGGCATTTTTTCAGTCCCGCGTTCGCAGTTTCGACGAAATTCCTCGCGAAGCTATTATTCTCTGTTTTTCGAGCAAGGATGCAGAGAAATATAATATGAAACGTCTCCAATCCCGAGGGACGTACTGTTCGTGTCTGGCTCGAGACGTGATTTATTCCGAGAGCGAAAAATTGCGGAAGAGGATTATGAAACGGAGTCGACATTTACATCGATCTCAGATGGCGAATCTCGAATCCGTCCTCCATTTACAAAGAGGAGCGCGATATCAATTGACTAAAACGCTCGACAGATCCAAAGGATGGATGAATGGAGCGATTGGAACACTACACCAAATAGACCAGGATGAAGACGGAGTTGTGACGCGTGTCTAGCTGAAATTTTCCAATAGTCTAGCTCCTATCGATCGCGTCTCCATTCGTATTGACACCTGTTCGACGAAAAGACTCGCATTTTATCGCGAACAGTTTCCTTTGATGTTATCCGAAGCGATTACGGCTCATAAAGCCCAAGGAGCCACCTTTCCGTCGATCGCAATTTACATGCACGGAACTTTTAATCGATTTCAGCAATATGTCGCTTTTTCTCGAGTGATTCAACCCCAGGGATTGTATATTCTGGACCAGTTTCGTCCCCGCATGAAATTGGCGAGCAAGCAAAAATACGAGGAGGAACTGGAGCGATTGCAAAACATGTCCTGGATTCCGTATGATATATCGGCTCGAAAAGAGAACCAAGATCCGTACGAGTTTCTCATGAACCTTCTCCAATGTGGGAATCGTCTTTCCTTCCATCTTTCCAATAGAAACATCTCCCAAAAAAAAGAAGTCGTCAAACTAGAAGAAAAACCTTCTTTCCATGTAAAACCTGTTATAAAATGTCAATCTTAAATCTTTTTTTAAAAATTCAATAAAAAGAAATATTCTCCATCAAAACCCCTCCATTCTTTCAAAGCTTCACAAAACGCTCAACAATGTCCACACAATGGGAAGAGAAAAATCTATCTCAACGGTCCACACAACATGTTGACTCCTCAAAATATGTCTCTCCCAAGTGACAGGATGCTTCTTCTTCAACGGCTGACACTCATCTAAAGCCAAACTCGGAATGCTTAAATAGATAAGCGAGAGTTTATTCTTAAAAAAAAATGGCGCTGTCTTGTCAATGGAGAATCGAATCGGCTGGGAAAAAATTTGGAGAGCCGGGAAAAAAAAATTCTCTAACTCTTAAAAAAAAAAAAAAAACTTTTGGTTAATTTTTATCATGTCTTCTAGACATGATAAAAATTAACTCTACCCTCCTTTTGTCTGGGAATGTTGTCTCTCCGTTTCTAAAAATAGACCAGAACCCATTCTTGGAATTTTATTCTTTTTAGAAAGGATGAGTGATGGTCTATTTTTAGAAACGGTGAGACAACATTCCCAGACAAAAGGGGAAGGTAGTTAATTTTTATCATGTCTAAAGACATGATAAAAATTAACCAAAAGTTTTTTTTTTCTGGTTCTCAAAATATTTTCCCAGCCGACTCGATTCTCCAATTGACGACACAGCGTCATTTTTTTAAGAATGGACTCTCGTTTATCTATTTAAGCATTTCGAGTGTCACTTCAGATGAATGTTAGCCGTTGAGGAAGAAAAACGCAGATTCCCATTTTCTCATTTCCTTCAGAGAGAGAGACCTAGATTTTCGAGACTCGATGACTTTTCAAGCATTTTTTGTTTAAGCTATTCGACTTCATATTTGTCTGACGTTCAAAAGTATGATCTCTCGTGGATGGATCTCTTCCACCCCATTCTCTTTCCAGTCGATTTAGAAGGGGAAGGGGAGATTTTTTATTCCCTCATGGAGGATGTCTCCTGAATACCGTTCAAAGAGTCTATGGAGAAATTATATGGTCAGAGTCACGGATTTCCAGGGCAATCTGCTTCTCAGCTAAAAAAAAGGATCTCTCTTTCCCAGTCTGTCTTCGATTGCCTCGTTAACTGTGAAACCCATCGCTTTTCCGATTTTATGGTTCTCCCAGTATAATCAGACAGTCGGTCACAAAAGTATTCGAACACCGGTACCCTATCAGAAAATGACAAGATGGCGTTTTTTTTCTCTTTCTCTCTGTGTGTCGTGTTATTCCATCCTAGGTTTTCTTCCCCCCCCCCATCTTGGAAAAAACTGGAAAAAATTGGTTACGATCTCTTTTTGAATGGGGAGATGCCATTTTGAGAAAAAGCTGACGACCCTATCTTGGAGAATGAACATGACCGCTCTACACACCCTTTCACTCTCTCTCTGAATTGGGAAGCCATTTTGGGAAAATGCAGACGACCCTATCTTGGAGAATGGAAATGAACGCCTCTCCCTCTCTCTTTGAAATGGAAAGCCATTTTGGGACCCTCTATTCTTGGGGAGGGAGAAAAACTGAAGTCTGCATTTCGCTGTCTCTGAATGCGGAAAGCCATTTTGGGAAAAGCGGACCCTCTTCTTCTGATCTTGGAGAACTGGAAATGAACGCTCTACACGATCTCTCTTTGAATTCAGAAGATATTTTGGGACCTTCTAATGTTGGAAAACTGAAATGGACGCTCTACGCTTTCTCTCTCTCTCTCTCTTTGAGATGAGTAGCCATTTTGGAGGATTCTCCACCACCATCCTAACCTTGGAAAACTGAAATGAACGCTCTACACCTTCTCTCTCTCTCTCTGAAATGGGTAGTCATTTGAAAACTCCCTAACTTTGGAAAAAACAGAAATGAACGCTCTACACCATCTCTCTTTGAAAATGGGGGGGTGTCATTTTGAGACCTCCCTTCCCTAAACTTGAAAAAAACTGAAATGAACGCTCTACACTTTCTCTCTTTGGACATGGGTAGCCCTTTGGGGACCCTCTCCTCTTGGTAGAAAAAAAAGAACTGAAGTGAAGGCTCTACACAAACTCTCTTGGAATGGAATCCATATTTCGGGAAACGTGGATCACCTCATGCTGGAAAACTGAAGTGAACGAAGTGAACCACCAAGATTGGACTCTATATAATATTTTTTTTTAAATTGACATCATGACCCTCCTCCAATTTGTTATTAAAAAAGTTTTTTGTTTTGGTTTTTATCCCATTTCCGATGTGATTTCAGAAATGCAATTCCATAACAGTTCAATTTCATTCGAGGTTAAATGATCTAAACAGTCTTTGACCCACCCATCTGTATGATTATTTTCTTCTCCTTCCTGTTGCACCAAATTTTGTAAGTCCATATAATCATTCCATACGGGAAGGGCTGGATCCTCACAAGGCTGTCTTGAAACACTTGGAGTCTCTTTGGGATGAGTGGAGGGATCTAGGATGTCTGGACCCGGCTGCGATTCTACCTCCATGATTTCTGGACCCGTTTGAACTTGTTTACCCGGCTGAAATTCTACCTCCATGATTTCTGGACCCGTTGGAACTTGTGAACCCGGCTATGATTCTGCCTCCATGATTTCTGGACCCGTTGGAACTTGTGGACCCGGCTGACATTCTACCTCTACGATGTCGGGACTTTTTGAAGCTTGTGGACCCGTCTGACATTCTACCTCTACGATGTCGGGACAGGTTGGAGGAGAAGAAGAAGAGGAGGATACTGGAAGAGGTTCTGTCTGTGAGGAGTCCAAAAGAGGTTGCCTGTTTGAACAAGTCGGGGAAGAAGAAGAAGAAGAAGCTTCTGAGTTCTGAAGCGGATTCTTGCACGCCACGTAAGTTCCGGTAAGTCGACCGTTTTTTAAGAGGTAATTTTTTTTCTTCCTCCTCATCTTCAATTGTGATGACTTCAATTTCATTCCGTTGCCGGGTCGATTTTGTTTCGGGAAATAACGGTTTGGTCCAGCTCCTCTTATCATCTAAGGAAGGGATGGGTAAAGGTGGCGGAGGTTTCTCTTCTTTTTCTTGAAACATCATCGGCGATTGGAAAGAAAGCTCCTCTTTCAATTGTTTCCAAAGCGAGTACAAGCACCGATCGACGAGAAAGAGACTCTTCTGGGTTGTGACGATGAGATATTGCGTTTTCGGGGGAACGACATAGTTTTGAAAAGGTCTTAGAATATATTTCTTATATTTCATCCTGTCGCTGACTTTAAAACTTCTTTCCTTCAGATTGGGGAACGATGATTCGTAATAGGCGAGAGGAGCGGCTGTGGTTTGAACAATATGAACTTCGTCCTCAGCCGTCGTTCTCACTCCAAACGTAAAATATCGTTTCATGAGAAAAATATTCTTCCACCGAAACCTCGTGCGCGGATCCGTATATCGCCGGTCTGTTTGAATGGGCCGTCTCAAAGCTCGATCCATCCGATTCCAAGAGAAGGGAGATTCCTCTTTCGTTTGTTGCGATTCGAATAAATTTCTGTATATATTCTGAACGAGCAGGTTGGAGGATTCGACATCTTGGTTGAAAGAAACGATCGCTTGATGAGGTGGTAAATGCGGAATAAATGTCGCACGACACGCCAAAAAAATTTTCAATTTGGAGATTTGCTTTAGCGTCTTCAAATCCTCCCCGTTCGAAATCCGTTGAGTTGGAAAAACGTCTAATAGCGACATGGCTCCCAATGGAAAAGAAATGATCTCGCCCAGTACTCTCGCCTTTTTATATATCTATATAGACACACACAGACACATATAGAGGCTCTATGACGTCCGTTTTATTTGTTTTTTTTTGTTTCTCTCTCTCTTCTTTCCAAGAAATCTTATCTCCATGACCTCTTTTTCTTTTCTTAAAAGATGAATGTGTGTGGGAATGAGGAAGTGAAAGTAATAATTTAATAAACAAAAAATTATCCAACCATGACCTTCTTTTTTTTTCAAAGTCACCCTTTCCAGTCCAAGGACGTCCAGAGATAGAGGAAGCAGGGAGAGAGGAGGAGGAGGGAAGGGAAGGTCACACTCTCTTTCTCTCTATAAATAAAATTGGAGAGCCCCAAAGTCGTATTTTTGTCCAAGTGGATCATGAGGAGGCATCCCCAGCTCACTACGTGTATTCCGTTCAAATATAAATATGTTGATCTTTCCTTATATATCATCCAAGGAGTCGTTTACTTGAAAGCCTCCGATTTTACAAAATGTGCGGGTTATCATACCGTGTAGAGTTATCAAAAGAAGCGGGAGGAATTTTTATCCGACGAAAACGTGTTGATGGCTCGTGACATTCCACCTTTGGATGCACAAATTTTGTTAATGAAACGAGCCAAATATTTTTACACGTCCCACTTTCTAACCGTCTCGCAAATGAATAGGATTATGGATCGTCTTGAGAAGACAAAAGGGATTCTCGTTCATTTTAGTGAATGGTTGCACAAATGTTTGCACGAACCTCTCTCGATCGAGAAGACTGGGAAGAATACCTATTATATTCTTCTCGAGGACTCTCCTCCTTCGTCACATCTTAAAGAGGCCACGACTTTTGAAAAAATCCTCGAGCAAGAAAAAATAGAATGGTGGAACTACTACCCCATCCCTCTCCCCGAGCATCAAGAGGAGCCTGTTCAGAAGAAAAAGAAAAAACCTTTCCAAAAGCCTATCCTCATCCTCCTCGATAATGATGGGGATGAGGAGAAGCCTGTTCAGATTCCTCTCCGTTTGTCAAAACCCGTCGAGGATGAAAAACCTCTCCCTTCTTCAAGACCCCTTGAGGAAGAGAGACCCCTCGAGAAGGAGAGATCTCTCCCATTGTCAAACCTCCTCGAAGATGAAAAACCTCTCCCTTTCTCAAGACCCCTCGAGAAGGACGGACCTCTTCCTTTATCAAATTCCCTCGAAGATGAAAAACCTCTCCATTTATCAAGACCCCTCGAAAATGAGGGACCTCTCGATTTGTCAAAACCCCTCGAGGATAAGGGAACCAAAACTTCTCTCTCTTTCGAAGAGGAGAGAGAAGTTTTGGAAGAACTCTTTCGAAGAAGAGGGACCTCTCATTTTGTCAAGACCCCTCGAGAATAAGGGAACCGAAAATCCTCTCCCTTTCTCAAGACTTCTCGAGGAGGAGGAGGAGGAGGAGAGACCGCTCCATGTCTCAAGACAGGACCCCCCCTCTATCTCTTGAGGATCCGAGGGAAACGATTCCTATTGAAAAACCATCTATCGACGATCCCCAGAAAAGGTCTTCGGAGGAGATTAGACTTCCATGTAGAAAACGAATCTGCCACAATCATCATCATCATCATAATAATAATATACCCCCTTCTCAACAACAGAATCCTACAACATTTGCAGATAAATGCATTCAAACCAATCCCTTTATAGTAACGCTTTTGATTGGAGAACCCGTGCATTAGCCTCGAAAAAAAATGAGATTCTAGACTGTTTCTATGACCAGAATGTTAAGCCAATAGATAGGTCTAGCTCAGAATTTTTCTTTTTAAAAGAAAATAAATAAATTATCAGAAGACTATTCGTAAATATAAATGGTAAAGTCTCGAGTCGGCTGGAAAAAAATTTTCAGAGCTGAGAAAAATTCTCTAACTCAAAAAAAAAAAAAAAACTTTTTGTTAATTTTTATCATGTCTTAGACATGATAAAAATTAACGACCCCCTTCCCAGCTCAGAATTTTTCTCAGAATTTTTAGCTCAGAATTTTTCTTTTTAAAAGAAAATAAATAAATTATCAGAAGACTATTCGTAAATATAAATGGTAAAGTCTCGAGTCGGCTGGAAAAAAATTTTCAGAGCTGAGAAAAATTCTCTAACTCAAAAAAAAAAAAAAACTTTTTGTTAATTTTTATCATGTCTTAGACATGATAAAAATTAACGACCCCCTTCCCTTTTCGTCTGGTAATGTTGTCTCACTCTTTTGAAAAACAAATCGTGATTCATTCATGGAATGATTGCCATTAGCGAAAGGATGAGTCATGGTCTATTTTTAGAAAGGTTGAAACATCCTTCGAAGACAAAAAGGGAGGGTCATTAATTTTTATCATGTCTAAGACATGATAAAAATTAACCAAAAGTTTTTTTTTTTCATTAGAGAATTTTATTTCAGCTCTGAGAAATTTTTTTCTCCCAGCCGATTCGAGACTTTACAATTTTTTTTAAGAATGATTTCTCCCTGATCTATTATTTCAAAATTCCAAGTTTCGCTTCAGAACCATCTGTGCTGTTGAAGAAGTAACGTAATATATGTATTTTTTTAATGAATTCTGTCAAGATTGAATTGTGCAGGATCGACCTTGCGAATTTCTTCTCTGTGTCTTTAAATAATAATGATACCGAACCGCTTTTTGTAGAGCGCAATGGAAAAAACCTTTTGTATGGTTAGGACAATTCATGTGTTCGATCCCATTGTATTTGAGAATCTCTTGCGTCGATCCCGAAATGCAATAAATGGATCTTTGCAACCATTTCTCTAAAAACTGCCGTTTCATTTTTCTTCGCACCCAAATCATGGAAAAGGGTTCCGTCAACATCGTTAACACCCATGGAAAATAACTGTACGGAATTTGTCCTTCGTACCACGACAAGCCGTGATAATAATCACTCGCCCACACAGAGGTTCGTTTTTCTTTTTCCGTGAGCATTTGCCATGGAAACGGGGGTTTAAAAACAAATACCCCTCGAGAAGTACCGTCCAATGTGACGTAAGCCAATTCTTTCACAATAAAGGCTCCTTGAGAATCGTAGAAACCTTCAAAGTCGAGCACGAGTTCCATGTTTTTTATTTCTTTTTCTTTCCAAGGTGACCTTTATTATTATTATGATGGATGTTTATTGAGATACGCACGATATTATTCAAAAACAAATATATATACGAATGTGACCTTTCCCAGAATTCATACGACCTGTCACGTGCAACCTTCTCTCTCTCTCTCTCTCTATAAAAGAGGAGACGGCGAGAGAACGCTATCCATTTTTTCCTTCAGGACACACAGCGAGAGAGAGAGAGAATTTTGTTTTCTTTTTTTCCTCAATTGAAGAAGATGGACATTTTGAGTGCCAAACCTCTCAAAGATTCCTACATTGTTCTGGACATGGAATACTTTCACTGTTATGATCCAAAGACGGGAGATATATGTTTCATCTTGAAAGAACTGGGCTACATCACTTGCGATTTAACCTTATGCGGATCCATGATTTTTCTCCCTCCTGTCCATTACGATGACTTATCGTCCCGCAATCTGGCTGTGGTCAGATTGCGGGACGATAATTTTTCAGCAAGCTCTGCCAGCGATCCGTTTACGAGTTTTACATCCCAGGGAAAACCGAGTGGCGGAACAAGTCGAAATGCACGCGAAACCAATATTTCCAAAAGATGATTCATTGTGCCGAGAACAAGGTGAGAAATTTTCGATACCATTTGATGGAGGGTAGTTACGTTTTCCGGAAATTACATTGTTACCCCTCCGAGAGCAAAGCTGTCGAAGACGAAGAGGAGGCGGAAGAATCTCCCCAGGAGAACTCGTGCGACGATGAGGAGGAGGAGGAGGAGGAGGATGAACTTTTTAATAATAATAATAAATGCCTAAGTTGGGATGCTTTAGAGACCCAAGAATATCGGTCTCAACCCTTATCTCACCTAGACCTGAAAGAGGATCCTCAAGTGTACTCTTTGTGGTCCTCTTCTAAAATTTGGTCTTGGAGAGAACCCTTGAATGTTCATGAATGAAATGGTATGTAAATCCCTAGAGAAAAAAAATTAAAAAAAAGTTCCTTTTTTTTGTAATATGTTGATTTCTTTCCAATCCCATTTCTTTTCCATAACTCCAACCCAATCGACGAGAAGAAGAAGAATTTTCCAAGTTACACAAGACGAATTTTCCAAGTTACACAAGACGTAGAAAGATTTCACAAGGATTTATAAATCACACGCTCCCACATGATATATCTATAGAGAGAAAAAGACCCTCTGTTCTCTAGCCAATACGTCAATACTTCCCTAAACTAAGAGAGATCATGAATACCGAGGAAACCTTAGCAGAGCAAGTGGAAAGACTTTCAAAGAGATTAGAAGAGTTAAGACGGGATAGATTTACAGTTCCGCCGACTAAAGAGGAAATTATCATCGATTTCAACAAACCGCTGTACTTTCATTCCCTACCCCAAAGAATAAGACGAGTTGACTCGCCGTTGAACAGTTCCAATGAGAAACAAAATGTCACTTATTTGAATAGCCAATTTCAACACATGAATATTTCATAAGTATTTTTTTGTTTTTTTCCCCTAAAGCGTAGGGAGATCGGATCAGTAGTTTTTCCCTTTTCATCGTCGAAAAAAGATTGGGAGGAAAAATCTTTCTCAGCTCTCTCAGAAAAATTTTTCAGCCATAAAAAAAAAAAATCTTTTTGTTAATTTTTATCATGTCTTAGACATGATATAAATTAACTCTACCCCCCTTTTGTCTGGGAATGTTGTCTCACACTTTCTAAAAATAGACCATCACTCCTCCTTTCCTAAAGAATAGAATTCCAAGAATCGGATCTGGTCTATTTTTAGAAACGGTGAGACCCTATTCCCAGACAAAAGGCGGGTAGAGTTAATTTTTATCATGTCTAAAGTTCAGGGTCCATCCATCTTCTTATGTGAAACGGTGACCCTGACGAGATCGAGATAAACAAGTCCTGTGAGTTGTTTTGTAATCTTGATGCGATCCAAGAAAGACTTTTTATTTTTTTTTTTTTTGAAATAGGCGGGGGGTGGAGAGAGAAAATGTTCTCACGACCCTCAGATATCTTTTCATAAATATATTTTTTATCAAAGTGTTTCTTTCATCCCGATCCTTTTAAGAGGTTGGAATGACCCTGACATTTAGATGGGGTCGTGATCCCGACAGATGTCGCGCGAGTATAAAAGTGTGTGTCCTCCGCAAGATTTCTTCAGAGAACAGAAGAAGACGTGAACTGAGCTGGTAAGTCCCTTTGGTCCTATGAATATGGTTATCTATAAAATCCATTTAATTCTTAGTTTCTTTTTTTAATAATCATAATAATCATAACTTCATTTAAAAAGAACTCTCTTCTTAACCCTTTGAAAAGAAAAATGTCTCTTTCAAGACGACGACTCTAAAACGTTTTATTGTTTTTTTTTTCTTCCCTTTCTAGATCTTCCCTGTTATACATATATACGTTTTCGATTCTTTTTTTGTTCCTGTTTGTGGAAGACATCACCGTATTCATCGCCATGGCGTGTTCAGAAAACTTTATCGTGCTCGATCTAGAGGGTTTCCAGTCCTACAACCACAAGAAGGGTGAATTTACCTACGTTTTAAAAGAATTGGGCTATGCGACAAAAGATTTTTTGACCGTGGGATCGTTGACGTTTGCTCCTCCTCACCCCTTCCACCAACTGAGTGAAAAAAAACCAAAAGACGAATGCCTGGCTGACGAGAAACCGGCACGGACTTCGTTGGAACGAGGGTCATATTCCCTACAACCATTTAGGACGCATTCTCCAATCGCTCACTCACAGCTTCTCCACGATTTATGTGGTGGGATGCCAGAAAGCTAAATTCTTTGCTAAAGCCTTCGATTATCAAAAACCCGTGACGGAAATTTATGTGCCAGATGGAATCATTTGGAAGTATCGGGAAAAATGTGCCCGACATCATCAAAGGAGGAAATATTTCCATTGTGCCGAAAACAAAGTGCGCAACTATCGATGGCATATTATGGAAGGAGATTTTCATATCAATCACGTCTATCCAGACGGAACGGAGAAAGAGGAGAGGATTCAGGAGGAAGCAGACAATCCTCTGCAAGCTTTTGATAAGGCCTACGATCAGTTAGAGAAGGATCCGTCCCCAAAAGCGTACGATAACCTCATCCAGAAATGGGATAATCTGTCCTGTTTCCAAGTGATGGAACATCCGGATGAGCATACGCCTTTCCACTTGATGGGCTCTTCTACTTCTTCTTTGTCGTCAACTTCCTCCAATAACTCGAGGAAGACGGAGGGTTGGGGAGACAGACATACCTGAAAATATTCCCCATTACGATCCAGCATCCTGTTGGGACGAACCTTCCAAAAAATCTCATGAGACCCCCAAAATATCTTCAGAGGATGCAAAGACAAAATCCACTGAGTGTTGGGACGATGAACGGACGACTCATGCTCCAAAATCCACTAAGACTATGTCCACTGAGTGTTGGAACAATGAACAGACGACTCATGCTCCAAAATCTACTGAGACTATGTCCACTGAATGTTGGGACAATGAACGGACGACCCATGCTCCAAAATCTACTGAGACTATGTCCACTGAGTGTTGGGACGATGAAACCGAAAAGACGACAGAGAATTGGGATGACCGTTCTCAAAAGTATTTGAATTGATATATACATAAACTCAGGAGAAAAAAAATAAAGAAAAGATTTTTAGAAATAAGTAGGGAAAGGTTCTCCGCTTTCCCTATATTTATGGAAATGGACTGAGAAGAGAGAGAGAGAGAGACGAATCAGGAGACCAAAAAAAATGGGTCTTGGAAGGAATGAGTGCAAATGCATTCGATTCCTTCCGAGACCCATTTTTTTGGGTCCCTCTCTCATCCAATCTTGGAAAAGAACTTTGTCCTATTTTTCTAGGTCCATTCAAAAAGAAATGAATCTATCCATAAATTTTCTTAAAAGAAAAAAACAAAAAGATCCATTACCTCTTGACGGCCCAAAGTCGAGAATCTTGGAAAAAGTCATCCAGTCTCCATCCAGTCAAGCTTCTCTGTAGAAAATCTAGTAGGTGCATCTGCATTCTTGAACACCCGGCAGTTACGTCCGTGAAAATCGAAATTTCACAATAACGGAACTTTCTTTGAGTTTTCCACAAATTTCGCGAAGTTTGTTGCACGAAATCATCAGCGAAAAGCTTGGTTACCACAAGTTTTGTGCAAGATGGAAGGCAAGAAGAGGTAACGAAGTGGTTGAAGGCGCAGGCGGCCGAATTTTTCGACGAAGGAATTTCCAAGCTCGTACATCGCTACGATAAATGCCTTAATTTGTATGGTGATTATGTAGAAAAGTAGTATTTGAGTGTGGCTTTGATCTGTATATAATAAAATTTGTTTCCTATACTTTGTTTATTTTTTTATTCCAAAACGTAATCTACTTTCTGGATAGCCCTCGTATTATTGGACGCGAAACGTCGAATGCTGAAATAGTTAACAGTGAGCCCATTCTTAAAGAAACGGGGATGTTTTATTCATCCAGTCGAGTGCGGAAAAATTTCTGAGAGCCGGAGAAAAATTTCTCTGGCTGAAAAAAAAAAAAAAAAAAAAAAAAAAAAAAACCTCTTTTAGTCTGAAAATTGATGTCTTCAATTTTTCAAAAATTGAAGACATCAATTTTCAAATTTTCAGACTAAAAAGGGGGGTAATTTATTTTTCAGAAACTTTTCCCAGGCGACTCGATGTGAATAAAACTTTACTGTTTCTTAAGCTTGTTATTTAATGGATCGATTTCAACCTATCGAGTTTCGCTTGAGTTCCGGCCGTGCTGTGGGCCCACCTGGATACAAGTTTTTCCCCTTTTGGAATAGAATAAAACTTTACTGTTTTTTAAGAATGTTATTTAATGGATCGATTTCAACCTATCGAGTTTCGCTTGAGTTCCGGCCGTGCTGTGGGCCCACCTGGATACAAGTTTTCCTCTTTTGGAATAGAATTTCCGTCAAGGTAGGCTACTTTTCCTCTTTTTGCATTTTTCATGTCATTTCATTTTTATTACAATATACTGAAAACGGGCGTTCGAACTGATTTCTAGGCTATTTCTATACAAATGGAGCTCGATCCAAGAAAGAAATGATGTCTTTTTTTTTATTTTGTGGACTGCCAATTTGTATTGGAATATACTGAAAACGGGTGTGTGAGTCGGTTTTCAGTATATTTCAATACAAATAGAGCTCGATCCAAGAAAGAAATGATGTTTTTTTTTTATTTTGTGGACTGCCAATTTGTATTGGAATATACTGAAAACGGGTGTTTGAGTCGCTTTCAGTATATTTCAATACAAATAGAGCTCGATCCAAGAAAGAAATGATGTCTTTTTTTTATTTTGTGGACAGCCAATTTTGTATTGGAATATACTGAAAACGGGCGTTCACGTTGGTTTTCAGTATATTTCAATACAAATGGAGCTCCATCCAAGAAAAAAATGATGTCTTTTTTTTATGTTGTGGACAGCCAATTTGGTATTGGAGTATACTGAAAACGGGCGTTCGTTGGAATATACTGAAAACGGGCGTTCACGTCGGTTTTCAGTATATTTCAATACAAATGGAGCTCGATCCAAGAAAGAAATGATGTCTTTTTTTTTATTTTGTGGACTGCCAATTTTGTATTGGAATATACTGAAAACGGGTGTTCACGTCGGTTTTCAGTATATTCCAATACAAGTGGAGCTCGATCCAAGAAAAAAATGATGTCTCTTTTTATTTTGTGGACTGCCAATTTTGTATTGGAGTATACTGAAAACGGGCGTTCACGTTGGTTTTCAGTATATTTCAAGACAAATGGAGCTCCATCCAAGAAAAAAATGATGTCTTTTTTTTATGTTGTGGACAGCCAATTTTGTATTGGAGTATACTGAAAACGGGCGTTCGAGTCGGTTTTCAGTATATTCTAATACAAATGGAGCTCCATCCAAGAAAAAAATGATGTCTTTTTTTTATGTTGTGGACTGCCCTATTTTGTATTGGAATATACTGAAAACGGGCGTTCGAGTCGGTTTTCAGTATATTCCAATACAAATGGAGCTCTATCCAAGAAAAAAATGATGTCTTTTTTTATGTTGTGGACAATCAATTTTGTATTGGAATATACTGAAAACGGGCGTTCGAGTCCTTTTTCCGACTATTTCTACACACATTCCACTATATTAAAATGACGTTATGGTTGAGTCCAAACAGAGTCGTCCCCGGACAGAGTCGTCTCCGGACAAAGTCGTCCCCTCTTTTCTTTGAATTCTATTCTTTAAAAGGATGAGTCATGGTCTATTTTTAGAAAGTGGGAGACAACATTCCCAGACAAAAGGGGGGTGAGTTAATTTTTATCATGTCTAGAAGACATGATAAAAATTAACAAAAAGTTTTTTTTTTTTTTTTTTTTTTTTTTTTTTTACACATCTCAGAATTTTTTTCTGAACTCTGAGAAATTTTTCCTAGCCGATCCCACTTCGTTTTTCGACTTTCACTTTCAACTCTTCACTTTTCATATCCACTGTGGTTGGAATTGTGTTCACTGGAGGCTATTTCTTTTTTTGCAATCTCGCTTTTAGTTTTCTCTGAGATTCTTTAGAAATGGCTATACAAATTTCACCATCTATATAGAGATGATGTCCAAACAAAGTCGTCCCCGGACCATCTTGTTGACGGAATATGTATAGAAATAGTCTGTAAATGGGCTTGAGGGCCGGTTTCTGGACGATTCCTCTACAAATTCGGCCGCATCCAGAAAAACAAAAATTCATAATTTCTTTTTGGGTGGACAGGAGATGATAAATTTCTTTTCTCTCTCTCCCAAGATTGGAGGAGAGAGTGGCCCAAAAAAATGGGTCTCGGAAGGAATCGAATGCATTTTGAAATGCACTCATTCCTTCCAAGACCCATTTTTTTGGTCTCCTGATTCAACTCTCCAGTCTATGGTATAGGGAAAGCGGAGAACGTTTCCCCTTCCTTAAGCGACTGGAGACCATATCGCATCATCATCATCATCATCATCACCATCATCCTCTTTCTGATACTTTTCAACGAAGGCTTGATGTCTCTGGATGATTTTGGGGAGATGATGGATCCCGAATTGAGTGATGAAAAAGAGAGGACTCTTTTTTCTTTCTTGTTCGTCTTGCACAGTCTCTCGGAGGGTGATATACGTTTTCCCGTCCTCCTCAATTTTCGTCAGAGGTCACATGATTATTTTACACATCCAAGAGAAGAGCGACTTGCTATGCAGGGATTTCGAAGCGACGAAGGCCGCTTCATTCAAAGTGAGGACAATCTGGTTCGGTTGACCCATTCTTTGGAGTAGTTGTCCAAATCGCCTAGTCGAAGAAAATGGTGTCGATTAGGAAAAAAGACTTGGAGAACACTCGTCGTATGCGAGACGTTCGTAGGCAAGAGAGTCAAGATATCTTTGGCATTCCAGTACAGGAATCCTAGATCCACATACGCGTGCACGTAATAGTCATCGTTATATTCCAGTTTGAGCAGCATGGCTTTTGTATTTTTCTTTTCCGTTCTCAAGGCGAAACACCCGTCTGATATGAACAAGAGCTCGCTGGCGATCCGTTTATATAGACTCCTCAGAGAGAGAGAGGGAGAGGGGAGGAGGAGGAACAAGGTTGATGAATTCTAAAATTAAAAAAAAAATGATAAAACATGAGTGTTTGTGAAGGTCATAGAGAGATGATTATAAAGTTGTTTTATTTTTTATTTTCTCAAAAGAAAAAACCAAAAGGGTCCCATTCCATACGACATAACCTTTGAGAAGGTGACGGGGTCGAAATGGGTGAAGATGGGTAGCGTGAAGCGGGGGACACCTGGATCAGGATTCCCGATTAGGGTAGAGAGGGAGGCGTGTTGCCTTTTATAGAAAAGAGAAGAGTTGAAAGTGAAAGTCGAAAAACGAAATGAGATCGGCTGGCAAAATATTTTCAGAGCTCAGAAACAAATTCTGAGATGTCAAAAAAAAAAAAAAAAAAAAAAAAAACTTTTTGTTAATTTTTATCATGTCTTCTAGACATGATTAAAATTAACTCATCCCCCTTTTGTCTGGGTATGTTGTCTCACCGTTTCTAAAAATAGACCAGAACCCA
Organism: Stegodyphus dumicola; assembly: GCF_044657685.1. Classification (NCBI taxonomy): domain Eukaryota; kingdom Metazoa; phylum Arthropoda; class Arachnida; order Araneae; family Eresidae; genus Stegodyphus; species Stegodyphus dumicola. Next base: position 79,345,332 of record NC_140769.1, on the reverse strand, counting down.
GGCTTTTCTTGGAATTCTATTCTTTAAAAGGATGAGTCATGGTCTATTTTTAGAAAGTGGGAGACAACATTCCCAGACAAAAAGGGGGGTGAGTTAATTTTTATCATCATTGATCTAAAAATGTCCCATGCTAGAACTCAGAATTATAATCAGAGCGGGGCTTTCCAGTATCCACTTCCAAGATTTTAGATTTGCCATGGGTGACATGTTCCCAAATTCATAAATTCTTCAATTATAGTCCCCTTCTTTGACAAATGGCTAAGAAATTCTTAAAGAATATCATGATAAAGATTTAGCTATCTATATATAACATTATGTTTTCTTTTCAAAAAAAAAATCCAGTCTTGATCGAAATGGACTTTACGCACAATTTGTGTCCCCCCCTTCCAAGATTGGTTTGAAGAAGTGATCAAAAAAAATGGGTCTGGAAGGAAACGGGTGCATTTCGAGAAAAAAAAGAGGACCCTCTTTTTCTCGCAATGCACCCGTTTCCTTCCAGACCCATTTTTTTGCCTCCTCAGAACTCTCTTTCTTTTCTCCTCCCTCTCTCTCTCTCTCTTAAGAGGGATTGAAAGAAAGAGGCTAGATGGAAAAGTTTCTTTTTTTTTCTTTCGAGAAGATAAAAAAAAATTTGGAGGAGGAGCAAATTTTTTTTGGGGTGGTGGTGGTTGTTTTTTTTTTAGAAGGTGATGACTTTAGTGACATTTAAAGAGACCACCAGAGGATACGTTTGAGTCTCGACGACCTTTTCTTGACGGGGGTCTGTCTGGCAATAAGCGCTGGCATATTGTTTAGGGTAAGTAGAAGAATCCGTCATGCCTGGATGAGGCGGTATGTAGCGCACTCCCAGATTAAAGAGGGTGATGAAGGGAAATCTCTCCCCCGGATAGAGCAGTCGGTAAACGGGTTGATTGGGTACAACTCGAACCAGCGGCTGTGTTAAAATGCTATACACTCAGGCCAGAAGCTGATTATTTTTAGGATTATTTTCGGCCAGATGTAACATTTCTTCGCTGGAGAGAACATATCCCTCTTGAGAACTGCCGAGACTCTCGAGATCTTTTATTTTCCTGAAGACGTGGTGTTCATCGAAAAACACGGAGAGAATGTCCCAGGTTCTTTTACTGGAAGTATGAATCAGAGGCAAAATGTCCGTAGCGTTCCAAAACAATCTTCCGTCATCCACATAACAGCGAATGCTCACAAACTCATTATATAAGACGCGGATCATCATCTTGAGTAGAAATACAGCTACGCACAGCAGTCTTTCTCTCTGGGAAATAGAGTCTGTCTTCCACTCGCCTCTCTATATATACGAGAAGACCACGTGATGGGCGACGTGACGGTTGACTTCTAGAAAAAAAAATCAACTTTGTCTACCTCTCTCTCTCTTTGACCTTCTATTTTTTTTCCTAAAGGACACCCCGTCACCTTTTCAAAGGTCATGGGATTGAGAGGAACGAAAAAAAAACAACCATCCTTTGTATACTACCTATGACCTTCTCCTAGAGACCCCTGTCATTTTCTTCTCGAGAGCTACGTGATGAAAGCTTTTTTTTATTCTAGAGTTTATCAACTTTGTAGACACATGACCCCGTCACCTTCTCAAAGGTTATGTCGTATGGAATGGGACCCTTTTGGTTTTTTCTTTTGAGAAAATAAAAAATAAAACAACTTTATAATCATCTCTCTATGACCTTCACAAACACTCATGTTTTATCATTTTTTTTTAAATTTAGAATTCATCAACCTTGTTCCTCCTCCTCCCCTCTCCCTCTCTCGCTCTGAGGAGTCTATATAAACGGATCGCCAGCGAGCTCTTGTTCATATCAGACGAGTGTTTCGCCTTGAGAACGGAAAAAAAAAATACAAAAGCCATGCTGCTCAAACTGGAATATAACGATGACTATTACGTGCACGCGTATGTGGATCTAGGATTCCTGTACTGGAATGCCAAAGATATCTTGACTCTCTTGCCTACGAACGTCTCGCATACGACGAGTGTTCTCCAAGTCCTTTTTCCTAATCGACACCATTTTCTTCGACTAGGCGATTTGGACAACTACTCCAAAGAATGGGGTCAACGGAACCCGATTGTCCTCACTTCGAATGAAGCGGCCTTCGTCGCTTCGAAATCCCTGCATAACAAGTCGCTCTTCCCTTGGATGTGTAAAATATTCATGAGACCTCTGACGAAAATTGAGGAGGACGGGGAAACGTATATCACCCTCCGAGAGACTGTGCAAGACGAACAAGAAAGGAAAAAGAGTCCTCTCTTTTTCATCACTCAATTCGGGATCCATCATCTCCCCAAAATCATCCAGAGACATCAAGCCTTCGTTGAAAAGTATCAGAAAGAGGATGATGGTGATGATGATGATGATGATGATGATGATGATGCGATATGGTCTCCAGTCGCTTAAGGAAGGGGAAACGTTCTCCGCTTTCCCTATACCATAGACTGGAGAGTTGAATCAGGAGACCAAAAAAATGGGTCTTGGAAGGAATGAGTGCATTTCAAAATGCATTCGATTCCTTCCGAGACCCATTTTTTTGGGCCACTCTCTCCTCCAATCTTGGGAGAGAGAGAAAAGAAATTTATCATCTCCTGTCCACCCAAAAAGAAATTATGTATTTTTGTTTTTCTGGATGCGGCCGAATTTGTAGAGGAATCGTCCAGAAACCCGCCCTCAAGCCCATTTTCAGACTATTTCTATACATATTCCGTCAACAAGATGGTTCGGGGACGACTTTGTTTGGACATCATCTCTATATAGATGGTGAAATTTGTATAGCTATTTCTAAAGAATCTCAGAGAAAACTAAAAGCGAGATTGCAAAAAAAAGAAATAGCCTCCAGTGAACACAATTCCAACGACAGTGGATAGGAAAAGTGAAGAGTGGAAAGTGAAAGTCGAAAAACGAAATGGGATTGGCTAGGAAAAATTTCTCAGAGCTCAGAAAAAAATTCTGAGATGTGTAAAAAAAAAAAATAAATAAAAATAAAAAAAAAGATATATGATAAAAATTAACTCACCCCCCTTTTGTCTGGGAATGTTGTCTCCCACTTTCTAAAAATAGACCATGACACATCCTTTTAAAGAATAGAATTCAAAGAAAAGAGGGGACGACTTTGTCCAGAGACGCCTCTGTCCGGGGACGACTCTGTTTGGACTCAACCATAACGTCATTCTAATATAGTGGAATGTGTGTAGAAATAGTCGGAAAAAGGACTCGAACGCCCGTTTTCAGTATATTCCAATACAAAATTGATTGTCCACAACATAAAAAAAGACATCATTTTTTTCTTGGATAGAGCTCCATTTGTATTGGAATATACTGAAAACCGACTCGAACGCCCGTTTTCAGTATATTCCAATACAAAATAGGGCAGTCCACAACATAAAAAAAAGACATCATTTTTTTCTTGGATGGAGCTCCATTTGTATTAGAATATACTGAAAACCGACTCGAACGCCCGTTTTCAGTATACTCCAATACAAAATTGGCTGTCCACAACATAAAAAAAAGACATCATTTTTTTCTTGGATGGAGCTCCATTTGTATTGAAATATACTGAAAACCAACGTGAACGCCCGTTTTCAGTATACTCCAATACAAAATTGGCTGTCCACAACATAAGAAAAAGACATCATTTTTTTTCTTGGATCGAGCTCCATTTGTATTGTAATATACTGAAAACCGACGTGAACGCCCGTTTTCAGTATATTCCAATACAAAATTTGCAGTCCACAAAATAAAAAAGACATCATTTTTTTCTTGGATCGAGCTCCACTTGTATTCGAATATACTGAAAACCGACGTGAACGCCCGTTTTCAGTATATTCCAATACAAAATTGGCAGTCCACAAAATAAAAAAAAGACATCATTTTTTTCTTGGATCGAGCTCCACTTGTATTGGAATATACTGAAAACCAACGTGAACGCCCGTTTTCAGTATATTCCAATACAAAATTGGCTGTCCACAAAATAAACAAAAGACATCATTTTTTTCTTGGATGGTGCTCCACTTTTATTGAAATATACTGAAAACCAACGTGAACGCCCGTTTTCAGTATATTCCAATACAAAATTGGCAGTCCACAAAAAAAAAAAAAAGACATCATTTTTTTTTCTTGGATCGAGCTCCACTTGTATTGGAATATACTGAAAACCGACGTGAACGCCCGTTTTCAGTATATTCCAATACAAAATTGGCAGTCCACAAAATAAAAAAAAGACATCATTTTTTTCTTGGATGGAGCTCCATTTGTATTGAAATATACTGAAAACCAACGTGAACGCCCGTTTTCAGTATATTCCAATACAAAATTGGCAGTCCATAAAATAAAAAAAAGACATCATTTCTTTCTTGGATCGAGCTCTATTTGTATTGAAATATACTGAAAACCGACGTGAACGCCCGTTTTCAGTATATTCCAATACGAAATTGGCAGTCCATAAAATAAAAAAAAAGACATCATTTCTTTCTTGGATCAAGCTCTATTTGTATTGAAATATACTGAAAACCGACTCAAACACCCGTTTTCAGTATATTCCAATACAAATTGGCAGTCCACAAAATAAAAAAAGTATCATTTCTTTCTTGGATCGAGCTCCATTTGTATAGAAATAGCCTAGAAATCAGTTCGAACGCCCGTTTTCAGTATATTGTAATAGAAATGAAATGACATGAAAAATGCAAAAAGAGGAAAAGTAGCCTACCTTGACGGAAATTCTATTCCAAAAGAGGAAAACTTGTATCCAGGTGGGCCCACAGCACGGCCGGAACTCAAGCGAAACTCGATAGGTTGAAATCGATCCATTAAATAACATTCTTAAAAAACAGTAAAGTTTTATTCCATTCCAAAAGGGGAAAAACTTGTATCCAGGTGGGCCCACAGCACGGCCGGAACTCAAGCGAAACTCGATAGGTTGAAATCGATCCATTAAATAACATTCTTAACAAATAGTAAAGTTTTATTCACATCGAGTCGGCTGGGAAAAGTTTCTGAAAAAAAAATTACCCCCCTTTTTAGTCTGAAAATTTCAATTTTTGAAAATTGAAGACATCAATTTTCAGACTAAAAGAGGGGTATTTTTTTTTTTTTTTTTTTTTTTCAGCCAGAGAAATTTTTCTCCGGCTCTCAGAAATTTTTCCGCACTCGACTGGATGAATAAAACATCCCCGTTTCTTTAAGAATGGGCTCACTGTTAACTATTTCAGCATTCGACGTTTCGCGTCCAATAATAACTGCCGGGTGTTCAAGAATGCAGATGCACCTACTAGGTTTTCTACAGAGAAGCTTGACTGGATGGAGAGTGGATGACTTTTTCCAAGATTCTCGACTTTGGACCGTCAAGAGGTAATGGATCTTTTTGTTTTTTTTTCTTTTAAGAAAATTTATGGATAGATTCATTTCTTTTTGAATGGACCTAGAAAAATAGGACAAAGTTCTTTTCCAAGATTGGATGAGAGAGGGACCCAAAAAAATGGGTCTCGGAAGGAATCGAATGCATTTGCACTCATTCCTCCCAAGACCCATTTTTTTTGGTCTCCTGATTCGTCTCTCTCTCTCTTCTCAGTCCATTTCCATAAATATAGGGAAAGCGGAGAACCTTTCCCTACTTATTTCTAAAAATCTTTTCTTTATTTTTTTTCTCCTGAGTTTATGTATATATCAATTCAAATACTTTTGAGAACGGTCATCCCAATTCTCTGTCTTTTTTTCTGTTTCATCGTTCCAACACTCAGTGGACATAGTCTCAGTAGATTTTGGAGCATGGGTCGTCCGTTCATTGTCCCAACATTCAGTGGACATAGTCTCAGTAGATTTTGGAGCATGAGTCGTCTGTTCATTGTCCCAACACTCAGTGGACATAGTCTTAGTGGATTTTGGAGCATGAGTCGTCCGTTCATCGTCCCAACACTCAGTGGATTTTGTCTTTGGATCCTCTGAAGATATTTTGGGGGTCTCATGAGATTTTTTGGAAGGTTCGTCCCAACCGGCTGCTGGATCGTAATGGGGAATATTTTCAGGTATGTCTCCCCAACCCTCCGTCTTCCTCGAGTTATTGGAGGAAGTTGACGACAAAGAAGATGTAGAAGAGCCCATCAAGTGGAATGGCGTATGCTCATCCGGATGTTCCATCACTTGGAAACAGGACAGATTATCCCGTTTCTGGATGAGGTTATCGTACGCTTTTGGGGACGGATCCTTCTCTAACTGATCGTAGGCCTTATCAAAAGCTTGCAGAGGATTGTCTGCTTCCTCCTGAATCCTCTCCTCTTTCTCCGTTCCGTCTGGATAGACGTGATTGATATGAAAATCTCCTTCCATAATATGCCATCGATAGTTGCGCACTTTGTTTTCGGCACAATGGAAATATTTCCTCCTTTGATGATGTCGGGCACATTTTTCCCGATACTTCCAAATGATTCCATCTGGCACATAAATTTCCGTCACGGGTTTTTGATAATCCAAGGCTTTAGCAAAGAATTTAGCTTTCTGGCATCCCACCACATAAATCGTGGAGAAGCTGTGAGTGAGCGATTGGAGAATGCGTCCTAAATGGTTGTAGGGAATATGACCCTCGTTCCAACGAAGTCCGTGCCGGTTTCTCGTCAGCCAGGCATTCGTCTTTTGGGTTTTTTCACTCAGTTGGTGGAAGGGGTGAGGAGGAGCAAACGTCAACGATCCCACGGTCAAAAAATCTTTTGTCGCATAGCCCAATTCTTTTAAAACGTAGGTAAATTCACCCTTCTTGTGGTTGTAGGACTGGAAACCCTCTAGATCGAGCACGATAAAGTTTTCTGAACACGCCATGGCGATGAATACGGTGATGTCTTCCACAAACAGGAACAAAAAAAGAATCGAAAACGTATATATGTATAACAGGGAAGATCTAGAAAGGGAAAAAAAAACAATAAAACGTTTTAGAGTCGTCGTCTTGAAAGAGACATTTTTTTTTCAAAGGGTTAAGAAGAGAGTTCTTTTTAAATGAAATTATGATTATTAAAAAAGAAACTAAGAATTAAATCGATTTTATAGATAACCATATTCATAGGACCAAAAGGACTTCCCAGCTCAGTTCACGTCTTCTTCTGTTCTCTGAAGAAATCTTGCGGAGGACACACACTTTTATACTCGCGCGACATCTGTCGGGATCACGACCCCATCTAAATGTCAGGGTCATTCCAACCTCTTAAAAGGATCGGGATGAAAGAAACACTTTGATAAAAAATATATTTATGAAAAGATATCTGAGGGTCGTGAGAACATTTTCTCTCCCCAACCCCCGCCTATTTCAAAAAAAAAATAAAATAAAAAGTCTTTTTGGATCGCGTCAAGATTACAAAACTACTCACAGGACTTGTTTATCTCGATCTCGTCAGGGTCACCGTTTCACATAAGAAGATGGATGGACCCTGAACTTTAGACATGATAAAAATTAACTCTACCCGCCTTTTGTCTGGGAATAGGGTCTCACCGTTTCTAAAAATTTTATCATGTCTAAGACATGATAAAAATTAACAAAAAGTTTTTTTTTTTTTTTTTTTTTTTTTTTTTAAGGCTGAAAAATTTTTCTGAGAGAGCTGAGAAAGATTTTTCCTCCCAATCTTTTTTCGACGATGAAAAGGGAAAAACTACTGATCCGATCTCCCTACGCTTTAGGGAAAAAAAACAAAAAAAAAATACTTATGAAATATTCATGTGTTGAAATTGGCTATTCAAATAAGTGACATTTTGTTTCTCATTGGAACTGTTCAACGGCGAGTCCACTCGTCTTATTCTTTGGGGTAGGGGATGAAAGTACAGCGGTTTGTTGAAATCGATGATAATTTCCTCTTTAGTCGGAGGAACTGTAAATCTATCCCGTCTTAACTCTTCTAATCTCTTTGAAAGTCTTTCCACTTGCTCTGCTAAGGTTTCCTCGGTACTCATGATCTCTCTTAGTTTAGGGAAGTTTTGACGTATTGGCTAGAGAACAGAGGGTCTTTTTCTCTCTATACATATATCATGTGGGAGCGTGTGATTTATAAATCCTTGTGAAATCTTTCTACGTCTTGTGTAACTTGGAAAATTCGTCTTGTGTAACTTGGAAAATTCTTCTTCTTCTCGTCGATTGGGTTGGAGTTATGGACAAGAAATGGGATTGGATAGAAATCAACATATTACAAAAAAAGGAACTTTTTTTTTCATTTTTTTTCTCTAGGGATTTACATACCATTTCATTCATGAACATCCAAGGGTTCTCTCCAAGACCAAATTTTAGAAGAGGACAATAAAGAGTACACTTGAGGATCCTCTTTCAGGTCTAGGTGAGATAAGGGTTGAGACCAATATTCTTGGCTCTCTAAAGCATCCCAACTTAGACATTTATTATTATTATTAGAAAGTTCATCCTCCTCCTCCTCCTCCTCCTCATCGTCGCACGAGTTCTCCTGGGGAGATTCTTCCGCCTCCTCTTCGTCTTCGACAGCTTTGCTCTCGGAGGGGTAACAATGTAATTTCCGGAAAACGTAACTACCCTCCATCAAATGGTATCGAAAATTTCTCACCTTGTTCTCGGCACAATGAATCATCTTTTGGAAATATTGGTGTCGCGTGCATTTCGACTTGTTCCGCCACTCGGTTTTCCCTGGGATGTAAAACTCGTAAACGGATCGCTGGCAGAGCTTGCTGAAAAATTCGGCTTTATCGTATCCATTGACGTAGATCACCTCCACATTTTCGGTCAGTATTTTCAGGATCGTAGGAAGATGCTCGTAGGAAAGACGACCCTCGGTCCATTGCAGGCCGTGTCGGTTATTTGTAGTCTGGTTGACCACAGCTTGATTGCGGGACGATAAGTCATCGTAATGGGCAGGAGGGAGAAATATCATGGATCCGCATAAGGTTAAATCGCAAGTGATGTAGCCCAGTTCTTTCAAGATGAAACATATATCTCCCGTCTTTGGATCATAACAGTTAAAGTATTCCATGTCCAGAACAATGTAGGAATCTTTGAGAGGTTTGGCACTCAAAATGTCCATCTTCTTCAATTGAGGAAAAAAAGAAAACAAAATTCCCTCTCTCTCTCTCTCTCGCTGTGTGTCCTGAAGGAAAAAATGGATAGCGTTCTCTCGCCGTCTCCTCTTTTATATATATAGAGAGAAAAGGTTGCACGTGACAGGTCGTATGAATTCTGGGAAAGGTCACATTCGTATATATATTTGTTTTTTGAATAATATCGTGCGTATCTCAATACACATCCATCATAATAATAATAAAGGTCACCTTGGAAAGAAAAAGAAATAAAAAACATGGAACTCGTGCTCGACTTTTAAGGTTTCTACGATTCTCAAGGAGCCTTTATTGTGAAAGAATTGGCTTACGTCACATTGGACGGTACTTCTCGAGGGGTATTTGTTTTTAAACCCCCGTTTCCATGGCAAATGCTCACCGAGAAAGAAAAACGAACCGCTGTGTGGGCGAATGATTATTATCACGGCTTGTCGTGGTACGAAGGAGAAATTCCGTACAGTTATTTTCCATGGGTGTTAACGATGTTGACGGAAGCTTTTTCCATGATTTGGGTGCGAGGAGAAATGAAACGGCGGTTTTTAGAGAAATGGTTGCAAAGATCCATTTATTGCATTTCGGGATCGACGCAAGAGATTCTCAAATACAATGGGATCGAACACATGAATTGTCCTAACCATACAAAAGGTTTTTTCCATTGCGCTCTACAAAAAGCGGTTCGGTATCATTATTATTTAAAGACACAGAGAAGAAATTCGCAAGGTCGATCCTGCACAATTCAATCTTGACAGAACTCATTAAAAAAAAATACATATATCACGTTACTTCTTCAACAGCACAGATGGTTCTGAAGCGAAACGTGGAAATTTGAAGTAATAGATCAGGGAGAAATCATTCTTAAAAACAAATGGGTAAAGTCTCGAATCGGCTGGGAGAAAAAAAATTTCTCAGAGCTGAAATAAATTTCTATAATGAAAGAAAAAAAAACTTTTGGTTAATTTTTATCATGTCTTTAGACATGATAAAAATTAATGACCCTCCCTTTTTGTCTGGGAAGGATGTCTCACCCTTTCGAAAAATAGACCCTGACTCATCCTTTCTCTAATGGCAATCATTCCATGAATGAATCACGATTTGTTTTTCAAAAGAGTGAGACAACATTCCCAGACGAAAAGGGAAGGGGGTTGTTAATTTTTATCATGTCCAAGACATGATAAAAATTTAAAAAAAAATTTTTTCTTTTTTTTTTTTTTTTTTTTTTTTTTTTTTTTTTGAGTTGGAGAATTTTTCTCAGCTCTGAAAATTTTTTTTCAGCCGACTCGAGACTTTACCATTTATATTTACGAATAGTCTTTGGATTATTTATTTATTTTCTTTTAAAAAGAAAAATTCTGAGCTAGACCTATCTATTGGCTTAACATTCTAGTCATAGAAACAGTCTACAATCTCATTTTTTTTCGAGGCTAATGCACGGGTTCTCCAATCAAAAGGGTTTCTATAAAGGGATTGGTTTGAATGCATTTATCTGCAAATGTTGTAGGATTCTGTTGTTGAGAGGGGGGTATATGATTATTATTATGATGATGATGATGATTGTGGCAGATTCGTTTTCTACATGGAAGTCTAATCTCCTCCGAAGACCTTTTCTGGGGATCGTCGATAGATGGTTTTTCAATAGGAATCGTTTCCCTCGGATCCTCAAGAGATAGAGGGGGGTCCTGTCTTGAGACATGGAGCGGTCTCTCCTCCTCCTCCTCCTCGAGAAGTCTTGAGAAAGGGAGAGGATTTTCGGTTCCCTTATTCTTGAGTGGTCTTGACAAATTGAGAGGTCCCTCCTCTTCGAAAGAGAGAGAAGTTTTGGTTCCCTTATCCTCGAGGGGTTTTGACAAATCGAGAGGTCCCTCATTTTCGAGGGGTCTTGATAAATGGAGAGGTTTTTCATCTTCGAGGGGGTTTGATAAAGGAAGAGGTCCCTCCTTCTCGAGGGGTCTTGAGAAAGGGAGAGGTTTTTCATCTTCGAGGAGTTTTGACAATGGGAGAGATCTCTCCTTCTCGAGGGGTCTCTCTTCCTCAAGGGGTCTTGAGGAAGGGAGATGTTTTTCATCCTCGACGGGTTTTGACAAACGGAGAGGAATCTGAACAGGTTTCTCCTCATCCCCATCATTATCGAGGAGGATGAGGATAGGCTTTTCTAAAGGTTTTTTTCTTTTTCTTCTGAACAGGCTCCTCTTGATGCTCGGGGAGAGGAATGGGGTAGTTGTTCCACCATTCTATTTTTTCTTGCTCGAGGACTTTTTCAAAATTCGTGGCCTCTTTAAGATGAGACGAAGGAGGAGAGTCCTCGAGAAGAATATAATAGGTATTCTTCCCAGTCTTCTCGATCGAGAGAGGTTCGTGCAGACATTTGTGCAACCATTCACTAAAATGAACGAGAATCTTTTGTCTTCTCAAGACGATCCATAATCCTATTCATTTGCGAGACGGTTAGAAAGTGGGACGTGTAAAAATATTTGGCTCGTTTCATTAACAAAATTTGTGCATCCAAAGATGGAATGTCACGAGCCATCAACACGTTTTCGTCGGATAAAAATTCGTCCCGCATCTTTTGATAACTCCCCACGATATATCCCACTTATGATAACCCGCACATTTTGAAAAATCGGAGGCTTTCAGATAAACGACTCCTTGGATGATATATAAGGAAAGATCAACATATTTGTATTTGAAAGGAATACACGTAGTGAGCCGGGGATGCCTCCTCATGATCCACTTGGACAAAAATACGACTTTGGGGCTCTCCCCTTTTATTTATAGAGAGAAAGAGAGTGTGACCTTCCCTTCCCTCCTCCTCTCTCCCTGCTTCCTCTATCTCTGGACGTCCTTGGATTGGAAAGGGTGACTTTGAAAAAAAAAAGAAGGTCATGGTTGGATAATTTTTTGTTTATTAAATTATTACTTTCACTTCCTCATTCCCACACACATTCATCTTTTTAAGAAAAGAAAAAGAGGTCATGGAGATAAGATTTCTTGGAAAGAAGAGAGAGAGAAACAAAAAAAAACAAATAAAACGGACGTCATAGAGCCTCTATGTGTGTCTGTGTGTGTCTATATATATATATATAAAAAGGCGAGAGTACTGGGCGAGATCATTTCTTTTCCATTGGGAGCCATGTCGCTATTAGACGTTTTTCCAACTCAACGGATTTCGAACGGGGAGGATTTGAAGACGCTAAAGCAAATCTCCAACTTGAAAATTTTTTTGGCGTGTCATTGTGCGACATTTATTCCGCATTTACCACCTCATCAAGCGATCGTTTCTTTCAACCAAGATGTCGAATATTCCAACCTGCTCGTTCAGAATATATACAGAAATTTATTCGAATCGCAACAAACGAAAGAGGAATCTCCCTTCTCTTGGAATCGGATGGATCGAGCTTTGAGACGGCCCATTCAAACAGACCGGCGATATACGGATCCGCGCACGAGTTTTCGGTGGAAGAATATTTTTCTCACGAAACGATATTTTACGTTTGGAGTGAGAACGACGGCTGAGGACGAAGTTCATATTGTTCAAACCACAGCCGCTCCTCTCGCCTATTACGAATCATCGTCCCCCAATCTGAAGGAAAGAAGTTTTAAAGTCAGCGACAGGATGAAATATAAGAAATATATTCTAAGACCTTTTCAAAACTATGTCGTTCCCCCGAAAACGCAATATCTCATCGTCACAACCCAGAAGAGTCTCTTTCTCGTCGATCGGTGCTCGTACACGCTTTGGAAACAATTGAAAGAGGAGATTTCTTTCCAATCGCCGATGATGTTTCAAGAAAAAGAAGAAAACCCCCCGCCACCTTTACCCATCCCTTCCTTAGATGATAAGAGGAGCTGGACCAAACCGTCATGGCCCGAAACAAAATCGACCCGGCAACGGAATGAAATTGAAGTCATCACGATTGAAGATGAGGAGGAAGAAAAAAAATTACCTCTTAAAAAACGGTCGACTTACCGGAACCTACCTGGCGTGCAAGATCCCCTTCAGAATCCAGAAGCTTCTTCTTCTTCTTCTTCCCCGACTTGTTCAAACAGGCAACCTCTTTCGGACTCCTCACAGACAGAACCTCTTCCAGTATCCTCTTCTTCTTCTTCTTCTCCTCCTCCAACCTGTCCCGACATCGTAGAGGTAGAATGTCAGACGGGTCCACAAGTTCCAACGGGTCCAGAAATCGTAGAGGCAGAATTTCAGCCGGGTAAACAAGTTCCAACGGGTCCAGAAATCATGGAGGTAGAATCGCAGCCGGGTCCAGACATCCTAGATCCCTTCACTCATCCCAAAGAGACTCCAAGTGTTTCAAGACAGCCTTGTGAGGATCCAGCCCTTTCCGTATGGAATGATTATATGGACTTACAAAATTTGGTGCAACAGGAAGGAGAAGAAAATAATCATACGGATGGGTGGGTCAAAGACTGTTTAGATCATTTAACCTCGAATGAAATTGTACTGTTATGGATTTGCATTTCTGAAATCACATCGGAAATGGGATAAAAACCAAAACAAAAAAAAACAATTTTTTTTAATAACAAATTGGAGGAGGGTCATGATGTCATTTAAAAATAATATTATATAGAGTCCAATCTTGGTGGTTCACTTCAGTTTTCCAGCATGAGGTGATCCACGTTTCCCGAAATATGGATCCCATTCCAAGAGAGATTGTGTAGAGCCTTCACTTCAGTTCTTTTTTTTCCTACCAAGAGGAGAGGGTCCCCAAAGGGCTACCCATGTCCAAAGAGAGAAAGTGTAGAGCGTTCATTTCAGTTTTTTTTTCAAGTTTAGGGGAGGGAGGTCTCAAAATGACACCCCCCCCATTTTCAAAGAGAGATGGTGTAGAGCGTTCATTTCTGTTTTTTTCCAAAGTTAGGGAGTTTTCAAATGACTACCCATTTCAGAGAAAGAGAGAGAGACAGAGAGAGAGAGAAGGTGTAGAGCGTTCATTTCAGTTTTCCAAGGTTAGGATGGTGGTGGAGAATCCTCCAAAATGGCTACTCATGTCAAAGCGAGAGAGAGAGAGAAAATGCATAGAGCGTTCATTTCAGTTTTCCAACATTAGAAGGTCCCAAAATACCTTCTGAATTCAAAGAGAGATCGTGTAGAGCGTTCATTTCCAGTTCTTCAAGATCAGAAGAAGAGGGTCCGCTTTTCAGAGACAGCGAAGTGCAGACTTCAGTTTTCTCCCTCCCCAAGAATAGAGGGTCCCAAAATGGGTCCCAAAGAGAGAGAGAGAGGCGTTCATTTCCATTCTCCAAGATAGGGTCGTCTGCATTTTCCCAAAATGGCTTCCCAATTCAAAGAGAGAGAGAGAGAGAAAGGGTGTGTAGAGCGGTCATGTTCATTCTCCAAGATAGGGTCGTCAGCTTTTTCTCAAAATGGCATCTCCCCATTCAAAAAGAGATCGTGACCAATTTTTTCCAGTTTTTTCCAAGATGGGGGGAGAAGAAAACCTAGGATGGAATAACACGACACACAGAGAGAAAGAGAAAAAAAAACGCCATCTTGTCATTTTCTGATAGGGTACCAGTGTTCGAATACTTTTCTGACCGACTGTACAGATGAAAAGTAATTGTCCATGAAGTTGATAATGTAAAAAACGATTTTTTTTAATTTCTAGTTTCTAGTGAGAAATGTTTGAAAAAAGATTGGCCTCGCGTTAGATTCTAGAGCTAAAAGTTTTCAACAAGGTCGTTTTAGACCTCAGTTTCAAACTAATTAACTCTGGCGGGAAGTATGTAAGGATCTTAAGTTTTACTAACGTTTATTTTATTTTAAATCTTTACTATCATTTCTTATTTTCTACTTGCGGCCAGAAATAAAAGCTTTAACTTATTTATGCAAATTTGTCTTGCGAACGCTAAGTACTTAATTTGTGGCTTTTTGCCAAGCAAGAGAGAGGAAGGAGTGATTAGGAGCAGGCCGCTTGCCATAGCAGTTTTACTCGGTTGCTGGTTCCCTTCAAGGCCAGAGGTTTAATCCTCTTGATAATTTTAAACGTATCGTAGTGTTAACAGTTCTCTGTACTATATACGGCCTTTCTGTTAATATACCGCCAATCTTCAAGTAGACACTTGTTTATTAATCCGAAGTTAGTTTAGTTAGAGTTTAGTTAATATTTTTTATATTCTTACGTTCAGACCTAAAGTGGTTGGTCTCTGTATTCCGAAGCCCGGAAATCATTGTAAAGAGAGAAAAATAAAGGGTTTCGTATACCCTTCCTGTGTATCTTGTCTACTTCCCACATTTATTGAACATAGCTTTAGTAAGCTCCCTGTTCCGAGTCAGGTCATTTAATGTTCCCAAAGCAAGTAAGGAAGAAACTGAACCTGATAGTGGCGCCCGACGAAGAAGAATAACCATGGCCGAGTTTCAAGAAGAACCTGTGCTGCCTGCAGAAGCGGCTCAGAATCCAGAAATGCCAGCTGCCGCCCTGGAAGGATTTGGTTACATCGTCCAGACCATGGGCGCATCGATGAAACCAGAAGCAACATTTAAAGGAAACTCACCGGTAACCAGTTTTGTGGAAACATTGGAGGACCACTTCATGCTGTATCCCGTGCAGGAGTTCCAGAAAATCACCTTAGCTACCAACGCTTTCAGGGGCCAAGCGCTTAATTGGTTCAAATGTATCGGGAGACGCCTCTTGGGTCAAGCGGGAAGTCCCACCTATACTTACGAAAATTTCAAGACTGCCTTAGTAAAAGCCTTCCCTGTCGTAAGAGATCGTGCAATATTAGAAGCGGAACGTTTCAGCATATACCAGAAACGAATTGAAAAGCTCTCAAGCTTTATTTTAAGAAAAATTCACGTCTTCAAACTCTTGTATGGAAACCCTCCGGATCCTGAGATAATTCAAGTGATTTTGCCGGGGTTACTTCCCCAAGTACAAGACTTTATTGAATTAAGGAATCCGACTACACTGGAAAAGTTATTTGAGCTAGCAATCCAGTTTGAAAGTAGAAGAACGGCGGACATTGAAAGAAGACGCCAGTATGAACAACGAAACCAATTTAGTGCGCCAAGACACAGCAAAGTCAAGAACACGGCTACGGAAGCAAAGCGGATCAGTGGGCAAGGAAACCCGAGTATCCAAAAACAACCGGCGAACGTCGACAGTTCAATAGTAATCCAGGAAAAACGTCTGAAGGCCAGTGGAAAAAGAAGAAAAGCATGGAAAGAAAAAACAGGATTTAAACTAAAACGGATTTCTGCTGACGGGAGGGTGCGGAAGGCCAAGAAAGCCCCTCTTCCTTCAAGTTAAATACAGTGATGGTGAAAAATTTGACTCTTCCAAAGATGGAAGTGTTGGTGAATACATCCCAGCCACCGCACTCCTGGATACAGGCGCGCAGTGTTCCTGTGTGGCAGAAGATTTTTTTAGGAAGTATTTTCGGAAATACCGCATATATAATTCGGATAATACGATAGTGTTAGCTGCGCAGGGAGAAAGGTGCAAGTGCATAGGTAAATTACCGCTACACGTTCGTATCAAGGACGAACAAGTAAAGATTATGTTTTTGATAGTAAAGAATTTGCAACCACATGTCATCTTAAGGATAGATTTCCTTTCAGAGACAGAAGCAACGCTGGATTTTAACGAAGCGTCCCTTAAGCTGACGATGAAACCAGTTCGAGAAGAAAAAACAGAACCACCAATGTTAAACCTTGACCACCTGCCTAAGGAAGCGCAACAAATATTCGACAAGTGGTAAGTGAATTTGCTTCGTTATTTAGTGATATTCCAGGATTTACTCAAGTTACTAACCATAGTATCGACACCGGAGATTCACTGCCAGTTCGCCACAAACCATACCGATGTGATAAGAATAAAGAAAAAATTATAGAGTGGCACATTAGAGATATGTTACGTAAAAAGATCATAACGTCCATCTCAAGTAGTTAAGCTAGCCAGGTTGTTTTATGTAAGAAAAACAATGACTATCCAGTAACACATCCAAAAAGGTGGCGTTTTGCTATTGACTATCGTAAATTAAACTCCATGACTAAATATCCGGTATATCCGTTACCTATTATTGAAGAAATTCTAAGGAACATAACTTCTACCAAATACATGACGACTTTAGACTTAACGACTGGTTTTTTCACATAGGGCTTAGACCGGAAGATGTGCCTAAGACTGCTTTTATAACCAAGTCTGGCACTTATGCATTCCTGCGTATGCCGTTTGGCCTTTCAGGGGCACCGGCAACATTTCAGCGATGTATGGACATTGTGCTAAGGCCTGTTCTTGGAAAGTCCACATTCATCTATTTAGACGATATCATTATTACTACTGATAATCTGGACCAACATGTACAGGATTTAAGACAGATGTTTTCATTATTAAATGAGGCCGGTCTAAAAGTTAATGTCGAAAAGGGCAAATTTGCAGCCCCTGAATTAAGATACTTAGGTTACAAAATATCTCAGAAAGGAATCGAGACAGACGAATCAAAAATAATCGCTGTGCAAAGGTATACGCCGCCAAATACGGCGAAGAAGCTCTCTTCTTTTCTAGGACTTTGTTCATATTATAGGTCCTTCATAAAGATTTTGCAGTTATTGCTGAACCATTGTTAAAATTAAAAAGAAAAAAGGCAAGATTCTCGTGGACGGCTGAAGCCAATAGTGCTTTCAAAAAATTAAAGCAAGCATTAACGCAAGCCCCTGTTTTGAAATTTCCTGAAAAGGATGAGAATTTAGAAATTTCAGCGGATGCTTCGGATTATACGGTAGGAGCGGTACTTTCGCAAAATCAGCAGCCCGTGGCATTTTTTAGTCGAACTTTAAATCAAACACAAAGAAATTATTCCGCGACCCAGAGAGAGGCACTTGCAGTTCTGTTAGCAGTGCAAAAGTTCCGAGTCTATTTTGGAAGGGTGCCAATAACAATGTATTCTGATCATGCGGCGGTAACTAGATTGTACTCAGGGAAAAACTTATCCCCAAGGTTAATAAGATGGGCACTCAAGTTACAAGAGTATAATCTGGTAATCAAGCACACCCCCGGAAAGGAAAATATCGTAGCAGATGCCCTATCCAGAATAAAAATAGATGTAGATGGTAATACTGTAAGGGTGGCAATGCTCACAGCATGTACAATAAATTCCCGAAAAACTGTAACAACCGACCTGGGTAAGGATCCTGAATTTAGAAACATTTATGAGTATTTAAAGGTTCCTGAACTTTTAGCCACCAAGATATTGTGGCGATAAGAAATAGGGCGGCCCATTACGAACTAATAGATGGTCTATTATTTATACAAAAACTACAAATTCCAACAACGAATTTCGACCTGTTATCCCAGCCAGTCTTAGATTAAATATCCTGCAGGAGTTACACGACTGCCCTTTAGCTTCTCATGCTGGTATTCGAAAAACTATCCAACGCGAACGCGTAGCAGTCTATTTTTCTGAACTGCAAAAGTTAACAAGGGCGTATGTCCAGTCCTGCCCAACATGTCAACCAGTTAATTATATTAATTTCCGCCCGGCCAGGCTTCTAAATAGCATTAAATACGAATTTCCAAATGAAATAATTGGCATCGATTTATTGGGCCCTTTCCCCAAAAGTCAGTTAAATAAAAGTCGGTATCTCCTTGTTATGGTTGATCATTTTAGTAAGTGGACCGAAATTGTTCCCTTAGAACGAGCCTCCGCGAAATTAGTTACTGATTCTATTTTAAATAAATATATTTTAAAATACGGGGCGCCCCTAAAAGTTATATCGGATAATGGTCCTCAATTTGTAAGTAATATATTTGAAGACATGTGCCAAAACCTGGGCATACGTCATTTAAAAATGGTCCCGTATCGGCCGCAATCAAATATAGCGGAACGGGTCAATAGAAATATAGTGAAAATTATCCGTAGTTATGTTAAAAATTTTCATAAAAGCTGGGATAACTATGTCAATGAATTAGCTTTTGCCCTTAGGACCGCAAAACATGATACAACGGGCAAAACTCCTGCTGAGTTATTTTTAGGCAGAAAGATTACAACGCCGTTAGATAAATTAGTTTGTGTTCAACAAAGAGCCCCAGAATTTAAAATGGGTGATATAGAAAAATTAATTAAAGAAGCAAAAAAGAACACTGAAGTAGCACAGACAAAACAGAAACTTTATCACGATATGAAACGACGGGGAGTAACTTATAAAGTAGGAGATGAAGTATTAAAAATTAAGCATTCACTTTCTTCAGCACCAGAAGATAAAACCGCCAAATTTTTTCCACGATTTCAAAGACCATATGTCATAGAAAAAATAACTCAGGCTGTAGTGGTGTTAAAAGCCAGGAATGGTGAAACATGCTCCGCAAACATTGACCAGATAAAACCATTCTATGACCGTAATAAAATGCAGATATTTAAAGATCTTTTGCAGGATCCGGCACGGCAGGCACTGCAGGCACTGCAGGCACAAGCTCCAGAGGTGGAACAACGACAATCACAAGGGCAAGCCATTAGGAGGCAGGAGCAATTGAAAAGAAAGTTTCCCCGTTGGAAAATTGAATGTAACAAGAAAAAGAAGCCGTTCCACCGACCAGAAACGAGAGAGCACGACCACCCCCAGAATGAAGAAGGGAGAAGTACGACGAATGCAAAGAGAGCCAGGAGAAATAACGGCAACTATAACCCGGCTCCAAACGGAAAATCTACCCATCGGACAGGAGTCTACGCAGCAAATGTCGACGAATTGAGGAAGGAACACCAGCTGCGGAGGCAAAGAAACAAGGAAAATTTGAACAGCCAGCAACGAGATCCAAGCACGAACGAGAGAGAAGTGTCCCGGTTCCGCCAAGACCAGCTGCCATCAAACGGCCAAGACCACAGGCAGAGGCTAAAAAGAAGGTATTCAAGGGTGACCGAACTGGAAGGAAAAGAAAGCTCATAAAGGAAGGAACTGAAGGGCGAACCCGCACAAGAAGGAAGATAAACCAAACGCTAGTCTTTGCTACCTTCCAGGACTGGGCAGAAAAAAGAATGTCCAAATATCACAAAGATAAGTAAAACTTTACGTTACTTTGCAACCTTAAGTTAATCTTTCATTCTTACTGCAAGTGGCAGAATTCAAGACGTTTTACCTCATGTGAGGTCTACCTTTATCGCCAAAAATGCGAGAAATGAGTTGTTACTTATTTTGGTATTATGTTTTTCAATTACTCGCGAGTAAAAACTAAAATTAATATATAATAGGAATGTGTAAATACTTGAATATTGTAAAAGTTATTGTATAAAATTTTACTTAAAAGTTTCTGGCAAGAAATAAGTTTTAGTGTGAAAGACTTTTGAAATGTAGTATTTCAATGTAGAAGAATTGGCACTTGCTTGGAAAAGAATAGATGTTAACAATGTACTACTAATGTATGTTTTAAAATGCGTAAAATTAACGGCATGTTAATATGTTCTTATATACAATGTGAACTGTTATTTTAAGCGTTAAGAAATACTGTGATATGTTAAAAGTGAAAGAAATGCCAAAAAATTTTAACTTATTCGTGTGACTGTAAAAAGAGCCAAATTATTGTGAATATGTGTTTAAGGTTGAATGAATGTAGTTAGGCTCTCTGACGCTACACTTCAAAGTTAGCCACTTTCAGAATAGTACCTCAGTGTTTAGAGATGAATATAAGGTGTGTTATGAGGTCTTGTTATGTTGAATTTTAACACGTTAGTGTTTTGATTGCAGGCGGTAGTGTTGAACACTTGTACATGAACACGTTCGTATTTGGTGTTTTCTTTTACAACACATGTCAGAGAGCACGGGGAGAGAACGTCATGAATGAAATAAGAATGTTAAGAGAAATATAAATATTCATGTTACTTGCCATTTAATTGTGTGACATTTCATTGAACTAGTAAGGAACCAGATTTCAACTAAGAGTTCCTGTTTAGATGCAGTACAGATGAAAAGTCCATGAAGTTGATAATGTAAAAAACGATTTTTTTTTTAATTTCTAGTTTCTAGTGAGAAATGTTTGAAAAAACATTGGCCTCGCGTTAGATTCTAGAGCTAAAAGTTTTCAACAAGGTCGTTTTAGACCTCAGTTTCAAACTAATTAACTCTGGCGGGAAGTATGTAAGGATCTTAAGTTTTAATAACGTTTATTTAATTTTAAATCTTTACTATCATTTCTTATTTTCTACTTCCGGCCAGAATTAAAAGCTTTAACTTATTTATGCAAATTTGTCTTGCGAACGCCAAGTACTTAAGTTGTGCCTTTTTGCCAAGCAAGAGAGAGGAAGGAGTGATTAGGAGCAGGCCGCTTGCCATAGCAGTTTTACTCGGTTGCTGGTTGCCTTCAAAGCCAGAGGTTTAATCCTCTTGATAATTTTAAACGTATCGTAGTGTTAACAGTTCTCTGTACTACATACGGCCTTTCTGTTAATATATGGCCAATCTTCAAGTAGACACTTGTTTATTAATCCAAAGTTAGTTTAGTTAGAGTTTAGTTAATATTTTTTATATTCTTACGTTCAGACCACAAGTGGTTGGTCTCTGTATTCCGAAGCCCGGAAATCATTGTAAAGAGAGAAAAATAAAGGGTTTCGTATACCCTTCCTGTGTATCTTGTCTACTTCCCACATTTATTGAACATAGCTTTAGTAAGCTCCCTGTTCCGAGTCAGGTCATTTAATGTTCCCAAAGCAAGTAAGGAAGAAACTGAACCTGATAGTGGCGCCCGACGAAGAAGAATAACCAAGGCCGAGTTTCAAGAAGAACCTGTGCCGCCTGCAGAAGCGGCTCAGAATCCAGAAATGCCAGCTGCCGCCCTGGAAGGATTTGGTTACATCGTCCAGACCATGGGCGCATCGATGAAACCAGAAGCAACATTTAAAGGAAACTCAACGGTAACCAGTTTTGTGGAAACATTGGAGGACCACTTCATGCTGTATCCCGTGCAGGAGTTCCAGAAAATCACCTTAGCTACCAACGCTTTCAGGGGCCAAGCGCTTAATTGGTTCAAATGTATCGGGAGAAGCCTCTTGGGTCAAGCGGGAAGTCCCACCTATACTTACGAAAATTTCAAGACTGCCTTAGTAAAAGCCTTCCCTGTCGTAAGAGATCGTGCAATATTAGATGTGGAACGTTTCAGCATATACCAGAAACGAATTGAAAAGCTCTCAAGCTTTATTTTAAGAAAAATTCACGTCTTCAAACTCTTGTATGGAAACCCTCCGGATCCTGAGATAATTCAAGTGATGTTGCCGGGGTTACTTCCCCAAGTACAAGACTTTATTGAATTAAGGAATCCGACTACACTGGAAAAGTTATTTGAGCTAGCAATCCAGTTTGAAAGTAGAAGAACGGCGGACATTGAAAGAAGACGCCAGTATGAACAACGAAACCAATTTGGTGCGCCAAGACCACAGCAAAGTCAAGAACACGGCTACGGAAGCAAAGCGGATCAGTGGGCAAGGAAACCCGAGTATCCAAAAACAACCGGCGAACGACGACATTTCAATAGTAATCCAGGAAAACGTCTGAAGGCCAGTGGAAAAAGAAGAAAAGGATGGAAAGAAAAAACAGGATTTAAACTAAAACGGATTTCTGCTGACGGGAGGGTGCGGAAGGCCAAGAAAGCCCCTCTTCCTTCAAGTTAAATACAGTGATGGTGAAAAATTTGACTCTTCCTAAGATTGAAGTGTTGGTGAATAACATCCCAGCCACCGCACTCCTGGATACAGGCGCGCAGTGTTCCTGTGTGGCAGAAGATTTTTTTAGGAAGTATTTTCGGAAATACCGCATATATAATTCGGATAATACGATAGTGTTAGCTGCGCAGGGAGAAAGGTGCAAGTGCATAGGTAAATTACCGCTATACGTTCGTATCAAGGACGAACAAGTAAAGATTATGTTTTTGATAGTAAAGAATTTGCAACCACATATCATCTTAAGGATAGATTTCCTTTCAGAGACAGAAGCAACGCTGGATTTTAACGAAGCGTCCCTTAAGCTCACGATGAAACCAGTTCGAGAAGAAAAAACAGAACCACCAATGTTAAACCTTGACCACCTTCCTAACCAAGCGCAACAAAAATTCGACAAGTGGTAAGTAAATTTGCTTCGTTATTTAGTGATATTCCAGGATTTACTCAAGTTACTAACCACAGTATCGACACCGGAGATTCACTGCCAGTTCGCCACAAACCATACCGATATGATAAGAATAAAGAAAAAAATATAGAGCGGCACATTAGAGATATGTTACGTAAAAAGATCATAACGCCCATCTCAAGTAGTTATGCTAGCCCGGTTGTTTTATGTAAGAAAAACAATGACTATCCAGTAACACATCCAAAAAGGTGGCGTTTTGCTATTGACTATCGTAAATTAAACTCCATGACTAAATATCCGGTATATCCGTTACCTATTATTGAAGAAATTCTAAGGAACATAACGTCTACCAAATATATGACGACTTTAGACTTAACGACTGGTTTTTTCAAATAGGGCTTAGACCGGAAGATGTGCCTAAGACTGCTTTTATAACTAAGTCTGGCACTTATGCATTTCTGCGTATGCCGTTTGGCCTTTCAGGGGCACCGGCAACTTTTCAGCGATGTATGGACATTGTGCTAAGGCCTGTTCTTGGAAAGTCCACATTCATCTATTTAGACGATATCATTATTACTAGTGATAATCTGGACCAACATGTACAGGATTTAAGACAGGTGTTTTCATTATTAAATGAGGCCGGTCTAAAAGTTAATGTCGAAAAGTGCAAATTTGCAGCCCCTGAATTAAAATACTTAGGTTACAAAATATCTCAGAAAGGAATCGAGACAGACGAATCAAAAATAATCGCTGTGCAAAGGTACACGCCGCCAAATACGGCGAAGAAGCTCTCTTCTTTTTTAGGACTTTGTTCATATTATAGGTCCTTCATAAAAGATTTTGCAGTTATTGCTGAACCATTGTTAAAATTAAAAAGAAAAACGGCAAGATTCTCGTGGACGGCTGAAGCCAATAGTGCTTTCGAAAAATTAAAGCAAGCATTAACGCAAGCCCCTGTTTAGAAATTTCCTGAAAAGGATGAGAATTTAGAAATTTCAGCGGATGCTTCGGATTATACGGTAGGAGCGGTACTTTCGCAAAATCAGCAGCCCGTGGCATTTTTTAGTCGAACTTTAAATCAAACACAAAGAAATTATTCCGCGACCCAGAGAGAGGCACTTGCAGTTCTGTTAGCAATGCAAAAGTTCCGAGTCTATTTTGGAAGGGTGCCAATAACAGTGTATTCTGATCATGCGGCGGTAACTAGATTGTACTCAGGGAAAAACTTATCCCCAAGGTTAATAAGATAGGCACTCAAGTTACAAGAGTATAATCTGGTAATCAAGCACACCCCCGGAAAGGAAAATATCGTAGCAGATGCCCTATCCAGAATAAAAATAGATGAAGAGGGTAATACTGTAAAGGTGGCAATGCTCACAGCATGTACAATAAATTCCCGAGAAACTGTAACAACCGACCTGGGTAAGGATCCTGAATTTAGAAACATTTATGAGTATTTAAAGGTTCCTGAAATTTTAGCCACCAAGATATTGTGGCGATAAGAAATAGGGCGGCCCATTACGAACTAATAGATGGTCTATTATTTTATACAAAAACTACAAATTCCAACAACGAATTTCGACCTGTTATCCCAGCCAGTCTTAGATTAAATATCCTGAAGGAGTTACACGACTGCCCTTTAGCTTCTCATGCTGGTATTCGAAAAACTATCCAACGCGAACGCGTAGCAGTCTATTTTTCTAAACTGCAAAAGTTAACAAGGGCGTATGTCCAGTCCTGCCCAACATGTCAAGCAGTTAATTATATTAATTTCCGCCCGGCCAGGCTTCTAAATAGCATTAAATACGAATTTCCAAATGAAATAATTGGCATCGATTTATTGGGCCCTTTCCCCAAAAGTCAGTTAAATAAAAGTCGGTATCTCCTTGTCATGGTTGATCATTTTAGTAAGTGGACCGAAATTGTTCCCTTAGAACGAGCCTCCGCGAAATTAGTTACTGATTCTATTTTAAATAAATATATTTTAAAATACGGGGCGCCCCTAAAAGTTATATCGGATAATGGTCCTCAATTTGTAAGTAATATATTTGAAGACATGTGCCAAAACCTGGGCATACGTCATTTAAAAATGGTCCCGTATCGGCCGCAATCAAATATAGCGGAACGGGTCAATAGAAATATAGTGAAAATTATCCGCAGTTATGTTAAAAATTTTCATAAAAGCTGGGATAACTATGTCAATGAATTAGCTTTTGCCCTTAGGACCGCAAAACATGATACAACGGGCAAAACTCTTGCTGAGTTATTTTTAGGCAGAAAGATTATAACGCCGTTAGATAAATTACTTTATGTTCAACAAAGAGCCCCAGAATTTAAAATGGGTGATATAGAAAAATTAATTAAAGAAACAAAAAAGAACACTGAAGTAGCACAGAGAAAACAGAAACTTTATTACGATATGAAACGACGGGGAGTAACTTATAAAGTAGGAGATGAAGTATTAAAAATTAAGCATTCACTTTCTTCAGCACCAGAAGATAAAACCGCCAAATTTTTTCCACGATTTTAAAGACCATATGTCATAGAAAAAATAACTCAGGCTGTAGTGGTGTTAAAAGCCAGGAATGTTGAAACATGCTCCGCAAACATTGACCAGATAAAACCATTCTATGACCGTAATAAATTGCAAATATTTAAAGATCTTTTGCAGGATCCGGCACGGCAGGCACTGCAGGCACAGGCTCCAGAGGTGGAACAACGACAATCACAAGGGCAAGCCATTAGGAGGCAGGAGCAATTGAAAAGAAATTTTCCCCGTTGGAAAATTGAAGGTAACAAGAAAAAGAAGCCGTTCCACCGACCAGGAAAGAGAGAGCACGACCACCCCCAGAATGAAGAAGGGAGAAGTACGACGAATGCACAGAGAGCCAGGAGAAATAACGGCAACTATAACCCGGCTCCAAACGGAAAATCTACCCATCGGACAGGAGTCTACGCAGCAAATGTCGACGAATTGAGGAAGGAACACCAGCTGCGGAGGCAAAGAAACAAGGAAAATTTGAACAGCCAGCAACGAGATCCAAGCAGGAACGAGAGAGAAGTGTCCCGGTTCCGCCAAGACCAGCTGCCATCAAATGGCCAAGACCACAGGCAGAGGCTAAAAAGAAGGTCTTCAAGGGTGACCGAACTGGAAGGAAAAGAAAGCTCATAGAGGAAGGAACTGAAGGGCGAACCCGCACAAGAAGGAAGATAAACCAAACGCTAGTCTTTGCTACCTTCCAGGACTGGGCAGAAAAAAGAATGTCCGAATATCACAAAGATAAGTAAAACTTTATGTTACTTTGCAACCTTAAGTTAATCTTTCATTCTTACTGCAAGTGGCAGAATTCAAGACGTTTTACCTCATGTGAGGTCTACCTTTATCGCCAAAAAGGCGAGAAATGAGTTGTTACCTATTTTGGTATTATGTTTTACAATTACTCGCGAGTAAAAACTAAAATTAATATATAATAGGAATGTGTAAATACTTGAATATTGTAAAAGTTATTCTACAAAATTTTATTTAACCCACCGGGCGGCTCGCATTCAAATCTATTTACGTCTCGAAAACTGCAGTAAAAATTAACCATGTTTACAATTTTTTTTTCATTTAGAGTGAACCAAAATTGTCCTGAAAACGGCCTTTGTTAGATTTTCTTCCCCCTCCTTGTAGGGCGATCAACAAGTCGTTTCACTTAAGTGATGGTTTCCTACTGTCCTTTGATTACTACCTAGAGGCGATTAAGCAGATGGGCTGCTTTTGGCCTTACGGAGGAAGGAACACGTTTTGTGTCCATGCTTTGGTTAGACGAAAAAAAGATATTTTTTTCTGGAAATCCAAAATAGAAAAGGAAGTTTTGTATTGCCTTGTTACTAATTTTGTGCATATTTCTAATCTTAATTGCTTATCAGAGCCGTGCCAAGATATTTTTTCATCTGAGGCAGAAAGGTCAATGCGCGTCCATATAAATATAAAAATAGCTACACTTGTATTAAGCAAAAGTAATTGTATTAAATCAAAATGTCATAACTCTTATAGCATAATTATACCATAATTCTTAAAGTATTTTTTAATTGTAGTTTTATAAATTCAGAGAAATAATGTAGTCAATCATTTATAATTTTCAAATGAAAACGTTAAAAAATTCGTTTTTGATAAATAAGAAATAACACTGTAATGCATATTGCATTAATTTCCAGGTTTTCTTGCCAGGTTTTGTTTCCAGGTTTGGTTTTCCAGGTTATTGATTTAAGTTTGACGAAGCCTATTTCCCCTAATAATTAAAGTAATTTTCGAATTCGTATAGCCAATTTGGCGCCTCTTCTAGTGATTGACATGAGCCCGGCTTTGTTGCTTTTTAAGTATAAATGTTATTGATTTTTATTGCGTTTCGGTATTTTAATGCATGTTTATAGAATGTTAATTTATTTTTATATGCATATTTCAGTAATATAATCTTACGACTAGTGAGACAGTGTAGTTTAACTAATTTTCTGCTTTTGATTCATGTTATCGAGCTTTAACGCTAAGAAAAAATTTATAAGAGGCTTAAAATACCTAATTCCTATTGAAAGCTACATGTAATTGATAATTAAATTACTATTAAAATAACAAACACATGCTCAGTGTCAGTCATTTCGACATAATGTTTGTAATTCATTTTACCGCAAATTTATTTCGTTTATCTTGTTTCATATCTATAAAAGGGTAGTTTACCTTTATCGCATTTATTGGTTGATAGAAGTTATGAAATATTGAATATTTTAAAACAATTTTCAGTCATAATAACCTTATTAAAAATTTTCTACATATAGACAAGATGTCACAGATACCTCTCAGTTTCCGAACTAAATTACATGGTACTGAAATTCGGTGCATTTTCATATGATTATTTTTGACAGGAAGAGTTACCTTACGTAAATCACAAAAGAACATTGTTTTAATTCTTAATTAAATATAGCACTTGTATTAAATTGCTAAAATTCATTGTTAGGAAAATCTCGCTCTAAAAAATTAGACACTTTTACCTTTGAAAGTGGAATTTTTGTGGTTTTCTCTGTGCATAATGTGGGCGCGAGTAAGTTTTCCTTAGAATGTCCTCCACTGAGGCATTCCTCCCTTTAGGTAGATAGCTCTCGCGTGCTTTGGAGGAAAAATAAAGCACACCAAAACAAAAGCTTCAAAATTGGTGTTTAACATTTTTTGGGGTTCAAATACTGAAATTACTTAGAGATCTCAATTCACATTATCAAATGTTATTATTTAAATAAATAAAAGCAAGCTGAGGATTTCCATTTAAATTGTTTGTTTTAAAATAAAAAATAAGAACAGTAAGTTTTGAATAAATCTTGGGCCCACCAGCGGCCGAGCGGTAAAGTCGCTGAACACTGGTAGTTCAGTCCGAGGTTCGATTCCCGCGAACGGGCTGGCTGCATGGGTGTTTTCGTGGTTTTCCCCATGTGTAACGTGTATATGAGCCAGTTTCCCTTAGAAAGTCCTCCACGAAGGCATCCCTCCCCGTAGGCAGATAGCCCTCGAGGCTTTGCCATAATCACACACACACACACACACATTGAATAAATCTTGTCAACATCAAGCAGGGAAAGGAACATGCCAATGTAAAATTTAATATTAGGCCAAAAAGAAACGCTTTGACGTAGATTTTGGATAAAACTTAACCAAATTCGCAGGTAGTCAGAGACAGGCCTTTCTTCAGTAGAGAGAAAAAAATGTTTCTGAAGTATTTGTGTATTTATTACATAAATGTTTTAATGCTTCCATAGCACTGCTAATCGATAAAATTTATTTGATGAAAAGTAGGAAGTTTGCTTTTAAAATTCCGATTTTTCAACCTTTTTCAGTGACATATGTGGCATTGAAAAACACGTCTGGCCAGGAGGCAGATTAATGGCTGAAAAATTCTTAGAATTTAAAGAGGCATCGAACAAGAAAATTTAGGGATGGCGAAATTCTAAGAATTTGGCACTTGACAACGGCAAAATTTTTAGAATGTAGAGAACTACAGAATTTAGGCAGGGCAAAATATTTTAAATTTATAGAACATCGGTCAGTAGAATTAAGATCCCACAGCGATTGCACTGAGAAACAAATCGACCTGCTTCTCGATTATGCGGATAGACGTAGATTAACTTCCGAAAGCTCAGTGAAGCAAGAGCTATACATAATGCAGCTATTTACGATTTCTGCTATAATAATCTGAAATTTAATATAATAATTTAACACTATATATCAGTTTACGAAAACATGATGATACTTTTGAGAAATTTTCTTTAATTTCCCAGTACACTAAAAAAAAAAAAAAAAAAAAAAGTGCAGTAAATTATATAATGATATTACTAACAAAATGATGCCGATGACGCATTTAATTTTTATCTTTTTATTAATCTAAATAAATATGTCATTGAGTTTTTCATAACTTATAGTTTTGCAAATTAAAAATGTTCAATAATATAATATGTGATTATGGTATTATTGGTATGGTACTATTCAAGGCAAAGCACACGTGGGTTATCTGCCTAAATGGAGGGATGCCTTCGAGGAGGATTTTCTAAGGGAAACTGGCTCGTATACACGTTACACATGGGGAAAACCACGAAAACGACCATGCAGCCAGCCCGTTCGCGGGATTTGAACCTCGGACTGAACTACCAGTGTTCAGCGTCTTTAC
Organism: Stegodyphus dumicola; assembly: GCF_044657685.1. NCBI lineage: Eukaryota > Metazoa > Arthropoda > Arachnida > Araneae > Eresidae > Stegodyphus > Stegodyphus dumicola. Next base: position 79,315,513 of record NC_140769.1, on the reverse strand, counting down.
CGCTCGGCCGCTGGTGGGTAACATGTGATTATGAAAGCTGTGTAAAAGGAGAAAAATTCTTGCACATTCATCAGACAGCATACGATGGGCACCTGCTTGAGGAAAAGAATGCGTTTGTAGATGACTTTTTCAGGGAAACTGGTTTGGTATATTCAACCTAAAATTCACCAAAATACCAAGCAACGAACGCATTCTCCGGAATTCAAACTTAGGCAAAACTACCAGTGTTCAGTTGCAAAAGAAAGTTAACAACATAAACAGGCAACATGTGTGAAATTAGTATTTATTGCATCCAACAGTGATATGATTTTCTGATATAATTTAATGGAATATCACTGTAAAAGAATGGGAATCTTTTTTTTTTTTTTTTTTCCTTTTGTAAGGAGATTTTTTTCCGCTTTGTTTTCAACATTTGGTTGAAATGCAAATTAAATAAATATTTACAAATGCAGAATATTGGATAGTTATTGATGATTTCGAGATTCAGTTTCTGAAATCCATTTCATGTGTCATTTCCTTAAAAAGGTGATACTGAAACCAACTTTCGAGGAGTAAAATGATTACTAGAAAAGAGTTTCCGATTTCTTTCATTCTTTTATTCCCATTATAAATTTATCCCGTAGTTCTTAGAACATTCTTCTATCCGTAAGTGATGATTTGCTTTCCGAGAAAATTTTCTGAAAGGAATAAATTACTTAGTCTTCAAACCATGGGAAAATCTTGCCATCGCCGGTACTTAATTCCCTTCATTTACTGAGATAACGTGCTTTATTATAAGTATGGTACTTGTTTTCTGATTTTTACTGCATTTGCATGCTCAAAGCTATCTAAATAAAGAAACGCTATTGTAAATATCAGGGTATGAGTACATATATGAAATGGTTATATATTTTTCAGAATTCCCCTATGAGCTGTTTATTCTTAGGGCAGAAAGAGGAAAAAGCTTGCATACATCGCCATTCCCGGAAACTAGACAGTACCGAAAACATTACTAGACAGTCCGGTTTACCAAACAATAGAGTTTATCTGATTCCTAGTTGTAAAAGCTGACAGTTATAAATTGTTATGGCGACCTTCAGAAGGCATCAAATTACTTCAAAAGTTCCGCTGCTATAAATTTTCATACTGCAATTTTGTTCCTTTAAATTTCGAAAACACCTATTTTTTAAGTATTTTTCGGTACTTATATTAATATTGATACAAATAATATAGAAAGCACCAAACGTAGCTATGATGTATTTCAATTTGTCCTTAGTATTTTCTCACATATAGTATTAACACTTTGTCTACACGTTTCTAATGTTTCACCATAGTAAGCCTTCTCTTTCCGAATGTATTCAGTTCCTTTTCGCTTTCGTTTTCTGCTTCTTTTGTTTTAAATTTTATTTATTTATTTATTTGTTTAATGTTACCATATCCTGAGTTTTACTCTAGCTAATAGCTAGAGTAGCTACTAGGTAGCATTCATTATAGTACATTCATTATATTCATATAGCTATTAGCTAGCATTCATTAAAGTACAAAAACTAATATAGCTTGTCAATATCAACACATTTTTATCTTCAATAAAATCCACTAATTCGACTGATGCTGTAAAAATTACAATTTAATACTTTAGCCAATTATTCTGATTATAGTGATTTAAATTCGATTTTAGGCAACATATGCATTCTTTCAGAAAAAGCACCGCTGTTACAAGTAAATACTGTACATTCAACCATTTCATAATATGTAAATGTAGCATAACTTCTTTTCGAGTGCTTGCACTGAGAATCTCCTTCAAGTAAACCTTAATGGAACTTTATTTCATGAAAATTTAGAAGTATTATAAAAGCCTCAGAATTATTTCCATTGCAAACATTTATGAATTATGCAGAAAAATATATAAGAAAAACATCAATGAGAAACTATTATCGAATATACATTTCATGACAGTAGTAAAACATTTTTTCAGTACCGACGGTATTAAAAAGCTCAATATTGTGATAAGCTAAATAAAATAAAAAGATATTAAAAGTTTAATATTGTGATAAGTAAAAGTATACTAATCTATAACACTCATTTGATATTTTTGCCATTAGAACTATAATGTAATTCTAACCGTTAAAGTAACATTGTATTTGTATTAACTAGAATTATAATTGTAATTTCAATTAAATTTATCAGTACTCGTTGTTTCCTGCACCTTGAGGGAGACGCATTATTATTTTTTTTTCTATTACATAAAATACTGTCCTCAGAAAAAAATGTCTCTAGACATGAATCTGTCTCCAAAATTAATGGATGAGGTGAACAGAAATAATCTTGGAACAGCCTTTGGGCAAGTGCTGCGAGTATGCGAAATGTAAGACTGTAATTAAACTTCGACCATCCTGGAGACTACACTTTCTTAGAATATTGCCATTCGACAAATTATAAGACCTTCCATTTATCTTTAAAGTTTAAGCTATCTGTTATTGACTGAGAAAAGCTGGTAATTCATTGTAGTTACTTTGTAGTTAAAACTACAACTAATGCAGTTATAATTGTAATTGTGTCGCCCAGATGGTATAGTGGTTAGGGAAGCTTGACTGCGATACCGAAGGGCCTGGGTTCAAATCCCGGAGAAGGCATGGCTTAAACTGTTCGTCCTTTCATAGGAGGCGATGGTGGCCCACATATTAGATGCCTCCATAATAAAGTGACTGCAACTTCTGGCCTTGTATAGACTAATGGACTGTGTTGCACTGTAACTGTTCCCAATCTGCCATAGGGGAAAAAAATAATAATAATAATAATTGTAATACAATGATTGTTCGAATTACAATATAACTTCAAAAGCAATTAGATTTTTCGCTCAGCAGAGTAATAAGTCGTCTTTTGAATACTGCTAGTTCAAATCGGATGCTCATTTTGGCAAACAATCTAAATGTTCAGATAGCTCCGTGGATTTCCTTATGTGTAACATGAATAGAAATCATTTTATTTAAAATTTTAGAAAGTTCTCTATGAGTACATCATTCTTCTTAAACGTTTTGTTGCATTCAATTAAATAAAGATCTTTTCCTGCTTTTATTAACGGGTATTGTGAACATGAGCCAGTTTTCCTTAGAAAGTCCTCCACAGAAGCATCTTTGCAGTCTTTACCGTAATCCAAATAATATGACAATCACTGGTGCATAAGAAAATTGTATTTTTATTTCTTCTTACGTGAAACAATGATGGAAAATAGTTCATGCAAGTACTTTCACTTGTAACTGAATAATGCATTTTAACTATTTATAGAAAATGTGTGTTATGTTGAATAAAAGACCAATTCGTAATTTTTTTTTTTTTTCCAACGGCAGGTAGCCGTTTATAGACATTGATCACTACTAAGGCCGGTCATGTTATTAAGGAGGGAACTAATACGTGGGCCACCGTTGCCACCTATAAATTTATAGTACCGAACTAGACAGTACCGCAAACATTACTAGACAGTCCGGTTTACCAAACAATAGAGTTTATCTGATTCCTAGTTGTAAAAGCTGACAGTTATAAATTGTTATGGCGACCTTCAGAAGGCATCAAATTACTTCAAAAGTTCCGCTGCTATAAATTTTCATACTGCAATTTTGTTCCTTTAAATTTCGAAAACACCTATTTTTTAAGTATTTTTCGGTACTTATATTAATATTGATACAAATAATATAGAAAGCACCAAACGTAGCTATGATGTATTTCAATTTGTCCTTAGTATTTTCTCACATATAGTATTAACACTTTGTCTACACGTTTCTAATGTTTCACCATAGTAAGCCTTCTCTTTCCGAATGTATTCAGTTCCTTTTCGCTTTCGATTTCTGCTTCTTTTGTTTTAAATTTTATTTATTTATTTATTTGTTTAATGTTACCATATCCTGAGTTTTACTCTAGCTAATAGCTAGAGTAGCTACTAGGTAGCATTCATTATATTCATATAGCTATTAGCTAGCATTCATTATAGTACAAAAACTAATATAGCTTGTCAATATCAACACATTTTTATCTTCAATAAAATCCACTAATTCGACTGATGCTGTAAAAATTACAATTTAATACTTTAGCCAATTATTCTGATTATAGTGATTTAAATTCGATTTTAGGCAACATATGCATTCTTTCAGAAAAAGCACCGCTGTTACAAGTAAATACTGTACATTCAACCATTTCATAATATGTAAATGTAGCATAACTTCTTTTCGAGTGCTTGCACTGAGAATCTCCTTCAAGTAAACCTTAATGGAACTTTATTTCATGAAAATTTAGAAGTATTATAAAAGCCTCAGAATTATTTCCATTGCAAACATTTATGAATTATGCAGAAATATATATAAGAAAAACATCAATGAGAAACTATTATCGAATATACATTTCATGACAGTAGTAAAACATTTTTTCAGTACCGACGGTATTAAAAAGCTCAATATTGTGATAAGCTAAATAAAATAAAAAGATATTAAAAGTTTAATATTGTGATAAGTAAAAGTATACTAATCTATAACACTCATTTGATATTTTTGACATTAGAACTATAATGTAATTCTAACCGTTAAAGTAACATTGTATTTGTATTAACTAGAATTATAATTGTAATTTCAATTAAATTTATCAGTACTCGTTGTTTCCTGCACCTTGAGGGAGACGCATTATTATTTTTTTTTTCTATTACATAAAATACTGTCCTCAGAAAAAAATGTCTCTAGACATGAATCTGTCTCCAAAATTAATGGATGAGGTGAACAGAAATAATCTTGGAACAGCCTTTGGGCAAGTGCTGCGAGTATGCGAAATGTAAGACTGTAATTAAACTTCGACCATCCTGGAGACTACACTTTCTTAGAATATTGCCATTCGACAAATTATAAGACCTTCCATTTATCTTTAAAGTTTAAGCTATCTGTTATTGACTGAGAAAAGCTGATAATTCATTGTAGTTACTTTGTAGTTAAAACTACAACTAATGCAATTATAATTGTAATTGTGTCGCCCAGATGGTATAGTGGTTAGGGAAGCTTGACTGCGATACCGAAGGGCTTGGGTTCAAATCCCGGAGAAGGCATGGCTTAAACTGTTCTTCCTTTCATAGGAGGCGATGGTGGCCCACATATTAGATGCCTCCATAATAAAGTGACTGCAACTTCTGGCCTTGTATAGACTAATGGACTGTGTTGCACTGTAACTGTTCCCAATCTGCCATAGGGGAAAAAAATAATAATAATAATAATTGTAATACAATGATTGTTCGAATTACAATATAACTTCAAAAGCAATTAGATTTTTCGCTCAGCAGAGTAATAAGTCGTCTTTTGAATACTGCTAGTTCAAATCGGATGCTCATTTTGGCAAACAATCTAAATGTTCAGATAGCTCCGTGGATTTCCTTATGTGTAACATGAATAGAAATCATTTTATTTAAAATTTTAGAAAGTTCTCTATGAGTACATCATTCTTCTTAAACGTTTTGTTGCATTCAATTAAATAAAGATCTTTTCCTGCTTTTATTAACGGGTATTGTGAACATGAGCCAGTTTTCCTTAGAAAGTCCTCCACAGAAGCACATCTTTGCAGTCTTTACCGTAATCCAAATAATATGACAATCACTGGTGCATAAGAAAATTGTATTTTTATTTCTTCTTACGTGAAACAATGATGGAAAATAGTTCATGCAAGTACTTTCACTTGTAACTGAATAATGCATTTTAACTATTTATAGAAAATGTGTGTTATGTTGAATAAAAGACCAATTCGTAATTTTTTTTTCCAACGGCAGGTAGTAGCCGTTTATAGACATTGATCACTACTAAGGCCGGTCATGTTATTAAGGAGGGAACTAATACGTGGGCCACCGTTGCCACCTATGAAGAGGACGAACAAATTACATTCATGCCCTATCCGGGTTTCGAACCCAGGCTCTTCGGTACGGCAACCAGAGTCACGAACCGCTTTACTGTCTGGGCGGTAATTCATAATAAATGGATTTAGTAAAATGTCTAATACACACAGCAATTAAGCATACTGACTGTTGATCAGAATCCTTTTTTACCAGCTAAAGCAATAGGTTGGATAAACTTATGAGACTTAGTTTAGTCCTTGATGATCTCCTTTCTGAAAAGAAAAGGATAAATGTAATTTTTATGATTTATTTCTTGTGTAATGTAAACAAGACAAGCGTCCCGTAACAAATCCTTTGCGAAAACATCCCTTTGCACTGGCATAAACTCGTTGCTTGCTTTCCCTTAATCTTGTAATTTAAGTTCACATGTATATCGTAGATCATAAACATACATATTTGCTTACTAACGTTATGTGCACTTCGGTCTATATAAAATATTTCTTTTAAATAAACTCCTATTTATGCTGGTACCACAAACTATAATATATGTAAGATGATTCAGAAGACATGACAGAAAATATTAATATTTTTCTTATAGGTGATTATCCCGTTGTATTATTTAAAAACTCATTATCCAAAATGCAGAAACATTTCGAATATAATATTATTGATGGTAATTTTCAAATATTATCACGATTTCCTTAGCCTATGTCACTGAAATTATAAGGGGTAGTTGTTTCTCTGATTAAATAGTTACAATCATCTGCTGCGCAATTTTAATTAAGAGGTCATTACAATTGCATTGTAATTTTTATTAGATTATATAATTACAGTTATACTGTTTATTCAATTAGATTTCGCAATTAAAATGCAATTATAATTAAAATGCATTTGAGTAAATTGTATATGTAATTAAAAATTGTTACATTGTAATTACAAGATAATTGCATAATATTATTCCAATTATTATGTGTTTTCAATTGCATTCTGCAATTACATTTGCAATTAAGATCATGATTTTCCTGGGCTACGTAACTGCTTTTATCAGAAACAATTGCTATCCTAATTACATTATTATAATTACTTACTGGAGTTACAATGACAGTGTAATTGTAATTAGATTATATGACTGCAGTTGCATTGAATATGAAATTGGATTTCACAAATATAGAGTAATTGTAATTTAAATGAAATTACGTAAATTGTAATTGTAATTAAAAAAGCAGCTACTTTTTAACTATAACTACTTATTAATTGCATAATTTTATTACAATTGCATACTACACTTAGAATTACAATTATGATCATAATTTCACTATGTTAAGTAATTCTAATTATCAGAGACAATTACTTTCCTAATTACGTAGTTATAATTACCTACTGCAATTGCAGTTAAAATTACGTTGTAATTAGCTAATATTACCGTAGTTGTGATTAGATGCAATAAAATTTGTAATTGTAATTAGATTATATAATTATAATGTTTGTGATTATCATTGCATTGTAGTTGTAAGACTTAAAAATTAAAATGCAATTACATACATTATTGTTGCATTTAAAAAGTACTTACTTTCTAATTGTAATTGCAAAGCTAATTACAATTGCAATATAATTAAAATCACATATTTCAAAATATTGTTGCAGTTTCTTGCAATTTTAATTTTAATTCCAATTACATTTTGCCAAACTGCATCTAAAATTTGGAGAATAATTAGGCTGGAAAATGAAAATTCTCTTTACGAACATAAACATTTAAGTTTACAATAGCTGGTATAAGCACAGAACAGCTGAAAGTTTTGAAAGAGCTATTTATTCCGAGGTGTTATTCAAAACCTAACGATAAAACCCAGTTGCCCCTAGCGAATAGATAGTTTCCTCTCCTCAATTACCTCCCGCAGAGAAAAATTATCACCTGTCAGTTTACATTAAGAGCAGAGAGGGGAGGGCACTCTGAGACAGGCCGTATATATGCTGCTTTGCCGTTTCGTGCCAAATTTAAGTTTACGTATATATGCTGCCTTGCCGCATTGAGGACCAAAATATTTGGACGCATATATGCTGCCTTGCCGCTATGAGAGCCATTATTTTCGAACGCATATATACGGCCTTGCCGCCTGGAGGGTTAAAAGATTCTGGCAAGAAATAAGTTTTAGTCTGAAAGACTTTTGAAATGTAGTATTTCAATGTAGAAGAATTGGCACTTGCTTGGAAAAGAATAGATGTTAACAATGTACTACTAATGTATGTTTTAAAATGCGTAAAATTAACGGCATGTTAATATGTTCTTATATACAATGTGAACTGTTATTTTAAGCGTTAAGAAATACTGTGATATGTTAAAAGTGAAAGAAATGCCAAAAAATTTTAACTTATTCGTGTGACTGTAAAAAGAGCAAAATTATTGTGAATATGTGTTTAAGGTTGAATGAAAGTAGTTAGGCTCTCTGACGCTACACTTCAGAGTTAGCCACTTTCAGAATAGTACCTCAGTGTTTAGAGATGAATATAAGGTGTGTTATGAGGTCTTGTTATGTTGAATTTTAACACGTTAGTGTTTTGATTGCAGGCGGTAGTGTTGAACACTTGTACATGAACACGTTCGTATTTGGTGTTTTCTTTTACAACACATGTCAGAGAGCACGGGGAGAGAATTAAATAACGTCATGAATGAAATAAGAATGTTAAGACAAATATAAATATTCATGTTACTTGCCATTTAATTGTGTAACATTTCATTAAACTAGTTTTCCTTCCAGATCTCTGGAAGGAACCAGATTTCAACTAAGAGCTCCTGTTTAGATGCAATACAGATGAAAAGTAATTGTCCATGAAGTTGATAATGTGGAAAACGATTTTTTTTTTTAAATTTCTAGTTTCTAGTGAGAAATGTTTGTAAAAGATTGGCCTCGCGTTAGATTCTAGAGCTAAAAGTTTTCAACAAGGTCGTTTTAGACCTCAGTTTCAAACTAATTAACTCTGGCGGGAAGTATGTAAGGATCTTAAGTTTTACTAACGTTTATTTTATTTTAAATCTTTACTATCACTTCTTATTTTCTACTTCCGGCCAGAATAAAATGCTTTAACTTATTTATGCAAATTTGTCTTGCGAACGCCAAGTACGTAAGTTGTGGCTTTTTGTCAAGCAAGAGAGAGGAAGGAGTGATTAGGAGCAGGCCGCTTGCCATAGCAGTTTTACTCGGTTGCTGGTTGCCTTCAACGCCAGGGGTTTAATCCTCTTGATAATTTTAAACGTATCGTAGTGTTAACAGTTCTCTGTACTACATACGGCCTTTCTGTTAATATACGGCCAATCTTCAAGTAGACACTTGTTTATTAATCCAAAGTTAGTTTAGTTAGAGTTTAGTTAATATTTCTTATATTCTTACGTTCAGACCACAAGTGGTTGGTCTCTGTATTCCGAAGTCCGGAAATCATTGTAAAGAGAGAAAAATAAAGGGTTTTGTATACCCTTCCTGTGTATCTTGTCTACTTCCCACGTTTATTGAACATAGCTTTAGTAAGCTCCCTGTTCCGAGTCAGGTGATTTAATGTTCCCAAAGCAAGTAAGGAAGAAACTGAACCTGATAGTGGCGCCCAACGAAGAAGAATAACCATGGCCGAGTTTCAAGAAGAACCTGTGCTGCCTGCAGAATCGGCTCAGAATCCAGAAATGCCAGCTGCCGCCCTGGAAGGATTTGGTTACATCGTCCAGACCATGCGCGCATCGATGAAACCAGAAGTAACATTTAAAGGAAACTCACCGGTAACCAGTTTTGTGGAAAAATTGGAGGACCACTTCATGCTGTATCCCGTGCAGGAGTTCCAGAACGTCACCTTAGCTACCAACGCTTTGAGGGGCCAAGCGCTTAATTGGTTCAAATGTATCGGCAGAAGCCTCTTGGGTCAAGCGGGAAGTCCCACCTATACTTACGAAAATTTCAAGACTGCCTTAGTAAAAGCCTTCCCTGTCGTAAGAGATCGTGCAATATTAGAAGCGGAACTTTTCAGCATATACCAGAAACGAATTGAAAATCTCTCAAGCTTTATTTTAAGAAACATTCACGTCTTCAAACTCTTGTATGGAAACCGTCCGGATCCTGAGATAATTCAAGTGATTTTGCCGAGGTTACTTCCCCAAGTACAAGACTTTATTGAATTAAGGAATCCGACTACACTGGAAAAGTTATTTGAGCTAGCAATCCAGTTTGAAAGTAGAAGAACGGCGGACATTGAAAGAAGACGCCAGTATGAACAACGAAACCAATTTGGTGCGCCAAGACCACAGGAAAGTCAAGAACACGGCTACGGAAGCAAAGCGAATCAGTGGGCAAGGAAACCCGAGTATACAAAAACAACCGGCGGACGTCGACAGTTCAATAGTAATCCAGGAAAAACGTCTGAAGGCCAGTGGAAAAAGAAGAAAAGCATGGAAAGGAAAAAACAGGATTTAAACTAAAACGGATTTCTGCTGACGGGAGGGTGCGGAAGGCCAAGAAAGCCTCTCTTCCTTCAAGTTAAATACAGTGATGGTGAAAAGTTTGACTCTTCCAAAGATTGAAGTGTTGGTGAATAACATCCCAGCCACCGCACTCCTGGATACAGGCGCGCAGTGTTCCTGTGTGGCAGAAGATTTTTTTAGGAAGTATTTTCGGAAATACCGCATATATAATTCGGATAATACGACAGTGTTAGCTGCGCAGGGAGAAAGATGCAAGTGCATAGGTAAATTACCGCTATACGTTCGTATCAAGGACGAACAAGTAAAGATTATGTTTTTGATAGTAAAGAATTTGCAAGCACATATCATCTTAGAAATAGATTTTCTTTCAGAGACAGAAGCAACGCTGGATTTTAACGAAGCGTCCCTTAAGCTGACGATGAAACCAGTTCGAGAAGAAAAGAAGAACCACCAATGTTAAACCTTGACCACCTGCCTAAGGAAGCGCAACAAAATTTCGACAAGTGGTAAGTGAATTTGCTTCGTTATTTAGTGATATTCCAGGATTTACTCAAGTTACTAACCATAGTATCGACACCGGAGATTCACTGCCAGTTCGCCACAAACCATACCGATATGATAAGAATAAAGAAAAAATTATAGAGTGGCACATTAGAGATATGTTACGTAAAAAGATCATAACGCCCATCTCAAGTAGTTATGCTAGCCCGATTGTTTTATGTAAAAAAAACAATGACTCTCCAGTAACAAATCCAAAAAGTGGCGCTTTGCGATTGACTATCGTAAATTAAACTCCATGACTAAATATCCGGTATATCCGTTACCTATTATTGAAGAAATTCTAAGGAACATAACTTCTACCAAATACATGACGACTTTAGACTTAACGACTGGTTATTTTCAAATAGGGGTTAGACCGGAAGATGTGCCTAAGACTGCTTTTATAACCAAGTCTGGCACTTATGCATTCCTGCGTATGCCGTTTGGCCTTTCAGGCGCACCGGCAACATTTCAGCGATATATGGACATTGTGCTAAGGCCTGTTCTTGAAAAGTCCACATTCATCTATTTAGACAATATCATTATTACTAGTGATAATCTGGACCAACATGTACAGGATTTAAGACAGATGTTTTCATTATTAAATGAGGCCGGTCTAAAAGTTAATGTCGAAAAGGGCAAATTTGCAGCCCCTGAATTAAGATACTTAGGTTACAAAATATCTCAGAAAGGAATCGAGACAGACGAATCAAAAATAATCGCTGTGCAAAGGTATACGCCGCCAAATACGGCGAAGAAGCTCTCTTCTTTTCTAGGACTTTGTTCATATTATAGGTCCTTTATAAAAGATTTTGCAGTTATTGCTGAACCATTGTTAAAATTAAAAAGGAAAAAGGCAAGATTCTCGTGGACGGCCGAAGACAATAGTGCTTTCGAAAAATTAAAGCAAGCATTAACGCAAGCCCCTGTTTTGAAATTTCCTGAAAAGGATGAGAATTTAGAAATTTCAGCGGATGCTTCGGATTATACGGTAGGAGCGGTACTTTTGCAAAATCAGCAGCCCGTGGCATTTTTTAGTCGAACTTTAAATCAAACACAAAGAAATTATTCCGCGACCGAGAGAGAGGCACTTGCAGTTCTGTTAGCAGTGCAAAAGTTCCGAGTCTATTTTGGAAGGGTGCCAATAACAGTGTATTCTGATCATGCGGCGGTAACTAGATTGTACTCAGGGAAAAACTTATCCCCAAGGTTAATAAGATGGGCACTCAAGTTACAAGAGTATAATCTGGTAATCAAGCACACCCCCGGAAAGGAAAATATCGTAGCAGATGCCCTATCCAGAATAAAAATAGATGAAGAATGTAATACTGTAAAGGTGGCAATGCTCACAGCATGTACAATAAATTCCCGAAAAACTGTAACAACCGACCTGGGTAAGGATCCTGAATTTAGAAACATTTATGAGTATTTAAAGGTTCCTGAAAATTTTAACCACCAAGATATTGTGGCGATAAGAAATAGGGCGGCCCATTACGAACTAATAGATGGTCTATTATTTTATACAAAAACTACAAATTCCAACAACGAATTTCGACCTGTTATCCCAGCCAGTCTTAGATTAAATATCCTGCAGGAGTTACACGACTGCCCTTTAGCTTCTCATGCTGGTATTCGAAAAACTATCCAACGCGAACGCGTAGCAGTCTATTTTTCTGAACTGCAAAAGTTAACAAGGGCGTATGTCCAGTCCTGCCCAACATGTCAACCAGTTAATTATATTAATTTCCGCCCGGCCAGGTTTCTAAATAGCATTAAATACGAATTTCCAAATGAAATAATTGGCATCGATTTATTGGGCCCTTTCCCCAAAAGTCAGTTAAATAAAAGTCGGTATCTCCTTGTCATGGTTGATCATTTTAGTAAGTGGACCGAAATTTTTCCCTTAGAACGAGCCTCCGCGAAATTAGTTACTGATTCTATTTTAAATAAATATATTTTAAAATACGGGGCGCCCCTAAAAGTTATATCGGATAATGGTCCTCAATTTGTAAGTAATATATTTGAAGACATGTGCCAAAACCTGGGCATACGTCATTTAAAAATGGTCCCGTATCGGCCGCAATCAAATATAACGGAACGGGTCAATAGAAATATAGTGAAAATTATCCGTAGTTATGTTAAAAATTTTCATAAAAGCTGGGATAACTATGTCAATGAATTAGTTTTCGCCCTTAGGACCGCAAAACATGATACAACGGGCAAAACTCCTGCTGAGTTATTTTTAGGCAGAAAGATTATAACGCCGTTAGATAAATTATTTTATGTTCAACAAAGAGCCCCAGAATTTAAAATGGGTGATATAGAAAAATTAATTAAAGAAGCAAAAAAGAACACTGAAGTAGAACAGAGAAAACAGAAACTTTATTACGATATGAAACGACGGGGAGTAACTTATAAAGTAGGAGATGAAGTATTAAAAATTAAGCATTCACTTTCTTCAGCACCAGAAGATAAAACCGCCAAATTTTTTCCACGATTTGAAAGACCATATGTCATAGAAAAAATAACTCAGGCTGTAGTGGTGTTAAAAGCCAGGAATAGTGAAACATGCTCCGCAAACATTGACCAGATAAAACCATTCTATGACCGTAATAAAATGGAAATATTTAAAGATAATGGAAATATTCAGGATCCGGCACGGCAGGCTCTGCAGGCACAAGTTCCAGAGGTGGAACAACGACAATCACAAGGGCAAGCCATTAGGAGGCAGGAGCAATTGAAAAGAAAGTTTCCCCGTTGGAAAATTGAAGGTAACAAGAAAAAGAAGCCGTTCCACCGACCAGAAAAGAGAGAGCACGACCACCCCCAGAATGAAGAAGGGAGAAGTACGACGAATGCAAAGAGAGCCAGGAGAAATAACGGCAACTATAACCCGGCTCCAAACGGAAGATCTACCCATCGGACAGGAGTCTACGCAGCAAATGTCGACGAATTGCGGAAGGAACACCAGCTGCGGAGGCAAAGAAACAAGGAAAATTTGAACAGCTAGCAACGAGATCCAAGCAGGAACGAGAGAGAAGTGTCCCAGTTGCATATAAGCAAAATGTACACTGCTAGGACAACGGCTTGAATTTGGCCAATGACAGTCCAGATGAGAGTTTCATTAACTCCGCCCACATGAGTGACGTCATATTTCTGACGTTTGTTTACAATCTGCTGTTCAGAGTTAGGGGGGGCTGTGTGATCACCGAGGCAAGCGGCAGCACGATCGCTGCGCTCCGTAAAAAAGTGAAAATTTTTCCTTTCCTCTTGGTGATTATCAATTAAATTTCTTTGAAAAATGTTTATTTTTCCCTACAAAACCTATATCATTCCAATGAATTTCGGCTCCGATGTTGACGAGAATAAAACAGCGGACAATGTAAGGATATACTCCAAAAGCCTGGAATTTTAAGATAAGTACTTTTCTTTCATCTAAACTAAATCAAATTTCTATAAATAAGTGCCTTTAAATCAATAAATCTTAATTTTTCATCAGTTTAAAGCATTAAAAAATACTTGAAATTGCCATTGCTTGTGGCTTCCTTTGTGTATCAACTCGAAACAGACGCCAGCGTTATCAGTTCACGTCTGTCAACACTTACAAAGCCCTTAACCCATCAACGAGCCCGCCTCTCGGAACGAAATGCTTTGAAAACGGCCGCGTTGTCAGACAACAAACCCCTCCAAAAAAATCGCTTTCGTTTTCTGAAATCTCTCTAAGATGGCCCAGCCTAAGGCAGTATGTTTGCTTCCCCTTAGTGTGATGGATAAGCCATAAAATTGCCTCCCCGGTATTGAATGGCTTGAGTTTCGTTTCGTCTCCCTCCTCTTTCTTTGTACTAGCAGCCTGTAGACTTGTTTCTTTTAACATGTGACGGCCGAATTTTCCGAAATCTTTTTAGAATTTTAGCTTCCAAGCTTGTAAATTTTCAATTATTCGACATGTTTTATTGGGCAGTATTTTAAGAAAGATCATTATTTATTTTGTTACACAATTTTTTACTATTTACTAATCTATTTTATTTAGTTTTAGTAGGCCAATTTATTTTTGGAAATTGAATTTTAATCCATTCTTTTACCGACTGTTTTCATCATATTATAAGTTCATATATATTTACGATGAGAGTACAATATTTATCAGGAATTTTTGGAAAATTTGGCATACGTATTTATATTTTAGCGTTGAATTTTTTTCACAAGTTGTTCTTTCACAAGTTTAACAGTCGAGCTCATCCTCGTAAACGCTTGATCTTTTCAGCATGGAAATGGCAAGCAATAATCTTCCTAATATTTTTCGGGATTTTATAACAATTTCTAGAATTTTGGGGGTTTTCTACAAATATTTTGGGTACGTTTAGCTATTATACAGTTGCTACTAATGTGGAATTTAAAGCCAAAAATGTATTCCTTCGTTGATTTGAGAGATCGCACTTCGAATTTAAACGGAAGTTTAAATGAATTTGATACCATCTTAGCACAGACTAGAAGAATTATTTCTCTGTGTTGGATGGATTTTTCTCACTTTTCTGCATTTGATAGATTAAATGCATAAAGCAGACACGCACAAATAGAATTTAAATAAATTTATTTAAATAAATTTCTATTTTCATTTAAAATTTGTCATTATTAGCACCTCCCGCAGTTTTATGCAATCATAGGATTTTCCGAATTTTATTAAGTCGTTAACATAATTTCAAGGCCGAATAGAAAAGTGATAGTAGGGAAAGACTATGTCTTAAGTACCAATAGCCAAGTATTTGTAATTAAATAAAAATAAATATTGAATACCAGCCGCTTTTTTATTTATTTTTAGTCATATAACAAAAGATAAACAAGAATACTATTACATCTAAGAATTATTTAGTAAATTATTTTGCTAATGTTATATGAATGATGAAACACGGTAAAAATGTTTTAATGATTGAATTCACGGTTAAAAATCAAACAAACCCCAAAATTCCTTTTTCCCAAAACTTCGTAAAATGTTTTGATTAAATATGATTTGAATAAGATTCCCAATTCTGTTTTGAGTGATATAAATGAGGATACAAATGTTATTAAATTAGGATATAAATATTAGGATATAAATTATTATTAGTAATAATTTTTGTATTATAACTTAGCAGAATATCGTTTACCGTTAAAAATTATATCTAAAAGAATTAGATTTTGTAAAAGAATAAAAAATATAATTAACTGTTCCATTTTGTCCTCTATGCATCTATTTATATAAAAAAGGAATCTGGCTAGGGAATTTACGACTTGTATATGAACTAAAAATTGGTATCTTGACAAAACTTGTCAGAGCATAAAATGCGTATATTCTGTGATATTAGTGTATTAATCATACTTCTGTATCCGTAAATGCAGTTTATAATTACCAGCATAAGTATCATAATGGATTTTATTACAACGACGAAAACTGAATGCATTATCAAAGTACGGCTCTTTATCCCGTTAAGTATTGCTTGGGTCATAACCAACACGAGTTTTATTTTTGAAATATTATTCCAAATAAAACAGGAAGCGTTAAACTATATGCATTTTAAACAGTTTTACTTTTTATATGCATACAAATATTAAGTAGCTTTAAATTGTACTTCACTTCTGAAACTTCTGCGGTATTATTTTTAGAACAGATCAAGTACTTTAAAGAACAAGTACATTTTAGTAATATGCAACGTTAATGATATAGTTCAAATGTTATTGAACAACTGTACGATTTGTAACTGACACTGGAAGAAGCAAAATTTATCTACAACTTTCCCTTTCTTCTCAAATTCGTTTGTTTAGCAAGGATTGAATAATTGTAAGGATTGAATAATTGTAAGCGTCTTTGCTAAAAGTAATAATAATCGTGAAGAATCCTTTCTACCCCTGCCTCCTGGGAAAAGAAAACGACTTGGAAGGGAACCTGACCTCTGCAGTCTAACTGACACTAAGGTCTCCAAAGACTATTCAAATTCAAACAATAGAGTTTTTTCATTGTAGAAATACTCATTATCTAGAGCTATCTTTTTTTCTAGCCATTGTAAGCTACAGATATAGTGGGAAAAAATTCTCATTTTACATAATTTTCGGATAATTACATTTTACGTTAAATAATTTTAGATTTTGATTAACGCAATCGATGAATATGGCAGAATAATAGTTTGTTGTAAACATTGTAAATTTCACGTTTTTTTAAGTAAAGATTTCAAGTAAACCAAACCAAAGATTATTAAATTAGTCTTATAATGTTTACTGTTTGGTTTTCAGTGTTCTGAATTTGCATTTTAAAAACATAATTTAAATAATCTTTCTTTACGCTAGTCGCTTTTAAAATGTTTACCTATGTAAACGCTTACTAATGTTTAATGTAGCAACTTTGTATGTACTTAACGAAAGACTTAGAGGAATTTATAAAGAAAACTAGTTCACATGGAAAAAATCACGAAATCTTCCTTACAGCCAACGTATTGACCAGAAACCAAAACCAGGTCAAAATACTTATGATCATCTCTTTTATCCACATAGCCATTGGTAAACTTTTCAAACTTATACTTGTTCTTATTGCAGTTATAAACAGAAATGTGAACACTCAGATACTGCGCTTGTTAAAGTTAGTACAGTCTGCGGCTAATTCTATATCTGCCGAGGTGTTTTCGAAAAAAACTTGAAAGATAATAAATTATGTTACCTGCTGAGTCATCGAAATATATATTTTTTTCTTGAAACTGAAAATTTTGTAATTTTCTATAAAACTGCAATGGAATTATTGCATTGAGTAATCTTCAGTGTGATGTAATTAGTGTCCTAAATATAAAAGTATGTAAAAATCAAATTGGAAATTGCAGCAAATCAGTCCCTAGAAATATGCTATGCCTGTATTAATCTAGTAGCAATCAATTATTCATGAACATTATAGTATGCATGCCATATAACAATTTGTCAGCAGTACAGGAAACAATTTCGATATGCGTGCCTTTTCTTTCAACATAGTTTTTCTCTCGTTACATTTAAGATAAACATATAACTTGAAATAGTTTTTCTTTCTCCAACTTTCCCTTATTTACTTCTTAAAATATCTCCACTAAAATAAGAGTGATATTATCAACGATTTTTCTTTATTATATAAATATAAAATTTATCCTTTATTATATAAATAATTGAAATGCTTAAATTTGACATTCTAATAAATATTTTATAGTAACTCTCTGAAAAATTTAACTTCTTTTAAAATGTATGAAAATGAATTAAATCGTGTATTTTTTCCAGTCTTAATGATAATAAAATTTTAGAATCATCAGTTATATATCCGTATTGATTATGAGAAATTATTCCATTCTTCTTTGAGCTGGAAATTGCTCAATGGAGCTTCTTCCAGCTAGAATTTGAACTCGGGGTGTAAGTGATAGTAGATCGGACTATCAGTCGGAATGCCTGTGGTGCGTATTCCGCTGATAGGATAACGGATATTTCGTGTTTTTTTTTTTTTTTTTTTTTTTTTTTTTTTCCCCTCGTAAAAACGCTATGTCTCTTCAATGGCACCCCAAAGAAAACATGTCAGACGATAATTCGTTAACACATGAATTATTCCGACAGTGCCTCGTGCTTCTTCTCTCTCGCCCTTTAAATGAAACAAATAATAAAGGAATTATGTCATTCTCACTATCTTGTTATAAATGGAAGTCCTTCCAGCTAGAATTTGGAAGACCTCCTTATTAGAAGCACAATGAGGGCACTGCTGAATTTTCGCATTTCTTGCTTCGAAAAAAATCCAATGTCTCTGCATGGTATCTTTCTGTTTGTGCAGCATTCGAAATTATTCCGCTTTCGCAAATTTTTCAAATTTACTTTTTCTTGTATCGTTTTTCCATTTGTCGTGTATTGATAGGTGAAGCAATGCAGATTTCTGTCTATTTTCTTAAGTTTTCGTGTCGGCAGAAAAATATACTGTCGCATTTAAAATTGGTTTTAAGTCTGAAAATGATTTGATTGCTTGGTTCTATTTTTCCTTTTTCTTCCTTTAAAGATTTATTTTTCTTTCATATACATATTTATTTATTACATTTTAATCTAATAGTCTCCCAAAAACTAAAGCGATAAAAAAGTTCTTTGATTCCAAGATAAAAGAAACTTTCATTATGCTTTGAATTTCTTCAGCAATCTTTCACCAGTAGGATTTATTTTCTTCTTTCACCTACTGATACTATGTGATTCTATATCTGTATATGTATGTGTGTGAGTGTGTCTAATGGTTTAATTGATATATATATGTCATCAATGATATATATATATATGCATTCATATTTTAGCATATGTATATGTTAGAATGCATATATATATATATATATATATTTCATTTTATAATTTCATTACACAAAAATTTTATACCTTAGGGAGTATATCTTTTATAGTAGATTTTGGGAATGCTTGAATTTTGAGTGAAAAGGAAAGTCAAGATTTCTACTACTTTACCCCGTTCAGTGCTTTCTCTTTTACTAAGGAATTAACATCATAGGAGGGCTGTTTTTGCCCAAATGTTCGGCTTTTGTGGGAATGGTTAGGGGAAACCGGAAAAGCAAGAAATAATTTTTCATTCATGAATTGACATCTTCAAGAAGCATTGACTCTCAGTGAGTAAAAGATAAACATCTGGAAAGATGTATTTAAGCATAAAATGGTTTTCGAATCCAAATAACATTAATTTAGAGAAATTTTTGTGGATGCAATATATAATATTGAGATAAAAGTATAAAAGTAAGTAAAAGAGGGCGATGTAGAGTAATTTCACTGTTCGACTATTCGATACACTATTCGACTATGTTAGAGAAAGGCCTCAAACATAGTACTGTCGGCTCTGTGTTTAGATTTGCTAAATTTACTAAAGCACACGAAATCTATCTACCAAGATAGAGATATTCTACTTCCGACGAGCTTTCTAAGAAACACTTACAAGCATTTAGTTTACATGTTGAGAAAAATCATAAACATTCCATGCAGTTGATCTATTTCGTCGCTGAAAATAGAAGCCAAGAAGAATCGATAGTGTTGTCTGGCTTCAGCCACCTAGATTTTTCACTTTGAATTTGCAACTAGAAATATAATTACAAATGTCTCTACTAGGGGAGATCAAAATTCATTATTTCTTCACACATGTAAAATCTGGTTGAATACGTTTTCTCGTTTATAAATTACAGAAGATTTTTCAATAATTTCTGATATTTTAAAGGAAACTTTTGATGTATTTGTTTCCTGTAACAGGTCTAAATAATCATTCATTACAGCCACACTAATTTTAACGATCTGAAAATTAACAAATGAGTTGAACTCTTTCATAATTATAATAAAAAACTTAATTTGGGCTTAAGATTACCTCAGAAGTGAATTTTTTTTATTTCTTAATTTAGATGCCTTACAATCCAACAGTTATTTCCCCTATTAAAATACGGCCATATTAGTGGCCGGTAAATACTGGTAGTTCGACTTAGATTTACACCCTGACGAACGAATACGATGGCTGAATGGTATTTTCCCATGTTTTTTCCTATGTATAACATGAATATGAGACTTTTCTCGTTAAAAAGTCCTCTACGAAGGCATCTCTTTCCTTAAAAGCAGATAGTCCTCGTGTGTTTTGCTGTATTCAAGTAATCCTAACCTTCAAACTACGGCACCTGTCACACTAAATCAAGATAAAAGGTTTCTAAACAAGATTTTTAATCGGTCTGTGGGCCCCAGTGGCCAAGCGCTAAAACCGCTGAGTACTGGTAATCCTACATAAGTTCAAATCCTGGTGAACACGCTTGTTCGGTGAAGGTTTTCTACGTTCAATGTGGAAATCTAGTTTTCCTTAGAAAGTCCTCCCTGATAGTTTCCGTCCTCTTGCGCAGATGCCAATTCCATTAAATTTTCTGCATTAAACACAATTGTAATCTTTTTAAAGAAATCTCAGGGGAAATAATTGTAATCATCAGATTCAGTGGGATTATGAATTATTATTTTAAAGTAGTTAATATTTTGCGTGGGAAAAGCATTTTTAATACGCTCATAAACAACCCCTCCTCTAAATTGGCATCAAACTGTGTCGATTTCTACAACAATCTATATAAATACGTTTCCAAAAAATTCTGCTAAAATATTAAAAGTTGTATTTGTAGAGCATTTATTAGTTAGATTTGTGACTACCTACTCAACTTTTGGTTTTCATAACATATAAGGTATTTTCTCCCCCCTTCTTAGCATACCTTCGTGGTGTAATGGTCAGCACGCACGACGTGTATTCGAGAGGTTGGTGGTTCGAGTCCCGGCGAAGGCATTGCTCCTATTTCACATGTCCTGCTTCGAAATAACCTAATGTTTCTATAGTGGCACCCAAACCAAAAAAGGTGGTGGATGATGATTCTCCGCCGCAAGGATTTGGCGATTCGGTCCCCTAATCCCCAGTCACCCTTTAAAAGGGGGAGTATATACGGTATTTTCTCCCGCCCTTTTAGCATGCCTTCGTGGTCTCAGTACGCTCGGCGCGCATTCGAGAAGTCCGTGGTTCGCGTCCCGGGTAAGGCATTGCTCATTTTTCATGTCTCTTGCTGTTAAAAAAAATGTAATGTCTCTACAAACCTTCCATTCATCAGAATAGTAATAAAGTTATGAAGCATAGGGGGGTAGGGGGAAAAAGGAATTTTAAAGAAAAGATTATTTTTACAAAATGACTCAAAATTTCTTCAGACAGTATAAGTAGTTATATAACTCAAATAATTAAATATTTGACCTCTTAATTTTACCAGTATTTCTGTATAGAAATAAAACATAATTAAATATCTTTAATGAGTATCATAGTTAGTGGAGCACATCGAGTGAGCTTCACAATATTTTCAAAAGCAGCCACTTTGACAAATGAACAGAACTGTCGGGAATCGCTTATGAATGTCACTTACACGTTTCATAATGCCAAGAATGTTATAAAAATAACGGTTATGCTATATCAACAACTTACCGATCTTTCCAAAGTGCTTAAAAATAGAGCTGTTCCAAAAATTATATTCAGTTCATTCACGGTGTTTAATCAAAAGCTCATCGTCGATTTTTGAACTACTTATCGATAAGCTATTGAATTCAAATTTTGTACACACACCGTTTACGGATGATAATAATTCGATTTAGAGTTTTTAAAATTTAATGTCGAAGAAATATTTTGCGCATATTTCCATTTAAGAATAAACTAAAAATCTCAAAATTTTTAAGTTTGCATCATAAATATATAGCTTTTGAGCTATATAAATAGCGTAAAATAGCTTTTGAAATAAAATTTGCATGAAATTCGTAACCTAATTTCTGATTTTGAGGCGAATTTTGTTTTAAATTTATATATCTTTTCGATTATTTGAGGTAAAAGGATACTTGGAAGTAAAAGACTGAACCAATAGTAATAATAATAATAATAATTTATCGCATAGATTAATGATAATAAGAGATTACTTAATAACTTCTTTGCTAAATTCCTGTACAGTTTTATAAGAAGAATCATAGATTCTTAAATTACGAAATCAAATAATTGAATCGCATTGTCAGATGCATAATATTTATAAATTTATCAAGACAGCCTCATCTTTTTGTTATTCGTGATATAAATTTGTAGATAAATTTCTTAAAGAGAATTATTTAATCTCGTATTCCCATTAAATTACACGATACATTATTTTTAAAACAAAGGGCGTTAGCCGACAAGGTCTATTAACTTCATTTTTTCATTTTCCGTTGAAAACTATGTCAGTTCACTTTTCAAACTGGTGCTACCACATATTACAGCCCTGTATTATATTTAAAGAAATTAAATAATGGTTTTGGTTTATTAGATTACGGGAAAGCACTCGAGGCTATCTGCCTTGAAATTAAATAATGAATAATCTGCATAAATATATGTATGTTTCTCGCATTGTGATAAAACAACGGACCTAGACCCATCCAATTTTGAATAACGTACATTTCCACCCGAATATGGGCATCTCGAAGCCGAGATTTGGAATTTGTTTTATTATATGTTTCATATTTCGTAAAACTTCAATGAATTTTTAATTAAGAAACTCAACGATTTTAAAGCAAGCAAAGGCAACACTGCATGAAAATAATAATATAAAAAATTATCTTAAACGGGCGAGACTGTGTATCGGAAATTCTAAAGATATGCTCATTTAAAATTTATTTTGCGGTATTGCTGTTTAACTGAAGTTTTATGGTTTAAGTGCGAAGAACATGATATTTAAAAATAAAGGTAACCCACAAACCGTTAAAAAAACGACCTTTAGGCCTAATGTAAAATCTGAAAGATTTGCATTTTCAGATTTTTGTGTTTGCATTTATTACTTTTATTTTTCTCGTTTTAATTCATTAATGCTCTTATAGGTAAACGTTCATTTTGTAAAAAATTCTATTTTTTATTCAATAACTGCTCTAAAACGGAAATTCTTAAATCCCTTTATATATGCATCCACTTTGTAACTGGTAATAAATTTGTTTCCTTAGAGTCAGTGTAAGGCCTTTATCCCAAAACATCAAGAAGATTTCTCCCCACGCTAATGACAGCCATTACCCATTGTCGTCAGAATTGCATAGACCCTTGTCCCCTTAGGCATTGGGGGTTGGAAGACATACAAAAATACGGGCTAGTCCTTTTTAGCGTGTTTTTTAGATAATACAAAAACACGGGACTGTCCGTTTTCGAGGGTACATTTAAACTAACAATAATCCGTAACGAACCGTTAAGAGACCTGCATAAAAGAACGAGAAAATCCGGGCCAAACCGTTAATGGGTTAAGGAATCTTGAGAGAGGGAAAATTTGGGGATGAGAGGGATAATTTGGGCATCGCGCTATTTCCCTCTCGGATCTTCTGGATTCTCTTTTCTTTCTAGATCGCTTGAATATAGTTTCGCCTTTAAATAATATTATACCTCACCGATTTTTTCTCATATTGTTCTTTGCTATCTGTTAAATGTCCATATGTAAGGGATGGTTTATTCTTCACCACCTTAAATGAATTTTTAGAACTATGAGCTTATATAAATAACAGTGTGCCTCTTGTGTTATATTAACATTATTTAACTAGTAATAAATTATGATAGTAAAATAATTAATCTTCTAATAAATTAATAAATACTGTTTAATTTGTGTTTTTAATACATATACTCAGTAATTTACACACACACACATATATATATATATATATATATATATATATATATATTATTTTATTTATTTATTTATTTATTTGGGTGTATGCGGTTGTGGTCTTGTATTGTATATGGTTCTATGTTGTTAGTCTGCTGCTGCTTTTTGAAAAATGTATGAAAATGTTGAGAATGAAAGTAGCATAAGTTACTTTGGTTAAATTAATATAAACGTTTGTTTGATGACCTTTGTTGATATCTCAGGATGCAAGCGTACGTATTACTTTGTATTCCATGCTAAATACCTTGATACGAAGCATTTTAACACCGTCAATATTTGTTTTTTCGCCAGTAACACATCTATTCACCATTACCAAACACACTCACTACACAAACACACCTGTGAGACGCTATTTATTGTAAATGAAGACAGTTTCTTCTCCTTTTAACTACACTCATGGACACAATCGTATTTTAGGATATTTTCTACTTCTTTTCCTTTTCTTTCTATAGGCTTTTTTTTTTTTTTTTTTTTTTTTTTTTTTTTTTTTTTTTTCCTCTATTATTTTTGGGCCATTTATTTTAAATTTTATTTTGTCCCATCTTTTCTTCCTGGCCTTTTGAACTCGTACAAGATGTACGAAAATCCTTTTTACTTTCCTCAAATACGAAATAGCCCCTTTTTCTATATACCTTTCCTTCGCACCTATGCTTGATTTTTCGCCCATCGGTGCAGAAAGACTTAGCGGGTGCAAAACAAGACATCTGTCTACTTTGTCTGTCTGTCTGTTCAGAGTTACGAAGTGCGTTTTTTTAATGTACATGTAGTTTTTCGTAATAAAAGTGTATATATATGCGTATATATCTGTATATAACCGATATAATGTTTGTTTCGGAATATTAAGGATTATTCTACTGTTCCAATACAAAATTAGGTCTAGTCAGATAGTAGTTACTGATGGCTGGAAGATGCATGTAAAGTGTGTTTAACAAATTATTCTGCATATTGATAATCAGAAACTTTTTAGTGATAATGACTTAAATCATCTACTATATAAAATGTACCTGCGGGAATTAAACCAAGTGAAGTTAATGTTAAGTTAGTGAATCCAAGTGCTATTTTATGTCGGTAATTAATGCAGTAAATATTTTGAATCAAAATGCCACCAGTAACTATTGCAATGAATTGACATAGTGTGTGTCAAGAAATCCTTAAAATACATTTCACATATATCTATCTGAATATTTACAACATTAATTGTGCTTTGATTAAGAAATCAATATGCTTTACAGGATTCAATATACTTTCTTAGAAATAAACTTCATTTCATTATTAGAATGTAAAGTGTATAAAAGATGAAAAAGTGTGTCCACTCTAATGAACATATTGGAATGTAATTTAGCTGTGAAACTACTGAAGTTAAACGATGAACATGTTATTTAATAAGAACTGAATATATTTAAGATATGCTACCAGCTCTGATATTTCAAGACTGTTGGATATGCTTATCTATGAAGATTAAATCACTATTAACTGACAAATTATGGTTCTGGTATAGCATATATCATATTTGGAATCGTAGAAAGGAAGTTCATTGTTTTTCTGAAATGTAAAGAAAATAATACTGAATAACTGTAAGTGCTTAGTGTAATAGACCTACTGAAATCTAATTTAGCTATAAAACTGCAAATGCTAAATGATGCTGAACAAAATTTAGTAAGATATACTACCAGTAATGATATTTCAAGACTATCAAAAATGCCTAACAATGAGGTATCATTACCTGTTCTAAGGTGTAACGCTGAATTGAATAAGTATACTTTTATTTCCAGGAAACATACCTTCAAGTGAATTGCTTGAATTAATCAAATTCAATTTAAAAAAATCACTATTAACTGACATTATAATTCTGATAAAGCATATATAATATTTGGAATTTTCATTGTTCAGTATGCATTCTTAGAAAGGAAGTTCATTGTTTTGTTGAAATGTTAAGAAAATAATAGTGAATAACTGTAAGTGCTTAGTGTAATAGACCTACTGAAATCTAATTTAGTTATAAAACTGCAAATGCTAAATAATGCTGAACATAATTTAACAAGAACTGAATTTAGAAAGATATGTTATGCTATTTCAAGAGTATCAAAAATGCCTAACAATGAGGTATCATTATGTGTTCTAAGGTGCAATGTTGAATTGATTCCAATAAGTATACTTTTATTTCCTGGAAACATACCTTCAAGTGAATTGTGTGAATGTGTGTTTACACTTCTTTACATCTAGTTAAATACAGTGAAACTTACATAAGCCAAAACTGAATGGATTAAAAAAAATAACTTAAAGTTGTATTTCAAATTTTACATTTTGTCATATTAAAGACTGATTACCTGGGTTTCCACTGATGGTTGGACTTGATAAAATATGTCTTGAACAGGCAAAAATTTTTTTTTTCTTTTGAGAAAAAGCATTTAATATTGATTTGGACTTGATAAAGTATGTCTTGAACAGGCAAAAATTTTTTTTTCTTTTGAGAAAAAGCATTTAATATTGATTTTCTTACATTAGTATGTATTTTTAACTGTGAAGTTTGTGCATTTAAAAATTGTAATGACATGCAGATTATTATATTTTCATTTATTTCCAATTTCATTAAAAGTATTTTTTTACAATTTATTGCCTGATTTTATACATTACATGTATGAGTAATAAATAATTATTGTAAATATGCTATGTAACTTATATTGTGATCTTGATATTGAAACAACTTATATATTATATATGTACGAGTCATGCATTAACTCATGGCAATTGAAATTGAATTGTTAGTAAGAAATTAATGATAATAAGATGCATTGATGTATCTAATAAGATGTATTATTGATGACAGTACATAAAATTAATTAAAACTGTAAGATATATGGTTAAAAGGTACTATTTTATTTTCGGAACCAAATTTTGTATGGATGGATGGATGGATTCATGTTACGTGTGTGTATGCACACACACTTATACACACGTGCATAGGCGCACCAGTGGCAGAGTGGTAAAATCTTTGAACTCTGAATTCGAATCCAGGCAAATTCTTTGGCTTCATGCACGTTTTCGTGGTTTTCTCCATTTGAAGTCCATTCTATTATCAATAATTTAATATCCATTCTTAATAAATAAGAACAATATGATACTAATTATTACATTTATTCATTTACAAGTTCTATGAATTGCAATAAATTCCTTTTCCAATATCTTCTTTTACAAAATACTTTTCACTTTCAGTCTATAATTCCTTTTTTAAATGTTAATTTCTCTTCATCATAAGTAAAATATATGCACACATTATTGATGAAAAATTATTTAATTAAAATGTTCAAAGTATATGTTACAAAAAACAAACATATTGACGTCTATAACACATTTATTAAAACTTATTTATTTACTACACTGAAATAATCAAATTCTCAGATTAATAGATAAAGTTTGAAAAGCAGGGGTCTAAGAAATCGTGTAACATTTATTTTACATAAGAATGACTGTATATATGTTACGGTGAAACACCGAAATCTGGAGAATGTCGACATTCACATAGTCGCTTGGTGTATGTCCGAAATATTTTGCAAATACTCTTATTTCTGACTTACACCGGTAAATGTCGACATTCACCATGTGCCAATGGTGAATGTTGAACATATAAGAATATTATATTTTCTTCCGTAATTCAGTCTCGAAAAAACGCACTTGAGACTTAAAATAAGAACTTAAAACACACAGTACATTCAAAATGAGAAAGGAAAATAATAGAAGTTAAAAACTTTATGAATTATGTGATTCCAATCTTATTTATTGCAACAACATAAACTATTATTACCCTTTGAATTGCATAAGAGGTCCTTGCTTTTACAACTGCATTTATTTATGGAACACTTCCTTTTGCAATGACAGCATGTACATATACTCCTCTCTTTTTGACCTACACCAGAGCATATCTGTGATTGTCGACATACACCGGTGAGGGTCTGAAAGTACAAGAATGTAGTGCAATATTCGATCTTTCACCAACGCATTTGGTGAATGTTGACATTTTCCAATTTCGGTCTTTCACGGTAACATATACATAATGATAACAAGTTATCTTTTATTCAGACATTCCATGCTAACCTGTTTTTATTGCATTCGAGTTTTAAAACTAAGTATTTTTAATGATTTTTCTACTACTGTTTCAAAATTCTGATTTTTATGCCAGTCAGAAATGATTTTCTTCGAGTATACAGAATTAAATTATTTATTTCTGGATTAGTCATCGAGTAATTTAAAATATAATACTTAGTACTATTACAAAATTTAAGAACTCCAACTTTTAACATGCTGCTTTTTATCACATAAAAAAATTAACCAAAATGTAAACTTGTAATATTGAAAAATTTCTCTCTTTAAGTAAAATTATTGCCACTACATAATTTCAGCACGAACTAAATATTACAGTATATAAAAGAATACAGTGTATTGCCTGTAAAATTAATGATACTTACAGATTAACACAACCACCTTAGCTCAATTTGGATTTAACACATGAAAATGTAAAAATTATTCACTGGGTGCAAGTTGATGGTTTTCACAACTTTTCTTAAATAGATACCCAAATTATTGATATCTATCATAAGTTGGCTAAGATTATCAAATTATGAAAAGAAAACATACTTTAAAATTTGAAATATAAATTTTAATTATTAAATTAGGAAATAAAGCATGTTCATCTCCAAATCTTTCTGTAATTGGTTTGCCCTATTCTTTTCCCCAAGCGGTTTGTTTTTGCTTGGAAAAAAAATTAAATAATTTCTGAGACTCGGCATTACACAAACTTCAGCAGCATCGGCTATCTACCAAATGCATTTCCTTTTTCTTTCTTTTAGAAATTTTGTATTCCTGTAGAGTTTCCATTGTTGATAAATTCCAAAGAGCATATTTTAAAATTAAGGCAAAAAATATCACAATTTGTTCATAAAAAATGTTAAAACTTGAAATACAACACAAAGAATGTATACAAAAATGGCAACATTGTTCTATTAAAGGATTGTTATGAGCATGGTTGCTAGAGTTTAACACATTTTAAAAATTTGACGAGTTCTACTGGGGTGGTTGCAAGTAATAAATTAATTGCATTGTAATATGTGCATTTTTACTGTTAAGAATATAAAATTTTTGCTTATAATAAATATCTGAATATGCTAATTATTTTTTTGCCCTCTTATGTAATTTTGATAAATTAGACACTATTCATTTTACATCAGTAATCTTCAGACTAATTTTAAATTTAGTTTCAGTGTGAATTTCTTTTCTTCTCTGCTTTCTTATGTTTAAATTGACGTCATGTAAAGCAACATAAAAAATAAAACTATTAAAAAATATATGAAAAGCAAACAAATGAACAGATATGAAAATTTATCAGTTCAGTTTCATAGATATTCTGTACAATAAATACCTAAGTTAATTAATAGGTGAAACTAATGAAACGTACAACTTCACATACAGGATCTGTCAGAAAAATACATAGAAACTTTAATAGATGATATCTATATATTGGTTTCTAAGTTGAATTATCTTTATAATATGTAGTATGATATTTCCATAACATGTTCATACTCTCGCATATATGTAATACATGACAGTGAATCAAAATGGATTTGGAGGACTTTGAGGGATGTTGTGTAGTACAAGAAATCGGTTAGGCTAGAGGTCCTTCATCAAAAAATTATGGCAGAATGTGCAGCAGTCGCCTCAGACACATCGACTAAACATTGTTCAAATAGCTGCTCAGTATTGTGCTATAACTCTAGCTGTTAGTGGCTACCGCTGTGACTGAGCAATCTAAGTAACTGTACAGGTACATATTCATAAATATTTTTATTAAACCTAGCATAGCCTCTGATATGTATGATTTAATTATAATTAAGTTCAATACTAAAGCACAAGAATTTTCGGCTAATCTTTGGAATATGGTAACAGGTAGTTTGGCGACATTTTGGTAAGGTGATAAATGTTACTAGCTAGGACTTTAGCAGTGTACATGGATAAAGTCAATGCCATTTTTGTGTAATTCTGGGATGTTTTTTTAAGTGAAAATAGGTCGACGTGTACATGGATACCGTGTATGTGCAATTCTTAAAAACGCGGCAAGCGATTCTGCACTTTTTCCCAATTTCGCACCTAATCTTCATCATGATTAAGCATTTTTGTTCCATAAAAGTTCTAGCATAAGCGTAATTCGGCTAGCAGATTGTTGGAAAAAAATGTTGAGTTAAAAAAAAAAAAAAAAAAAAACTAGCAGGTTGCTGTAGCAGAGTTGGTCGCGAAATTTTCACCAAGTTACCATAATCCGAAGATTAACCAAATTTTCTTTTATTATTAAAGTGTGTGCATTTTTTTGATGGGCCGTTTATAAATATAGATGAATTTTAGTTTAATAGAACCGAGGCCAGACCACCAGCACCTGAGTGGTAAAGTCACTGAATACTAGATATTTAGCCCAGGGTTCCAGTTTTGCCGAATGCATGGGTGCTTTCATGGTTTTCCTCAAGTGTAATGTGTTTAAGAGCCAGTTTCCATTTGAAAGTCTTCCATACAAGCATCCCTCCTGTTAAGCAGATAGCACTCGAGTGCTTTGCATAATTAAATAAACCAAACCAAACCGAGGGCAAAAAAATCACTAAATCAAGGCCACTAAATCATGCTACTTGGCCGGTCAAAGAGATAATGTAAGAACCTAAAACAGTATTAAAATTAATACACTGGAATTTTGTGGATGCCAATTGCCTCATATTTAGCACACATTTCTAATTAGCATCTATGTTCCCCAAAGCCTTTTATCATTTGAGCAAAGGATCTTTTGTCAAACTTGTGACTATCATACATTTTTCTGTAAACTTTAATTTAAAACTGTGTAACTTCATGTTCCCTTAAGTCAAGGATGAATATTCCATAACATGTGAAGAAAACATATATTTATTTTCTCATATGTCGAACCTTTTTCAGTATTATACTCAAATATAAGACTTCATACTATATTTAAAGTTTATATATATATATCAATAAACCAGAGCCTGATCTTTACATTAAAAAAAATCACATCACAGGAAACGAAATTTGAAATTAACACTGCATGATATTCAAATTTATATAATTTTAATTTCAGCTTCAACATTATTCATTTCCTAGATTAAATCTTAACATGGACTATTTAGATATGTTATGTCCTACACTTACTTCCCTACAAAAAAAGGGGCCCACCAGCATCAAGCGGTTAATTCGCTGAACACTGGTAGTTCGGTCTGAGGTTCGAATCCCGCGAACAGGCTGGCTGCATGGATGTTTTCATGGTTTTCCCCATGTGTAACGTGTATACGAGCCAGTTTCCCTTAGAAAGTCCTTCATGAAGGCATCCCTGTGCTTAGGCAGATAGCCCTCAAGCTATAAATTGCTATAAATCACATAAACCAAATCAAACCCTGAAAAAAGTTAGGAACAGATTATCATTTTAACACAATAAACTTTTTCTTTGTGATCACTTCTGAAACACTACTTCTCCTCAATATACAAATTCTGGTACTGAACATCTTCTTTTTGAAATGACAAGATTTACACAAAATTAAAATCATGTAGAACTGCTGGTGGTCATCGTAGAGAGGGTTCACTGTATTTATTAAAGGTCAGAAATTTATTCAACTATTTCTAAAAATGCAAATTAATCAACAAAATCTGGTATTAAGTACTTTGTAAGCATAATTAATAACAACTTCCAAGTTTGATTTAGTATGTATGATTACAGTTTATTACATTAACGAATGTCATTTGCTTGACAGATATGAAGAATTTCTTTTGAGGAGCTGTTTTTCTTGGAGGGTTGGTTTAGTTTGTTTGATTATGGAAAGCATACAAGGTCTATGTGGGAGGGATGTCTTTGTGGAGGATTTTCTAAGGGAAAACTCTCATATCCATGTTACGCATAGAAAAACCAGGTAAATGCTCATGTAGCCAGCCTGTCCAACTGAAATCAAACTCAGATCAAACTATCAGCGTTCCAGTCACTTTACCACTCAGCCGCTGTTGGGCTGTGTGGGGAGGGCCATGAAGGTTAGGTTATTTAATTACAGGAAAGCCTCGAAGGCTAACTGCCAAAGTGGAGGGATGCCTTCGTGGAGGACTTTCTAAGGGAAACTGGCTCGTATACATGTTTCACATGGGGAAAACCACGAAAACGCCCATGCTGCCAGCCCACTCACGGGATTCAAACCTCGGACCGAACTACCAATTTTCAGCGACTTTACCGCTCGCGCTGTTGGGCTCGAGGGCCATGAAGGAAAATAATTACATGCACTGAAAACTGAATTTTAAACTAAATGTATAAAGAAAGCAATGGAAATTCACTTATCAACAGTAGTTCTCATTAAATTAAAATACTGCTTAAAATAAATTTATAAAGCTATTGAATGAAAATTTTCTGTTAACATATATCAGACATGTGTAAGGAGTAACAGATTAATTATTTCTAATATTATTAAGTAATTTTCTTATAAAGGAATTAAAAAATAAAAACAAACAAAAGCTTCTTTAGAGAAATTATTCTACTATTAAAAATCATATACTACTGGAATTAACATCTCACTTTATCGAAAATTAAATAAATGCATTTTTAATTGATAAATCAAGTTGTGCAGAAATATTAAATATGAATACATTAATCTTAATTATTTAAAAAAAAACTGAATGTGAAGATGGGAAAAATTAAGAGAAAAAAGCTTTGTAGACTATTTGCTAGGAAATCTGACATTCTGAAAAATGAATACACGCATACACACACACTCACTCATATTTATATGCATAAAACACACACATACTGATAGATATAATTCACATATGATTAATTATATATTGAAAATATATGTATGTGAGCATGGGTGTGTATACACACTCACGCATATAGTAAGAAATTTTTTAATGTTTGAGACATAAATTTATATTCTTTCTGGAACAGTAAGGAAATAATACTTTAAAGAAAATTTTAAAAATAGTGTCACTAGAACAAATTTACGTTGCAAAGTAAAAATGTTTTTCATTCAAACAACGCACTTCGTAACGTCGAATAACAGAATGTAAACAAACGTCAGAAATGTGACATCACTCATGTCGGCGGAGTTAATGGTGACCCTTATCTGGATTGTCATTGGCCAAACTTAAGCTGTTGTCCTAGCAGTGTACATTTTGCTTATATGCGTCCCGGTTCCGCCAAGACCAACTGCCATCAAACGGCCAAGACCACAGGCAGAGGCTAAAAAGAAGGTCTTCAAGGCTGACCGAACTGGAAGGAAAAGAAAGCTCATAGAGGAAGGAACTGAAGGGCGAACCCGCACAAGAAGGAAGATAAACCAAACGCTAGTCTTTGCTACCTTCCAGGACTGGGCAGAAAAAAGAATGTCCGAATATCACAAAGATAAGTAAAACTTTATGTTACTTTGCAACCTTAAGTTAATCTTTCATTCTTACTGCAAGTGGCAGAATTCAAGACGTTTTACCTCATGTGAGGTCTACCTTTATCGCCAAAAAGGCGAGAAATGAGTTGTTACCTATTTTGGTATTATATTTTACAATTACTCGCGAGTAAAAACTAAAATTAATATATAATAGGAATGTGTAAATACTTGAATATTGTAAAAGTTATTGTATAAAATTTTATTTAAAAGATTCTGGCAAGAAAGAAGTTTTAGTCTGAAAGACTTTTGAAATGTAGTATTTCAATGTAGAAGAATTGGCACTTGCTTGGAAAAGAATAGAAGTTAACAATGTACTACTAATGTATGTTTTAAAATGCGTAAAATTAACGACATGTTAATATGTTCTTATATACAATGTGAACTGTTATTTTAAGCGTTAAGAAATACTGTGATATGTTAAAAGTGAAAGTAATGCCAAAAAATTTTAACTTATTCGTGTGACTGTAAAAACAGCCAAATTATTGTGAATATGTGTTAAAGGTTGAATGAATGTAGTTAGGCTCTCTGCGGCTACACTTCAGAGTTAGCCACTTTCAGAATAGTATCTCAGGGTTTAGAGATGATTATAAGGTGTGTTATGAGGTCTTGTTATGTTGAATTTTAACACGTTAGTGTTTTGATTGCAGGCGATAGTGTTGAACACTTCTACATAAACACGTTTGTATTTGGTGTGTTCTTTTACAACACATGTCAGAGAGCACGGGGAGAGAATTAAATAACATCATGAATGAAATAAGAATGTTAAGAGAAATATAAATATTCATTTTACTTGCCATTTAATTGTGTAACATTTCATTAAACTAGTTTTCCTTCCAGATCTCTCGAAGGAACCAGACTTCAACTAAGAGCTCCTGTTTAGATGCAATACAGATGAAAAGTAATTGTCCATGAAGTTGATAATGTGGAAAACGATTTTTTTTTTTAAATTTCTAGTTTCTAGTGAGAAATGTTTGTAAAAGATTGGCCTCGCGTTAGATTCTAGAGCTAAAAGTTTTCAACAAGGTCGTTTTAGACCTCAGTTTCAATCTAATTAACTCTGGCGGGAAGTATGTAAGGATCTTAAGTTTTACTAACGTTTATTTTATTTTAAATCTTTACTATCACTTCTTATTTTCTACTTCCGGCCAGAATTAAAAGCTTTAACTTATTTATGCAAATTTGTCTTGCGAACGCCAAGTACTTAAGTTGTGGCTTTTTGTCAAGCACGAGAGAGGAAGGAGTGATTAGGAGCAGGCCGCTTGGCATAGCAGTTTTATTCGCTGTCTGGTTGCCTTCAAGGCCAGAGGTTTAATCCTCTTGATAATTTTAAACGTATCGTTGTGTTAACAGTTCTCTGTACTACGTACGGCCTTTTTGTTAATATACGGCCAATCTTCAAGTACACACTTGTTTATTAATCCAAAGTTAGTTTAGTTAATATTTTTTATATTCTGACGTTCAGACCCCAAGTGGTTGGTCTCTGTATTCCGAAGTCCGGAAATCATTGTAAAGAGAGAAAAATAAAGGGTTTCGTATACCCTCCCTGTGTATCTTGTCTACTTCCCACATTTATTGAGCATAGCTTTAGTAAGCTCCCTGTTCCTAGTCAGGTCATTTAAGGTTCCCAAAGCAAGTAAGAAGGAATACTGAACCTGATAAGTTTACTTAATTAAATTAAATAAATCATGAAGGAAATACTGCAAAAATTTCACTATCACATTCTGTAAGTTGGAGATGATTTATATTTATGACAATTGAAATCAAAAATGAAACAAACTATTTTTAGTTTATTCTTATAGAATTTAAAT
Organism: Stegodyphus dumicola; assembly: GCF_044657685.1. Classification (NCBI taxonomy): domain Eukaryota; kingdom Metazoa; phylum Arthropoda; class Arachnida; order Araneae; family Eresidae; genus Stegodyphus; species Stegodyphus dumicola. Next base: position 79,280,204 of record NC_140769.1, on the reverse strand, counting down.
CTACTTTTATTAACTGCATACAGCATTATTTTATGACATCAGGAAATATTAATTTATTAAAATTTATTTAGACTTCTCAGTTCATAATGCATTATAATATATAAAATACTATAAAGATGAGGAAATGTTTAATGCAAATTACTCTTTCTATTACATAATGCATGTAACTAAATATGTGCTTAAATACCACAAAATATGTATCCATCTAGCAGGTTTAATAAAATTTTTATATTTATACTGCAGTTAAAAAATGAAATACAATACCATTGCATTTTGTCGTATTTTGAACAATTAAGACTTGACAGCAGTACCATGTCTAACAGCACACAAATTTATCAGATACATATTTCTAAAAAGTTAATATTATTTCTAATTCGTACAATAAATACTAAAAGTATTAAATGTGCTATAAACTAAATATCAGACTGAGGCTACAAATGTCCCAGAACAAATATACTGCAAATATGTTTAGTCTGAGAACTTAGGTCTGTATAAGCGAGATATTTCTAGCAACTGTGAAGTAAAACTGCCACTCTATAGGCAAATTTAAAGTTCCTCTGAATTCAGATTACTATACATAATTATGAATATGATATGAAAGCAAAAGCACACATTGATTTATTTTATTGCACTACGATATGAAAGTACACATTGCAAGAAAGAAAGTACAAGAATATTTTTATAGATTACTTGCAATCAATGCACATAAAATAAATACTAAAAAGCTACAGAATAAACCATGTTTGAACATCGATGAGTACAAGGAAGCATAACAAAGCAAATGAAAACAGAAAATAAAGTATTAAATAAATATTTACAGGTGCAAGACACATACTTTTACATATATTATCAATATTTTATATTTTATTCAATTATGTGCTATTTCTAATTTAATAGTCTTTGCTTGATAAGCAAACAGCAAACATAATAATATTTTCCGAATACGTATCCCGAGCTTCTGCTACGGATAATCCCTTAACAGCGAAAAAGTATCACGCTGTCCTCCTAGAAGTAAGGCTACTATAAAGGGTCTCTAGTATCTCTAGTAGTTCTACCTAGAAGAAGTACGTCATCGGATGACAACCATTAAAGTGGTCTATTATAATCAAGGAGGTTAGAACTCATGGAGATGCCCTCCACGCAGTCCAAGTGAAGCCAAAAAAGGGGGGGAGCATGCCCTTAGTAGTCGTGGCTTAGAAAGATTGACGTGCTCTAACCACACCCAATTTTGTTCCTGGTAGTCGTAAAGGATCGCGGATTCTTCATGTCCTCTTTCCCTTACTTTTCTCCCCATTTCATTTTATTTCTACATTATGTAATTGCATCCTGTAATTAATGAATGCTAGCATTAAAAGTATTGTGAACACAGAACAGTAACTATGTACTCGAACTATTATTTGATTATAATTTACTTATTCTGTGCATATATAATTCTCAACTTTTTCATGTTATAAATATTACTTATATTTCGAAAAAACTTAATTTGAATAAACAATGATGGAAATATGTAAACTTTACGTTGTTATTTTAAAACTCACACAACAAATATGACTAAAAATCAAATCCAGTTATTATATATCTACTTGAGCACAAAATAAAATGTAGTTAAACACATAAAAGGTAAGATCTGTAATGTAATTATGATCAGACATAACTAAACTGTTTTCTTTTTCATGGAGTAAACTGTTTTAAAGTTTCATGGAGTAAACTGAAACAGAAAACTGTTTTCTTTTTCATGGAGAGCTAGCCACTCCCCCTCCCCTTGTTTACTTATCGTTTTGCCATCACATATAAGTTAATTACGAGTACCGCTTTTATTATTATTACGAAAAGGTAAATCTGAGAACTATATATTTTTCTTCGTGTACTTTACACAAAGAATCAAACTCTTTCTTGAAGGCCATTGAAACACACATTTCGATTATTCTACTTGTTTATACACGTTTTAAAACATTCTTTTACATGGACATGAAGTCAGAAATGTGGACATTATTTCGCTGCAACAATTCTGTGCCTTTTAGGCCTTTCACATCTACGCATACAAAATCAGAAAACACACTGAGAACTAGAAACCAGCTGGCGTTTTACCTCACTTCCCTTAATGAGATAATCGTTTTCTTGCCCTCACGTGGCGTGGCTTATTTCCTTCCCCGTGCTTCACTTTCTTTGTACTCCAATAGCAGGGACGCCATCTCCATGTATTCTAACCTCCTTGATTATAATAAGCCATTTCTCCCCGTTTTGGCGTTAAGGCTGTTGTCCGAACCTTAGCAGTGCTGACTAATCAGTATAAACAGAAGTATAACGAAGTTATCAGTATGGTATAAATTTTGTTCGTATTCCAACTTTACCTCCACTAGATCCTAGATTGTGAAATTCCGTTTGATAAAAATTGCATAGTACATAAAAATAAGCTTCAGAAACCATACAACCCGCCCTTTTTAAATTTTATCGTGATTTTATTTTCTATGCATGGCAACAATTTCAATTTCTTTCTTAGCGAGCGAAACGAAGACCCGCGAGTATATCCAAATCACTCGTTGTTAAAATTCGTCTGCAAATTCACGTGTCTAGCAAAATGGGAGATCCAGCTGTTAAAATCGGTGAACTCTCTTTCGGGTAATTATTGAACCTTTTATAATTACCCTACTTTTGAAGACGATTAAAATGCACCTTTCGCGTACTGTGTCATAATATCATATTAAATAAAATTCGAGCAAGGAAAAATTTAAATTTTTACGGTTTTTGTATTTTTTTACTTGTCCTTAAAACTAATAATACAGTTTCAGTATCTGCTCAATCAGCTAGAAGCTTTTCATTCGCGAATAGTCAAATAACTTTTTATATGATATTTTGTAATCCTCGACTGTGATTTTTATATAAGGTATCTTATATATATATATATATATATATATATATATATATATTTAAAGGAATGGCGGGCACTTGCCTATTTATCATTGGCCACTCCTAAGGGTAGAAATGATGGCTATTTTATTGTGGAGGTTCAGAAATAGGCGGCCACCGTTGCCTCTTATGATGGGTCGGACAGTTACAACTATGGTTTCTCCGGGATTCGAACCTAGGCCCTTCGGTACCGCAGTAGGCTTCCCCAAGCACTATATACAAGATGTTATTTAACTCTTTGCGAATTAAGAAATTTTACTCCCATCGAGTGGATTATTGAAGCTGCATTATTGGTTTTTTAGAACTTGTAACAAAGTACAGAAATTGTAGGTTGTGTCCTCAGTTCATTTTTAATAGTTATTTTGAGATAGAAAAATATGAACAACAATGTATTTATGTTGAACTAATTTGCACCTTATAATTTTTCTAGCTAATAATATGTTTTTAAATTAAAATTGGTCAGATTAGGGCACATTTAATTATATATACAATAATTAAATCTCCAAGATTTTATCATAAAATTTAAAATGAGGTTTTTTTTTTTTTTTTTTTTTTTTTAATTAATTTTTTTTTTTTTTTATCTGAAGGCTTTAATGCTATTATATTTAATGTGAAGTGTAAAAACATTTATGCTTTTGAAGTACAGCATAGGATGTTTGCATCTGTCTAGAATAATAATTATTGAATTTTTTGAGAGCCATGCAATTTTATCCCCATGTATTTAATTATCATAATTCATTATTACATTGTGTAGAGAAGTATGTATGTGCGATCTGATCTGCATCATCAGCGATTCAAGTAATAGAACAAAACTGGAAGACTGAACAAGGAAAATTGCAAAAAAGTATATTTTCGTAAAAATAAGAATTTTATTTAGCATACTATCTTCCACTTCACCACCTAAAAAGTTCAGAAGAAAAATATTGTATTTAAAATTTTTTTCTAATTATTTCAGTTTTTAAAGAATTTTTTAGCACATCAAGGATGTATTTTTTTGTTTCACTTTAATACTTTGAAAGTTGTGAAAAGATCCTTTAATATTTTATATTTAGGCATTTTTAATACATTTGTTACCAGAAATGTTTTCAAACTGTCAAAAGTCTGAAGTTGGAAGAATAAGAAACGTGGTGTACTCTTTTAGGATACACCCCATTCCTTATTCTTTTTTGTCTTCCTAATTTGGATGATAGCATAGATTGCCTTAAAGATATCTTTATGCATTGTCTTTTCTGTTATTATTTCAATATTTTTAAGGTGTTATGAATATGTTTTGACACTAGTGATATTTATCTTCTACTGATGTACTTAGGATGAAAGTAAAAGTTCACTTGAATTACTTTTGATGAAAGTAAAATTTGATGTATGTATTACTTATTGTATAAAATCTTTTAGAATTTAATGCTTTTGAATTTTACCATTATACTAAAAATATAGATTGTTCTTTCTATTTGTAGAGAAGGCATACTTCTAGGACTTGGAAATCCTTTATTAGATATATCAGCAAATACTGACCATAGTTTCTTGGAAAAGTAAGTTTTTATTTTTTGAATATTATGTTTTAGGTCAGTTATTACCTTCATTACTATAGCATAATTGCTTATACACTTAATCGCTTTTAATATATGTAAGTATATTTTAACTGTTAATTTTATTATTTATGTTTTAAAAGTACTTAAAATAAATAACAGTTCTTTGTCTCAACATTTTCTCAGTATAAAAATGTCAGAGTATTATAAAATGGAATTAGCTAAAAGAATATTAAATAACATATCTAGCAAACAGCTGAAAGTTCTGCAGTTGACTAGAACAATTACATGCAATAAAATAATACTGAGGATTAAGGGTTCTTAAAAATATTTTTAGGAAATGACATGTGAATATTGTTGTATTATATAGTGTGTCGTTTATTTTTACATTCGTGCTTCATGAGTTTGACAAAATTATGCCAAGATCTTGGCATAAATCTAAAATTGTCAAATATGGTTGGGGGCCCACTGTAACAAAGAAGTATTGAAAACCTTTTATTCTAGATCATGAGGTGCCAGATTATCAAAGAAAATATATATTTTATTATTTTTAAAATCTTTTTTATTTAAAAGAATTTAGTAACAATCAGTAATAGTTCCTATTATTAATCCTGATTTATTGCATGTATGCCAACTTTTATGAATTTTTTATAAATTTTTACAAAGATTGTTCTAGTTTTATGAACAAATTGTGCTGTTTTTTGGTAAGGTGCTAGAAATTATGCCAGTCTGGCAATTTTTTGTTAAGTAAGAATGTATGTGAATTGTATGCTGTTGGCAGGCTTTAGGTTATTAATTTTTATTACATCACTTGTTTCATTATTCAATTTTTGTTATTTACTTTCATTTTTATACTCACTTGTTTTATTTCTATTACATCAAAAGCAAGTTTTTCTGTTTTCGAATGTGAAATCTTTTATTGTGCATCTTTAATTTCAATGACTTATTAATCTTTTTTCATGAATTCGAGATCAGTTTATCAGTTTGTGAGTAAAACTTTTAATTCAGTGGTTTGCTATTTCTCTAGAAAATGTAATAACATTATTACAATATCATTGATTTAGTAACAATAAAATTAACATTTCTTTTAAAAACATTAAAATTTAAAAAACATTGATACATTTATTTACTCTGTCAGGGTCCATCAGTGGCAGAGCTGTTAGCATTGGTACTTTGATATGATTTCAAAACCCATCAAATGGACTACTGTATGAAAGGCTTTATGGTTTTCAATATCTTTAAAGTGAACATGGGCCAGGTGTGTGTAAAAAAAATTTTCCATTAGGCATCCCTTCCCTTTGACAGATAACTCTCGTGTGTTTTGCCATGATCCAAACATTTTGTAGAATAATTTCTCTCGTAGTTTAAAATGTCTTTTTCTGACATTTTTGAACATTTGTATTCTGAAGTTTGAACATGGTAATATAAAGTACAATCTCCAAATTACTTTTTAGCAAAAGAGAAGAACTATGGCAATGTTAAAATTTCTTTTGTCTAATTTTCCATTTTTATTTATAATACATTTTCCCCTACATGTTATTGCTTCAAAATATTCAAATATATATCAGTTCTTTCTGTAAAATTCACTGTAAGTTTTTCTCATATTTCCCAAAAATCTTTTGATAATCAGCTGCTTTATTCTCAAAGCAGCTGAACTTCAGTATATTGTATTTGTCATATTTCCCCTGAAATCTTTTGATAATCAGCTGCTTTATTCTCAAAACAGCTGAACTTCAGTATATTGTAGGGAAGGGGAATTCAAGATACAAGCTAGGAAGATGGTAATTATTGTCACAACGCGTACAAAGTTTATGACATGAAATTTAGATTAAAAAATACAGTACAAAGTCTTTAATCCAGAATGATCTATAATCCGGACCTCAAAGCTACAAACTTTCTGCACATTTGTCAACGCATAATGCGTTCACGCATTCGCATAATATGTTAACTCATGCGAGTTTAATGTATAACGGACAGTATAAGCTAGGCTAAAATTATCTATTTCAGTTAATGTTGCATATTATATTGTTTCTTAATCTTCTAATTGGATTTGCCTTATTATTTTTTGCAGACTTAGAGCAATTTTATAAAAAGTAAGCTTGAACTTTCGATTATGTCAAAAAGAGTTTCTGATTCTGGAGCTGCCAAAGGATCTACAAAGCGAAAGCCTTGTCTCGATGTACCGCTTCCGATAGTGAAGAAAGTGACAGAGAGGTTATTGAAAATGAAAAAATTTCGATTGATAAATTAGTCAGTATTCTCGACAGGACTTGAACAGTGGATTTGAACAAGAAATGATGTCTGTTTATCGAATTAAAAAGAAAGTATTAGCACAAAAAACAAAGCAACTTACATTGAAAGAAATGTTTAATAAAGTAAACATATAAATATTAAGCTTTTTTTTTTTTTTTTTTTTTTTTGTAAATTTTGATACCCTTTAGATCATAATTGCTCTTTATTTTGTAAATTACGGTTTCATATTTTTAATTTTATAATTTCTGCATGCCATCCTACCAGATTTAAATTGATGATTTATAATTCGAAAAAACCCTAATCCAGAATCGTCGAAGTCCCAACGAGTCCGGATTAAATACTTTGTACTGTATATGAATGTCCGTGGTTTATTTTAGATTTTAAAAATGAACAAAGAGTTTTGTAGAAGTTTAAGTGAAGTTGTTCAATCAAGCACATAATAGGATCATAAATTTCCATAAATTAATCAATGAATTTTAATTACTATATGAAAGGGTCTCATGCTGAGTTTTATGCAATTAACTTTAACATGAATACTGAAAAGTAAATTATTCGGTAAAAATATATTTACGGGTGCCCCCTTGGCGAAAATTGGCAATTTTGGGTGGTACATAGACCTATTTTCACTTGAAAAAAATATGAGAATTGCACAAACTTGGCATCCCTTGACTTTGTCCATGTACACATCGATCTATTTTCGCTTAAGTCAAAGAATTACCCAATTCTACAGTACAGCCAAACAAAAAATACATAATATCAATAAACTGCATTTTAAATCAAGCAATAAAATAACACAAAAAAAGACATTCATCTTATATATCTAAGGGCTACACAAAGCAAATATGCACTTATCTTATTTAGAAATTTCTAAGTCTTTCAAACTGTGGCACACAAATTTCCGTAACAGCATCCAAAAACTTCCTAAAATTATCTGAACTAGAATTTGTATATCGGCATCGCCGCATAAGTTCACAAGAATAAGAGTAAAAAATATCCTCTCTAGGGTCAATATCCTCCGACGTTCCACCATACGCATTTCCTTCCTTCAAACAGGACACTTATAATGGCTACTAGGTAAACCTTCATTTACCGACATGTCAATTAATGCACTTTTCCCTTTTTGTTCCAAATCATACAGAAATTAAAATTAATCATATAATTATTCAGCGATTCTACTGTCTAAACCACAATCCTGTATGGCTCTCTGTTCCTGGTCAGGAGCCATCCTTTCCAGAGTGTTGTCTAAACCACAAAACAAACAATGTACTTCCTAACCAACACACAAGCCCTTGCAAATCTTTTTCCTGTCATTCAAAATTTACGGTAACACTCAATCGATTAGGTCTTACTAGAGTTTCCATAACATTCAACTACCCAGGTTACCATAAAGAAGCAACAACTGGGCGAAAATGAAATGGCAACTTCGCAATAATACAAGGGACACCCTTCAATCTACTCTAACCGATTATTCTTTCTATTTGTAGCAAAGATATATTTCTGGGACTTGGAAGTCAGTTAGAGTAGATTGAAGGGTGCCTCTTGTATTATCGCAAAGTTGTTGTTTTATTTATGGTAACCTGAGTAGTTGAATGTTATGGAAACCCTATTATGATGTAATCTGTTGTATGATTGCAGTAAATTTTGATTATGGGAAAAGATTTGTAAGGGCTTGTGGTGTGTGTTGGTTAGGAAATAAATTGCTTGCATTGTGATTAAATGGTAGAATGTATAAATGTGGTAAGATTAATTTGAAATTTCTGTACGATTTGGAACAAAGGGGGAAAAGAGCATTCATTAATTGAGTGGTGTGTAGGTGAAGGTTTACTTAGAAGCCATTATAAGTTTCCTGTTTGTAGAAAGGAAAAGTGCATGGTCAAAAGTCGGAGGTTACCGGTCCTGCGAAGAATATTTTTTACTCTTATTTTTGTGAATTTATGTGGCATCGCCAGTATACAGATTCCAGTTCAGATAATTTTAGGAAGTCTTTTTGGATGCTGTTAAGGAATTTTGTTTGACTGAAGAAAGAGAAATTTCTAAATAAGGTAAGTGGATATTTCCTGTGTGTAGTGCTAAGATGAATTTCCTTTTTTATGTTATTTGATCGCTTGATTTAAAATGTAGTTTATTGAGATTATATATTTTTTTATTGGATTTTTAAGTGAATGCAGATCGATGTGTATATGGACAAAGGGAGTACGCAAAATCAAGTTTGCGCAGTTCTCTGATGTTTCTTTAAGTGAAAATAGGTCAATGTATACATGGATAAAGGGAGTGCACAATGCCAAGTTTGTGCAATTCTGTGATGTCTTTTTAAGTGAAAATAGGTCGATGTGTACATAGATACTGAGTTTGTGCAATTCTTTGACTTGCTATTTTTGTCTTTGTGCAGTGGCTATTTTTGACGGAAAAATTACCGTTGCACAAAGCCAAAAATAACAAGTTGCAGAATTGCACAAACTGTGTATCCATGTGCCGCCCAAAATCACCAATTTTCGCCAAAGGGCACCTATAAATATATTTTTTACCTAGAAGTCTTTTATTATTACGAAATGCTTTGGAAAAAAGTAATCAGAAATTTAAGTCTGGTACCTGCTTAAGTCTTTAAAATTAAGTTATCTTTTGTAAACTACAATCAAGGCAAAATAATTCAGAATCTATGTTTTCAGAGTACAGTGCCCACCACTTATTAAACTCGCTGGTTAATAAACACAGCTGCTTATTGCATTGAAATATCCAGGAACCAAAACGAATATATACTAATCGATAGAAAACCGGCTGTGTATTAAACTCATCTCCGCTCCTTATGAAACTCAAACTGGTTAAAGTCTGATTACTCAGAGTTGGAATAAATTGTTTGTGGCCAATAAAAGCTGTTTGTAGTTCATTCATTTGTCTTACAGTTATGTAATGCTTCAATAAAATGGTTTTAACAGAATTTCAGTCAATGCATTAGAAACAAGTTCCCTTGGGGTGCGGGGTACACTTTCCTGTAAGAGACTGTTTGCAAATATTTTTGTCAGGATTAGAGTTGAGAGTGACAGAATACCTTTGACTTATGATTAACAAAAGCAGTCCTCTAGAGGCACTGTAAACAAGGTATTAGATAATTAAGATACAATAAGGTATTAGATTAAAAACGAATGTGTCCTTGGATTAAAGAATGGGTGGTGCTTAAGTGATCACTGGTTCTGTTTCTCGAACTACAGCTGATTGAGGTTGGGTAAGCATACACACATTAAGCTTGCAGGTGTTCTTAGAAAACATGAAATGCTTCCTTACATTATCATTCAATGTCAGTCTTTGATTGGGAAAGGGAAGTGGTGGTTGTAGGCTGAAGGCCCAAGGCGTTTGACTTCTGGAGTACCTTTGCAAATTAATGCAATTACCTCCACAACTTTGATAAAAAAACTGAAGTAATTAAGAAAGAGCAATGGCTAAAGGAAAATGAACGAAATCGTTAAGGGTTTACTGAGAGAGAAGTGAATAAGGAGTCCACGCTAGGGACGAGAAATTCTTTCTGCTTTCAACTTGTTTTCCAAGATTGAAAGAAAGAGAGGTGATAATTAAGGCGAATTCCTGAATGCACTGCGTTAATGGAATCGGAAAGGTTGGAAGACAATCAGCCGGGAAACATATTGTTCCTTCCAAGGCTTGGGAAAGGTAAATTAGGTAGTACGGAAAGCCGCAGAGTTTACTAATGCCTTGGGGCTGAGCAGAGAGGGGGGGAAGGAGTCTTGTGACTAAAAGTTGAATTCATGGAGGGAAAAGCGAAAGACGAAAAGGGGGGAGACAGTCTATTCGTTAGAGGCGAAAAGTTCTCCAACCGCCCGTGGCGAACCGTGAGGAAAGTTAACTGTAGAAAAGACAGAGAAATTTTTGGAGAGGATTTAAAGGGAAAAGCTATGAGCGAAAGTGGCTGAAGTAGAGAGTTAAAATAGTGGAAGTTAAAGGGGGGAGGATTTAAGAGCAAGATTAATTTAATTTTAAAGAGTAAGGGTACTGAAGGGATGAAATGCAAGCTTGTAATTCGTATGAAGGAAATTATAAGTATTTATTTTTAAACGCAAGATGTAATACTGTGGAGAAAAATTATGACTTAAATTATTTTCAAGCTGAGTTACCTATGACTTAAAATTTAAAACTTTGTGTACTAAAATAAAGTAGCTGTGAATTAATTTAAAATCCTATTTTGAAATTAAATTGGATCCTGAGAGTCTGGTCCGTGATATTTGAAAAGGTGAGGTCCTGGCAAATGGGGGAGAATCATATGATTAGCAGTACAGATTTAGGTACCGATGAACGAGGCCAGATTAGGTCTAGCGGGCAATTATAACTAATTAAAAGGTAATTAAGGGTCGCCGGGTTAAGCCCGTGAAGTGCTGGTTGAAAATTAAAATTAGAAAGAATTCCTAGTCAAGCAAACACCTCCGCTTTGGCTTCCTAGGAAAGATGTTGAATGTTCTATCTAGAATGCTCCTAGGTCGCTTAGCGGAGCTGGGCTCCGCTGGGTCATATGCAGGAAGTGAATGCAAGACTGGGTTTTCAATCTGTGATAATCTATTGAAAAACTTGGCCGAATTTTGCCGAAAATAGGTATCAAGGGATAAAATTTTGAGGTCATTATGTAGCACTTCATTACGGACGAAATAATGAGCATTAGTCAGAATACGAAGCGTGACGCTCTGGAATACTTGCACTTTCTTCAGATGGCTGTTAGCTGCAGTTGACCAGACGACGGCTGCGTACGTCAGGATGGGGAGGATGGTACTTTTGTAGAGGAGGATCTTATTGCTGAGATAGAGGTTCCTGGTACGGTTGATAAGAGACATAAGTTGAGTTCTGGTGGTTCTTGCTTTGGCTATTGTATAGTTGATATGAGTATTCCAGAGCAGGTTCGCGTCCAGATAAACTCGTAGATATTTGAAAGTATCCACCCAGGGTATCTCTTCTTCAAATAACCTGAGTGGTGGGAGTTGACTTTGGACGTTCCTCTTTCTGGAAAAGAAAACGGTGGCGGCACTCTCAGCGACATTAATTTTGATTTTCCAGGTAATGAGCCAGGACTCCAAGTCTGTTAAATACAGCTGTAGGTGATTGAGAGTGGCATGCAGTGTTGAGTGCTGTGAAATGATGGCTGTAATGTCTGCATAAAGTGCTAGATCGACACTAGTTGATTGTGGTATGTCATTTACATACAAGTTGAAGAGTGTTGCGCTAAGAATTCCTCCCTGTGGGACGCCAGCCAGGATAGGCCAAGGAGAAGAAACAGAGTTTTTAATTTTGACAGAAAAGGAACGATTATTGAGATAAGAGTGCATCAAGTGCACAAATTGAGCCGAAATTTCAAGTCGCATGAGCTTGAATAAAATTCCGATATGCCAACACCTGTTGAAAGCCTTTGTTACGTCTAAATAAACTATAGCTGTATGCTTTCCACTGCGAGATCCTGTTTGAATGATTTCTACTAACCTCAGTAGCTGGGTCTGAGTTGAGTGCTTTGCACGAAAACCGAATTGTTGAGGAATAAGAATATTTCGGTTATGGCAGAAATCATTCAGGTATCTAAGCAGTATAGCTTCGTAAATCTTACTAAGTGAAGACAGGAGGCTGATCGGCCTATAATTTTGAGGGACCTTTGGGTCCATTCCAGGTTTCAAAATAGGAATGACTAAAGCATTCTTTCAGCTATCAGGATAATATTTTAACCTTAGGATTGAGTTTATCAAAACTGCTAGGTAAAATATAAATTTGATTGGTAAATTTTTAATCATGCGATTAGAAATCCGATTTTTGACAATTGCAGAAATCTCAGTCATTGTTGTGGTAATGGGTTCCTCAGATTGTGTATCTGAGGAGAGAAATTCTTCAACTTGGTGTTGGACTTCATGCGTGTGCGTTGCACAGGAATCGAACATGAGTCCGGTGTTCAGTGAAAATTGTGTTTGAAGACTCTCCGCGATGCGTTCAGCCTTCTCTGTGTCTGTTAATGCCATCCGGTCATTGACCGTGCCCATTAGGGGGGGGGGAATGTCATGTTTTGGTTTGTGAAGCCATGCGCTAGCTACCCAAAGGCTATTGTCAGAAGTCTTTAAGGACTTAAGATAATTTGAGTATTTATCGTCTGCGTACTTCTTAATGTCAGACTTGATCTCATTCTGGATTCTTCGCAGTTGTACTCGAAAGGTTTCCAAACGTGTATTTTGCCAATCTCTGCGAAGATGATTTTTAATTTTGATTTTTTCCTTAATGAAGTCAGGTAATTTATAATGATTAGGCCTGAATTTGGGCTTGGAAGCAGCCGTAAACGCACTTCCCAGTGTTTGGTTGAGCCTGATATTCTGAAGGAAAAAGAAAAGAAAGCATTTGCAGTTATAATTATGAAGTGATATGTTGACTTGACAAAAATACAATCATCCTGATATCAAGAAATGGGAATTTTGGATCTGAACAAATCACTGGACGAAAAGTTTATTTGTTGTGTGCATGACTTGTAACATGTTTAAAATGCCCAAGTGAAATAATTTAAGCCTGAATAAACTGCTGAGAGATTATAATATTTTTGGTAAATGCAACCAAAGAGAAACAGCTTTTAAAATGTGGATTTCCCAATAGCATTATGCAATTTGCTGAAACTAAGAAATAAAATTGATAAAGATATTAGATGATAAATTGATACTGATAAAGAACTAGTTAAAAATGCAAATGTCTCGAGGCACAAAAAGGATGGAAAATCGAGAGAGGTTGCACTCTTCTAGAATAGTTTCAAGCAATGAGACTAAAAATGTTCTGATTTCTAGAGCTGTTTCAACGACAAAAGGTATAGAATTTGCTAAAATACTAGGTTAAAATGCCCACTGATGGATGGCTGACACTTATGCCCACTGATGGATGGCTGACACTTATGCCCACTGATGGATGGCTGACAAGATGGAAAGAGAGAAATAACTTTGTTTATTGAAATTTCATGATGAGAAGCAAGGGGCAGCTCATCATTTGTTTGAGAAATGGATAAATGATGTTTTATCGAGGCTTCTAAAAGAATAAAACCCAAATGAAATTTATAATACAACTGAATCTGGTTTGTTTTACAGGGCATTATTACCAGAGCACATGTTAATATTTAAGTTTGAAACAACAGCTGGTTTTCAGAAATTAAAAGAACAAGTTACTGTGCTATTAACATGTAGTATACATGCAAAATTAAAAGGGTGATGGTGGTTGTTGGAAAGAGTAGAAAATTTCAATGTTTTAAAGGAGTGAAGAATTTACCTTTAATTACCATAATAGCAAGAATGCATGGATGACAAGCAGTATTTTTATTGATTTCTTTCTGAAATGAGAGTGACTATAAAATAAACTATAAACAATAAAACTATGAAATAGTTTTTCATAGTTTTACTGTTAGATAACTGTGCTGCACAGGCCTTTGATATTGTTTTGAAAATCATGAAATAGGTGTTTGTTCCAGCAAGTATAACTTCTGTCATTCAGACTTTCAAGGACCAAGATATTCACTTTCAAGCACCAAGGTATAAAAGCTTTTAGATATAATTACATAAAAGGTACCATTCAAAAAATGATAAACAAAATTGAATCTGGTGAAAATGTAAGCACTTTGAAGGAGAAAACAGAATCAATATTTTTGCTAGAGGCTATGTATATTATGGTCATTGCATGGTAAGCAGTCTCCCAAAACACATTTAGGAATTGCTCTAGAAAATGCAGCATTTATTTATAAGCCACAGAGGAGTGGCTGTTTCTAATATTTTAGAAAAGAGTGAGGGAATAATGAATATTACTTTTTGGAATACCTTGAAATTGATGATGATTTTGAGAAAGGATGTAAAAACACTGGCTACGATATCATGGAGAGTGTTAAAAGAGCTGCAGAAACTGCAGCTGACACAAAGTGATTCAGAAAGTGACTATTTGCCACAGCTGAATCGAGAAACACACTATAAACTCTGAGAACTATTGAATTGAAAGCTGGAGATCAGGAAAGCTACCAACAGTTTTATGAATTCAAAATAGGGTTGAGAGAGTGTTGGTGAACAATGTAAAAATACAAGCAGAGCAATTCTTTATAAAAGTTTAAAACTTCTTCAGATATGTAACAAAAAATAAATTTTTTGCAATTAATTTAATTTTAGCATCAATTTTTAATTAATAATTTTGGTATTGATTATTAGATTAGTTAGTTACTATCTAAATAATTTCAATTTTGATATCGTAATTTGCTATATTGAAATCGGAGTTTATCAAACTCGTGCACTTAATGAGCACAAATATGCTTGAATAAAAGTAATTTTAGTAAGCAGTGAGTATTTTATTTTAAAAAGATATGTGTAAGTTAACAGCTTCTTCTGCTTCTATCATTGAAACATTTTTATAATCATCCTGCAATTTTGCTTCATCTAATGAGGATTTTATATCTGTCACAATTTTGGCATTTGTTAAAATCCTGCCTATAGCAGCTAAGTATCCACTTTCAAGGAATCATCAAGTGATATTTTAAGATTTAATTTCTTTTTAAGAATTTCTTTCTATTTTGAAACTGTTGAGCTCAATAATTTGGTTTGCTTTCTTTAAAAACTGGTTTGAAGAACCATTTTCTTGTCTCTCTTCTAACAATTCTCCAAAGTCATCATAGCAGTGTTGTATACAAGCATAGTATACAACACTTATGATAGATGAAAATGTACCTTTATCAAGAGCATTTAAAATTTCATAAGTAATAACTTTATCTATTATCAGCTGTAAAATTCCAGGTGATTCCTTGATTAAAATGTAACTTTGATGTCATATTAGAAAAAAGAAATTTTATTACAATATCTGCTTAGTTTGGGTAACTGAAGGGAGTTTTACAATTATCATTCCCCCCCATTATATATACTTTTTATTTTGTGTCCTGCATAGATAACGAGATTATCTACGAGATAGTGGTGGCCTTAAACTTTAACGCAGATATTGTAAATAGCTGTCATCTCGGAATTTAGTTTCGTCCTTTTGTAATATTTGAATATGGGCATGCATAAGACATAAAGTAGCTCAGTATCTAAAACCCATGGCTCTGAAAAAAGAAAGTGGAAGATTTTTTTTTTTTCTTTTTCTATAGTCAGGGTTTGTCAACTTAGTCAATCAAAAATTTCTCTAGGCATCTTGTCAGGCTTTATTGTTTGTTTTATAATTATTTATTTAGGGATGATTTAACCTTAGATGAACACCTTTATTTTGTAACTTATCCACTTATTATTAGATTTGAAAGTGTTTTAGCTTCATTCTGATTTGCTGCTAAGTCACTTGCTCTTTGCGTTTTTTCTTTTTAAAATTTTCATACCTTTTCTGTCTCTTGTATATAGCTGTTTCATTATTTCACCAAATTGAAAGTTCTCTCTGAGTTTTAATTTTTATAAAGCATCTTGAACAAATCAAATATCAGAATGTATGTAGAATGTATGTATGCATGTATGTAGAATGTATGTATGCAAGCAATCAGAATGTATGTATGCATAATTTGAAGAATAAAGGCAAAAATTGGGAAAATGTAATAACATCCTATGCCCTTTAGTTATTACATAGACAAGTATACTGTAGCTAATTATCTAAATATTTGTCAAACTATCAAGTACTGTTGTGTTATCTGTGTTGAGACAGTATATGATTGCAACTTTCTCTTTGCTGATATTGTAACATAGTTAATAAAACTAATTTTTTCCGCAATGGCGGGTACTTGGGTATAATGGCACTGGCCACTGCTAAGGCTCCAAGTGGTGGTCTTTTTATTGTGGAGGCACCTAATAAGAGGCCACTGCTACCTCCTATGAAGGAACAGCCAATTTTACATCCATGCCTTCTCCGGGATTCGAACCCTGACCCTTTGGTATTGCAGTCAGGCTCCCCTAACCACTATACCGTCTGGGCGACTAATACAATTAAATAAAATATACATTTTGAAAAGGGAGAAAAATGAATGAGGGAAGTTTTATTTCTTTATTTTTAATTATTCTCTTTGATTAAAAAAAAAACATGTTTAATAGTTGTACAGAGATTGGAACAAAATGTCGCCACATGGTCGCCAAGTGTGGCGACTGTTGGCCAAAACCAATTACCAGCTTGGCGATATCTGACTTATTTAGCAAGATAGCCATTTACTCAGTGTTAAATAGACCTGCTCCTGTATTCTTACCTTTCCGGCAAACTCCGTCTCTCTAAATTTACATGTCACATTGGATGAAAAAATGCAACAATATCACATATAATTGCACTAAAATCATCTATTTATGTACAAAATTTCTAACATTGCCCCCTTCCAAAGACTGCATATCTCGAGCAGTACAATCCCTGGACAGAAAGCCATAAAAAATACTGGACTAAAGCAAATAAATACAATACTTAAACGACAGAAAATGCAGTAAATGACATAAAACAAATCAAATGCTAAAGCAATAAATGCATACATTTATAAATTCATGAACAAATAGGACCATAGTCGTAGTATACTATTTGCATTATATACACCGTGGGGGCTTGCAAACTACGGCCATAGTAGGGGGATAGCCTATCATGATGAACGACTTTAGGCTTAGAATTTGATGACTAACGGATCCAAACTACGAAGTCGCTCAGCATTTTTAGGGCTGTGTAAGGACCGTCCCAAGGTCACTAGAAGAGAGTCCTTTCCGTCGAATAAGATTCCATAACCACACCTAGTCACCTTCGAAGAATCCATATCCTGTACCTCTAGTGTCATATTGAGTCTTCATCCTCTTCTTCGCCAAGCTGGCTTGCTCTCGTGTAAAACTATGCATCACTTCATCCTCACATCCTTTTGTCCACAAGAACGTTTTGCTTTCTGTCTGTCAGTTTGTTGAAGGGCTCTTGCGATGGAAGAAATGTCCTTCACAAATCTCCTATAGTAGGTGCAAAGCTCCAGGAAATTTCTTAGCTGATGGATATTTTCGGGACGTCCCCAGTCTTTAACTGTTGACACGTTTCTGGGTCTGCACACACACATTCGCTAGAGATGACATGTCCGATGTAAATCACTTCCTGTCTGAATATTATACATTCAACGAGACTCAGCTTCAGATTGGTTTCTTTCAGCTTCTGAAGCACTTTTCTAAGATTTTCTTCAAAACTTGCCGACGGTAATGATGTCATCCAGGTGTATCAGACAGGCTTCGTAGGAAAGATTTTACAGCATGGTCTCCATAAGGCCTGCTGCCGGTGCATTACATAATACAAACTGCACGGCGCATTACATAATACAAACTTCAATATCGTGACCTTTCAAATTTCTTGGCCGGTAGTGAATGCTGTCTTTTCTCGGTCATCAGGGTGTATCTCTACCTGCCAATATCTACTTGCTTCTAGAATGTGGTCAGTTCTAGGAAGAGGGTAGCTGTCTTTTTTCGTGACCCCGTTAAGCCTTGGTTAATCATCGCAAAATCTAGTTGAACCACTCTTTCTTTCTGACCAGGACGATGGGAGAGGACGAAGGACTTACTGAAGGCTGGATAACGTCACTTTCTTGCATTTCCTTTAGATGTTTTTCTAGCGCTTCACATTTATCAATCCGTAGACGTCTTGAATGTTGCTTGATTGGTGGATGATCCCCCGTTGTCAATTCTGTGCTATGTCAAATTGGTTTGAACTGCCTCAGAAGACGAACGGGAGAAAACATCTTGAAATTCTCGAATGACACGTTAGGCAGCACTTCTCTTCATCGCTTAGTTGTGCATTTTGAAACAAGTCCGATATTAGGGTCTTCGAAGACACAGAAATTGGCGGATTCTTGGATCATTTAATACAGGTCACAGGAGTACATGCAGCAACCACTTCGCCTTTTTTAATCATTCTCGCTTCATAACTGACGTTGACAACTCTCACCTGGATAACTGTCCCTGAGAATACTAATACATTTTACGAGGTGTTACAGTTCTTGGTATATTCCATTACACTGTACTGGAAATATCTCTTTTCAGCTATAGATCCAAGAAGTAAATACTCTGTTCTTGCTGGTACTGGGATATTATCTTGAGCTATGATTTGGTGGGCAGATTTAACTCCTTCATCATTAATTCCAAATGGGGTTATGTTCTCATAAGCGGAGTGCAGTTCGTATTTTTAAAGTACAAAGAAACATTGGATTTCCGTAAAAAGTCTAATCCGAGTGTGCAAGGATCTGTAATATTTGCTACATATGCTGTGTGATGATAGGTGTCATTTCCAGACATGATATTTACCTTTAATTTTCCATCGATGTTGATTTTACCACCGGACACAGTCTGGAGGTTAAGGCATGGCAGCATGCAGATGAGTTTACCTTTCAGTTGTTGCACCAGATCTTTTCGGATGATGGTAACATTGGCTTCTATGTTGGTAACATTGTCTGATCATATTGAAAGGAACTCCATTGATGTGTCCCACGATGAAGAGTCTTCACATTGTATGGCAACCTCCGTCCCGTGAGAAGGTCACTTAGTTCACTCCTCCTTACTGGAAGCGGTTTAAGCTTCCGGGCCCTGTAGTGTTGTGCAGCTCTTTCGTATGTGGCCTTTAGCACCACTGTTCCAACATTAAGAGTTGGTTTGTTGCCACTCCCATTCGCGTAATGGCAAACTGCACATTGAGTTGAACAGTGTTAAGCGAATTTCGCTTACTGCGCATGCTTGATGGTGTACCTTTGGTGCGGGAAGAAATATTGGCGACTAAAAGCAACCCTACGCTAGCTTATTCGTGATCTCCATGGCTGTCGAGTGTGGGCGAATGATGTGTACAACTGCAATGTTGTGGAACTTTGTTTATTAGTTATTTTAACGTTCATACCGATTGCACTTGCTTATTTTTCTAATATGTTTCATTTTAATTTGTGTAACAGTGCATTTAATAATTGCTACCATATATTGTGCTTAATAATTCGTTATTTAGATGTAATTTGTTTACATGTTATAATTCTCAGTAATGTAAACTGGATTTTCCTGCTTAGTTTGTTAACGTATATTCGCGCTTTTATTTCTTATTTAAAAGAATTAAATAAACAGCATTTTTGAATTGTAAAATTTCTTCAATGTTATTTGCAAACACTTGCTGTATTTTTTACGTATGTCCGTGTTTCTTTACGTATGTACGAATGGAACGTATGGTAAATTCTGAGTTGTTTTTATTCCTTAAAAGTGTAATGAATAAAATTTCAACTAATATATCCTAAATTTCAGTCTTTTGAGCAAAAATTCGTACAGTTCCAAAGTAAAGTGCAGAATTTCATAAGTATAACATATTACATTTTGAATGCAAACACTGCTTCACATTATTTCGTAATAATTATTTACATCTCCTCCATCTATGCCTGTATCAATTTTTTCATTGGGTTATTTGTCAATATATCCTGGTAGAATTAGAAATATATTATTAGAAAAGGTTTTTCCTGTATCATCTGCAAGGAACAGAAATTTAAAGCGATGAATTATTGGAATGAATTTGAGTCAGCATTTGAAGTTATTTAGAATTCCACTGCAGTGGAAAATATGTTATTTAGATTTCTGTTGCATTAAAAATTATTTAAAAGCTGCATAGAAATATTATTTTGAAATGCAAATATTTTAAGTACCAAAATTAAAAGTATTTAAAAGGTAGCTATTGTCATTGATGATAGATTAATTGACTTGTCAAGGGAAACAAACCAAGTCTTCAGTACATAAACAATATATTTTTTATTCTGGGGGTTGAACATTGTTATTAATGGTGATATAATCAAATAAATAACAAAGAATCTGCAAGTTTAACGTATTTTACCATTTCTTTGAATTTAGATATTTTTCCGAATATTCCAAGCATTTAAAAGAAATATATTTCACAATGTTTTACATATTTTGTAACTGTGAATGTATTCGTAGTTCCGGAAGTTCTGAATATTTGCAGAAACACATATTTCGGTCTATGATTTAGCTGGCTTCGTAAGTTAAGAAATAAATTTTTCTTTAATATTAACAAATGATTTTATATTAATAAGAAATTGGTACATTTGTAATTCCCCCAAAAATTCTTTAAGACTGGCAAATACGTACATAAATTTGATTCCCCCCCCAGTATGTGTGACGAATACGTTCCATTAGACTTCGTTATTATTTTGTAACAGCTCTACTTATTGCCAAAATTGGATCTTTATGCATATATATATAATGCATACAACATACATGCAAAGTTATGATAGCTGTTAATATATCATAATTGACTAGACATTACGAATACTGTTTCTCTTTCAAGACATGTACTTTCAAATGTTTTCATAACAACTTCTGTATTTATTTAGAATTGCCATGAATTTCGGTCTTGACGAGTCTTCGACCCGAGGGTCTTTACTCCTACATTATTTCCCCTACTGGGGCAGTCTTGGTACGCATAAATTTTCCTTAAAAAAGAAGCATGTTAACATCTTTAAGAACAGGAGGAAGGCGAGCGTGTCACCATCTATTGACGGTGGAAGTAATAAGCGTCTTGGAGTTTAATAAGCAGGCCGAACGTAGTAGAGGTTACCACAATTGTACGGATGAAAGTGAAATTGTTGCATAAGAGAAAATGAGTATATCAAGTGTGGTGAACGTAGCGAAGTGGTGAGGAGAGTAATATTATCCATATGGTCACTGGAGGTGAAATTAAAATTTTTTGCAGGTCATGTGATGCGATATATACAAGTCCTTTGCGGTTTAAGGTTCTGCTGAGGATCGAACCCTGAATGCTATGAGTAGCGAAGTAGTGAGGGGTGACCGCTCGGCTATGAAGAAAATTTATTTAGAAAAAATTCTACTGATAAAATACTACACACAGAAATATTTTTAAAATGGTGTTTAAAAATGCTGTTGATTTTTCAGAGACACAGTAACAATTTAACTGGTTATAACCTTAACAGAGCAGATGTCAAACAGAAAAAGAAATGCTCAAATGCCAAATTAAAATGTTTGATCATAAAACAAATGTAATTACAGTTAACTTATTTTCGAACTTGATTGATTATCAAGTATAAGTTAATGTTTATTAAAAGAATTTCATGAAAACAACCTAAATTGGAAGTACAATGAAAATAGTAGATTTTATTTTACCTAAATAGCTTAGTACAATGATTTTGTCAATGTATTCATTATGTTTATTTATGGGAAATTAACAGAATGTAACCTATGTTATGAATATAAAGGTAATTTTTATTTTTAACTCTCGCTAATTAAATATAAAACATTTACAAAAGTTTGAATATTTGGTGTAAAATTTGATTTTTCATTATTAAGATTAAATGCCTTTTCCACCGATTACTTTTCTTGATTTAATAAATCTCCTTTTAGTCTTTCTTACACCTTATACGAGTTTCACCCACTTTGGTAATGTATACTGTGTGAGAACTCTGAAAAACTTAAGCGACTTCTCATTATGTTTTGGAAATTACAACAGAGGTTTGGAATATGTGTAAAAAAAAAAACCCTTTTATAGACTCTGACAAATTAACAGAGTGCACAGCGTGTTCATACAAAATCAGCCAGCATTTATGACGTAAATCAAAAGTAACGAAATGAATTCAACTAAGTAAATTTTAGTTAGTCTGAAGGCTACACAGAAAGAAACTGCACAAATTATCTCAGACCTAATATTATAGTATGATATTCAAATAGATTCTCCCATCTAAAACCTCTTCCTTTCAATACTACTGCTTTCTACCTCATTCGAAAACACTCAAAATTAGCATTCTGGCAGGAAAATGGAAAGGAAGAAAGAAAAGCTAATTATCATAAAATAGCTGGTTAATAAAAATAAATGAGAACTCTACAACCTCAATTTACTATTTTAATTTAGCCATTTTCATTTTTATGCAGCCTTTATATCGAAGTATGCATTTGTTTTGGTGTCAATAAACTTAATTCTTTCATTTTTTACCCGATTACGTAACATCACATGCGACAGTTGTAAATATGAAAAACACATGCATATATCCAGCAGCATGTTAATTTCTTTTGAATATATAGTGTCTGTAATCTGCAAAGAAAACTGTAAATTCAAAATACAGGATGTAAACATAGGTCTCCTGTTGGATAATATAAGAAAGTCACACTTTCTGGTATTACTATTTTTTATTATTTGTAGGGCCTTAGGTCCTACAAATAATAAAAAATAATAATTAAAAATTAAACACTGTGTAGAGAGTAAAAAGCATAACGCAGAAACTTGTTGAAAAATTAACATGTATATCACTTTGCCCGAGTGTTATGGTCAGAATCCCATTCTGTATAATAATATATGCATGTGACTCTATTAGGTGTTGCTAATTAAATTAACATTTAAATATTTCAATGAAATATTAAGAGAATGAGAAAAATTATGAATACTACTTACTATATGATATGAATTTTTTTTAAAGTGAGCTAATTAATAAACAAAGAGCAAAATATATAGTTCCATATTCTTTACACTGAAGTGTACTTCATGCTTATTATATCATCATTAGTTATGAGGGCAGAATATTTGTGGTCTTCACCTTGCAAAATCATTAGGAACATTTTAATAATATGGCCAGTAGCTGAAGTGAATGAAATGAGTATTTTAAATTCACTAGAAATTTAGGGTCGTGTAATGTTTAAATATTTCAAGTTTTGGAAGAAACTATTTAAAATGTCTTCTTTTTTGGGAATGGGTTCCTTTAACTGCTTTTGGGCTACAGATTTCACCCATATAATCTCATAAATAGCATTTAAAGATTAATTTTTTTAACCCAGGCAGATCATATTTCCTCATATGAAATTATTGTTCAAAATTTATTCACTGCCTTACTTATTCATTACACACAATATATTCATATACTAATTAATCATATATTAATACAATATTCAAATACTAATAATTAAATCCTTAAAAAATTTTCCTCTATCAAAAGGAAAAACATTTTAAAATGTCCAATTGAGCAGTATTTGTTTTACCTCAAAATATGTCACTATTGTATTATTTTTCAAATTCGTTATTAATACATGAATTAAGTAAACTCAAGTATTATTTAGAATCGAGGATTAGTGATATGGGATGTTTAGAATGTTCAGGGTTTTATGGAAAAGTACTACTGAATGGTAAAAAGATTTATTAAAATTCAAATACAGTGATTCAATGATGTAATATATACACATATAATTAATATGCACAACAAACAATTATTGTATGAAATGCATGACAGAGCAAGAATGAAAACATACATGAATTTACAATAACATAAGCTGCAAAATAAACAGAATACAAGAAAACTCACATAAATTTACAATAATATGAAACAATTAAGTGTTATGAGTAATAATATTAGTCAGATTTTTCCTTATAGTTAAATCTTCATTTTCATTGCTCTTTTAATATCTTGTGTTGGTGGTTGGCCTGAACGCATTCTTTAAGTGATAATCTCTGTGGCACTTCATCAAACCCTAAATTGTTGAAACAAACATTACCAAATGCTAACTTGTAATGACATTAATACATGCATCATAACAAATACACAATGAATATTAAGAAAATGTTAATGTACCAATATTTCTTGTTTCAGTAGTATCAATTATTGAAATATCATAAAAGAGGAATTAGACATTTTTGATTAAACATTCAATTATACATCTATCAATTTCAGTGTTATAGTGTAGCACCAGGGTAACTATGCGAGACACACTAATCCCCTTGAAGATTTCTGATTTACAAAATAATTTTGGCAGTAACTTGTAAAGGCTAAAAAAATATTATCAAAAAGATACAATTCTTAAGTAATTACGTATATTTTGGAGAAATACTTCGGAACTGTTTGAGCTGGTATTCATGAGAATCCTTGAGTAATTTTTTGAATGCAGAATAGTTTAACTGAGAAACAACAGAATGCAGCCAAATGATATCCCTAAGTATTATTTCATTTCACTTTCTAATGCATGCATAATAGCATTAATACGTCGCGGCGTGCGATGAACTGCAAGTTGACCTGTCAGCACTATCCTTATCTTCAGGGCAGATGTTTTTATTTTATTTGGCTTATAATTCCTTACTAAATGTAGTATTTCATCTCGATGTACTCCGTCTTTGATATGATTTAAACCAAATTCATCGTCATTATAAATATCACGAATACACATCAAATAGTTTTCTGGTCGTAATTTCTAATTTCGACTATGCGTAATGTATATTTTACGCATGCGCGCGTTGAAAGAAATGTTTAATAAAGTAAACAAATAAATATTAAGGTTTTTTTCTGTAAGTTTTCATACCTTTTAGATTATAATTGTTCTTTATTTCATAAATTACTGTTTGATATGAAAAGCAAAAAAACTGCACTAATTCTAAAAATGTTTCCAAAGTTCACACATCTGCGCGAAACTAATAAGGTCAACAATGCCTGATTAACTGAATTTGTTGGCAGATGATGATTCAAATCTGAATATAGAAGACATGTAAACAGTATAAAAGCATACCAAATTTATATCAGTGTACGAGTCATCATATGTGTGAATGAGTGCTTACTATAAATTAAGTAAGAGTCTTACTCTGAACTACTTAGTATGCTTATACACTAATTTTTGCATTTTCTTAATTCATATTTTTAATTAGCATTATTACAAAATTAAATAATATCTGTAATAATTGTAACTGAAACAACTGTATTTGAAATTTCACCTCTTTCATAATAACCACAATTGCCTAGTACATATTCATTAGCAAAGCATACAATTAAGTACTTCACAGTATTATTAACAGTAAGGATGCTATCACACGTCGGTTTGTTTTTTGGAAGAACAACTGTTTGGAACAATTTTTCTGCTTTGTCACAACAGCCAATTATCATAGATCACTTTGGGGTTAACATGGGAAACTGGTTCCCCATTACAAACAAGCTGATAGCTGATTGATTGAAATCGAACAATTTGCAATTTTTTTAGAAAGGAAGGAAAAAGTCGCATGTCTTTCTTTCAATAACCAGGCAGAAAAATTGTCCGAAACAAGTTGTTCATGTGAAACAAATGCCGTGTGATAAGGGTCTCAGACATCATTACTTACATCTAATATTTCACTTCCAGAAACAAGGGTCAAAATTTTTCAGCTGCCATTCACTGTGCCAATGCCTGAAATTTAAAAAAAAAAAAAAAAAAAAAAAAAAAAAAATCATTTTATAAAAATCTTTAAAAGGATGATTCAAGTATTGAAAAGCCTTAGATCATAACTTGGTCATACACACAAAATATATTATTTTTATACCAATAAAATAATATGTTGTTCAGTGCTGAATGAATTATTTAACAATAGGAGAGGGTCAATGGTTGTGAAATCACATCATAATAATAAGAGAATTTATAAAAAATGAAATAAGGGGTTTTATTTTATTTAAATTTTACTATTTAGTTAAGAATAATTATCCTACTAACTTTAATTCATATATTCAACTCTGAAACACACTTTCTACAATTTATCTTTGGCTACTATAGTCTGTGTAGTCAGCTTGACAGATACAGTCAGCAAATGATGATTGACAGCCATAATTGTTATCTTGTCTTCCTGGTACATGTGCAGTACACGTACATGTTTTCCTACAACTTGCATGATCGCATACATACTTTTTTACCGCAGAAATATACAATTTTATGAAGAACTAATTTGCAATAATATATAGCACACATGAAAACAAGCCAAGCATACTTTACATTAAAGTGCAATGTTATGTAATCATTGATGAAAATTACATACATCAAAATATACTTTATTGTTGACTTTACTATTACTTTAGGATTATTAAAAATCATCATCAATTCCTACATGCTGTACAATCATCTGCCTTTTAAAAATAGAACATGTTACATTTAATATTTCAACAGGTTTTTTCTATTCAATAGATATTTGATAATATAAGGAGTTAAGGAAATTTGAACTAATTATATTTTATTTTTACCAATTCTTTACAGTTATACCACAATTCATTACATTACGAGTTCATTACATTATTTTAGATCATATTAACTCAACCAAAACATTTCAACACATTTGGAGATAAAAGACTCAAGTACCTTGCATCAATTTTAGCTGTAATAAAATTACGCTGTACATACTAATAACTTTCTTCTTGAAGTTTCTCGAAAATGATGTTTCTTTTCGAAAAAATTAAAACAGTAAGGAAACAAATTATTTCTTAAAACATCTTTCTTAATGCTACTTCTTAAACTTGATCGTATCGTTCAACTTTCCAGTTGTTGAAGCAGTACAGGAAAAAAATCTAATTTTACACAATAATTACTTTACATTGCACATATACTCTACGAAGACTTAAACGCCGGATTTGTTTACAATCAGATGGCGGTACATCTACCACATACCGTATTTATCCTCTTTTCAAATCGCGCCAACATAATAATTACGCCAAATTTGTTTCTGGGCATGCGCAGTATGCGACATTCGTTTAACACTGTTCAACTCAATGTGCAGTCTGCCATTACGCCTCCCGTTCCGTGTTAAGGCATTGACTAGCTTGGTTAAATCATCTGGACGAGTAGTCAGTTGATCCACTGGCTCCTGGACTTCAGCAGCTCTGATTGGATGTCGGTCTCTGCGAGTTGCTTGCTGGGTTGACCCAAATTTTATGACATACCCTAAAGCGCTTTTTAAATTTCATCCGCCATTCGCAGAGCTTTCTATATTTCAAGATCCCGGATGCCATCGATGAAGTATTGCAGGGACAGGATTTCCCTTGTTTCCGTTGGGCAGTCCTAAAAGGCGAGGTGAGACAGCCTTTCAACATTTGTGGCGAGCTCCAGGAGGGTTTCCGTGGCCTTCTGTTGACGGGATTTTGATTGAAGCCTACTGTAGTCTTTTAAACATTTCTCGCCAAAGCACAGCTCCGACTTCTGGATAGAGCTTCGAATCGGATGCCATCGATGAAGTACTGCTGGGAAGTCTCGCTTCAGGCTTTCGGCCAGATTTTAGGGGATATCTGCTTTCAGAGAAGCGGCGGGATGGCAGGCTTTAGTTTCGAAATCCCATCCATTTCGTTTGCCACTACATTGAATTGCGTCTTGTACACTTGCCAGGAAGTCTTTCCAACGTATGTAGATAGCTTCAGAGGGAGTCGAAACGACCTATGTTCGAATTTAAAGGTGTCAGAATTGTGACTAGCTATGGTTATGAACTTCTTTAAAGTGTCAGCTTCCTTGGCGACAGCAGCAGGAACTCTTTCTTCCATTTGTTGTTCAACTGCTAGAATCTCTTTTCTTGAAGTTCTCCAACTTTATCTTTAAGCATGTGTATTCTGCTTTCCATAGTGTCGATTTTGTTTTCTGTTATGGCAGTAATATCGCTCTTCATTTCATTTTAACTAGTTTCATCTCCTTTTTAACGGATTCTTGTCCTACATTCATCTCTCCTTTAACACATTCTTGTCCTGCTTTTATCTGTTCTTTGACAGACATAATGACCCCTTCTATCTTTTCTTGGAATGCAGCAAAGGCAGTCACCAGCTATCTTAGTTGCTAATACTTTGCTCTTGACACCGGCATTCAATCCCACTTCTGACACAAAAAAATTGTTGCGTGCGTACGGGTTCGTAATAGATTCGTTGCATACAGGTTGGATGATAGGTTGATAAGATTTATTTTATCAAAAGAAACTTTTCAGAGTTCTGGTTCACAAAAATAGTCGTGCAACTGTTCGCAGTATCGCAGAGTACAATCAATAGACACACTTCAAACGTCTAAGGACGCTAAACAACACAATGCAATGCAAAGCTCGTCTAAAGCGCGAAGCTAACCCGGAGATATCTTAGTACTCAGACTCTTGCTGAACTAGCAGCTAACAACTAAGAGCAAATGCTCCCTGCGGTCTTATATATGTTTCACATGGCCGCCGAGATATTTCAAGTATTTTCTGCTTCTCGAAATTACTGGAAGTCATGTGAAAGCCGAATTACGGTTACAACTACATAGAGCTTCAATTATTATGTTTATTACAGTTACAGAGGGATTAATTATTATGTTTATTACAGTTAATTATTATGTTTATTACAGTTACAAGACTAAAATGTCGCCAAGTTTGGTGACAAATTTTGCCACAGGATTAGCGTCCAAAACAGTTGCCTACTTGGCGATATTTAATCAATTTAACGAGATAGCCAATTACTTGATGTTAAATTGACTTGGCCCTGTATTCTTACTTTCTTGCAAGCTTCGTGTTTCATTATACAGAAAAATACAGCAATTTCACATATTAATTGCACTAAAATCATCTATCTATGTACATAATTCGTAACAATATGATTTCACTGGTCTGGATTTAAGTGAAATCACAAACAGTTAAAAATTGCTTTACTAAAAGAGCATTTTCGAGCCTAGAGTCAAGTGAAATGGTGATGAAACTGAAATTATGGATGAAGAAGTACTGGGATTAGATATTACAAATCGAGGAATTTGTAAACTGTGATTCCAAGTAATGACGTCAAGACTTATGCACAACTGAAGAAGTGATTGCAAACATTTTAACGGATAAACATTTAAATTTGGCGAATGAAGAGGAAAATGAAGAAATAATGTCGCTGTCTCTTCAAAATGCTATATCTACTGCATTGACACTCTCAGAAATTTCTTTGTGTATGTATATCAATGAAACGAGAAAACGATCTTATAGACTAAATTCGATGCATAGCGCTTTGTTAAGATTCAGAATCAAAAGAAACGCCAGACAATTGAAGACCTTTTTCTTTAAAAAAGTTAAAAATTTGCTTTAAAACGTTAATGTGTGTGTGTGTGTGGGGGGGTGAGAATTACTTGTTCAAGATAAATAATGGTATTTTTTTTTTTTTAATTTAAATTACTACGTACATTTGCATTATTGTGATTTCAAAAATATTAAATTTGTATTAATATCATTTCTAAAACATTTAAATCGTGTAATTGTTTAAAATATTAATATTAATTAAATAGTTATTTAAAATATTAATTTTAAATTTGTTTGAACATAGTTAATATTTTAAACAAATTTAAATGCAGCAGATTTGAAACAAACTTCGTTTGTGCGTCTTTCTCACGTATACGCCGTCTATGAATGGGCTCTTGAACGGTGCTCCATTGTATTAGAAATAGTCTAGTTTATGCAATATGGGGGGGGGGGCGATTATTCAGAAGTTCTCAAAAATAACAAGAGTAATGATTTACTAAAACTAATAAGGCAATTCGGTGGAAATAGCGCAAATAGTATAATAGACGTACTAAAAGAAGATTGGTTCTATTTCTGTTAAAGCTATTTTCACTAGATATCTTGAATGTGCTCTTGCATGAATTGTCCGATTGGCAAACAGTTACGAGGCTCTTTCTGTTAAAGCTAATTTCACTAGGTAATCGTGAATGTGCTCTTGCATGAAGTAGCCGATTGGCAAACAGTTACGCCTACGATAAAAAAGTACTTTTTAAGAGCTTCAGATTGTATAGAGCAGTTCAGATAAAATGTTTCGCACATGAAAGAAGCTTCTGCATCTTTTTGATTTCGCCTTTGAATTGAACAGCTTCTTTGAGGAATGGATACAACAAAGTTTAGAACTAAAAGCCTACTAAAAGAACTTTGCCGTTACTGATATATTAAAATGAAAATTAAAAAATACGATGCGGGAACATTCCGGGGATATTCAGCCCCAAATTAAAAACATAGATGATCTTGTAAACATACTAGATGATTATGAAAAAGCGCGATACACCATGAGAAAAGAAGCGTGATTTTGTTCTTGTACGTCCATTTTATTTCTATTATAGTAAGGTTTAATTTGATCCACATTTGCCACTACTTGTTCCCTGTCTCTACTTTCAAATAGACTACGGCTTTTCTAACTCTTTCGACTACATATGGTTCCTGAAACTTGGGACAATATTTGGCAACTCGCTCGTCACCTGCTGATGATTGGGGAATGCTTAATTTTTAGCACTTCGTATGTGACTTGATAATTTACTTCTCTCCGCCTCATATCATAGTAATACTTTTGTTTTTCCCTTGCCCTATCTGAACATTCAACTGCTTCATTTATTAGTTTCTGGATGTCTTTCATTTGGAATTCCCGGGGCTCTCCTATACAAAAAATAATTTGTCCAACTGTGCCATTAACTTTCGGCCTAAGGATAACTCAGCTGGTTTTTTTCCGTTGTAACATGCTTCGCTGTTCGTAATGCGTAAGCTAACTCATTGACCCCGCTATCCCAGTGCTTGTGATAATTTCTCACATAAAATCGTTATTTTCACTATGTTCTTGTTTACCCATTCTGCTATGTTGGCCTTATTTAAAAAAGAATCTGTTACTATTTTTGTCGAGGCTCTTCTCAGGGGACTATTTCAACCCATTTAGAAAACTGATCTACTATGATGAGTAAATAAAGACTTTTATTTATTGCACTTCTCGGAAACGGGCCCAACAAGTCTGTGCCGACCAATTTGTTAAGAAACGTTGCTTTTATACTTTTTAATTATCCAGCCGGTTAACGTCGTTATTTAACTGGCAAGTATGGCAGGATTGACATACGCAGTTACGAACATTTGTAACTGTGGAAAATATACTGCTTCATGAACTCGTTTTACAGTTTTACAGGTGGCCAGACATGGGCGAATCATGTAATTCGTTTAAAATATTTAACCTTAATGTCGCTGGAATAAGGGGACATATTTCATAATTTTGATTTGTAGATTGTGAATAAAACAAGAGACTTCAATGACTTCATAATTTTCAGCTCTGTTTCGTATTGCCGCAATGTGTGGGTGCTCAAGATGATCCAAATCCTCTAAATAATAATAATAATAATAATAATAAAATCGGGATCCCTTTTCAGTTCTTCAATAATTGCTTCTCGTGAATCAAGTATTTTCGCTGTTAACATCGCGCATTTTGATGTATTTCTTTCATCATCTAACTTTATTCTTGAACCTCTGTGTTTTCTTTACTTATGGCATGTTTTATGATTAAATTAAACTCGTGCAGTTTAAGTGCCCAATGCATCAATCTTGGCGATAAATTCTTTCCTGAGTATAAACGTCCTACGTCCGCATGATCTGAAGAAATTGTAATCGGCGATTTGCAAAAATAAAACTCGCAACTTCTGTACCGCTAACAAAACTGCAAGTTTTTCTCTTTCAGTTGCAGTATAATTCCTCTGTTTCATTTAGGCTTTTTGAAAAATAGACCACCGGTCTTCGTTTCTGCAGGAGGATTGCACCCACTGCAAAAAAGGAAGCATCTGCCGAAATTTCTAGGTTTCCATCGCCTTCTGTGAATTTTAGCATGAGTGCCTGTTTTAACTTTTAAAACGCCGTGTTCGTCTCGACTGTCCAGTTAAAGCGAATTTTCTTCCTTCTTAATTGTAATAGTGATTCTGCGATTTGAAAGAAGTCTTTAATAAATGTCCTATAGTGAGTATACATCCCTGAAAGGTATGAAAGTTTCTTTGCAGTATTTAGCGGAGGGTGTTATTAGTCGTTATTATATTTGAGTTTTTTGTTTCTATGCCTTTACTGGATATTTTGTATCCTAGATACCGAAATTCTGGGGCGGCGAACTTACATTTTGCGGCATTAAATTTTAGTCCGGCTTTACTTAGAAGCGGAAATACTTCGTGTAGATCCTTTATATGCTGGTCTATGGTTTCACTTGACATTATTATGTCATCTAAATAAATAAAACTGCTTTTTCCAAGCACTGGCCGCAATATAGTATCCACGGCTCTTTGGAAAGTGGCAGGTGCCCCACATGATCCAAACGGCATTCGTAGAAAAACGTAGAACCCCGGACTTCGTAACAAACGTTGTTTTAGGTACATTTTCAGGCTTCAGGCCAATTTGGAAATATCCGGACATAGGTCCAACGTTGTCATGTATCTGGTGGATTTTATTTTTCGGATTATTTTCTCACTTATGGGCCCACCAGCGGCCGAGCGGTAAAGTCGCTGAACACTGGTAGTTCGGTTCGAGTCCCGCGAACGGGCTGGCTGCATGGGTGTTTTCGTGGTTTTCCCCATGGTAACGTGTATACGAGCCAGTTTCCCTTAGAAAGTCCTCCACGAAGGCATCCCTCCCCTTAGGCAGATAGCCCTAGTGTGCTTTGCCATCATTAAATACGCCAACACCTCACTTATGGTCAAGGGATATACAGGATATTTAGTAACTGAATTATCTATAATCAACGGCAAAACGCCATCTTTCATGATTATTAGGAGGTAAATGATTTATTTATTTTCTGCACAGAACCACGGGGCTCGCAAAATAATTATTTTTACTTTTAACATGTCCTCAATGTGCTTTTCAATTAGACTTTATTTGACAGTGTCGCATCGGTACAGCTTGCTTCTGATTTGAGCCGAATCAACAGTATTGATTTCATGGGTTACTATGTTAGTAAACTCTGGTTTATCAGGTTAAAGATTTGAAAAACGGCTTATCAATGCTTCTTTCTAACTTTTCCTTTTCTTCTTTTTGCAGATGTTGCAAGTCGAGTTGTGGTGGATGGCTTTCTTATTTCTTCAAAATATAATTCATCTATTTTCTTCATTATTATTTCTGTTACTTTCAAGCATAATTTGTAAAAAACATATCTTCTGTGTTCTAGAAACTTCTGTGTGTCTGCAATTTTTTTTTAAAATTTATTTTTTAACTTTTCAAATGACTTATGAAACTAGTTTAAAATATACTTTATCTTTAAAGTATTAAAGTACACAAATCGAAAAAAAGGCTGTGTGATTTGTATTTCACTGCATAATTCAGATTTAATTTTCCTCTTTTCATATTCGCTGCATTATGTACTGACTACTAATATCCTGAAATATATCACATTTTTTTTTTTCAAATGTGTAATGGATGTTTAAAAAAAAATTTCGAAAAACTTGAGCGTTTTTACTGATTCCGATTACTCCGTAAACAACTTCAGGATAGAAGACAACAATTTATCTAACATTAATTTTTTGCTGTTAAATGTTGTACTTATTAAACGGTACTTTTAATTTGTTCTGCTCCGGGTGATAATCTTAAATTATTTAGAAATATTCATAATGGTATGTATTAAATGGTGGAACAGCTTTTATATGATTGTCAAATACGAGCATACGAGAGAACATGTTTTTGTAATATTTTCTGTACTGACAGACTAATCTATCCCCCCCCCCAAAAAAAAGTGTGCCCGACATAAAATTAAACACGCGACAAGATATTTACATAAATAAGTTACATTTCATAACGAAACATAATTTAATAAATAGTTATAAGAGATCATTTAGATTGTATTATATTTTTTCTGTATTTGTAATATAATAGTACTGGGCTAGAGGTTAAATTGGAACAAAATACATCAACTTTCAAGGTTTTAAACAATGCAAATTTCAGAATCACTGTAATTTTTGCATGTCCATTTTGTTTACATGAAGTGCGCAGTCGAAAATGCTAAAATAGTATTTTGTAACTTTTAAAATAAACAAAAATGTATACTTTATTTTATGACTTAAAATTTGTAAAATTTTGCTTTGCCTGTCTGCTAAAGTGAAGTAACATGTGCATTGCTGTGGGGATCTTTTTGCAAAAATTTCAGTAATTAAAATTAACAAATAATTTATAATGTATGAAATGTAGTGAATAAATTCAACAAATTTTAAGGAATTTCCATTATTCATATGTTATGATATATTTCAAAATTTCTAAAATATTAACATCAAAGATACCTATAACTTTTTTCATGTATGCGCTGGGTTTGAAAACTTACTGATTTCAGTTTCGTGTTTCTAAGTTTATTCTCTTGAAAGAAATTCTCTTTTAAGATTGTTCATGTGTGTTGAACTTGTTTTGTATTGTGTAAAATTAATGGAAAATTTAGGCTGACTGCCTTTGTGAAACTTAAGGAATTCCTTACTGCATGCCTTTGTTGTGTAATTGGAAGCACGTCCTGCTAACAATCGGAAAGTCGGGAGTTCGATTCTTGGCGAAAACATTGCTGACTTTTCGTGTTTTCTGCTTTTAAAATTTATACAGACAGTACAATATCCCACAGTAGATGTTAAAAGTCTGCAGCAAAATGCAGGGTTACCAGCTCTCCCAATTTTGGCGGGAGATTCCGGATTTTTGACCATACCCCGCGAACCCAATTTTTAACATATATCCCCGACTTTGTCTTATTCTTAAAATTCTTCACGATATTTATGTAGCTTAGCTTAATACTTCGTTATTTGTCCCCTCCAAAAGTGGGTTTTGGCGTCTGAAAGCACTTGTTTTTCTCTAAATACATATTTAAAAAAGAAAAAAAAAGAAAAAAGAAAGAAAGAAAAAGTCGCTTCATAACAGACATGGCGCATTTCTGCTTTGTGAATCCGAAACACGTATTCGTAAATGTCCTGTTCCAGTTCTTCAATCAGAAGTGAGCGCCGCTGCGGGCTACTTGATATACATTAACAAACTAGCCTTCGTCTGGCTTTTAAATATCCTGGAAAAATGCCTAAAGGAAAAACCAAACATTAATTTTAAAAACTGTACAGTTTTACTCTGCAGAACAACTTTAGCAGGAGAAGGGGGGAAATCAAAATGGTTTCAGATTTTAAATTACGTCCAAAGACGCTTTTTTTAACATTTGTCTGTTACCTTTATTTATTAAATATCACGATCTTCGCACTTAAACCATAAAATTCAGTTCAAGAGTATTGCAAAATAATTTTAAATTGAGCATATCTTTAGAATTTCCGATGAGTCCCGCGCGCTGGAGGTAAAAATATTTTTCCTGTACAATGTTGTATTTGCTCTCTTTGAAATCTTTGAGTTTGTTAATAAAAAATTCGTTAAAGTTTTACAAAATATGAAATCGATAATAAAACAAATTCCAAATTTGGGCTTCCACATGCCCATATTCGCAGTAGGAGTACGTAGTTCAAAATTCGATGGCTCTATGTACCGTTGTTTTATCACAATGCAAGAAATATATTGATACATACATTTATGCAGATTTTTCTTTTCATTATTTAATTTCTTCAAACATAATGAAGGACTCTAACATTTGGTGGCAACTGTTTGAAAAGTGAAACGGACCTTTATAGTGAACCATCTCAAAACGAAAACTGAAATAAGCAATATCCTTTAATACAAATATTAATTATCCTAATAAATAAATTAACCAACTTCCCGTTGCAAAATCTTAAGAATTCAAATGGTATAAAGGAAGTTAGGAACTTTGTTTTGTAAAAAAATCATGCAAAACTTTTTTTTATAATTAAAATTATATATAATTAAAACATAATATAAATAAATTAGAATGAAATAAGCAATAAATCTCATATTTATAGGAGAAAACAATCAGCAGTCCAGTATCCAAAGCAATGAATGAAAAACTGTTGCCAAAACCACATTTCTAAAAGAATGAAACTATCATCAGAAAGCAATAACCAATCAAAATTGGGCTTTGTGGATGACATAATTCAAAACATACAAACCTGTTTGCCATTAGCTAAGAGAGAGAGACAGAAAAAAAGGAAATTCTTCCTCTTGTGCCTCGCGAGACACATGCGCGTCAGAATAAGAAGATTGCGATGGTGCGTGTTGCGTGCCCGAAAATCAAAGGAAAATAAGCAGCATTTTATCTTATATTTTCAACAGTCAGCAGTCCAGTATACAAAGCATTGAATGAAAAATTATTGCGAAACCACGTTTCTAAATGAAACTATTAAAAATGATGCGATTTTATCCCCCCCCAAAAAAATATATATTACATATATCGAATTTCGAAAAAAAAAAAAAAAAAAAAAAAAATCTTTGGTGCGCTGGCTCTTTTCTAGCTGCACCTGTGTACCAAATTTTCGTAGCCCTTGGTCTATAAGTTTACCCGCAGCACGAACGAAAGACACACATTATTATATAGTGTAGAGATAGAGATGAGCACAAAGCAAAATCGAGGTTGTTTATTTCGTTTATCTTGTCGATGAGCAACGTAAGTTTCACGTGCTTCCCAGAAACAGTTTAAATTGCGATCTTTTGTCGCATGTAAAATGTAAAATACTCATGTACTTTTCAAAAATCGTACACTGATGACTTTCCTGCTATTATTTCGTCAAGGAAATTTAATATTGCAGTGTGTATTGTGTGTTGTTGCAAATTCTCGAATTTCGCACGAAGGAAACGCTGATGTTTTTTAACATGTACGTACACGAGGACAACTTGAGTTGTACTGGATTTTTTTTTTTTTTTTCTGTGGAAAGAAAGGACCAAAGGGTTATTAATGCAGAATGCCTGTTCTCTGCTCTTATACTGGAGCACAACCTGCCGCTGAATGCATCAGATCATGTCGCAGGTATTTTAGAAAAGTGTTTCCCGGCAGTAAAATCGCTAAGAAATACTCAAGTGAAAGGACAAAAACAGCTGCAATTGTAGAAGAAATGGGTTCAAGAAATTGGTGTGAAAAATAAATCTTCAGTAATTGATTGTATTGAAACAGTTCCATTCTGCCTCTGTACGGATGGAAGCAATAATACCGATGCAAAAATAATTTTTTTTTTAATCCTTCAGAAATTGAGTATAGTTTCTTTCTGTCCCGACTTTAGAAGAGATTCGACAGGCTTTGATAATAGCACAGCTAATTACTAAACTTTAAAAGAAAGTGCAATTCTTCAAGATTATTGCTTAGCACTTAGTGCTGTACCAGGAATGCATGAAGGATTTTAGGCTTGAAAATTGATGTTGCAGGCATCTTTAAAAAAACAGAAAATTCGTATTTGCAAATTATGAAATGCAACCGTCACCTCTTAAATTTAGCAGTAAAAAAAGGTCAGCTACTTTGCCAATAAGTGTGGTTGAACATCTTGTTGATATTTATTATTATCTTGGAAAGCTTGCTAAAAGAAAGGGAAAACTCAAATAGTTCCAACAGCTGCATAATACTAAAATAAGAAAAAAAATTGAAATATGTATGTACACGTTGGTTATCTTTCGAGAAATGTTTAGCTAGAATCGGCGACCACTTCCTACATTTTTTAAGGAAGAAGTAAATACTTCAAAAGTTAAGATAAAAGGCTCTGTTGAAAGTTAAAAAACATCTTAAGTAAATGGAGATGTAGTTATTCCTTTCAATGTTAAAAATGTGCGAGAAAAATTTTGTAATTTCTGCACCTGCCAGCAATTTAATTGGCAATTCTGAAAATACAGTCAAAAGTCGTTAATTCGGACACCCATAATCCGGAATGATCTATAATCCGGACCTCAAAGCTACAAACTTTCTGCGCATGCGTCGCGTTCACGCATGCGCACAGGCGTTTACGAGAGCGTTTACGGCTGCGAATATGTTTGTGCGCATGCGCGTTTAATGTGTAACGGAGTTATACGCTAAGCTAAAGTTATCTAATTCAGTTAATGTTGCAGATTGCGTTGTTCCTTAATCTTCGAATTGGATCCGGCTTATTATTTTTTGCAGACTGTTAGAGCAATTTTATAAAAGTAAGCTTGAACTTTCGATGTCAAATAGAATTTCCGATATATATTTACTACAAAGCGAAAGTATGTTTTGAAATCCGAAATCTGTTTATCAATTTCACGCTGCTCTGCGGCAGAGGGGGGGGCAGAAACGTCATTATTAGATTATGATAGATTAGAAAGATAATGTCAAATAGAATTTCCAATATATATTTACTAATATGTAATTTGTATCTACAAAGCGAAAGTATGTTTTGAAATCCGAAATCTGTTTATCAATTTCACGCTGCGGATTGGAAGTTGATCTCTCAACACTATCCTTATCTTCAAAGCAGATGTTTTTATTTTATTTGGATTATAATTCCGTACTAAGTTTAGTATTTCATCTCGATGTACTCCGTCTTTGATATGATTTAAATCAAGTTCCTCGTCATTATAATTCGCTTCCGATAGTGAAGAAAGTGACCCAGAGGTTATTGAAAACGAAAACATTTCGATTAACAAATTAGTCGGTATTCTCAACACAGCAATTACAGGACTTGAACAGCGGAACTTTGTAACTAAACAAGAAATTATGTCTGTTTAATAGAATTAAAGAGAAAGTATTATCACATGAAACGAAGCAACTTACATTGAAGGAAATGTTTAATAAAGTATACAAATAAATATTAAGCTTTTTCTTTTTGTAAATTTTGATACCCTTTAGATCATAATTGTTCTTTATTTCATAAATTACGGTTTCATATTTTTAATTTTGTAATTTTTGCATGCCATCTTACCAGATTTAAACTGATGATCTATAATCCGGAAAAATCGATAATCCGGAATCGCCGAAGTCCCGACGAGTCCGGATTAACGACTTTTGACTGCAATACCACAAAATTTATAAGCGTAAAGCTCTCACGGGACACATTTTCCGATTATTAGAAGTTTATCTTATGAAGAAAGATTATTTATGTTTTTCTTTTCGGACCTTAAAAAAGCTTTTTGTTTTTTCTACGCTGCATTTTGCCATCATTCAGTGTTCTCGACGCAGTTCCACAGTGCAGACTTACATTAGTTCATGTTTTGCAATCAATGATTAGTGATGTGGTCAAAGTATTTAATTATTAGGGAAACTTAGAGTATTCTTCTATTATAAGGTACAAGTAGTAATTTTGTTTTCAGCATGTAAGTATTTTTGCATTATTTGCATTTAAGAAATAACTCAACTTTCAGTTATTCATTGGTTACCAGGTTAATTCTTTATTAAAAATATATTTTCTTTATTTTTAGTATTTAACCCATTAACTGCCAAAACTACAAGGAATGTTTCTTTTTTCATGAAAATAATAACAAATATTAAATTAAGCATTTATAACATAAATTTACATTGAAAATTAAAAAAAAAAAAAAAAAAAAAAAAACCCTCTTACCTGTGGAAAACGCGAGTGTTGCGTTCGCGCAACGTCAGCGGAATAAGACTATGGATGTTTAGTGAGTAGGATTGTGCTCGTGTGATGTTTCTTTTGAGTGGAGCGCAGGATTACTTTTTAGCTGTATAACGTTTTATAAATCTACCAAATGACTACTTTTAATTTAATATTAAAATATACATTGTATTTCTTTTACAAATACAAATTATTTCAATTGAAAGATTCAAGCATGAAAAGCTTCACTACAAACATGATGTAAAGCTACATTACATACTTTGCATCTATAAACAGTCTGGCTATGGTACTCTTTACAACAAGGTCTTTTGTTATCAACGGATTTTACGATAAAATGTCTACCATCTCCATGCAATGGTTTTTGAATGCTGAATTAAGGTCTAACTAGGTCTTCCTGTTGCTGATCTATTTCTGGCTGATTCTACACTCTCAATAGAAGTTTGAGGAATAATGCATTCTCGCATCTGAAATCTAAAAGAGACTTTATATTTCCAGTAGTAAAAAGTGATGATATTTAGTAAGTTTAGATAGGTCTCATCTCATATAATTTATCAATATTGTCAATTTCACTATTGCCAAATGCAAATTCTGCTTCATATTCCTGTACTGCAAACGTGATATCGATTCTCGTACAACAGGAACAGAAATGTCCTTATCAAAAGACCAATACATTTTTTTCTTGAGGTAAAGAATGGTATCCTGTAAGCAATAATATTCCAATAAATCTTCTCATATAGGCTTCAGATGCATGATTTTTGGCGCTTTTTTTTTTTTTTTTTTTCGCTGAGCGTATATATTTGTCTGTTCAACGAGAAGAGAGTAAATGTCTAAACCCAAACAAAAATCGAAAATCTGTGCACTAGTTTTACCTTGTATTTTGTCTTTTATAATTTCTCTTCTGTCTCTTTCTTCATGTTCTTTCTGAGACATAACTAACAGTTCCTTTTTTATCCACTTCAAGATTTCAGTCTTCTGCTTTTTAAGCTTTTTAGTATGACTATAACTGCTTTTAGAAGGCTGAAACTTACTTCTTACGTGAATTTCAACTTCTCCAGCAGTATCATTTGGTAAAATATCTTTATCATTATTCAAAACATTGCCATTCCTTTCTTCTTCGTCACTAGATTCTGCAATTTCTGGGAGAACAACAATATCAGTTTCATTCTGGTCATTATTAATATTATCATCATCTGTTTCTTCATCAAAAAATCTTTGAAGGGCTTCCTCTAATGTAAGATACCTCGTCCTACGCATTTTTGAACAACCAGAACATCGAAAGGAATGAGTAAAAAAGGAGATCGACTACCCATTTCCTGCTGACGGTGCGTCAGCGCAACACTTGTTTTCCCTTCCTTCCCAACACAAATATAAACATCTGACTGATGTAATGTTCTGATAAACGGTGACCTTGACTAAAAATATATCACTCTTAAAGACGGCGATTCTTTCGTTAAATATTTTCAGCAAAAATACCCGGTCGAAAATTTTGCTTAAAGTATGAGATTAATTATTGTAAACAAAATGATTGTTGAAGGAAAATATTTTTTTACAGATATGATCTTCATAATATTCCCTATACAAAATCATCTGCTGGTATAAAATATCTTAGGTAGTTATATTTATATACGCATTTATTTTGACCGTTGCGTCAACGCAACACCAGCGGTTAATGGGTTAAAAAAGTCCTTTTGTCTTTGAGAAGATTCTCCTGATTTCTTAAAATAATCTCCTGATTTTTGAGTGTTGTAGGTTGGTAAGTATGAAAACTTGAAAGTAGAATTTGCTCTTAAATAAACAAATTAATTACATTCTTAATATCCGGTTTGCATTTAAGACTTTTTCTGCTATATACTTTTTTTATAAATTTGTGTTGATTTGTACGTTTTTTAAGTATTTCTTCAGAATAGATTCCGTTTTTTTATAAGCCCACCAGCAGCCGAGCCGTAACATCGCTGAACACTGGTAGTTCGGTCCCAGGTTCGAATCCCACGAACAGGCTGGCTGCATGGGCGTTTTCGTGGTTTTCCCCATGTGTAACGTGTATACGAGCCAGTGTCCCTTAGAAAGTCCGGCCCACCAGCGGCCGAGCGGTAAAGTCGCTGAACACTGGTAGTTCGGTCCGAGGTTCGAATCCCGCAAACGGGCTGGCTGCATGGGCGTTTTCGTGGTTTTCCCCATGTGTAACGTGTATACGAGCCAGTTTCCCTTAGAAAATCCTCTACGAAGGCATCTGTCCCCTTAGGCAGACAGCCCTCGAGGCTTTGCCATAATCACACACACACACACACCACCCTTAGAAAGTCCTCCGCGAAGGCATCCCTCCCTTAACCCATTAACCGCCAAAACTATAAGGAATGATTCTTTTCTCATGAAAACAATAACAAATATTAAATTAAGCATTTATAACATAAATTTGTATTGACAATATAAAAAAAAAAAAAAAAAAAGCTTTTACCTGTGGAAAAAGCGAGGTTTGCGTTCTCGCAACGCCAGCGGAATAAGACTACGGATGTTTAGTGAATAGGATTGTACTCGTGCGATGTTTCCTTTGAGTGGAGCTCTAGATTACTTTTTAGCTGTATAACGTTTTATAAATCTACAAATCACTTTACTTGTAATTAATTTAATATTAAAATATACATTATATTTCTT
Organism: Stegodyphus dumicola; assembly: GCF_044657685.1. Classification (NCBI taxonomy): domain Eukaryota; kingdom Metazoa; phylum Arthropoda; class Arachnida; order Araneae; family Eresidae; genus Stegodyphus; species Stegodyphus dumicola. The sequence continues at coordinate 79,238,005 of NC_140769.1, read as the reverse complement.
TTACAAATACGAATTATTTCAATTGATATATTCAAGCATGAAAAGCTTCACTACAAACATGATGTAAAGCTACATTACATACTTTGCATCTATAAACAGTCTGGCTATGGCACTCTTTATTACGAAGTCTTTTGTTATCATCGAACTTTACGATAAAATGTCTACCATCTCCATGCAGTGGTTTTTGAATGCTGAATTTACTAGGACTTCCTGTTGCTGATCTATTTCTAGCTAATTCTACAATCTCAATAGGAGTTTGCAAAAGGAATAATGCAATCTCGCGCCTGAAATCTAAAAGAGACTTTTTATTTCTAGTAGTAGAATATCGTGATACAGTAAGACCCCGCTTAACGCCGTTTCGTTTAGCGCTGTTTCGGTTTAGCGCTCTTTTATTTCAACCCGGGGATTCTCCGAAATTGTGCGCAGCGCTAGGTTTCCAAATAACATATCCGAAACAGTGTAGTTGTGTTTCTTGCTTTGTGGACGCATTTTTATCATTTGAAACATTGGTTGACATTACTGTAAGTTTAAATTTGTATAATACTATAACGATTAATAAAGTGACAAATATTATGATCTTTAGTTTTTATCATGGGTGATAATAAAAAACAAGAAAAGAAAGCAACCAGAAAAAGCATTTCACTGGAAACTCAAATGCAAGTGATTAGAAGATTAGATTCTGGTGAACGTCAATCTCAAATTAGTGCTGCATTGATTTTGGCAACTTCAACAATAAGGACAATTCTTAAGAATAAAGAAAAAATACTGTCATCGGCAACTGCAACTACGTCAAGCTCTGCAACTAGAATTACCCGTTCTAGAAATAACATTATAGAGGAAATGGGAAAACGACTGTCTATATGGATTGACGACGAAATTGAACGCAATATGCCATTAAGCCAATCTATCATAATGCCTTCTTGACAAAAAGGCAGAAAATTGGAAACCCAGAATAGACTGAATGATCTGACTGAGAATTTTATTTGTTTTTAAAAGTATATGCGTTTATATTGTTTATATTTTTGTAAGAAATAAATGTTTGATTTTATTTTTATTAAAAAAAACATTATTAAATTTAATGCCTAACCATTTTTTATCCGTCTTCCCCTAACCCCATTATTTACATGTTAAGATAGCCTCGCTTAGCGCTGTTTCGCATTACGCTCTACTTCGATGGAACGTATCCCCCGCGTTAAGCGGGGTCTTACTGTATTTAGTAAGTTTAGATATGGTCTCACCTTATGTAATTTATCAATATTGCCAATTTGACTATTGTCAGCTAAAGGCAAATTCTGCTTCATATTCCTGTACTGCAAACGCGATATCGATTCTCGTACAATAAGAAGAGAAAGGTCCTTATCAAGAGACCAATGCGTTTCTTCTTGAGGTAAACAAAGATATCCCGTTAGCAATAATATTCCAATAAATCTTTCCATATGGGATGCAATAAATTCTGGGAGTTTTTTTTGTTGAGCGTATATATTTGTCTGTTCAACGAGAAGAGAGTAAATGTCTAAACTAAAAAGAAAATCGAAAATCTCTCCAATTGTTTTACCTTGTATTTTGTCTTTTGCAGTTTCTGTTCTATCTCTTTCTTTATTTTCTTCCTGAGACATAACTGACAGTTCCTTTTTTATCCATTTCATGTTTTCAGTTTTCTGCTTTTTAAACGTTTTCGTATGACTACCACTGCTTTTAGAAGGCTGAAACTTACTTCTTATGTGAATTTCAACTTCAACAATATCATTTGGTAAAATATCATTATCATTATTTAAAACGTTGTCATTCCCTTCTTCTTTATCACTAACTTCTGCAATTTCTGGGGGAATAACAACAACAGTTCCATTCTGGTCATTATTAACATTATCATCATCTGTTTCTTCCTCCAAAAATCTTTGAAGAGCTTCTTCTTATGTAAGATATCTCGCTATATCGACATTTTTAAAGCAGCCAGAACATGAAACAGAACATCGAAAGGAATGAGTAAAGAAGGAGATTACCCGTTTCCTGCTGCGCAACACCTGTTTTCCCTTGCTTCCCAGCACAAATATAAACATCTGATTGATGTAATGTTCTGATAAACGGTGACCTTGACTAAAAATAGATCACTCATAAAAACGGCGATTCTTTCGTTAAATATTTTCGGCAAAAGTCTCTGTCGAAAAGTTGTGTTTAAATTTTGCTTAAAGCATGAGATTAATTATTATAAATAAAATAATTGTTGAAGGCAAATATTTTTTTACAGAAATAATCACCATAATATTCCATACAAAAAAATCATCTCCTGGTATAAAATATCTTACGTAGTTATATTCATATACGCATTTATTTTGACCGTTGCGGGAACGCAACACCAGCGGCTAATGGGTTAAGGCAAATAGCCCACGAGTGCTTGGTCCTAATCTAATAAAACCAAATCAAGCCGTTTTTTTTAATAAAAACTATTTGTAATTCATCATTAATATCTGGTCCAGACTTCTAAATAGGCAAATTGAGGTATACGAAATTAGTTTTAATTAGAGGTGCCCATCACCACTATAAATTAAGCCGGAAATGAGAGGTAACTAAGAGGAAAATAACAGTAAACACTAAAATAGACGAGTTGAAGTTAGCAGCTACTATATAAGCAGCTAAGTCAGGTAGCAAAAATGAAGTACATACAAAAATGTTATTCTAAGCACTGCTCTCGTTTTTTTTTTTTTTTTTTTCTTCTATTCACACTATTGTGTGAATAGGAAAAGTTATAATCCAATTGCGGGATGCATTCATTATTCAAACTTTCAGTATTTCTAAAAGATTTTTTTGGAACTTTTGCCATGAAACTTTTGGCTGTACTTTTAATTTTATAATTTTATATTCATCGCGAATTGCACTGTTTTTTAAGAACCGTCTTCTGGCTCTTATTTGCATCATTGTTGTGCTTTGTAGCACTTGTAGTTTATTAAGGTTGGTTTTATATGCGTAACCCCATACAGCACAAGCGGAGGTGATTATGGGTTGTCTCTTGGCCTTATACACGAATAATTTATTATAAAACTGAGTTCTGGCGAATAATTTAGCTTTAGGAGCCCAAAAGTTGGAAGTTATATGTGTTTTGTTTCATGTAAGTCTTTGATATAAAATAATATCTAGGTATTTAACCAGCTTGGCCCAAGGGATAGCGGTATTATACATAGTAACTGTCATGTTAAAATCCAGATTTCTTTTTCTGGTAAAGAGTACTGCTTCGGACTTTTTCACATTAATAGCTATTTTCCATTTTTGAAGTCAGGGCTCCAGTGAATGTACAGGGTAATCTTTTTTAAAGTGACGGTGTTTGGAGCGTTCTGTAGCGCGATCTAATAACCGAAATGGCACCAAACCTTGGTATTTAGACTATCCAAGACATGGGAAAAAGGATTCCGTGAAAAAAAAATTAGTTCCAAAAATCGCCGCTAAGCTATTTTGGGGCGCTGCTGTAGCTTACAATAACGAGAGTTAGCATAAAACACGGGTATGAAAGAAAAATGCAAATGTTGTGCGATGACAGCGCCAGTAATAGGGGCTATAAAAGAAAGTAGTAGACAGCTCCGACAAATAACCTCAGCTGAAGTAAACGATCTCCAGTGACATGTCTCGGAATACCGGTTACTGGTGAAGCTATATTTCATGAAAAAATGTAATGCATCCGCAGCTACCCTGACCTCACGCCTTGTTCCCCTGACCTCACGCCAGGCGATTTTTGGCTCTGGAGTTATTTGAAATCTCAAGTTTATGCTGGTGGAGTATCAAATTTGTCTATTCTAAAGGACAACATAACAAAGACAGTGCGGAATATTCCTCGTGATATGTTACATACGGCTGTGGACAACGTTGTGCACAGAATGCACGGTGTTATTTCTGAGAACGATGCTCACATTGAATGTGGTCTAATTCTTCACCGGGGAAGTTAATGTAGTAAATAAGCATTAACTGTACGATTGTATGTCTTGATTAGTCTAAATACCAAGTTTGGTGCCAGTTCGGCTATTAGATCGCGCTACAAGACGCTCCAAACACTGTCACTTTAAAAAAAGATCACCCTGTATATATTGTTGTAGTGCTTGGCTGATCTTACTCGGAGATGCATTTTGTATCATGATCATTCTATCATCAGATTCTGTTTGTTTCTCGCCAATGCAGAAATTCGCCTAATCAACATTCTCGCTAAGGCCGCTACAGAAGACAAGAACCCTAAATTATTCATCCCAAAGCATTTTAAATAGCTTTGAATGTATCTCCTGTACATCGAAATGCTGCTATAAGTTATGTAGAGGAGAAAAATTTAGCTGATTATATGAAGCCATGATTTTCTCTTTGGTTTTCGTTCTCATTTTCAAGTATAACGAAAGATCCAACAGAGACCTTTCGTGTTTCTGTCGCATGAATGGTGATCGTGAGTTAGATTCTGACAGTGACGATATTCATTGTGCCTCTCACGATTTGGCGAGAATTTTCCTAAGCCGTGATTGTAATAACACCATTTGCAAAAAGTTATCGGTTTAAGAGTATCTCGTTCAAAGTAAAATTTTCAACATACGTTATTCAAATTAATTCTTTTATTTTGTGTACGAGTCAGAAAGATATACGAATTGAAATCCGCTGCGCAATGGGAAGTTTTTCGATTTGTTGCGTTCAGAAAATGAGGTTTCCCGTTTTTAATTTTTCCCGATGTTAGAGTTGTAAAGATTTTGAGTTAGGTAAAATCATGTCAGGCTTATTCTTGACATGCAGAGAACTAAAGTTTTTTATGTTATTACAGGTTTGAATAATTTGTAAATGTCATTGTATAAGTAAAATTATGTAAAATATTCAAAAAAATTACGAAGGGTATTTTATTTCGTCGTATTTTACTTATCATTCAGTGTCGAAGCTCGTTGCAGTCAAGTGAGTAAAGAATAATATCTAGTGATAAGAAAATTGTAAGTTTTGCTCATGATAATATTAATGATCACGATTTCGGTTTAGACTTAGATGATGGTAGTATTGATGATAATGATAGCCACGATGATGGAGACTTTAAAAAAGTGACAAAAAGTGAAATTTGTTTTGGCGAAAAAATCGTCAGGATAATCGAAGTCGTGGATATAATAAACTTTTAACTAAACGTTGGTAGTGTCAGTAAACGGCAACACTATTAATTTTTAAAGAATGCCGTTTTTTCAACTGGCAACGACAAGAGTTCAGAACTCAAGACATTTGAGTATATTTAAAGGCATGTACATATTTGTAGTTCCTAATGAATTTTTGTCGATTAAAATGTTTCTCGGCCCAATTCTTTCTGTGTAAGAAATAAATGTCTTGTATGTTTAAATTTTTCTAGTTTAATTCTAAAATTTTAGCGCTATTGATTACACCTTCAAATCCAAGTAATACGAACCTCACATACAGAAACTCGGTAATATGTTGTGATAAAGAGATGCAAAACATTTTCAGGCCCTTTTGTGGGTGAACATAAAATAAATATGAGTAAGAGTGAACAAATGTTCAAATGCAAATACAATAAATAATTCCAGGTTAAAAATGCTAATAGATTGGATACATAAGATGAATATATGCAATTATGTGTAAAAATTATGATCCTAATGATAGATCACGTAGGAAGCGGTTAGCGTAAGATCTGAGTACGAAGGCGGTATCTATGATTTCATGCTTAAAATTCTTAGAATAATTGACGTTATTTATTGTTATAGCTTTTATCAAAGAAATCTCTATTGAATAATAAATGTAGTTCTTTATGCAATCGATTTTAGTCTTCGTGCGGTAGCTTATTTTCATGTAAACCAGGGGAGTACAAGTAATCTTTCTCAGCGTGTTATTTATGCATTATAGAATAAGATCCAGAATTGATCCTTGGGTGAAACAAACTTCAATATTTGTATGAGCAGTGAGATTGTTTTCTTGTTTAACTGTAAAGAACTGATTGCTGAGAAAGAAGTAAATCATCAGAGCAATTTCCCTGCTCTTCGTACCATTTTTTACTGTGATTCGATACATTCAGAAAGTAATGCGGAGAAAGGCATCCACTGTAGATGCTAGTGAGTGTAGTTGTGAAATTTAATGTTAACGTTTTATTTGTAATTATTTCTTTACATGGAGCATTTCTATTTTAGAATTTGGATATAAATTGATATTTTTAATTTCAGCTTGTTGAATAAAATTGAGATATTATCTGCAGCTAGTTGGTTGAATTAATCTTCAGTTCATGGATCAACATATTGAATGAAATTTTGACCACAAAGGATTTCATTTGGAGTGAACTGTTTTCTAAAGTGGTTAAGCGAAAGTTTCGGCCTTTTCCATATTGGCTAGACAAAACTGTGCCCGTATGAATAGGTTTATTTGTTTGCCTTTAATATCCCAACAAAAGCATAAAATTTTCCATTCTGAATATTTAGGTTTTAGTTTTTTCCTTCTACAATTGTTTGCAAAAACAAATTTTTTGGTTTTTCTTTTATTATCGATTTATTTCAGTTTTTAATGCCATTTATTCCAGAAGGTAGTTTATAGAAGCTATATTGACCCTCAGTTTGTTGGGTAGCTCGTTTATATGCATGAAAAATGTTTTACATTATTTATAGCCTGATCTGTTCTGAAGGAATTTAAAGAGCTAAGGAAGTGAATTTGAGGGAAGAAAGAATTTGTGAAATTTTTAAAGAAGCCTCAGTTTTTTATATACACCATTTTGTTTTTACTTACATTAAGATATTTTAAGTAAGCAATCAATGGCATGTAGTCCGAGAAGAGATCGCTGCAACTTCAATTTTAAGTAAGAAATTGGTGGAATTAAGGAAATATCAAGGATTTCAATATATTGCCTGCTATGGATGGGCCTTGGTAGCTTCATTTGGTGCATGTAATTAACGGGTTGTTGAACAGGAAATCATAGATTATTATTTCATTTCTATTTGAGCAATGGCAATCCCAATTGCAATGCTCCTATGGCAATGTCAAGGTTCCTATGGCTCCTAGGCAATGGCAGACTCACCTCATATGGCTTCTGGGCAATGGCAGAGTCACCTCCTATGACCGTAAGGAGATTGTTGTTAAGCAATTTTTTAAAAGTTGATCTGTGAGCTGTAGGTCTGATGCGTTGTAAAGCTAACAGAAGATCATATCTCCATGGTTAAGGATATTAATAATTGCACGAATAGATTCATAACTATTTTTTTTTTCTTTGTGAATCATAAAAACAAGAAGAAAGTGAGTTTTTTCACTTAAATTTCTACCCCATCTCTCCGATAGCGAGTCTCATAACATGTGGGATGTTCTGAGAATAACAACAAGTTGCGTTAATTTCAATTACTAGGCAGGTGTTAATGGAGTAATTGAACAAAAAAGTCCTATAGTTCACTGAATTTGTTCTTGGAATTACTCGCATTCTTAAATAATTACAGAAAACTTGGAAGATTCTATCACTGTATCCGCAGTTAACGGTAGCATTCATAATTGGAGAAATATTTTCGCTAGTTTATTATAATAGCAATGTGAAATTGGAAAGTTTTTAATCATGATTTTTAGTGCCTCAGTAATTATATTTTGCAGCCTATCTGCAATAATATTTGTCTGCTATTGCGCTTAAGATTTATTGATCATGAATTTATATTTATGTGATTTTGTAGAGTCTGAGGGAGTTTTGACCTAAGAAAATTGTCATAGCCGCACCAGTTCGAGGTATGTTTTCCTAAGCAGTTTACGCACTTGGTTTCTGTGCTTTTAATTTAGGGCTGTCCCGATTTCCCTGGTCACTTGAAAATTTGCAGCACCTCATGTGATGACTTCATGGTTTAATAAGGCACCATTTAGCAAGACGAAACAAACATTTATTAAATATATAATTCAAAGCATAATATAATAGTTACTCAGAGCAGTACGTCGCTCCTACCGCATAGTACAATCTACTACCTTCCTCTTCCGAGGCTAACATGCAACTCCTAATAAATACATTAACCCTTCTCGAAGAAGAGCTACCTGCGCCAAGCATGCTCTGTTGATCGCCAAACAGTCGCCAGATATCACACCCCCGTCGTAAGATTGTTGTTGATATTATTTACAAATCAATCAGCAATCTGGAAACTAAAATCTAGCAACTGTTTGCGATCAACGCGAAAAAGAAAAAAAAAAACTACATATACTTTTATACATTCTATCCTAATTTTCAAATCTCAATTACTATAGACATACCTCAATTTACTACATAAACATAGATAACACATTTTTATATATAAACATAGATAAATCATTTTTAACTTCACTTGTTCCGAACCTTATTATTATTGTAACAATTTATCAATTCTTAATTCAAAGAAACCAAGTTGATATTTTCTTTTATAAACATGTTAAAATATACCCTAGTATTATTCCAATGATGACAGTAAAATTATTAAGTTTCTTATATATATATAAAATTATATTCTTAACATTCCTTTTAATTAATGATGCTGCAGCATGATTTAAATCCTTGGGAGACAAATATATCTAAATTTACCACTTACCTCGAATATTTGTTATCCAATAATTTCTCTATCTATTTCAAATTACATAAACATCTTATTTGCACAAAATTGTAAAATGATTATGAAAAGCAAAGAAAACTATCTAATTATTAACTATACAGAATGTTCGTGAAGATGAACAGTAAATTAATGTTCAAAGTTCACAAGTGGGAAGTCTGGATAATGCATCCGCGTTTGACAGTTTTTTTCCAGGGCAATGTTCTATTTCGAGATTATATTTCTGCAAAGCTATGGCCCATCGTTGTAATTTGGACGATTGCGGAGCATTTCTCACTATAAAGGCTAGAGGATTATGATCAGTCACAATTTTCACCGATGAACCGAATATCCAAGGTTCAAACTTCTTCAATGCCCATACTATAGCATAAGCTTCTCGCTCTATTGTCGGCCAGCTCTGTTGAGGTTTCGATAATTTCTTGCTCGCGTAGCAGATGGGAAATTGCTTCTCTCCCCTTTGCTGTGACAAACATGCACCTATTCCGATTTGGGATGCATCAGAATGAATGACAAACGGATCCTGCAGTGTTGGGGTGATCAGCTCCGTTGACATCGCTAATCGTTCCTTCAGTTGTTGAAATGTTGACTCATGAATTTCTTTCCATTCGAGTATTTCCGGTTGTTTATTTTTCGTGAGTTTTGTGAGTGGGTAGGCGATCTCTGCATACCCTGGGATATAATCGCGATAATAATTACATAGTCCTAACAGACTTTTAAGATCTCTTTTCGTTTTCGGCGTTTCCAGCTTCTTGATTGCCTCTATTTTCTCGGGATATGGTTGATGTTTTCCCGATCCAATGATGTGTCCTAAATATTTAATTTGAGGTTTTGCAAACGAACATTTCTTCGAATTGATAGTAAATCCAAGTGACTCTAGTTTGGTAAAAACTTTATCCAGATGTCGGAGATGAGTGTCCAAATCCGTGGAAAATATAGCTATGTCATCAATATAGGCTCTAGAAAATTGTTGAAATTCTTTCAGCGCGTTATTCATTACTCTCTGAAAAGTTGCTGCTGCGTTCCTTAATCCAAAGGGTAGCACTTTAAACTGATATTGACCTGGATGAGTTTTGAACGATGTGTACTCTTTACTTTGTTCCTCCATGGGAATTGCCCAATATCCTTTCAGCAAATCTAAAGTTGTTATGACGTTGGCTCTTCCTATACTGTACATTAAATCAATGGCATTTTGCATAGGAAAGTCATCTGGCTTCGTCACTGCATTCAAAGCTCGATAATCTAAGCACAATCTGATATCTCCATTTTTTTTGCTTACACAAACTACTGGATGAGCTATTTCTGCATTACTTTCTTCTATTAGTCCCGATTTCAATAATTCTTCTACTTCTTCATCGACCTTGGGTTTCAATGCTTCAGGAATCCTATAAATGTAAGGTTCCTTCCTCTCCATATTGGGTATTAATCTAATTTTATGAGCTTCAACTTTAGCTATTTTCAGCTTTCCGGTGAATAGTGCTCGGTGTTTGTTGATAAGAGCTATCAATTTTCTTCTCTGCTGCGGATTCAAATTTTCTAAATTCAGATTTGCATCTATTTTAAAATCTTCCAGGGGGGTCGAGAGATCTTTTCCTGGTAAAGTTATAATTTCTCCAAATTCTTCTTCATTTTCAAATATCACTCCAACTGCATTGATACTAGCTTGGAATTTTCTAATTTTATTTGCATGAACATGTTTGATCTTTCCATCAGGTAGTTTTACTTTATAGGAATGAGGTGGGCAATGATTCACGATTTCTCCTGGACCAGTCCATCGTGCATAGAGTTTGTTATTTGAATCTGGTATGAGTAAATAAACTTGTTCTCCGATTTTGAAATTTTTTGGTATTGATCTCCGATTAAAGTACTCAGCATATTTTTGTTGTTTATCACTTGCAATTAAATTGGCTTGTTCGGCTGCTTGTTCTAACCTTATTTTTAAAAGTTGTAAGTAATCCACTGCCGATTCACTTAGATTAGGTCGTATAGGTATTTCTCCTGACCATGAAGACTTCAGTACTGCTAAAGGACCTGTTGGTTGTCTTCCATACATCAGCTGAAATGGTGAGACACCCGTGGTGCAGTTTGGTACTTCTCTGTATGCAAAGAGCAGGTATGGGATGTGCTTATCCCAATTCGAAGGATCAGTCCTGATGACATGATGTAACATTTGCTTGAAGGACTTGTTCCATCTTTCTACTAATCTATTTGAAGCACTGTAAGCAGGTGTAGAGAACCTAGGGTGAGAACCTAGTCTTTTCTGGAATTCTTTAGTTAATTTTGAAACGAAGTTACTTCCGTTGTCACTAGCTATTGTATTAGGGATTCCTGTTCTCATGAAAATCTCCAAAAGCGCGTCGCAAGTGGCTTTTGCTGTCAAGCTTCTCAGTGGAATGGCTTCTGGCCATCGGGAATGTTGATCTACCAGACATAACACATATTTATGTTTCCTAGCAGAGGAAGGTTCAATAGGTCCAATAATGTCGATGTTAACTGTTTCGAAAGGTAATCCTGGCCTTCTGACCGGTGTGATGGGAATCTTGTCAGATCGCTTTTCTGGACTTTTCAACTGACAATCTTTGCACGTTTTACAAAAGGTTTCAACATCTTGTGCTAATCCAGGCCAATAAAATGAATATCGTATTCGCTCCTTTGTTTTTCTTATCCCAAGATGTGCACCGAAAATGGAACTATGTGCTAATTCCAACACTTGTGCTCTTCTACTAAGTGGAAGCACTAACTGAAAAACATTCTGTCCTAATATTTTTTCTTGGTGATGTAAAAGATGATCAATAAATAAATAATTTCCTTTTTTTTCTATTGCTAGCTTCCATGCTTCTCTCAGCGAGGGACAGTTAACTTGCTCTTCGCGTAGGCGTTCAGCAGACGATAAGTCTGTGTTTACATAAACACTCGCCTTCTTCCCTTCCTCCTCTTCGTTTTTCTCCTCCATAAGCATTAGCGGGGGGGAATCGACGCTGTCGTTTGACTGTGCATTGGCGAAAAAAGTTTGTAAGTTTTCGCTTCCGTAATTATTTCTTTCTGCGTTTGGTTCTTCTGCCGCAGGATTAATCAACAGTTCGTATATTTCTGGAGTTATTAGGCAAGGCACATTTAGCTTATCAGTCACTGCAATTAATGTATCCACAAAATTAAATATATTGCTTCCATGATCTTTATGGTAAATAGGTACACGGCAAACTTTTGCTTCAATTGGTTGTCCGAAAGCAGGTGTTAGCAATATTTTACCTCCTTCTCTCTCCTCTAAATTTGGAATGAGCGATGAATGTACGATCGTTATCTGCGTTCCAGAGTCTACGATAGCTTCGATTTTCTCAGAGTTAATAAAAATATCTACTTTTTGCAGTGGTTGAACGATGCGTTCTGCGAATTCAGATCGTAGATGGGATGAGTCTACTTTAGCTACGATGACTTCTTCTTTTGATGTTCTGTTTGAATTTTTTTGAGTTTTGGAATCATCCTTTCCCTTCTTATTTACTGCAGTTTCGTTCTTTCTTCTTTTGTCTGGACAATCTCTCGCGATGTGTTGATAATTTCCACAAATATAACATTCTTTTCTTCTCGCGTGAAATCTTTCGTGTTTTGGATATTCTTTTCTCATGGGTGGTGGAATATATTTGTCGTGTGTACATGTTGTATCCAGGAATCTCGGTGATCGCTTAATTCCATTTCGAACTTCGTCGAAAGATTTTCCTTTGGCCGTGAAATAAATATCACATTCTGTAGCTAATTCTTGAGGCTTCAGCCATTTATTTCCTTGGCGTATTGCGACGTGTGCAGCTGTTTCTTCATCTAATGCTTGGAATAATTTATCGGAAATAATTAACTCCTTGAGTGTTTCGAAATCCTTTACTTCTCTTGACTTGCAGTAATAGTCCCATTTAGCTGTTAGTCTTGAAGCGAACTGGATATGCGTTTCGCCGGAATAACGTTTAGTTTTTCTGAAGTTTTCTAAACAGGTTTGAGGAGTAGGTTGATATTCCTTCAGAACAAGTTTTCACTTTTTCGTAATTTTGCAGATCTTCCTCCTTTATATAAACAAGAACATTTGAAACTTTTTCTCCAATTAATTTCAATAATATTTCTGATTTGTATTCTTCAGGAACCTTCTTGTGCTTAAATGCTCTTTCGATAGAATCGAAAAATATATTCCATTCTTCTGCTCTCTTCGGTACTGGTATAGTCAGTGTTTCTACTCCTTTGATCAGCTTGTCCAGTGAAATTTCGGTTTCTCGTTCTGTGTTTTGGATTAAAGGTGTTGGACTTCTACTTCCTTCATTTTGAGTTGCTCGAATCTTCGCTAGTTCTATTTCGTGTTCTCTTTCTGTTCTTATTCTTTCTTCTTCCATTTGCATTCTTTCCATTTCTTCTTTTCTTTTTCTATTCTCCACTGTAGTAATCAGAATTTCTTTCACGAAATCAGCATCTTCGATGTATTCCTTGCTATTCTGGAGTTTGTGTTTCAGTTCTACCAGCTTCAAATCTGGGGATGCTTCTTCGCCAATTTCCAATAGAACTGTTACTAAATCCTCTTTCTTTGCGTTTTTGAACATTTTCTTCTATTTTCCTTTAGAATCAAGCCTTTCAAACTCTCGATTAAATAATTCTCACGTTTTTACTCTCTTTTGCAAATGAACACTTCTTTCGTTAGTTAGGCTTAACTTTACGCCTCTTCCGTTTTCAACGCTCGAAGCTTCTAACCTCTCTGGTTTTCTCGTAAGAGAGCGTGTTGTGATGACTTCATGGTTTAATAAGGCACCATTTAGCAAGACGAAACAAACATTTATTAAATATATAATTCAAAGCATAATATAATAGTTACTCAGAGCAGTACGTCGCTCCTACCGCATAGTACAATCTACTACCTTCCTCTTCCGAGGCTAACATGCAACTCCTAATAAATACATTAACCCTTCTCGAAGAAGAGCTACCTGCGCCAAGCATGCTCTGTTGATCGCCAAACAGTCGCCAGATATCACACCTCATTAAGTAGAATAGGTTCTAGAGGGGTCTGAATAGGGTCACTTTAATTATAACTACCCTGTAGTTTGACATCCATTGCCCAAGAAATTAGAACTGATAAAAGTGTTGTTTCATGAGTTTGGAAAGCCTTCCGAATGACAGGTACAGCTGTAAGAAAGGTTGATGTTGGTCGGCCAAGCAAAATAATGGTGACTGATGACCGATATATATATCATCCAGCAGGTGAAAAGAGATCAAAACCAGACAGTGGGCTACAATTTGCAAATGCATAGGAACTTATGTTAAATACAAGTAACGAAAGCGATAACATTGGGTTGGTTCTCGCCTGCTGCGGTAGCTGTCGATTTTAATATTTAAGCACATGATGTACCTAAAATTATAGATATTACTCGATTACATGTTTTTAGGAAAGGTAATTTGAAAAAATAGGCATTTTTTTTTTTTTTTTTTTTTTTTTTTTTTTTATCTTTCGTCGCATAGGTTATTCTGTCCTAAGCACTTTAAATCAGTCGTGACGTAACTTGAACTGAATATCGGACAGGCCAGAGTTAGAAAAATGTCTAATAAGGCAAGCATCAGATTTGATACGCATTATCTTCTCTTCTAGGAGGAGATGTGAATGATAAGATACACTATGTTCATTAAAAAGGGCGGTTAATTTTCGATGTGTATCAAGGTTTTGTGGAAAGATTTGATTATGACCTTCCTTCTTTTTTTTTGGCGGGAAATTCAGTAATATTTGCCTTTTACAAAATTTTCATGGAAATTTTCCAAAAATATTTGCAGTCAGCGACAGAAAGAAGCTACATTTTCTCAGGAGAGATTTCCTGAGTCCTAATCCTACTTCATTTAAAAAGGTGAGAGTGAGACTGTTTGTTCCATTTTAAAACAGTTTTCTCCTCTATGTGTCATTTTTTAATTTAATGCTCGCGTTTGCACAGACTTTGATTGAAGTATTTTAAAAGCTGTGACCTGCCGTTTGAGGTCAGTTTAAATTTATTTCATTATCTAAGAGAGACTTCGGTTATATATTCTAATCTGAATTGATTTTATTGTGTTTCATTAATTGTATTAAGTGTTGTATTTTATGTACTAAAGCTTAGCTATCTTTTATACTTCCATTTATTCTGTGAATTTTATCCGAGTAATTAACATAAAATAATTAAGTTTTCTTGTGTCATCTGTTGTTTTAACCTGTTCTTTTACTTATCTTCAAGTAGTGAGTTTTATTCACCCTTTCATTACCCCATTAGTGCCATTCTGTTAAAAGCCGTTATAAACAAGTGATGCATAATATGAGTGAAAAAAATTCTTAAAAACTAAATTTTATCATGGCAAAATTTAAATTAATAGAAAAAAAAAAAAAGATACAGCAAAGCAGAGCAAAAATGAAATATTCGAGAAAATTATTTTTTTTAAAACGTAATTTTACATTTTCTTTGTCATTTTTATCAAAGGGTTGGTAACAGTCTGTTAAACAGGAATGAATGAATACATAACAATCGAAAGATCTGTATTTTGGCTGACAATACACAGTAACTTAGAATAGATATTTAAATAGAACCGTGGAAAATCTAATCTTTGAAAAATAAGGTTAGTATAAAGAAAGTCGGGAAATTATTTTGTGTGGAAAGATATCTCATACTTTAATTATTTAGCGTCTCACAGACAGGCACATGATCAGGTGGCCGAAACAATAGTTATGAAACTGAAAAATTAACTAGCCAAAAAGTAAATAGAAAAAGAAATATAAGAAGAAACAGATTATAATAATTATTATACAAGGCTACAGTAAACAGATAATTATTGATAAATTATTACGAACGAAAATACTTAGGCGTAATTAATTGGTAAATGTTTATCTGTTTATACATAAATATTAGGTGTGCGCAAGAGTTTCAACAAATTTAGTCACGAAAGGTAACTATGCTTTCGTTATTATCATAAGGGCCGGTATTTTGATAACCTAAAATATCTATGAAAATGTCCTTAAAAATTTCAGGAAAAAGGGGAGAAAAAAAAATTCTCTACAAATAATATAAAAAATGACACCATTGCAAAACATTGACGAACGGGTTATAACTCAAACAGTTATACATACCATCACTTAAATTTTATTTTTCTTCCGAATTTTCAGCCTTACACAAAAACACCTGCAGTGAATTATGTACTTCTTAATGGTTTCGAAAGTGAAAAATCTTTTGTTGTCGATGTATAAGATTTTATATTGTGAGAAGGTTCTCCACATCTACTGCAGTTATTAGAGCATGCTTGAAGAAAGTATCACTAATTGTTTCCTCTTCAGTTTCAGAAACGTCTACTGCTTCTCTCAGGATGAGGGATATTTCCCGCATAATCTGAAAGCCACAGTTTTTAGTAAAAACAGTTGTCAACTTAGTAAAGGCAGTATTTGAAACTTTGACCTTTTCTAAAGCGTCGCCTAATTTATGAAAATGTAATTTAATCTATCGATAAATTTTATATTTTGTTCTTGTAAGGATTTAATACACTCGTGGGCAAAATTAAGAGAATTTGCACATTATATCGAATGTCTAGAAAACTAATTTTCGGGTTATAATGGAATTTGGTATGAATATATTACATTCCTAGCGCCGTCCAACCGGTATGGTGGTTAACGTCGCTAACTGCCGT
The DNA here is from genome assembly GCF_044657685.1 of Stegodyphus dumicola. Lineage (NCBI taxonomy): Eukaryota > Metazoa > Arthropoda > Arachnida > Araneae > Eresidae > Stegodyphus > Stegodyphus dumicola. The sequence continues at coordinate 79,221,821 of NC_140769.1, read as the reverse complement.
TCCGAAGGGCACGGTTTCGAATCCCGGAGAAGGCATGGATGTTTGTAAATGTACAGTGTCCGTGCGGCATGGGGGCACTCTAAATATGCGGCGAGCCGAAAGGTTGGTGGTAGGAGACCCATCCCCCTGGGGTACTTTCCATCAAGCGAGCATTAGTCAACAATAACAACAACAATCATAGCAAAGAAAGAGATACACCATTCAAAAGTCATTTCACGTACACATGATTATCAGTAAAGCTCATAGTGCAGGGATATGATCACTTTACTTAACCTGTTCCGCCAAACTAAGTTAATGGCACTACAGGGTTAGGAAGTCATCCTAGTCATTGCTAGCAATGTGACGGTTAGGCCGCCTTTCTACATTTTACATTAATCTGTAGTTTCTTGGATATAATTATTTTCATTCACTTGCTTCATTATCTCTAAGATGCCCTTGTTGCAGTAATAGTACGTGAACAGTCTATTCACAGGATATGTGATGTAGTCGGAAGGAAAGAACTGCTGTCGAAGGTGCTCTGTCAGAGGGCAAGAGAACAGGTAATGAAGTGCGTCTGCGTCTTCTCCGCGAAAACCGCAAGAACAGTTGATGTCCCGTCTGAGGAATCGTCTGTAATACGCTGGGAATTTCTCGTGGTTGGTACAGGCTTGGAGGAAGAGTCGGTTGCATTTGAGCCTCTTGAGAGAAGGTATTGGGAAGATGTTGTAAGTAAATCTTCCTGCCATCGTGATGACCATGTCTCTTGAAATGCTGTCTTGAGGACCCTTTTTGCAACTTCTGCGGAAAGCGGAACTTCCTTGTCAATTTCTGGTTTGAGAGCTGCAGTCTTAGCTTGTTCATCCGCTCGTTCGTTGCCTTTCTGTCCGGTATGTCCTTTTATCCAGTTGATCTTTAAAGGTATGGAAGAGCCTAACGTCAAGAAGATCTCTCTAAGTGCTGCCGTGTGCGGATGTTTTGGAGGAAAGGAATTCAGCACATTCAGAATGCTCATGCTATCTGTGAAGAATGAAGTGTGAGCTGCTGGTTGCGTACCTAACCATAGTGCTGCTTCTTTGAGTGCTAGGGACTCGGCTTGGAAGACTGAAGCATGATTGCTTAGAGGGAATTGTGCTTGATAAATTTCTTCATTGTTCGAAAAGACCGTGAACGCTGCCCCTACTCGTCCTGAAATTTTTGAACCGTCAGAAAAAATCTCTCTTTGTTGTCCTGAGGGTGGCGATTTGCACCAGGAAAGAATGGGTAAATCTCATGGGTGGGAGTCAGGGGATCTTGGAAGCTTTTTTTCTATGCTGACATAGGATACATGTAAATCTTCTTTAGTGTGAAGGTCCTCTTTGTAATGTAGCAGTCGATAGATTGATCTTTCTAATTCTGCTTTTAGGTCGAGTGGGAGCATGCCAGCTAAAACCTGAAGTGCTGCGGTTGACGTGGTGCTATACGCACTGGTGATTTTTAACAGGATTACTCGCTGTATTTGATGTAGTTTTTGACATATTCTTGCTGTGCCATTCATCCATACTGGGCAGCCGTAGAGGATCATGTGTTCAATTGCATTAAGGTATAGATGTTTTAACAGGCGCCCCTTTTGGCTCCACTTCTCTGTGATTATCCTGTTTAGTTTATTGATGATTCGATGCGTCTTATCTCGGACTTCCGTAAGATGTGATACCCACGTGAGCTTCTTATCAAGCGTGAATCCGAGGTATTTAATGGTATCCTGTCGTGGCAGTGGATGCCCTTCCCACTTTATGCGTGGTGGATTCATGTTTATTCTTGAACCTTTTGGAAAGGCTATCATCTGTGTCTTTTCAATACTGAAACACAGTTTGTTGTTTTGACTCCATTTTGTAAGCAATTTGAGTGCTGCGTCTGCTTTACGCTCTATTGTTGTCCTATTGCCTCCGTCTATTATGAGTATAATATCGTCAGCATAAGCTTGTATCTTGGCATTGTCTCCAAAGTTGATGTTCAGCGCCGAGTCTGCAATTATGTTCCACAGCATGGGTCCGATATTAGACCCCTGTGGGGCTCCTTTGTGGTAATTCATCGTGATATTTAGGGCGTCTCTTTTGTAGGTCACTTGTCGTTCTGTGAGGTAGCTTGTGATCAGTTGGTAAAGATTCTTTGGACATCGCAGGTCTTTTAGTTTTGTTTTGAGCGCTGGCTACCATAGTTTATTGAATGCTGAAGCTACGTCAAGTGATATTATACATGTATGGAGGTTATTTTGTCTGTTATTTAAGATGATGTCTTGAACACAGTTGAGGGCGTCGGTGGTGCTCCGCCGTTTAGTAAACCCGAATTGGGCGGGGTTTAGTAGTTTGTTTTTGACCATGTAACGTTAGTCTCTGCGTAAGCATCTTGTCAAGGACCTTGCCCCACACTGAGAGTAAGCAGATAGGTCTGTAAGAACTGGGCATGGACTTTGGTTTTCCTTCTTTCTGGAACAATACTAGCTCTGCGTTCTTCCATTCCTTTGGAAAATAACCCAATTCAAGGCACTTGTTAAAAAGTGCTAGAATTTGTTTGTCGTCCGCTAGCCTAAGCTCTTCAATGGTTTCAATCGTGATACCATCCAGCCCAGGAGCTTTACCTCGACGTGTTGAGTTTATCGTACATTGCATTTTTTCGAGTGTGAACGGTCGATCGTCTTCCGAGTTTGGAATCTCGGTTGATTGGGCACGGATATCTGCGTGATAGTGTCCTCTTTGGGGTCGTCTTCTGGAAAATGGAACCACATGTGCTCGTCATTGTGCCATCTTCTTTTTGAAGTGAACCTATCTGTAATGGATCCATGCTCTTCCCTTTAGCTAGATCGAACTATGTTCCGAACGGAGAGCTGACAGTGATTTTGTTCCATGTCATGTCCCATGCTTTTTTCTTTTTTTTTATATATCTTTTGCCGGTACTGTGCACGTACCCTTTGGTAAAGCAGCCTGTTATGGGTCCTTTCCTCTCCAGTTGTTTTTTGGAATCTTTTCCTTGTTGCTCTAACCTTTTTCCTGAGAATAGTGAGATCTTTTGTTCACCATGGACAGGTGCGCGATCTTGGTTTCGAGTTATGTGAGAGAACTGTTCTTTGATAGATCTCGTGAAGACTAGTGGTAACTTCTCTTACATATTTATCGATTTCTTCGATAGTTGTCAGATTTCTAGGGTCAGCTAGAGATTTTGAGACATACCTTTTGAAACTTAGCCAGTCGGTATGTCGTACATTGATTTTCGATCTTCTTCATGTTGGGTAATGAATGCTGGAGACGTCAAAATAGATATTATTATGATCGCTATTGTTTGCTTCTTCCGTTACCTTCCAATTATCGATCCGGATTCTGTCTCTACTTATGATAAGTGTGAGGTCAATCCAGCTGTTGCCACTTACTCCTGCGAAGGTTGGCCTATCCCCCATCTCGTTGACAATCGATAATCCAGTGCTGGCAATGAATTCGCATACTTTGAGGCCTCGTATGTCCGTATTATGCGAGCCCCACAGGGGACTTTTGGCATTGAAATCTCCGGTAATTATTGTAGTCATGTTGTTATTGTCCAGCATAAATCTTTCTAGGGTTGTCAGGACCCTGCTAAAAATGCCCCGTAGAAACCCATAAATTGTTTTACGGGGAATTGGCCTACAGGTACCCATACAGCTCTGCGGGTACCCGTAGGCCAAATCCCCATAAAAACCCACAGACAGAAACCCGTACAGCTGTACGGGTACCTGTAGGCCAAATCCCCGTAAAAACCCATAGAAAGAAACCCGTACGGTTGTACGGGTACCCGTAGGCCAAATACCCGTAAAAACCCATAAAAAGAAACCCGTACGTTTGTATGGGTACCCGTAGGCCAAATACCCATAAAAACCCATAAAAGGAAACCTGTACGGTTGTACGGGTACCCATAGGCCAAATACCCGTAAAAACCCATAGAAAGAAACCTGCACAGCTGTACGGGTACCTGTAGGCCAAATACCCATAAAAAACCTGTAAACAGAAACCCGTACGACTGTAAGGATACGAGTAAGCCAAATCTCTGTAGAAACCTGTAGGACTGTAGGCACTATAAACAAAATCCCAGTAAAAACCCATAGCCAAAAATCAGAACTTTATATGCATATCCATGGGCCAAATTTCCATTAAAAAAATGGATATTCCGTAGGTCTATGCCTTGTAAAAACCAGTAAACAAAAGCATGTACACTTATACAGGCACCCATATGCCAAATCCTGTAAAAACCACTACACAAAAATCCACAGACCAATAAAGGTACCTCTTGGAAAAAATCGCTGCACAAAACAGTAAACAAAAACCCATAAACAGAACCAATAGCATTATACCATAGTGGAGTATCCATACATAGAATCGTACATAGAAATGGGTATCCATATACAGAATCACTATAAAAAACAATACACAAAAATAGAACTGTAAATCAAAATTCCATAAAAACATAAACCAGCAGAAGTACATAATTAGCATTGATGAAATGTACAGAACTAAATGGCGGAGAAAGCATGTAAAGTAATTTTAAATAAAACTCAATGCGAATAAATAAAAATTTTTAAATATCTAGAAGCCTACGAGCCCCTGTCCTTCTTAATGCACATCAATATCTATAAACATATTACAAAATATTTGTATAAATTCTCTTTAAAAAATTTTAAACTACCTTTATATAATTCTGAAAATAAAATGAATAGAAAGATAATAACCAAAGTCATGATTCACAACCATCGAATGATATATGTACATATATATATGTAAGAAAAATAAGGAATATGCAAAAGATTAAATTAGCAGCATAAAATTAATTTTCCTTCTCTATTCTAAAAACAGTAATCTTTCTGCACTGCATCATTTCGAGATAAATTCATGTCATATGACTCTTACATAATTTGATGTTGTAAAAGAAACTAAAACTCAAACAGCTAATAGTAATTTTACAGCAGTATTAACTATCAAATACGAGTAAAAATGCATCGAGAACCAAAATTAACTCGGTCTGAATTAAGCTTTCACCCTTAACATAACGCATTTGCATTTTACGCTTTGGCCTAGCTGGATTGCAGTCTGTCTGCTCCTTGTTTCTTACTACACATTTATCAAAAATGTTAATTTTTGGAATAGGCATAAATAATGTGCCAACTTGTTTGTGGCTGCAACATTTTTGCTGAAAGAAAAGTTGAATTAAATCTACCTCGACTGCCAAATTTCTTATTCATTGTGGATTGTAGTTTCAACATCTCTAAGAAATCAAAATTCTTGCTGTTCATTACAGATTCAGCTGCTTGTATTCGACTACAGAATCTATTACATATATATATAATATCATTTCATTTGATGGTTGCAAATCATTACTTTGACTGCATATATATTATTGATTTCATTATAAATATATACATATAGTACTGTACCTCACTGCATATATTTGTATTTCAGTTCTTTAATTGGGAAATTAAACAATTGTATTTAATTACATCAGCTTGTTTAACAATGTGATACCTAATGAGAAATGTATTGCCAAAGGATGATACTTTCTAGCATCTGCTTAAATTTTAAGTTACCTACAATGCACTAAACCAAATTAAAAAACAAAACTAGAAGAAACCCAAATTTTCAGGAAGATAAACATTATTAACAAGCAAGCAAAAAGAATACGGGACTTGCAAATTAGAAATTTAACATAGAGTTTAAATTTAGCATACTTGCTATCCCCTTAAAGCTCGCTTACCAATGATAGTAACACCCTGCAGCTTATTACACATTCATCCTTTCTTCCACGCAAAGCATCTATGTGACACACATACACATAGATGTTTTGCGTGGAAGAAAGGATGAATCCTAGAATATAATGTAGTGAAGAAATAATAATATACAAACACTGTGTCGATCCCTTATTACGACACTTTGAATGTTACCTGTATCTCTCAAAAGATAAATGAAACATGAAGATAACATATAATAAACTTAATAATACCCAAAATACAATAAATTATATTGTAACAAAACGAATTTAAAAAAATTTACAAGTTTCAACAAATACCAATTCTCAACGCACAGTTCGGGAATTAAGGAAATATCTCATAGCGTATAATGTTTTATTCCATATCTCACTTTTAGTGCTATATAATCTTCCACAGATTTTATATAAATAAAATCTATAACATAATGGGTATTTATACTATATGTAGTTTTTGATGTAAAAAAAATCAACTTCCGTACTGTAAAAATTCCATCTACGTGAATAAGTATGAATATACTCATATACACATAATTATACTAAATAACTAATTTAATGAAACTAAATTCCTATAGAAAAATGGGGAAAGTGTAGAATCGCCCACTGCTTGGCGTGTTTTTAAGAATTGCACATACTCGGTATCCACTTACACATCGACCTATTTTCACTTAAAAAAACATTCCAGAATTGCACAAAAATGCCATCGTGCACTCCTTTGACTTTATTCATGTAGACATCGGCCTATTTTCACTTACAAAGTCAAAAGAAAATTGACAAAAATCCAATTCCTTTTACTTTTGTAAAAAGTGCCAAATAAATAAGTGGGCGATTCTGCATTTTACCCAAAAAAATATATAAAAATACCATTTACCTATATATATTAATAATTTATTATTACACAAGGTTTTTCATATATCATCTCAAAGGAACATAAATTTAATTAAAGCAATGCATTATTGGAATAAATTTGAGCCAGTGTTTTAGGTGCAAGTTATTTAGATTTCTATTGTAGAAAGAATACTTTAGAAAATGTATAGAAATATTATTTTGAACCATAAAAATTCTAAATAGTAAAATTTAAAGTACTGAAAAAGTAGCTATTGTTTTTGACAGTAGATTATATAATATAAAAATACCTCATACTGAGCATTTTCTAAAATTACAATGCCAAATGAAATTTACATAGTGCAGTATTTAGCAATAATAACTTTTTGTAAACAAATGTAGCTATATTCGCTTAATTGTAATGACAGTAATTTTAACTGCATTTGTATAAGGCTGTACAGAAGATTTATTTATATGGGTTTTCATCCGCAGAGAACAACCGGATTCTCTGTAGAAGTGCTTCCGAAAATAATGTTTAAATATTACTCTAACTATATTTGAAAGCAATACTATAACAGTGCCCTTATAAGACTCGTGATCCAAAAAGCTTTGGTTTTAATTGTCTCGTAAAAACTTTCAATTACTTCTGCAAAATTCATACCCACGTAAAAATTACTACACCGAAGTAGCATTATACAGCAAAACGTTCCTAAAATAATCAACTCCACAATTCGAGATAATGCCAGTTTCCTGTAGCCTGACAAAACTATGAATGATTTTTTAAGTCCTGTTATTTAATTATTGTTCTGACAAATGTGCCATTATCAGAGGTGGTCATTTAAGAAAATAACCACTATATGAGGTTTCAACTTAATGTAATTTTTTTCAAATAAATAATTCACTTTTTATACTCCCAAGACTAGTACATTTAATATTACATAAATCTTATTCACAAATCTATTTCTATTTCAAAAGCAATTTATGAAAAACACATCTGAAATTTTCTTCATCAAACTAATAATAATGAAAATTAAAGTATGCATAAAAATGATTATATATGTTTTAACAAAATGGCACCAAATATTTAATGTAAAAATGTGGTTCTAGTCTCATACTTGTAAAGAAAAATAGACCAAAAAGAAAAAACAATGTAAGCTACTATGATCATCTAAATTTTCACATAATTTTAGTAGTGGGGAAAAAAAAAAAAAAGATTCCTTAAGCTTGTATGTTTTGTCTACCTCATTCAATAAGTAATAAACACATTAAATATTTCAATGTTTATTTCATTAATAAAACTTACCTTTTTTGCTCGCGAAATATAATTAGTACATTTTTTAAAACATAAAAAAAACATTCTTTTTGCTCGGCCACATCACATTAGTTGAAAAATTGAATCATGCAAGATCATTTTTAAGTAAGGTATGCTCAAATTTATTAGTACATAATATTCAAATGATAAAGCATCTACATGAACAAGCTTTAAAAAAGTATTTCTAAACTGTAATAAAAAAAATAAATTTTCCAAAATACAGTTTCAGTAGAATGCAAAAACTACATTTCTGCATCTGCACACTGAAACAAATTATCAAGTCTGAAATTATCACTTTTCAGTCTTTAAGCACATTGTTTTTCAGGTTAAAAGTAAAGATGGAAAATCAATTTCACGCACAGAATCTCCATTTCACAACTAGTCAGTTATCAGCAACATTCTCTCAAACATTAGACACGATTACACGTGCATGGCTTTGGTTGTATATTCATAGTCAGTGCTGGTATTTTATTATTTATTACTAATTTCTAAACAGTAAAACATAGTAAAATTTGTAATACAGTAAATCCTAGTAAATAATATATTGCATTACTACAAACACGAAGAAAATAACACCACCATCGCACAACAATAACTAGAGCGGCGCCATATTGTTTGTTTGGGAAACTTCTGAGAGTGGGGGAGGGAGGGGAATTTTTTTTCTCGCGTCAGCATTAACAGGGAGAAAAGTTTTGCGATTGTGAATGAACTTGTTCGCGTTAAAGAGATGTTGGTTGATACCGGTGTTTATTTGTAATAGCAGAAATGTAAGTGCTTATGTGTGTGTATTCAGAGAACCAACTCGTAGCAAAAAACCACCTCCCTAAGACGACCGCCTCTGAAAGAAACCAGTATTTCTGAAAACATAAGTATACTTTGGTATTGAATATTCTCTCTGTAAGGCGACCATTCGCAAAGAAAATTCTGCAAGTGTGTCTGGTCGCCTTAGAGAGATTCATTCCGTAGATGCAATCTCCCTAAGACGACCATCTCTAAAAGATAAACGTATCTCCGAGAACGTGAGTATATATTGGTATTGAGAATCACCTCTCTAAGGCGACCACTTGCAACGATGAATTTTTATTTGCGGCTGGTCGCCTTAGAGAGACCTCGTTGTGTGTGGTGTATATGATTACTGTTATTGTTTCCGCAAAAAAATTAAATCAAATAAATAAGCATATTTAGTAAAAACACTCTCTAAAACGACCACCTGCGTTTCCAGGTTACTCTGATGGTCTTAAAGAGATCATATTTTCATTCTGTTAATTTTATACTTTTCAAGAGGTCTATTAACGTCAGATAAAAAAATAGCATAAACCCATATAAACCAACAAAAGTTATTATTATATTGATACCAGTAAGAAAACCAGTAAAAGTCAATATAAACCTATACAAACCAGTACAAAGTTCTGCCATTGATGTTGGTTGTATGGGTGTCAATTGATACCAGTAAGAAAAACCCACAGAGATCAATAGAAGCCAGTAAAAGTCAGTAGAGACCATCAAAAATTCTATAGGTACCAGTAGAAAGTTTTACTGGTTTGTATGGGTCATTTTGAAACCAGTAAAAAAAACCCACAGAGACCAACAGAAACCAGTAAAAGTCAATAGAAACCCATATCTTATGGGTACCCATAAAAAGTTTTACTGGTTTCTATGGGGCATTTTTAGCAGGGGATTGGTGCAATGTCTTGCGATGAAGGACAGTATACCGTGATTAGTATAAATCTTGAGTCACTGCCTATTGCAAGCGCTATAATCTCCGGAGAGCTGAAAAGTTCCAGAACTGGGAGATTTGAGTCCGCTATAATCACTGCAGTTTTTGCGTCTGTTCGAGAGTAGAACTTCCTATATTTTGTGGGGAATCCGTACAGTTTGTTCTGTACTGTGTACGGTTCCTGGATACATGCTACTTTGAGTTTGTCGTTCTGTTCAAAATTTATCTTTAAGTTGTCTGTTGCACTCCTGGAGTGCTTAAGATTAATCTGGATTATTTGGATACTATCCATAATATATGTTCGTTGTTTTAGTCGTTCGAGCTCTTTTAGGTAGCATGGGCATTTCTTATCTCGGCTATCATGTTGGGCATCGAGGCCTGTATTATATCGTTTATTCACCTTTGTGCAGTTGACACAGCTGACTGTTTTTTTTAGTCACAATTGGTCTTCTCGTGGTCTGTGGAGCCGCATCCGGCACAGACTTCCTTGCAATATTTCGCTGGGTGGTTATACCCAAGGCATTTGACACATTGCGAAACCTTTATAAACTCCTTTACGTTGTTTCTTGACCAGTGTATGTTCAACTTCCTCGTTTTCATAAGGATCTTGAAAGCTACTGGGTCTATAGATAGAACCCAGTGCTGTCCAAAGCGGGCCTTCATGGCGAACAGAACCTCTAATTCACTTTCTGCTAGGTCGGTGTTCTGTGTTTTAATGAAGTTTACTATCTCGTCTTTATTAATGTTCTCGTTGACATTGTAGACTATTATTCTGGGGTTTCTTTTTTGTGGATGTTTCGTCTCCACTATGGGCCCACGAGCGGCCGAGCGGTAAAGTCGCTGAACACTGGTAGTTCGGTCTGAGGTTTGAATCTCGCGAACGGGCTGGCTGCATGGGCGTTTTCGTGGTTTTCCTCATGTGTAACGTGTATACGAGCCAGTTTCCCTTAGAAAGTCCTCCACGAAGGCATCCCTCCTCTTAGACAGATAGCCCTAGTGTGCTTTGCCATAATTAAATACACCAAAGTACGTCTCCACTATGTCCTTCAGCTTCCGATTTTCATTTATGGCCTCTTCAAGTATTGCCAGTTCTTCCTTTTTCGTAACTTCTACTAGGAGCCCCCTTTTGTTGACTCTCTTTATATTCTTGACGCCTACTTTGAATTTCTCTGGATATATGTACTTCACCAGCTTCTCCTTTACCTCGTCGGATGTACTACCCTCTGTCTTAGGATAGACTAGTAATACATGCTCTGTCTCTTGCCGTGATCTTGATTGTGATCGTCTAGATCTAAAACTACTTCTGGATGGCCGTCGAGATCTTGCAATTTCTGCATAAGACAGCTTTTGAGTGGTGACTATTCCTTGGATTCATGTCTCTATGTTCTTAGTTTGTTAAATTTGTCTTTCCAAATTGGCTATTTTGTAACTCTGCCTCGAGACTATTCTTAACATATGGTCAAAGAAAGCTCGTATCTTTTTGTTTGGTTTTGTGGAAATGTCGTCTCTATTTAAATATCCAATTAGATTAGTATAGCACTCTGAAGCCTCCTGATACTCTGTACTGGCATCTACCAAAGTTATATCAACGTCTAGCTGTCGTGTACTGCTCTGTTTCTGTGTCTTATCTATTATTGGAGCATTGGCCGACTGCGTCTCATTGTCGGAGCGTTGCCTCTTAGGCTCTTTATTTTTTGGACGAACCATCTCACTTTGTATTTTAAAAAGTTCCAAAATAATTTGTTAAGCAAAAAGTAAAATTTTCTGACGGAAATTAAACAAATCGACCAACGGGCAATTTTGGTGCACCAAAAAGTAGGTGGCTCCCCTTCTCGACGGGCGGAAAGACTTGCGTGTTTGGTTCACCAAATTCCTGGTGTCAACAGATATCCGCCACACTAAGCCTAATGCTTACTGAGAATTAATTACAAATGCATATAACATTTTTCATACAAGTACCAAAGTAACGATTTTCAATAAATAGGTAGAAAAACACATATAAAATCTTATTTTATACTCAAAAGTTATTAGCACAGTATATAAAAACCTTGAGAGACAATGCTTACTCAGAATATGCAAATGAAGACGGCGGACAGCAACAATTTAGAAGTCTTCCTATCCTCGGAGTTTTCCCTTCTTCGCAGAGAAACACCACAAATATCGCAACCGAAACTAGTAATCCACGGAAGAATCACATTTTCACAAACACAAGTGGTATAATTACCAAGATTTTAGCACTTTTAACGGAGCACACAAAAAACACAACCAATATGGCCGCTGATATGCGCACTCCATAGTGCAGGGATGTCAAAAAAAATTCATATTATTATGTCGAACTGAAAAGGAGTCAAAATATGAGATGTGGACGTCTCTCACAGCCAGACAGATCGCGCAGAATGATGGCTTACTGGGCAGGAGACAGTTTAGGCTGCATTTTATATGGCCAGCAGTTAAAGTCACAGCTAAAATCTATTAATTTTTTATTTAAAGAGCATGAGGTATGGCCTTATCACGGTGAAAGATGGTGCTTTTTCGATCGACAAGTGTTGAATTGTAGATGTTAGTCTTTCAATAGATCCATTAGGCAGCAGAGATCAGCATTTATTGTTTGGTAACGTCCCAACAAATAATATCTAATTATGTATGTGGTTTTTAACGAAAGTTTTTCGCCAAAATAATTTCTTAATAAAATTAACGGGGAAAAAAACACGAAAGCAGTACCTTTAGTGCGGGTAGTAATCACCACCCAAATCTCTGATTTTCTCCAACATTTTGGTAGTTCTTCAAAGCTTTCCGCCGAGAAACTTGGTGGCCGCGTGTCCAAAAACAGATCCATCTGGTTTCGAACGTCATGTGCACCAGCAAGATGTAGCTACAGGTGTGAAGAAAGGTAGAAGTCCGAAGGAGTGATGTCGGGGCTATATGCTGGGGGTGGCAGAAGATCCCATTCGAATTCGTGCAGAATCCAGTATGTGCATGCAGATAACATGTAGTCTTGAATTATCTTGATGGAACATAACCTTTTTGCGCTGGAACTCACTTCGATGTTTTTCCTTGATAGCAGCGTCAAGACGGACTAGCATGTCGCTGTACACCTTACTGTCGAGGTACACCTTACCTTTCTCCTAGATACTCTTTGTGGATATAATACCACGGCAATCATACCAGATACAAAGCATGATCATTTTGTTAGTCAAACTGCGCTTAACGACGCTGCCCGATGGCCTCACCGAGCGCAGACCAACCCCATTTTCTTTTTCTGTTGAAGTAAATTCACTTTTCACCAAGTGACGATCCGGTCCAGAATTTTGTCCTGGCGTTGGTATTCAAGCAGAGTAGTTCAAGCCTGAACACGTTCTGTCCTTATCTGTTTGAGGCAGCTCCTACGGCACTCAGCGATTGAACTTGTACGTCAAGTTTACGCGGTGTATAGCGCGACTAATGGACATAGCACTAACGTCTAACTCCTTAGCAAACTCTCGAGTGGTTGCATACTGATTTTCTTCCACTAGATCTCGCAGGCGGCCCTCATCAACATCAGAAACCCAGCTTCTTGAATGTCATAGTCTTTGCTTTTGAACTTTCGTTTCCAACCCTTCACAGTGTCATATAATACAACATTAGTACTTAAAACTATATACATAATTTGGTGACATTCTGTAGCTGACGTTTTACAACAGAACTGGAAGTAAATGATAGTTCTAATCAGGCAGTGTGATAGTTCCATTTCAGACACCTCGTACTTAATGTAATTTCTTTTCTTTTTTTTTCATTTTTTTACAAATTTCACAACACAGTGTTCTAATGCTTCAAATGCCAAAAATCGCTTGACAAAATATGATTAAACACGCCAATACGAACTGTTTGCACAGACGATATTTGCGGCGGCAGGAAACTTTTGTTAACACGCGATACTTAACAGTATTTTACGAATGCAATAATTCTTTTGATATTGGTGGCACAGTTCGGTAAAGTAGCAGATAGTCTTTGAATGTTTAACATTATTGTATAGTACCCATTTCTCATCTCCTGTGACAACTCATTCTGAAAATCGTTCAATAATAAGGCACACAAGCACATGTACTAACTCTCTTCTACAATTTGGCATCTCTACACGAAGCAGAAACACAAATTGAGTCGGACTAGTACAGGAAGGTGGAATGTTAAAGTTTCACCATTAAATGTACAACTGTAGTCTTTTCGTATTGTACAGCTCAGTCTCAGTTTTGATGGCGAATAGGACTGTCCGAGGTCTCCCACCCCTCTTCCCCTACGACCAAACCAGGCGACAGGGCTCTCGGCGCGCATGTACTTTGACTATCCAGTGCCGCACAGACATTATACACTTACAAACATCCGCACGATCATCAGCGGTTTGACGCTGGTTGGATTCCAGGCTAACGGGCAGGGTGCGGGAGCGTTTTCATGGTTTACTCCATCTCTAACATGGATACAAGTCAGATTCGCTTAGAAAGTCCTCTGTGAAGGCATACCTTTTCTTAAGTAGATAGCTGTCGAATGCTTTGCCGTAGTCAATCAAATCCAAACCAGGCTTCGCATAAAGCTGGAATGGAACTCGCTGATCGATCTTTATGATGAACCCAGGTCTGTCCTTTGACTATTGTCCCTCTATATAGAAATATTTCCGCTAGCAGTAGATGGTTGGATGCAGTTCATTTTTTTAGGCTTAGTTCAGAACTTTACATCCAGAACTTCATCAGAGATCACTCATGTATGTACAAAATGTGAGTAATCTGCACATACTCTGTCCCCATCTAGGCATTTCGAAAATCAGGATCGATATTTGCTATTGCTAACTGCATCCTCTTCATACATTTGAGAAATGCTACAGCAAGCTTCGTTTGCAGTATTGCCTTAATCATACTCTTGCAGTAAACATCGTCTGATGCAGGACCAGATTTACGTATAAGCTACACAAGCTATATCTTAGGGCCCCCACTTTCTTGGCCGCCCCCAAATTAAAATATAGTATAAACAGTATTAAAATATATTATAACAGACTTATAAAGGGCCCCGTATGTCAAATAGCTTAGGGCTTTATCAAGTTTAAATCTATCTGTGGCCTGATGTGATCCTTTATGACATGCCATTTTAAACTGTCAAACGATTAAACATTTCGACAAACGCGGTGCCTCTGTATACTGTATTGCCTCGTTTTAAAATATTTGATAATGCAAACTGGTAAAATATTTTAGTCATTCAGTGTCAATCACAATTTACATCTTCAAAACGTATATAAATTTTGTACACACCCAGTATCTACAAACAAGCTACAAAGGAGGGATAAATTCTAGGTGAACGTGGTATTTTACTGCCAGATACTCGGGAATTCCTTCAATCAATCAGTTGTTAGCAAGGGATTATATTAAGCAAGTAAAGAAAAATGTGGCGTATTGAACTACATTACATACATGTCAAAATCCCAAATATGCTTGAAATGTTGTTCAGAATTAATGCAATTTTCAATTGTTTTGTTTTCAGTTTACAAAAAATAAATTTTAATTATTTTGATTCATTTTATTCAAAAATATTGATCAAAGGTTTTCGCACTTGAACGAATGAAACCGTCAGCAAAGGGTAAAGGATATTTTCTGAGGTCGAAATAAATGGTTGATGGAGCATTTCAAATTTTCAGCTGTTAATGATAAGGAATGAAGTAATCTTAAACCTATTCAGATATCTGAAAACCAATATGGGAGAAGCCTCAGCGTGCGGAAGGTAATAAAACAGTCGTCTACTGAGCTGATTGCATTTTATCAGTTTTCTTTTTTCGAAGGTTTGTTCATCTAGATAGTACGTTTTAGAGCTGATGTTTATGATCGAAACTTTCGTAATATTTGAAGCTCTTCACGTGACTTTTAGATTCAGAGGGAGTAGGCGAGTGTCATTTATTGCACTTCCTTGAAATTTAACCGTAAGATGAAGTTATTATGAAGTAATTCATGCAATAAAATTTTATTGCCTTTTCTACGGAGTGGGATTTATTTATAAAGATGAAAAAATTAATAGCATCGAATCAGCAAGTTGTTGACGACGTGAGAGGGAATATGAGATAAGAATGTTAACTGAGATTGGTGATTTAAAAAAAAATCTAGCATCCTTTATAGAGGGCAAAGGGTCGGTCTGTGCACTTTATGTAATTCTAGTTTCAATTTAACCTTTTAAATGGTTCTGCATGCTTATCGAGTCAGAAAATATTTTGAGGCAAGATGAAAAAGACAAGAAAAGGAATGCCACTTTTATGTTATTTATAAAAATTCATATAATGAAAATATGTATTTGTCCTATTGTGAATCAGAAAAAGTATAGTTTCAGTTATTGTTGGTATGTCCATAACGCGTGTGGTTTTGCATTCATGGGTTGACATATTTTTTATTCATTCGTGTAGGCGAATTTTGTATGAATTTTGAAACAGAGTTTAACACTTTTGACATATTGTTACGAATTTTGTATATATGTAAATAATTTTAGTGAAATTACGTGTATCATTGTAGTTTTTCTTGGGTATTGAAATGCATTGAAAAAGTGAGGCTCCGGCGGAAAAATAAAATTAGAGGGGCAAGGTCATTTAACACTGAAGTAAATGACTGTCTCGTGAACAGCGCCAAGCTGGCTTTCGGCGTTTAATCTACGTTGCCGAATTTGGCGAGAAATCGCTAAAACTTCCTAAATTGGCGGCACTCTGAATATGCAGCAAGCAGAAAGCCCTCTCGTGTGGATTTGGTGGAAGAGGAGAGGGGTGGGAAACCCCTCGGATTACCTCCCCCCGGAGTGCTCTTCCTCAAAACTGGGGGGTGGAAAATAGAAGTCCAACCTCTAACCATTGTTCCATGTAATATGGACAAGACAACAACAACAATAGTGTTGCGTGTGCACGAGTTCGTAATGGATTACACAAAATCGATGACAGCTAGATAAAATTTATTTTCCCAAAGAAAATAATTTAAGTTCTGAAACATTCTATAAAAGTATTCCTACAGCTCTTCTCAGTATAACAGAGCACAGTTAGTAGTTACCAGTTCAGGCTACTTAGAATGTTAAACACAACGCAGTGCATCTAAAGACCGAAGCTCAAGCGGAAAATCTCTAAATACTCTGAAGTCAACCTGAACTTAAAAAACTGAGAACTGATGCTCTATCCGGTCTTATACAGTTTTCACCCCAGCCATAAGAAATTTCTAGTACCTTCAATTTCTCGAAATTGCTGAAAGTCATATACAGTTACATAAATTTTGGAGTCAATTACAATTTACATAGGGATCGGGCCAAAATGTCTCGAAATTGCCGCCAAGTTAGGAAGTTTTTGCGACTCTATACCTATACAAACATGCATGTCTTCTCCGGGATTCGAACCCGGGTCCTTCGGTACTGTAGTAGGCTCCCCAAATCACTATACTGTCTGGGCGACACGCAGCAGTATTAAAAGACTAGTATAACTGTAGTCATTTTGTTACATGAATATACTTATGGAAACTACGTATCGGTATTCCCAAATATAGTTTTCTATTTTTAAGTGAAATGCTGCTTTGCATGTATTTGCTTTTCATTTCCACGCAGGTCTTTTTCTCATCATTTTGCGTTCTCATGAGCCTAATGCAGGGATGGGCCAACTACGGCCCGCCGGAAGGTTCTATCCGGCCCACGAAGAGAATTAAAATTTTTCCGTCCGAGGCAAATTAAAAGAGATATGTATTATATATCCATCTCCTTTTCTATTTTATTTAAATATTATTTATTTCTTCTTTTTTTCAAAGGACTGATGATCTTTTTACTCTCTCTATTTTTGTTCTACAAAACATAAAATGACAGAAATAGCAAGCACAGACAGCTTTTAATCCGTAAAGTGTGAGCAGGGGAAGTTTTTTGTTAGTTATAGCTATAGATTGACGTCAACAAGCGTTATCTCTTTCTCGGGGACCACTATTGCTAGACGATCATCCCCCCCCCATTATGAATATAAAAGTAGCTTGTATATTCATAAACTAAAATTAAACAGGTTATGTAAAAGGCTGATCTTTTGCGAACACACAGGAGTGCCTTCTATTCATTTTATTGAGTTTAAAATAAAAGGGTCTTTTACATCCTTCGGCAAGTGTCTGTACTTACTTTTTTTTAGACTTGGCAATAATTTCAAATCAATGAAAATATTAGTAACGTTTTACAATAGTGAAAGGCTGTAGACTTTATAACCGTTTTGCTATTTCATTAAGCTTTTCTAAAAAATTCAGTCTTAAAACTTAGCATTTTTTTGTTTGTGCATGAAAATGGTATAAACAGGGGGAATGTATTTTAAAGTATCACAAATGCTTTAGTTATTAATTTTTTTGAACAAAATGTGCGTTGAATTCTAATATGTAAGAATGCAGCCTTCTCCTTCTCTCACAGTCATTCAAATCTGCAATGCAGTAGTGAAAATTATGAACAATTTAAAATTTTTGATTCCTTATCAACAATAATAGCTAAGTTAACGAACGCATTGCATAGCCCGTTTTTATGATATTATTGCATCATGAGACTGCAAATAATTGATTCGTTTTATCAGTTTGTTTACGAAGATAATGGTATACGCTTTTCAGATATATAAAATATGAGGTAACATATCTTCATTTCTCTTTATATATATTTAAAATATGTGATGGAAAACGGAATCTAGGCTGTTTAGCTGCATGTGCGAATCAGCTCAAAAGACTGCATTGTAAAATTTCCAAATTTGCTGCATACGCGTGATTATCAGGGTTTCCTATAGCACCTGCATCATAAGTGCTCAGTTTGTTTGATTATTATCAAAACATGATGTGTATAAGGATCTTGGATTGTGTAGTTTCTTCTTTTTTATCATTCAAAACTCACTGAAATATTGGTTTTTGAGCTTTCTAGCTTTTTTTTTTTTTTTTTTTTTTTTTTTTTGTGTGTGTGTGTGTGTGTGTGTGTGTCGATTAAGTAAAGAGTGGTGATAATAGCCTAATTTTCATATCAAGATGATGTTAAATGTTAAACATTAACAATCCAAGAAATACATTTTAATGTTTATCTTCCCAGAAATTTTAACAATAGCACTAAATGGTTAATTTAGTTAATGCTGAATTACTAATTACGGAATTAACTAAAATATTTCTTTGACAATGTGGTGATCCGTTAATTGCAATTACTTTTTTTTTTTTTTTTTTTTTTTTGCTTAAAAAAATTAATTTGATAGGAGTCTTCAGACGTGGGTGCATGTGATATCATATTATGGAAAAGTATTTAAACACGTGATTTGTCACATAACGTTAGTTAAAATTAAGTCCAAATTTTATGTTAATTTTGTTTTTTTATCAGAAATTTAGCTCACCTGCTATATGTTTAGGATTAATTTTAAGAAAGCTGCATTACTTGTAACCTCTTACTCGTTATGTAAAAGTAATTAAATAAATTAATTAAACATAAATATCAGTTAGTTACTGAACAGCAGATACCTTCGTTCGGAAAGTGGGAATCATCTTCACCCTTCCTTAATATACATATATATATGTAAATTAAGAAATTGCCCTAAACAAACAAAAGCGTTAAAATTATTTTTAATTTGTTTTCCTTTCTCATCTCTCATTAACATAGTCGGATAACGAGATATCTTGTTCTGTGTATTATTCCATCAGTGTTCCCTAATAAAAAAGGAAAATATTTCTCTAAAAGGCATAAAAAGCTATAAATATTTTCTCTGTGCATGCAACTGAAGTTTTATGTTCCGGTCTAAAATGAAGTAACCTGTAATAAAAAGTAATTTAAACTGTATTTATATTCCTGTACATAATATTTGTGATTGCGCTCTGCTTAAAAATAACTCATTTTGAACAGCTGGCACTTGGTTAAAAGATACACGCATACTTTATAAATGAAAATACAGTTGAATCATCAACCTCGTCTATTCCACGGCATATTTCGAAAATTTTTTTTTATCATCATTTAAAATCGCAGTATATCTAACATTCATATTATGAAAATCGTTTTAAAGTTACTAATAATTTAACTAATTTTTTTTATTTCAAAAATTTAAAAACTAAAATGCATTTTTTCAATATGCATTTAAGAATAGGCAGAAACTGGACTGAAAAAAGTCTTTAAACTTTGAATGCTCAACATTTCTGAAAAAATATTATTTTTACCCAGATAAATATAACGGTGAAAACATTAGCTGCTGAATCGCTGTAATTAGGTAGTTAAAAATATTTGGAAACTATTTGATACAGTGTTATTTTGTGCCTCAAAAATTTCAACTTGCTGACTGTTGGGAATCAGCACAAGCTGATATTGTTGATACCCGAAATGAATCTCCAGATGACCAATTCTCGAAATGAAAATATAAAATAATGCACGAATAAATACATGGGTTACATTACTTTCGTGTTGAGCGGTCTAATCCACTCAGCCTCTGTTGGAGCAAAAAATGGTGAACTGAGCAAATCTACGTAAGGCCTCTTAAAAATCAGTCAGGTTTTTCTCCTAGAAATGAACAACGGAAGGTCATAATGCATAATCTTCCTTTAAGAATAATGTAGCTGAAGTTATTTGAGAAGCTGATAATGTATTGCAACCTTTGTAAAAAAATTTGCATTTCATCCGGCGCAGAAAAAGTTTTAACAATAATATATATTAACAGAACTATTTAAGTGTAATTGAACTATTTTATTCAACCCCACGAACTCATGAACTGTAACCGAACTATTTTATTTAAACGCCATCTCGTGGCGATATGAAAAAACGTCAGTCGACCTCTAGCCGCCATGATGATAGTTTACTCTGTCTCTGTTATTCTAATGTTTGATGTTCCATTTGGCATATGTTTCATTTTTATGTATATTTCTTTTGTTTGTAACCGTTCCTGTGTGCTCTGTTAATAAATCCTTTTAAAGCTAGTCGGCATTAGTGTCTATTGAGGAACGGCTACATCACATTGGCGCCCAACTAAATTTGAATCCAAAATTGCGCAACAAAATGTTTAGAATTTCTGTTTGGCTTTAACGAGCTCTTACTCCCGAATTTAACTTTTAGTTGCTGGAGATCGGCTCAGTTTCTTTTCAGGTGTGGATTGCTGGTCAAAAATTCTGGAAATCAATTCTGGAATTAAAATTGTTATGCCGTGCTGCTAGCACATCGAATCATCAACTGGACACCTTCAACGGAAAAGATAAGTTTCGTTTACATTATCGTTTAATCTGAGTTTCTTTAAAACTGATTATTTATTATAAGCTGCTTCTTAAAGCAAATGTAAATTCCTTACTGAAATCTGATTTCTTGATATTATATATAAGAGTATTAAACGAAAGTAAACGGCTTTCTGTTAACCAAACGTTATTTCTTGAATTGTAATTTGTTATTTTAAAATGTTAATGCGCATATTAAATTAATTTGTGGATAATATTGTTTCACTGAATACATGTTTTGATGTTAAAGTTTGAATATATTTATGGACGTTGTTCATTAGAATTTATTAGTTTCGATTCTGACTTACAGCAGCAGATGCCCCCCCCCCCCCGCAGAATGTTTACACTAGCGATGATTTATGATGTGTTTACGTCAAATCTTTTATTATTTTTATTTCCTGTGAGTGCTGTTGTTCCTCATTAAATGTTTTATTCTACATAAAATAAAATATTGTACTTGTTGATTTATCTTTCGACGAACATTTTGAGAAAATGATTATAGTATAATACTTTAAGAAAATACGATTGTTTTCCTTTAATGAATGCACGTCTTGAAAAATATTTCTTGAAGCGAAAGAAAATAATTATGAATAAAATCGAATGACTATTTAATTAAAGTTAAAGAGTTACTAAGTGTATGTTGCTTAATTAGCTTTATATTTTGTTAAGATTAAGATTTTGAAGAATTCAGCTTAAATATAAAAGCTTATGGTAAGACATTTATGTATGTTTTGCTAAGTAGTAAACAATTTTTGAGCAATTTATTATGTTATTTTCTTGATACAACTTCTGACATTTTATGATATTTTTACGACTCCGAAATAATAAACTTTGGGAGTGTTATTGTTTACATTTATAAATGCTGTTTAATAGTGGTATATAAATGTACGAGTAACATTGTTTATTTACATTTATACATCCTGTGTAATAGGAGTGTACACATTTTACTTAAAGGTATAATTATTAATTATAAAATACTGTATTGCGAATAAAATCGAAATTGCAACAAATTCAACTTCATCTTTTCCCTCCCCCCCCCCCGACCTCTCATATAATTATGGCTTACCTTGCCAAAGCACGAAAAGAGGATTTAAAAACTCTCGCTACAGAACTGGGTTTCACTGTGAACGACACTATGCGAGTAATAGATAAAGATCTTATCGTCAATTCTGACACTTATGATGAGGCTTTTACGAGGAATCTTCTGGAAACTTTAATCGAAACTAGACAACAAAAAGAACGTGAAAGCAACGATCTAGAGACACGTCAAAGAAAAGAACAAGAACTTTTATTAGAATTGGAACGTTTAAAATTAAACCTGGCAGCTGCTAGCTCAAATCCTAACTATGCCGCCTTTGCTTCAAATGCAGCTATTGAAACAAATATTCAACACCTAATCCCTAAATTTACAGGAACTTCTGACATTGCAACCTACCTGCAAATTTTTGAAAGACAATGTGAGAAAGTTAATATAAAACAAACAGATTACATCACTCATCTCCTACCTCTTCTGCCTATAGACATTTCGCAAATTATTTTAAGAGAACCAAAAGACAAATTAGAAGATTATTCTTACATCAAGAAGATTCTGCTACAAAGATTCAAATTAAATGCTGAATCATTTCGAATTAAACTTACCACACACCAAAAACACGCTGGGTCCTTATGGAAAGATTTTGCTTACGAATTAAACAATTATCTAGAAGAATGGCTTCATAGTCTCGATGTTACAGACTTTGAATCACTCAAAGACTTGGTCCTGACGGATCAGCTTAAAAGAAGAGTCAGTAGTGACGTTAAGGAGCATTTTATTGATACTTGGGGAAAAATAAAAGAGTTCATCTGAATTAGTACAGAAAATGGATGATTATGAAGCTGTACGTGTTAAAAATACGAACTATAAACCTCCACTTCCTGACAGGCGAAACTATTCTTACAAACCGACTAATCCATCCAAACACAAAGTAGAAAATCGAACAAATGACGTTACAGGGAACTCATAAAACCTTTTCAAATCGTGGCCAGCAACAAACAGAGAAAAAGCGACCTCCTTTAACATGGTATGGGTGCGGCAAAACTGGTTTTATCAAGTCTAAATGTTCAGATTGTAACCCCCCAAAGACTTCAAATTCATCAAATTTTGGCACTATCCAAATCCGATCCTGTTTATCTTCCACTCGGACTTTTAAATTTAGTTTAAAAATGTGCAGTGCAAATAGAAATCCTTATGTAAAAATATATCTGCATCTCTATCATATATCATCTATAAATTCTCTCTTTATTTTTACTTTATTGCATATTTTATCATGCACATAATTTCTCATAAACTGTCCAAAGTTTGATTCTAAATTCAAAAATAAATAAAAAGAAAAACAAAAGACCAAGGGAGAGCGAGTTAAAAAAATATGAAGTTGGTTTTTTTATATGGTGGAAGATTAGTATAAAGAGAATTAAGTAATTTAATTCTCTTTATATAGTGTATTCCAAACCAATTTTATAAATCCTAATTTTCATACGCTATAGAATCTGCAAGTCTGTCAAACTAGTCGATACTCATCCTGAAGGAATTAAAAAACAAGTAATATAACCCCCCTCCAAAAAAAAAAATTAAGTCAATTCCTACTTAGGTCCACAAAGAAAAGTTTAAAAATACAAAAATAAATAAATAAATAAAAATACAAACATTATTTTTTTTTAATTAAAAATTTTAAAAAATTTAATATGTGAAAAAGCTGTATTAACATCAAGTGTCATTCACTGCAAGTTTAAAAAATTGTATTTGAACTTGAGTGGATGAATAAAAAGCATTTTATGTACTGAAAATTAGAACAAGATATAGGAAGAGTGTGAGCTAATGGTAGGAATTTAATAATTCCAGATATTCCTTTCGCAAACAAGGCAGAAAAAAAAAAAAAAAAAAAAAAAATCTCTGAACAGGTTGCTCTAAATAAATCTTTCGGACTCATTCTTGCCATTTTTTGCGGTTTTGCCTCTGCTTAATAATTGCACATAATAGTAAAGTTTCAGCTATAAAAAAATCATCTGATTCGGACAACTTGCCGCAAACATACAGAAGAACAGCGAAGTAATAAGATTCAGCTCTGTTGACGCTATATTACAGCGTCACGTGATTCTTGCGCAAAATAATTCTATTGGTTAAACGCACTCTTCGCAAGCGTACTCGTTTGGACGCTTTTACGCTGGTAACGTAAAAGCGCGTTCGTCAGTTACGTTTCGAGCGTACTCGTGTGGACGGGCCTTTACACGTTTCGGGCGTTCTCTTTTCTTTAAGGGAACCACTGGAGTTACACGAGCTGAGTTTTGAAACTTATTTCGATCTTGATATGGTTTCTAGGCTGAAACATGATACTTGCCGAGAATTTTGTCTAGTTCGTGTGGATCGGCAATATCATAAGTGGTTGGAGATCTTGTAGTCACTATCACATAAGGACCATCTCTCTTGGGCATGAATTTAGCAGTTTTCTTCAGTGGACCTTTGCTGATTGGGTGGAGGGTGACACAAACGTTATCTCCAGGAACGAATTTCGGAGTTTCTCTTCGTTTTTTGTCAGCATATCGTTTCTGCTTATCTTGATGCATTTCGACTCTTTCTCGTACCTGTTATACATTTCTTGCAAAACGTTCCAAATATGGAGTAATTTCGGGAAAAAAAATTATCGTTCTCAATTACGGCTTTTATATCATGCGTTACATCATCTAAGGTTCGTAACTCTCGTCCAAGGCCCAAGGCGTTTGACTTCCGATTACCTTCGCAAATTAATGAAATTACCTCCACAACTTCGATAAGAAAACTGAAATAATTAAGAAAAGGCAATGGCTAAAGGCAAATGAACAAAACCGTTAAGGGTTTACAGAGAGAGAAGCGAAAAAGGAGTCCACAACTAGGGACGAAAAATTCTTTCTGCTTTCAACTTGTTATGCAAGATTGAAAGAGAGAGAGGTGATAATTAAGGCGAATTCCTGAACGCACTGCGTTAATGGAATCGGAAAGGTTGGAAGACAATCAGCCGGGACACGTATTGTTCCCAAGGCTTGGGAAAGGTAAATTAGGTATTACGGAAAGCTGCAGAGATTGCTAATGCCTTGGGGATGAGCGGGGGGGGGAAGCAGTCTTGCGACTAAACTTGAATCATGGAGGTAGGAAGTAAGATGGAGTCGCCCTAAACAAGTTTTTCCCGTACCCTGCTCTGAAGCACCGGCGATCCCTACGTGGTTGACCAAAACATTGAGTCATTTACCATTGAGTTCAATGGGATTTGACGCGTTCGCATGTAAATATTTCGTAATTACGTCGTAAATATACATATAAATGTATATATTTTCTTTTTCTACAACACTTCAGAGTCCTAAGTATGTGAAAACAACATATTTTTAAACAACATTTCATTCTGAACGGAATTAAATGCTATACTTTTCACAGGACAGTTTTCTCAGAATGGTTTAATTTGAATGAAATATTTTCACAAGTTTTCGTTAATTACATTAGAAAAAAAATTAAGCTAATTCGATTTTATTCGGTTTTGGTACAAAAATTAAGATCAAAGTTTATTGTATTATTAATATTAAAATTATGCATTATTTCTTTTCTATTTATAGAGCTTCTTCCTAAAATACTTTCTTAAATATGACATGATTTTTTGGCTTCTGAGGCATCTTTTAAATCGAAAAATGTAAGTCAATTTATAATTAATGCTCTATTCGGTTCATTTTAAATTAGAGAATTATTAAGAATTAGCGAAATACTTTAAATAGTACTTGACTTTCTCTGAACATTTCTGAAAGGGAATAAAACAAGTTTTTTTTTTTTTTTGAAGTATTATTTAAAACTTGTAACTGAGTTATTATTAAATGTAAGGGGAATAATTCTTTTAATTATACTTATCAGATTTTTTTTTTACCCTTCATTTCAACAATACATATTCCAAACCTCTTGTATTACGTTCTTAAGTGCGCATCTCATAGCATTTGCTTTACAATACCTTTTAACAGATTCCAATACGAACAATTCTTGCTTAAATAGTTTTATAACGTATTTGTCAACAGGATTTCAATTTATGTTTACAATTCAATATTAAGGTTATTATATATTTAGATAACATTTATAATCATTATAAATTAGATACATTTAATAATTAGATTTCTTCACAGTACTTTCACAGTTGTTTATAAGTGAATAAATTCTTCATTTCAAATACATTTATAAATAATTTAATGAATATTTAAGTATTTTGTCAAAGGCAGATACATGCTTTTTGCAAGCACATGCATAAATACCCATACATATTTCCTGTTTTTCATTTCCGGCATGTGCAAATCTTTAATTTCTGTGGGTTCACTATATTTTTCGTGTAATTTACACTAATTTAGCATACACCCGAATGTTTTACATAAAAATATATATGAATATAATTTGAATGAAAATTATAAGTATTATTCTTAATACCCACTCAAAGGTAAGTTTTTCTTCAAAATTCCTCCACGATGGCATCTCTCTCTTTAGGCAGATAGCCCTTGCATGCGTTACTCTATTTAATAAAACTTAATATGACCTATGTGCCTAATTACAAATATTTTAACATACATAATTTTATATTTATAAAACGTGTAAGCCCAAAGTGATTATTTTTCAGATATATAAAATTAAAACGATGGGTTTAAAATGAGCAGCAGTAAAACCTCTCCTCTAAAAAATTTAAAAAGGTACATGTTACAATAATATATGGATATGAAAAAAATTTGTTTTATTTAAAACATTTTGACGTTTGGAAAATAAAATAAAAGTAGCGAATACTCTAGCAAGGGTATCGAAAGACGTATACAATTTTAAATGTACCGTAAGGTATTTTTCATTCTTTAAGCATAACACTTTTCTTAAAATCTATATTTTTGTAGTGCAACAGCTTATAATTTTACAAAACAAATTCATAATCAAAATCGCTGTTGTTAGTTATCGAAAAATAACCAAGATGTGATTTTTGCGTAAATGTCACTAAACTATAGAAATTGCTATTATCAATCACACTATGAATGTTTCTTTCATGGGAAAGTATCCTTTTTTTCGATTTCTATGGAACTGTCGTGTGTCGAAATATTATCAGAATCTTTTCAAAGCGAGCTTCTGAATGTAAACAAAGAACACCCCATCTGGTGACCCAAGCTTCACTTTTAGCGCGGGTTGGCCTCTCCTCCCTTTCCTACCTCCATGCTTCAAAGTAAGGTGAGAAGCCACTCTATTCATTGAACATCATATTAACACAAGAAACAGCACCCCTGTTTCAGTCCCTCCATATCGGATGAGCCCAAGTAAGAAAGAACTGTTGAAAAAGGAACTTGATTCCCTTCTAAAACAGGGTATCATAAAAGAATGTGAAAGCCCCTATTCCTCTCCTGTGGTTTTGATTGCCAAGGCGGATGGAAAAGTACGGTTATGCATTGATTATCGTAACCTAAATGCTCAGACCGTTCCAGACACTTCTCCTTTGCCACGTATAGATGATTTTTTGAGTGTAGCAAAACCGACACCTTATATGTCAACTATTGACTTGAGATCCGGTTATCATCTGGTGAGAGTAGCTGAAGAAGATCAAAATAAGACTGCTTTTGTTTGCCCTTTTGGTACATATAAATTTACCCGAATGCCCTTCGGATTGAGAAACGCTCCTGCCACTTTTTCTAGATTGATAGATAAGTTCCGTTCTTAATAATGTGTTTGCTTTGTCATATTTAGATGATATCATCGTGCTGTCATCTAGCTTCGAAAAGCGCCTTTCTGACTTAAAACAAGTTTTCCAACGTCTATCGTTATTCAAGTTCAATGCTAACCGTGAGAAGTGCCACTTCTGTTGTGAAAAAGTGAAATATTTAGGCCATTACATTACTAAGCATGGTATAGCTCTTGATCCACACAAGACTGCTGCCATTGCAGAAATGCCATCGCCGAACTGTTAAGCAAGTGCAATCGTTCGTACAAACGTGTTCCTGGTATCGTCGATATATTCCAAATTTTTCACAAATAGTCAAACCGTTAACGGATTTAACAAAGAAGAAAGCATTGTGGAAGTGGGAAGCAGAACAAGAAAATGCTTTCCAAGAGCTGAAATCCAAATTAATTAGCCCGCCGATTCTTAAGCAAGCTGATGGAACAAAGCCTTTTATCATTCGCACAGATGCTAGCAATGTAGCCATTGTAGCAGTGTTGCTACAAGGGGAGAAAAATGAAGAACACCCTATAGAATATGCCAGCCGCTTGCTGACCGCATCAGAACGAAACTATTCTACCATAGAAAAAGAAGCTTTAGCAGTAGTATGGGCACTCAACAAATTTAGAGGATATGTTGAAAGCCAGTCTATCACAATCACCTCTGACCACCATCCATTGAAGTGGCTGATGTCTTTAAAGTCCCCAACTGGTAGGCTCGCAAGATGGGCCTTACAAATCCAATCCTACAATCTGACTATCAATTACATTCCTGGAAGATTGAACTTTATTGCTGATCTATTATCTCGTCCTATTTGTGAGCGCTCAAGTACAGATTCTTGTCAAGTCTGTGCTGTTTCTGTCGAAATCCCTTCTATTAGCCCTGCAGAATAACGACAATCACAGCTAGAAGATGATGATCATCGGAAGATCATCGAAACTTTTGAGAGTCCAGAGAAAGAAGCAGACTTTTCAACTTGGATTGGAAGAGGCTACGTTATGAACAGAGGAGTTTTGTACCGATATTCCCCTGATTTGGAAGAGGAAGAAGCTCAACTAGTTATACCTCAAAAAAGAAAAGCAGAAATCTTGAAAGAATATCATGATTCGCCTACGGCCGGTCACTATGGATCTGAAGGAACATTTTATCGAATAGCAAAAAGATACTACTGGGTTGGAATGAGAAAGGATATAGCAGAATATGTCAAAAGCTGCCTCGAATACTGTCGTTATAAAGCCACTAATCAAAAGCCATCTGCTTACTTCAAACTCCAGTCTATGCTCAACTTTTTGAGACCTTGTCAATTGATCTTTTCGGTCCCCTTCCTGAAACACCGTCTGGTGAAAAATGGATTTTTATTGTGCAGGACTGTGCCACGAAGTAGACAGAACTATTTGCTTTAAAGGAAGCCACGGCCAGAGAATGTGCCACTATTCTTTTGGAGGAAGTCGCCCTTCGATTTGGGTTACCCAGAAAAATAATAAGTGATAATGGTACCCAGTTTACTAGTGCTGTTATGCAACAACTATGCTATATCTTGAACATCGATCAAAGTCTTACTCCTGTCTATCATCCACAATCTAACCCAGTTGAAATGAAGAATAGACATCTGAAACCACGTTTAGCAATACTTGTTGGTAACGACCATCAGTCATGGAAGGATAAACTGCCATTAATAAGGTTTTCTTTGAATACAGCCAAATGGGATTCAACTGGACATTCGGCTGCTTTTCTTCAATTTGCACGAGAGACTCTGGTTGAGGGACTTAGCGCGAACATCGCGAATCATTTCTGCTACCGTAATGACAGAGAGGTATGCATCAGTGACACTGTTCGTGCTAGTGGCGGTACTAGCATTTATGTAAAACGCTCTTTAAAACATTCTAGAATTCCCACGCTACCACTGGAGGCTCTAGAAGCGTCTATTATTCAAATTCATATTCCTAATTGACCCCTCCCATAGCAGTAGCGTCCTGCTATATGCCTCCGAGACAGGGACCAGCATTTATCTCTCATCTCAGAAAACTCACTGGTGTTGCAAATAACCTGATTATCGCAGGAGATTTAAATGCCCGTCATAGAAGTTGGGATTGTGTCACTGCCAATAACTATGGCGATAAACTCAAAATTTGGGCTCAGAACGCCCGTATCCAAATCATAGCGCCGAACTCACCTACCCATTTCCAGTATCCTAAGGGGGGGGGTTAGGTGCTCCTTCAATTATAGACTTGGCATTATTCAAAAATATTCCTGTAAATTATTCGATCGAAGTGATCCCGGAATTGTCCTCTGACCATTACCCGGTTCACCTCACCCTTAAAACTACCAAAATCGATCAAAATTTACCGGCACAAGTCTCGACAAATTGGGACAACTTTCGGTTTGTTTTGGAAAATGGTATTCTCCCCCCTATCAAAATTAACGATAATCAGGAGGTTGATTTAGCCATTGACAGGCTCAACCAAACCCTGGGAAGGGCGTTTACGGCTGCTTCCAAGTCCAAATTCAGGCCTAATCATTACAAATTACCTCATTTCATTAAAGAAAAAATCTTCGCAGAGATTAGCAAAATACACGTTTGGAAAACTTTCGAGTTCAACTGCGAAGAATCCAGAATGAGATCAAGTCTGATATTAAGAAGTACGCAGACGATAAATACTCAAATTATCATAAGACCTTAAAGACTTCTGACAATAGCCTTTGGGTAGCTAGTGCACGGCTTCACAAACCAAAACACGACATTCCCCCCTTAATGGGCACGGTCAATGACCGGATGGCATTAACAGACACTGAGAAGGCTGAACGCATTGCGGACAGTCTTCAAACACAATTTTCACCAAACACTGGACTCATGTTCGATTCCTGTGCAGAGCACTCGCATGAAGTCCAACACCAAGTTGAAGAATTTCTCAATTCTTGCAAAAACACACCTGCAAAAGCGTCTGGACTGGATAGGATTTCTAATCGCATGATTGAAAATTTACCAGTCAAATTTATATTTTACCTAGCAGTTTTGATAAACTCAATGCTAAGGTTAAAATATCCTGATAGCTGAAAGAATGCTTTAGTCATTCCTATTCTAAAACCTGGAACGGACCCAAAGGTTCCTCAAAATTACAGACCGATCAGCCTCCTGTCTTCACTTAGTAAGATCTACGAAACTATACTGCTTAGATTCCTGAATGATTTCTGCCGAAACCGAAATATTATTATTCCTCAACAATTCGGTTTTCGTGCTAAACACTCAACTCAGACACAGCTACTGAGGGTAGTAGAAATCATTCACACATGATCTTGCAGTGGAAAGGCTACAGCTATCGTTTATTTAGACGTAGCAAAGGCTTTCGACAGGTGTTGGCATATCGGAATTTTATTCAAGCTCATGCGACTTGAAATTTAGGCTAATTTTGTGCACTTAATGCACTCTTATCTCACTAATCGTTCCTTTTCTGTCAAAGTTAAAAACTGTTTCTTCTCTTCGGCCTATCCTGGCCGGCGTACCGCAGGGAGGAATAATTAGTGCTACACTCTTCAACTTGTATGTAAATGACATACCACAGTCACCAAGTGTCAATCTAGCACTTTATGCAGACGACACAGCCATCATTTCGCAGCACTCAACACTGCATACCACTCTCAATCCCCTTCAGCTGTATCTCACAGACTTTGAGTCCTGCCTCATTACCTGGAAAATCAAAATTAATGTCGCTAAGAGTGCCGCCTGCGTTTTCTTTTCCAGAAAGAGGAATGTTCATAGTCAACTCCCACCACTCAGGTTATTTGATGAAGATGTACTCTGGGTGGATTCCTATAAATTATCTGGATGCGAAGCTGCTCTGGAATACACATATCAACTATACAATAGCCAAGGCAAGAACTACCAGAACCCAACTCATGTCTTTCATCAACCGTACCAGGAACCTCTATCTCAGCAATAAGATCCTCCTCTACAAAAGTACCATCCTCCCCATCCTGACGTACGCAGCCGTCGTCTGGTCAACTGCAGCTAACAGCCATCTGAAGAAAGTGCAAGTATTCCAGAGCGTCACGCTTCGTATTCTGACTAATGCTCATTATTTCGTCCGTAATGAAGTGCTACATAATGACCTCAAAATTTTATCCCTTGATACCTATTTTCGGCAAAATTCGGCCAAGTTTTTCAATAGATTATCACAGATTGAAAACCCAGTCTTGCATTCACTTCCTGCATATGACCCAGCGGAGCCCAGCTCCGCTAAGCGACCTAGGAGCATTCTAGATAGAACATTTAACATCTTTCCTAGGAAGCCAAAGCGGAGGTGTTTGCTTGACTAGGAATTCTTTCTAATTTTAATTTCAACTAGCACTTCACGGGCCTAACCCGGCGACCCTTAATTACTTCTTAATTATTTCTAATTGCCCGCTGGACCTAATCCGGCCTCGTTCAACGGTATGTGTATCTGTACTGCTAAACATCTGATGCTCCTCCATTTGCCAAGACCTCACCTTTTCAAATATCACGGTTCAGACAATCAGGATACAATATCAGAATTAAATTGTGGTGTTGCGTGGCCCCAACTTGCCCGCAACAGTAGTAGTGACTGACTGCTATGAACTGGAAATTACACAAACTCTTAAGAAGGGTTTAACTCCCTTTTTATTTCACTTTAGAAGTTACAGATGCGTTCACTTGACGCTCACAAACTACGCCGACACGGCGGTTAAATAAAAATAAAAAAGTACAACTAAAAAAAAATAACAGGACGACTAAATAACGAGGTCACTACCTACGAGGCTCTATAAACGTGACTAACTTAACCGCGTTCTAAGATACAGCTGAGATTTCAGCAAACTTTCTGAATAAACTTATTCAGAAGAAGTAGGCGCACAGGAGAATTCAGAAGAAGTAGGCACACAAGAAGTAGCATTTTTATTCAGAAGAAGTAGGCACACTGCCGAAGTTAGTTGCCGAAGATTTTAACTAACTTCGGCAGTTAGTTGAAAGATTCAACTAACTGCCGAAGTAGGCACACAGGCCGAAACGCGCGGTTCTTAAATTTCTACCTAGCAACTTTCACACTCGTGAATCAAGAAAGCACACCTACAAACTCGTTTCCCTTCTATTTAACTCAAATTACTTCTGGTAAAAATTTGAATACTCTGCGCGTTCTACTAAAATTTACATACTCTGGCATTGGTAATTCCAGGGGAAAGTAAAGGCTTGACAGGAAAGATAGCTTAAACTTAAAATAAATTTTAGTTAAAATAAATATAAACCCTACATTTGCCGCTGCCAGATTTTGGTAAACTTGGAAGTAGGTCCTAGAAACGACCTGTTGAAAAAGTTTCCACATTCTGAACTAAAACTCAAGAGCTTCGTTTACATAAAACAAACTGTTTTCTCAAAAATTAGAATAAATTTCTGTAGGTACATAATTTTACCATCTCTTCTTACAGGAACCTTTCGTGGTCTTCAGCAATCAATCTTTTCTCTTCCTTCCAGCATCTGGAAGGAATAAGTATCAGTATCTTCTAAATGCATTATGATTTACATTTTCTTAACACTGGATAAAGTTTTCGTTTTTGATCGTTTTATTTTCCTTTATTAACTGCTTAATTCACATTCATTCAAGTATTCAAACATGAATTTAACTTTACCCTGGTTCTTCACCATGTGTGGTGTCAAACGGGAATATTCGTGATCTAGTATTACACCACTTCCCCTAACCACAATGATTTGTTAGAATTCAACGACCAAATAGACACACCTTAATCGACATACTGAAACTCGATGAGCTATGTTTAACATTCTTAAAATTCAAGTGTAGGTGGAGAACCCTACAAAACACATTCATTCTAAATTCCCCCTCATTCATCTTTAGACATGCAGGCTTTCGCTCTAAAGCATGATTTTATCTGCTGTTTAATACTTAAATTGGAATTCATTTCTTTCGAGTATTTACTTTTAGCATCTAAAATTTTATGCTTCTAGACTAAATTCTACTTTTACATAACTTTCAAGTATTTACGTATATTTACAAAATTCTAATACATATGATTTTTACAATTTACCATAAAATGAATAAGATAAAAATAAAATTTTACTTCATGTTTTCTTCGCCAAGCTGGCGGCACTGAAACTAAATTTTTCATTAATACAAGAATACGAAGTTATTTTACTTTCGGCCAAATTTTGGCTTTAACATAACAGAACTAGTCTTTCGACCAACAGGAAATGCTTGCTCTTAAATTTTACACTTAAAGAAATAATACTTTTGCCTTAGCTAAATAAAGTAAAAGAAAACTAAGTCTCAACCGAGACAAATTGACTTCCGTCAAAACGTAGAACTTCGTATTTACGCATAACATTTCGGAACAAAAGAAAAAAATTTATAGAAGATTTTAACTTATCTTTGAGTTTTCGATGATTGGAACTCCGACATCCTCTTCTGGCAGAATTGATCCCACGTTATGGAATTCATAGAAGTCACTCGTCGCTTTTGGATTCTTCCATGGGGACTTTTATTTTTCGCCCTCTGTACGCCGGCCTCTTCCCACATAGCACAAAAACATCCTTGGGATATCCCGAGGATGTTGCTCGCGGGATATGCGCACATCCTCAGGACATCCGGGAATATCCCGCGAACCTCCTAAACACCTCCTCCTGAGAGCTTAATGTCACATACCGGGATATCCTCAGGATATCCTAAGTAAGTCCCATCGACAGCGTGCGGGATGTTATTAGGATATGAACTCCTACTCACTACATCCTCAGGACATCCCACTAACCTCATAAACACATCCCATTATATCCTAAAAACATCCTATCTATGTCCCATTGACAGCGTATGGGATGTTATTAGGATTTAAAGTTCTACTTACTACATCCTTAGGACACCCCGTAATACCCGTTTCCTCCTAAACTCATCCTCCCGAGTGCTTAATGTCACATCCCAGTATATCCTTAGGACATCCTATCTAGGTC
This sequence comes from Stegodyphus dumicola, assembly GCF_044657685.1. Taxonomy (NCBI): domain Eukaryota; kingdom Metazoa; phylum Arthropoda; class Arachnida; order Araneae; family Eresidae; genus Stegodyphus; species Stegodyphus dumicola. The sequence goes on along the minus strand of NC_140769.1, from coordinate 79,187,350 downwards.
CCACCGACAGCGTGTGGGATGTTACCAGGATTTGAAATACTAGTTACAATATCCCTTTAACCTCTTAAATACGTACTCTCAACTGCATAATATTACATCCCAGTATATCCCTAGAAAATTTCTTTATATTCCAGTGAAAATATGTGAAGGTGTTGTGATAACCAGAAACTTGCTTATTTTCCAGTCTCAGGTCTTCCATCTGTGGTTACTATGGAAAAATAAGAAATGTTAAGAATATTTATACAATTTATTTTTCTAATTTGAATTTCAATTTATTTAATAATTTGTAAATATATCTAAAACTGAGCAAAAGACTTGAAATGAATAATTAATACAAAATATTATAAGAGATAATTTTGCTTTAAGATATTAAAAATCTTTCAATCATTTTTAACCATTCAATAGCCCAAACCTGAATTCTTCGATATATTCATAATTAAATTATTCTACAAATTCAGTTCTGACTTAATTGTTATCCCTGCTATAGTTTGTATTCAAAATTCAATAACAAAATTAAGCATTTAATAACTTTTAAGTAGTGGCCCACATGTGTGTAAATTTTGAAATTCTGAACTTAAGCCGGTTACGTTGATTGAATCATTATTCATGGCTACAATATGATTAAACAGTTCATGAGTTCGTCTTGCTATTTGCTGTAATGGAGCGGAAGATTTTCTAATCAATTTTTTTTTATAGAAGATATATAGCTTTCAAATTTAAATGCACTGTAATTATCTAACGGCCCAAACATTTTTACATCTTCGCAAATATGCAGTAGGCCGTGAACATTATGAGAAATATACTGTTTTTCATAATAACGCCCAAAATTTACTACGAAGAGTTTTAATAGAGACTGCGTATTCATCGATTGCCGTCTGATTCTGTATTTTGCATAAAAGTCTAATCGAAATATGAAGTAGTAAAAAATGATCATATAGCTTTTTGTTAAATTTTTTAAAAAAATAAGTGGGCTAGTGTACAGTAAAAATTGACGGTATTCTGTAGCTTTCCAGTGTTTCAATTCATTTAGAGTTGGTTCCTTGGTTTTCTTGCAAATTCAGTTGGTACATTAAGGCTTTAAAAACTGGCCATTTAAAAAAAAAAATTAGTTCAATATTTTTATGTGGTAATCGTGCTTGTAAGGTGCCTCCGCCTATCCTAATAGTAATCATTTTTTTGTACTACTCCTAAGCACACAAGGGACATAACGTCTAACGGAATATTTATTAGTCCTATATTTGGAATATTCCTTAAAATGGAATAATCGTTTTGGTAATCGTCATCAGTCAGTTCTTCTTGAGACATAAAAGTTCATATTCCGAATCACAGTTTGAAATGGAACTTAAAGAATATTTGCTAGCGCAAAAATTCGACACAGGCATTTTTCATAATTAAATGCCACTTCATCTTCTGGCGAATCCGATAATATACGTTGATTTATTCTGCTGTAAATCCGTCTTTTAGATATCTGAGATCATTTTTTTTAGTTCTGATCATTTTTGTAGAATAAAGGAAAAATTTTAAAACTTACTTTCCACACTCTCAATGTAACGCTTACAAGCGTCAGCAAGTCAGTTCGTAACTGAAAGAAAATTTGGAATGACGGCTGTTAACGTTTAGCAGAATAGCTGAGTTCTGGAAATCAGAAAGTAAGTACGTGTACTTTCCACTTTGTGGGGTTCTTCAAGGATATCACTATTACGGAGCAATTAAAACCGTTGGGGGCATTCTGTGTCCTTTGTTGTGAAGGGATGTTTCCCTTGTAGGGGATACAAAGAAGGGAAAGTCTGACACATAAATCTGCCACGTTAACAGAATAGGAATCTTCTTGGGGCATCGGCTACAGAAAAAGTGCTCAGAGGTGTTACATTCCGAGCGGTTTCTCAAAAGCAAAGAAAATTTGAGAAGCAGTTTTACGAACAATGATAGTGATGGAAACAAACATTTAAGATTTTCAACTTCAATTGTTATTTATAGTATAAAGTAATAAAACTGCTGAGTTTAAAGAACGCGTTTAATTTAAAAATTAAATCATTTTAATTCAAAGTTTGAACATCTATTTAATCCGTTATCTAATTTTAAGATTTCATAAAAAATTTAACTTTGTGTTATATACCTTGAAGAAACGCGTTTACTGCATTTTCTGGATGTTACAAATAAATTAATAAAGCAGTAATTATTTTTAAATTATGAGGAGTCATGTAGCATTGCCGGCATAACGTATAAGACTGCAGAGCGCTGGATATATTTTTTTTTCCCGCTTTGTTTAGCAAAGACCGAATATTTGTATGGTTAAAGAGGTAACAAAGTGAGGTTTGAGGAGAGTAAGAACTTAATGTTAGTTCTTCCCATTCTTAAACCTCATTTTCCTATTTCAGAGAGGTAAAAAATAAGTTACTTCTTACCTCAGTCGCTTTGAAAGACTAATTCTCATTATTAAAGAACTTACCAGAAAATGAACGAAGAAACTGCAATGAAATTTTTAGCCCAATAAAATTATTCTTCTGTTTATAAATTCAAATTAAAGCAAGTTAAACCTCGTACAGACTAGTTTTTAACTGCGTCTGTAAACTAAAATTTCGTTTGTTAAAAAAAAAGAAAAAAGAAAAAAAAATTGTTACTTATTATTGCACAGCACTAAACATATTCATTACTAATATAATAGTGTAACAGATCAAAAAGTATTTTTTGTCTTTTGCAGTTTCAAAATATAGTTATTTCTATGCTAAGAACTATCGATGAATTTAATAGAATACTTTTATAACTTGATATTTCTGATTAGTGCCTCAGAAACGGGTAAATTATTAGTGACTGATTGCCGTACAGAAGGGCTCAAGTTCGAATGCCAGATAAGGCATGGATGTACATGCCCATCTGTTCATAGGATAAATGTCTTCGTGAAAGATTTTCTGAGTTAACATGTAACGTAAATAATATTTGTGTTCAAAGATATTAGAAAAATATCTAAAATAATGTTTACAAAATATATTATGTAGCAATTAGTATTTAATCGTAAACACGCTTTCAATATGAAACTCAAAACGGCATAAAACGCGTGCATATAATTTGTAAGAAAGTACTCTGATCACTAGACACTGTGAAACAAAAACAAAAATTTGAAAATATTATTACTTAATACTTACAGCCAACATAGAGAAGACAAAAACCAGTGTAAGCATAACAATTAAATTTTCATATGCAGAATAGGTAATCCATAGAGTAAGATTTCGATTCTTGTAACATGACTTGCGTGTGGTACAAGGTTACTTTACTTTAATATTTTCAGAGATGAGCTTCCATAAAAAGTAAGTACTGAAGATATCTGAGAAACAACATCCTCAGGAGATCTTCATATATCCCGGGATATTACGACTTGAACAGGACATCCTTAAGATGTTGATTTACGAAGTCCTCAGGATATCTGAAAATCAACATCCTGAGGAGATCTTCATATATCCCGGGTCATTGAGATTTGAATAGGATATCCTCAGGATGTTGACTTAAGACGTCCTCAGGATATTTGAGAATCAACATCCTCAGGATATCCTAACTGCTTCCCGGGACATTGCGACTTAAATAGGATTTCCTGAGGATGTCTTGTGTTATGGGGGTTGGAGTGGTAGTCTTCGGGTTCTTGTCTTTTCCGTTTTTTCCCTGGACGGCTGGTCTTGGCGGCCTCCGGTCTGGATTCCCGCTTGAATTTCTTCTATTGTTGCCAGTCCTTTCGTTCCTCCTTCTGTCTTTTTCCTGTCGGCAACCTTGTTGGCTCCTGACTATCTGGCCTTGGAAGTGATTTCCTCGACGCAGAATTTCTACTGCGGGACGTTGTAACTGGTCTTTTCCTCTTTACCAAAGATTCTTTACGCGGCGGCGTCGATTTCTTGTATTTCTTAAATGCTGGAGTCTGAACATTTTCCTTTCTTCTTTTCGGAACAGTAGCATGACTTGTAGAAGCACTAGGTTCCTCTTCTGTTCTCTGCTTCTTGGGTGGTGGAGCGGGTGGCGTTACTTCTGGACCTGCCACTTCTTTTGCGCTTGAGTCTTGCAAGAAATTTTTAAGGATTTCAAAATCATTTTGATTATAATATTTTTTCACCTGGTCGGGACTTGCTTTACAGATTTCCCCTCTCTCGTTCTTAAGGTACGACTCTCTTGATTTCCTGAATTACATAGGGGCTTTCAAATTTTGGAGCCAACTTTGCAGTAAAATTGTCTGGGGCACTTGATAAAGAAAATTTCCGCTTTAACACTTTATCCCCAACTTTAAAATCTGCTTCACGGCGTTTTCGATCATAGTACAGTTTCTGTCTATTTCTTGCCGTATCCGAACTTTTAACCGCCTGGTCAATGAGTTTCTGTACATCTTTTTGTTTGAATTCTTGCTCTCTTTGTTGCACAAAGAATAATTTATCTAGTGGCCTAATTAACTTCCGTCCTAAAAATAATTCTGCTGGTGTTTTTCCCGTAGTATCCTGATTTGCTGTTCTTAAAGCATAATCTAACTCATTTATGTAGCCATCCCAGCGCTTGTGATGTGTGCTAACATAACTTCGAATTATTTTTACAATGTTTTTATTAACTCTTTCTGCTATGTTTGCCTGTGGTCTATACGGAACCATTTTGATATGGCGTATGCCAAGTCCAGTGCATATGTTTTCAAATATTTGGCTAACGAATTGTTTACCGTTATCGCTAATGACTTTTATCGATGCACTGTATTTTAAAATGTATCTGTGTAAGAATGGATCTGCGACTGTTTTGGCTGACGCGCGTTTAAGTGGAACAATTTCTGTCCATTTTGAAAAATGATCTACAATTACTAAAAGAAAACGATTTTTATTTAACTCACTCTGGGGGAAAGGACCAAGAAGATCTATGCCTAAAATTTCATTCGGAAATGTAGCGCGAATGCTATTTAAGTACCCGGCCGGGCTGTAATACTCGCGTACCCTTTTTAAAGTCTTTCTAACCCCTAAATGACCGGCTGTTTTCGCGTCGTGTAATTCCTTCAAAATGCTTAATCGAAGCGATGCTGGGATGACTGGTTTATATTAGAAACTTTCGTTTGTTGTTTTCGTATAAAATAATAAATTATCTATTATTTCATAGTTTTCTGCTCTACTTCTTATCGCATCGATATCTGTGTGTTCAAAGCTTTGGGGTCTTTCAAATACGCATAGATTCTTCGAAATTCAGGATCAGCTTTCAATTCAGCAATAATTGTTTCTCTAGAATCTAAAATTTTTGAAGTCAACACAGCGCATTTGAGTTCATTGCCTTCATCGTCCAGTTTTATACGAGATAGTGCGTGAGCAACATTGTTTTCCTTACCCGGTTTATATTTAATTACTAGGTTATACTCTTGAAGTTTTAAAGCCCATATTATTAACCTGGGCGTTAGGTTACTGGCGCTTTGCCGAAATAAACTCGAAATTTGTGTACAGCCATTAATACGGCTAATGTTTCTCTCTCTGTAGCTGTATAATTCCTTTGTGTAGAGTTTAAAGTTTTACTAAAAAAATGCCAAAGGATGGCCATTTTGCATGAGAACCGCACCTACGGCATAGTCCGACGCATCTGCTGCAATTTCCAGGTTTTCGTCCCCTTCCGGGAATTTCAAAACAGGGGCATTGATGAGTGCTTCTTGTAACCTTTCAAATGCATTATTTGCTTCTGCTGTCCACTTAAATTTACTTTTCTTTCTTTTAATTACTAACAACGGTTCAACAATGTTCGCAAAATCTTTTATGAACGACCGATAATAAGAACATAACCCAAGGAAAGAAGAAAGTTTCTTGGCGGTGTTGGGAGGTGGGAAATTCTTGATGGCTTTTATTTTTGAATCCTGAGTTTCTATACCCTTTTGCGAAATTTTATACCCCAGATATTTAAGTTCTTTAGTCGCGAACTTGCATTTTGATGCGTCAATTGTAAGACCGGCCTCTTTTAATAATTTAAAAACCTCTTCTAAATCTTTAATATGTTGTTCCAACGTACTACTCGTTATAATTATATCATCTAGATAGATTAAAGTCGATTTTCCTAGGACAGGCTTTAGTATAATGTCCATAGCTCTCTGGAATGTTGACGGGGCCCCACACAACCCAAAGGGATTGCGTAAAAATGCATAAGTGCCCGATTTTGTGATAAACGCGGTTTTATGTATGTCTTCGGGTCTCATAGCTATTTGATAGTAGCCCCAGACGTTAAGTCCAACGTAGTCATGTATCTCGTAGACTTAATCTTTTTAATAATTTCCTCTATAATCGGCAAAGGGTAAACTGGGAACTTAATAACACTATTAAGCTTTCTGTAATCGATAGCAAACCTGCAAACCCTTTTATCCGGAGGAGGGAACTCATTCTTTTTCCTACATAGTACGACTGGACTCGCGTACTCACTATTTATGGGTGTTATTATCTGGTTCTTCAACATTTCCTGAATGTGTTCTTCGATAATTTGTTCTTTCTGTTTATCATACCGGTAAGGTTTAGTCGTACAGGGTTTGTCGGCAGTTGACTGTATATCATGCGTAACAATTTGACAATTACCAGGCCGTTCTGAAAACAAGTTCGAAAAAGTACTCACCGCTTGCTGGATGGCTTGACTTTCATGGTCATTCAAATGGCTAAGGTCGACTTGCGGTTGTTCCACTGGTTCCACCACCCTCCGGTCCATCTCCAGCACAATAGAACTGTCCTGAAAATTAAGTTTGGCCCTCGCGGCCCTTAAAAACTCCATACCTAAAATAAGTGGATTTTGCAAATTTTTACTACAAAAATTAATACTTTAAGGCTTTCATCCTTTACCTGTATTTGTAATGATAATTTCCCAATACATTGACAAGTTTTTCCTTGCGCTGCTATGATTTCTGTGTTTTATTTTTAAATAATCGTAACCTATTAAATTTTCTCCCCTGTATCGATAAGGGCTTCTACTGGTACATTGCCAACCAGGACTTGTATAATCGGTAATTGTGAGTTCTTTACCACGACCTTTTTTTCGAAACTTCCGGGGTCTGGACCCTCACTTTTACAGGCCCCTCTACTCGTTTAAAGCTTTCCTTTCAACTTCTGCCTTCTGGGTACGCGGACGGTTGTTTTCAAATTTCCTTTTTGGGCCTTGACCTTCGAGCTTCGATGAGTTAGTTTGATAGCTCTTTCCCCCATAAGAGCGATTTGTGTTTCTGGTCTGTTCATTTGAGGATTGCCTTCGGAGACCTTGAGAATACGATGCCCCTCTAGCTTTTCCCGCTATTCTGCGATTTTGGAACTTGACCGCCAACTCGAAGAGTTCCTGCAAGGTGCTTGGGTTTCGAATTTCGACGTAATCTTGGACAGCAGGTAGCAATCTTGGTAAGATTATTTCAATAATCTCCGCGTCGGGTTTCTTCCCTTACAGCATGTTTATCAGCTTAACTTTTCGCAGAATGAAGTCTTTCAAATCTTCTATATAGCCCCGTTCACATGCAACGCTCCTTCGCACAGCTGCCGTTAGCAAGGGGAGAAAAAGGAGACATGAAAGAGTTTCGTCTTTAGGACCCATTCATGCCCCGTTCACATGCAACGCTCCTTCGCACAGCTGCCGTTAGCAAGGGGAGAAAAAGGAGACATGAAAGAGTTTCGTCTTTAGGACCCGTTCAGAAGACCACCGTCTTCCTTCCCCTTTACACCTAAAGCCTCTATGAACAATCACGTCTCCGAATTGGCAGATTTCTAATACTGTTCACACATTTTTAAAGTGGTTTACTGTTGTTAATTTTGTAATTTGTACTTTCGTAACTGATACCTGAACTTTCGTAATGGTTCCTGAAAAATATATGCTTTTTAATTATTATTATTATTTTATTTATTTATAAGCTGTTATTTAGTTCACTCTTGGTGCTTGTCGCTATGGTTAAAAGATGGTAATGAATTTTTAAACTGCTTCCCGATATGACATAGAACTCAAACTTTGTACATACACTGCTTGTGGATGTGGTGTCACGCTTTTGATTTTTAGAGGATTAGATTTTTTTTCAAATTTAAAGTTGAAACTACTTTTTGCAAATATTAACAAATAAACTGAGAATCTCAGAATATTATAGTTTGCACCATAACACACTGTGAAAGAAAAAAAATTAAATGAAATTTTTAGCGTAATTTTTTTTAAAAATATTTTGGGAGAATTTTTGAAAATCGTTCATATTTTTAGACTTTTTGACGCCCATTAATTTTAAAATTTCATATCTAAAAATATATCGGTTACAAACTTCCGACATTTTCACAGTTTATAAAACAAACTTTTCGCATTAAAAAAAATGATAAAGGAAATTAAATGGATGATTTTGTACTTTTTTGAAAGATATGCAATGAAGCAGAATGGAAAATATTGGTTCTTCTTGGGCATCAGTTCGAAACATCGGTTTCAAAGTAATAATCTCATTATACCACACTATTTTTATGACATTATTTACGCTATATAAGTTGTTATTGTTACCAGTTGTTAGTTCAGCGTGAGATTGGAGATATTTCTGAGTTAACTTTCTCTTAAGATGCGTTTTGCATTCCGTTGTGTTTAACGTTCTTTAGATTGAAGCATAACTACTGATTATACTTAGTGATATGCTAAACACTTGTACGAGTATTTCTGTGGAAAATTCCAGAACTTTGAAGTGTTTATGTTGATAAAATAAAATTAATTAAGCTATCATCGGATTTGAGTGCAATGACAACTATTAAAAACTATTATCAATCTATTACAAACCCGTACGCACGCAGCAATATTATAAGTAATTAATGTATTAAAATTGTTTTGAACGTGTTTTACAAAACAAAAACAGGTAAAGAAAAATTCTGCTTGCGTATTTGAGTTTTTGCAATTTTTCTGGCCACATAAGGTTTTAAAAAAAGGATTGTAATTTATGTTTATATTTACCAATTGAATAAATAGCGCTAGGTTTGATTTATATACATATGTGTATATTGAAAGTCAGTAATAAAATTTTAAAGATTTGAAATGATTAAATGTCTATTTAGACAGTTTGAATTCTTTAAACTGCAAATGCAAACTGAGAAACTTTTGCACTTTTTCCAATAAATCCTTTTACTCCTAAAACATATACAGGTATGGATTAAATTTTTTATTATTTTTACTGCTTATATAAAATTATATACTTTATAGAAACAAGGATGGATTTTGCAAAATACTTTCGGAAAAAATTATTTGAAATGAAAATGTGACTGAGATCATATTTGTTTTAAAGATTTTAGATAAAAGTGTATTTTTCCCCCTTCAGAAACTAATTCATTAATTGCAAAATCATTCCTTGAAGTTATTAAGAACACTCTAATAAATACAATAAAAAACTGGGGGGGAGACATTGAAAATTGTAGGAGAAGAAAGACATTTTAATCGTAAAATTTTTCTTCAAAAATTTAAATTAAAAAAAATGCTAGCAAAAACTTTTTTTCAGCTCAAAATTATTTTGTCTCACAAAACCATTTAATAAAATTCATAATTATTAAATGGATGATTCATAATTATTAAGTAGATGAAAATGCTTAAATTTAAAAAAAAAATCATTCAAAAGGTACCGAGTCCCTTTTTGCGTTGAAGCCGATATGCACTTGTTTTAACTTTAGTTTTAATTTGAACGATATTTTTGGATTACTAGCATCAGATAAACCTTGTCTGTATTTGCCTATAATTTCCGTATCTTGTACAGTTCTGTCTAATTTTGGGGGGGATGCTATCACATCCCCAGACATCTATCAGCGCGATTGTTTCGCTGACAGTCCAGCGAGCAGTAACTAAAATTAAGTGAACCGCGCAGTATAGTACGGGAAATCTCCCCATTTGCCCTGCTCCCGAGAGGTAAGAAACATTCAACCAAGTTCTGCCTCCAATTCGGCGAGGCAGTTAATGCTTGTCCCATGTGAACGGGACACGTTGGAAGAACCGGTTTTCGCTACCGGTCGAATCTGCTCTTGTGAACGGGGCTTCAGAAGACCACAGTCTTCCTTCCCCTTTACACCTAAAGCCTCTGTGAACAATCACGTCTCCGATTTGGCAGATTTCTAATACTGTTTACACATTTTTAACGTGGTTTACTGTTGTTAATTTTGTAATCTGTACTTTCGCAACTGGTACCTGAACTTTCGTAATGGTTCCTGAAAAATATATGCTTTTTAATTATTATTATTATTATTTTATAAGCTGTTATTTAGTTCATTCTTGGTGCTTGTCGCTATGGTTTAAAGATGGTAATGGATTTTTAAACTGCTTCCCGATAAGATATAGAACTCAAACTTTGTACATACACTGCTTGTGGATGTGGTGTCACGCTTTTGATTTTTAGAGGATTAGATTTTTTTTCAAATTTAAAGTTGAAACGACTTTTTGCAAATATTAACAGATAAACTGAGAATCTCATAATATTATAGTTTGCACCATAACACACTGTGAAAGAAAAAAGAAATTAAATGAAATTTTAGCGTAATTTTTTTTTAAATATTTTGGGAGAATTTTTGAAAATCGTTCATATTTTTATACTTTTTGATGCCCATTAATTTTAAAATTTCATATCTAAAAATATATCGGTTACAAACTTCCGACATTTTCAAAGTTTATCAAACAAACTTTTCGCATTTAAAAAAAAATGATAAGGGAAATTAATTGGTTGATTTTGTACTTTTTTGAAAGATATGCAATGAAGCAGAATGGAAAATATTAGTTCTTCTTGGGCATCAATTCGAAACATCGGTTTCAAAGTAATAATCTCATTATACCACACTATTTTTATGACATTATTTACGCTATATAAGTTGTTATTGTTACCAGTTGTTAGTTCAGCGTGAGATTGGAGATATTTCTGAGTTAACTTTCTCTTAAGATGCGTTTTGCATTCCGTTGTGTTTAACGTTCTTTAGATTGAAGCATAACTACTGATTATACTTAGTGATATGCTAAACACTTGTACGAGTATTTCTGAATTCCAGAACTTTGAAGTGTTTATGTTGATAAAATAAACTTAATTAAGCTATCATCGGATTTGAGTGCAATGACAATCATTTACGAACTATTATCAATCTATTACAAACCCGTACGCAAGCAGCAATATTATAAGTAATTAATATATTAAAATTGTTTTGAACGTGTTTTACAAAACAAAAACAGGTAAAGAAAAATTCTGCTTTTGCAATTTTTCTGGCCACATAAGGTTTTAAAAAAAGGATTGTAATTTATGTCTATATTTACCAATTGAATAAATAGCACTAGGTTTGATTTATATACATATGTGTATATTGAAATTCAGTAATAAAATTTTAAAGATTTGAAATGATTAAATGTCTATTTAGACAGTTTGAATTCTTTAAAGTGCAAATGCAAACTGAGAAACTTTTGCACTTTTTTCAATAAATCCTTTTACTCCTAAAACATGTACACGTATGGATTAAATTTTTTATTATTTTTACTGCTTATATAAAATTATATACTTTATAGAAACAAGGATGGATTTTGCAAAATACTTTCGGAAAAAATTATTTGAAATGAAAACGTGACTGAGATCATATTTGTTTTAAAGATTTTAGATAAAAGTGTATTTTTTTCTCAGAAACTAATTCATTAATTGCAAAATCATTCCTTGAAGTTATTACGAACACTCTAATAAATACAATAAAAAAACTGGGGGGGAGACATTGAAAATTGTAGGAGAAGAACGACATTTTAATTGTAAAATTTTTCTTCAAAAATTTAAATTAAAAAAAATGCTAGCAAAAACTTTTTTCAGCTTAAAATTATTTTGTTTCACAAAACCATTTAATAATATTCATAATTATTAAATGGATGATTCATAATTATTAAGTAGATGAAAATGCTTAAATTAAAAAAAAAATCATTCAAAAGGTACCGAGTCCCTTTTTGCGTTGAAGCCGATATGCACTTGTTTTAACTTTAGTTTTAATTTGAACGATATTTCTGGATTACCTAGCATCACATAACCTTGTCTGTATTTGCCTATAATTTCCGTATCTTGTACAGTTCTATCTAATTTGGGGGGGATCCCCAGACATCTATCAGCGCGATTGTTTCGCTGACAGTCCAGCGAGCAGTAACTAAAATTAAGTGAACCGCGCAGTATAGTACGGGAAATCTCCCCATTTGCCCTGCTCCCGAGAGGTAAGAAACATTAAACCAAGTTCTACCTCCAATTCGGCGAGGCAGTTAATGCTTGTCCCGTGTGAACGGGACACTTTGGAAGAACCGGTTTTCGCTACCGGTCGAATCTGCTCTTGTGAACGGGGCTTATATTACGTTGATAAAAACTATACAGTTCGGCTTCTAGCTTTGCTCGGTCTTTCACTACGGGGAAGGCCTTTAATAATGATCTTTTGAAATTTTCAAAGGTATATGTTTTGCCTCCGAATTCCCCTAATAAAAATTTACCTATATTCTTCCACCATAGTGAGGCCTGTCCTCTTAGTGCAGACGTGGCAATGGCAACTTTTTGTCTTTCAGGCATAGGGTATAGCTGGAAATGATTTTCTAGGCCTTCTAAAAATATCGCCACCGGATTTTTTCCGTCGAAATTGACGTTTGGCTTGATTGATGCTCTCATCGTCTGAACCAGGTATCCAAATCCTTCTAATTGGTTCGCCATTTCTTGTTGTTGGACTTGTACAGGAGCTTCCATACAGTTTTCGACCATTTCAGTTCGTAAAGTGTTCGGGCGCCAATGTCGTGTTGCGTGGCCCCAACTTGCCCGCAACAGTAGTAGTGATGAACTGGAAATTACACAAACTCTTAAGAAGGGTTTAACTCCCTTTTTATTTCACTTTAGAAGTTACAGATGCGTTCACTTGACGCTCACAAACTACGCCGACCCGGCGGTTAAATAAAAATAGAAAAGTACAACTAAAAATAAATAACAGGATGACTAAATAACGAGGTCACTACCTACGAGGCTCTATAAACGTGACTAACTTAACCGCGTTCTAAGATACAGCTGAGATTTCAGCAAACTTTCTGAATAAAAAGTTGAAAGATTTAACTAACTGCTGAAGTAGGCACACAGGCCGAAACGCGCGGTTCTTAAATTTCTACCTAGCAACCTTCACGCTCGTGAATCAAGAAAGCACATCTACAAACTCGTTTCCCTTCTATTTAACTCAAATTACTCTGCTAAAAATTTGAATACTCTGCACGTTCTACTAAAATTTACATACTCTGGCATTGGCAATTCCAGGGGAAAGTAAAGGCTTGAGAGGAAAGTTATAAAATAAAGAAAATAAATGTTAGTTAAAATAAATATAAACCCTACAGGATAATAGATTAAATCACACCTAAAGCTACTTTAATTAAGTCAATAAAGTTTTAATCTTCAAGTCATACTTAGCTCTACTCGAAAATACCTTACCTTAATTCTGCACAGTAAAATATCATCCGTTTAAAAATTTCTAATTCTAAATTCACTAATAAAATTTACAAGCTTGTTTAATATTCCTTAAATATCCTTACTCTTGAAAGTAAATTTAATCTTATTCCTGCCCCCAAAAATTTTCCTCCCCGTTAAATTCCACTATTTTTACCCTCTTCTTAAGCCACGTTAGCTCTAAGCTCTTCCCTTTAACTCCTCTTCCAAAATTTCTCCGTCTTTCCTACAGTTAATTTATCTCGCGGTTCTTAACGCCTTCAAAAAGTTGCTCCAGTTATTTCCACAGTGAGAAACCCTCGCGGTTCGCCACGGGTGGTTGGAGAACTTTTCTCCTCTAATGAATAGACTGACTCCCCCCTTACGCCTTCATGGAGGTAGGAAAGGTTACTTCCTACCTCCATGTACGCCTTTCGCTCTTCCCTCCCTGGATTCAAGTCATGGAGGTAGGAAAGGAAGGAGGGGCCAATCGACACTAGAAGTGAAGCATTGCTTTGAAGCTTCGGTCACCAGATGCGGTGTTCTTTGTTTACATTCAGAAGCTGGCTTGACAGGATTCTGATAGTATTTCGACACACGACAGTTCCATATAAATCGAAAAAGGGACACTTTCGCATGAAAGAAACATTCATAGTGTGATGGATAATAGCAATTTGTATAGTTTAGTGACATTTACGCGAAAATCACATCTTGGTTATTTTTCGATAACTAACAACAGCGATTTTGATTATGAATTTGTTTTGTAAAATTATAAGCTGTTGCACTACAAAAATATAGATTTTAAGAAAAGTGTTATGCTTAAAGAATGAAAAATACCTTACGGTACATTTAAAATTGTATACGTCTTTCGATACCCTTGATAGAGTATTTGCTACTTTTATTTTATTTTCCAAACGTCAAAATGTTTTAAATAAAACAAATTTTTTTCACATCCATATATTATTGTTGCATATTATTGCAAAAACCATGTATCTGCCTTTGACAAAATAACATAAATATTCATTAAATTATTTATAAATGTATTTGAAATGAAGAATTTATTCACTTATAAACAACTGTGAAAGTACTGTGAAGAAATCTAATTATTAAATGTATCTAATTTATAATAATTATAAATGTTATCTAAATATATAATAACCTTAATATTGAATTGTAAACATAAATTGAAATCCTTTTGACAAATACGTTATAAAACTATTTAAGCAAGAATTGTTCGTATTGGAAAGCAATCTGTTAAAAGGTATTGTAAAGCAAATGCTATGAGATGCGCACTTAAGAACGTAATAAAGAGTTTTGGAATGTGTATTGTTGAAATGAAGGGTAAAAAAAAAATCTGATAAGTATAATTAAAAGAATTATTCCCCTTACATTTAATAATAACTCAGTTACAAGTTTTAAATAATACTTCAAAAAAAAAAAAAAAAAAAAACTTATTTTATTCCCTTTCAGAAATGTTCAGAGAAAGTCAAGTACTATTTAAAGTATTTCGCTAATTCTTAATAATTCTCTAATTTAAAATGAACCGAATAGAGCATTAATTATAAATTGACTTACATTTTTCAATTTAAAAGATGCCTCAGAAGCCAAAAAATCATGTCATATTTAAGAAAGTATTTTAGGAAGAAGCTCTATAAATAGAAAAGAAATAATGCATAATTTTAATATTAATAATACAATAAACTTTGATCTTAATTTTTGTACCAAAACCGAATAAAATCGAATTAGCTTAATTTTTTTTCTAATGTAATTAACGAAAACTTGTGAAAATATTTCATTCAAATTAAACCATTCTGAGAAAACTGTCCTGTGAAAAGTATAGCATTTAATTCCGTTCAGAATGAAATGTTGTTTAAAAATATGTTGTTTTCACATACTTAGGACTCTGAAGTGTTGTAGAAAAAGAAAATATATACATTTATATGTATATTTACGACGTAATTACGAAATATTTACATGCGAACGCGTCAAATCCCATTGAACTCAATGGTAAATGACTCAATGTTTTGGTCAACCACGTAGGGATCGCCGGTGCTTCAGAGCAGGGTACGGGAGAAACTTGTTTAGCGCGACTCCATCTTACTTCCTACCTCCATGATTCAAGTTTAGTCGCAAGACTGCTTCCCCCCCCCCCCGCTGATATAAAAGCCGTAATTGAGAACGATAATTTTTTTTCCCGAAATTACTCCATATTTGAAACGTTTTGCAAGAAATGTATAACAGGTACGAGAAAGAGGAGTAAACTCTTTCTCGTACTACGAACTGAGTGAGTGACTACGAACTGAGAGGTTTTCCTCCTTATAAAAGGAGGAAAACCTCTCAGTTTGTAGTCAGTTATTTTAGTTAGCTTGTTGTTTTATGTTTTAGAGTTTGTTTAGAAAACTGCTCTTGTTGATTGTGGCGAATTCGCGGATTAGCTTTCTTTATCTGTTTTGAATTACCTTCTGTTGAACTTTTGAGTACTTGAAAGATAACTACTGTGAGATATTGTAATACTGAAAGAATATCTGAGGGAATTTAAGCATTTTTATTGTGATAATAATAAAATTTTGTCCATTTTTCATCGGACTTGTGCATGCAATTCAAACGAACCCGTACGCACGCAAGAATAAATAAATAAATTGGAGTGTATTTTTATTTTAATACTAGCTGGGGTATGCGGCTTGGGAGTTGATATGAGATTGTGTCTTAGCTGGAATAAAAGGATAAATTTTAAAATATAAGAGGTAAAATTTTTTTATTGAAAACATATTCTATTTACAATACTTGTTTATAAACAACATTTTTTTGTTTTGTTATCCAGGTTTTTTTTTTTTTTTTTTTTTATATGTACAAGCTTTTCGAATTTCCTACTTGAAAGCAAGCTGACCGTGAGAAAAGCAGGAGTCTTTGAGTTTGATGCCGCAGTGTTTTAA
Organism: Stegodyphus dumicola; assembly: GCF_044657685.1. NCBI lineage: Eukaryota > Metazoa > Arthropoda > Arachnida > Araneae > Eresidae > Stegodyphus > Stegodyphus dumicola. The sequence continues at coordinate 79,171,024 of NC_140769.1, read as the reverse complement.
AGTTTGTCCTTGTGCTTTGTTAATTGTAGAACTATAGGCTAATTTCATTCAGCTTTGATAATGTTATTAGATAGCTGTTTGATGACTACCCTTGCTCCATTACATAGTTTTGGTGACATACATACTTACATGTTAACTGATTTTAATAATCTATCTTTAAGATTTTTATTGAGAATTCCACTTACTGTTCTATGTCTTATTAAACTATCTTTTAATTCTGCAAATCCACAGTTACTGCTTAATTTCTTTAAATCTGGCCCACCAGCTGCCGAGCGGTAAAGTCGCTGAGCACTGGTAGTTCGGTCCCAGGTTCGAATCCCGCGAACAATAGCTGCAATAGCGTTTTTGTGGTTTTCCCCATGTGTAACGTGTATACGAGCCAGTTTTCCTTAGAAAGTCCTCCACGAAGGCATCCCTCCCCTTAGGCAGGTAGCCCTAGTTTGCTTTGCCGTAATTAAATAAACCAACCAAATTCTTTAAATCTGTTAAAAAAATTATCAAAGGATTCACCTACATGTTGTGTTCGACAGAAAAATGTGTATCAACACTTTCGTTTGCTTTCGGTATGCAATAATTTTCGAAAGCTTCAATTAATTTGTTAACATCCTTCTTATCTTTTTCACTTAAATTAAAAGTATTAAAATTTTTCAGTGTTTATTCACCAATAATATGCAATAAAATAACTACTTTAATTTCAGGTGATTTATTAATACCACCGGTGATTCACCGGTTTCAGGTGATTTAGTAGTAATATTTAGTAATACCAGACGCTAACATGTAAATCTGCAATTTTTGTTTCCACTTCTTATAATATCTTTAAGGCTATTCGCAAGTGACGCTGTATGGTTCTTTAAACAAGTTTTTTTTATTTATTTTAAAATTATTTTTAAACCTATTACCCGCTGCGGCTGTATAAATTAATGGTAACGCCATTTTATGCCATTTAGGTGTATGAAAGATTTTACAGAAACGCTTTATTCTCATGAAGCTGCGGAAACCTGTAATTGTGATTAATTATTTTTAAAACTTGTTCACTTATTATATAAATTTAAACTTTCAATACTTTTTGTTATTTTACAGATACAGTCTGAAGCCAAATGATGCAATTCTTGCCGAAGAAAAACACATACCTATGTAAGGCAAATTAGCTATACTTTTTCCATGTATAATAAATGTGAGAATTATATAACTCGCATATTGTTTGCCAAATTAAAGCATTTTATATTGTATTATTTCATTATTTGACAAAAATATTTTTAGATGATTTCTGTCGTCTTACAGTGTGCAAAGTTTTTTAAAACTTTTTAAAAAAAATTTATTCATTACGTTTATTTATATTGGCAGTTTTTACTTTCATTATTCAGAAATTGTTTAAAAACACGTGTGTTTATGCGGATAAATTTTTGAAAGTTTCATGTATTAATTGTTTCAAATTAGGGTGCTACTTTGGTAGACGGTTGCAGGGATTTTTTTGGCGATTTACTTTGGCACGGTTTTTACAATCGTCAGCCATCTTGAAAAAGGCTGTTTTTCTGTATCTTACACATAGCAAAGTATTATTCGAAATTTAAAAAAAATTAATATCGTTAAAAATAATGGATTAATTTTTTTTTGGTGAAAACATTGTTTTTAAGTTGGAAGGTAAATCTAAACAAATACATTTACTACCAGTACAGTCAAGAGTAGTTAATCCGGACTTGTCAGGACTTCGGTGATTCCGGACGATTTTTCCAGATTATAGATCATCAGTTTAAATCTAGTAAGATGGCATGCAGAAATTATAAAATAAAAAATATGAAACCGTAATTTATGAAATAAAGAACAATTATGATTTAAAGGGTATCAAAATTTACAAAAAATAAAAAAAATAAAAAAAAAAAAGCTTAATATTTATTTGTTTCCTTTATTAAACATTTCTTTCAATGTAAGTTGTTTAAGTTGCTTCATTTTTTATGTGATAATACATTCTCTTTAATTCTATAAACAGACATAATTTCTTGTTCAGTTACAAAGTTCTGCTGTTCAAGTCCTATAATTGCAGTGTCGAGAATACCAACTAATTTTGTCAATCGAAATTTTTTCGTGTTCAATAACCTCTGTCACTTTCTTCGCTATCGGAAGCGAATTATAATGACAAGGAATTTGATTTAAATCATATCAAAGAAGGCGTACATCGAAATGAAATACTACATTTAGTAAGGAATTATAAGCCAAATAAAATAAAAACATCTGCCCTGAAGATAAGGATAGTGCTGACAGATCAACTTCCAATTCATTGCGCGCTGCGGCGTTAAAGATAAACAAAGTTTAGATAAACAAACGTTAAAGTTTATATAAACAAAGGATATGCCTTTATCCATTTTTTGCAGCAATTTCACTTTTTGTTTAATGGACTTCGAAACATACTTTCGCTTTGTAGATCCTTTACATATTAGTAAATATATATCAGAAATTCTATTTGACATAATCGAAAGTTCAAGCTTACTTTTATAAAATTGCTCTAACAGTCTGCAAAAAATAATAAGCCGAATCCAATTCAAAGATTAAGGAACAACGCAATCTGCAACGTTAACTGAATTAGGTAATTTTAGCTTATACCATCTGTTATACGTTAAACGCGCATTCGTAAACGTATTTTGCGCCCACGACACGCGTATTCGCAGTCGTAAAGGTCTTACGCGCATGCATCACGCGCAAGTTTGTAGCTTCGAGGTCCGGATTATAGATGATTCCAGATTATTGGTGTCCGAATTAATGACTTTTGACTGTGTAAAATACTGAAGTAAAATTAAATTATTACTTCCATATAGCAAAGAAATAGAATAAAAACACCGTTATAAAAACAACTGCGCCAACGTTTAATTGGACTAAAATATTACTTAAATTGAATATCAAATTAAAAACCATCATATCAATGTTTAAAAGAATTAAAATATTACTTAAATACAAATACTTTAAAATAAGTAAATAAGAACACTAGAGCTAAAATGATAGCAATTAGAAGTTTACTGCCATTAAAAAAGGAGAAATGTCTAATATTTTTTTTTTTACCATTACAAAGCAGTTATTTCTTCCACAGTGACCACAATACCACATACGGCCGTCCTCAGAATAGGCCCTTTTAATGATCTTCATCTGTGATCCACATTTCTCGCACTTCATTGAAGAAGCAATTAGCGAGGTTTCCTCCAAAAATTTTAAATGAATTTCCTCTGCCCCTTGTAACAATTTATAAATCTTTCATTAGGAAAGCCAGGTTGGCCAAAATAAGCTCTCAAAAGACAAATTTTTGATTCCGATACCAATAATTCTTGGTACTTACTAATAACATTAATCTTTGAAAGGGACACATCCGTTTGCTATGAAATCTAAGGAATTTGAAGAGATGAATAATAAAATTTTAAAATGGCGCGACATTGCACAAATATTCTGTAACCAATCAGGGAGTTGATTACAGCTCGTTAATGCACAAATATTCCTTAGCCAACCAGGGAGCTGATTACATCACACAAAGAATTAAAATTATTTAAATAACCATACATAATAAAATCATCAAAAAAATGCAAAATTAAATTTTTATCTTTTATTTAACAACCGTAAATAATGTTTAAAACATTAGATTAAATTTATAGATATTAAAACCAATTACTTTTAAAGTAAGATGACGTCATTGATTACATCATCCAGAACATAAAATTATATAAAATATCATAAACAATAAAATTTTTATTTCAAATAAAAATGCAAAATTAAATTGATTTTTAATATTTAGAAGCCATAAATAATATTTAAAACATAGAATTTATGCATAATAATTATTTTTTAAATAAAAAATAACAAGGTATCGGTTACCATAAATAACTTGTCCGGCAATGGGTTTACCATAAGTCGTATCGCTCGCCAAAATCCATGCAACCGTCTACCAAAGTAGAGCACAAGTTAGTAATAAGTGTATAGTTCCCTCCCTCCCAAATTGAAATTTGGTGGTTACTATAACTAAATTTATGAGAATATGCCTGTAACATTACTGTTGAAGCTGCTTTTGCATAAAGAATAAGTTGTTGATGGTACATCAAATTTGGTGTGCTACTGTGTGCTCTAACTACACGGATGGACAATAGCTAAAGACGGATGGCAGTAGCAGTGATAGCAACCACAAAATGGAAGGCAGGAAAATCTGAAAATTAGCATTAGTGCAGGATACAGAAAGCTGTATTGTGTATATGCGAGTTTTGGATTGCCTGAGTTGTTTGTCACGTGATGCGCTGATAAAAGAGATAAAGGATTTGACATGTTGACCTTTGCTGTTCAAAAGCAAACTTGAATGGATGTTGGCAAGGTTGAAGAAAAGCGAAAAATAATATGTTGCTAAGGTGTTTGACTTTAGTCGCAGTGTTGTTTTAAGTTTGGAAATCATTTAAAACAAACAGAATGTGTAGCAAACATTACAGAGGAGATTGTGTTCACAATGTGAGATAGGTATATAGTGCTATCGACAGAAAGAACTGACACAGTACAATTATTGATATAGCAAATTAGTTACTTGCTGCTGCTACTGGCAAGCAAATCTCTGAGAAAACTGTAGCCAGATCAAGGAGGACTATATGCCTGCTGTGTGCTTTTCCTTATCCAGACAGCAATGTAGCACGTGTTTGCAGTAGTATTGCGAGATCGTAATTAGACTCGCTAGAACTGGGCTTGAGTACTATTCTTAAATGAGAGTAGGTTGAGCCTGTTACCAGATTATAGACCCAACTGATCTAGCATGGATTAGTATAGCTTATTGTCCAGAAAATGTCTAGGAAAGGACCAGAATCTGAAATGCAACATCGTGGTATAGGCCAGCAACATGTTCAAATGGCCATACGTCCCTACATGTAGTTATAACAGGGACTATGACTGGCCATTAATATATTAATGATGTTCTGCTGCCTCATGTTTGCATGTTCAGTGGTGTTGTCAGTAATAAATTTGTTTTCATGGATGACAATATATCATTAAACAGTTGCTGTCCAGGAGTGTCTAGAGAGTGAAGATATTCAACACCTCATATGGCCAGCATGTGTTCCAGATCTGAATCCTGTTGAAAATGTTTGTGATGCTTTGTGGAAGAGTATTATTGGTCAATAATGTTCTCTAATAAGCCTCTAATAAGCTCTGTCAGTGCACTCTCATCCGTGCACTGACAGAGGAATGGGATAAAGTACCCACAACAGCTGTTGGATAATGTTGTGCAAAGTATGATATGCCATGTAGAATCTTACATTGCTCTCCATGGTGACCATCCATTGACATCTTACGCTGGAATGCCTGTGACGGTAATTGCATTTTTTTTTCTTTTCACTTTTATGTATTCAGCACAACATGACCATTTTGTTCCTTGAAAATATATAAGTATGGTATAAGAAACAAAGAGCTTGCTGACATTGCTGCTAAATCTGCTGATGTACTTATACAGACATCATAAAATATTTGAAGCAACAGATTTTTCAAAAATAGCAACAACATTGGAAGTCAAAAATAAATAACAATTGCATGTGAAACTTGAAATCAAGTGTTAGGTCATAAGTAAAAACTGAAGAAATGACTTCCATCTGACATGCTTACAAATTGGTCACTTCCAGGTTAGCTATCAGTGCCTGCTAAAAAGGGAAATTGTATTGCAACTTTATCTGTAATTCGTATTTTAATTGACTCTCCTAATTTTAAATCTCTTGGGGTGAACCATTTTGGCTTGTTCACTTACCTATCTCTCTTTCAATAAATTGGAATCAATCCTTATTTTAATCTGTTTTGCTTTTTAAAAGGTACAATTTTTTGCTAGAAAATATAAAACTTGAAATGATCGTTATGTTTTTAACAACTGTAAAGCATTTTTAACACTTTACAAATTTTATTTTAGTACAAAAATTGTTGCTAATTTCTATACCAGGATATAAATTTCTCGGTACTATTCCGTTTTGAGGACCGTAAAAAATCGCCAAACTGTTGTTGATGCTAGTGCTGCCAAAAATAATTGCGGCAAACCTAACTCAAATGTATAATAGTAAATAACTATCTAAAGATTATTGTTTTAATTTAGATGAAAAGTTATTTTCATATAATACTTTTTATTATTATAATTTATATGAAAAAGGTTAAACATAACTGAATGGAAGCATAAGAGTAAATAACTATTTCAGATCATTTTTATAATTTATATAAAAAAAAGCTAAATATAACAGAATGGATTCCTCCATTGATATTTTGCTACCGAGTTAAACAACGAGATGCTCGTTGTGGTTGTTCAAACATAATTTTCTATAATGAATGACGTCTTTTCTTTGAAAACATTCTCGGTGCAGAATCGCCCACTTATTTGTTTGGCGCTTTTTACAAGGGTAAAAACAATTGGATTTTTGTCACTTTTCTTTTACTTTTTAAGTGAAAATAGGTCATTGTGTACATAGATAAAGTCAAGGGTGTGCGCAGTGCCATTTTTGTGCAATCCTGGGATTTTTGTTTTAAGTGAAAATAGGTTGATGTGTACATGGATACCGAGTATGTGCAATTCTTAAAACAATTCCCAAAGTGTTAAATCCATAGGGTATTAAAAAGGATTTAAAAATTAAACTAGTATTTCAATGGCGTCTTAAGAAATATAGAACTATCTAAACTTATGCAAATTGAAATCAGCGTGTACGCTAGATTTGGCGTGCTGTTAAATGGGCGCGTTTGCTAGATTTGCCGCTTTTGCGCATACATTTTCGCTGCAATTTTTTACGGTCCTCAAAACGGAATAATACCAATTTCTCCTCTGCATCTTTTTTTTAGACTTAAAAGCAGTTTTTAGAATTTTTCTATTCTAACTTATTTTTATTATCATGGCATGTACCTTCTTTAGCTCCTGCTGCAGTTCTCTTCTACGTATAAATATTATCTTTGTTGTCGCGAAGTTTAGTTTCTCTAGAATGGCAGCAAGTATAGATAACAATAATAAGTTTGTTCTGTGATGTTTGTAATTCTAGATGTTTTTCTTTATTATTATGAATTAAAATATGTCTAATCCATACTGGAATTAACCATTTAATTTATTAAATTATCCCATATATTATCTGTGCATAGCATCAATGAAAATCTGGTGAACTGGATGAAAAATTTCTTCTAACTATCAAAATCATGGATACCAACAGTTCTGTTCCAAATACCATTCAGTATTTGGAACAGAACTGTTTGCTGTAAATTCATGAAGAATTTACAGCGAACAAGGAAGAAGCATTAAAATTCCACCTTTGGGGGGGGGACTGGACATTCCTTTTTTTTTCAAATTGAAGCACAGTTCTCAATTGCTAATTTTAAATTTAACTATCTTGCAGCACAGTTGGAACCGGAAGTAGTACAAAACATATGGGATGTAATCCAAAGTGAGTGGAATGATAAATATGTTGCTGCAAAAGAAAGATTTTTAAAAGAAAGTAAGAAAAAAAGTATCATACGATTGCTTAGAGGGATTTCGTAAGTATCATACGATTGCTTACAGTAATTTCGCTTGGCAATACGAAATCAAATCGTTTATTGCATAAGATGAAATCACTTGCTGGAACAAATATAATGGATAAATTTTTTTGAACTTTGAGGCTTGGCAAATTGCTGGAATCCATTAAATGTATTTCATTTGCAAGTAATGAAAACTTATAACTTATCTATAATGGTAGATAAAATATTTGAAATGAACTCAACAACAGAAATTTATTGTACTGGTGCAGACAATTCTGTAATGGATACTTTGCTTGATAAAATCGCGGTACTTTTCCATTTCGCCAGCGCTAATCTTGCCACGCAGACTTGATTGGCAACAATATGTTAATAATCTGTAAATCTCGCCAAGCAGACTTGATTAACGACAACACCCAATATACACATAAAGTACAGTCAAAAGTCGTTAATCCGGACGTCCATAATCCGGATCTCAAAGCTACAAACGTTACGCATGCGCTTTTAATGTATAACGGACGGTATAGGCTAAGCTAAAATTATCTAATTATCTATTTCAATTAATGTTACTGATTGCGTTGTTCCTTAATCTTCGAATTGGATCCGGCTTATTATTTTTTTCAGACTGTTAGAGCAATTTTATAAAAGTAAGTTTGAACTTTCGATTATGTCAAAAAGAATTTCCGGTTCTGGAGCTAACAAAGGATCTAGAAAGTGAAAGCATGTTTCGATGTCCATCAAACAAAAAGTAGAATTGCTGCAAAAAATGGGTAAAGGCATAACCTTTTTTTCTAACCATTCCGAAATCTGTTTATCAATTTCACGCTGCTCTGCGGGGGTGGGGGGAAACGTCGCAGCGTGCAATGAACTGGAAGTTGATCTGTCAGCACTATCCTTATCTTCAGGGCAGATGTTTTTATTCTATTCGGCTTATAATTCTTTACTAATTGTAGTATTTCATCTCGATGTACTCCGTCTTGGATATGATTTAAATCAAATTTCTCGTGATCATAAATATCACGAATACACATCAAATAGGTTTCTGGTTGCAATTTTCTAATTTTGACTGTGCGTAATGTATGCTTTACGCATGCGTGCGTTAAAAAAAATGTTTATAATAAAGTAAACAAATAAATATTAAGCTTTTTTTTCCCTAAATTTTGATACCCTTTAGATCATAATTGCTCTTTATTTCATAAATTACAGTTTCATATTTTTAATTTTATAATTTCTGCATGCCATCTTACCAGATTTAAATTGATGATCTATAATCCGGAATCGCCGAAGTCCCGACGAGTCCGGATTCAAGATTTTTGACTGCATTATCAAATGTTAGTACTAAGAATTATTTACTTTGGATGTATAAACATTTTAATACCAATAAATGGGTCTTGCATTTCCCTTTTTCACATAAATTCCACGAGATAACTTTTCAAATTATTACATGCTGTTCCTCTGCACTTCATATTCACCATTTGGTGCTACATCATAGTCTTTCTATTTTTTGTGTGTGCGTTCCAGTTTCCAATGCGACAGAATTATATTCTTTGCATTGGAAATGCTCAAAACTTTCCTTTTCCAGTTTTTCAGTGCAGTATGATTTCCACAAATCCGAATATATTATAGTTTCTTTTTCAATATTTTCCTTAATTGCTTCTAATGCAATGCTTATGGATCGGTTTGGCAGTTTCACAAGAAAACGTTTGTTTCACGGCAAGCTCCACCAAAGATCCACTGTTCCAGTCCACAACTGTTCGGTGACTGAATTTTTACACCATTTAACTGAAGGTAACTCTTCTCTCCAACCATAAATAAAGCTCACACACTTCAAGAAACTCAATTTTGGTGACTCAAACTATGTGTCTCTCCGGCTACTTCTTTTACTGAGACAAGTTGTTCAGTACCACTGAACTTCATCTCAAATAAAATTTCATTCATGATTATTATCAGAATTAGCAATTTTAGGCGAAATGCCTTTGGCTTGAAAGAATCTGACAGATTTTTCCTCTGTTCTGGGTGAATCCCGAATTTTCATTGATTTTTTTATCTATTTTTGACGCATTGGGGAAAAGACATTACTGACAAAAAAATGGCTGTGACTTGGCTTGAAATGTGGCAGTAAAAGGTTACCAGCCGGGACATGCCGTTTGGCGTCGGCTGTCTCATTTTTGGTTACTTTATTGCTTCACTGGCGAAATGGAAACGTACCAAAATCTCTAACAGAAAAACAGATTTTGAAACTACATATTCTCGGACAGTCTGGAGGTACATATTGACACTCTGGCTTTAATCGATTCAAGAGTCATAATCATTCAAGGAAGAAATATTATTCCAATAGATCGTAATGCTATTATTACTTTAAGTTTGATGATAAATGTTACCCTAGTGATTGTAAAAGAACATGTAGTTAGTAGTCATTGGAAAACTCTGATCAGCAGTAGGTTCAACAGCAGGTTCTGCGGCAGATGAAGTAAAAGACTGCCGTAAATACCAGTTATTTGTTACTGGTAAAATAACCAACTGGTTTACACTTTCTTATGGAGAGTGGTGCTGACTTGTCCATCATTCCAGCAGCATCAAACCATAAAACATGTAATTCTTTTAAATTGAATGCTGCAAATGGAACCATAATACCTGCTTTTGATTTCACAATTTTAACTTTGGATTTAGGTATCTGTTGGTCATTTCAGTTTCCTTTTTTAATTGCTAAAGTGGATCAAGCTCTTTTATGTACAGATGTTTTAACTAAATTTAAATTGCTAATTGGTATGCACAACAGAAAGTTAATATATTAAGTCACTAATTTATCTATTAAGTCATGTTACATACATAATGTGTGGATAGCATAAGCACGACTGATAAAAATTGTAAATCTGCAAATTTGCTACTGCAGTGTCCCAATTTAATAAAACCAAACCTGTTGATTTGCAACTTGCAACATAACACAAAGCACTGTCTACTAAAGTTCCTCATGTAACTGCTCCTTATGAATTAAGTGCAAATAAGCTAAAATTGGTAAAACAAGATTTCACATTTATGTAAGAAAATGACATAATTAGACCTTCAGAATCTCCATGGGACAGTCTACTTTATTTAGTTTTTTAGAAGGATAGAAGTTGCGACCATGTGAGGACTACAAGTGTTTAAATGCACTAACAACTACCGACTGTTATCCTCTCCCCAGATTAGAGGATTTTCACCATATATTAAAACAAAAGAAAATGTTTTCATAAACTGACCTATGTAAAGCTTACTGTCAAATTCCATTTGCGGAAGAAGATAAAAAGACAGCAGCTGTACTATTGCCATTTAGGTTATATGAGTTGAACTTAATGAGCTTCGGGTTAAGAAATGCCCCATCTACATTTCAATGAAATATCAGCGAAGCAGTTTTCAGACTAGACTTTGTTGCATATTTAGATGACATTTTAGTAGTTTCTTCAATGGAAAATGAATATTCAGAGCATCTAAAACCGGTTCTCTCTTGATTAGAACAGTATGGTCTTCGTATAAATCCTGAAATGTCAGGTAGGGGAGTGAATGAACTAGAATTTCTTGGATACGTTGATTATTCTGGGAGACTCGAAACTCCTTCCTGAAAAGTAAATGTAATCTTGAATTGCAGATTACCAAAAACCATTCATGAATTGCACGTTTTCTTGGTCTAATTAATTTCTGTAGGCGATAAATCAAGGATGCTGCCAAAAATCAGACAATAACTCCATGAGTATTTAAAAGGTGCTGAGAAAAAAAGATAAAAATAAAATACTATGGATCGAAGAAGCAAAAGAAAATTTTGAGCAATACGAAAATGACCTGGCAAAACCGTCAAGTCTTAAGCTAATATAACAACTTTACTTGCGTAAACTGTGATTACTCCCCCAGAGTTCCCCACTAATCACATGCCAGTCTTTGCATTAAAGTCACCAATAATCAGTTTTATATTATTTGAGAAGGATTTGTCAAGTTTATCATAAAACTCATCCTTAATAGCATCGCATATGTCCTCAGTAGGTGCATGAACATTCATAATACTGCAGCGGCAGTGCCAAACAGGCGATACGGACTTAAAAACTGTACAGAAAAGCGCCAATTGGCGAAACAGTAAACCCGTTTGGCAAACCTACAGGCTGACGGAGAGAGAAGATTTTTCCCCGGCAGTCAAGTGGAACTACTTCAACAAATGTGTGCGTCTCTGTTTTCGCCGAGATATGTAATCTTGTGTACTCGCATCTGTACTGTGCTCTGAATTTCTTAAGCCGTTATAATGTACCTGGCAACTGTTACTTTTCCTTATTAAATTTGATTATTAATTGTAACATGTCTATCTTAACTAAGATTTCGGCTTTCCTAGTTAATGTTAGGGATATTTTCGTATGCACGTGTTACTCACACGTACATCATTGGTGACCCTGTCCCTCGCTCCTTCTGTTTCGATCCCTAATGACTATCTGTCTCAATCTTTGTTTAAAAACTAAAAATATGCCTTATTTTGATGCCAATGCTCTTCCTTATGACTGATAAAGGCTCAACCCTATTTATTTCCTCCTCATTTTATCATACGGATTACACGTGGTTTATCACACTTAAGGAGGATTTACAGGTATGTGGTCAAATTTTTTTAATTATCTGTGATTGGTCTTAATTATGTTTTTGTGATATGTTTTGCTCTAAAATTATAGTTTTAATTTAATTATTGATTGTTTAAAATTGATCTTTGGGCAATATTCGTGCTCACACTTTTATTGAGATATTGAATGTCTTCATTATTTTATTCTAAATTGATACTGTTTTGATAAGGTATAGTGCAAAACATTAAGTTTACGATTTACGATATATTTATAATTGGCAACCATGCCAGGATCGGAAGGCCAAACCAACGAGGAATCGAATATGGCGGTTCAGGAGCCACAAATCTCACACGTGGCAGTTAAAATTCCCCCTTTATGGAAAAAAAATGTTAAACTTTGGTTTATTCAAGTTGAAAGTAACTTTGCTTTAGCGAAGATTAGTAGCGATAGTACAAAATACAACCACGTGGTTTCTTCGATAGACCCTGAAACTCTTTCCGCAGTATCAGATATTTTATTTAATCCCCCAGCGACGGCTAAATATGATGCCCTTAAAGCTAGGTTAATAGTAGAATTCTCAGATTCGGAAAGCGAGCAAATACGCAGACTTATTTCTGAATTGCATTTAGGGGACGACAAACCATCTCACTTATTGAGAAAAATGAGAGAATTAGGTGGAAATTGTATAACTGACAAATTTTTAAAATCATTATGGCTGCAAAGGTTACCTTCCGAGGTGCATGCCATTTTATCAATAAGTTCGGAATCCTTAGGCAATTTAGCAAAAATGGCTGATAAGATAGCTGAAGTGCGCACGCCAACGAACAACAGCGTGTTCGCGGTCCAGGCAGCTTCGGCGAGTTCCCTCAGAAACCCTAACAATTCTGGTGCCCCCCTCGAGGAGCTTAAGGCCTTAAGGAGTGAAATCTCTGCCCTAAGTAAACAAGTCGAGCGACTCTCCCGCGGAAAAACGAGGAATAATTTCCCCCGGGATCAACATAACACAGCACGTAGTTTTTCGCGTTGGCATTCCCGAGAGCGTGTGAACAATTATTGTTATTTTCATTCGAGATTTGGTAATAATGCACGAAAATGTCGAGCACCTTGTTCCTTTTCTCAGAAAACTACGGCCCAGGAAAACTAGCAGTAGCGGCTGTCGATCGAAATTCATCGGCAGTCGCGCATTCATGTCGTTTACATGTTTACGATAACAGATTAAATTTAAACTTTTTGATTGATTTGGGCTCGGATGTTTCATGTGTGACACCGACTTCTAAGTTTAAGAAAATGCATCCTGATTCGCTTCAATTATTTGCCGCGAATAATTCCAGAATTTCTACGTATGGAACAAAATTGTTAACTGTGAATTTAGGACTTAGACGAAACTTTTCTTGGAAGTTTTTAATCGCCGATGTACCAGTGCCTATAATAGGAGCCGACTTTTTAAGGCATTTTGATCTTTTAATCGATTTAAAACGAGGTAGGCTTATCGATAATACTACGAAATTAACTCGTATTGGTTCTCTTTCCGATTCTAAAAATTATTTTTCGGTAAAGTTAATATCTGGTAATTCACCATATCACAGAATCTTGAAAGACTTTCCGGAGGTACTGAAGTTAAAATCCGATTCGGGTAGAGTAAAGCATAGTACGGTTCATTACATCGAAACAAACGGTCCTCCTGTGCACAGTAAACCGCGTAGGTTAAGCCCTAAGTTATACGAAGCAGTAAAAAAAGAATTTCAATTTATGATAGATCAAGGTATTTGTAGACCATCAAAATCAGCATGGTCATCACCTCTTCATGTAGTTTCTAAAAGTTCGGGCGACATACGGCCAATAGGAGACTACCGAAAACTAAACGCGTGCACTGAACCCGACAGATACCCTATCCCGCATTTACAAGACTTTAATAATACGCTTAGCGGAAAGACAATTTTTTCAAAAATTGATATCGTTCGGGCATATCATCATATACCAGTCCATCCAGATCATATACCGAAAACTGCAGTTTGCACCCCATTTGGTCTTTTCGAATTTCCGTTTTTAAATTTCGGACTGTGCGGAGCAGCTCAAACCTTTCAAAGGTTTATGAACGAAATTCTTGGAGATCTAAAATTCGCCTACGTCTACTTAGATGATATTTTGATATTTAGTGATACGGAAGATGAGCATAAATCTCACCTACGTACTGTTTTTGAAAGATTAACTTCATATGGATTGACAATTAACGCTTCGAAATGTGTTTTCGGCGTTCCGGAAATATCTTTTTTAGGCCATATAATCAATAAAGATGGTACCAAGCCTCTGACGAACAAAGTGGAACCGATACTTAACTACCCACTTCCTAAAACGGTAAAAGATTTGCAGAGATTTTTAGGATTTTTAAATTTTTACCGTCGATTTTTACCCAACGTAGCCCAGAATCAAATACATTTAACTTCGTATTTAAAAGGGGCTAAGAAAAATGATAAGACAATCCTGAATTTGTCTGAGGAAGCGCGGAGTGAATTTCAAAAGTGCAAACAGCTAATCGCTAATGCTGTTCTTTTGGCACACCCGAAGAAAGATGCCCAGTTGGTTTTACAGGTTGATGCGTCAGACTTCGCGATCGGTGGAACGCTATCACAAATAGTTGATAGAAATTTACAGCCTCTCGCATTTTTCTCACGAAAGCTTTCGCAGGCGGAAAGGAACTATAGTGCGTATGATCGAGAGCTATTGGCAGCTTATGCTGCTATTAGGCATTTTAAGCATATGTTGGAAGCACGGAACTTTTCTTTAATCACCGATCACAAACCGCTCACGTATGCATTCCGACAGCGTTTGGATAAGTGTTCACCTCGTCAGGCTAGGCAGTTAGACTTTATCTCCCAATTCACCACTGAAATTCGCCATATAAAAGGTTCGGAGAATATCGCTGCCGACGTACTTTCGCGTATAGAAGCAATAAGCATGCCTAACCCTATCGACTATGAGGAAATCGCTAAAATGCAAGAAATCGACCCAGAATTACAAACATTGCTTAAAGAGTCAAAAGTTCTACATCTCAAAAAAGTTACCTTACCGAATTGTAGCTTACCGATATATTGCGATGTGTCAACAGGTAACGCCCGTCCTTACATTCCTCCGGCATTCCGTGAGAAAGTTTTTGCCACCTTGCACAATTTGTCTCACCCCGGCATTCGCGCATCAACAAAGTTAGTATGTTCACGGTTTGTTTGGTCTTCCATCCGCAAAGATTGCGCGAAATGGGCACGGCAGTGCATTCCGTGCCAGAAAGCAAAAGTAAGCAGGCATACTAGAACCCCGTTAATGAAGTTTCCAGACCAATCACAGAGGTTTGATCACGTCCACCTTGACCTTGTTGGTCCCCTACCTCCTTCTCAAAATAATCATTACTGTCTAACTATGATAGATAGATTTACTAGATGGCCCGAAGCAGTACCCATACCAGACATAACAGCACGCACAGTAGCACAGGTTTTCTATGACCACTGGATTACTCGATTTGGTTGTCCGACTGTTATTACTACCGACCAAGGGCGACAGTTTGAAAGCGGCTTATTTCGAGCCCTTTCCCAATTATTGGGAATCAAGAGGATCAGGACGTCTCCTTACCACCCACAGGCAAATGGACTGATCGAGGAATTCCACCGTCCTTTGAAAGCTGCCTTAAAAGCGCACGATACCAGTGACTGGGTGGCTGCCCTTCCAACGCTGCTGATGGGTTTCCGCGCCGCTCTCAAAGAGGACATAGGAGCAACCACTTCTGAACTGGTGTATGGAAAGACTATCCTACGGCCCAGGAATCCTACTCCCAGGAGAATTTTTCAATCCGACACCTCCGGATGCGTCCCCCAAACAGTTTGTGGAGGATTTAAAATCTCACTTTGCCAGTGTCCGCCCGACCACGACTTCTAGCCACGGCCAGCGAACATGTTTCATTCATCCACGCCTTCACAAGTCCACATATGTGTTTGTTCGACACGACGGAGTTAGAAAACCACTTCAAACTCCTTATGATGGACCATTTAAGGTGCTAGAAAGACGAGATAAAACGTTTGATCTCGAAATAAAAGGGACTAAGCAAACAATCTCCATAGATAGACTGAAACCCGCTTTTGTAACCATGGACTCTTCTCAAGTTGCTTCCAAGAGTGTGAAAAAAACTTCGGACAATTGTATCACCCGTTCTGGACGATTAATCCGACCCCCGCATCGGTATGTCACATTTCGTTGACACTGCGGAGGGAGTATGCAGCGGCAGTGCCAAACAGGCGATACGGACTTAAAAACTGTACAGAAAAGCGCCAATTGGCGAAACAGTAAACCCGTTTGGCAAACCTACAGGCTGACGGAGAGAGAAGATTTTTCCCCGGCAGTCAAGTGGAACTACTTCAACAAATGTGTGCGTCTCTGTTTTCGCCGAGATATGTAATCTTGTGTACTCGCATCTGTACTGTGCTCTGAATTTCTTAAGCCGTTATAATGTACCCGGCAACTGTTACTTTTCCTTATTAAATTTGATTATTAATTGTAACATGTCTATCTTAACTAAGATTTCGGCTTTCCTAGTTAATGTTAGGGATATTTTCGTATGCACGTGTTACTCACACGTACATCAATACTACACTGCTGGCCATTAAAATTGCAACACCAGGAAGGAATGATCTGACGATTGTCAAAATATCACACGAAAAGAAGAAAAGTTTGGGATATGAAAATGAGATTAGGATTTCAGTGCATTTAGATGATGCAGAGGGAGAAATTACATTAATAATACTGCATAAAAGAAAAGCTGTGTAGTGGTTTTCTCATTTGGAAAGCACTTTGGTGTTTGCTCAGAATATTGTGCTATGCCTCGAATAATAAGAAATGTTTACCAGCAAGTGTCGGAATTCATTAGAGGCTGGATCATTGCCTATTGAAAGTGTGGATTATCATTACGTGATATTGCCCATCATACTGGTCGATGTCCAACCACTGTCATTCAAATATGAAATCAGTGGGTTGCTGAGGGTCATACTGAATGGCATGCAGATTCTAGACTCCCTCCCATGACTAACAACTGAGGGGACACACATATTGTGAGGTTAGGCCTGCAAAACTGTAAAATCACATCAGAGACGATTAGTCATGAAATGGGCATGTTTGCAGCAAGCCAGGTATCCAATTGTACAGTGTGTTGACGTTTGCAGCAGCATGTGCTATCAGCATGGTGACCATTAATTAAATTTCTTTGACAATGCAGCATAGGGAGACGGCGACTCTGAAGCACCGAATGACAAAGCTGGATACAGGAGTGGCACAATATTGTCTTTCCTGGTTCTGTGTGCAGCATTCTGAAGGCCATATATGTATCCGGAGGCTCAAAGGGAACCGCACATCACCTGCTTGCATTTCGATATGGGCAAAGGTGCCATGCACATGGTGTGATGGTTTTGGCAGCCATTGGGTACACAATGCACATATCTCTAGTTCGGATCATGGTAATTTGAATGCAGATTGGTAGATTTCTGACATCTTGCGTCTTGTGGTTGTGCTCTATCTTTGAGGCCTGCCAGACGCCATTTTCCAACAAGATAATGCAAGATCACAATTAGCATGTTGTGTTGTGACCTTCCTCAATATACCGTGTGGCATATACTTGAAGCACCATGGAATGAGTTGCCCGTTTCTATCAGTCAAACCCATTTTGACTCCATGCCTAACCGGGTAAAGGCCGTTTTAGCTGTCAGGAGTGGCAGCTGATTCTACTAATATCACACCTATGTAAACCCCCAAACTGCTTACATTTAATCATTTTGTCTTCATGCCATACTGTTAATATACAGTTTTTGTATTTGCTTTCCTTCATAGTGTTGCAGTTTTAATGGCCAGCAGTGTAACATTTTGAGGACAAGATCGAATCTGTACTTTACCAATCCTTTCATTTATAGGTTTGAAGCATTTGATTCTGTCTCTTATTATTCTTGTTATGACAAATCCTACCCCAAATTAGTGCTGCTTGTCCTGACAGCTAATAGAAAACACTGCATCTTCTTTATTATTACTTTCCTCGTGTAAACTGTGATTACCCACAGAGTTCCCCATTAATCTCATGCCAATCTTTGCATAAAAGTTACCAATAATTGATTTGATATCATATGAGGTGCATTTGTCATAGGAGTCTTCAAGTTTATCGTACTTTTAGAGTTGGCGTATTCAAATTCCATCAAAATTTTAGCATGTGTGTTGGAAATTAAACTCGGTTGTTATGGATGCTCAAAAGAAAAAGGAACTAAAGAAAAGAAAAAAAAAAAAAAAAAAAAAGCTGTGCCCTCCCCCCCCCCATTCAGTTAAAAGACATAAAATAAGTATTCAGTTATTGTGTAATAATGAATTCCAGAGTAGAACTTTGAATGAATCCAGACTTTTGAGAAGCTACATATTAAGTAAGCTTACCCTCTTTTCCCTGCCTGATGAGTAAAGAAATATTAATTCATATAATGCTGACTTTAGCTCCTAATTTTTTTCTTTCCTCCTTAAAGGTATAAAGAGATGACAGAAAAGTTCAAAGTAGATTATACTGCTGGTGGTGCTTGTCAAAATACAATGAGAGTGGCCCAAGTGAGTTAATTTTTAATGCAGTTAAATATTTATAATTGAATGCAGCATAAATTTTGTGTTTAATATTTTTCAGCAGCTGTGAAAATGCTATATGTATCGATTTAATATATATTTATTTTATATTTAATCTACATTTATTTTATTTTATGTTGGCTTATACTTTGAACAAATTTAATATATTATAATTATTAAAACCATAGATAATATTTTTGTGACTGGCTTCTAATAAAATTGACTTTAAAAAGGTGTAAATATTATAATTTAGAATTTTAGGGCCTCAATTATATAATACTAACTAAATGGCCTTCTGATCCCAGTACACTGTCACAATATGTCTGTCCTCTGGGGCATTAGTCAGGGGAGGGCATTAAGATCCTGCATGCTGTCCAGTATGACCCTTGGCAATCCATTGATTCTA
The DNA here is from genome assembly GCF_044657685.1 of Stegodyphus dumicola. Taxonomy (NCBI): domain Eukaryota; kingdom Metazoa; phylum Arthropoda; class Arachnida; order Araneae; family Eresidae; genus Stegodyphus; species Stegodyphus dumicola. The sequence goes on along the minus strand of NC_140769.1, from coordinate 79,151,950 downwards.
TATTCATGTGACAGTGCGATGGGCGATATCACGGAACGATAATTCACACTCTCGATAGGCAGCAATCTTGCCTCTCAGATTCCGACATTTGCTGGTAAGAATTTCTTCTTATTATTCGACACATAACATGATACTCTGAGCAAACTCTGACTTCACAAAGCGCTTTCCGAATGAGAAATCCACTGCACAACTTTTCTTTCGTGGAGATCTTCAGATGTCGTTTTTCCCTCCTGCATCATCTAAATGGGCTGAAATACTAATCATTTGCATATCCCAAATTCTTCTTCCTTTCATGTGAATTTGACATTTGTCAGATCATTCCTTCCTGGTATTGCAATTTTAATGTCCAGCAGTGCATATTGAAACTTAAAACATTCCTATGAGGGTTGCTATTTATATTTTTGGCCTTGGAAACAGTAAGTTTTGCTAGGCGACCACAGACAATTCCAGTTGAAAGTTTGATATTTTTAACCATAACTTCTTTAGAATGTTTTGCCATTTTAGTGTGATTTGTGTTGTTTACAGTAAAATAAAAAATTCATTTTGTGCTAAAAATAGAATTGACTTGTGAACCTTTTCGTGCGATTATTTTTCATAACTTTCAACTTGAATTATCAAGACAAGTGCTTCAATGAACTTAATTGTTTATACAGTGATAAAATGCCATCCTACAGCACTGTGTGTAAATAACTGGTATAACGAATTCAATCGTGGTCGGCGTTTGCTCCAGGATGAGTTCCTTGAAGATCATCCAAAATCAGTTGCTGTGACAGAAAATATCGATGCTGTGTGTGAATTGATAAGGTAAGATTGTCATGTAGCATACCATGAGATTGAGGCATCTTTGGGCATTAGTATGACAAGCATCAATAAGATATTACATAAACATTTGGTCATAAAAAAGATTTGTTCATGTTGGGTCCCACATAATGAAGGTCATGTAGTAATTGTTTTGCTATGTAAATAAAATGCTGAAGTCTTTGGGAAATTTAGTTGATGTTAGAAAACTGCAAAATATCTCTGCAATGTAAATTTTGTAAAATGTATAATAAACTCTATTAAATATCTCTAATATTTTAAAACCATAAAAAACTGTGCAATGTATGTAATCTATTGCTAATAGAAAAATTAGGATAAGTGTTTTAAGTACTTAAAGAAGGTGCCTCATTGGCATTTTTGAAGTAATTGAAGGAAGAGAATCAGAAAGTTTAGATTTTAACTAATAGTACTTAACTTGCAAAGATTGTATTTCTGTATTTTTGAAAATGATAAAGCCATTTTTTACATAGCAAAGTGCTTCATTCATACATCACAAATTTAAAAATTATCAAAAATATTGACAAGTTTAATACATAATCAAAAATATTGTTTTGTCATAAAATACATTTTCTTATTAAATTTACCAAAAATATGACAGAAGCGTACTGTTTTGTAGGGGCTTTAGTCTTTCCATACTGTGGTTTTACTCCTCTTAGAAAAAATTCTAAAAATTATGAAATGTAATTTTAGTAATAGTATTATATCATAAACTAGTCAATTTATAGATGACCTTTGATTAAAATTATGCTGAGTATATATTAAATTGTTTTCTAGCGATGTATAAAACTTATAAATTTGATGATAATTGTTTAAAACAATATAAAATAAAATTTCTTGCTTTGGTTTTCAGAGGATCTCTACTTCCCCTTTTTTGATTTCTGGAGAAGATCACTGCAAATTTAATGATTTAAAAAAAAAAAAAAAAAAAAAAATCCCCACAAACCTGTGATTTTGAAAATCAAATTGGTAGCAATGTTGTAGTGTTACAACTGATAAATTAACTACAGCTAAAATGAGCAGGGATAAAAAAGTGTCAAAGTAGGGAAGAAAAAACTCATTACTTCTACACTTTAGGCTGAACTAAAACGTCTGTTGAAGGCTTGTAATATTTTTGTCGAATGAAAAATTAGTAATAAATATTTTTTATCTTAAAATGCATTTTCATAATTTGCTTCTAAAATGTAATAAAATATGAATATGATAAAAGTAACTAGATATAAAATTACATGAAAATATTCAGAAGTGCATTATAAATTTTAATTATCATTTTTTGATAATGTTTATCTTTGTTGATATCGTGTGTCAGATTTTTAAAACAGTTTTCAATTCTTCCTTTGTTTTAGTTATACTTTATGTATGGATTTTTATAGCATTCCATGAAATGTATTTTTACTGTATTGAAAGTATTGTTCATTTTATAGGCAGTTTTCTTTTTTAAAATATTGTTGTGTGCGTACGGGTTCGTTACGAAATGAATGCACAAGTCCGATGAAAAATGAACAAAAATTTATTATTATCACAACAAAAATGCTTAAATCTTCTCAAATTATCATGCAGTATTACAATATCTCGCAGTAGTTATCTTCTAACTACTCAAATGTCCAATAGAACGTAATTCAAAACAGCTAAAGAAAGCTAATCCGCGAATTTGCTACAATCAACAAGAGCAGTTTTCTAAACAACAACAAACTAAGCAACTACTACAAACTGAGATGTTTTCCTCCTTTTATAAGATTTTAAAATTATGCGCTAGAATTTTCCAGTACTTTCTCGAAATCAAAAAGAGATATTTATTTATTTAATGCACACGCTCTTGTATTTTCAATCTTCCGGCTTAGCTTTCTTTTAATATTCGTCACACGCTGCACTGCGCGAGAAATAAAACCATTTAATTTATAATTGAACTAACATTAGCTTTTTAAATACCAAATTCGTAACACTGCCCCCTTCCCAAGGACTGCACGTCCCGGGCAGTACAATCCCTGGACGGGAAGCTAAACTTACAACTGTGGCATAAATGCGACTGAGGCATAAACATTACATTACAATATCAAACAACATGAACAATAAATGCAATAACTAACTTAAACAAATCAAATGCTATGAAATACTAAATACAAAACAAATACTAAATACAAATCAAATACTAAATGCAAATCAAATACTAAATAAAAATCAAATCAAATACACATTTAAAAACATAAAGGACCATGGTCTGACACTATTTACAATTATTTACATTACGTACTATGGCCATAGTAATGAGCTAACCTGTCGTAATGACCGACTTTAGGTTTAGAGTTCGAAGACTTGTAGAGACGTCATTCAGTCTGTTCAGCACTGTACATGGACCATCCGAAGGTGACTGTAGTTTAGGACCGAGTCCTTTTCGTTGAATCGGGTTCCACAACCTCACCTTGTCTCCTTCATTGGATCTATGTCCAGTAGCTCTCGTGTTGTATCTGGTCTTCACTTTCTCCGTTGCCAAGTTCACTCGCTTTCGTGCAAAACGGGGCATCACTTCAAAACGGGCCTGGACATCTTGGATGTGTTCCTCAGGCGATGACGGCGCATCCGTACGGCGATCAAACAGGCGGTCACAAGGCAGACGAAGGTCTCGACCGAAGAGCATCTAGGCTGGAGAAGAGCTGGTAGTCTTGCATTTCTTTTCGACCCTATTATGATTTCGGCAGCTTCCCGAGCTGGATCTTTCGGACAAGGCATCGGCAGTTCCAGGCGAGGATCCTTTTTGAGGATGGATAGTCATGCCATCATATGCTGAAAGCAGTTTGTTGTTTTTCAAGTCTAAGGAAAAATTGTATTTCCTTAAAAAGTCCAATCCGAGTATGCATGGATCTGTGATATCCGCCACATATGCCGTGTGATGGTAGGCGGCACTTCCAAACGTGATGCTTACGTTTAACTTTCCAGTTATGTCGATCTTATCACCAGACGCAGTCTGAAGGGTAACACAGGATGGCGTCCAAATAAGTTTATCTTTTAACTGTTCAGCGAAATCTTTCCTAATGATGGTAACATTAGCTCCTGTGTCAATGATCATATTGCAAGGAACTCCATCGATATTCCCATTAATGGACAGTCCTCACTGTATACTGTTGCCACTCACTGTATAAATTTTAAGCGCTTTAAAACAAGGTTTTTCATTATCTGGCAACCTCCGTTCCTCGATATGGTCACTAATTTGTTTACTGCTTCGTTGCTGGGAAATGGTCTTATTTTCCGTACCTCGGAGTGTTCTGCAGTTTCTTCGTATGTGGCCTTCAACTCCGCAGTTCCAGCACTTTAGAACTACTTTCTTTTCACTTCTGTTCCGTCTCAAGCCACTTACTTGTCTGGTAAAATCATCTGCTTTATATTCCGTACCCTGGGGTGTTCTGCAATTCCGTTTTAGGTGACCTTCACTACCACATCTCCAACACCTTAAAGCCACTTTCTTCTCACTCCTACTCCATATCAAAGTGTCCATTTGTCTGGCTAAATCATCTAAATGAGCCATCAGTTGATCCACTGGCTCATGGACTCGCACAGCTCTAACTGGGTAGCGATCTCTATTAGTTGCTTCCTGGGCTGCCTCAAACTTCATGGCGTACAACAGAGCGCTTTTCAAATCTTTAACATCCGCCATTTGCAGTGCTTTCTGTATTTGAGGGTCCCGGATGCCATTGATGAAATATTGCAGTGACAGAATTTCTCTCGTTTCTCTCGGGCACTCCGTAAAGGCGAGGTGGGACAGCCTTTCAACATCCGTGGCGAGTTCCTGGAGTGATTCGGTGGGCTTCTGTTGACAGGATTTTAATTGAAGCTTGCTGTAGTCTTTTAAACATTTCTCGCCGAAGCGCATCTCCAAGGCGCCGGACAGAGCTTCGAAATCTAGCCTTTGATTTTTGGGAAGCGTCTGCAGGATATCCGCTGCGTCTGCTCTCAGAGAAGCGGCGAGATGACAGGCCTTAGCTTGGGAGTCCCATCCATTCGCATCCGCAACGATAGAAAACTGGGTCTTATACACTTGCCAGGATGTCTTCCCATCGTATGTGGATGGCTTCAGAGATGGACGAGCAGGCATCAGTAAGGATTTAAAATCATCACTCTTGCTCCCTGCCGTTGTTACGAATTTCTTTAAAGTTTTCATTTCTTTGGCAACTGCAGAAACTCTCTCTTCAATTTGTTGTTGGACGGCCGAAACTCTTCCTTCGACTTCATTGCTCCACAGCCAACACTTTATTTCATCTTTGACAGAAGAAACCTTTTCTTCAATTTGCCCGACTTTATTTTTGACAGCTCCTATTCTGTCTTCCATAGTCTCAAATTTACTTTCTATTACGCAGGTTATTTCTCTTTTCATTTCGTCTTGACCTGCTTCAATCTTTTCTTGTACAGCTTTTATATCTTCCTTAAAAGTTACTTGACCAGCTTCCAACTTTTCGTGAACGGCTTCCATTTCCTTTTTAACGGATTCTTCCATCTTTTCCTGACCAGATTTCGTATCATCTTTCATTTCTTCTTTAAATGCAGCAAAGGCTGATATCAACTGTCTTAGCTGCTCTTCCATCGCTCTTGTGACTGGCATTCAAATCCCACTTCTGACACCAAAAATTGTTGCGTGCGTACGGGTTCGTTACGAAATGAATGCACAAGTCCGATGAAAAATGAACAAAAATTTATTATTATCACAACAAAAATGCTTAAATCTTCTCAAATTATCGTGCAGTATTACAATATCTCACAGTAGTTATCTTCTAACTACTCAAATGTCCAATAGAACGTAATTCAAAACAGCTAAAGAAAGCTAATCCGCGAATTCGCTACAATCAACAAGAGCAGTTTTCTAAACAACAACAAACTAAGCAACTACTACAAACTGAGATGTTTTCCTCCTTTTATAAGATTTTAAAATCACGCGCTAGAATTTTCCAGTACTTTCTCGAAATCAAAAAGAGATATTTATTTATTTAATGCACGCGCTCTTGTATTTTCAATCTTCCGGCTTAGCTTTCTTTTAATATTCGTCACGCGCTGCACTGCGCGAGAAATAAAACCATGTAATTTATAATTGAACTAACATTAGCTTTTTAAATACCAAATTCGTAACAATATTATGTATGTGTCTTATCATTAAAAACAGTATTTAGAGAAGTTATTAAGATTCATTATTTTTATTATAAACCTTTGTTTTTCTATTGCTTATAATTTCTGCAAAGTGGTAAAGTAATATGGTAAAAAGATTGTTTTATTTATCTTCAGCTAAGTATATGATTTTAAATTTAGCTATTTTGATCATTTTACCATTTTCCTCTATACTACTTTACCACTTGAAGAAATATATACAAGTTTACTTCCTCTTCCAGATTTATTTCCGCAAATTTCTAGAATAATAAGTACCAAAAAATGGCAACTTTTTCTCTCAAGCGTGCTTTTCAATAATTATATTCAATTTATCAATAGCATCTTTAAACAAATACAGGGAATTTCAATGGGAATTAATCTTTCAAGTTCTGTCTGTGAATTATTCCTTTTTACAAAAGAATTGACCTTTGTCCCTTCACTCAGTAAAGAAAAACATAAATTTTACCAACACATCTATCGATATATTGATGATGTCATTACCTTTAACAACTACAACAAAATAGAAGTTGCTAATATCTACCCTACATGCTTAAAACTAAATAATACAGATACGGTGCAACATAATGTAGTTTACCTTGATTTACATATTATTGATTACAATTTAATAAAAGTTTACAACAAAAGAAGAAAATTCAATTTTTCAACACTAAAATTAACCAACTGGAATTCAGATATTTCCAAAAGAGTCATCCTCAACACAATCTGTTCACAGATACTTAGAATAAAAAGAATCTGCAATACAACTTTAAGAAGAAATACTACACTTCGTGACAATTTTGAAAAATAACCTAATTCCTCAAAAAATAATTAAAAATACCTTAAAAAAAGGCTGGCATTAGCCTTACCAATTTTTAGATTTTTCGAGTTAGATAATGATACTTTATACTTAAAGCCCAATGGGACAGTATAACGTGGATGGCTGATTCTGAGAATCTAATGTAAAAATGTACAGATAATTCTTGTCACTACATTTTCTTTCCTCCAAAAAATTTTGGCACAATACTTTTAATACTATTGTTTAAATAGTTTTAAATTACTTTGATGGCCAATTCTACTCCTGTTATTAACAAATCGGGCCTTTTCGTTTTTCATTGAAGCTTGAAGAATTAAGACTTTTATTAACAAATGACTGTTTTTTACATTTTACTCTTACTTTTGTGGCCAAGTTAAGTAATTTTAGCTGAATTAGCCATTTTCACTTTTTGAAGCAGTTATTTTTCTTCAAACAACTTGACTGACGCCATTTTGAAATCTTTCCACGTCTTTTGACCTCCCCCCCTTTAGTTCTAGGGGCGAGTTCCCGCCAACAGACAGTCTTATCACATTGGCTATTGCCAAGTGACTATGTTTCCCCCTTCTTTCATCACACGGCAAGTGGGAGAGTGTTGAAGAACACAGAGGGGAATTACAACCCCTTTCCGTTTATGCTTCATGATAGAGAAGACTGCATAGCCACAGGTCTGTTTTTTGATGTTTCTTTTACAAAATTTTTTTTTCTTGGTCTTAGCAAGACCCACTTTGTTTGTTTTCATTTAAATTTAATTTCAGATTTCTAAAATTTATAAAAATTTAATTCTTTAAGCTTGCAGGTCCAGCCCATACGTTATTGTATATTTTGACTAATAGCAGACCGCTATGTATTTTTATTTTTATTATTAATGTACATTGGAGTTGCATTTACATTTTTTACACCTTAATGTGTCATTTTGTGCAGACGTGTCGGGAAATTGGAACAGAGATTTGAGACTACAAAATTTTTTAGGACAATTTATCTAATTAATTAAAAAAATTCGCAACACAAAAGTTTCAATTGTCTGTTTCGGTGAAACGCGTAATGGAGTTAGCTTAGTTCGACGTTTAACCAGAAATTTCCCTTGAAAAGCCAGGTTGGACCTCGAATTGAGTTAATTTACCATTTTCCGCTTCATAATTTTTGTTTTAATTTGTTCCATCGATTGTTTTTTTTATATGTTTTAACTTGTCACATCGATATGTATTTTACTGTAATTGTTGCCATTAACTTGTATCCAACGATTAGTATTTTACTGTGTTTTATATTTTACATTTTATTTCGCGTGTAGCCTAATTTTTCACCTTTCAATGTCATTGTTTTTTTTTAAAAAACTGTGTTAAAATTTTTCTTGGAGCCACAGCTCCTAGTAACTTTATGGCGAGCTAACTACAATTTCTTTTCTCATTTCCTTAATTTTGCAGCATATTGCGCAAAAATGTTTTTGACCAAATTGGTCTTTTTGTATTGTACTTACAACCTAGCTCATTAATTATGTATTATATAATATATACAGTCAAAAGTCGTTTATCCGGACTCGTCAGGACTTCGGCGATTCCGGATTATAGATCATCAGTTTAAATCTGGTAAGATGACATGTAGAAATTATAAAATTAAAAATATGAAACCGTAATTTATGAAATAAAGAACAATTATGTTCTAAAGAGTATCAAAATTTACAAAAAAAAAAAAAAAAAAAAAAAAAAAATATTTATTTGTTTAGTTTATTAAACATTTCTTTTAATGTAAGTTGTTTAAGTTGCTTCGTTTTTTATGTGATAATACTTTCTCTTTAATTCTATAAGCAGACATAATTTCTTGTTCAGTTATAAAGTTCCGCTGTTCAAGTCCTATAATTGCCGTGTCGAGAATACCAACTAATTTGTCAATCGAAATTTTTTTGTTTTCAATAAACTCTGTATCACTTTCTTCGCTATCGGAAGCGAATTATAATGAGGAGGAAATTGATTTAAATCATATCAAAGACTGAGTACATCGAGATGAAATACTACATTTAGTAAGGAATTATAAGCCAAATAAAATAAAAACATCTGCCCTAAAGATAAGGATAGTGCTGACAGATCAACTTCCAGTTGATTGCGCGCCGCAATGTTTCCCCTACCCCCCACACGCAGAGCAGTGTGAAATTGATAAACAGATTTCAGAATGGTTAGATAAACAAAGGATATGCCTTTATCCATTTTTTGCAGCAATTCCACTTTTTGTTTAATGGACATCGAAACATACTTTCACTTTGTAGATCCTTTACATATTAGTAAATATATATCAGAAATTCTATTTTACATAATCGAAAGTTCAAGCTTACTTTTATAAAATTGCTCTAACAGTCTGCAAAAAATAATAAGCCGAATCCAATTCGAAGATTAAGGAACTACGCAATCTACAACATTAACTGAATTAGATAATTTTAGCTTAGCTTGTACCGTCTGTTATACATTAAACACGCATTTGTAAACTTATTTTCCGCATGCGCACACGCATATTCGCAGCCGTAAAGGTCTTACGTGCATGTGTCAACGCGACTCATGCGCAGAAAGTTTGTAGCTTTGAGGTCCAGATTATTGGTGTCCGAATTAACGACTTTTGACTGTATAAGAATGTATATAATATATGTAAAATAAAATATATGTAAATTGAAATTCTAATTTTAATTTGCACTAGTCCCTTAACTACATTTTTTTTAATTTGGGTATTTTCCTTTGTGTCCTAAAAGTAGTTGCTGCTTATAATAAATCTTTCTAAACTGCATCGTTTTGAAATTAATGCATGTCATATGATTCTTGCATCACATTAGAGATGCAGACACTTACAAAACTGCTTTAGCGAAGAACTGAATTCTGCACAATTGAAACCGAAATTTTTATATGAATAACCAGTAGGAAAATTGAAACAGAAGATGTATAGAGGGCTTATGTGGCAAAAGTCAAATTTTATAGAAGTAGCAAAAAATGGTCCCATTCCTCACAAGAATGTCAGAAATCACTTGAAAAATGTTGAATTACATAGATCTTAATTACTTCGATCTCGCAATTTTTTTGTTGCTAACTACTGAGATTTTTGTTAGGAATGGAGCAGTTTGGTTTTCTGCCCCCCCCCCCCCGCAATAAATTTGACTTTTGTCAAATAGCTGCCCAGACAGAATATTGGTTAGGGAAGCCAACTGCGATGCTGAAAGGCTTGTATTCGAATCCCGTGGAAGGCAGGGTGGTAACTGTCCACCCCTTCACAGGAGGCAATGTGAAACTCAATTCACTCTGAAACCAGCTTTCATCTGAACACAGTGAATTCATGTTTTTATTAGCTGTCTTCTTGCCATTTATTCTTTTTTTCTCATGAATCGTATCATTCATAAGATGCAGAAAAGATACAAATGTGATCAAGTATGTGCATGCAAATTGTAACCGCTTCATCTGTGTTGTCTAATATTGTGTGTCAATGATAATAAAAAAATATTAAAATTGGCTACATATATATACATCACATTCTTTTTATATATGTTTCATTAAAATTTTTTTTAAATAATTATCTTCTCTTTCAAATATTAATCTAATTTTTGATATTTACATGTTATTTTTCATTTGATGTTCAGAACAGAAATGCAAAAAAAATTGTAGATTTCAAAATTGATTTTTTTTATAGATTTAATTTTATTGTTAAAGTTTAATTTAAAAGTGTAGCAATTAAATTTTGTCACTTGGCTGTAATAAGTTATTATTTTTATTTATTTAATGATGGAATTCTTTCTAAGGTGTTAGACTGTTTTCAGAATGAGAGTTTTATTAGTATTAATGGCATTTATTACTGAGTTTAAAGTTGGTTTTATATCATGTATGAACTTTTTCTACATAATTTAAGTGATTTACTTTAAATTATTTTTTCTTCTAGTGGATTTTGAAAAAACCTGGTATTTTTGCTTTCATGGGTTGCATAGGTAAAGATAAATTTGGAGAAATTTTGGAATCTAAAGCTAAAGATGCAGGTGTTCTTGTATCTTACCAGTATCATGATACACTACCTACAGGTACATGTGCTGTTGTAATTACTGATCAAGGAGCTAATAGGTAAGTTATTAAGAATTCTGTTTGAGAAGACTTAATCATGATCAAATACACAGGTCTTAAAATTTGATTATAATTAGGGTACAAGGAAGTAAAAATTCAGTTAATCCTTTCCTAATTAAAAGTAAAGGAAATATTGTAATAAAAGTAAAGGAAATAAATTGTTAATAAAAGTAAAGGAAATATTTCCTTGAAGTAAAGGAAATATTGTAATCGTGAAAAATTTCGCATATCATATTTCAACGAAAATATCCCTTTTGAATCCATTTGAATTATTATTATTATTATTAATTTTTTTTTTTTTTTTTTTGCGTGGCATCTTTACATATGGACATAATAGACTCTCTCTCTCTCTTTTTTTTTTTTTTTTACCAAAACAAATTTTAAATTGGATTCAGAAGAGGTTTTATCATTATGTCTGTACATATGTATGTATCTCGAATAACTTAAACACGAGTAGCCATGGAATAGTAGCTGTTGTATATAGGACTACCATAAAATAAAGTTGAACACATTCCTTTTTTTTCTTTTTTTTGTATTTTTTAACTGTATTTTGAGTTTTAGGTTTTCCTACATTTTACAATTTTTAATGAAGATGTTTTGAGTTTTATGTATTTTTATCTTGCCATGAAATGAGAACTGAATTGATTGAACTAAAAATATATCATTAATGAAATTCAAAGAAATGAGTTGATATGCAGTGGATAAAAAGGAAGTGCAGTAAAAAGTGTGTCTAATTTAATAGAGCATACAAGGAAATCTGGTGTCCTCATAGGATATTTTTATTTGTGTGTATGTTTAGGAATTAGATGAGTGCAAATAAAGGCTGGCAAACAAAAATGTAAAAGTATATAATTTCCGTAAAAATTTATTTGAAATTTAAGGTTAAAAATAGCTGTGGCGATTCACTGTAACAAAAATCCATAAACCACATTTGGCGTTATTATCGCTCAAAAAAAGATGCCAAATTTCAATAAGCGGAAATATGTAAATTCATGTCTATCTTCGAGAATTTTGAATAAAAAATTCTAATTTTTTGCAGATATGCTTAAAACTACACCTACTTTAAGCTGATGGTAAAAATTTTATAGGTTATAATTCAAATTGTTTTTCGAAAAATTTATAAAAATTATTTAAAAATAGAAATTAAAAAAAAATAAACACAAAAAATGGCTGAATTTTATTTGGAATGAACCTAAGTTTCGAAATGTGAAAGGAAACATAAAGAAAGGTACTATTCGGTTTCGAGGGCCATAAAAAATCGCCAAACTATTGTTGATGCCAATGCTGCCAAAAATAATTGCGGCAAGGAAGGAAGTATAATAGTAAATAAAGATTGATGTGTTAATTTAGATGAAAGGTTAATTTCATATAATACTTTTTTATTATTATAATTTATATGAAAAAGGCTAAACATGACTGAATGGAAGTATAAGAGTAAATAACTATTTCAGATCATTATTATAATTTATATAAAAATTGCTAAACATAACTGAATGGATGCCTGCATCGCTATTTCGCTGCCGACTTATCGCTGAAGCATAATTTCATCTCGTTGGTTGTTCAAATGGAATTTTCTATAATGAAGAATGCCTTTTCTTTGAAAATATTCTCGGTAAAGTGCAGAACCGCTCACTTATTTGTTTGCTGCTTTTTTAAAAGGGTAATGGATTTTTTTTTTCAATTTTCTTTTACTTTTTAAGTGAAAATAGGTCAATGTGTACATAGAAAAGTCAAGGGTGTGCGCAGTGCCATTTTTGTGCAATTTTAGTTTTCTTTTTAAGTGAAAATAGGTCGATGTGCACATGGATACCGAGTATGTGCAATTCTTAAAAACGCGTCAAGCAGTAGGTGATTCTGCACATTACCCAAAATTCTATTGCCGACTTTTCATCATGGGAAATTCCCAATTTGTTAAATCCATAGGATATCAAAAAAGGATTTAAAATCAAAAAAGGATTTAAAAATTAAACTAGTATCAGCACGTACGCTAGATTTGGCATGCTGTCAAATGGGCGTTTTTGCACGTACATTTCCGCTGCAATTTTTTTACGGCCCTCGAAACCGAATGGTACCTTAAAAAATTTAATAAAAAAAGAGATATTACTATATGTATGCTAAATGCAGTTAACATTGTGGAGCTAAAATTTTGAGAGCTAATTTTTAAAAACTGCTCATACGATTTGTACAAAACTTGGCAGTCTTGCATAATTTGAGTCGTAGAATCGAAATATGTAAAAAAACTGGTGTATTATTTCAGAAAAAGTCCGATTTTTGTATCAAAATACCTATATTAGAGTAGTGCTCTATATAAATCTAATATATATTCTAAGTCGCGCTTTCGAGACATGAAAAACACAATTTGAATTTTGTTAGTCGGCCCAGTAAAATGGGAGTCCCCCTTCTCTTTTTTTTTTTTTTTTTTTTTTCACACTGTACATACAAATCAGTATTATCCCTGAAGACTTCTTTATTATCTAATTGGAAGAGAAGCATCCCAATGTGAAATTTAAAGGGTGTATGGTGTATTTAATTATGGCAAAGCACACTAGGGCTATCTGCCTAAGGGGAGGGATGCCTTCGCGGAGGACTGTCTAAGGGAAACTGGCTCGTATACACGTTACACATGGGGAAAACCACGAAAACACCCATGCAGCCAGCCCGTTCGCGGGATTTGAACCTCGGATCGAACTACCAGTGTTCAGGGACTTTACCGCTCGGCCGCTGGTGGGCCTAAATTTAAAGGGAAAAAAAATTAATTGGCGAAGGTCTTGTATAAAACTTGTGTAAACTTCAAGGGCAACCTATTTTCTGGGGGATTCTTCAAGAGACTGCACTCAAAAGTGATAAAAGTTTTATTAAAAATTTGTGCTAAACTGAAATCGCCTTTTTTTTAACCTAACTATAAATTCTTTATCAATATTTTTTTCAGCCATTGTATATGCTTTTTATAGCATTTTTAAGTATCTTCTATTTATTATCAATTTTTAAATCTTCACTTAAAAGAATAGAGCACAAGTGGTACCCTCCGCATATTTAAAAAATTTGATGTTTTTGCAGTCCTTGTATGAAATTCCGAGAAGAATTTATAACTTTTTTTATCAGTGGGATTTAATATATACAGTAGAAGTCCAGAAATCCGCAAAGCTTGGGACCAGAGGTCGTGCGGATTTTAGGATTTTGCGGATTTCAGGACAGAAAAGATAAATCATAATATTCAGACTCAAAGTGCAAAATAAAAAAGGCATATTAGATATATTTAATTAAATTATTATATACATTATTGCAATAATTTATTTTATGTGTTAAATTATTATTACATATATAAATTGATTATATTATTCATTGTATTATATGTACACAGCATCCAGGTTTGCCGATTTCGCCTTATGCAAAGATTTCCGGTTTTGGATTCAGGGGGTAGAACCACTGTTGCTGTAAAATTTCAACAGCTTTTCTTTATTTTTCCGTATTCCGTATATTTCACAATTGTGTCACAATTCCATACGATTCTGCTATAAACCGAGGAGTGGAACCTGCCTCCATCTTTTTCAGAATTTGCACGTTTTGCAATGCAACGTGTTTACGGTTTTCAACGTTGCAAGCAGTAAAATCATGAGTGCATTTCTTATCTGTCATTGTATTAAAAAGGGCTGAAATTTAAAATATTCTTAATTTATCCACAAAATATCCGGATTAAAAAAAAGGCAGCACTAAATAATCTTGTGAAATAACAAAGCTCGGAAAATACAACAACGTGAATCGTGAACTTGGAAGAATTGAGTAAATCGTCTGCTTTTATACCTCTATGCAGATTAGAAGGAAAAAAAACCTTTTATCCTGATGCCAATAATTTGGTATTTCTGTTATGACTCATTATTATTCGGTAATTATGATGTCATTATTCGGTAAGTATTTTTTCTTCGATATTTCGTACTCAATGTTGTGGTTTCCGAAACCTATAAAATTAATGTATATTTTGAGAGGCAACGTGGATTTTCAGGTATTTGACTGTATTATCAAAATAAGAGATTTTAGTGGCTTGCTGTAAATCAATGAAGGGTGATGTCTGCCTGATATGGTGATGTCTGCTGAAGCTGATGTAATTAGTTATTTGAATCCCAATTTGTCTTCTCAAACAAAGTCAAACTATGGAACTGTTTATTGCATATCCTATTTAATATAGCCGAAACCTGTTTATGCTTTTTGATAAGTAGGAATATGTTTTATCTAATAACATATTTAGCACTAAAGGATATGGACATATGCCAGGAAAAGAAAATATAAAATCATTCATTATTAATCACTGCTGGTGTTTGAATCATTTTTTGACTTGAAAATTATCCAGAAACTTTTTTATAAAATTTTTACTGCCTATGAAAGGACTCCATACTTGTCCTCCTTTACATGCAGACCATTCTTCTATAACATTTTCAAGCTAAATTTGACATTCGCATCATTTTTAATTTCATATTGCTGTGCTTGTTTCCCATATAAATTACATTGTTCTTATGCTTAAAATTCAGTTGTATACATTTTCATTAATTGAAAAAATAATGCTTATTTTTCTCTTTCTTTTTAGGTCTTTATGTGCTAATTTATCTGCTGCCAATTGCTTTAGTAAAGATCATCTAGAAAGTGCAGCTAACCAAGCTATAATCCAAAATGCAAAATATTTTTATATTACTGTAAGTATTTTTAATTTTAGCTATCCATAGCATTTCATATAATAAGGAACTTAAATAGTTTTGAATATATATATATATATACACTGGTTATCATAAATTAAGGAAAAATCACAAAAATAGTGATAACTCCCTCAAAAATAAGAGCTGAGTAAAACTCCAATATGCAAATTAGTGGCGTTGCTTTCGGAATAAGTCATCTGCGAGGAGCATAAAAGTCCATGTTTGAGAGCAAGCCCACATATTTCACTGTGACAGTGACATCAGAAATTTGAGATAGCCTTTTCGTAACAATGACCTCCAGGCATCATTTGCCTGCAGAACTACGAAGGAGAGCCATTGGGAGACTAGAGGCAGGACAAAGTCAAACAGAAGTGGCCAGATGGCTAAATGCGAGTCTTTCTCGCATTTAGCCATCTGGCCACTTCTGTGGTTCATTCGCTTTCTGTGGTTCATAGACTTTGGAGGCAATTTCAAATCATAGGTTCAGCACCTAGGAGGTTCAGCCAAGGATGGCCAACCTCTACGACGAGCGCTGATGACCGATATTTGACATTATGTGCACTCAGGAATAGAACCGCTACTCCGACTCTTTTTAGATACTCCCTTGCTGCAGCCACCGGGAGGTTGGAGTCAGCTTCAACTGTGCGTAGAAGGCTTCATGAAGGTGGTCTGTATGTGAGAGGAACAACCATTTGCGTGCCGCTCAAGTCACGCCATAGGAGGGACCGTTTGCAGTGGGCAACATGTCCACTGGACTCCTGAGCAATGGAGGGCTATTCTCTTTACAAATGAATCCAGGTTTAGTCTAGAAAGCGATAATAAGCGTTATTTGATATGGAGAGAACCTGGAACCCATTATCATCTGTCAAACATCCAGGAAAGAGATGCATACGGAAGAGGCAGAGTCTGTGTTTGGGGTAGCATCTCTTTGGGTGGACGCACAGACCTCCATGTTTTTCCAAGGGGAATCGTGAATGCTCATGTTTATAGAGTTGACATCCTTGATGCTTATGTGCGCCCATATGCCGGGGCAATATGTGATGCTTTCCTGTTACAGGACGACAACACAAGACCACACAGAGCTCGCATCGTAGATGATTATCTTCAACAGGAAACAATTATGCACATGGAGTGGCCAGCTCCATCCCCGGACTTGAATCCTATCGAGCACGTTTGGGATGCTTTAGGGAGATGTCTAGCTGCTCTCAATCTGCCCCCTTAGAACCTCTCCACGCTTGCAACTGCTTTGCAAGAACGATGGCTCTCGCTTCCTATGGAACTGATAGACCGCATAATTGAAAGCATCACACATTGCTGAATGTGCTGTATTGCTTCTAGAGGCAATTGATTATATTCCATATTGAAGGTACTTTTACTATAGCAAACTGACATCTTCGATTTGTTTATTTTATTCATGTGCTAATTTCTATACTACCATAATTGTCTGGTAATTTCTTTTTATGTTATTTGATGCCTTACTATGTGTTGTATATTGTGGGTAAATTTCAAAAAATTCTACATGTAACTTTTTCAGTAATCGGGGTTTTGGGGATTTTTCTTTAATTTATGATAACTAGTGTTTATTCAGAGTAAAATTCTAATTTTAATTTGTAAGATCCTCCTTAGTCTCCTTTTTAATTTTGTTATTTCCCCTTTCTATCCTAAAATTTGTAATGTAATAAATATTTCTGAAATCCATCATTTCGCAGTTAATCTCTGTTGTCTAATTCTTATGTTGCATACAGGATCATTATGAACTGAATGCACACAGAACCGATGATAGATTGATAAAATTTATTTTCCCAAAAGAAACATTTTTTAGTTCTGGAACTTTGCACAAAAGCACACATACAGCTTTTCTCAGTATCACAGAGTGCAATCACTATTACACTTCAAACTACTAAGAATGCTAAATACAATGCACTTCAAAGTGCATCTAAAAGCGAATATTGCATGACGATGTCGGTACTCCGAAATCAGATCTGAACTAAAAACTGAAACTAATGCTCTCTCCAGTTTTATATAGTTTTCCCCCATCCAACTAGAAATCTCCAGTACCTTCCATTTTTCAAAATTACTGAAAGTTATATATGGTTATAGTTGCGTATAACTACCAAATACATTTATAGATAGGGATCAATTACAGGTATTCTGTTACAGTACCAATTACAGTTATGAAGAAACTGGACAAAAATGTTGCTAAGTTTGGCCACTTTTAACAGCAAAAATTAGTCACCAAAACCATAGCCACTTTGGCGATATCTCGCCAATTTAGCAAGATAGTCATTTACCTTAATGTTAAATAAACTTGCCCCTGTAATCTTATTTTTTCAGAAAACTTCATCTCTTAAGTCTTTATATGTTACAAAAGGTATTGCAATTTAAAATATAACTTCACTAAAAAATTTTTACATATCTACAAAAATTTGTAACAGTATATTTGCTATAATTAAAATTGATTTACTATAAATACATTTATATAGTTTATGTAGGAAATTATTCATATAATAGCTATTATTTTTCCATTTTTGTATCTCTGCTAAAGAAAGAGAAATCCCATTTTAAGACCGCTATGTGTTGTACTTCAAAGAACTGGCTGGGAACTCTTCTCATCACTTGTTCAGCTTGTAGAGTTCATTTTAATTTTCTAACTGTTATTTTAAGTTAAATGACCTTCCTATCAAGCTTCATTTCATTTCTCTGCCAGAACGCAAATTTCCAGCACACAAGATACTCAAATTAGGTAGAAAGAAGGAGGTACTTAAGGGAAGGTTTTTGGAAGGTGAAATAAAAGCATGTTCTGCTTGCTTGAAGGCCACATTATTAACTCTGATTCTCTAGCAAATAGAATTCAGTGGCATTGAGGTTTTCTTACTGTTAGGATTGTTTACACAAACTTTGATCAGAACCAGCTTATGTTATAGTTAAACTGTGAAGCCATTAGGCTATACTTCTTTTTATTTAAGTCAAAAGTCTGCAAGCATGAGTTGATGATGACTGTTTTGATTAATAAAAGGTTCCTTATACCCTTCTTCTGATTTTCCCATACTTTAAAAAAGATTTAGAGATAATTCACTCAACAGTCTTTCACATACATTTTATGTTAAGAAGGAATGCATGATGCTGCAAGCTGATGCAAGAATTGGCGAATGGTGTCAATTATTCAGTGAAAGCTGTTAGATACCTATGTGTCTGGAATTATATCCTTGAAGCCAAATAAGCGAGTATGGGAAAGAGTTAGGAGAACATATGGAACATACAAAGACCACTCACTTTCCACTGTGGAAAAAGATGGCTGAGTGATCCACCCTAAAGAAGAAACTGTGAATACTGTTGATAAGATATTTCCCACTATTTCTTTCTGTCAATCTGTGCTCCAAAATTTTTCCATTGTGTTCAACTCCTCTAACTTTATTATGGGGATTTTTCCATGCTTGAACTAAAGAGAATTTTGTTGCAGATACACAAGCTCAAGTCCAGATCATATAAGTCATGATGTGCTTCCGTGTCACTTCTATTCAGTCACTGACTGCTTTTTGCTGTCTGTTCGACTGAGTGTGGAAGGAAAAAAATTTTCCAAGTGCATGAAAAGAAGCTCTTATCATTGGTATTATAAAACAAGGAAAAGACCTGAAAAATCTCTCATCTATCATCCCATAGCATTTGCAAATTATTTAAAAAAACGGTAAGTCATCATCTGGTCTTTAAGTGGCTACCAGAGGCCAAGCAGTAAAGTCGCTGAAGCTAGCAGTTCAGTCTGAGGTTCGAATCTCCATGAACAGACTGGCTGTATGGGTGTCTTCGTCATTTTCTCCATGTGTGTAATGTAATGTGTTTACAAGCCAGTTTCCCTAAGAAATTCCCCTTAGGCAGATGGCCCTTAACTGCTTTTCCATAATTAAGTGAACTGAACCATCAATTGTCTTAGTTGCCATCTAGAAAAGAGTAATGTAATCTTCCCATATCAGAGTGGTTTTCCATTTTTTAATTAAAAATAAGATCTTGCTTCTTTTTAGGAACTTTATCAACACTCAAAGGCCATCCATTTTGCCAATATTCTCTTACTACAATCTCTGTCATATCCATGTTTTCATTTGTGTGTGTATCAAATAAAAGAACATGACAGTAAATCTGCAATATACATATATTTCCCAGGCAAATATTTCAGTTTTAACATTTTAACAGCTTAATTTTTATCCTTTGCAATATATTTGACAACACATTAGCAATATTTTTGTTCAGAAATTGAAACTAATGCTTTATGATCAGTAAGCACTTCTACATCTCTACCATAAATGTAATAGTGAAATTTATTAACAGCGAATAAAATACTAAGAAATTCTTTCTCAATTTGAGCATAGTTTTTTTCTGCATTATTTAAACTCTGAGACGAAAAAGCAATTGGTTGCCCATTCTGCAATAAGCAGCAGCCTAACCCATCTTTAGATCTATCTGCCTGTATAGTTATAGGTTTACTGCTATTAAATATTCCTAACACAGGTTCATTGGAAATTAATTTTTTTTAATTCGCTAAATGGTTTAGAATGTAGCTGTAACCACTGCCATTCTACTTTGTTTTTCAAAAGTTCCCTTAATATGGCTGTTTTCTCTGAAAAATGTGGTACAAATTTCCTCAAATAATTACACGTTCCCAACACACGCTGTAATTCATGCTTATTCTGAGGTTCCTGTAACTCAGTAATGGCTTTAATTCGATCAGGATCAGGTTGCATGCCTGATACATTAAATAAATACTTAACCTCACTAACCCTATATTGAAGTTTTTGCTTGTTGAATTTAATATTGAGTTTTTTAGCTCTGTTGATGACCTCTGCTAAAGTTTTATCATGTTTTTGTACAGTGCTAGCAGCAATAAGAATATCATCAAAATAGATAAATACTCCTGGTATATTCCCAAAATTTTCAAGATAGCGTTTCTGAAAAATTTCATGTGCACAGGAAATACTTATTTGAAGCCTTACGAATTCATAGCATCCAAATGGTGTGCTAAAAGTACAAAAATCACTGCTGTCCCTATCTAACACTATTTGAAAAAAAAAAACCATCCTTTATGTCCAAAACAGAGTAAATTGATTTTTTACATAGCTTTGGTAAAATCTGCTCAATTGTTGGAATCAACACATGTTCTCTTTTTATAGCTTTGTTAAGATCTTGTGGATCAAGGCATATTCTTAAGGATCCATTAGCTTTTTTAATTATTACTAGATTGCTAACCCAGTTCAAAGGTTTATCACATTTTGCAATAATGCTCTCTCTCTCTCTAATTAGTTTAATTTTAATTCAAGTTTAGGTTTTAAACTAAGTGGTACTCTACGTGATGGTCTCACTACAGGAGCTATCTGATCATCTACTATGATTTTACATAATCCATTAAATTTTCCCACACCTTCAAACACTTCTGAATTATTAATAATAAATTGATCTTTAGATGGAGGTAAAACAGTTGTATACTGATCCAACTTACCTTTATTTGATATTCCAACCTTATTTATAAACTGAATCAAATTAAGTTTAACACATGCATCAATTCCTAATAATGGACGTATGTGCTTGCTAGAAACAATTAAAAACTCTAGAATATGATCCTCAATCCTCACCATCTGACGAACATTGTAACATTAATGACTTATCAGGTTTAACCTTGGACCCCCCCCCCAAATGCTTCTAATACAACATTACACTTGTTTAAAATAAGATTAGAGTTCTTAGCACTCAGTGTTTCATAAATTTTTCACTTCAGACCCTGTGTCCAACTTAAAAGTCACAGTTGTCCCTTCAACAATTATAGTTTTATACCACTCTTTTGTAGAGGATGTTGAGCACACACTTTTAGTTCTTTGAACATTTATGGAATTCACGAAGAATTCATCGTTGTTGGAGACATTGTTGTTGCCGCTGCAGACAGACGATTACATAACGGTTCGGCACATGTCAACAGAAGGAGCGCCGCATCTGATTGGACTATTTTTTATTATTCTTATTTTTTCTTTAATTGCGAACTAAGCGGGGAAATTCCCTTTCCAATCAGTTATATGTATGCACTTAATAGAGTAATGTAACGTTTTCAGCTTGTGTGAGATATCCATATTAAATCTTTATATTAATAATCCCTGCTGTGATTATTTAATTTGTAACCTGCACATTGTAGCCCTGAGAGTTGTAACATAGTAAATCTGGCATCCACTACTTTATATTTTTGATAAAATATGGATATAAAAGCTTTGAAAGCAAAACGAAAGTCGATGAGAACAGCTTTCACGGTATGCTGCAATGATATAGCTCAGAAGATCGAAAACAAAAGTTTAGAAAGTAACGAAGTCAGTACGAAGTTTCGGCAGATTCAAGACAAATTCACACGTTTGGACACAACTCAAGAAGAAGTTTCGAATTTGTTGCTGAGTGATGATGCCCTTCAAGATTCTGAAGATTTTTTGAAAGCAGAAGAATACCGTGACAAGTTCTGCTTGATTTGTTCGCTGTTAGAAAATACAAAGAAGGCAAATTCGGTTATGGAAGGAACAACAACCAAGCAAAAAAGGAAATTCAAGCTTTCGAAACTTGAATTAAGAAAATTTAGTGGAGAACCGAAAGACTTTCTTGCTTTTTGGTCCCAGTTTGAAAAAATTCACAACGACCTCTCCATTGTGGACGAAGATAAATTTCAATATCTTTTACAATGTGTGGTAGCAGATTCTAAAGCGTCAAGACTCGTAACCAGTTTTCCGCCAACTAAAGAAAACTATTCAAAGGTGATCGCACAACTTAAAGAACGCTTCGGGAGAGATGAACTTTTGGTTCAGATTTATGTACGGGATCTACTTTCCATAGTAATGAAAAATGCTACTGGTAGGATTAAAGTAGATTTAGCTGAACTTTATGATTTACTTGAGAGCAAGCTTATGGCACTGGACAGCCTCGGTAGAACTAAGGAAAAATTTGCAGAATTTTTAGAGCCACTTGTTGAGTCCTGTTTACCAGAGACTGTTCTTCGTGCATGGGAAAGAAGCCACTTGATGGAAGATACTGCGTCACAGCAAGATAGTGCACGTTCGTTGGATAAACTTTTGTGCTTTCTTCGAAATGAAGTGCAAAGTGAGGGAATGATTAAGCTCGCTCGTACCGGATTGGGAGCTTCACGTTCTGCACATTCGCGTCCACAAGCTGATGTTCCAGGTTGCTCTACAGCTGCTGCCTTGGTAAATGTTCAAGACAATGCAGGTAGGCGAAATTTACGTTGTATTTTTTGTGAGAAATCCCACAATTCTGCTGAATGTTTTTCTGCTCGCAAAATGTCTTTAGAAGATAAACAAAAACTTTTGGTGCAAAAGCGCGCCTGTTTTCGCTGCCTGCGAATTGGACATAGTTCACGGGCATGCAAAAATAAAGTTAAATGTTTAACATGTGATAAATTTCACTATACCATTATGTGCTCAAATGGGGAACCTGTAAAACCAAATGAAACTGAGAGTACTGTTATTTCCAGTAATGTGTTGTCTAATCAGTCCATTGTTAATGAAAATGTGTATTTGCAAACACTTGTTTTAAAAATAGTTTTTGAGAGTAGACAACTTGCAGTTCGTACGATTTTGGACAGTGGTTCTCAGAAATCTTATTTTTCAGAAAGGGTTATCGCGTTTTTGCAACTGTGTCCTAAATCAAAACAATCCATTATCCATGGTTTGTTTGGGGGGAGAGAGACAAGTCCTCATTCCCATTTAGTGTTTGATGTTAATTTAAGAAATTTTGAGGGCACTTATGACCATAACTTTGAAGTACTTTCTCAGAACAAAATATGTGGATGTGTTCCAAAAGTAGTTGATTCCAATACCCTAAGAGAATTAAATAAAAGAAATATTACCTTGTCTGATTTGCAAGCTAAAGAATATGACATTGAATTGCTTTTAGGAGCAGATGCTATTGGGGACATTATTACTGGCAGTTCTCTGAAAGTGAACTCGGGTGTAACTGTAGTTGAGACTAAATTCGGATGCACTGTGATTGGTAAAGTAAACAGCTTATCTAAAGAACCTACTTCAGCTACTATTCCAGCAATACTACAAAATAATTTGTGCAATAATGTAGTTTCGTTGCATTGTGCTAATCTTAGCGTAACCGAATTCTGGAATTTAGATGCCATTGGCATAACAGATCCAACTGAAGATGTTAAACGTAAACTTGCTCACTATGACACCGTTAAGCAATTTAAAGAGAATTTAAATGTTCTTCCTGATGGCCGATATGAATTGCCACTACCCTTTAAATCTGAAATTCTGTTACCTAACAATAAGTCTATGACTTTTAAAAGGCATTAAAGAATGTGTCAACGAATTAATGAAGAAAATCAGTTAGATGACTATAAGGTAGTTTTTAAGCAATGGGAAGACCTAAAAGTAATAGAAAAGGTTACTGAAACTGAAATTGATAATTTGAGTTATTATTTGCCCCACAGACCTGTTATAAAGCATACTAGCCAAACAATGAAGGTAAGGCCAGTGTTCGACGCTTTAGCCCGAGAGAGAAATCAACCGTCCCTAAATGACTGTTTAAATAGAGGGCCGAACTTAATTGAACTCATACCTGATATAATTGACAGGTTTAGATTGTATTCTGTTGGTTTATCATTGGACATAGAAAAAGCATTTCTTCAGCTGAGTATTATCCCAGAACACAGAGTTTATTTGAGGTTTTTTCTTCCAACTCTTGAAGAACCTATGATTTACAGACACTGCAGAGTGGTGTTCGGCGTTTGTTTGTCTCTTCTAACTCTCTGCATCGATAGAGCGTCTCTTGGATAATTCCCCTGCCGAGTTTGACGATGTGACCCAAAAATTAAAGCATTCATTTTATGTTGACAATTGTGTCACTGGGGTTCACGATATCAAACAGCAAGAAAATTTTATAGTTAAGGCGACAGAAGTAATAGCTCGGGGATGTTTTAACCAACGGGGTTGGGAAAGTAATGTTCCAGGTCATTGTATTTCTCGTAGTTCAGGTATAACTTCTCTTCTTGAAATCTTATGTGATTTGGATAACGATACATTAAAATGTAATTTTAATTATTTAATGGATAATGAGATAAGTAAACGTAATATTTTGGCTATGGTACATAAAATTTTTGATCCGCAGGGTTTTTTGAGTCCAACTACCTTGTTACCTAAGTTACTATTACAGGAGGCTTGGACTATGAAATTAAAATGGGATGATCCCTTGCCAGATAACATTCAGAAAACTTTTCAGAAGTGGCAGGATGAAATTAAATATCTTGAGAAAATTAGTATTCCATGATATGTAGAGATAAATGAGAAGTCAGAGCTGCATCTATTCGTTGATGCACATAAGAGCTCCTATGGTGCATGTGTTTACATTAGAACTGTGACGCCCGTGGGAGTCAAAATTCGATTGATCAGAGCCAAATCCAGGGTAGCTCCGTTAAAATCTCTGACAATACCTCGGTTAGAATTGATTGCCTGTTGCATTGGCGTGAGACTGGTTCGCTAAGTATACGCCGCCTTAGATTTGCCTGATTTGAAAATTATTGCATGGAGTGATTCTATGGTAGCACTCTGGTGGATTAAAAAATGTGGTGACTGGTGAGTTTTCGTTGCGAATAGGGTAAAAGAGATAAACAGTCTGATTTCTTCTCAGTGTTGGCGCCATGTTCCATGTGCTTTAAACCCGGCAGATATGCTTTCAAGAGGCAGTTCCCCTCGTTCATTTTCCGGTTCTCTTTGGTGGGAGGGTCCATCCTGGCTTCTGGAACCTAATAACAACTGGCCACCAGACCGTTTGGCTTACGAGATCTCTGAAGTAAAACGAGAAAAAAGGAAGGTTAGATTGTGTAACCTTAATTCAGTTGAAGAGGAAATACCTTGGTATGCAATTAGGTTTTCGAATTTTCAATCAATTATTCGATTAGTCGCATGGATATTGCGGTCTGTGAAAAACGCAAAAAGTAAACGTGCATTTCCAGAGACTGGAGATTTAACCGTTCATGAGATGGAATATGCAGAAAAAACTCTTGTAAAAATTGTACAAAATAAGTATTTTCCCTCTGCCGACTCTTTTCCCAATATGAGTGTCATCTCAGACAAAGAGGGTATAAAAAGGGTGAAAACGCGCATTACAGAGCGATCAGACGACCCTGAATTTATTTGTCCAATTATTTTACCAGACCGGTGAATGTTCACCCAGCGTCTTATAGAATATTATCATTTACAAAATTGTAGTATTGTAATTGGAACCCAAATATTACTTGGAATATTAAGGGAGCGATTTTGGATAGTGAGGGGCAGAAGAGTGGTTTGGAAAGTTGTAAAAAGTTGTGTAAGATGCAATCGATACAAGGCTAAGGCTCCCGGTTCTGAGCCGGTGCCGCTACCAGGCGATCGTGCCAATGACGCAGCGGTGTTCGAGGTGGTAGGAGTTGATTTGGCAGGACCCTTGTATGTGAAGTGAGGTGAAAAGGTTTGGATTGTTTTGTTCACATGTGCAATATATAGAGCCTTTCATTTGGAATTGACTTCCTCATTGTCTACCGAGGCATTCTTGTTGTCATTGAGACGATTCGTAGCCAGAAGGGGGAGGCCGAGAATAATTTATTCCGACAACGGAACTAATTTCAGAGGAGCGCAAAGAGAACTTAGTAACATTAATTGGGAAAACGTTTTGAGGCAAACGGCTATACAACGTATAATATGGAAGTTTAATCCTCCCACAGCCGCTTGGTGGGGTGGCTGGTGGGAGAGGTTAGTTCGTGTAGTAAAGGAACTGTTGAGAAGGACACTCGGTAACACAGTTCTTACAACCGAGGAGTTGTACACAGTATTGTGCAACTGCGAGTCAATAATTAACTCTAGACCTCTTACGTATGTGTCGGAAAATCCGGATGATTTAATCCCACTTTCCCCAGCCATGTTTCTCATCGAGAATCGTAGCTTAGGTGTTCCTGATGTTAATTTCTGCAATTCGAAAGGTCTTTGAAAAAGGGCTAGACATCGCCAAAAACTACTTAATGATTTAAGGCATAGATTTAGGAAAGAATATTTAGGCCTTCTGGTCCAAAATAAGAAGGATCCATCGTCAGAACTACGGTTGGGTGAAATTGTCCTAATAGGAGATGACATCAAAAAACGGATGCATTGGCCTTTAGCTAAGGTCATTCGACTAATTCCTGGGAAAGATGAGCATTCAGATTCTAATGACTCTTCAAATGACTCTAGTAACATCCTGCAAGGTGCTAAAGTGTCAAGATTTGGACGTGTGATCAAGGTGCCTCAGAAATTGGATCTCTTCGACCAGGTACTGTATGTCTTTGAGCCAACCTGAAGTCGACTCAAAGAGGGGGAGAATGTTGGAGATGGCCGCTGCAGACAGACGATTACATAACGGTTCGGCGAAGGTCAACAGAAGGAGCGCCGCATCTGATTGGACTTTTTTTAATTATTCTTATTTTTTCTTTAATTGCGAACTAAGCGGGGAAATTCACTTTCCAATCAGTTATATGTATGCACTTAATAGAATAATGTAACGTTTTCAGCTTGTGTGAGATATCCATATTAAATCTTTATATTAATAATCCCTGCTGTGATTATTTAATTTGTAACCTGCACGTTGTAGCCCTGAGAGTTGCAACCATCATCAGATTCACTATATACATCTGCGTTATCATGCTAAGAAACATTTTGGATGTGTTTCAGTCTGCACTTAGTCGAAAGTGATTTAGTTTGCCACAATTAAAGCATTTTTTCCCATATGTCGGACATGACACTGTCCATTAATATGATGTCTGTTTCATTTGTTACATAAAGCCGTCTCAGTATTTGAAGCCTCATCACACCATCCTCCGTGCTTCCTCGCTGCTACGGCTGCTTTGGCTCCTCCTGCCTAATGTTGCTTCACTTTCCCTCTAGTTACTCTGTCAACATTGTGTTCTCTTAAAGTTTGAGCATGAGCTTTGCTCAATTCAGCTGCTTTCCGTAATTCAATTGCTTTTTCCAAACTCAGATTATTTTCTCGCAGCATCCTCTCCTGTAAACTGCCATCTGATACTCCAAGGACAATGCGATCACGTACAACAGAGTTACTCTGCTCACCAAATTCGCAAGATTTTACAAGTTTTTTCAGGTCAGTCACTAAATAATCAAAAAGTTCCCCTTCTTGTTTTCTCTTATTGAATAAAAATCTCTCCACCACAACATTTGTTCTAGGGGTCGTGAAAGCTTCAAACCTCTCAAGAACTTTTTCATAGTTGCCCTAATCTTCTGTTGAAAGATTGAGCGTGTTGAACACTTCAACTGCTTCCCCACCAGTGGCATTTAAAAATAAACAACTTTCACATCTGAATCTTTTGAAGCTTTCATATAAATCTGGAACAGCTGCTTGAATCTGCACCAGCCTTCGGCCACATTGCCGTCAAAACTTAGGCCTTGCGGTGGGCGACAAAATTCCATCTTGTGTCTGCTGAGAGGAAAAACAACCAAAGGGATTGCCTGGCAATTAGTTGTACTACTACTCCACACGTCATGTTATAATCATATTAATATTTCTTGATCTATAATTAAGTTCATTACAACACGCTCACATAGCACATCGTTTATTCCAAACCAACATAAACTGACAATTACTTCACTTCAGTTCGACCAGCAACTAGTGTGTTGCTACATATATGTAACAGGCAAAGCTTTCAATGCTCTGAACTAACAACTCTCAACATTAACAGCTCCGGACAGATTTCTCATATATGAAGTATGGGTTTGCCATGAAATCTGGAACAGAAGCTGAACCAATTCCAGTGCAGGATTTATTTTGAGTGCTTATCAAATGGGGCTGAAGCCAGCTGTTTTAAAAAGGCATTTATGTAGCAAACATTCGAGTGTAAAAGACAAAATTATTGAATTTTTAAAAGAAAACATTCAGAGTTTGCTCTCAAAAATGTCAAAACTTTTAGTAGTATAAACACTAAATATGTAAGAGCATCATATTTAGCTAGTTTGCATATAACTAAGTGTGGGAAACCACATACAATTGGAGAAGCATTTTTGATGCTTGCAAAAAAGGACATAGTTGCATCTGTCCTTGGAGAGAAAGTAGCTAAAGAAATTGACAAAATATCACTGTCTAATATTATGTCAAGCTGCAAATAGGTGAGATGGCATCACAGGTTGAAGATATTTTAACCAAAAGATTAAAAGCAAGCGAATTTTATTCCCTCTAACTGGATGAAAGTACTGGTATTTCCAATTTGGCACAATACTTATATATATTCGGTTTGATTTCAACAAAGAAATACAAGAAGTTTTATTTTGCAAACCATTAACTGCAAGAACAACTTCACAAGAAATATTTATAACTAGTAATGATTATTTTATTAAAAATGGCATAAGTTTTGTTGGACTTCGTACTGAAAGTGGCACAAAATGGTGGTGGCACAAAAGTAGCACAAAAATGCAAGGTCTATGCACTGTATCATTCACTGTGAAGCTGTGGCTACAAAATATATGCCAGCGAATTTAAAAGAGGCTTTAGATGAGTTGGTAAAGATGGTTAATTTTATCAAGTCTCAAGCACTCAATTCGTGTCTATTTTCAATGTTATGTGGTGAAATGGGAAGTGCCCATGCTTCCCTTTTACTCCACACCAAACTATAGTGGTTGTAACATGATAGTCCTCAGTCGTTTGTTTGAGTTATGAAATAAAATTTGTATGTTTTTTTTTTTTTTTTTTTTTTTTTTTTTTTTTTTTTAATATTTGAATGGAGATAGACTAGCATACCTTTCAGACTTTTTCCAAGACTAGCATACCTTTCAGACTTTTTCCAAGATTAAGTGAACTAAATTTGAATTTGCAAGGAGTTAACAATACTGTATTCAACTTGTATAACAAAATAAGTGCTTTCAAGAAAAAATTGTAATTCGTGCAAGAGCAAATTGCAAAACAAAATGTTAACATGTTTCCTTCCCTGTGTAACATTATAAAAGAAAATAATTTGTCAATAAAAGACGATGTGAAGAGTGACATTAGAAATCATATAACATCAACTTTTTAATGTTTCCAAAATTATTTTCGTGATGCCCAAAATTAGATCTGAAATCCTTTTGCATTCATAATGGGGGTTCCAACCATATGATTGCAAAAGAGTCTTTTATACACCTTGTCAGTGACAGTGGATTGAAATTAAGCTTTCAAGCTCCAACTTATTCAGTTTTTGGCTATCTATTTTTAAAGAATAGCAAGAAGTTTCTAGCCATGCAGTAAAATTTTTAATGCCACTTGCAACCATATAGTTATGTTACTGTGAAAGACCGAAATTGGAGAATGTTAACATTCACCAAATACGTTGGTGAAAGATCGAATATTGCACTACATTCTTGTATATTCGGACCCTCACCGGTGTATGTCGACAATCGCAGATATGCTCTGGTGTAAGTCGAAAAGAGAGGTCATAAAGTGCCATAACAATTTAAGTTGTTGCAATAAATAAGATTTGAATCACATAATTTAGTAAGTTTTTTATTACTGTTATTTTATTTTCTCATTTAGAACGTACTGTATAATTAAGTAAGTTTTTAACTTCTATTATTTTCCTTTCTCATTTTGAATGTATTGTGTGTTTTAGGTTCTCATGTTCTTAAGTTCTTATTTCAAGTCTCAAGTGCGTTTATTTGCGACTGAATCATGAAGAAGAAAATATAATATTGTTATATGTTCAACATTCACCATTTAGTACATGGTAAATGTCGACATTGACTGGTGTAAGTCAGAAATAAGAGTATTTGGAAAATATTTCGGACATACACCAAGAGACTATGTGAATGTTGACGTTCACTGGTGAAAGTCGACATTCTCCACATTTCGGTGTTTCACCATAACAGTTATATGAAAAAGAATTTTCTGCTGACATTGAATTGGATCTTCGCCTTAAACTGACAAACATTGAGCCTGATATTATTTCTTTAGTTAATAATAAATAGGCCCAACCTTCTCACTAGTTATATATTTTTAAAAGTGATTACTATATTTTATGTACAGTACAAAGTCTGTAATCCGGACGTTCATTATCCAGAATGATCTATGATCCGGACCTCAAAGCCACAAATTTATGCATCGGCGTTTAATGTTTATGCATGCGCATTTAACAGAAAAAGCGAAGCAACTTAAACAACTTACATTGAAAGAAATATTTAATAAAGTAAACAAATATTAAGCCTTTTTTTTTTTTTTTTTTTTTTTGTAAATTTTGATACTCTTTTAGATTATAATTGCTCTTTATTTCATAAATTACGGTTTCATACACTGGTTATCATAAATTAAGGAAAAATCACAAAAATAGCGATAACTCCCTCAAAAGTAAGCCAAACCATGTAAAATTTGAATATGATGCCAAGTAAGAGTAGCTGAGTAAAACTGCGATATGCAAATTAGTGGTGCTGCTTTTGGAATAAGTCATCTGCGAGGAGCATAAAAGTCCATGTTTGAGAGCAAGCCCACATATTTCACTGTGACAGTGATATCAGAAATTTGAGATAGCCTATTCGTAGCAATGACCTCCAGGCATCATTTGCCTGCAGAACCTACGATGGAGAGCCATTGGGAGACTAGAGGCAGGACAAAGTCAAACAGAAGTGGCCAGATGGCTAAATGCGAGTCTTTCTGTGGTTCATAGACTTTGGAGGCAATTTCAAATCATAGGTTCGGCACCTAGGAGGTTCAGCCAAGGACATCTAACCTCTACGACAAGAGCCGATGACTGATATTTGACATTATGTGCACTCAGGAATAGAACCGCTACTCCAAATCTTCATAGATACTCCCTTGCTGCAGGCACCAAAAGGTTGGTGTCAGCGTCAACTGTGCGTAGAAGGCTTCATGAAGATGGTCTGTATGCGAGGCGAACAACCATTTGTGTGCCGCTAACGTCACGTCATTGGAGGGACCCTTTTGAGTGGGCACAACAACATGTCCACCGGACGCCTGAACAATGGAGGGCATTTCTCTTTATGTATGAGTCCAGGTTTAGTCTAGAAAGCGATAGTAGGCGTTATTTGATATGGAGAGAACCTAGAATCCGTTATCATCCGTCAAACTGCCGTGAGACAGATGCATACGGAAGGGGCAGTGTCTGTGTTTGGGGTGGCATCTCTTTGAGTGTATGCACAGACCTCCATGTCTTTCCAAGGAGAACTGTGAATGCTCAGATTTATAGAGATGACATCCTTGATATTTATGTGTGCCCATATACCGGGACAATAGGTGATGCTTTCCTGTTACAGGACGACAACGCAAGACCACACAGAGCTCGCATCGTATATGATTATCTTCAACAGGAAACAATTATGCGCATGGAGTGGCCAGCTTGATCCCCAGACTTGAATCCTATCGAGCACGTTTGGGATGCTTTAGGAAGACATCTAGCTGCTCTCAATCTGCTCCCTTAGACCCTTGCCGCGCTTGCAACTGCTTTGCAAGAACAATGGCTCTTGCTTCCTATGGAACTGATAGACCGCATAATTGAAAGCATCACAGATCGCTGTATGTGCTGTATTTCTTCTAGAGGCAATCATATTCCATATTGGAGGTACTTTTACTATAGTAAACTGACACACCTTCGATTTTTTCATTTTATACATGTGCTAATTTCTATACTACCATATTTGTCTGGTAATTTCTTTTTGTGTTATTTGATACCTTACTATGTGTTGTATATTGTGGGTAAGTTTCATTAAATTCTACATGTAACTTTTTCAGTAATCGTTATTTTTGTGATTTTTCTTTAATTTATGATAACCAGTGTATTTTTAATTGTATAATTTCTGCATGCCATCTTACCAGATTTAAATTGATGATCTATAATCCGGAATCGCTAAAGTCCCGACGAGTCCGGATTATGGACTTTGTACTGTATATGTTTATGTATTTTTTGTATATGTTTTGCAATAAAAATATATTCCAAGTTACTTGTCTTTATTACAAATGTTCTCTATTGCATTTTATTCACCTTTTCAAAATTTTTTGGTCTACCGGTACATCATCAAATTGTCTACAATGTACAGGTATGGTATAGTACAATAAAAAGCGTAGGAACCCCTGAATTATGATACCTCTTATGGTGATACAGAAACTATACCAAAGTGTCGCCAAACCATTCCCAGCTTTGCGATATCTCACCAAATTAGTGAGATAGCCATTTACTCCGTGTTAAATACACTTGCCCCTGTATTCTTACTTTTCCGGCAAACTTCTGTTCTTTAGATTTTGATGTTACATTACGCTAAAGGAATACAACAGTTTCACATATAATTTCACTAAAATTATCTATGTACAAAATTCATAACAATGCTAATTAAAAATATGATTATAAACTAAAAACTACAGAATCATTTTCAACTATTCAAAACTCTGTAGTATTTGCCTAAATCTAAAATTAAGGAGCTTTGGGTACAGCATCCATTATTTGGAACCTGGATTTTATTTGGAAATAATAAAGGTAACAAGCAGGCAGACACCACAGCAAAGTTATCTGCATTTAATTTGTCCAGTCAGCTCATCCTTTCAGAGATATCAGCAAGATCATTAAACAAAAAAACTCCTGAAAATGATCTGGGACTCTTGAAAATACTGGGATGTTCAGTTTGATAATAAGTTAAAAATCAGGAAATACGGAGTAAAATACTGGGGTGCTACCAAAAACCAGATTCCTTCTGCGATGTTATGCTCTTTATTGTTGCCAACAGTCTCCTATAAGCAATGTGTTATTGTGGCAAAGATAGACACATTGAAAACTTGTAATTCTAATAAATCCCTCTCCAGTCTCCTATGTTGTGTTGTCATTAGACATTTACAGTGCTCATCTTTTAGAAATTTTACACTGGCAATTTTTGTCATATGTGTATGTCCATTTATAGTTTCTCAATGTGCTAATAAATTTGCACAGGAAAAAGATGTTGCCATTCAAAAATTTTGAAATTTTTCACTGTAACCATAACCGTGAGTGCCCTATTCTTTTCAGTGCACGTACCATCAAATAACAAATACCTGAAATTTCACTTCATTTGGTTGATTGGATAGGCCACTAGGTGTTCATATATTATGGAAGTTTTTTTATGACCACCGTGTTTTTGATGCTTAGTAAAATGCTAATTTAAAATTGGTATGAACATATGTGTTTGTCCTTCATTAATGAAAGTGTTTTCTGCTAATAATTTCATTAAAAAAATTCATTTCTCAAAAATTTATCTTGATTCTTATATATGATATGTAGTATGAAATGTCTTTGCTTTACTATACAAATTTTTCACTGACATCAGGAATGATGTCTAAATGTTCAGAAATTGGATGTAAAAACGCTTTTGCTTAACTTTAATTGGAGATAAAAATTAATATTGCCAATTTGTTATAGAGTGCACCGTGACAGCAAACTCAAAACACATATTTCCCCCTGTCTGCCTCAGACTGCAATACATGTTGGAAAAAAAGTGTAGAAAAATTGTTTTGTTGATTTTTTTTAATCATGTTTAGAGCGTGAAAGATTTGTTTTATGATCTGTGGAAATCTGAAGATTTTATATCCATTACAAATTTAAATGTTGAAATTTTAAAATTATAAACATCAGGTTGTCTAAAAAGTCAAGCGATTTTCAAAAATTCAGAAATGAAATTAAAATTTTCGTAACTGTTTCATTCGAAAGATTTTTTTTTTCACTGTATTCAATGGTATAGGCAGTTAAATTCTGATATTCTTAGTATATTTATTAAACGAAGATAAGTGTGAAAATTCATTAAACATTAAATAATAAAAAAAGTCTAAAATTTTGAAAAAAAAAAAAAAAAATACATTTGCCACATTGCATTATCATAGACAAACAGTGCATGCACAAAATTTGAATTCTCTATCATATCAGGAAATAGGTTAAAAATAAGTGACAAAATTCCCTCTGCAGTGAAATACCATGAATGAATTAAATAAAAGTTTATAATTATAAAAATTAAGTAATTAGTTCTTATGCTATATATTTGGGTCAAAAATTTTTATTCCTTTTATCTGTGTCTCCTATAAAGTTATTTTTTTTTAATTATTAAACTATAACAATTTTTAGTTATGCAAATTTTTCCTGTACAGTATTTTTACACTTAAGACATCATTTTTTACCTTGCAACTTAATGTTGGTCATTTTGTTACTTAGTTTTTAATTATATAATAAATGTTATGTTTCTTCTTAGTTTCTTGGTTCGAATTTTTTTTTATATATATATATATATATATATTGTTAACAAGTAATGTGTTGATATATGATAATTTAAAATTTGATTTGATATGAAACGTTTTTGTATATGTTGCTTATCATAATTCTGACATTAATTATGTATTATATTTTCAGAGCTTTTTCTTGACTGTCAGTCCTACCTCTATAATGTATATAGTTGAGCATGCATGCAAAAAGAACAAAGCATTCTGCATGAACCTGAGTGCCCCCTTCTTATGCCAATTCTTTAAAGAACCTATGATGAAAGCTTTTCCATATGTAGATATATTATTTGGAAATGAGCAAGTAAGAATTTTATATGCAATTTTATTCCTTTTATTATCTTTATCCTAAAAAATCAAATAGTTATTAAATTTTTAAACACTTGTAAAATTCACATTATGGTGAAGTTTATGCTCAGTAAGCAGTATGCTGCAAATTTATATGGTACTTAAGACAGAAATTTTAATGTTTTTTTATTTATTATTACTACTATAATCTCTGTGATATAATTCTTTTATTATTTAAATGAAAGGAAGAAAGAGGGAAAACATCAGTTGATTATTTATATTTCCAGAATGAAAACATGAGTTTATTACTTCGTAGAGACATTAGGTATTTTATTTTGGAAGCAGGCAAGATGAAAAAGGAGGAAATGCCTTCGCCGAGAATCAAACCACGGACCTCTGGAATACCGTCCCAGCGTGCAGAACCACTACACGACGAAGGCAGGCTAGGAAAGCAGGATAAACACCTTATAACTTCTTTCAAAAGAATGCTGTATTAACATATTAAGTAGAAGATTTTGATTAGTACTTAATAACCTTCCAAAGACATCTGTTGAAAAAAGTAATCAAGGCATTATCTGAAACCTTAGTTTTGTATTTAGAAATTAGATAAAGGTAAATTCCTCATTTTCAAATAAGAAAATATTTTAGTTAAAGTATAGAATGTGTGTATGAATGCCATCAGATGATTTACCTAATACTGACATAAATATCTAGTTGTAACAAAACTCTTCCACCAAAAAATGTTCTTAATAGAGATAGGGAAAAAATGTGAAAGCAGTACCTTTTAATGCAGATAGTTATCACCACCCAAATCTATGATTCTCCGCCAGTTTGGTAGCTTTTCAAAGCCTTCAGCCCAGAAACTTAGCCACGAGTCCCCAAACAGATCAATTTCATTTCGGATGTCCTGTGCAGAATGATAGATAACATCAGTAAGATGTAACTGAGGAAAAAGGGTAAGACTGATTTTCGATCCTGCAAACCTTATGGTATATGCAGAGATTATTGAAACTTTTTAATTGAAATTGAATTCAACCACTATAGTGTACCTGCTACTGGCCGAAAGGTCCATTAACCTCGCCAACAAATATCTTTTTATTAATCAGAAATCAAAAAAATACAAATCATTAAATTTACATTTATACAAAAATTTACAAATTTTACATAAACAGAATATATTTAGGATCACAAAACTTCAATCAATCAATTTTACAACTCTTATTTCATAAGATAATTGGATCATATTCTTAATTAACAAAAACTGTTTTATAAATGAAACAGAGACTATAAGTATTCTTTTCTTATAAGCCCAATAGTAACAAAAAAATCATATTAACCGCTTCCCTAACAAACGTTTTTGAAAAAAATTGCAAAAAATCATCACATTTTTTTTTATTTTATTATTAAATACAATGAAACGAAACAAATCAAAATATGTAGGTTTTAAGTTGAATTTTTAATTTTTTGAAGGTGTAAAAGCATTTATTTTTAATATTAGTTTACTATCACGAGTTATCTCGGGCAAACGAAAAAAAGTTAAATATTAATCTTTGTATGATAGTTTTTGAAACAAGGGACAGCACAGAGTGGTACCTGACGTTCTACACTTGTATCTGGTCTCTTTTCTTACTGGCTTATCGCTGGAATCTCTTTCACGGGAGCACAAAGTACACTGCCTCATTGGATTTGATTTTTTTTTATTTTTTATTTTTATTTTATTTTATTTTTTTTTATTTCTTTTCCCCAATCTTTTCATAATCACTATCTGAAAAATCATCGCTTTCGCTATCTTCCATCATCGCCATTATTTTATTTTTTTCCAACGCATGCATCTTTCTTTATACATTACTAATCCACAAGCCAACGTATACTATACAATGTACCTGACGTTCTACACTTGTATCTGGTGTCTTTTCTTACTGGCTTATCGCTGGAATCTCTTTCATGGGAGCACAGAGTACACTGCCTCATTGGATTTGATTTTTTTTTTTCTTCCCCCCCAACCTTTTCATAATCACTATCTGAAAAATCATCGCTTTCGCTATCTTCCATCATCGCCATTATTTTATTTTTTTCCAACGCATGCATCTTTCTTTATACATTACTAATCCACAAGCCAACGTATACTATACAATAGGGAAACACGCGACCAGTCCCTTCAAAAGAACCGCGCAACCAACAAAATTTGGAAAACTGCCAATCAAAGCTAAATATTTCCTTTCGTTTCCTCCAGACCGAGTAAAACCGTGATAAAAAAATCGTACTAATGAATTCTGCTTCGCCCGAGTTTTCTCGGGATAATAATTAACTGCAATATATACGAACCCGAGATAGCTCGGGATACAGGCAAGCGGTTAATAACTTATTACAAATTTAAACAAAAAATGCAAATCCTTTGCATATTTTCTTTTTATTAGGACCATTAACCATAATCGGTTCTTCTAATCAATAAATCATATTGTCTTTGTAGACATTCACAATTTTTATCTAGACTAAAATGTCTAGAATCTAACCCAAGTTTATATTTTTTATTTGCTTCTATACAGTTTATACATTCTGGATCTTCCTTACAATCCCAATGATTGTGTCCTTTTCAAGCACATCTAGTACAAATCTGATTTTTTGTACATTTTTATGAAAATGACCAAATTCTTGGCACTTCACCCGTCAGCACCCGCAATGGGACATTTTCCACACCACTCCTATATTTTTAGTAAGAAAAGAAGAAATGCCGTACATGACTGTTCTGGTATTTCCGTTACCTTTCAGGGTTGAGTTCATAAAGGCTAGGGTGAAAGGAATTTTTCCCACGATGTCTGAATGGCTAGATTATTTACAGATAAAGAGCTGTGGGACGGTAGCAACCCCGTGCGGTGTGGAATGTTCTACTTGTATTCACTACTTCAGTCGAAATGAGTGCGTACGAACTGCATGCTCTGCTCGCGAGTGTTGAAACAGATAGTGAAATAGAAGATTTTGAATCAGAGCATGATAATATATCAGAAAGTGACCAATTCTGAACAAGAACATGATGTAAATGATTTATGTGTCATGCTTCTGTCTCATCCGAAGATTTCTATGTGGGAAAAGATGAAACAAACTGGTCTAAAGTATTGCCTTTCAAAAATGTTCAGACTCCGTCGAAAAACATTGTAACCCATTTACCTGGTGTAAAAAAGCAATATCGAAATTTAAAAACTCTAGTTGATTGTTTACTTCAAATTTTGGATGATGATATTCTAGAAGATTTGGTCAACTATACTAATATTTATATTTCAACAATAAAAGATAAATTTTCCAGAGAAAGAGATGCTCTTGAAACAAATGCAGCCGAACTGAAGGTTTTGTTTGGATTGTTATACTATGCTGGTGTTTTGAGAGCAGCGCACCTGAACGTAAAAGACTTGTGGTCTACTGATGGTTTTGGAAATATTATTTTTAGAAATAAAATGACACTCAATCGTTTCCATTTCCTTTTGAGATGCATTAGATTTGATAATATAAATTTGCGATCACAAAGAAAAGAAACTGATAGACTCGCATCTATTAGGGACATTTTTGAAAAATTCTTGAAGAATATGCAGAAATTGTACTCTCTCTCAGAATATTGCACAGTTGATAAAAAACTTGAAGCATTTCGAGGAAGGTGTCAATTCAGACAATACATGAGAAATAAGCCAGCCAAGTATGGTATTAAAATTTTTGCTTTATGCAATTCTCGCACGTTTTACACATATAATTTAGAAATTTATGCTGGACAACAGCCTATCGGACCTTACAGGCAATCAAATACAGCATCTGATGTTGTCAAAAGAATTTATTTCTCTGATAAAAGGAACATGTAGGAACATAACAATGGATAATTGGTTCATGAGTGTTCCTTTAGTGACTGATTTATTACACAATTATAAACTCCATTAGAATTTTTACCTCGTAAAGGTAGACTTGTACACTCTTCACTATTTGGCTTCAAAAATAAGGAACTTACTTTAACATCGTATGTCCCCCCCCCCAAATGCATCGGTCCTGGTATTGTCATCCATGCATGATGACAACAAAATTGATCCAGAATCAGGTGACTAGAACAAACCCGAAATGATGTTCTACAGTATGACTAAAGGTGGTGTTGATACTGTAGACGAATTATGTGGAACATATTCAGTTTCAAGAAAATGCCTACGTTGGCCGCTTACAATATTTTTTGGACTAATGAATATTGCCAGGATTAATGCATTCATAATACACAATTCTAACCATGAGCAGAGTAATATGAAACAAAGGGATTTCTTGAAGAAATTATCATTAGCCCTTGTAAAAGAACATGCAGTAATTCGATCAAATATCCCATCTCTACCCATTGCACTAAAAATTGG
This sequence comes from Stegodyphus dumicola, assembly GCF_044657685.1. Lineage (NCBI taxonomy): Eukaryota > Metazoa > Arthropoda > Arachnida > Araneae > Eresidae > Stegodyphus > Stegodyphus dumicola. Next base: position 79,112,508 of record NC_140769.1, on the reverse strand, counting down.
AGTGAAGAGGTTGGCTGGAGTCGATGTAAGTAATGAACCAAAAAATTTCAAAAGAAAAGCTGCGAACGATGTGATATTTGTCCAAGAAAAGACGACTGGAAAACATCTATATCTTGTTTAGAATGCAACAAATTAATTTGTAAAAAACATGTAAATATCTTATGTGAAGATTGTTTTAAAAGTAAAGATTCTGAATAATTAAAGGTATGTTTTTCAGTTATTGTATTACTGTACTTAATTTTGATAGAGATGAAATGATAAATTGTGTTACTGAACTTAATTTGGAAAGAGATAAAATGATAAATTGTATTACTGTACTTAATTTTGAAAGGGATGGATTGATAAATTGCATTATAATATAATTAAAAATTAAATGGAATAATTTAATTAGATTAAATAATAAAATCAACGGAATTTATTTTTTAATTAAAATTTGACTGTGAATGTAATTAAAAATAATGTGCATTTATAGATTTTATAGCTTTCTTTTGAATACCGATGATGTACAAGACCTTAAATTAAGTCATATGTTTTAAAATACACTTAAATAAACATATTAAATTAATCTCATGGAAAATTAGAATTTCTGGTTTCAATCCAAGCAATAAACTGTGCTCGTTCATTAGATTTAACATGAAATGTGGACAATGAAACCTTGGGGTGAAAATTGTCCTGCACGGTTACTAACGTGGTGAAGGGGAGCGTGGGTGCTGAAGGGTTAAAGCACCTAATAGCATTAGAGTACTCTTTAATTGATATTCAGAACCATTTCAAATTAATTTTCCCTTGATTTATTACAGATTTAAATTTAGCATGCTGAACTTCAGCCACCCAATGCAACTTATTATTTTTTGCTTTAATTGAAAACAAAAGTTCAAAGCCTCCATTTTCAAAAATGTGATTTTGTCTAATCACAGATTCTTGGATCTCTTCCTTCTTTAATTGAGCTTCTCTATTATATAATATTATCTTTGGATGTTTCTTTTTTGGAGCCTCTATTTCAACATCTTCTTTCAACAAAGTATTTGATCTTATTTCATCCTCTTAAATATCAACTTTTTCTTTATTTACACATTCTATGACAATTCCTCCGTTGTTAATTTTTCTAACACTTCTTATTCCAATCTTTAAACCACCTTCGTTTTCACTTCTTCTGATGAAACTGCTTTCACCTTGGAATATAACAATGCTACATGTTCTTTTTTCTTAAATCTATCCTTCTTTTGAGTCAATTTCTTTTCAACTCTTTGTTCTTGAACAATTTCAGCAAAGGACCTTTCAAGTGAAGGTTTTGGTTTCTTTATCATCTCTAATTTTCCTTTCAAATTCTCTATTTCCAATGCTTGTGAAACAATGTAACCAAATAGCACTTGTGCTTTAAAAATCCTCTTACAAAGAGGTATTGCGACTCTAGAGGCATCTTCTAGACAAGTTTCTAATTCTCTAATAAGTGAGCAAGCCTCCTTAATAATTTCTGATTGAACAACAGTCTCTGTTTGCACAATTTCATCCATTTTTGAACAACTTTAAGTGGAGTTTGGATAGACCATGACAAGGTCCTAAACTCCTGGGAAGTTTTCTTCAATTAGCTTTATTTTAAAATTTGCAAGTATATAAATACTTTCAATCGATAGCACTTCCAATCACTTTAAGAGCTAATAAGCTAACTTTAAGAGCTCCTGGGGGGAGAAAAAAGGGTAGAAGTCCGAAGAAGTGATATTGAGGCTATATGGTGGGTGTAGTAACAAATCCCTTTCAACTGCATACAGAGTCCAGTTAGTGAATGCAAAACATATGGTCTTGCATTATCTTGATGAAACATTACCTTCTTGCGCCAGAAGTGAGTTTGACATTTCTCATTGATAGCAGCATGAACACAAAATAACATCTTGATGTACTCTTTTCTGTGTAGGTTTTTACCTTTTTTCAGATACTCTTTGTAGATAATACCACAGCAATCCCACCAGATACAGAGCATGGCCTTTTTGTTATTTTGTTAGTCAAATTGTGCTTTTTGACACTGCCAACAGACTCACTGGGTGCAGATTAACCCTTTTTCGGCCTGTGTTGTTGAAGTAAATCCACTTGTCATCACAAGTGATGATCCGGTTCAGAATTTTTGGCTTGATTAGTGCAGGCCCGAGCATGTATGCCCTTATCTGATATCTTATCTGATAGTCAGCTTATGCGGTACCCAGTGATTGAACTTGTACATCAGGTTTATGCAATGCATAGTAAGACTAATGGATATAGCACTAATTTCTACTTCTTTAGCATGCTGATCTTCTTCCTCAAATTCTTGCAGGGTGTACCTTATCAACATGAGTATTCTGGCCAGAGTGCTCTGCTTCTTGAATGTCATAGTCCTTGTTTGTGAACTTTCAGTATCAAATATTCAGTAGTCATATTATACAGCCAAAAGTCTTTAATCCGGACTCATCGGGACTTCGGCGATTCTGGATTATCGGTTTTCCCGGATTATAGATCATCAATTTAAATCTGGTAAGATGGCATGCAGAAATTATAAAATTAAAAATATGAAACCGTAATTCATGAAATAAAGAGCAATTATGATCTAAAGGGTATCAAAATTTACAAAAAAAAAAAAGCTTACTATTTATTTGTTTACTTTATTAAACATTTCTTTCAACGCACATGCCTAAAGCATACATTACACATAGTCGAAATTAGACAATTCCAACCAGAAAAGTATTTGATGTATACTCATGATATTTATAATGATGAGGAATTTGATTTTAATCATATCAAAGATGGAGTACATTGAGATGAAATACTAAATTTAGTAAGGAATTATACGCCAAATGAAATAAAAACATCTGTCCTGAAGATAAGGGTAGTGCTCACAGATCAACTTCCAGTTCATTGCGCGCCACAACATCCCCCCGCCCTGCAGAACAGCGTGAATTGACAAACAGTCAGAGTTGTTAGAGAAACAAAGGATATGCCTTTATCCATTTTTTGCATCAGTTCCACTTTTTGTTTGATGGACCTCGAAACATGCTTTTCCTTTGTAGATCCAGAATCGGAAATTCTTTTTGACATAATCGAAAGTTCAGGCTTACTTTTATGAAATTGCTCTAACAGTCTGCAAAAAATAATAAGCCGAATCCAATTTGAAGATTAAGAAACAACGCAATCTGCAACATTAACTGAAATAGATAATTAGATAATTTTAGCTTGGCTTATACCATCCATTATACATTAAACGTGCATGCGTAAACATATTATGCACATGCGTAGAAAATTTGTAGCTTTGAGGTCCGGATTATGGACGCCTAGATTAAAGACTTTTGACTGTACAACATTAGTACCTATACATGAATTGGTGACAATCTCTAGCTGACGTTTTGCAACAGAACTGGCAGTAAATGATGGTTCTAATCTGGTAATGTGATAATTCCATTCCAGACACCTTAATGATAACAATATTTTTTTTACAAACTTAAGCATTATTATTTTTAATGAAGCTGAACAACCAGAAGTGGTACTAAGTATTGTGCTTTAAATTTTAACTCGATTTTTTTTTAATGATAATGATGTTCTTTTCCAAATGTCACAGCACAGTGTTCTATTGACAAAATATGATTAAACGCACCAGCATGAACTGTTTTCTGCAGATGATATTTGTGGTGGCAGGAAATTATAGTTAAAACCCGATAATTTTGCAAACTGAAACTCAGCCAGCCAATTTCATCCATTGTATTTGTCTTAAGATGTGGAAAAAGGTAAAAAAATTTGATGAAGAATGAGTGCAAATTGCACCAATAATAATGTTTGAATCAGAACACGCTTGTAAAGAATTACTTTGTCTAGAAATAAAGTATGTTGAATAGTCAGTCACGAAGGCTGCATCTGACTATAACCATGCATTCTACTTGCAGCACTGTCTGCAGTCACCGTCCATGATTAAAATATTTGTGTCTTCTCTGACATCATATGGTCATTTTTATGTATGAAGCAAAATGTCTTGTCTATTTTCAAGAAAACATTTACTTTTTACCTCCCACTAACCTATATACATAGGTAAAAGAGTCCTAAATCAGTCCAAAAATGCAATAGTGAGTTTTTAGTGAATAAACATGAATTAGGGTTTCCTAAACACATTTTACACCAATCTCTGTATATGTGTGTGATGGAAACACATAATAACTCTAGGAACTATGTAAAACTTTGAAAAATACATGTTTTCTGTATTTAATCCTTCAGTGTTTGTAGAAAGAGTTGTTTAGATTCTGAATAAAAATTGAAGAACCAGATGTGGTATTAAGTATGATATTTACTTGAAGCCTATGATAGTTTTTAATGGACAACTGCAAGTGGTACTATATTTAAAGCCCATAAATTTGTAATGAAAAATTATATTATGGTATAATCTAAAACACCTCAAATTTGATATTTAAAACTCATGCATATATGATGCATATACATTCATAATTGAGAACAAATACTAGATTCTGATTGTATATGATAAACTGGAAATAGTACTTTCCTTAGAACTATTAAAAGGTTTTTGTGGGAAGATATGAAATGTCTATTAAAAATTTAATCTAAAACAATGCTTTATATATCAAGGCTATTTCTATTGTACCTAGACATACCGTATTTACTTGAGTATTCCCCCCCCCTTTTTTTTTTTTTTGTTTACTAATTTTATCATATAGAAATCGAGAGGGTAAAATAATACAAGTAATTTAATTTCCAAAGAATGCAGTTACAGTAAGAAGATAACAAATGAAAAGTGTTCATGGAGAAACTACTATGACACTATTATTTATTCAAAAGAAGCCTATATTCCAATAACAATGCATACTAATATTAATATTACAGTATCTAATAATATAACTTTATTTTTATTTCCTTGTGCCTTGAATCTCAGCTGCTCTCATTGTTGTCTCCACCTGTTCTCTAGGCCTTGAATGAAAAATGCTGCAGGAACTGTGTGATCTGCTACAGGTTGCGAGTTGTTGCTAATCATCGGTGTCATTGCCTTTATCACAGTTCAGTCTGTGTTACCCCATGCAGTGGTTTTCGAAAACCAAATTCCATGAGCTAATCAATTAAGATGAAAACAACCACTGCATAAACAAATCATTTAAAAATTTAGGGAAGCTTATTTTCTGAATGCCTTGGAGAAGGGGAAAATTATGTGAATATTTAAAACATTTTAGAACCTTGAGCTAAAAGGCTAGGCAAGGGTCCTTAACCAGGGAGGGAGTTTTGTTGTTTCAGGAGAGAGGATGCAATCAGCCTTTTATTTAGCTCTTAATTATTAGTTTATGAATGAAAAAAAAAAAAAAACTGCTTTTGTTCAAATTTTGGTATTTATCAATATTTTTGACACTTTTTGTACTTTTAATTTAAAGCATGCTAAAAAATATTCTAAATCAAGACAGTATAAGGTTTACCGGAACGTTCTGTCCAATAATGTTATTTCAAGTTTCAACATGCATGCACATGTTCATTGAAACATATATGGCTGTCTCCTTTATCGTTGTTTTTGTGCACATATGCATTTTGTATTAATTCCAGTGAGGAAGAAATGCTACAGAAGCATGTTTGAATTTAATGAAAGGTTTGGGTGAAGATGCAGTTTTGGACAGAGTGTGCTGGAAATGATTACAAAAATCTGAAGCGGGTAATTTTGACCTAAATGATAAACCACGCTTTGGGTGGACATCTTTGATTGATCATGAAAACCATTTCAGATCATATTTGGAAGTTTTAATTGCTCTATTCCACTTGGGTACTTCATGAGTCGTCATATGCATATCTCTGTTACTCGGTACGAAAACGAATCCTTTTGGACTAGATAATGATTGGTGATCAAAAATGGGTTACCTACGGAAACATCTTTGGGAAAAGAGCATATTGTGAGTTCGGAAAATCTGCCCTTTCCTAATCTAAACCCAGCTTAAGCCTGAATAAGAGAATGTTGTGTGTACCCTGGGACTTCTAAGATCTAATACAATATGAGCTTTTGAAACCTAATGAGAAGTTCAACTTGGAGAGATATAATCAGAATATGGATGATTTTAAACAAAGCAGTGAAAGAAAAGAAGCCATCAGTAATTAAAAGAAGGACATTATACCTCATCATGGTAATGCCATAATGCTTTGGTGACATGTCAGAAAAATCACAGAACTAGCTCAGAAATTATGCCATATTCACTATACTTTCCAAATCGAGCACTATCCAATCATTCCTTGTTTCTCACCTTACAAAATTTTAAGGGATAAAAGTTCAGAACTGAAGTAGGTTTCAGCTAAGCACTATTTGAGTTCTTCAGCTCTAGTAACAAGATATTTTTCAAAAGTGATATTTACAAATTAACATCATGCTGGCAAGAGGTCATAAACAACGATTTAAATTATATTGTGTAATGAAGGTATGAAAAATTTATTATATTCTTTCACTTCCCAAACAGACAGAAATTTCTGGTAGATCTTATATATATATATATATATATATATATATATATATATGCATAATATATATAAAGTTCTAAAAAGGGGGAAGAAAATGATCCTCTATCAATGGTTATAAGGCAGGCATTTCCAAACTTTCTCATTACGTGGCACTGCAATTTTGTTATTTTTTTCACAACTCCCCAGTTGCAATATTTCTACTGCAGTGTTAATCAGGCATAGAATTATAAACAACATTTTAATGAAAAACTATCACTTTAATTTATAGGAAAACATGCAAATTAAATACAAATAAAATAAATGTTCAGTGGTAAATTAGAAAGTTAGTGCGATAGGTTAACTTTTGATCCCCAAACAATTTTCAAATTGTGAAAGAAGACTTGATATAGCTATTCTCATTTCTTGCTCCACATTGATTTTCGAACAATATTTTGCCCTTATTCCAGTAGTTGCTTAAAATCCAGCTTCACATAAATAAGATGATGCAAAGGGAATGAGGATCCTGATAGCTTTTGAACTTAAAAGTTGGATACAGTTTTGATTGAAATCTAAAATTCTAGTAAATCTGATTAAGAAATTTTGTTTTCAGAATGCAGTCGCAAAAGAGTTCAATTAAACTCTCTTCATCTTGCGAAGTAACATGTTGGGGGTATTCGAGGATGAAAAGAATTTTGGGTCAAAATAAATTTTCCTACATTATTATCTTCCGCAGAGTATTTTGCAAATGTGTCAGGGAGCTTTGAGAAGTATTCCATGAAAAGGGACAGCAATTCCTGTAAAACAAAGATTTTATTAGAAGCTGTGTATTTGTACAATGTAAGAAAGCAGTCTTGAGCACCACTCTAATTCAGTTTTCTTATCCACAACTGCAGCTTTTTCCTAAACACTTAATCTTTTCCACAGGTTTCAAGATGAACATTCATTGCCCTGTAGAGAAACAAATTCAAGACATTTAGATCCTCAAATATGTCGCACTAATATGCTGGTTTCAGCAAAATATCTAGTTTGGCAATATACTTAGTGATCGCATGACTCTCCTCTTGAGAAAGGCATGAGTTTCATGATGCAGCTGAAGTGCATGAGATAGGACATTGTCGTAACACAAAAGCTATCATGTATTACAATAGTATAGTAAGGCTGTGTGTTCAGCTTACATGTTCTAGCACAACATTTTTACGTCTATGACACGTTCTAATACCAAGTTTTACTGAGGACTAAACAATTTCGATGCAAGTGCTTCATTGTAATCCATACAGCATGCAGTATTTTGCTACAGCTAAGTGTCTGCAGTCCTTCATAACGACTGAACATTAATTGAGTGCCATTAGTACTTAAGCAGACGCATTTTTTCCAATCTAAATCATTTTTCATTATAAACTTGTCAAGTATTTCAAACAAGTCAAGTCTTCCAAAGTCATGCTTCCAAAGGTGCTCTTGCAAACAGAAGATCTTCAACAATAATATTACCATCCAGGAAGTGTACATAAGAGATTTGAAACTTTGTTATTGTCAGTAGCCTCATAAAAATTGTAGACCAAATTCATATCATTTTCTCTATCAACTGAACATTGAGATCCTGAGCTATACTCTGACTTCCTCGATTAATAGTTTTGTTGGATAAAGGTGCCTTAGAAAGGAATTTTTCTGCAACTTTTCCCGCATAATAGAAACCGTATCCAGAGCAGCCGCTAGGATAAGCTTTTCTGCGATAGTGTACAGTTTTTTGCACTTTGCTCTTCGCATACTCTAGCTGTACATTAATCGTAATTAACACTGTTTAGCAAATACCCTGCTTTGTTTTTGTAAATCTAGCAACTTCTTACTAAAAGCACCGCAAGATTTGTCAACGAAGTTAGGACAAATGGTTTCAAGATGTCGCTTTAGCGTACTCGGGAGTATAGCTTCGAGTGTAAATATTTTTTAAGCAGACAAAACACATTTGCCATCGTTGTCTTTCATTACTGTTCATTCTACTGAAGTAAAACCAAAATAACTCCTCTTGTAGTTAGGATACATTTTGCTTCTTTTCTCCTCCGCCAGTGTTCAATCCCTTATTACTCAGACTGTTGTTACTATTGGTATGCTCGTTTAATATAAATCTATTCATTGTGCAAAATATCAGTAAGTGCTCCTTGATTTATTGCAATATTTCATTGAGATCATGACTCTTTTCATAGATGTATAAAACTGCACAACTTTCCCGCACATACTTGAATTCTATACTGACTATTGTGATCAGAATAAAGAAGTGTCATCAGATGCCAATCTTGAGAAGACAAATTGCTATATTTGTCTTGCGACTGGAAGTAACAGGTGCAAAAAATGTACGAAAATAACTGAATACAAATCTGATGCAATAACATGGAATTATTTGCAAATTGAAAGAACTAAGTGACTGAATAAAATGGTGCTTTAAGAAATAAAATCGAGAACAAGAATTACTTTTTAAATCAAAGAAAATATGGTATTTATTATCAAGCTGTAAAAGAGAATGATTTTTATAACAGCATTCATTTCAAAATTTGTATTGCAGGCACTTCTGTTATTTTCTTGCACTGTTGATAATAAAACAAGGTACAAGAGCAAACAGCAAATCTGAAAACACCTATTGCTTTACTTGTCTCTGATCTTGGAATGCACGATGGCCATTTTTCCGCTGCTATTCCACAAACTATCAGGCATTGTTTATCGATACCTAGCCATCATGAGAAAATATGTGCAGATCAAAATTAATTTAAAGTTACTGATACTGTAAAAGTAATATGAAAGGAAAGTATGATATTCATTTCAAAATATTTATTTTAAACATTTAATTTTCTTTAGTCAAAAACTAGTTAATTAATAAGTATGTTATTCAACTGCCCACTAAAATCTGCATTGTAAATATGTATTGTAATAAAATACGATTCTTAATGAAAAGGAATAAGGGGGAAAACATTTGATTATGTTGATAAAAATTCAGCCAATTTTTATGCATATCCAATTATACCTAATAAAATATAATCCAAAATTTCCTATTACATACTTTTCTATTTATTGGAAAAAAAAATTAAATTTTGTCTACAAATGATTGACTAGAAGTAGTGCTATTTAAAACAAAATAGGTACAAACAAAGTCGTATGCTGGCCACATCAGATTTTTTATAAAGTGAAATTAATTTTATATCTTAATCAGTGGGGAGAAAAACGAATGGTACACATATAACGGTCTTAACATTAACTTCATAGCTTACCTATGTTTTATTTTGGCTGAATTTTACATAAAAACATGTAATCCATGAAAATATCTACTCAAATTCAGTGTTCACGTTAAAATTTTAATCTATTTCAAAGATAACCAAAATAGTAATGTTTGTTTAAATACCAATAGAGTTTAAATAGAATTTAAATAGAGTTTAAATAGAAATTTTTGAAATATTGAAATGTATGAAAGTACAATAAGTTTTAAAAGAATTTTATATGTAGAAATTTAAAAAGTTTTTTAAAGTATAAATAGGACGGAAAACTGTTTAAAAATCTGGTTCATAATTGAAATTGGAATAAAAGCTCATTTTACTTACAATATTTGATTTCCTGTTACTTATATTCTTAAATTTATCTTAAAATATTAACTATAAAATTTTATTTACAGACTTTTTTCACAGAACGTGATTCTCTTCCCTCATCCCTAACTCTAAAATTTGCTTTAAATTCTGCAAATTGTAAATGCTTCAGAATATTTAGGTTTCAATGATTTATACTTATGCTGTTCTTAATCCCCAAATAATATATTGTGTTTCCTGCATAAGCAATATAAGATTATCTTTATTGATTTTATTATTTTTGTTTCATACTGATGACAGTTTCGGGAGGGGAGGGAGAAGTGGTGTTTCCTATATAATAATGTGTATTAGTTTTAAATACGTAGCATATTCGGAAACTAAGTACCGTTTCATTCTAGCACTGTGGTAGGCGTCTCGCACATGCGCACTAGTCTTTCTTGTTCCTGCACATGAAGCGTGAGCTTGGTGGCAAGCACTTTGGATCTGACGATGACACGAAAAATGCTGTGGAGTCGTGGTTATCGAAACTGGCAGGAAGTTTCTTTGATGATGGTATACAAAAGTTGGTCACCCGCTATGACAAGTGTTTGATCATTGGCAGAAACTATGTTGAAAAATAGTTTAAGACATGTATTTTGATGTAAAAATAAAATTGGATTCGAAAAAATTGTTTTACTATTTTTTTTTTTTTTTTCCAAAACGGTACTTAGTTTCCGAATACGCCTTGTATATATAAACTTAAAATAAAATATTAATGTAACATTATTGTAATCTTTAAAAAAATTAATCTTATAGATGCAATGGAAATTACCAAACTGTTTTCCATAATAAAGTGTCATGTCTGCACTCCTCTGCTTTATAATATACATATTTTTTTTAACTTAAAAATATAATTTATGTCAACTGTAAGTAGAATATTTTGCACTTTTGAGCACATATGTTTATGGAATGAATAAATTATTAATCATTTACCTAATCAATGAAATAAATTACTTTGCAGGAAGCTCTAGCATTTTCTAAAGAACAGGAATTTGGTGTAAGTATAAATATTCATACTTTTCTTGGACTTCAGCAAATGACTCATATTGCATAATTTTAGGCTGAAATCAGCATTTAAATAAAAATACTAATAATAAAAGTTAATTTTGTGTAAGAGGTGGTTAATGATTTTTTGATATTTCAGCATGATGTTTTTCAGAGAGTGGGATGAAATCTACTTGTACGTCTTTAAAGTAATTCATGAAATTACATCAAAATTTTTAACATACAAACTACATGAATATTTAACATTAACTACATGAAACAAATAAGGAAAATAGAAGGAATGGTAGCAAAATAATAGGTGTGCTAAATCTACCCTAATAAAAGGCAAAATGATTTGAAAATCTTTACATACTTCTTTTTTATTCAATTGCTGGTCTCTGTAAATATTTTCAGTAGATTAGAAATCTTATGAAAATATGCATAAAACACTATCTGCTTTTATAGCCACTAACTATAAGGAACCGTTTAGTATTTGTAATTTTTTTCCTAATTTAAAAAAGGGAATTTTAGAAATTTGGTTTTATGCAATTTAGAAATGGACAGAAAATTAATGACTGAATTTATGCACAGGTCAAAGTTCTAACCTTAGAACACTTGAAATTTATTTAAGTCCTTCTTTCACCACTGAATTCCTGATCTTAGGATTCAGTAAAAAGCCCAACTACTTGGCATTCAATTAACTAGAATCTTTTAGAACTCAAAATTTTAGAAATCTTGAAAACTCTTTTAGAAATCTTTTAGAACATCCCCTTCCGCTCAAAAATTAATTAAGCAAATGACAGACTTGTAAAGCATGTTTAGGGATATGGTTACCCAATAGTGCTTTAGTGATTATTGGAGAAGTGAAGCAACAGACAGTGATTTAGTGTTTATAATAGATAAGTGTGACATCAAACACTATCAGGATCTTCATCTCGCTTTTATGTAAACCCGATTTATTCTCAGGAAGCTGATGTAATGAATTTAAAGAATGGAATAAATATAAAGGAGGACATAAGTTAACTGCTACATATCTTTTTTTTTTTCCTTCCATTTTAAGAAAATGATTAATATTTTGAGAACCGTTTATGACTGAATAGGCATGCAATAAAGTATTTTTAAAGTTGCATGATGTTTTTATGTGCTATATCCATGTATCTGTTGATTATTTTACTAAATAAAAAATTATCTATTCTTTTAAAATTTTGTCACATTAATCAGCGCAAGTTTACGATTTCTTCACTAAATTTCATGGTTGATGAGATTTTGCAATCAGATAATCTGTTTTACTTTCATATCTTTCAACCTATCAAAAATGTTAGCTGTTGTGTTTGAAATACATCCCTTTATAGTATTGTTACATAATTTTAAATGTGGGCATTTGATATTAAAGTTGCTGATAAATAAGATAATTGTTTTTGTAATTTTAAAGTGAAAATTTCTTCCGTTCATTTTGCTTTTCTACTTTGAAGGGCAATAAGTTTAACTGTCTTGAATTTTGATGTATCCAACATTCAGCATCTTTTGAGCTTTTCAGGTAGTCAGCGAGCTAAAATTCTTAGTCTGAATTTTGGTCCCAGAAAAATATATATTTAGTATTCACTTAGTATACACAAAGATAAAATTTGAGTATTCGATATTCTTTCAGAAAATACACTGCTCGGTAGATTTTGAAAATATATATTCCCAAGCTTTTTTATTATTCTCTCAAAATCATCATGTAACAAAAGAATTTTTTTCCTTATGTGTGGATTATTTCAGTAAAAGAAAATTTTCAAGGTAATAAAGATCTTTTTTTAATATATTTTTATACTAATTTTTTTCTGAAATAGAATGACATTTTAAACTTGCTTGAATGAAATTGTGCCTGCACTGAATGCCACCATTTTTGTATATATTATATTACTAGCAATGTATGAAAGACAGCCATTTTATACAATATCTATGTATTTTATAGAATGCTGGAAACTGGTCAGCAGTGTATCAAATGATTAACACTTTAACCTAAGCATTCTACAGAATGCCAAGTGACAAATCAGCAAAGTATCAAATACATCTCTGATTTGTTTAGAACATTCATATATTTAATGCACTCGTACATAATTCATTCATTATTTTCTAAAAAAAAGGCATATATTTTGTAAAACTTTCATTTATCTTTACATATTTCGAGTAGATGTGTTTTAATGGCGTTCTTTTATTATTTCTTCAAAATAACACTCATATTTTTTCGAAATGCGTGTCTTTTAACCATCTTGGCGATGCAAGTTTTTAGGATCTGTCAAGAAAATCTGTATTTAAACAGCAGTCATTAGGTAAATTTATATACTTATTTTAGTCTGTATATTCATAAACTTAAATTCATGGAGACGATATTTGCATTATTAAAGGAAGTACGTAAGCCAAATATCTTAAATTATAAGCTAGTATAGAACTAAGTCACAAAAAAAATCTCATGACAGGGTAAAGCTGGTCATGCTGCTCAGAGCCTTACCATGGCTTTTTTTTAATACTTTGCCTAAAAAGCATTTGTCTAGGTGTTAAATATACGTTTATGATTGTGAATCTTCAGAATGCTAGTAGATGGCATTAGTGTTTATTTGCAAAAAGAAGCTGTGATGTCATACTTGTGTGTATGTAGTAGTTCATTTTTGATGTTCATGAATGAGCGTTGTGTAGAACAACATTGTATGTTTAACTACGAAACTGTTAACCAAAGTTGAAACAAATTTAGCAAATAATTTTCCGCTAAACAAAAATATTGAAATAATTTAGTATTTATATGAACAGTTAATTGAGAAAATCAATTAACTGAAAAGCCTAGATTCAGAAATTGAAACGAAATTAACTTCAGAGGACATTGAAAATGAAGTTACACTAAGTCAAGAATACTGGGATAAATCTGTTATATGGAGAGGATGAATGTAATGATTTATGAAGAAAAAAAAATTAGAATGTTCTTGAACGCAAATAATCAGAACGAAACAGCGAATGTTACACTTAAAGATGAAATGAAAGCAGTAAAGTTGGCACATCTGCAAATTGGAACTTATTATAGAGATTCATGTAAATGGTTTGATTTTTGGAACCAGTTCAAAAATACAATTGACAATAATAGTGGACTGAGAAAAACTGAAAAATGTGTGAAACTAAAATCCTTACATAGCGGTAATGCTTTAGCTGCCCTTTCTGGTTTCACTTTAAGTGAACAGAATTATGATTCTGCAATATAAATTTTAGAAAACAAGTTGTTGTCATCGCTTCACATATGAATAAGTTATCTTTTGAATCAATGGTGACTATTTCAAATATTAAAGCATTGCGTATACTGTATGATGAATGCGAAGTCAACATTCAAAGTTTAGAATCATTTAATGTCACTTCTGGAAGTTAAGGAAATATTCTCTGTCTAATCATTTTGCAAAAATTCCCAGAGGACTTAAATTCAGAATTTAATCTAAGTCAAAAATGTAAGCAAGATTTGATATAAAGGAACTTATATAATTCTTAAAAAAGGAAGTTAATTTCCAAGAAGCTGTAAGTTTAATGAACTATGTGAAAACCAATCCGAAATCTTGCATTCGTCAACATGAACAATGCACAAAAGCTTATCCAAATTATAAACCAAAAGTTCTGGCTACTTCAGCTTTGTCATAGATTGGATACAAAATGAAATACAAATGTACTGAAGTGTACTCTGAAGAGAAATGCAACATTTTAAAACGTATTAGAAGGTGTTTTCTGTGTTTTGGGTATAAACATTTAGCAATCAAGTGCAAGAACAAACAAGCTTCCTGCAAAAATTGCCACGATAAACATCATAAAAGTGTTTGTGTAAATCCCACATCAGCTATCTCCAGTGTAAAAAAAAAAAAAAAAAAATAAGGAAACCGAATCATCATCTGCTTAAACTGGAAATTCAAATTCTTCAAAAAACTCAAAATTCTTCTGCTTAAACTGGATGCAATATTATGCTTCAAACAATGAATGCTGTGACTGAAGATGGAAATAACAATTGTATTGTGAGACATCTTCTTGATGGCGGGAGCCAAATCTCTGCGATTCAGGAAGATGTATCACAAAAATTAAACTTACCAGTAAAAGGAGAAACTCTTTTAAATTTGCATATTTTTGGTGAAAAGAACGGGAAATACTGGCATCGAAAGAAAGTGACCCTGAAAAAATATATAAGTCTTGAACCCTTTCCAAACATGGGAGAAAGGTTTTCTTTTGTTAGAATTAAGATCAGTCATGTTTTCAAAAATTCAAAAAAATTCTCCCATGTTTAAAATTAATGATGTTATACGAGAAGATAATGTGAAATGCTATTCACTGGAAGTTAGCTAGTATTAAAGAACTATTTCATGGAAGAGATCGTAGAATTAGATCTTATGAGATTCAGTTGGATAAGGGTGTTATTAGAAGACCAACTGAAAGACTTTATAATCTTGAAGTTCAGTAGAATTGATGCATCCGTTTGCAGGTGTATGGGAAGGAGTGTTAAATATAAGTTTATGTATCCTCAGAAATGCCAATAGATGGCAGGAGTGTTTATTTGTAAAATGAAGATGTGATGTCATAATTGTGTGTATATAGTACAGTACAAAGTCTGAAATCTGAACATCCAATATCTGGAATGATCTAAAATCCGGACCTCAAAATCACTAACAACATTTTCCCCGTAGGCTATAAAACGTCTAG
Source organism: Stegodyphus dumicola (assembly GCF_044657685.1). Classification (NCBI taxonomy): domain Eukaryota; kingdom Metazoa; phylum Arthropoda; class Arachnida; order Araneae; family Eresidae; genus Stegodyphus; species Stegodyphus dumicola. The sequence goes on along the minus strand of NC_140769.1, from coordinate 79,096,795 downwards.
AGAGTCCCAATTCTTAATTTTATTTCCACACTAAATAAAATACCTTGCTATTGAAGAAACAATCATTTTAGCATAAATTTGTACAATAAGTAATTTGCCTTCATTGCTGCCTATCTGCTTTGGTCCACATCTCAAACTGAAAGTCCACATAGATACATTGTTAATCTGATGCCAACCTGGTGAATCATTATTTATTACAATTTCCTTTCATCACCGCATGTTTATCAACACATGACAACTTGAGTAATGACTCGAGTAGCGAAGCCTAAATAATTTTTTTTACAATTAAGACACAATAACATCCCAAATAAATACTAATTCAGAAGTCAAACAACAAAAATCAGCGTTAATTTTTTTTTTTATGTTAGTAATTGAATAATAAAGGAGTATGGTAACCTTTTATGTTGACATTATGCTTGGCGATGATTACAGGTTTAAGTTAAATGTGCTAGAAAATGTTGAAGAGGAAAAATTTAACAAAAATTTCTTTCCATATGCTAAAAATAGATTTTGTTGATGATACTCATAGACTCAAATACAGTCAAAAGTCTTTAATCCGGACTCGTCGGGACTTCGGCGATTCCGGATTATAGATCATTAGTTTAAATCTGGTAAGATGGCATGCAGAAATTATAAAATTAAAAATATGAAACCGTAATTTATAAAATAATGAGCAATTATGATCTAAAGGGTATCAAAATTTACAAAAAAAGAAGCTTATTATTTATTTGTTTACTTTATTAAACATTTCTTTCAGCGCACGCATGCGTAAAGCATACCTTACGCATAGCCGAAATTAGAAAATTGAAACCAGAAAACTATTTGATTTGTATTCGTGATATTTATAATGAAGAGGAATTTAATTTAAATCCTATCAAAGACGGAGTACATTGAGATTAAATACTACATTTAGTAAGGAATTATAAGCCGAATAAAATAAAAACATCTGCCCTAAAGATAACGATAGTGCTGACAAATCAACTTCCAGTTCATTGCGCGCCGCAACGTCCCCCCGCGCAGAGCAGCGTGAAATTGATAAACAGATTTCGGAACCGTTAGATAAACAAAGGATATGCCTTTATCCATTTTTTATAGCAATTCGTTTTTTGTTTGATGGACATCGAAGCATACTTTCGTTTTCTAGATCCTTTGGGAGCTCCAGCATCGGAAATTCTATTTGACATAATCGAAAGTTCAAGCTTATTTTTATAAAATTGCTCTTACTGTCTGCAAAAAATAATAAGCCGGATCCAATTCGAAGATTAAGGAACGACGCAATCATCAACATTAACTGAAATAGATCATTTTAGCTTATACCGTCCGTTTTACATTAAACGCGCACACGAAAACGTATTCTGCGCTTGCGCAGACACATATGCGCAGTCGTAAATGTCTTGCGCGCACGCGTAAAACGCCTATGTGCATGCGTCAACGCGGCGCATGTGCAGAAAGATTTTAGCTTTGAGATCCGGATTATAGATCATTCCGGATTATGGGTGTCCGAATTAACGACTTTTGACTGTATTACATTTAGGGCTATTTGAATTAAAAATAACTGATTTGTTATTCACATAAACCCAGAACCAGCACCAGGGCTCGTATGATCACACTGAGTCAAGAATTTAGGACCCACAGGAGACTGCCTCAGGCAGTAAGATATCTAGCGCCAGCCCTCAATAAGGCTTAAGTATATGTGGGAATTAATTTATTCAGAAGTCTGATAAGCCTTAAACATGTGCAAGAAATAGACATAAGTATAATAAATAACTAGTATAATTCAGGCTTAATTGTCTCAGTGTGCGATAGAATTTAACGGAACAACTTGTCATTAGTCGCCAAGATCATGATGTAGAGCCAAATATGTATAGTGAATGATAGACACGAATTTTAAAGGTTTTCAGATATCGCAAAGCAAAGGTGAAATTTTCCAATTAACAGATTTTGTATATGTGCAGAATATCCACATATACAAATATGTGGTATTTAAGAAATGTGGAGAAGCAGTAATAAATTAATATGTGGTATGTAAGAAATGTGGAGAAGCGGCAATAAATGAAGATAATATAAAAGAAGTTTTTCGTTGTGATGACAGCGGTAATAAATGAAGATAATATAAAAAAAGTTTTTCATTGTGATGACAATGCTCCTCAGTCACAGTCAGTTAATGAATGGCGAAAGATCCAGAAAATACCGCTACCAATAGTGACAGAGAAGTTGCTGAAAATGAAAAAATTTCGATTCACAAGTTAGTCAGAATTCTCGTCACAGCAGTTACAGGACTTCAACAGTGTAACTGAACAAGAGATTATGTTTGTCTACAGATTAAAGAGAAAGTAATAGCACAAAAAACGAAGCAACTTAAACAACTTACATTGAAAGAAATGTTTAATAAGGTAAACAAATAAGCTTCTTCTCCTTTTTTGGGTGTGTGTGTGTGTGTGTAAATTTTGATACTCTTTATTTAGATCATAAATACTTCATAAATCACGATTTCATATTTTTAATTTTATAATTTCTACATGCCATCTTACTAGATTTAAACTGATGATCTAGTATCCAGAATCACCGAAGCCCCGACGAATCCGGATTTCGGACTTTGTACTGTAGTTCATCTTTAGTCTTCAGGAAGAAATGTTGGGTAGAATAGCGCTCTTTGTTTACTGCTTTAAATTCAATCCAGTCTGATTTATTATAGATGTATACACTTTTTTTTACTAAGTATTATATACAACACCTAGGGAATAATAATACTCATATTTCATAGTTTTCCTAAAAATGCCAGGAATTCTATAAAATGCTTATATTCTATAGTGTTGGTGTTTCATACATTGCTGGTAATATAAATATACATTTCAAAAGTTAAAATTACACATCTTACAGATTTTTATCTCATGCCTTTAAAATATGTGTAAAAATGTCAACTTAAACATAAAGGGGGAGAAAGTTTTTATTCCACATCTTATCCACATCTTATACCTAGAAAGTTACTCCATGTGAAGAAAGAAACAGACATATGGCATCATATTTAGAACTTTAAAATGGAGTTGTATCTGAACTGTGAGTTGTATGCTGAAAATTTTTATTATGTCTAAATGAACTAAAATTTAGAAAATGTAGCAGCTTATTTGCACTATGTAATTGGTAACAACAAATCTTTAAGTATTGAGTAATTTTAACCTTATGCATTTAATATTCAGACTGAAAACATAGAAGAAATAGCCTTACAGATTCAGAGCTTGCCAAAAGAAAATGAAAAAAGATCTCGAATTGTAATCATTACTCAGGAAGAGAATCCAATTATTTGTGCTACAGGTACAGTATAATATTTGGCATTTTTTATGTAGTTTTGTTTTCAGAAGAAATATTACTTATTGCAAAATTCTGCAGTGTATAGCTGTTCTGTTTTCTGTATAACATAATTTTTCATTCACTTGCAAAAAGTATTAAGATTTTTGGTATATTAAAATAATGAAAATATTGCAGTCTTATTTCGTGTAGTTGTTGTGATTTATCCTCCTCTGTATATAATGTATAAAACTAAAATATAAATTTTCTATGAATTAATGATATTCATACGAGTACTAACTATTCACTGCCATCTGTAACCTGTTCCTCTCCTTTAAGGAATTGTATTTAAAATTACCATGAACCAGAACTTTTGAAATTTATTTACATGCATGTAGGTGACGTAATTGCCAATAATTATTACGATGAAATTGAAAAACAAGATATCTATCCTTCAAATGCCTCAATAAAACTCACATAGATGAAACGAAAGCAGATTATCTTAACCTAGAAATTGACAATCACAACATTATTACTTTATTTGATATAAGAAGACTTTTCAATTTCAGAATAAACCTAATTAATTGGGATTCCAATATCTGCAGAAAAATTATTTGCTATCATTAATGAATAAAAAGTATTTGCAATAGCAGTAATGATTTTACAAAAGACCTTAGCTTATTAATTAAAATGCTAAATAGTATTAAAATTCCACATACTTTCATTTAAAAACAGCTAGCTAAACTATAATTGTTAATCTAAAAATTATTTCCGCCACCTAACTGCAGTTTGTCAGCCATTATAGCAGTAGAATCTGGATGTTCTTAACACAGTTGAATTATGCATTCTTGTCAAAACGTTTACATTAGTTTTAATTTAAATTGTCTAATAATTCTCTTTTATTAACAAAATGGGTCTATTTCAGCTTCTTAGAAATTCCTCTTGAGTGAGTTATATTTTCTTTTTCATTTTCTTCCTTTGTTCTCTTTTAGGTTACCTATAAATTTGTAATGTTTTTGCTAAATTCCTCATTTGCATTCTGTATGATTGCTCACAACTTTGCTTACAGTGTACTAGACACTGCCCTCTCCGCATCACATTTTTAATACCACACACTTCTTTTCATCACAGTTGTTTTTTAACTTCTTCAAAGTTTATAGCAGTTTCTTCAAAAATATTTTTACACCAAGTTCTACAACTTTTCCAATCGCCAAATTAAAAAAAAAAAAAAAAGTTAACCAGTCAAAGGACTAAAAAGTCCTAAGCACTACAACTTTTACCATTCATTTTCCTGAAGTGTACTAAATGTTTTTTCCTTTTACAAATATTCATTTTTATTGCACCATATTTTATGTTACATTAGAAGTTTTTTTTACTTATTTTTATTATTATTGATCAGTTTAAAATTCACAGTTAATCTAATTTCATTACTTAGCACATATTGGGCTTAACAATAGTCTTTTGCTACTGAGCACACTGAATTATTTTTTCATTTCTAAACTTTCATTGAGCTAATTACATATTTTAAAAACTAACAATTTTTAATTATTTGTTATTTTTATTTTATGTTTTTGGATCAAATTTTCATTTGTTATTAATTTTTCATATGTTGACTTGTTTCTGTTTGCATTTTTATTAGATTTTTCAGCTTTTTTACTTATGATTTCAATTCAAAAGACAGTATTTACATTTTTAAAAGATTTTTCTAAATTCTTTTTCATATATGTGTGACAATGATAGATTTTTTACGATGAAAGGTTTTTCTTAGCAGATTTTTTTAAACTAGGAGATTGAAATTACTATTTAAAATACTAATTAAAATTCTATTAAAAATTTTTTCATTCATGGCTTTAAACTGAATTTGAATTCCTTGGATATGGTATATGGAAAGTTTTCTTATAATAATTATATATATATACACATACGCACAGGCTATACAGTAAAGCCTCGATGCTTCAAAAATAACTTTTCAAACACAGAATGCCTGAGTCAGTAAGTTGGATCTATCTATGGTGACTATGCTGTATAACAGAGTGACTACAAGGATCCAACAAGTGTGTTTTGGAAGCTCACGTATTGCAAAAACTATGCAAGAGACAGGGAAGCAAATATCAAACATGTAAACCAATCTCATAAGAATGATACAGTACATGATGAGAAATTTGTAGTATACCTTAATCATCTGGAGTAGGTACTGCTTAATGCTATCATTTGGATGCTGTCAAATTACTAAAGTCAGATGTGTAAATGAAAACTTAGAAATGACATTGCTTATTGATCTAGAAGTCAATTATGTTATTAAAATATTATAAATTAAATATTGTAAACTGAAATAAAGTCATTAAATACAGTTGAAATACCATACAGAAATTGCTAAATAACAGAGACATGTTGCCAGGTAAGGAATTAAGTTGCTAAATAGCTTGGTTTTAATATAAGGCAATCAATCACGTACAAAAGAATCAAGACCCACTAGTTTGAAAAAGCTTGTGTAAAAAGCTTGTTTTTAATAGTATATTTTACGAATATTCTATCTAGAAAATGCTCATTATTTTGTTCTGTTTAGTGATTTTTACTGGAGGGCCGGTGTCTCAGCGGCTAGCGTCGGCACAGCAGCACCACAGGTCTGGGATTCGATCCCCGGGCTGGGCAAAGTTGGCTCCTTTTCATCCCTGGAGTGGGTCAATAAAATAAGTACCAAGTTCGCTTGGGGACTAAACACCGGGGGGTCCTGCAACATGCTGACCACTTGTACAGGCTAAGATGCACAAGCACTCCGGAGCCCACGGTGTAGAAAGGAGATATCAGGGCATTGCTGGCCATGGCTTTGTAAGAGCTGTTTGTGCCACTAAGTTTAGTTTGAGTGATTTTTGATATGGGTGTAGAAAAAGGCATAATGATCCGAGTTTAAGGAATAAAACTGAATTGTTAAATCTTTGAGATCAACTCTAAAAAATCAAGAAAGATCACAGATTTGAAAAAGCATTTAAAATTTGGTTAATAAATGTTCAGGAATGACATGTGGCAATGAACAGTCCATTAATGCAGCAAAAAGCTGAAAATTTGAAAGCCATAAAAATTGGAAAACATAATTTTTTAGCAATAGTAGGCTGGTTTAGCCGATGAAAAAAGTATTTACAAATACATTTGAAGAAAATGTTTTACCTGCTGTCTATGAAGTTCTGTCCTGAAAACATTTATAATGCTACTGAAACAGGTCTCTACCATCATGCATTTTCTCAACATAAATATTTATTTAAAATTGAAAGATCAAAAATTCAAAAATATATCAAAAGGTCTTGTAACCATTTTATGCTTCATCAGTATGTGTGGTAAAAACGGAAAGTTCATAATTAGGAGGCAAAAAACCCTCAATGCTTTAAAGGACTAAGAGTGTACCAGTGGACTATAACTCAAAGGCATGGATGACATCAGTAATTTTTAATAGCCTGCATAGATAATCACAATAATTTATTCTTGTTTTCAATTCATATACTAAATGCAAATGATAGGCATTTTTTATTTAATTATATGAGCATTGAAGATTTTCCGACTCCTAATTTATTTCTTAATTTGCTGCATAGCAGATCATATTCTGAAAACAGTTTTTCAATATCAACACATGTTGCCATAGTTTATGATTAGAATTCATTAGCTAAATATTATATTTTCAGACTTTTCTTCTTTCAGAAGATAAAAATATATATAGTTTTATAAAAAAAAAAAAAGTCTTCATTTTTTGTTTCAAAAATTAAATTTAATTCCTCTTAGAAATTATTTCTCCTTTCATGAGCTTTTCATGGCTGAATTAAAAAAATTACACCTAAGGAATAATTCCATTTACATAGCTTTGTTATATTAAGTTTAAAAAAAACATTTTCCATTATGGTGAATATCTGTCCTTTTGTTTTGATGTGAAACATGATCTTAGAATTAAAAAAAAAATTTTTCTAGTTGAGACATAGTAAATAATTTCTTAATTTTCTATTCTTAAATGTATTCAGAAGTCATTTCTGAAACTGTTTCTTTATATAATGTCGGAAAAACCTAAGTGAATTCATGAATCTCTTACAGATGGAAAAATCACAAAATACCCTGTAACATATGTTAAAGCAGAAGAAATAGTTGATACCAATGGAGCAGGTGATGCTTTTGTGGGAGGTATGTTGGCTAATTTTTGTTTCAGTAAAAATGAATGTTTCATGTACAGCTCTAAAATAATAACATAAGAGTGGCAATAAACAGAAACCCATTACAATATATGTTGTATTAATCACTAAATACCTTAACAGATTATGAACATTTTCCATGAGAATAAATAATGACATGAGAATAAATATACCATGAGAATAAATGACAACAAACTATTCTGATTCCTCTATTTATTAAAGTTTTCTTGCGTACAGAAGAGTTCTAATAAATGGATACACAAAAAATACACTAGCTTGTATATAAATCACTATAAATTTATTTCTTACTAAAACTTGACACTTGATGGCATTTTAATTTTAAAATTTGCATGCTTGGAGAAAAATTACTAGAAACTGTTTTCATAATGGACTGTAGATGCTCCTCATTCAACCTGGCATTTCTTATACTTTCATTCATCTTTACCCTCAGTTACTTCAAATTCATCGCTAACACCGTGTACCTAAATGGTAAGTTGTGGTCTATATGTGATGTCTCATCAACTGCTGAAATGTCTATACTTTTCTCTTCTTGATTGATATCTATCATTAGCGATTTTTTTTTTTTTTTTTTTAAATATTTTCTACTTCTGTACTGGCTGACAAATTCACATTTTTGGATAATTGCTAGCCAGCATAAAGAAATTCAACAGACTTAATTTGCACTCAATCAATAGTTTTTATTGTTTTTTAACACTGATGAGTCCATGAGAAAAACTTACATGAACTGTAGCTTCACTGGATCTGCTTCAGGAAAGAAAGAAATTGTTGTAAGCCAGATTTTAGGAACTGTAACTTTTCCCCCTCAATTTACATATTATGATACATTTTGTAATGGCTACATAAATTGTATTATTTCAAACTGGTACTTCTTTATTAAATATATCATAAAACTTTATAGTGCACACCACCACAAAAATATATAATTTTTAATTTATCTTGAAAAAAAAAAACATGTTCTTCATTCTCTTTTGTTTAAGACATGGCTTTTAGTTAATCCTCTTAATTTTAAAATCACTATCATAATTTTAGTTACAACTTTAATTCAATAGAGTAATTTCATGTGAAAGCAACACTAATTATGTATAACATTTGTTATGCATAATTCTAATTTATAGTTATTCATATAATGTAGATCTAAAAATAGCACAAATAAACAGGTAAACCACATATTAGTTTGTTTCTGCCTATTTAACAATATGAACTACATAGCTGTATATCCAACTAACAAACTAGTGACTGACACAAGGAAAAGCTAGCAAACTAAATTCACTGATTGATTCCAATCTTAATTTTTTCTTACCCCCTCAGTTGAAAAAAAATGAAATGTGGCATAAAATGTATGAAATCTTGCTTAATCTTTCCTTTTTTCAGTTCCAAATTTATATTCACGCTCACTAAATAAACAATTACCAACATTTTATTAAATGACATTAAAACTGAGAACATATATTTTCTAACTTTGAATAAATAACATAAGGAAGGCTTTATGAACATTTAGAAATTCTAACATACACCGAAGAGCCATTACATTATGACCACCTTGTTAATAACATGTAGGACCAACTTTAGCCCTCAAAACTGCCAGCACCTGGCATGGCATTGACTCCACAAGGTGCTGATACTTAGTCTGAGGTATCTGGTAACAAGTGCTCACCAACTGGTCCAGCAGTTCCCGCACATTGCGAGGGGGTAATGTGACAGCACAACTTTGGTTTTCCAGGTGGGACCACAAATGCTCTATTGGATAAATGCCAGGTGAATTTGGAGGCCAAGACATGTTCCTTGAATCATTCCCTGACGATTCGACCTTTATGACATGATGCTTTATCCTGTTGGTAAACACCATCCCTCACTGGAAATACTGCTGTCATGAATGGGAGAGCCTGGTCTGCAATGATGATCATGTAGCGCACAGATGTCAGGAATTGTTCTATAGGGATTATGGGTCCTTATGTGCTCTATGAAAACATTGCCCACACCATAATACCCCCCCCACCAGCAGTTGTCTCCATCCAACTGTGCCAGTTTCATTTGGAAATGGGCATATTAGCACCCGCCTGTCGATGTGATGGACCAGAAAATGTGATTTGTCAAACCATGCAACTTTCTTTCTTCTCTGTGTCCAATTCCAATGTTTCTTGGCCCACTGCTGAGGCAGCTCGCAATGACATGCCATTAGTGCAGGGACATGCTTTGGCCTCTGGCTGCAGACGCTATGTTGAGAAACACTGCCTGGGTGACCACTGTCCCAGCTCTTCGGTCATGGCAAACAATGCGTAGCAATTTCCACACTCCTCTGGAATCAATACATCATCGACGACACACTGCTGGCCAACGACTTGACATTTCACCATCCATACACTACTTTCAATATGTGCACAGCCCAATAAATGCACCATTTCTGATATTGATGTTCCCAGCCGCCAAGCCATAATGTTTTTGTTCCTGGGTGAGCCCATTGCTATAGATGGAGAGTGGTCATAATATAATGTCTCTATATGAACCCCTATATTTAAGCTCACAGATAAATTCCAAAACTAACTATTTATATGAGTATATCAATCTAAATTATGTTCCATTTATTGCATTAATGATACCTGTTACATAATTACATGCTTTAACTATTTAAATTATTTTTTTCGGTCAAAGGTTTTGCTACAAAATTCCAAATTTCTGAAACTTGGTATAAGAAAGAGGTATTTTTTTATTTTAATGCCAAAATGCCCTTTGCACTTTTAAAAGTACATAAATCTAGGTTTAAAATGCCCTTTGCACTTTAAACCTAGATTTATGTACTTATACTATATTGCTTAAATTTCTTAGATGTAAATCCAGATGTGTGTACATATATCTCCTTAAAGATTTATAAAAAAATATTCTAGGCCATATACTATATTGACAGTATTTCTCCCTATATAGAACTCATATTTTTTAATATATTATCTTGAAGCATAATAACTATTTAATTGCTATAGTAATTTAAATGAATTTTATACTCTTTCAAGGTAGAACCGTCTTGTAAAACTTTCATATTTGTGGCATACATAAATGCACTCTTATTTTTGAAAGCCATATAAAAAATAGCGTACATTTGCTTTTAGAGGAAAGTATTGTGATCTTCATAATAAAAAATACCGCTATTATGCCAGAAAAAGGGGGGAAAGATAACGTACTTGTTTTGGTATACTGAAAACTACACTAGACAGTTCTAATAGGTAATTTTCTGACATAAGAACAGTATATATGACACATTGAGAAATTATTTTTTATAGAAAACAGTGACTTGTATAAATATGCACACAAATTGTTTTTAATACACTACATACAACATGTATTATTGTATGTATACATGCATACATACATGTAAATAATAAATATGTAAATAAAAATACATATATGTTTGTTCATGTTTTAGAAACAGGATGACCAGTAAAATGTCACTGCCTACAAAATGTCCTGTGACCCTTGTCAGAAAAATGTATAAAAAGAAATTATAAAATAAGCATGCATGTAATGTATTTATTACATGCATGCTTATTTTATGACTTCTTTTGTAATAACAAAGTACTTCAAAGAATTTTAAAAAATTATCATACAATTTTATATTAAACTAGCGAGCAAGCCTGCTACCTCAGGAGATGGATGCCTTTGTGGTATTCGAAAGTGTGACCAAACTACCAGTGTTCAACGGTTTTCCGATGCCTCCGCCCGCTTTATTCACGTATTTTTCCAGAAGACAATGCATACACGATACACATGCAGAATATCACAAAAAATCCCATGCAGCCAGCACGCTTGTCGGGATTCGAATGTTGGACCGAAATACCAGCGTTAAACGGTTTTGCGCGAGCTGCGCCCCCTTTATTCACGTATGCATCTAGAAGATACTGCATACACTATACACATGCGGAAAATCAAGAAAACACTCATTCAGCCAGCCCGTTAGCCGGGATTTGAACGTTGGACCGAATTACCAGTGTTCAGCAGTTCTACGTGGGCTGCGCCCGCTTTATTCACATATGCATCCACAAGATACTTCATAAACGTTACACATGCGCAAAATCACGAAAACCCCCGTGGAACCAGCCCATACGCCTGAATTTGAAATTTGGGCTGAACTACCAGTGTTCTCCGCCCGCTTTATTCCGGTATGCATCCACAAGATACTTCATAAACGTTACACATGCGGAAAATCACGAAAACACCCATCCTGCCAGCCCGCTCGCTCGGATTCGAAAGTTGGACCGAACTCCAGTGTTCAGCGGTTTTGCGCCCGCTTTATTCACTTCTGCATGCAGAACATACTGCATACGCATTACACATGCAGAAAATAAAGAAAACACCCATGCAGCCAGCCCGTTCGCCAGGATTCAAAAGTTCGACCAAACTACCAGTGTTATGCGGCTTTGTGCGGGCTGCGCCCACTTTATTCACAAATGCATCCAGAAGATACTCAATACACTATACACATGCATAAAATCACGAAAACACCCATGGAGCCTGCTGTTCGCCGGTATTCGAAAGTTGGACCGAACTACCAGTGTTCAGCGGTTTTGCGCGGGCTATGCCTGCTTTATTCATGTATGCATGCAGAAGAACTGCATATGCGTTACACATGCAGAAAATAACGAAAACACCCATGCAGCCAGCCCGTTTTCCAGGATTCGAAAGTTTAACCGAACTACCAGTGTTCAGTAACTTTACCGCTCAGCCGCTAATGGGCCTATGTAGAAAGCGTAATCGCAAAACATTTTGCCTTCATTATTCAAACATTAGATTCATTATTAAAATCTCTGAAATTTCGATAAACTTCGACGTAATCCGACGCAAAATTGTATCAATATATAAATTAATGCAATTAATAATTCATAATTATTTATAATAAGAAAAGTTTCCATATACCATCTCCAAGAAACACATATTCAATATAAAACCCTGAACGAAAAAAAATTTTTAGTCAAAATTTAAATTAGTATTTTAAATAGTAATTTCAACTTCTTGTTTAAATATCTGCATAAAAAATCTTTATCTAAAAAAAAAAAAAAAATAGTAGCTATTGTCATTGATTGCAGTTTAAACCACTTATCAATGGGATAAACCAATCTACAATCAATTAACAACAACTAAATGAAGAGAGTGTTTCTATTTTATCACTTACAAAATTGAAAATGTGTAAAATGTGAATGCAATTTTTAAAGGAACAGTAACAGAGATATATAGCACGAATGAATAGATCTTTAAAAAAATAGGAAGCAAAACATTAAATATATCACAAAAATCTAAATGTTGATACTTGTTTCAAGTCCGTAAGTTAATTAGAAGAAAAGTTATTAATTTTTAAATATGAATAGATCTTTAAAAAAATAGGAATCAAAACATTAAATAAATCGCAAAAATCTAAATGTTGATACTTGTTTCAAGTTGGTAACTTAATTAGAAGCAAAGTTATTAATTTTTAAATGATTCTCCTAAATCCGTGAACTTTGACCTTTTCGCCAACAAAACGCTCCATTGGATGCCAGCTGCCCCCCCCCATCGCTTTCGAAAAAGTATTTTTATCTCACCTAATTCGGAGACTGTTGCCACTCCGAAAAATGAATTAAAGTTTTCGCAGTTTTTAATTAATATCTCTGCCGATGAAAGTCGTATGAAGATAAGATTGGTATCGATGGATTCGTAGAATTTTTTGGAACCCGGGGATATGCGTTTCGAATTTCAACTCTGCATCGTTCTGTAGATATTCGAGAAAAAAGAATTTGGCAAGCAGCCAAATTCCTAAAACGGGGAAAACCCTACAAAAAGTGCAAAATGTAGGGAAATGTAGGGGGAAAATTAGTTTTTATTTAATATCTCGGCTAATTAAGGTCGCACGAACATGCCGATGGTCAACATGGCAAGCCACGGATGCGATGAATCCAACGGTACCTTCCGCTAAGCCCTGCACCCAGCCGCTCCCGAGGAGATGATGTCACAAACACACAGACAGACGCGCACAGATTTTAATAGTATAGACTAGCGGGCTGAAGCCCGCTTTTCATTGTTCAATGTTCATGAGTTTCAATTGTAATTTCGCCGTTATTCGAAAGTTGAACCGAACTACCAGTGTTCAGCAATTTTGAGCAGTCTGCGTCCGCTTTGTTCACCTATGTATGGAGAAGATACTGCATAAACGATACACATGCGTAAAAGCAAGAAAACACCCATGGAGCCAGCCCGTTCGCCGGGATCGAAAGTTGGACCGAACTACCAGTGTTCATCGGTTTTGTGCTGGCTGCGCCCGCTTTATTCACATATGCATCCAGAAGACACTGCATACACGATACACATGCGGAAAATCATGAAAACACCCATGCAGCCAGCCCGAAACATGGACCGAACTACATTCGAAACATGGACCGAACTACCAGTGTTCAGCGGATTTGAGCAGGCTGCGCCTGCTTTATTTACGTATCCGTCTATCAGATACTGCATACACAATACACATGCCTAAAATCACAAAACACCCATGCAGCCAGCCCTTTCGCGGGTATTCGAAAGTTAGACCGAACTACCAGAGTTCAGCGCTTTTGCTCGGGCTGCGCCCGCTTTATTCACGTAGGCTTCCAGAAGATTCTGCATACAGGATACACATGTGTAAAATCACGAAAACACCCATTATTCGCGTATACGTACAGAAAATACTGCATACATGATAAATCACAAAAACACCCATGCAGCCAGCCCGATCGCCTTTATTCGAAAGCTGGACCGAACTACCAATGTTTAGCAGTTGGCGCGGGCTGCGCCCGCTTTATTTACGTATGCATCCACAATATACTGCATACACGTTACACATACGGAAGATTACGAAAGCACCTATGGAGCCAGCCCGTTCGCCGAGATTCGAAAATTGGACTGAACTACCAGTGTTCAGCGATTTTACAGCTCAGGCTTTTTGCCAAGTGTAATCGCAAAAATTTTCGGGTATTATATTCAAACAGTAGATTCGTTATTAAAATTCCTTTTGATAAACTTTAACATAATCGCACACAAAGGTGCATCAATATATATATTAATGTAAGTAATCAATCATAATTATTTATAATAAGAAAACTTTCCATATACCATATCCAAGCAACAGAAATTCAATTTAAAACCCTGAACGAAAAAAATTTAATCGGAATTTAAATAAATAGTTTAATTATTATTTTTTTGCAATTAAAATTTCTTAATTAAAATTTAATTTAATATTAGCTTTATGCGAACGGAGACATTATATTAATGCATTTATATATAATAACAAAAGCAGTGAATGATTACGTAGCTCAGTAACACAAATGAGCATGCTGATTTAAGCTATTAGACATATTAATTTGTATTACTCAAAGTTGCTCTTCTTATTCAGATCCAAAAATCACGAATTATTCGAAAAATGCACAAAAAATACGTATCTCGGCAACCGACAGTCCGATCGGCTCGCAATTTACAATCTTATAATTGCCAAATTTTGAAAAGAGGTTTGGTTTTTGTTCCAGACAGATTGGCAAATTAGAAGATTAATTAGACATAATGAATAAAAATCCTCCACTATGTTAATTTCGTCCCCCGCTAATGGCCTTGACGCTTCTAACTGGAAAACGGATACAGCTGCAATCCCTCAAAATCCGTTGCCTTCGAATCTCAGCCTGTCCACAAAGATATCCGAAGGAAAGAAAAAGGAGTATTAGGGCATTTTTAATTACCCCGTTAATTAGGCTCCTAATTCGCAAATCAGTGCGGAATCAATTCCATCAGTCGTTTTATCCCCTGGCGGGTTTAAAATTCAAAATTTCAAAGAAATCGGCCGGTAAGTTCCAGATTTACCAATTTTTTGTGCATTTTTGGGCTCAATTTCTCTAATTAAGAAAAATTAATATCTTGGGAACAAATAATGCGATCGGCTCCAAATTTAGAAATTTACAACTCATAGATAGTCAAATGAAGGATGCTCTTTGTTTTAGAGAGATTGGCAAATTAGAATATTAATTAGCATAATGAATAAAAATTCTCCACTACGTTAATTTCGTCCCCCCACTTATGGAAACACAGCTTAAGCTTGTATAATCCCCTTTATATGCAAATGCTACTTCGGAAACAATGATGAGATGTAATTTAGTTACATATGTCATGAATAAGAAACAAATACTGCTTGCTTACAATGTTTTGATAGTTTAAAACTTTTATACATGTCTGTTTTTACTAGAGTATATTTTCAAAACTCTGTATGTATATATTGATTTAAAATAGGAATTCAGCCACTCACACTTTAGAAAGTTTAAATTTATTTTTGAAAAATTTTCTCCAGTTCCAAGTTCAGAATCCATGATCAATTTCCTGAAAGGCAGAGTATGTATATTACTTTTCTAAAATTATACTTTAGTACAAATTTTATAATAACAGTCATAGAACAATTACAATTTCAAGAAAGTACAAACCCAAGTGTTACGCTGTTATGACATACCTAATTTGAATTGAAATTGGAATAATTTTTTTAATTAATTTATTGAAAAAATTTTAATGATTCATATAAACTTAAAATATGATGTGGCAAAATTATTTTTCAAGGCCTTTATTATAAGACAATATGATAATTTATACACTAGCAAATGCCAAACTGTGTCTTAATTTTTTTAGATTATCTCCATTAAGTGTGTAGTTAGGGGAAAAAAAAAAAAAAAAAAGACTGGAATTGATAATAACTGTTATGGTGATGTAATCTCCTCTGTATACTTTCAAAACACCAGGGTGATCCAGGGTGACCGAAGATAAAATGTTCCTACAGTGGCGGAGTAGGTTAACTTGAATAGGAATATGGTTTGACGCATTTTAACCAAGGAATTACACATGAGGAAGATTTGTACAAAGGGTTGTTCAAAAAGTTCTGCCTGATAACCAGAAACAGTACCATTTGTGTGTGGACAAGCTATGAATCATTAAAAACGAGCCGGATTTGTTGGTATCTTTTGTAATCAGAAACATGGATTTTTTACTTGTGATTCCTGAAAGTAAGTGCCATTTAATGCAGTGGAAGTGTCCAGGATTGCCAAGACCTCAAAAAAGCGTGAATGTAAAAATCAAAATTTTAAGGTGTTGATTATCTTATTCAGCATTAAGGAAATAACTGAGGTTGTCAGACTGTTACTCAGCGTATAAAGGGTACCCATTTTACCTCAGTTAATGATGTTCAAGTGAAAACGGATAATCTCCTGGAGGGCCAGGAATGTCACCAGCAATGGCAGCACTGAATAATGCAGAAGTTTGTGAATGTTGTAGAGGGACTACTTTGGAGGTGGTAATATAACAAAGAACAAATTCTGTAAATATACTGATTTCCTGAAACAGTATGTGTCACATCTCATATAATGGTGTGTAAAGGCAAAAATGTACTAAAAATTAGGCTGTTTAATTTGTTGTTTTCCATATTGAGAATTATTTGGTATCAGCCTTGTTTGAAGCATTACTACTGTATTTTGAAACATACTGTCATCAATTGTACACGTGCAAAAAGAAAAAAATAAATAAATAAATAAAAACAAAATCTGAAATGTTTCAGATTTTAAATTACGTCCTTTTTAACATTTTGTGTGTTACCTTTCTTTATTAAATATCATGTTCCTCGCACTTAAACCATAAGATCCAGTGCAACAGCAATATCGCAAAATAGTTTTAAAACAAGCATATCTTTAGAATTTCCGATACAGAGACTCACGCGCTGAAGATAAAAATGTTTTTTCTGCACAACGTTGCCATTGCTCGCTTTGAAATCCTTGAGTTTGTTAATCAAAAATTCGTCAAAGTTTTAAAAAACAGGAAATCGATCATAAAACAAATTTCAAATTTGGTCTTCCACGTGCTCATATTCGTTGGAGGATTACGTTATTCAAAATTCGATGACTCTTATGTACCGTTGTTTTATCACAATACGAGAAATATACATACATTTATGCAGATTTTTCATTACTTAATTTCTTCAAATATAATGCAGGACTCTAACATTTTGTGGCAACAGTTTGAAAAGTGAACCGACATTTACGAGTCCGACGCAAAATGCCAAACCGAAACTAATAGTCCTTTGGGATTCAAATCCCTTTGGACTAAAGAGAAGATTAAACTTTACAAAAGCAAAATTGAAATTAGGAGAGAAGTATAAAATTCAGATAGTGTTTTCAGCCTTTTATTATTGTCTTTATACGAGGGCCATCCAGGAAGTAGATTACGTTTCCGTCTGTGTCCGCTAGGGGCGGGGCTAGCGCGGCCATCTTGGGGTCAGAGCGTTGCGCAGCTCAGTCTGCATCTAGCCGTGCTAGTGAGAGGTTCGTGCTGTGCTCCGTTCAGATACTGTGACGGTTTGAAATCTCTGCGTTAATTGAAAATCCCGCGAGGTGCGCTCAGTAATAAGGTTTCTGACTGCAAAAAACTGTAAACCGATAGAAATCTATCGGCAGCTTCGTGAAGTGTATGGGGACAACATTATCACTGAAGGTGGAGTGTGTCAGTGGGTCATAAGATTTCAAAATGGCCGAACCAATGTTCACGACAAAGATCGAAGTGGGAGACCCAGCATAGTGACCGCCGAACTTCTCGAAAAAGTCGATGCTAAAGTCCGTGAAAATCGAAATTTCACAATAACGGAACTTTCTTTGAGTTTTCCACAAATTTCGTGAAGTTTGTTGCACGAAATCATCAGCGAAAAGCTTGGTTACCACAAGTTTTGTGCAAGATGGATTCCAAAAATCTTGACAGAGGACCACAAAAATCAGCGAATGGCTGCAGCGTTGAACTTTTTGGATGCTTACCATAAGGATGGTGACTCTTTACTCGATCGCATCGTTACTGGTGACGAAACATGGGTGAAACATGTGAACTGTGAAACGAAATTGCAATCAATGCAGTGGGGGCACACAAGTTCTCCCCAAAAACCCAAGAAATGCATGCAAACAATGTCGGCAAGGAAGATGATGGCGACTGTTTTTTGGGACAGAAAAGGTGTAATTTTGGTGGACTTCCTGGAAAGAGGCACTACAATAAACTCTCAAAGGTATTGCCAAACTCTCCAAAAACTCAGAAGAGCAATTCAAAACAAGCGCAGAGGAATGTTGAGCTCTAAGATCTTGTTGATTCACGACAACGCCCGGCCCCACACGGCAAATGTCACTCGTAAAGTTCTTGAATCTTTTAAGTGGGAGTTGTTTCCTCATCCGCCGTACAGTCCCGACCTGGCACCGAGCGACTTCCACCTATTCCCAGCAACGAAGAAGTGGCTGGCTATGCAGCGTTTTGATGACGACGCACAGCTGCAAGAAGAGGTAACGAAGTGGTTGAAGGCGCAGGCGGCCGAATTTTTCGACGAAGGAATTTCCAAGCTCGTACATCGCGACGATAAATGCCTTAATTTGTATGGTGACTATGTAGAAAAGTAGTATTTGAGTGTGGCTTTCATCTGTATATAATAAAATTTGTTTCCTATACTTTGTTTATTTTTTTATTGCAAAACGTAATCTACTTTCTGGATAGCCCTCGTAGATGCGATTTTTTTTAAACTTTCATATGCTTTTTTTTTTAATCTTTTGCCAACATTTGATTTTTTTTTTTTTTTTTTTTTTTTTTTTTTTACATTCAATGCTGTAATTCAATTAATGCAATGTACTTTCTGACTGTTAATAAGCAAAGAATTTCAAATAAATTTAACTTTTTCAGGATATAATCATATTGAAGATTAATTGTGCAAAATAAAGCAGACCATCTAAAAAGAGCAGGGGCTCCTTTAGAAGCACTAAACACCTTCAATTAATTAATTTTTAACATGGTACTCGATTTTTGACATTCTGCTGCAAATATATCACATACACATGCAAAGTGCATCCAGAAAGTGTGTTTCCAACACTTGATAAGAAAAGGCTGACCATACATTGTGAAATGCAAATGTGCATGCCTGAGAGTTTTAAATAAGTAGCTGTCATAAGCAACAGTTGACACTTCCTATTCACTCAGAGTATCACAGTTATAACAGTTCCAAATGTCAATTTTTATTTTTCCATCCTTTCCTTGTGAACTAGAAAGTTAGATCTGTAATAACAAAGCATTTTTTGTTCTGAAAATTATGTTTGAAATGGATACCAAACAGCTTCAAACCCAAAAAGCAAAAATAAAAATAATACCATTTGACTTTTCTGCAGTGATACCATGATGATGGGATCATCACAGGTGATGAAACGTGGATTGCTCACTTTGTTCTGGAAACCAAGCAGAAATTGTTAAATTGGTGGTGAATAGGACAAAATTTAAGTAGATGTTGCCTGCAAGATGCACATTTTATGTGCATGGATTCTAATGTAGAAAAGCTCATTGACTTCCTGGCTATACGTGAAATAGCTAATGCTGACAGTACTGTCAAAAACTGTCGAATTGTGACAGGCCATCCAAAATGAGAGATGCACAAGGAACAAACAGCATAGGCAGTACAGATGTTGTACTAATGCTCATCATCACAACTTGACACATTATCCAAGTGGGAGTATTGTCCACCTGGGAGCATTTAACCCCTTCCCTTACGATCTAATTTCCAAATGTGCGGGCTAAAAGTGACACCATAGTCGGTCGCATGCAGGGACATAAACAACTTTGCTCAGCGTTTGAAACTGTACAAATCGCAAATTTGCTATAATTTGTATATACACGTGCGCGGTACAATTAACTTTGCAAGATGTTTGATAAATAATTATGGTTGGTTGATTATTAAACAGAAAAAAAAAAAGATTTATTGTTGCAAATTATATAATCCATTAATAACAACATTTTTGTTTTAATACAAAACTTTAGTAATCTTTGACAGTATATCTCTCAAAACATGTTGGAACATGTAATGCAATTTTACACTTTCTGCATTCCCACGTTGTCTGCTTTGTGCAAACTACACATCTTCGTTTTGGGTGTTGGTTCGATGGTGTTGGATCTATATGTTTGGGAAAATGACTCCACTGTTGAGCCTGCAAAGTGGTAAATCTTCATTTGACAACTATCCTTTATGGTTGTAGTTCTGTAATGGTGTATTTTCCAATAATAATTTGGCTATTTTAACCTTATATTCTGAATATTCCTGTCTTTTTTCAATATTTATCTTGTTATGCAAAATGAAAGAGTTAAATAATGCCATGTCAAACAGGTAAAAGAAAATTTTCTGATACCCCTTCATACACTTTCTCATAAGAGGAAAGCACGCTAGCATTTCATCTTGTCGATGAACTCCTATCATCCCTTTGTTGTATTCGACGATACACTTTAGTTTCCAAGTAGGATTGTGTTGCTTTTTGATTTGCTCAGTCATTGCTACTGTTGTATGTTTCATAGATAGAATAAAAATGTCTCGTTTATCTTTCCATTTTACTGCCAGTAATCCATTGCAGCTTCTCATTTCATATTCTCCTGTTTTTAATTTTGTTTTCAAGAAATCTTTTGGCATGTTTTTTCCGTTTGCGCGCACTGTTCCAACGACATTAGTTTTACTGTTGAGTAGATCACAAAAAGATTTAGTGAAGAATACCAATTGTCCAAATATAATGTGTGTCCTTTGTGTAAAATTGGCTTTGATAATTCTTTGACTACAGTTTCAGATGCATTTTCTGTAGTATGTATTTTGTCACGGCCAGTGTACATTTTGAAATTATAGCAGTAACCTGTACTGGACTCGCGTAATTTATAAACTTTTTTACCAAATCTCGCTCTTTTTGATGGATTGTATCGTTTATAGGATAAACCTCCTTTAAATTTTACTAATGATTCATGAATTGCAATGTCCTCTTGCATAGTATATATTTCTTGGAATTGTTGGTTGAAGAATTTATTACAGGCTTTGTTTTACTTAATTTATCACTTTTATTGGCCACCTCATTATTTGCAAAAATCTACTTATTTGTAAAAATCTTTTGTACGGCATCGTTTCTCTAAATATTGGAGTTGCAATAATGGCCCTCTTAGATCAAGAGCAATATATATTTTTAGTTCATCACAGTCAATAGGAAATCAAGCTTCATCAATTTTTCTTTTTTTATTTTCATTATTTATCACTTGTTCCACGTATAGATTTGTCTCCGTCACAAGATTTTCCCAAAACATACTATTAAACATTATATTTAAAACCTCCATTTCCTCTTTGCTTGTATTCAACTAATCTAATGTTGCAGCTTTTATTCCAAGAATTTCCATATCTTTGGTTGGTTCTCGTTTTTTTTTTCCAGATCCACAACTCGGGTGGTTGATAATAATTTTCATTATCGGCTTCTTAGCTAATCACCAGTTGCTTAGTAGCTTTTCGTGCGAAATGTACAATGTCACTACTACTGGTATAAAAGTCATCACTGTTCTCAATACTAATTTTTTTTTTTTTTGGAAGACATTATAATGAGTGATTTTATAATACTTCTTTACAAACGATGTAACGTCGAATGCGAATGAGAAGTAACTGAACTCGTGCCTCTGGAATGTCTCTCATGGGGCAGAGGCCCCATCAAGTTTCTGAAATGTTTTGTTTATGTTTCACCCGGTAGAGTTATGACGACTCTGAGGCGTCTTTTTGGTGTTTGGGCCAATAACCTTGCGACGCTTCTCAGGCGTCTTATTCATGTTTGGGCCGATAACCTTGCAACGCTTCTGAGGCATCTTATTCATTTGGTCCTATAACCTTGCAACGCCTCTGAAGCGTAATTATAAGCTAAAGGGTTAATCATGCATCCTTAACTCCTGATCTCACTTCCAGAAAATTATCTTTTTCTTACACCTTACAAAATTTTTGACAGATAGCATTTTCAAAGTGATGAAGGGATGCAGATACACTGGTTCCAATTTCATGGCAGTGACAGGAATACAAATTTGATTGCATGGTATCTGAATTCCAGAGTAGTAAATATGTTGAAAAATAGTCAACAACTGCTGTATCTAATGCTCTACTAAATATTTCCATGTAACTGTTTCCTTTCTATTTATGGCCCTACTTTCTGGATGTGCCTCATACACATATATGCACCCACTGAAAAATTAACTCCTTAGTGAAACTTGGCATTTATGTATAGTTTGAGGCAATGTGCAAATGATTAGAATTTGAGGACAAGAAATAGAAACAAATATACCGTATTTACACGAATGTAATGTGCATCGTTTTTGGCCAAATGTAATATTCAAAATTGGGGTGCGCATTAGATTCGAGTGCAAAGTTTGCCGATGACGTCAACCAAATTTAAATCGTAACAATGGATTACTGTATTTGTCGACTAGATTTACCGTTACATTTATCGTTGACACATTATTGCATAGAGGATACAAACTGCAGAGTACGTAGTCACGAAAGGGAGGGCAAACTGAGGAGAATGTCATATGACGCTACTTTCAAATGTAAAGTAATTCTTTATGCTGAAAAAAAAATGGCAATAGAAAGGCAGAAGAGAGTTCAGCGTAGCTGAGAGCAGTGTTCGCTCGTGGCGGCAACAGAAATTGGCACTGTTTGCAACTAAAGCTAGTAGAAAGAAATTCACTGGCTCTCGCAAAGGAAGACACCCTAAAATTGAAGAAAAAGTTTTGGAATTTGTACGTGAAAGGAAGAAAAATGAACAACCTGTGACTAGTGACACCATAAGAAATAAAGCAAAAGAGGAGGCTGAAGTTCTTGGAATACTGAAACAAGACTTTAAGGCTAGCCGTGGATGGGTGGATCGGTTTATGAAGCGGATGGGCTTATCTCTAAGACGCCTAACAATATGCCAAAAGCTTCCTGCAGATTTTGAAGGAAAACTACTAACATTTCAGCGATATGTCATCACACTTCGGAAGGAAAAGAATTTTTCAATGGGGCAAATTGGCAACGCTGACGAGACGCCAATTTGGTTTGATATGCCTCATAACTACACCATTACGGAGAAGGGGACTAAGGAAGTTATCATTAAAACTTGGGGATGTGTAAAACAACGCGTAACAGTGATGCTGGCAATAACAGCAGACAGGTGCAAACTTCCCTCTTTCTTAATCTTCAAACGGAAAACAAGCCTTAAAACCCCTAAGAATGAAAAGCTGTTCCCAGATCATGTCCTGATTCGAAACCAAGAGAAGGGGTGGATGACGGAATCATTAATGCTTGATTGGCTCCAAAACGTATGGGAACGCCGTCCCGGTGGGCTCTTCAATCCACCATCAATGCTTTGTCTGGACGCATTTCGTGGTTATCTCACCGACGACGTGAAAAAGAACACGCGCAGCCTAGGCAGTGATCTTGTAATCATTCCTGGAGGGATGACGTCTGTGTTACAACCACTGGACGTTAGTATAAAAAAACCTTTTAAGAGGTGCGTTCAGGCGGAGTACGAAAAATGGTTTTGTGAGCCAAACCGTGAATTGACCCCGATAGGAAAAATTCAGCGTACTGCACCGCACATTGTTGCACACTGGGTTTCTGCTGCCTGGAAAAGTATCAAAGATCCAATGATTGTGAAATCTTTCAAGAAATGCTGCATTTCAAATTCATTGAATGGTAGTGAAGATGACGTGCTCTGGAACGCCGAGGATGATGATGAGGAAAGAAGAAATGAATCTGCTTCTGACGAAGAGAGCTGCGAGGATTCCAATGATGGAAACATTAGTGAATAAAGACGATTACTATTAATCACGGTTTGTAGAAATTGATAGCTATAGAAATGTTATGATTTTCATGTTCATATTTTACGATAGGTACCGTATATACGGTAGTGACTAGCGTCTACATCTCAAAACGGCAGCCTATGAGAGAGGCGATTCTATTATTTTCATTGGGGAGTAGGGAAGTTAGAATGGTTTTCTGAGGAATGCCAATTGCAAAGGTGGATTGCCTTAGTTTCTGCGGTTACTTTCAGAGAAATATTAGGCAGTTTTTTTGGTTTGCTGATAGAGGGCAAATAGATAATTTACCTTTATAAATCCGCGTTTATCTATTTAAACTTCAGAAGATTTAAGATGAAGTGAATATATTTAACACAACAGAACGCAAGCTTAAGACTTGTAAATCTTTTAAAAAACAATGCATCGATAATTAAAAATATTATTTTATAGTTCATTATTAAAAACTTTTTATAAATGCACAGTTATCATATAATTAACAATTCATCCATGCATTATCTCATTATTTATTATAATTAGAAGAGAAGATATTTTTTACAGTAATGTTTAAAAATTTGCTGTTGTCTTTTAAAAGATTTACAAGTCTTAAGATTGTGTTCTATTGTGTTAAATATATTCGCTTCATCTTAAATCTTTTGAAGTTTAAATAGATAAACGTGGATTAGCAAGCACCTTAGCAAGCAAACATATAGTCCACTGCCATTGCATTCCTCAGAAAACCATTCTAACTCCCCTACTCCCCGATGAAAATAATAGAATCGCCTCTTTCATAGGTTGCTGCTTCGGGATGTAGACGCTAGTTACGGTAGTGGTAATTAACAATGATTGTTTCACATAACAATAGCCCACTAATAGGTTAATTCTATGTTGTGCTACTTTATGTATAAATCCATTGTTGTATAAAATATGGTATCTAAATTTAAATAAAATTATCATACCATTGATTGATAGTTTATATACAAATCCATGTTTGTATAAAATAAGATTCAATAAATTCCTCATACCATTGATGCACATTACATTCGCCGACAAACAATTTTTTTATTATTTAAAGTTTTAAAATGGGGATGCACATTAGATTCACATAAATACGGTATATGCTTAAATATTTCCATGACACCTATACAAGTTAATATCTGGTGCAGCACAGAATCGATTAACTTTTATTGTTCTACAACAAATTTCACAACTGATGAGCTAACTCAGTGATATTTTGACAAATTGTCTAAGCATTCCCAAATGCTAAAAAGACAATTTGTCAAAATATCAGAGTGATAGCTCTGAGATAGAATAACCTTGGTGATAAGTCCGAGAATTTAGCCATGAAAAATATT
The DNA here is from genome assembly GCF_044657685.1 of Stegodyphus dumicola. Lineage (NCBI taxonomy): Eukaryota > Metazoa > Arthropoda > Arachnida > Araneae > Eresidae > Stegodyphus > Stegodyphus dumicola. Next base: position 79,071,333 of record NC_140769.1, on the reverse strand, counting down.
AGTCTTGAACACTATTCAGAAAGTTATGAAATATGTGCTTGAGCACTATCTTGATAGTAAAAGCCATTCAGGTGCTGAATCAACTCCAGAATGTCAATGTACATGTGATCTCGAACTGAAGTTTATAGCACCATTTAAAAAGATCAGCTTTTCAAAGACATGGCTTCCCTAATTGACAAGTATCAAGAAGAGTATTAACAGAAGTGGAATCAGAAGGCTGGTTACTCCTCCTCCACATATGCAGTGGTCATCAGCACAATGAGAAATAGAATTCTACAGTGCTTCCAATCGGACACTGCGTAAGGATAAACTGAACTAAGTAATGATGGCCTTGCCTATGTTGAGAGATCAGTGGTAGCTGGCTTATCCATCTGAGTGGCACAGCTTCATGAAGACCTGCCTTTAAGTTGCCTGTTTTCATAAACTTTCATTCATTTAGATAATATCTATGTCATTAAAAAATCTCATGATTGATAATAAAGCAGTCGTGCCACTCGGAGAAAACCACTGAGGTTTTTGATATCATTAGATGATCATGATTGATTCTTCTGATTGTATGATTCTCTCGAGCATTTGTGTGTCTGGGATGTCTAAAACGTCTACAGTGATTGCAGATATCTTTTCGTATCCATTGTTGCTGATATCATATCATGCAACCAAAATAAAATGATGGCTGATAAATTTTATTGATTTAATATACTTTTCTCTAAATCCGAAAGTTGTACCAATAGGTGTATCTTTAAGTCGAGTTAGTATTTCAAATAGTGCATTTCTCAAACTTGTAAATTTGAATGTTCTGTAAGCCTCCTTACTTTTAATTCCTTCGAAAACAGTATTTTAGCATATTTAAAATATAGTTAATTAAAATTTATTTAAATTTAAACTTTTATTAAGAAGAAATTTTGTATTAATTTTCAATAATTCAAGGCCGTTGGTTTGAATCATCTATATCTTACAGAATTTTTTTTTTTTAAATGCTGGTACTCACAGTAATGAGCTGGATGAACCTACCTCTTGCACAACTGTTCTATGTTTGGATTATTTTGATATGTTCAAGTCTAAGATTGCACATATATTAAGTCAACTGAGTGTTTTGTTTCTATTTGGGTTTTAGTGATGAAAGCCCTTTCTCATACAGATATAAGCAAACTGGATAATAGTTTTTAATGCATCATTATACAATTCACTATATTCTGGTTTCACTGGGAACTAAATCCACAAATTATCTTTTTTTCCCTCATTTTAGAATAAAATTAATTGTTCTCTTTCATTTAATAATAGTTTTATCTTTAATATGGCACTCACTGGAAAGTGTCATGAACCCATGAAATTTCATTACATTTTTCAATGTCCTTGGAAAAATTTTCACCAAACCTATTTTTAACTATATCTTTCATAACAAAGTATAAGGCTTCACCTATAGAATAGCCTCCTCTTTGCAATGCATAGACATACACTTTTTAGTTATGGAACCTACATTAGAAACCTGTAGTTGATTTTTTACAACACATAATGAAAAAATTCAACAGGTTTATGATTTACATGTTTCATTTCTAAGTGCTAGTTCAATTTTGCAGGTTTCATACACTTGTTTGCAAATACTTTGTAACATACAACATAGACACTGATGTTTTGGTTTACTCTCCTAGCCACATCAAATAAACCTCAATTCAAATAGCTCATTATATTTTTGAAAGTATATTTACTTGGAACAACTATGAGTGATATGTTTCTTTAATGGCACTAGCATCATGGATATTGATATTATGATCACATACAGATTTTGACTATTAACATTAAATGTGAGATATCATTGCATTTTTTTCCTTCCAAAGATACAGTTCGAACCAGTTTTCTACTATGTAACAGAGGAAACGACTATTGTTTATCAAATAAGAATTTAAAATGACTGCAAAACTACTGAACTATCAGACATGCAACAAATCAACAATACATATATAATTTAATATACATTACTTGCGACTGAGTACAAAAAATAGAAATACGAAAGTCTTTTATTGAACTTCTGGATCTCATTCATACAGATTTTAAAACAGGCAGTCAAAAATATCTCCTATCGTTATCTCGCAAAATACAAATGAAGAACATGATGCAGAAATATGATTGATTTTCAACAAAGTGCAGTTTATTGATGTCTCATTGGTTTACAAATACACCACCAAATAGGCAACAAAAAAGAAGGCTAGGACTAAAGTGGAAAGTTTGTGGGCAAGGTAACCAGTAGATTTCAATTAAATGTTAGTTTGGGGAAGAGAAAAGGTGACAGGAGACTGTCATTTGTAATTCCAAACTTTTAAGATTTTTTAGCTATAGGGTGTTGTATACAGTTAATTTGAATTTTAGTTTTTGCCTTTTTTGGAAACCTAGAATGACCATTTAGGGAAGGTTTTTAAGGACCACAGATTAAGAAAGTAAGAGTATTACGGTGGAAAATCGTCAAAGTACCCTATCAGTTGTACATTTTTACAACAATTTTAACATAAATAGTCCTGAAATTCTAATCATTTGCATGTTATGTTTCATGGTCTCCAGCTTAAGTTTTTTTTATGTGTGTGTACATTTATATGACAGCTTTCAAAAGAGGCATTTTGACATCCACAGCAAAGGCATCAACCTAATTAAACAACAAGGGACTTTTCTATTCCTAAAGAAATAATTTTAAAATATAAAACAATTACAATTCTAAAACTTACCTCTTTTTGATATAATGGATTCCTTTAACATGCTCTAATTATATAGCTTTGAAAATTATAAGAAGAAATAATTAATTACCATCATCTAAGCTAAGAGCAATTGTGTATTTTTATGTGTTCATGAAGTGACAGCTACAAGGTAATGAAATATACAACAAACCCTTGCTGAACTTGGAACATGATTTTGTGTATACCTGCTTTTTGACTCCATTTAATTTTTTCAACGTGAGAATTTCAACTATGTGTGGCATGTTACAGAGTATTCGCCATGTTGCAACAGCCCTCTTTATTGATTGATTTGCAAATTCATTTATCATATTTATTTCAATATGTAAAACATAAGCTTTAAAGTTCTCCTAATTTTAGATAATGCTTCAGGACACTGTCAAAGCCCTCACAATATTTCATCCAAATGTAGAGTTTTTATTCCTTTTACCAAACATCACTTCCTTAATCCAACAAATGGATCAAGGAATCATAAAAAAAATTCCAGGTATGTTGTCAGGCACATTACAATATCTACAAATAAGATGAAGGAAAGCACAACACACCATGGGCATTTTGGAAGCAACTGAATAGAACTGTGAAGAATTTTCAGACTTGGAAGAAGAAATCTAAGAATTAGTCAAGAATGACAGTTGTAAAATCACAAATGAAGAATTGGATGTTCTTATTACACCAGCAGATGGTGAAAACAGTGATAGTGAAGAAAATAAAGAGCCTTTAATGAGTGCCCCAGATATTGGGCCGGGCAAAAATAACCAGCTATTTAAAAAAAATAACTGTCATGTATCTAACAGTAAAAACAGCAGTAAAAGAAATCCTTTCAATTATCATTTTCCCTCTTTATTTACAATAGTATATAGTTTTATATAAATTATACATACTTCTGAATCCAGACTATAACTAATTCTTTTTTTTTTTTTCCCTATAGAAACTTAACTTTGCAGAACATGATTTTCCTGCCCGTGCAGCGTGTTAATGACATAGCCTCTATGTTCAGCAAGGGTTTACTGTATTTACACACACTATGTTATGAGTTTGCATCATATCCAGCAAGTTTTCATCAAAAAAGATTACTAAATAAAATATTATTAATTTTGCATTATGTTTTTAAATATTAAGGGAAATATACTTACTTTTAAACAAAGTATTCATAACGTGATTTTCATGAAAGAGGAATATTTTCAAAAATCAATTAATTTACTGAAGGAATCTAACTATATGTAGAAGATTTTATGTAAAAGAACTAAAATAAGTAGTTTTGTCAACATTATTCAATTCCTTGAAATTAAGTTATATCAGCATTTCTCAAACTATGTGCTTAGCCATGAGGTTTCACAGAAAAAAAAAAAAAAAAGAATTTTCATGTTTTTGTAGTGGTAAAAACTACACATTATATATCATCAGCTATTTATTACTACTATTTCCACTAGCTGACTCAGTAGTTAGTGATAGTGACTGCTGTATTGAAATGTTTGGGTTTGAGAAGGCATGGATATTTGTAAGAGAATACTGTCAGTGCAGCATGAGGGTGGTACTCAAAATATATAGCGAGCTAAAAGTCCTCTCAAGAGGTTGAGGTGCTCTTCCCCACGGTTTTTCCCTTAAAACTAGGATGGGACTATACCTATACAACCAATGGTCAATTTCTAATGTTCCCACTTTTGTATTATTCCAATTATAGTTTTGAAGTTAATCACTATCCTAATACTTTTATGTAAAATTAATTTTATTTTAAATATTTTCCTTACAAATTTAAAAAAGGGAAATGGACATTCTCCAATTACATATTTTTTGTCGTGAAACCGATTAATACAGAATGTCTACGACAGGTTATGATAAATGGAAATACCACATATTAACGTGAAAACTTTCATTAATGGCAAAAAACAACCTTTTGTATATAATACCACCTGAATTATATTAAAAATAGCATTATACAAGTTCAACATGCTAATAGTAGTAATATACTTTTCTTCATAGAACAAGATGTGTTGTAAGATTCTTCATTTCCTTTTTTCCGTATATCGAATCTTGGTCGCCCTTATTGTTGTTGCTCACTGTTACTCCCTAAGCTTCAAATCATTCAGTGTTGCTGGAATTGCTATCAGTGTCATCTGCTAGAGCTTCCAAGATGTACCTATTTTCACTGTTGAGTTTGCCTTCTCACATGCTGTGATCCTCAGAACCATCAAGAGCATTCATTTTCTTGAAGCTGTTCACTATTACTGCTCCATCATCGAAATTGAACTCAAAATCCATCAAATCAAATCTTGCACCCAAAACCCACGAATAAATCAACTAGTAAGATGAAAACAATCACTGCATGGAAAAATTCATTTTAAAATTTAGGGAAGCTCGCTTTTTTAACACTTTCAAGAACCAAAAAAAGATGTGACTATAAAAATTTTTAGAACTTTGTGCCAAGATGCTACAAAGAAAAATGCTTAAGTAAGGTGTAATTTGCTTGCAATAGTTCTGTTAGTATCAGTACCTACTTTTTATTGTAAAATCAAATTTTAAAACTACAAAGTTTTAATTAGAATATAAATTGTCTGAAGCTATTAAATTATAAGCCGTTCTTAAATAGAATCAATAAATTTGAAGAAATCAAAATATAACATAAAACTCTTAAAATAACTTGAAAGTCATATTTGCAAAGATTGTTTCCTTACAAGAAAATTTATACAATTCATATGATTTTTTTAATTACATGGAAGATTAAAAATGAAATAAAATGTTCTAGGTATGCAAACTAAAACCATATTTATATTTAGTAAAAGAGTTTTCTCAAATGACCTGTGAACTTCATCAGCTGGAGTGGAATGAATAGCTCAATTAAATTGACGACCAGCTGAAGAAGCAAACGGGTCATTTAAGAAACTTACCCATGTTATTAATGTTTAAATGTGGTTTCAGGATGTGAACCTAGAACATTTTTAACTTCATTCCAACTTAAGTCTTCAATACAGAAAACCTTTTATTTTATTTATTAAGTAATATTTATCTGCTACTTTTATGCAATGTTATAAATTTTTATGTATAAACATTTTGTCCCCTTTTTTAGGATTTCTAGCTCAATACATAATGGAGAAACCATTAGATGTATGCATTAGATGTGGGATATACGCTGCTACTGAAGTAATTAAGCAGTCCGGATGTACTTTACCAGAAAAGTCAAATTTTATAGAATAATAATAACATATTTCCTAAGCAGGACCATATGAGATTATAACAGAAACTTGATTTAAATCAAAATGATTTTCTTTTTTGGGCTTTAATATTTTGTATACATGTATTCTTTATTTAAAATGCATTATTTTTTATGATTATTATTTATAGATACTAGGTGAAGTATTTGTACAAGTTTTTTCATAATAAAAATTGCTTTCATGAGCAGCTGTTATAATTTAAACAGATCATTTTAAATATTTAATCCAAAAAAGTATAAAATTTATATCATGTACTTAGTTTAGAGATTAAGATAATGTTCTCAAATTAAAAGTTAAAATTTATAAAACAATATAAGTGAAATACATGCACTAAAAATTGCTTCTTTGCAAAATTCTAAATTTCACCATTATGTGCTTGATAATAAATTCATTATCAAATATTCAAATATTGTGGATCCACTGTGTGCATGATCTTACTTGTGAAACTCATGCAAAGGATGGAATCATTTGACAAGGGCTAGGTATACACATATCTTACAAGGATTCATAAGAATCAATGTACAGTTGAATTCTAATTTCATGAAGACATATTTGACAAATTTTTTTATTATTATTATTATTTTATTTTTTTGCATACAAGTTAAGCAATCTGTATCAAGTTTCCTGAATCACAGCCCTTCATATGGGAATAATTCAGTTATTTTAAATCATTTTAATGATTCAGAATCAAAATCTTGAAATAAAGCACTGAAACTCAATATTCTTGGTATCATGAATTGTCACAAATTCAAGAAATGAAAAGTAATTTACATAAAAAATGAAATTTAATTATGAATCAGAATTGAATGCAATCTGATGAAAGTTTCTATCTAACCCAATTCAAAATTATGTGTTCAATGATATCAATTTATCAACTTTTGGAGTACAATGAAGAAAGTAATGTTACGCTGAGAATGTGGAGAAAAATAACAAATTGTACTGCAACTGCACTTCCCCCTCCCAGAGATAGACTTGAATCAAATATGAAATAGAAGATCAAATTATTTATAAAACAGTTTAGATAGTAAAATAATTCGAATATGAATTTTTTTTTTCTCCTAAACACAAATTTAATATATAAAACAAATTTTCAGAAATTGTGATTAAATTTTATATACATAATGTCTTTCATTTACACATTTCAATGAGATTTTTGTTTCATTCCATATTTACAGGTCTGTTTTAAGTGTCACCCTATTTAACATTATTACCAATGCCAATGATTAATTAAATCTAGATTTAACTGTACATAAAAACATTACTAATTATAATTAAATTACCCACTACCACATTACAAATAAGTTGCAGCTTAACATCCTTCATCACCTATCACCCATGTCATGGGGAACTACAACTGCAAAGTAAAATATTTGATATGATGCTGCAAAAACTTGATAATTAATTTGTTTTCATACATCGGGATTTTTTCATTTGATAAAAAATAATATCCGCTGTAAAGATCAGAAACACAGATGTTAAGGAAAAGTGAATATCTAAAAGAGACTGCTACAAATTTTCCCTAAAGGGATAATACTGCTGTATAGCTAACTGTTGAGACAGCTGACCTAGCAAAAGCAAGAGCACCATGATCCTTAAACACATAAAAGAAAGAAGTTGAAGTCCGTTAAGCAGAGCAATTACGCAGAGCTTAAGCATACCTTGTAGTTTCTCATGACAAAATTAGATTTCTTCAAAAATGCTTTATTGAATGTCAAAGAGTTTAGTGTTTCATACTTAATCTTCTCTTAAAATATTGGATTTTCCCCCTATCAAATTTTCACTTTCATCAATAGCTTATTTTCTGAATGTAATTGATGCGCCCATCTCTAGATTATTAGATGATATACTTCACAGGAATAATCATTTACAATGAAATACGACAAATTTTGAAATGAAGTCCAGTTTTACTGTTTTAGGTTACAAAATAGAAATAAACTTTTTCAAAGGTTTAAAAACAGGATGTTAAAAAATATTCATATCTGAAATAATACAAATGATTCAGAGAAACCATGTGTTTGAAGCTATAAATAGCAAGCACTGCCTCAGCATAGGAAGCTAAATGGTAGTCATTCGTGATCCACAGGATTAACATCCGAGTAATGCTGCAGATTTAAGAACAGCACAATTCAAGCACTTTGGTACTTTTTCTTTGAATAAGAATTGTTAATTCAAAGAAAAAGTACCAAAGTGACTTAGGCTGACTTTTCATTCTGTTCTGAAACAGTTTGATTCATATTTTGTTGTTTTGCTTTGTAAAAAAATACTTGAAATACAAAGGTATCATTTCTAGATAAGTGTTTTGAAATGTTTATATTGTAGATATCAGAAGCAATCAGATTGTTCAAAATTCGTATTATTATTCATTAAAGATGGGTCAACAAATTGTTTATATGAAGTGGAAAAAAGAAAAATTATTAAAGAAGTGACAACTGGCAAGGTTACCTGCTATGAAATTTGACTAATCTAATGAAATGCTTAATATTCATAAAATGAATGATGCTTATAACAAACAAATATAATGTGTCCAAAACACAAGGTTCTTACACAAAATTCCAGACTTTAAATTTATCATTTTAAATTTAGTAAAATGACAAATAGGAATTATAAAATATTATTAATATTTGTTTAAGGAAAAGGTATTTTGCATAAAGAAAAGATTTTCTGAATCACCATCACAAGAAATTAAAGTACGACTCAAAGCCAAAATCGCAATATATTTTGGATTTAGAGTTACACTATAGGCATTCGCAGGTCCATTGATTGATGATTGAGGCACTGTCACTACGATCTTCATTTAATATTTTTGTTCAAATTCCATTCATACAAAAATTTCGTCTTTCTTGTGATATCCAAAAATCTTCAAATTTTCGTGGCTCTCATCATCATCAAGAAATTTAGTTGCTGGCTACGAATTACACTAACTTTTTAAAAGTACACTGTATATAAAAATTAAAAAAAAAAAAAATCTATACATTATGGAGTTGTCTGATGGAGACAAAAATTGGTGGATAGGAAGATTATGTACAGAATAGCAAATCATCAAAATTTCAGAACAGTTGAATGATTTATTTCGGAGTTATATAGTTACAAAGTAACGAGCTCAATAAAGCGTTGACCCAGCTCTAGCCTTGATGCAAGCTGCCACACGGCATGGCATACACTGATAAAGCTTCCAGATGGTCTCCTGCAGTATTTTTTGCCAAATTTCCTCCAACTGTCGGGCTAGGTCATCAACATTCGCTTTATAAGAAACTTCAACTTTATAAAAAATGTCAAAACAAATGCTACCCATTTATCATAATGTTTGTGTTTTAATTCTTCCATACAGCTTGTCTTGTATGGTTAGAAGCAGAGAACTTTCTACAAGATTTTCCATACCGTCAAAAGATTTAAATCCAACCCAAGGCACTGCTTTTGCAAGTAATGGTCCATGGGTGCCACCATTGATTGCAAATGTGTTATGTTATCAGTAACTGTCCTTTTGACACCGATTTCTACTCTCTACAACATCAAATTACTAAATTTTTCTTTAAACTTTTGAATCATACCTCTTAGTGCATTAACTGATAGAAGTACTTTATGTAAATTGTTACAGCTTCTAAACTTATGAAAAGAAGCAGTTACATTCAATTGGTGAAGATAAAATAACTTTCACAAGTAATGTGCACTGAGATGAAGTGACATGTCTAATGAACACAGCTAATATTTAAAAGAAAGTACTTTGGTGTTTTTCCCTTATCTTTACTATGTGAATTACTGGCACTGCTGTCATTTATGAACTACATAAGTAAGGAATTTTATTTAAGTTTCATGCAAATTTTCAGCCGTATACACTATAACAGCATCAAATTTCCCCTTACTAATGATTTTTGAACATTTTTTTTTTTCTACTGAATCTTTTTCCCATGTCACCATTAGTCCATCTGACAGACTGTGCTACAAACAGCTCCGAGTAATGTTAGTTAAGGAGGAGGGGACCTGTATGCAAACATAACTTAAAAAAAAAAAAAAAAAAAAAAAAAAAAAAAACCAGATTTATTAAAACATATGACTTGATCTAGAATCAGACTTGTTTGTGATAAATGCTTCTTTTGTGAAGCATGCAAAAGCAATAAATAATATATATAGCAACTGACAATTCAAATTACTAATAGGAAAGTTTTTCTGGCACTAAAACTCTTTCCTATAGACCATATTCAAAAAACAATAACTGCCACTCAACAATTTATTTAGTGACAATAATGCAATAATGAATAAGTGTAATATCACAATATGCACATCAGATTTTCACTTGTTTTATGTTATTATGATTAACCGGCATACCAACAGTTCAGTTTTATGCGAAAAAAGGATGTAAATCAACTGCTATTTCTCTGTTTTCTTGTGCATATTGAAAACATGACTACAATTTGTACCAGCCAGAATAAGCATGCAATGGAATATTTTTTTAAGGTATAGGATCCCTGCTTAAAAAAAAAATGTATGATAAACATCATATGAAACTTTATTTCAAGATGAATAAACAATAGTGTTGCAATATGAAGAGCTGTGATCCATTCAACTAGGAAAATTATATGAAAACTTCAAAATTACTGAATGAAGAGCAATCTGTTCCTTCAAACTTCTGCCAGAATAAAAGGTGTAAGTTTAGCAGTTTCTCCACTAACTTTCATAACTGATAAAAAGGATGTAAGTACCATTTCTCTTGTTCACATAGATTGTTTTATTTTTAACCTTTTATTTCCAATAGAATAAATTTATTTACAGGAGACAAAAAAGCTGAATTATTAATATTTTATAAATATAATAATTACTTTAAAATGAATACTTTTACCAAAAACACTTTTTCAAAGGCATGTGTACTGTCATTAGCGGTTGAAATTTTCAACTTTTATTTTACTTGCTGATATAATTTCTTTGCATATTAAATTCCAATTAAAAATTTAGTAAAATTACTTACTTTTTAAGATCCACTTCTTAACATATTGTTACTAAATATACAGACAAGGTAAGATGGCTTCGCAAAGCAGTTTTAGGGTTGCCATAAAACAACAAAGAAGGCAGGATTGCCACATTTGGCGATATGCTGTGGACGGATAAAGAACCTTCTGGAACGAATTCTTACTGGTTTAGCCCACAATGTTCTTGAACACAAGCCGAAAGCTATATAAATCCTGCTAGTCTGCAGTCAGGAAGTGTGCCTCGTCTAGCAAGCTGATAGTCATTGAGCGAGTGTCTCAAAGTCTAGCATCGAGAGTGTTTAGTGTATCGCAAGTTAGTGCATCGTCGAGAAAGTGTGTTGACCTCTGGGAACGACTGAACCGAAGAGTCAGGAGCTGTGCTCTGTGTCCTCGAGTGCATTGCGAATTATAGCGCGGAGAGTTTCAAGAGTACGTGGAGTTCCGAGAATGATCGAGCAGATTCAGAAGCTATACTCTGGTGCTTTGCAGTGAAGCTGTCTCCACCATTATAGCATGATAACCTGAAGGCTGTATCACTGATTGTTCCAGCATGTTTATAGTAGATCTTCGATGACTATAAAAGTGTTTTGTAGGTTTCTGATTAATATTGATAAATAAAGTGTGTTTTGATACTTCATCTAGTGTCGTCGTTATTCACTCCAAATCTACGAACGTGAAGGAATAAAATAATGTAACAACTGGTGTCAGAAAAAAAAAAACGCAACAACTGGTGTCAGAAGTGGGATTTGTGAGTGAATGCCAGTGACTCGCCTGCAGAGGAAAGCCATGGTGGAGGAAACGAAGACTTTGATGGACTTCTTGGCTGAGATGAAAGCCGAACTGAAAAAGTTAAAAGCTGGATATAAAGAGATGTCAGCTGAGATCAAAGCCAGACTGAAAGAGATGAAAGCCGGACTGGAAGGGAAGAAAACTCAACGAGAAGAAATAAATGTCGGCCAAGAAAAGGTGCGAGAGCAACTCCGACAGGTGAAAGGGTAGCTTACATAAGAAACTGGAGCCATAAAAAATTATGTAGAAAAGAGAGAAGTGGCATCTGAAGAATCAAAGGATGAAGAAATGAAGGAAGTAGCTAATGAACTACCTGAGAAAGATCAAGAAATGATGGATGAAACATCTAACGGTATTAAAGGAAAACATGAAGAAATAAAAGACGAGAAAGAAGCTTTTGATTCACAAGTGCCTGAAGTGGAAGAAAGTGAAAATGCAACTGTTAAGTTCGTCAAATCTGATAGTGAAATTACGAAGTTGCAGGCAGTAAGTGTTGAACCATCTGAAAGTGCATGTGATGCAGAGATGGGAGATGCTAAGATGCAGCTTAAGCAGTGTGCTCCAGTATTGCAAGAAAATTTACCCACTTCACAAACTGGGCATGTGCTTCATAGTGCAGGTTTTGCAAACAAGGACTTGATTCTCAACCTGGATACTTCCGCTTGTAAAGGATCGGATTCTATTCATGACCTTGGTGCAAACATCGGAACTGGCTTTCAGGAAATAGAGGTAAATAAGCATGTACCATCTGCTAAAAATGCCGAGGTGAACTATAAGCATACTGAAAATGAACTACAGAGTGGTGAATAAACTGCTTCAGATTTTCCTGTGGATGAAAAGTATGAAAGAACTGAATCTTCATACTGTGATCTGAAAAACAGGAATACACCTAAGAATTGCAGTGGAAAAGTGTCTGACCCGGGTATCACTTGATGAAAAGACTGACTGAAATTCATTATGAACTTTAATTTGTATAATTTAAAACTGTTATGTGCTTCATCTGTGTATATAACTTGTACATAGTGTAAATGCTTGTTCCTTTAGTTATTTTATTTGTTTGTTCTATTGCCTTTTGTTTGTATCAAATTATGCTTCTGACCAAGGATTGTACTGCCTGGGATGTGCAGCCCTTGGGAGGGGGTAGTGTTACTAAATGTACAGGTGCGGTAAGATGGCTTCCCCGCAAAGCAGTTTTAATTCTTACCGGTTTAGCCCAGAATGTTCTCGAACACAAGCCGAAAGCTATATAAACCCTGCTAGTCCGGAGTCGGGGAATGTGCCTCATCTAGTGAGCTCATAGTCAAGTCATTGAGCGAGTGTCTTTAAGTCTAGCGCTGAGTGCATCGAGAGAGTGTTTAGTGTATTGCGAGTTAGTGCATCTTCGAGAGAGTGTGTCAAGCCCCGGGAATAACTAAACCGAAGGGTCGGGAGCTGTACTCTGTGTGTCGTAGAGTGCATCGCGAGTCGTAGTGTGGAGAGTTTCAAGAGTACGTGGAGTTCCGAGAACGACTGAGCAGAGTCGGAAGCTGTACTCTGGTGCTTTGCAGTGAAGCTGTCTCCACCGTTATAGCCTGACAACTTGACGGCTGTGTCGCTGATTGTTCCAGCATGTTTATAGTAGATCTTCGACGACTGTAAAAGTGTTTTGGAGCTTCCTGATTAATACTGGTAAATAAAGTGTGTTTTGATACTTCATCAAGTGCCATTGTTATTCACTCCAAATCTACGAACCCCGTACCAATGTGAAGGAAAAAATAACGTAACAACTGGTGTCAGGGAAAAAAAACACATCTACAAAAGTTAGCTACCATTCTAAGATACAGTATTAATAAGATATGTCAGACTTACTACATCATTAAAACTTTATATTATCATTCATAGTTAAAAGAAAAATATAGCACTTACTTCAGTTCTTCACTGCATTTATGTATTGTGGAAATTTGAATATCAGTATAATAATATCTGCAACTATGAACCATAATGTTCATTTCCTAATTTCTGGATTATTTGTCAAACACCATATACAATGGAGTAAGAATGCAATAAAGTACCGACGTTGGAACAGATGTATATATAGGTAAGTAAGTAAGTATTTTAGTACATTTATATACACTAATTAAAGCTCCAATTTTGACATAAATGCTAAAAATAAGATTATCTATGCATTTAAGAAGTTATCCTGTTAATACAAAAATATATATTATAGTAATTATGCATCAATTACTGAATGACTACATTAGCACTGAAGTATTTTTTAGATTTTTTTTTTTAATATATAATTTTTATATATATATATATATATATATATATTCTTGTTTACAGATTAACATCTGAAATACTTAAAATGGCTTTTAAATTGCAACTCAGTGTTTACAATTATATACTGTTACCTTAATAATAGATGATGGTTGGATTTCCAGGAACATACTCACAAGTTTTTTCATTTCTGTTTGAATTTCCTAGATAAACTGATAGTTAATCACTGCTTCATTTCAAGAGTTTGGATAATGTACTTTAATATAATAGACATTCTTCCAATTTACTTACCTCCTACATCAATTTAATCAAAGAATTTAAATAAGGAAATGTACATGTATAATGAAAGCTAATTTTTTAAAAATTCTTACATAATTTAATTGTATAAATGATATATACATGATATATACATAAATAGTTAAAATCAAGAATCTTGTTCACATTCTTCACCTGAAAAAACAGAATCGTTACTTTCATCACTACTATAGGCTTCATCTTCAGATTTTAGAGCAGCAAGGAAACCATTTACAGCAATTAAAGTTCTATCCATTTCCTTTTTGTCTTCAGCTTTTCCTTCGTTTTTCTAGAACATCAATAAAGCACAAGCATCCTGTTTTAGCATTTCATTTATATAAAAACATGAATGATAATTATAAGCATATTCTTCATTAAAATCTACCTACATTTTTTCTACTTCTCTTAGCCTATAAATGCATTTATGAGGAAAATTTCTTCAACACAATTAGGTATAAAAATAATCATTAAATTCATTACACATACAAAAGAAAAATGCATTAATACCTTTTCATTTTAAAATTTTTGTTTCCTTTTACATCATTTGGTGTATTTTTTGTATTCCAAACAAAAAGAAGTAATAAAAAAACAGAGACTAAAATAATTTTATATTTTTTATAAAAAATTATAAATTATAATAAATAAAAATTTATAAATAAATCCCTTATAATTGTGCAAAACATATTTTACTTTTTCTACTTAAAATTTGTTTCAATTAAAGCAAATGTTCTGAATCATCCATGCTTTAAAATAATGTCAACATAAATATTAAAACTTTTTCTTTCACTCAAAGCTAATATATCAAGTAGGAAGAGTATAAAGCATTGGTAGGAATAATTAATAGCTGATTTGCTATATAAGTGAATGCTTAAAGTACATAAAAAATGTTAACTTATACACTTATCCCCTGTTTTCTGCAGTATTTTTCATACATTTGCATCTTGTGTATCCAAAAATTGTACAATGTAATGCAATGGAAGTTAAAAGAAACCACACAATACACAACATGCACTTCTTTCTCTGTCACACTTTCTCTTTTGTTACACTTGTTGCCTTCTACGCGGCAATATAAGTTATGTACAGCGTATTGGTTCTGCACAACTTCAAAGTTATGTACAGCGCATTGTTTCTGCGCAATTTTAGTTAGTTAAGATTCGAACTTCTAGCGTAGCATACATGTTTTGATCCCGTATGGTCGGGAATTTATCATTTTCGATTTAGAATTTTTAGTTATAATACAGTCCACGAAATAAAATTGTTGTTGTTGTTGTTGTAAAGTTGTTTTTAGTATACAGTCTAACCAGCGACCTCAAAACATTGGTCATCCTCGAGACGAAGCTAATTAGAATAAAAAATGGCTAATGAAGACATAACTACGTTGAACAGAAAACGTGGCGGCATTAAAACTCAAATAAGGAAATTAAAGTCGTCTGTCAGTGGGAAAACTGATGGTTTTGGTTTCGAACAAATAGAAGTATTGCAAGAAAAAGTTCACAAATTAAATAAACAAATTGATGAACTTCGCTTAGATTATTACAAAGTGTGCAAAGATGAAGAAATATCAGACATCGAAGCTACTTTTGAAGAAATCGAGATGGATATTACCAATGTTCAGGTAAGCCTGAAATGTCTTTATACTTCTTTATATAGTAAGACTGCAAATAATAGTATCCCAGAAACAAGAAGTAATTCATTGAATTATAAATTGCCTGAAATAACATTACCTAAATTTTCTGGCAATTTCGAAGACTGGAATTTATTTAAAAACCAATTTGTAGCTTTAATTTCATCTAATAGACAATTAACAGATTCTCAGAAATTGTTTTATTTACAATCTTGTTTAATTGGTGATGCAAAGCAGATACAAACAATAGATGATACATTTTCTTCCTTATTTAAGGCACTTGAAGAAAGATGATAATAAGAGACTGGTTGTAAATTCTCATATCAATGAATTACTTTCTATTGAAAAAAATAGTTCCTGAAAATCCTAAAGATTTACGCTCATTAATTGATAAAGTTCAGAAACATTTAAGAGCATTAAAAGTTATGGAATTAAATATGGATAAATTAAGCGAAGCTTTGCTGATTAATATTGTTCTCAATAAAATAGATAAAGAATCGCGTAAGCAATTTGAAATGTTAAATAGTAATGATTTATGTGAATGGAATTCTTTCATGACATCTCTTCAAAAGCGATGCCAGATGTTAGAAAGTATGCAAAACAAAACAAAACATTCCTCCAAATAAGGTTCGATCGTTAATGACAAAAACGAATAATAATAAATTTATGTGTCCAGTTTGCAAAGATAATCACGCAATTTTTAAATGCGAAACATTTCTAGCATTAAATCCCATGGAACGATAGGAAATGGTTAAAAAGCTTTCTTTGTGCATTAATTGTTTACATTCAAATCATAAAGTAACTTCCTGTCAGTCTAAACATTTTTGTTCGGTTTGCAAAATTCACTTCTTCATCGGAATGACGGATCCATGTCGTCTGCAACAAGTGGGGGAAAGCAAAGTGAAACTATGCCCCCCCAGAGAACCGCAAAAATGAGGCTGTTTTGAATAGCCATAAATCAACAGAAAAAGCCTTATCGGCATGTCTTTTTTCGAAAAATAAAACTGTTCTCCTTTCAACTGTGATTGTTTGGGTTAGAAATATTTATGGCCAATTCGTTAAAGCAAGAACAGTTCTCGATTCAGGCTCAATGTCAAATTTTTTTACAAGTGAATTCTGTGAGCGTGCAAATTAAAAAAACAAAAGAATAAATATTCCCGTTTCTAGTTTAAATGGGCAAATTTCAAACATTATATCTCATACTTTTGCTTCTATTTTTAATGGAAATAACTCGTTTTCTGCTTCATTAAATTTTTTAGTTGTAAATAAAATCACAGATTTAGTACCTTCTACAAAATTAAATATTGAAAATATAGATATTCCTGATACATCAAGTTTGGCTGATCCAGAATTTGCAACTCCATCTAGTATAGATCTGCTTTTAGGAGCAGAAATATTTTATGACATTTTTATTAATGGCCAAGTTAAATCTTCTACGAAATCACTCGTTTTCAGAAATTCTGTGTTTGGTTATATAGCTACTGGTTCTTTGAAAACATCCTTTGAAAATTGTCAGAATTATTGTGGACTTGTCGGTATTGTTGATAATATTGATAGATTAGTAGAAAAATTTTGGTTAGTGGAAAATATTGGTGAAGAAAAGCCAATTCTTAGCCAAGAAGAATTCTGTGAACAACATTTCAAAGACACTTACAGATGAAATGAAGATAGCAGATTTATCGTAAAAATGCCTATGAAAGACGAACAATTAGGAGATTCAAAACAGCCAACATTAGACTCAATCAATTAGTTAAACGTCTTAATAAAATCGCTACATTGCAACATTTATATCAAGATTTCATAACAGAATATGAAAATTTGGACCATATGGAAAGAGTCGATGATAATTCAAAACCGGAACTTGAATATTACCTCCCCCATCATGGAGTATATAGACCAGAGAAGTCAAGTACAAAATTAAGAGTTGTGTTTAATGCTAGTGCCCCAAGCTCAAATGGATTAAGTTTGAATGATTTACCTTTAGCGAGAGCAGTCCAAGAAGATACTTTTGATATTCTTGTGAGATTTAGAAAACATCAAGTTGCAGTTATTGCGGATATACAAAAAATGTACTGGCAAATTTTGGTTGATGAATCCCAAAGAGACTTACTTCGAATCTTATGGAAGAGAAACCTTAGCGACTCACCTGTGACATATAGACTTAAAACGGTGACTTATGGTACTAAAAGTGCTCGATTTTTAGCCATTAGATGCATAAAGCAAGTTGCATATGATGAAATCCATAAATATCCTGAAGCTGCCTTGTCAGACTGTTATGTTGATAATGTCATCTCTGGTTCATCAAACTTAGACTCAGCAAGGGAATTGAAAAATCAGCTTATACAGCTTTATCATAGTTGTGGAATGACTTTGCACAAATGGAACACTAATTCTCCTGAACTGTTGGACAGCCCTTCTACAAGCTCTGAGCTTTCATTCTCCTCCAAAAGTGATAATGTGGTTAAAGCTTTGGGCATTACATGGAATTCTCAGAAGGATGAATTCAGCTTTAAAGTCTCAATCGAGGAGAAATCATCATATACTAAAAGAGACATTTTATCGACAATTGCCAAACTTTATGATCCTTTAGGGCTGATTGGTCCAGTAATCACCAAAGCCAAGATATTTTTACAGAAATTATGGGTTCAAAAACTGAGTTGGAATGAACCACTTTTTGCAACTATTGCTCACGAATGGCAACAGATAGTTTCAAATTTAAAGACTGTGGAAAACATAAAAATTAATCATTGCATCCTCTCCAATCATCCAAGCAAGATTTCACTCATTGGATATGCAGATGCTTCGGAAGCCGCTTATGGTGCCATTGTCTACTTAATTTGTGTCGATGAAGATCACGGCTCGTCATCTCATCTACTAGCCAGCAAAACTCGTGTGGCTCCATTGAAAACTTTATCTATTCCAAGATTGGAACTGTGTGCATGTTTGTTATTGGCTCATCTGATTTCGAAAGTTAGCAACGCATTGAAGATGCATTTAAATGACATCATTCTGTGCACTGATTCAACGATAGCACTGTCATGGTTGAAGACTTCTCCTCATCTTTTGAAGACCTTTGTTGCAAATAGAGTCTCCAAAATCCAAAGACTAGTAGAGCCGCAACATTGGAAGCACGTATCATTAGCAAATAATCCGGCAGATCTGATTTTTCGTGGTGCTTATCCTCATGAACTTGTGACATCTTCCATGTGGTGGAATGGTCCTGAACGGAACGAACTTAGTGATGCTTCTTTATTTCAACTTGACAAGACTCTCATAGATTCTCCTGCTTATCAGGATGAACTTAAAAAACCTTTAGATGTTACCGTAATTTCTGGAAGAAAGGCCGCGTCAGCGTAAATGCCGCACTCGAGAAAAATGGCAGGAAAAAAACTAATATTACACAGAAACGCCGCATCAGCGTAAACGCCGCAATAGATTAAATTGCGCGTGACATCGTCGTGGGCCGTATAGATGCAAAAACTCAACCTAAGTCCTGATATATGACATACCAGTTAAGAAAAATGCATGAAATGAAACCATAACTCAAAAATAAATTAAAGGTAAGAAATGTATAGCTTCTGTGCCGTTTAGAGACATTTTCAAAAATTTTTCGCTCCCTTCTTACTTAAAAACTATCCAACAAGTACTTGTACCCAAACTGATGGGATCTGTATTTGGCAGAATGCCAAGAAAAATCCATTCATGCTGAAGGGGAAATACGTCAGAGTTCGTTATTGCGAGGCAGGTGGATTCGTGTCCGCCTTTGAAAAAAATTGCAGAAAAGGCAGGGGTGGGGAGAGGATGGGTCCTGGAAGATTCATCGAATGGCAGAGGAGAGAGACTATTCAAACTGATGAGAATGTTGATTTGAAAGGGGGAAGAATGTTATTGTTCTGAGATCTCGTTTAGGGTGAATAAGGCATGTAGGTCCGTTCAAGGGAAAGAATGTAAACAAAATAACATTCGCAAAAAGCAACTGAGTGGTCTTTTGTGTGGGAACAGCACCAGTCTATGCACAATGACAAGGCCATCCAAACTATGTACAATGACCATCATAGGAAATATTTTATTTTTAGTGCACCTAAACGGTGCACCTGCTGAAAATTTAAGTTTTCAACACGTAAACGCCGCGGCGTTTCTTCCGGAAATTACGGTAATTTGAACTGCAATTTAAACTTGTTTTGGAATACCTTTTTTGAATTAACAAATAATTATGTTAAACTAATTAGAATTTTAAGTCTTATTTTCAGGTTTCTGTCCAATCTGAAAGGTCCAGTGAAGAAAACAGGCCCCATTAGTAGCACTGAATATCAAGATGCGGAAATGCACTTGATAAAAATGGTTCAGGTAATAGAATTTGCAGAGGAGATTAAATCACTTCAAGATCAGAGAGTAATCAAAAGTCAGGTAAAAACTTTAAATCCATTTTTAGATGGAAAAGATATATTACGTGTGGGCGGTCGCTTAACTTATGCCACAATTAATTATGATTCTAAACATCAAATTTTATTGCCAAAAAATCATAAGCTTACCAAGCTAATATTTATTCAATATCATTTGAAAAATTTTCATGCTGGTCCTCAAGCATTGTTACATTTTGTTAGGGAAAGTTTTGGCCCACTGGTGGCAAGGACTTAGCTAGAAAAACAGTTCAAGAATGCTTAATTTGTTTTCGTCATAAACCTATCATTTCAGACCAATTAATGGCCGATTTACCTCCAGAACGTGTAAATCCAAATCTAACCTTTCATAACACAGGGATAGATTTTGCAGGCCCTTTTCTAATCAAATACAGAAATCAAAGGAAAGGTAGTTTACATAAAGTTTATATAGCAATCTTTGTTTGCTTAGTTACAAAAGCGATTCATTTAGAAATAGTATTTGACTTAACATCTGAAGCCTTTATTGCATGTTTAAAACGATTTTTTTCGCGTAGAGGTAAAAGCTCATGTCTGTTTAGTGACAATGCAACTGACTTTGTAGGAGCTCACAAACAGTTAAAGAAACTTGCTTCTTTAGTTACTGTCCCTGATGAAGTTTTGGGTAAGTATTTGGCATCTGAAAATATCTCTTAGAAATTTATTCTTCCTCGTTCCCCCAATTTTGGTGGAATTTGGGAGGCGGGAATCAAATCTTTTAAATTTCATCTTAAAAGAACTATTTCCGATGCAAAACTAACATATGAAGAATTTTTAACCGTAATTGATCAAATTGAAGGAATACTAAATTCGAGACCTCTTTCTCCTTTATCATCTGAACCTTCAGATTACGAACCCTTGACGCCAGGTTACTTTTTAATAAGCAGACCCATAAACTCAATTGTAGAACCTAAAATTTTGGACTTGTCAGAAAGTAGATTGTCAAGATGGCAAAAATTAACTAAAATGATACAGATTATATGGAAACAATGGATAACTGACTATCTTAATCACTTGCAACAACGAAAGAAATGGTATTTTTCAAAGGACAATATAAAGAAAAATACAATGGTTATTATTAAAGATGATCAGTTACCTCCATTTAAATGGTTACTAGGAAGAATTGATCAGACAATTCCTGGTAAAGATGGTAAGATACGAGTAGCAGTCATTAACACAAAGTTTGGTCCAATTAAAAGGCCAATATCAAAAATTTGTTTATTGCCTATTGAAGATAACTTCAAGGATTAATTTCTATTGTTAATAAAATATACATTGTTCTTTATTATACTTATATTTTGGTAATTTTAATGAAAAATGTCAATTTTTTTTACTGTTTGAAATGTTGATATACTTACCATAATTATTGAAAAAATTTGCAAATGTTCAAACTTTATGGAATTTTTTGAATTGTTTATTTCATTCTGTAAATTATTTACTAACTTTTGTTAATTTGTCTTTTGTTAATGCTTAAAAAAAAAACTGAATAGCTGAATTGTTAGTTTTTGATATTGAATTGTATACTTAGATTTAGTTTGCATATCATAGATATTGCAACGTGGGGCGGTATGTTGCCTCCTACGCGGCAATATAAGTTATGTACAGCTTATTGGTTCTGCGCAACTTCAAAGTTATGTACAGCGCATTGTTTCTGCGCAATTTTAGTTTGTTAAGATTTGAACTTCTAGCGTAGCATACATGTTTTGATCCCGCATGGTCGGGAATTTATCATTTTCGATTTAGAATTTTTAGTTATGATACAGTCTACGAAATAAAATTGTTGTTGTTGTTGTTGTAAGTTGTTTTAGTATAGAATCTAACCAGCGACCTCAAAACAACACTCTAGTCCCTACTCATATGTGAAAAAGATGGCAATTTCATGTACATGAAGATTTTTGTGAAAAATTGCCTAAATAAATATTTTACATTAATTTTAACATCCAGTTAGAACACATTTTAAGTGCATTTAAGCTAGTATTTGTTTATGTTTATATCATTTTTCGGCTATATCTCTCTTAAGAGAACAATAGAAATCAGCGAAAACTGCTGCATTTCACTATATATTAATAGATATCTGTACAAATAATACTGAACAGTTTTAGTAATAAGTGCCCTATTACTAGAAATGAAATAAATGAAGGTGACAAAAGAATTGAAAGATATGTGTCAAAGCTAATTTTTTAAAATCTTTTTCAATCTTAATGAATTGTGCTTTTATATATTATGGCTTTACTAGTCAACCAAGATTCATTTTAGTTTCTGATTAACATTCTCATAGCTGTCATTTAGCATGAGTTTTCAAATGCTTGGATCAATAAACAATCCTTCTCTTGCTATCTGATACAGAAGGAAAGAAATCTTCGATTAATCTAAGCAGTAAAGTGCAGCTCCCAACTCAGTCAATCGCTCTCGAGGTATCTTTGAACTCAAGACACTACTACTAAATTTTACATATTCTCCCTGAACTCAATATACTCTATGTACAGGCAGGGTATATATCGCTTTTGACCATTTGAGAACATCCTCAGGAAAACCAGTAAGAATTTGTTCTCACTCCATCTATAGCATATCGCCAAATGAGCAATTTTGCTCCAAATCTGGCAACCCTGCATTTCTTTGGCACTTTCTGGCAACCCTACCCCTGCTTTGCGGGGAAGCTATCTTACCACTGCTGGGCATTTCATAACACTACCCCTCCCAAGGAATAAAGATAAAAATAAATATATATTACAGATTTTTGTGGCTATTTGGAAACCTTAGCAAACTTGATTATGAAACGTACAAAATAAACAAACTAAAAAGCAAGGATACACAAAATTACTTGGAAGTAGTTTGTTCATGGAAATTAGTTTTCTGTCTTATATTTTATGAATGCATTAAAATTCTGAAGCAAAGAAAGAAAATTTTCACATCCTAGAATAAGAACATAATTAAACACAGACCAAAAACAGAGTGTAAGTTAGATGTATTCAAAGGTATTTTCACTGACCTGCAATGATTTAAATTAAAGCAAAATTCAACAATACATAGATGTTGATTTTACAAAAATTTAAAAAAAAGAACTGTTCCTCAAAATTGCATATCCTATAAAATGAATCCAATGTCAATTCAATATGTTGAATTTCATCTTAATTTTAAACTAATGTAACTACGAGGGCTATCCAGAAAGTAGATTACGTTTTGGAATAAAAAAATAAACAAAGTATAGGAAACAAATTTTATTATATACAGATGAAAGCCACACTCAAATACTACTTTTCTACATAGTCACCATACAAATTAAGGCATTTATCGTAGCGATGTACGAGCTTGGAAATTCCTTCGTCGAAAAATTCGGCCGCCTGCGCCTTCAACCACTTCGTTACCTCTTCTTGCAGCTGTGCGTCGTCATCAAAACGCTGCATAGCCAGCCACTTCTTCATTGCTGGGAATAGGTGGAAGTCGCTCGGTGCCAGGTCGGGACTGTACGGCGGATGAGGAAACAACTCCCACTTAAAAGATTCAAGAACTTTACGAGTGACATTTGCCGTGTGGGGCCGGGCGTTGTCGTGAATCAACAAGATCTTAGAGCTCAACATTCCTCTGCGCTTGTTTTGAATTGCTCTTCTGAGTTTTTGGAAAGTTTGGCAATACCTTTGAGAGTTTATTGTAGTGCCTCTTTCCAGGAAGTCCACCAAAATTACACCTTTTCTGTCCCAAAAAACAGTCGCCATCATCTTCCTTGCCGACATTGTTTGCATGCATTTCTTGGGTTTTTGGGGAGAACTTGTGTGCCCCCACTGCATTGATTGCAATTTCGTTTCACAGTTCACATGTTTCACCCATGTTTCGTCACCAGTAACAATGCGATCGAGTAAAGAGTCACCATCTTTACTTTATCATTATTATGGTAAGCATCCAAAAAGTTCAACGCTGCAGCCATTCGCTGATTTTTGTGGTCCTCTGTCAAGATTTTTGGAATCCATCTTGCACAAAACTTGTGGTAACCAAGCTTTTCGCTGATGATTTCGTGCAACAAACTTCACGAAATTTGTGGAAAACTCAAAGAAAGTTCCATTATTGTGAAATTTCGATTTTCACGGACTTTAGCATCGACTTTTTCGAGAAGTTCGGCGGTCACTATGCTGGGTCTCCCACTTCGATCTTCGTCGTGAACATTGGTTCGGCCATTTTGAAATCTTATGACCCACTGACGCACTCCACCTTCAGTGATAATGTTGTCCCCATACACTTCACGAAGCTGCCGATAGATTTCTATCGGTTTACAGTTTTTTGCAGTCAGAAACCTTATTACTGAGCACACCTCGCAGCTCGCGGGATTTTCAATTAACGCAGACATTTCAAACCATCACAGTATCTGAACGGAGCACAGCACGAACCTCTCACTAGCACGGCTAGATGCAGACTGAGCTGCGCAACGCTCTGACCCCAAGATGGCCGCGCTAGCCCCGCCCCTAGCGGACACAGACGGAAATGTAATCTACTTCCTGGATGGCCCTCGTATTATCAATGCTCTATATAACAACATCAGCAAGTTATATTTAGTTTTACAAAAAATTAACAAAATTATTAACATACAAAACTTTAATAAAAGATATTTAACAGTATAACACACCAAAAAATTTTAACTTACATCCAGGCTCTTGACTTTACGTTTATTTCGTCTGAAATGATATTCCTGGGCTTTGGTCCTATAATAATTGATAACAAAACTGAGAAATTTAAAATTAAATTAAATAAGAAAAAAAAATAAGTGTATGCTTAATATAACAGCCATTATCTTAATTTACTTATTTCATACTTTATTTTCAGCCAACTAATTAAAAAAGGCATTATATTCCTCCCCCCCCCCAAAAAAAAGAAATATAATTATCATATCTTCACTGACTAAACCAGCATGCTTTATATTGAAATCACATACTAGATTTCTGTATTAATGTCAGTGATTTAATTAATTCCAAATTAAAATTGAGAATTAAGGGATTATTAAAGTTTAAAGTTAGAATTTTGGTTTACAAATTTTCTACGTATGTAACATAAAATTAATTAATTAGCTGATACAATATACTATAATATACACATCTACCTTATTAACATCTACCTTTCTAATAATAAATTCCTAATATTAAACATCTACCTTTCTAATAATAAATTGACAATAGCGAAATTTGAGCATGCTTCCCTCTTCATTCTAAAAGTAGCACAGCAATATTTTTTCCAGTACAATCTTTACTTCCTGTACTTCTGAAAAGTGATCTGTCATCTGATCTCTACTGAGCAATTATTCTAGGAATGTGATGAAATCTTAATCATTAATTAATCTTAATTATTAATGATCATCTGAGTACTAATTTGCTTAATGTAAACATTCTTATAAGGTAATGTGAAACATAATCATGCCTTGGTATAAAAGTCTACAGTGTCTTTTCTTTGCATGCTCTTTTTGTTTGCCTCTCTTTGAACTCTTCCGCTTCGCAACAGGAGCATGTTGTTGTCTTCAAAAAAAATTTTTTTTTCAAGACAATCCGAGATGTGAAACATTCTTTAAGAACAGGATGCTGTAACGCTGAGTGTGTTCAATTAAAGGAAATAATCAAATTTGACCACATCTGCAAATTTCTAGTTTATGCATCTATCTAACATGCCAAGTTATTATAACAAGCTTCCTCCAAGTTCTTACATACGCACACACAAGTGTGTGCGTGTGTATACGCAATATTAATAAATTAGTTAGTACTTTTACTATGTTTTAAGTATAGCTTAACATATAGCTTATTGTTAATTTTTACTTGTAAATAATCATATGTTGTATTTTTCTCTTTTAACACACTTCATTGCTACTAAATTTGCTTATGTTAAAGTTTTCACGGAACCACAGTATTTTAGCAACTTTTTAGCGTGCGTACTAAAATTTATCTTCTAATTTCCTTAATTTTGCAGCACAATGCACAAAATTGTTTAACACATAGGTCTTTGATCATTTGTTCTTTCTACTTTACTTTAAATTATATATATATATATATATATATATATATAAATTATATATATATATACACATGTAGAACGATTCTTGTTACATATATATCAAAAATATGCAAAGAAAAATACTAACTTTAATTTTCAGTAGTCCCTTCATTCTATTTTGATTTGGCTACTTCCCTTCTCCATCCTTTTCATATAATGGTAGTGAAGCAGATAATTCAAAACTGAAATTCAAAATTGTGAACTAAAACCGAATTCTTTTTTAACTTACTGGAACATGACATGTTTTCTTTCTGCTTCTGTTGCTAGCTAAACTTCTGCTCTATCTTCAAAATTATATTTTATAAATATACTGGTACTCATTTAGCTTTTCAGAAACAGCAACTGTTGCGCTCAGTTATTTATGCTGGCTTAAAAATGTGTGTCAACCAAAATAAAAAGGAATATTATTAATTCAGCAACTTCTTCATTCTGCACCTACAATGTATCATCATGACTAAGTATTTCTACAGAATGCTGCATTATTTGTCTTTTAAGACATTCTAAATCACAGCATATATGTGTGTGTGTGTATATACATATATATAAGTGTATATGTGTGTTCTTTTAACGTGTCCACTTATAACCCTTTCAAATATTTAAATTAACCCTAAATTTTTTTTTCTAATTATTTAAATCAGTCTTAAGTAGAAATACCTCAATAAAGAGATTGCGTATATTTTTTATGATTATTGTAATTACCATATAGTGGATAAATGGTACAGTGATCCTTACTTAATGTACTGAATTCCTTCACACACATAACTAATAGAATTTATGGTATTTATGTTCCTTTAAATTAAACATTAAATTTGTCGCAATTTATTTAGTTAGGTTTCTTTAACTATGTCCTTGCAACAGACAAAGGCTACCAATGGCTATAAATGTCATGTACTGAATTCTTTCTCTTTTACAAGGAAAGTCTTGTAATCTTGAACTCTCAATTTTTCTTAACAGAAATGTATATGAATCTACTCATCTAGAAATACAGAATAATAGTGAAATTAGGTACTAATATTCTATTGATAATAAAAAAAAATAATATATACTGAGTTTTTGACTGCCAACGGCGAACTTCATGATAAAATTTGCATTCAGAATGATGTTATGTCTCCAATATAATCAGAATTGTAAATTTTCAAATTCCCATTTATGTTAATCTACTCCTCCTCCAATTGAATACTACATGCTTCTTAACCCCTTCGAGCCGGGTAGCGAAAACGCGCGCTTATCGCGGGGGCCGGCAGTGTCTTCCGCGAGCGTCTCTCCAGGGCCGGGGTCTTTTTTGCTACTAAGCCTAAATCCACGAAATTTCCGAAGTATCAACGCATTGTTTAATAATGCTTTATAGAGTATTTAAACGGCTTATGCTTTATAGATATTTTTATATATATACTTTAATTACCGTATTTCTTGTCTAAATGCATATTTTACACATTTTATTTTAATTACTCACCATTTTATGACTTTTAACATTATACATCTGAAAACTAAATATATTACTTAAAATTCTCTTTTCGTATGAAAAATTTTAAAACAGGGTCTACACACAGTCCTACGTTACATTCCTTGAACTCGTAATAACTCATTTGCCGTTTTGGAGGATTTTTCCGGGAATGTGAACAAACGAAGCATCGTCGTCTCATTTTCTTATCAGTCTCTTCTGAACAAAGTTTTGGAAAATGTCTTTCAGTTAATCTTTCAGAATCAATATCAGAATATCAGAATTTCAGAATCAACATCTGAAATATTTTGCATCATTTCTGCTATTTCATGCTCTGTTAAACATTTTCGACGCTTCGACATTGAAACGGTAAAAACAGAAAAAAATCACGTCTAACAAGATCTAATTATTTTCTAAAAACTGAACTGTAAACCGAAATGCTCAACGCTTTAGCGCATATAAAACTTCTACTTACAATAAACAACTACCATGTGCGAATAAAATGCGATTTAAAGAGACGTCATAAATCACGCCATTCGGAAACATTTAGTTCCCCGTTTGTTTATATAATCAAAAACACGTGTATGTGAGTCATGCTTCTCTCATTTCGAGTAGAAAGTCTAATGTACATGTATCTGAAACCATATGGGCATACAGTGCCATCTTGTGGCAGAAATTATAGTTTGAAAAACGTTCCAAGGTACTGGCACAAATATGTGACATTCGGTAGAAAACGCAACAATGCTCTGGCACGCCTGCGTGTCGGCTGGTAGATAAGTGCGTTTGTTGCTGGCACGTATACATGACAGTCGGCGCGAAGGGGTTAAATGAACATAAGGATTTGCAGTTCTCTGTGTATTACTTTATTTCTAATAGTTACAACGTTTTATGAAAAAATTTCCTCATTTTTTGACAAAACTACACTTTGCTTTAGCTGAAATTTAAACTGATTTAGGAGAGAAGACAGTTGATTCTAAACAGTCGTGGAAAAAAACAATTCAGTTAAAACGCTGCATCCCTCCCTTAGCTTTATAGCACCAGATTCTGAAAATTAAAAAAAATATTCACATAATTTCCCCCTTCCTCAATGCATTTAGAGAAAAAACTCCCATAAATTTTAAAATTCATCCACGTAATGATTGTTCTCATCTTATTAACCCGTTCACGACGGGCACCTTTGTTACCGAAGTGTTCTCTTGGGACGGCGCATTAACCAGATGCGTCGTCCTGTGGAGACGGGCAATTTACGCTGCTAAGCCTAACTTTGGAAAAAAAATCGTATAAATGAAATTTGTCATCCAATTCTTCCAACTTGGGTACATTATGAGAAGAACATTCAGGTAGTCGTCAGAATTAATTTTAAGCCTTTATTATTATATTTTCCTTAAAAATTTTATAAAATACTCATTCTAGAATAATACAGTACGAAGTCCATAATCCAGACTCGTCGAGACTTCGGCAATTCCGGATTAAGGGTTTTTCCGGATCATCAATTTAAATCTGGTAAGATGGCATGCAGAAATTATACAATTAAAAATATGAAACCATAATTTATGAAATAAAGAGCAATTATGATCTAAAGGGTATCAAAATTAACCAAAAAAAGGCTTAATATTTATTTGTTTACTTTATTAAACATTTCTTTCAGTTTAAGTTGCTTCGTTTTTTGTGCTAAATATGCATGCATAGCATTAAACGCATTACGCACATGTGTAAATCATACAAAAAAAAGTAAAAATATAAGAGTAATAAAAAAAAATCTCTAATGATAGAACGTCTATCCCACCATATTGCAAAAATAAAAATAAAAAGTACCTCAATGCAGCGAGAACACGTGCATTTGTTTATATCAAATGACGCAATTGCTCAACACCCACCCATGAATCTCACTCTCATTCCGAAACAAAATACCAAAAATAAAAATTATTGCATAGGAATGAAGGTACAGTCTGTCTATCATAAAAAAAAAAAAAAAAAAAAAAAAAAAAAAACCTTTCGCCAGTTAGTCTACAGCTGTCTGTTGTTGTAGAAACAAGCCTTGACCCATTTTCAATAGATGTGTCTTTTCCCCTCAGCCAACAGTCACCAAAAACAAAATAACAATAAAGCAACCCTTGGCTCGCCCCTATTTGAAATATACTAGTCCTGTTGCTGTCACGACCGCCATCCGCCAGACACTGTGGCGGGAGCTATTCTTCTCATAGACAGATAATAAACATACTTAACTTTCAATATATTTCCCCATAACAGGCATACAACTACATCTAGCAGCAACAAAAAATATTAATTAAACGTTCTATCTAAAAAAAAGTCAAATATGGTATGGCCGGCCGGTAGAGTGAATTAAATGGTGATTCACATATGACACACCCCGCCGTGAGGTAATGTTCACCTGTTGATGCACATACGTACTGAGCTGGTTAACAAGTACAAACCTTTGCAAACTATCTCCACACTACTGTAAAACTAAATAGTAATTCTTAAACCTTGCACAAATACAGACTATTCCACAGCAGCACTAAGCTCAATTTACAATTTATGACTGATGTTTTCATAAATTCTGAAACAGCCAGAATGAAAAGACAAAGATAGGAAAAAACTGGATCCTTAATATAAAGAACTTCGAAACAAGTTCCCATAACCACCATACTTGATAGTCCCCCCTACATATTCAAGTTTGGGAAATGGGATGAAACGACAGGACCACTAAACTGGACATTCCTGTGGCTGGGGTTGACTCGCATTGCAAAGGAACAAACCCTATCTAATGATCAAATTAGTGGTACCGTAGTAGCTTCTAGTAGAAAAAAGCATCAGCAACCTTGTCTAACCTGTCTATCTAACCCTGCCTAACTTTTTAATCATAAACTTAAATGCTAATGGGCAACATTCATAACTCTGCAGAAATTAAATCCTTCTTTTCCCATTTCTAAACTTAAAAGGAGAATAAAAGGATCACTCAGTGGCAGACCCACAGCTTTCGAGCTGTGGGGCTGAAATATCCCTGGCCCCTCCCTTACTGGAATTGTCACCATAAAAATGTCAAAGCAAATATAAAATTAGCATATATTTATTAAAATTAAATAGTTAATTGGTAAACAAAAAAATCTTAATATTACAGGAAAAACAACTTACATCTAGCAGACAAATACATATATAAAAACACATTTTAATCTGCCATTTTTTATGATTAAAAGATTTTTTTTTTAATTTTTCCATCAATCAAAAAATTTGAAACCGCTTCTTCATAAGCATTTGGCTTGGTTTTTCTTTTCTTTTCTTTCTTCTTTTTTTTTAATGGTTTCATCAGAATTAATGTTTTTTATCTACTGGATTTTCAATGAAAAGGTCTCCCAAATCATTAAATCTTGCTGGGCTCATTGTTGATCAAAGGCAATTTTTAAGTGACTTTGAAAAGCTTCTCTCACAAAAAACTGAAACAAATACTGCGAAAAAAGTCTTTAGTGTCAAATGTAAGTTTAGGTAAAGTCACTTTAGTGTTAAATGTAAGTAATCTTATTGAGGAAAAGCAACTCGAGGACTATCCTATTGACAGTGATGCCTTAATGGAGGCCTTTTTAAAGAAAACTACTTTATTTTATATGTTACACATGGGGAAACCATGAAAACCAACCATGCAACCAGCCCGTTTGCCAGGATTCAATCCCAGGTTGAACTACCACTGTTCAGCAACGTTACAGCTTGGCCGCTGTTGTGCCCTAAATGTAAATTCAGACTGATTCTTGGAAGTACATTTCAACAATAAAGGATTTCCAATACAGACCACTTTCTAGCTTTGTATTTTTTTTTTTTTTTTTTTTTTTTTTTTTTTTTTTTTTTTAATATATTCCTGCATATGGATACGTATACTTAAAAACTTAAGGCTCTTTGGAGGCTGTCCTGGTCACAGACGCAGGGTGAGTCTGCTTCACCCTCATTCAGTATGCTCCATAATCGAATTACCTTTTAGTGAATTATTTAGGTGCTGTTAAGGTTATCTTCATCTCCCACATGCTAATAATTGCTCTTGTATGTAGGAAAATTAAACTACTAATTTTTACACAAAATGGCAATTAATATGACAGTTTATAATTATATAATTTATCTATACAAAAATTGTCTACTTAACACTCTATGCCCCATTTCATCTTGTCTCAGAATTAAGAATTAAACTAAATTCGGCAGCACAAACAGGCCATAGAGCACCATGGCCGGCAGTGCCCTGATATCTGCTTTCTAGACCATGGGCTCCGGGGTACTTGTGCATCCTAGCCTGGACAAGATCAGAATTAAGAATACAACTAAGAAATTCAGAATTCAGAATAAACTTTTTTTTTTTTAGCCCGAAAGGCATTAGCCTAGGAGGGCTATTAATTTCATTTTGGCATTTTGCATTGAAAACTTTAAATGAGAGTTCACTTGTCAAATTGTTGCAGCCAAATATTATTATTGCCCTGTGTTATACTTATAGTGGCGTGGTGGTTATGTGCTTGGTGTATATCCTTGAATTGACACGACTCCTTTTCTTTAAACATAACCTTTATTCACACACACCATAACTTTAAACGCAACTGAAATAACAGAACGAAATAACAAAATCTACTAAACTAAAATTCAAATATCCTATGCTCCAGCTATGGGCGAAGTGAGAGAGTTCACTGCCGCACTAGCAGTTTTTACATAAACCACATGATGTGGATTGGCTGTGCATGCAGTCGAACATTAGATTGCCACAGAGTATCCACCCAGTGACACAAAAGGGATTGGCTGTAAATTTCCAGTTTAAGATATGCACATTCAAACAACAATTATACTTTAAAATTGCACGTACAAAAAGAAATACAAATATATGAATAGTAATAATACATTTACAATTCTGATTAGAATATATACCCATACAATGCATAACTTAGTTAAACAAAAATAATGAAAAGTTAATAAGCATTTTATATAACTCTCAATACGTATGCAAAAAATAATAATAATAAAAAAATATCTAAACACTGTAACATTTGCAGCAAACCACGAGAGAAAACTTTAATCATATTACAGTAATTAGTTTTCAGGAAAATGAACACAATGTCCACTTCGGGTAACTACTTGGTTTGGAACAATTTTTAAGTCTTCACAGACTTCCTGTGGAAACTGAGGAATTACAGGTGAATTTATACATTCTAACATATACACTGGTTTCAAACGATCGATTATAACTGTAATCTTTTTGTTATTTACCTCAATAATAAAATTTTTATCCATTCATTTAACCACGGTATGAGGACCAGTGTAAGGTGGAGTTAGAGGTGGTTAAACAGAATCGATATGCAGAAACACATGAGAACAGGTTTGAAGTGCTGGATGTACATAAATTGGTGATTGAACATGCCTAGAGGTTGGAATAGGTCTAACTAAATGCATGACTGATAAGTTGTGACACATAAGATTCAGTAGGCGATACAGTATTTGTAGCATTCAGCATATCTGACGGTAATCTAAGTGTAGTACCGTAGACAAGTTCAGCACAAGCAGCATTTATATCTTTCTTAATGGCAGATCTAATACCCAACAGAACAATAGGCAGAATTTCAATCCATTTTGGCTTGTTATGAGCCATTATTGAACTTTTAAGTTGCCTATGAAATCTCTCAACAGTCCATTGGACTGAGGACGATAAGCAGTAGTTCTTATGCGATGTGTACCCAAAATTTTCATTAAATCCTTAAATAAGTGAGATTCAAAATTTCGGCCTTGATCAGTTGGTATTGATACCAAGCAGCTAAATCTTGCTATCCAGTTATGCACTAACACTTTGCAAGTTGTCTGAGCTGACATGTCGACAGTAGGTATGACTTCTGGCCATCTGGTAAACCTGTCAATAATTCTCATGCAATAATGGTTACCTTCAAACAGTGAAAGAGGACCTATGAAATCAATATGGATATGTGCAAATCTTGCATCAGGCAAGGAAAAGGTACCCAATGGTGATTTCGTATGCCTATGAATTTTAGAACGTTGGCACTGTAGACATGATTGAACTGCAGTTTTAATAAATTTCTTCATATTAGGCCAAAAATAGGGCTTAGTAATTAGCTTTGTTGAAGTTGAAATAACAGCATGAGAAAGACAGTGAATCTTCTGAAATATTTTAGAGTGAAAAGATTCAGGTATGAATGGTCGAGGTATACCTGTGTCCATATTACAGTAAAGAGTAACATCTTCTAAAGGACAGTAATGTTTCTCAAGTTTAAAAAGTGGTGAAGATTGAGATAAGTTATTTTGAATTTCAGAGTCTTGAATTTGTGCTTCGGATAACTTTTTATAATCAATGTATTGATTATCAGATACTGCATTTATTTCTACCCTAGATAAGGCATCAGCAACGATATTGCCACGACCTTTGATGTATCGTATTTCAGTGGAAAACTGGCCAATAAAATCAAGATAACAATGTTGTCGTGGAGAACACTTTTCGGGCTTCTGCTGAAAAGCATTTATTAAAGGCTTTTGGTTAGTGTAGATTGTAAAGACCTACCTTCAAGCATGTGCCAAAACTTCCTAATAGACAAATAAATTGCCAATAGTTCTCGATTATAAGTTGACCATTTCCTTTGACTTTTGCTGAGTTTAACGGATGCAATGGGTTCCCAAACTGAATTATGCAGTTGCATTAATGAGCTACCAATCGCAATGTCCGATGCTTCAGTACAAAGTTTCAAAGTCACACCAGGAATTGGGTGTTTGAGAAGGGTTGCCTCAGCAATTGTCTTTTTTGCATTTTCGAATGCTTTCTCGGCTTCATCGTTCCATTCGAGAGGATATTCTTTTGTTTTGCTTGGTTGTGAAGGTTTCCTTTTATTAATGCGGCCTTCCAATAACCTATTCAAGGGAGCTAAAACATGTGAAGATCTTGGGACAAAAGTAAAAATTAAATATGCCAAGAAATTTCCTTAACTGAGTTAATGTGTTTGGTTTAGAAAATTTTTGAATAGCTTCTACCCTCTCGGGTAAAGGTTTTAAACCCTGTTTAAATACATGAAAACCCAAAAATTCCAAAGAAGTTAAACCAAAACTGCATTTAGATAAATTAAGTCTTAACCCATAATTACTTAATCTTTCAAAAAGTGCTTTTAAATGTATCAAATGCTCATTTTCGTCTTTGGACAACAATGTCTTTTGGTCAATAAAAGCAAATACTCCTGGTAGCTTGCGAGTTACGTCATCAATAAAGCGTTGAAAGGTTGCAGCTGCATTGCATAAAACAAATTGCATTCTTGTTCTCTCAAAAAGTCCAAAAGGAGTGGCAGTAGCCCGTTTTATGGATATCAGAGGGATTAATTGGAATTTGGTGATATGCTTTAACTAAATCTAATTGAGAAAATACCTTTTTTCCATGTAACTCCGCTGCAAAATCGCAAATATTGGAATATGATGCTTATCCCTTACTATCTGAGCGTTTTAATCTCCGAAAATCTCCCACAGGTCTCAATTCGTTTGTGCCTTTTTTTGACATCATGTGAAGAGAAAAGTAATTACTTTTGGAGGGTCGCATGTGACCTAAATTTATCATTTTCTGAATTTGATGCTTAGCAATTTTTAATCTATCTGGAGAGAATCTCCTTGGCTTACATGAAACAGGATGACCAATGGTTTCAATGAAATGCATAGTATTATGCTTAACAGTTCATTGAGATCAGGAAGCTTTGACAGGGAAGGATAGTTAGACAGTAATTTATCATAAATACAATTTGTAATAATTGTTTTAACAGAACATAAATGTGTGTTAATTACACTGCAATTAATTTTTAAATGTGTTTTTAAATAAACAAGTTTTTTGTTCCTTAAATCAGGTAATAAATCAAAATAATGCAAGAAATCAGATCCAATAATATTTGTTGACTTTTTACACACATTAAAAGTAAAATAAAAATTACTACGAAGTCCAAGGTCAATACTTAACGCTTTTTGTCCATAAATTAGAATAGGGTACCATTTGCTGCAGATCATAATAGGTGTTTGACACGCTTCCTGTCTGGTTGCTGAAAGAAGACTGACATCTGAGCCAGTGTCGCACAAAAATATTCTATTCAATTTCTTGTCTCTAATGAAAAGGCGACGAGACTCAGAGGGTAAAGCGCATGTCGCCACTACACTTTCCCTGGAATGTACATGGTAGAACACACTTTTTAGCTTTGTCATTAAATTTATAATGATACCAACAATAGGAACAGTTTGAAGCAGCTTTAGCTGAAGGGCTTTGCTTCCTGTTATAGCAATTTTTGGAAACACTGCATGATCGTCGTAGTTAGATGTACAGTTTAACTAAACAGAATTTTTTAAGAATTATATTCCAGGTTACCCTTTAATTTTATATACAAAGATATTTTCTTCGGTATGTCTCTCATAATTACATACACGGTCAATGCTAGGTTTCTTTTTTTTTTACCAGATGCCATCCCTGGAATTATTAAATTTTTCCACCCTGCATCTACCTAAATTTCAATAATTTTGCAGTTACAAATTCTGCTATCTAATGTGGTCCCACTGCCTCTGATACCAGCCCTGGTTACAAGCGTATGCTTTTCAACTCATAGCATACTAATTTTCATTCACAAATATTCAATCAACAAAACATTACAAGGAATCAATAATCAATAGTTACCTTAGGATGTTATACTCTTCTGCAGTACAGCATTCTTTATAAGGAGTGCTGGGAACCTCATCAGCAGTTAAATAGATTTCAGGAACGTCTGGAGTAAGTATCATGGCAATGCTATCAGTATAAGAATCCTGTAATTTAAAAGTAATTAAATTGAAGTCAATATTTAATTAAATTTAAGTCATTATTTTACTTGGAACTGGTCAAAGAAATATACTGTATTAATATATTGTATATTTACAAATATGTTTCTGGATTTAAATGAAAATAAAATTTTCTTCTATCTATGGCTTTCTTTGATTTTTAAAAAATATGTTTAAACGACAGTTAGAATAGCATCACTAAAATAAATACATATTTTGTTAAAGGTCTGAAATGATTTATATGAATATAAACTGTAATAATTAGGATAAGTAGCATGCATCAGGTCTCAGAATTCATAAAATGTCGTCATCTGAACTCAGTTCCATATGCTATGAGCTGCACAATTATTAAATTACACACCAAAATGGTACATTTATATTATGCATTAACTACATATTTTACAGAATCGATTATACATGTAAAATTAAAATTATGAGTATAATAGAAGTCTTTGATACCTGCTCACTAAAGCTCACCACCTTAGAAATACTCTTTATTTTCTGCAGCTTCCACTGCTTTACTTTCTAAAAATATAAAAAGGCTGAAGGGACTACCCCACAGAACCATTGGTGACATATCACAGATTACTAGGTAGTTACACTATTTTAAAAAAATTACATTACAATCAAATATTACAGAAATAAAAATTCCTATTGTTAAGCAAATAGAAGCAAAGGTTTGATGATTCTCAAAATGTAATAGTTTGAAGTAAAATAGAATCTGAATAATCCGAATCTGTGGATGCTTGTAATCTGCACTAAAATTTAATGAAAAAAAAACTCTTTGGAAAATTCAGCATGGTAAATTTAGAGGCAATTTTTTCCTTACATAAATGCCAATGATCATTCCTTGTATAAACTTGTCGAAAGCTGGCAGTGTCAAAAGGCTTGTGAACATGGTCTAAACAAGACATAATTTATTGCTGGACAGTCTTGAGATACATATTCTCAATCACACATCATTTTGGGTATGATAAACCTTAATTTTGTATAGTTATTCACATTGTTAGACAATGGACGAAAGAGAGTGGTAAATGACACATGTTATCAGAACAAAAGGAAAAAGGGAAAGTAACTGCACATTTAATAGCAGCAATATTTATAAAGTTGGTTCTTTACTGAAATTTTGATCTGTGATTGGATAAAAGATATGTGCAATGTGCATTACATAAGATGGCATGCAGCAGCTTAATTTTGAGATGATGTGAACTTCCTGAACTAAAACTTATTAACAGTTTATGACTTTAGATTTATATATTATAAACAATTTGTAGCTTTAGGGCAGGAAGAGGAAGTAGCCAAATTAAAATGATAAATAAAAGGGACTATTGCTAAATTTAAGATAGTAGCTTTTTTTCATATATCTTGCACATATATCATTCATACCTTCTCAGACATGAATTCAATGGGATTTCAAACAGAGAAATTTTCTTTCAATAAATTCAAAATTTCAATTTTAGTGCCTTTTTAGCAGCTAGTAGTGCTATTACTCCAACTGTATGCACAAAGAATGTATGGTAGAATTAGCATATGGATTCAATTTATGTAAAATTATATAGCTGGGGTTCTTTAACAGTGTATTTATTAGTTTTTCTCATTTTTCAAAATATAAAAATTATTTTGAAAGTAATTTTGGGGGTGAATATGCAATTTTTTCACTTAAAATATTGATGCATTTTGATGAAACACATACCTTTCATTTCTCTTTTTATCTTTTACTTTTGATATTTTTTCTTTGCATAAACATACTTTAAAAATATAACAGTACTCAATAAATCCCAATGAATAATTAAAAGTGCAAGAATTGTATATGTTTTGTACAAAAACTGTACAAATAATAATACAAAAACTGGAAAGGAGAAAATGAAAACAAAATTAGGAAGGAATGGTGTATAATTCACAACCCTTTGTCTCAAGGTAATGGAAATTCTATTTACATTACACTTCGAAAAATTCACCATATTAAGGAATTAAAGAGAAATGTTAAATTATTCATACTTGTGGAGAAACAGTGCTTAATTTCTCTTTTTACATGTTTGTAGTTTTGAAAAGGGGACTTTTTCTTAAATAACACATTTAAGAAAAATTTTTGGAGCTAAGATTATACTTTACAGGAAAAATACCTTTGATTGCACTTCAAATTTTTCTACACTATTACATTCTCTGAAGGGGGAGGAGAGAATCCTAATTTCACATTATTGTTTTTAAAACATGTTTTGCTTGATATGATCCAGTTTACATAATTATGAATTAATCTAACAAGGTACTCTCTCTTTAGTTAAAATAAAAAATCTGATGTGTACACCACATGACTTCCTTGTACGGAATATTAAATTATACGCATTTTTTCTTGCATTTCATTTAAACTTATTAGATTGAATTAAACCTACTTCGCCGACAGCGCATAAACCACAATAGAATAAATGCATTCTTTAAAATTCACTTTGTTTACCATAGCGACACTCTGGCGCTAGGTTTACTTAACAGTATTATATTTCGTTCATATTATAACTCAGAATGCACAAAATTTATATCATTTAAAGAATTATCTAATCGTTGCCACATGTTCTATTCAAATACTATAATAAAGCTAGAACAATGTATAAAAGAAATTAAGCAAACAAAACAAAAAAGAAACAGTTTTTCACAGACGATTGAGTATTTCTCATTCAATTAATTCAGTTTTCACTTTGCGACAAGGCAAAAATACATAAAAACTCAAAATATCTATATTAAAAATTATGAAGTAAATCTTATCCACTTATTTCCTCGAAAAAATTCCAGAAAGGATTAAGCATGATTTAAATAATAAATGAAGGCGTTATCTTTGTTGTTGCGAAGCTAAGTTTCTCTAGATTGGCAACAAATCCGCTACTCAGCTGTTTCAAATGTAAACAAATGTACAATTTACAAACATATAAGAGCAAAGAAACTGAGATCACTGAGCTGGGTAAGAGAGTGGATAAAAATATAAATCTATTTATATACGTTTGGTGCGGCCGATTGCAAACAAAATACGAGGTGCACATCTACATGTTATAGCAGTCCTATGTACAAAATTTCAACGTTCTGAGGCTACTTGTTTTTGAGTAATGCGAGATACGTACGTACGTACATACGTTCGTACAGACGCCACAAAAAATTATCTTCAGAATTCATTTTAAAGCAGTTTTATAATTTTTTTGGTGGAAAAGAGTGTTTTATTCTGTCCTTACATACAGATATCATGGAAATACATTGTAAAATTGCATTTGAAAGAGTTCAAAATGGGATATTTTTGTCGAAATATGCTGCCTGAAACTTTTCGCGATTACAATACTTCCTTTTTACTTCGTACAAGGAAGTAAAAAGATGAATACTACAAAAAAATCCTTAATTAGCAAACTTTAAACATCATACAAAAACAAAATGCTGAGAATGTTGCTCCATGTTCAGAAACCAGGCTGTGCACAAATTTTTTGCATACAGATTACATACAACCGACTTCATGCTTGTAATTTCACTTTAAGAAACTAACAGAAGTGTGCATTATGCACTATTATTAAATTCATTTTAATACTTACCATAAAACAATTTTGAAAATTAAATTAACTCCCTACAAGTTATGAAGTAGATAACATTAAATTACAAACATAATTTCTTTAAAAACATGTATAAGTGTATTTTACACTAATAACAGTCACTATTTTAGAGATTTACATGATTATTATTTAACTTATTTGATATTTATTTAAACACAGTCAACTACTATTATAATCACAATGTAAGAATATTTTGCAGATTAAAATAACTGATTTGTAAACATACAATTTATTTCCTTGGTTTTTTGAAAGATACTAGAATAATAAACTGTACCATAAAAGATACAACACATTTGTGCTTTTTTTAAATCTGAAATCTTTTCAGCTATGTTAACATCTAATTTATTTATGTCTATTTGCTTTTCTTTAACTATTCTTCTAAGTTCATTTGCTTTGATACACAAATCAATGTTCATGCTGGTCTCAGCTTCATCTGCTAAAGCATCTACTTCTTCATTAATATCTTTAATGTCCCTTTGAAGAAATTTTTTCTTCTGCTTCATATAATCAATTTCTTCCTCAATGATATTTTGTTTCCTCTTTGAATTTTCAGATTTAGTTAAAGATTTTTGTTCTTCTAAATACTGCATATATTTAGACCTTGCAGAAGCTGCTGGTGATCTCATTTCTTTATTAATTTCGATATTAAGAACACCTCCAGAAAATTTTATGTAATCAAATACTGTGTGTTGAAAAATGTATGATGAGTCACTTAAATTTTCAGTTTCAATTGCTTTATTTACAGAGAAGCCCCTTTCCACAGAGGCCTGTCTATGTGACAAGATAAGAATCATTTTCACTATTTTCCATACTTTTGAATAGTGAAAATCATGAAAATAAGAAGTGAGAAATGTGTCAAGAGAAAGATTTTGAGGATCAAAAGTAGAAAATTCATGTAAATTTGTCTTAACTACTTTGTCTAGAAACTCTCCAAACTGCAGCAGAATTTCATCCCAATCATCTTATAAAACATGTTTATTCTGCATTAATACCGTTAGAACTATTTTCATTTTGTTCTGGGCTTTTTCTGGACTTTTAACCATCAATCGCGGGTCTATACAATGTGCATTTCGAATAAGAAAATAATTTATTGGACATTTAGACATTAAGTGTTGTACTATTGTTAAGACACATTGTTGACCTTCTTGTTTCAATGCAAAACTTTCAGCTTGTGAAATGTCTTTCTTGCGGCATTTATCATTCATTAACTGCTCAGCAATGAATCCCAAATAAACTTTACTTTTATCATTATAACAATTACAACAATTTGGATCATTAAAATTAAATTTATAAAGATTTTCTGCTTTAGTTATTTTTGAATATTCTAGTTTCAAAATTTTAAAGTGCTGAAGGCAATCATTTACAAGTTTTAAGATATCTTCAGCAAAAAAGGGAATAAGTGGTTTATCACTTTGATAATATTCAAGGAAAGGCAATAATATTTTCGACAGAGAGAGAAAAAAATTTAATTTTATAAGAAATGTTTTATCTTTAGTTGCCTCCAAAATATTTGAGAAGGATTTCGATAAATTTTTTTTAAACTTCCCCATTTCAACTTCTTTAATGTACAGTAGCAAGTCATCCCATATTTCAATGGCTCTTTCAACTGCTGGGACATTTTGCAACCATCAGTAAAAGCAGAACTTCACAGGTAGCTTTTTTAAGCCAGATATACTTAAAAAATCTTCACGTCTTGCAGGAGAATCTTTATCCAATATAAGGAGGATAAGAATGATGGAATGTCCCATCCAGTGGATGACATCTCATACTTGAAAGCATTGTTAAGAATATGTAAACTACATGTCCCTAATGTCAAGCATTGAATGTTATATTCCTTTGTCAAGTCCTGTTGCAATAAATCATAAAATTTCCAGTTTACTGCAGGACCATCCATCGATATTTGTAAGAGTTTTGACAAGTCTAGTTTTTCAACACATTCATAAAATTTGGATAAAATAATTTCACTTGTTGCATGCCCTATAAATGCAGAAGTAAGGTACTGAGTTTTGACCTTATTTTCGTGATGCCAGTACCTCACATAAATATCTAGTTGCTTCTTTTGATTTGTCAGATTAAGAGTCTCATCAAATAGTAATGTAAAAAACTCAGCATTTTTACAATGCTTTAGTAACAAAGTTTTAAAATAAGGGCCAAGACCAAAATAACAGATATAAGCACATTTCTTTTCACCACATGAAAACTATTTTGCAATGGAACTATCCGGGAACATTTTAGTGAATAAAGGCCCAATATCATCGCCCGATTTAAAAGAATAGTGGCTTTTGATGCACTTAAAAGCCCACAATATTTCTGCATCTGTAACTTCAGATTTGAAAGGAAAAGAATTGATTTTATTATTTTCTACACTTATTGATGTTGAATTAGCAGTTACATCTTTTCCTGAAGTAGATGGTTCTTCTAACTTCATGATACTGACAAAATTCATGATACTGTTAGAAGAAACTCTGCAGTTGAGAAGGGAAAGATGTTTTGCAGCTAAAAGGGGCATTACATGCAAGGCATTAGTAAAATTAAGTATCGCGTATATATGTATATAAAGAAATCTATATATATATAATAAGAAATGTATACTGAAAATATACATACAGTACAAATTCCGAGATCCGGATATCCAATATCTGGAATGATCTAAAATCCGGACCTCAAAGCCACCACCAACCAATTTTTTAGGGCTTTTTTGGAGGGAAGTGGTATGCTTTACGCATGCGCATTAGATTTTTTTCATCATAAAAAAACATGCTGGAAATCCAGATTCTTAATCTCAGTTTGGCGCTAAATAAAATATCTCATTATTGAAG
Organism: Stegodyphus dumicola; assembly: GCF_044657685.1. NCBI lineage: Eukaryota > Metazoa > Arthropoda > Arachnida > Araneae > Eresidae > Stegodyphus > Stegodyphus dumicola. The sequence continues at coordinate 79,028,401 of NC_140769.1, read as the reverse complement.
AAATAATTATTTTAGCATAAATTTGTGTGATTAGTAACTTGACTCCATAGCTGCGTATCTGCTTGGCATAATCTCATACCGAAACATTTATTAATTTTACAGCAATTAATATTTTATATCCTTGATGCCGAAATCGTGAATCATTATTTATTGTATTTTGCTTTCATCACCGCATGTTTATCAACGGATGACAACTTGAGTGATGACTCATGCAGCGACGCCAAATAACAGAGTATTATCCGATTACAGATTTAAGTTTAATGCGCTAAAATGTTGACAAGGGGAGATTTAACAGAAATTTCTTTCCTTATGCTAAAAATAGATTTTGTTAATGATACTCATAGGACAAACGATTATATTTAGTGCTATTTGACTTAAGAATAACTGATTTGTTATTCACATAAAGCCAGAACCAGTGCCAGAGCTCGCATGGCCGCACCAGGCGGCAGAATTTAGGGAAGTTAAAAGAAGTTTTTCATTGCGATGACAATGCCCCAATCATCAATCAATTAACGGAGGGCGAAACCTGTAGTATGGGTTCTAAATCCAGAAAATACAGATGCCGATAGTGAAGAAAGTAACAGAGAGGTTAATGAACGAGAAAAAATTTTGATTGACAAGTTATTCGGAATTCTCGACACAGCAATTACAGGACTTGAACAATGGAACTTAATAACTCAACAAGAAATTACATGTCTATAGTATTAGTCTAAAGTATCAGCAGAGAAAACAAATCAAACACCTCACATTGAAAGAAATGTTTAATAAAGTAAACATATAAATATTAAGCTCTTTTCTTTTGTAAATTTTGATACCCTTTAAATCATAAATGCTTCATTATTTCATAAATCACGATTTCATATTTTCAATTTTATAACTTCTACGTGCCATCTTACTAAATTTAAAATGATCTAATATCCGTAAAAATCTCAAATCTGGGATCACCGAAGTCCCGACCTCGGACTTTGTACTGTATAAATATATATATATAATACGGAATATATATTTTCAGTTAAACTTCTACCCAATAATTTTAGTAATTCATGAAAGTTAATTTTGCGTCTAGTTAATTCAGGAAAATTAGTTTCAATTAGTTGTTTTCAGCTTTAAAAATATTAAAATTTTTTTATTTAGTTAGTTGTTTTCAACTAATAATTGTATCGCCATTAGCAAAAATAATGCATTACTATCAACAGCATAGGATTAAACCAAATACTTAATTGTCTATTGAAGTTTCAAAACGTATTTCCGAACTTCACTTTTTCTCGGCTAGCGTTACTGAATTTGCCCTTGGCGGCCTAAAATCGAAATGGAGCCAACAGATTTCTCGCGAAATGGATAACAGACCCTCTGCAGAAATAAACTCATAATCCCGATATCATATACATATAGTATGTGCAAAAGAGAATAAACTCCGTAGAAGGTGATAAAAAATTAATTTATGGCTTAATTGAAACAAACATAGAAATTAAGCTAAGCAAAACCGTGTAAAAACAAATTGAAATGATAAAACGAAACTTAATTTTCATGTGAATTTTCAGTGCTGATTCTCCCATTATAGAAATTTAAATTTGTTTCAGACAAAAACCACATTTAGCTTTATAAGGATTGTCATCTATCAATATCCACAGTCTTTGTAGTCAGCTTGATGAAGCCACAGTTTATTGAAAATGCACTTTCCAGGCATCTTGTTCCTATTGACGTTGGAAAGGTTGTGGCCTTCCAGGTTGGGATTGCTCTAATTTTGGCAAATATTTTCAGAATCCCCCCCTTTTTTTTTTCTGGAGCACCTTGATCATCACTTTCGCCTCTTAAAGAACTTCCGGCTCCCCGCTTTCGTCACAATGTGCCTAAATTTATGGTTAACACCTGTTTCGAAAGATTGAGTGAATAGCCAATCAGACACTACTTTCGTTCGGGTAGCTAATTTTTTTTTTTTTTTTTTTTTAATCGTTTGCAATGCAAATCCGCCAACAGATTGGTTAAGAGCCGTGCAATTTTAATTCCATATTCACGAGAAATCGCAATTCACACGTAGAATGGCAATCATTAGAAATGATAAGAAATGTCAAATGAGCAAAATTAAGGACCGTTTATTAATTTTGGCCAAAATTAAGGACTTTTAAGGACCAAAAATCATTTTTGAAAAAATTAAGTACTTTTAAGGACCATACAAACCCTGATTTTCTTTTGAAGAAAATTAGAATCATGCATATGGCAACAACCTTAAAAGTTGTAGTAACTATGACAGAGCTTAGAACTTCCACTTTGCATAAAAATTACAAGCACTCAGTTCTCATGCTGGAATATTGGTTATACAAACTGGATTTCATATTTGAGAAACAAATGAAGGGGGAGGGATTGATGATTCAGTAATTTAATATTCTGTCAGGCACATTTTATTAGGCACACCTCAAGCACTTTTGTTTGCCCTTCCTCCTTCAAACATTGTTACTCCTTCTCCATCCAGTTAGCTTCCCCTCTTTTACTGCCACTGGCAATCATAAAGTCAGTCAATACATTTCTTTAATTTCCAGTTGAGAGATGAAATACTCTAATATGCTCATTGTGCCCAATTACATTGCAGTTTCCGGTGATTTTTTAATACTGTATCACATTTTTTGGTTAGCAATTTCGTATAATAAAATATTTTATGATTATCTGCGAAACTGAGTATGTTTTAGGGCTCTTGCTTTTCAAACACATTGCACCTGGTCATGTCATGAATTTTAAAATGTTTTAATAATTAAACATATTGCTCATTACAAATTTTGACAAAGATATTTTTGTAACAACATTCTAAATATTTTTTTTATTCAGGCTTCAAAATGCCCCCAAAAATATGTTTGATTTGATAAACTCTCAAGACCTTGAAGAAATTCACTGTTTACTGGAGGCATCAGAGGCAGACGATGAGGATGTCAAAGACGAAGATTTTGATGACGAAAGCTATACTGATTCAGACGATGGTGTACAGGAACAATAAGAGACATCAGCGACACAACAAGAGTGAAGCAAAGAAGACGACATTCAAGAAAATACTGACTTTTATTTGGGACAAAGCCAAACCACAACACTTCAATAATTCTGGGTTCAGTAGTGATGGTAATGTTTAGATGTCCTATGTTCCAAGGAAAAAAAAAAAAAAAAAAAAAAAGTCCTTCTTGTATCATCATTACATTATGACCAAGCTATTGATCTTTTTACTGCAAAAAAACAGAAACCAGAAATAATCAGTTTCTATAATGAAACTAAGTTAGGAATAGATATTGTAGATAAAATGTGTGGTTCGTAAACTGTGTCTCGGAATGTAAAACAGAGGTCTATGGTAATCTTTTTTACAATGTTAAACGCTGCTTCAATCAATTCTTAAATCATACATGTAGGTAATGGGCACACAGCTCTTAAGGTTTAACAACTGTCTAATGAACTTGTGCTTGGACAACTAGCTCAAAAAAGTCTGAAGTCTATTGTGATGCCAGTACACTTACAACAAAAATTAAAGAAATACACTCCCAACCAAAAACAACAACCTCAAAAACATGATGAGCCAAAGATACAACCAAAAAGACACAAATATCAAATATGCTATTTGGAGACTCGTAAGAGAAGATTAAGCTAATAAGAGTGCAAAAGTTGTCACAAGTCTCTTGTGCCATTGCTGCAAGGAATGAAATTTGAATTTAACAAATATTCTCTATTCAAAAAAAAAAAAAAAAAATTTAAAGTTATTAAATTTAAATGAAATTTGATGCAAATAAATAAATGATTAATTACTGTTGCGAACTAATCTACAATATCATTTAAATTCTGAGAGCACATGTAAATCAAATGCAAGTATCAAAATCCATGAATAAATATAAAATTAAAATTCCAAAAATTATTTAATCCTAAAAAATTTTTATAAAAATACATGAGCGAATGTTGAGCAGGCAGGAGACAGACTTATAAAGGGGAATTTGACTCCAAACCTAACTCATTTAATTTGTGTTTCATCATACACTGGTGTGCAAAACTTAAGCATTAATGTAAATTTTAATCAGATAGCCATGAAATTGCAGAAAAGGAGTTCAGTACAATTATCAGGTTCAATGTTCCTTCTAACCTTCTTCGGGAACATGCAAGGACCTGACTCGGAACAGAGAGCTTACTAAAGCTATGTTCAAAACTGTGGGAAGTAAACAGGATACACAAGAAGGGTATACAAGACCCTTTATTTTTCTCTATTTACAATGACTTCCGTACTTCAGAATACACCGACCCGCTACTTGGGGTCAAAACGTAAAAGTATAAAGATAAAACTAAACTCTAATTTAACTTTAGAATAATAAACGTGGAAGATTGGCCTTATATTAACAGGAGGCGTATGTAGTACAGAGAACTGTGAACACTACAATACGTTTAAATTTATCAAGAGGATTAAAACCTCCGGCCTGGAAGGCAAACAGCAACTGCGTAACTTCTAAGGTAAGTGGCCTGCTTCGACTCACTGCTTCCTCTCTCTCGCTTGGCAAAAAGCCACAACTTAAATACTTGGCGTTCGCCAGACAAACTTTGCATAAATACCTTCATGCTTATAATTCTGGCCGGAAGTAGAAAATAAGAAGTGATAGTAAAGATTTAAAATAAAATAAACGTTAGTAAAACTTAACATCCTTTCATACTTCCCACCAGAGTTAATTAGTTTGAAACTGAGGTCTAAAACGACCTTGCTGAAAACTTTTAGCTCTAGAATCTAACGCGAGGCCAATCTTTTACAAATATTTTTCACTAGAAACTAGAAATTTAAAAGAAAGAAATTTGTTTTTACAATAGCAGCTCCCAGGATACAAATTTTTTTTTCATCTGTACTGCATCCAAACAGGAGCTCTTATTCAAATCTGGTTCCTTCCAGAGATCTGGAAGGAAAACTAGTTTAATGAAATGTTACACAATGAAATGGCAAATAACATGTATAACTATATTTCTCTTAACATTCTTATTCCATTCATGACTATTTTAATTATCTCTCCCCGTGCTCTATGACATATGTTGTAAAAGAACACCAAACACGAATGTGTTTCTGTCTACGTGTTCCACACTTCCTCCTACAATCAAAACACTAACGTGTTAAAATTCAACATAACAAGACCTCTTAACACACCCTAATTTCAACTCTAAACCCTGAGGTACTATTCTGAAAGTGTCTAACTCTGAAGTGTAGCGTCAGAGAGCCTAACTACATCATTCAACCTTTAACACATATTCACCATGATCTAGACTTTTTACAGTCACACACAAAAAAAATTTAACATTCACTTTTACCATATCACGGTATTTCTTAACATTTAAAATAACAGTTCACATTGTATATAAGAACATATCAACATGCCGTTAATTTTACACATTTTGAAAACATACATTAGTAGTACATTGTTAACTTCTATTCTTTTCAAAGCAAGTGCCAATTATTTCTACATTGAAATACTACATTTCAAAAAGTCTTTCAGACTAAAACTTCTTTCTTGCTAGAATGTTTTAAATAAAATTTATACAATAACTTTTTACAATATTTAAGTCTTTACACAACGCTATTATACATCAACTTTAGTTTTACGCGCGAGTAATTGAAAAACATAATACCAAAATCGGTAACAACTCATTTCTCGCCCTTTTGGCGATAAAGGTAGACCTCGCATGAGGTAAAACTTCTTGAAATCTGCCACTTGCAGTAAGAATGAAAGATTAACTTAAGTTTGCAAAGTAACATAAAATTTTACTTATCTTTGTGATATTCGGACATCCTTTTCTGGGCCCAGTCCTTAAAGGTATTGCAGATAGTCGTTTGATTTATCCTCCTTCTTGTACGGGCTCGCCCTTCAGTGCCTTCCTCTGGAAGCTTCCTTTTTTCACCAGTTCGGTCACCCTTGAATACCTTCTCTTTCTCCTCTGCTTGTGGTCTTGGCCGTTTGATGGCAGCTGGTCTTGGCGGACCCGGGAAACTTCTGTCGTGTTCCTGCTTGGACCTCGTTGCTGGCCATTCAAATTTTCCTTGTAACTTTTCCTCCGCCGCTAATGGCCTTTTCGCAGTTCGGCGACATTTGCTGCGGAGAGTCCTATCGGATGAGTAGATCTTCCGTTTTAGAGCCGGGTTATAGTTGTCGTCATTTCTCCTGGTTCTCTTCACATACGTCGTCCTTCTCCCTTCTTCATTCTGGGGGTGTTCGTGAACTCTCTTTTCTGGACGGTGGAACGGCTTCTTTTTCTTGCTACCTTCAATTTTTCCGCGGGGAAATTTTCTTTTCACTTGCTCCTGCCTCTTAATGGCTTGCCCTTGTACTTGTCGTTTTTCCACCTCTGGAGCTTGTGCCTGCGGTGTCTGCCGTGCCGGATCCTGCAAAAGATCTGAAAATATTTGCATTTTATTACAATCGAAGTAGGGTTTGATTTGATCAATGTTTGTGGAGCAGGTTTCACCATTTCTGGCTTTTAACACTACTACAGCGTGAGTTATTTTTTCTATAACATATGGTCCTTCAAATCGTGGAAAAAATTTGGCAGTTTTATCTTCTGGTGCTGAAGAAAGTGAATGCTTAATTTTTAAAACTTCATCCCCTACTTTATAAGTTACTCCCCGTCGTTTCAAATCATAATAGAGCTTCTGTTTTCTTTGTGCTACTTCCGTATTCTTCTTTGCTTCCTTAATTAGTTTTTCTATATCACCCATTTTAAATTCTGGGGCTCTTTGTTGCACATAAAATAATTTATCTAACGGCGTTATAATCTTTCTGCCTAAAAATAACTCAGCAGGAGTTTTGCCCGTTGTATCATGTTTTGCGGTCCTAAGGGCGAAAGCAAATTCATTGACATAGTTATCCCAGCTTTTATGAAAATTTTTAACATAACTACGGACAATTTTCACTATATTTCTATTGACCTGTTCCGCTATATTTAATTGCGGCCGATACAGGACCATTTTTAAATGACGTATGCCCAGTTTTTGGCACATGTCTTCTAATACATTACTTACAAATTGAGGACCATTATCCGATATAACTTTTAGGGGCGCCCCGTATTTTAAAATATATTTATTTAAAATAGAATCAGTAACTAATTTCGCGGAGGCTCGTTTTAAGGGAACAATTTCGGTCCATTTACTAAAATGATCAACCATAACAAGGAGATAGCGACTTTCATTTAACTGACTTTTTGGGAAAGGGCCCAATAAATCGATGCCAATTATTTCATTTGGAAATTCGGATTTAATACTATTCAGAAACCCGGCCGGGCGGAAATTAATATAATTAACTGCTTGACATGTTGGGCAGGACTGGACATATGCCCTTGTTAACTTTTGCAGTTCAGGAAAGTAGACTGCCTCGCATACGCGTTGGATAGTTTTTTGAATACCAGCATGAGAAGCTAAAGGGCTGTCATGGAGCTCCTGCAGGATATTTAATCTAAGACTAGCTGGGATAACAGGTCGAAATTCGTTGTTGGAATTCATAGTTTTTGTATAGAATAATAGACCATCTATTAGTTCGTAATGGGCCGCCCTATTTCTTATCGCCACAATATCTTGGTGGCTAAAATTTTCAGTATCCTTTAAATACTCATAAATGCTTCCAAACTCTGGATCCTTACTCAGTTCGGTTATTACAGTTTCTCGGGAATTTATTGTACATGCTGTGAGCATTGCCACCTTTACAGTATTACCTTGTTCATCTATTTTAATTCTTGATAGGGCATCTGCTACGATATTTTCCTTTCCGGGGAATTACCAGATTATATTCTTGCAGCTTGAGTGCCCATCTTATTAACCTTGGGGATAAATTTTTCCCTGAGTACAATCTAGTTACCGCCGCATGATCAGAGTACACTGTTATCGGCGCCTTTCCGAAATAGACTCGGAACTTTTGCACTGCTAACAGAACTGCAAGTGCCTCTCTCTCGGTCGCGGAATAGTTTCTTTGTGTTTGATTTAAAGTTCAGCTAAAAAATGCCACGGGCTGCTGATTTTGCGAAAGTACCGCTCCTACCGCATAATCCGAAGCATCCGCTGAAATTTCTAAATTCTCATCCTTTTCAGGAAATTTCAACACAGGGGCTTGCGTTAATGCTTGTTTTAATTTTTCGAAAGCACTATTGGCTTCGGCCGTCCATGAGAATCTTGCCTTTTTCCTTTTTAATTTTAACAATGGCTCAGCGATAGCTGCAAAATTTTTTATAAAGGACCTATAATATGAACAAAGTCCTAGAAAAGAAGAGAGCTTCTTTGCCGTGTTTGGAGTCGGATACTTTTGTACAGCGATTATTTTTGATTCATCTGTCTCGATTCCTTTTTGAGATATTTTGTAACCTAAATATTTTAATTCAGGGGCTGCAAATTTGCACTTTTCGACATTAACTTTTAGACCGGCCTCATTTAATAAAGAAGACACCTGTCTTAAATCCTGTACATGTTGGTCCAGATTATCACTAGTAATAATGATGTCGTCTAAATAGATAAATGTGGACTTTCCAAGAACAGGCCTTAGCACCATGTCCATACATCGCTGAAATGTTGCCGTTTTCCTCTGAAAGGCCAAACGGCATACGCAGGAATGCATAAGTGCCAGACTTGGTTATAAAAGCAGTCTTAGGCACGTCCTCCGGTCTAACCCCTATTTGAAAATAACCAGTCATTAAGTCTAAAATCGTCATATATTTGGTAGACGTTATGTTCCTTAGAATTTCTTCAATGATCGGTAACGGATATACCGGATATTTAGTTATGGAGTTTAATTTACGGTAATCAATAGCGAATCTCCACCTTTTTGGATGCGTCAAAGGATAGTCATTATTTTTCTTATATAAAACCACCGGGCTAGCATAACTACTTGAGATGGGCGTTATGATCTTTTTACGTAGCATATCGGTAATATGCCATTCTATAATTTTTTCCTTATTCTTATCATAACGGTATGGTTTTTGGCGAACTGGCATTGCATCTCCGGTGTCAATACTATGGTTAGTAACCTGAGTAAATCCTGGAATATCACTAAATAACGAAGCAAATTCACTTACCACTTGTCGGATTCTTCCTTGCTCGTCATTAGGCAGGTGGTCAAGATTTAATATTCGCGGTTCAGCCTTTTCTGCACACCCTGGTTTCATTGTCAGCTTAAGGGACGCTTCATTAAAATCCAGTGTTGCTTGTGCGTCTGAAAGAAAATCTATTCCTAAGATTATATGTGCTTGCAGATTCTTTACTATAAAAAACATCACCTTTACTTGTTCGTCCTTGATACGGATGTATAGTGGTACTTTACCTATGCACTTACATTTTTCTCCTTGCGCCGCTAACACTGTCATATTATCCGAATTATATATGCGATATTTATGAAAATACTTCCTAAAAAAATCTTCTGCCACACAGGAACACTGCCCGCCTGTATCCAGGAGTGCGGTGGCTGGGATATTATTCACCAACATTTCAATCTTCGGAAGAGTCAAATTTTTCACCATTACTGTACTTAACTTGTAGGAAGAGTGTTGGAAAATATAGCTTATTTTTAAATTTTTTTAATGCATCATCTCTCCTCCTTGAAATGTTTATTTAATTTAGTCTTTATTTTTAATATAACATAGTAGTTACTTCTACTTATTTTTCTTGCTGCCACTGTTTGCATTGAAAACGGACTGTCTCAACCTAATTGAGATGCAAAAACGAAACAATGTTACGTCATCTGAAAAGCCGATTCGTGCCGATAGCTGATTGGTTGCCATGAGATGACGTCATTCCTACTTCTGCCATAAGTATCTCGCGTCGCTCTGGCTCAATCCTTCTAGTTCCTGGTTTACCAGCTGGTGTGTGAGCGGTTTCCAGCCCCTTCCAAAGGATGCCTGCAGTCCGGTGAAAGGATGCCTTGATTCCGGTTTACAAGATAATGGTTCCAGATTGAAGTTCTTCAGTTCCGGGGGCTGTCCTGTGAGTGACTACCGTAGGCAGCGTCCATGTTTCTTCAAGGAGGGTGGAATTAAGTGCAAACGGCGTTAGGCCGGTTTTAAGTGGTTTCACATTTAAATTTTTCAGGTGTTTTCTTGACCATTGATTATGGACTTATGGAATGGGTAGCCTGCTTTATTTTTAGGCGGCATAGTCACTATTTAGGACTTTTTTCTTTTTTCTTTTTTTTTTTTTTTTTTTTTTTTTTTTTTTAAATTTGTTTGTATAGAATGCCAGTGTTTTGGAGTACAGGTAAAAATATTTGATGAATGATGATTATGTTATGTTCTGCCTAATACTCTAATATTGTTGAAATTTATTTTATGTGTTTTTATTTTTTTATTATATTGTTAATAAATTGGTTAAGTTCAAAAATCTTTTATTGTCTTCAATGTCTGCACAACATAACTCAGGGAGCTTTCATTGCTACCACTGCTAAATGTTTAATATCTTTAAACTTTAAACTTTGCTTTAGCATCATTTTGGTTATGGGCCCAGTAGCTCCTGAGTTATTTTTAGTGCAGACTTTTGAAGTTTAAAGTTAATTTAGGACTTAAGAGATTGGGGGTGGTTTTTGTTAAAATTCAAATATGGCTACTGTTAGTGTCATGCATAATATTGCTAAACTTGATGCATGTAATTATTTTACATGGTCCAAAGATATGAAGTTTGTCTTGAATGAAAAAAATGCATGGCTTTTGGTCAAAGGTGTTGAGAAATGTCCTGATTTAGATGATGTTAAGGGTATTGCAAAAGAAATTATTGCAGACTTTCAAAATAGAAGTCGATTGGCATTATCGTTAATTTATATGAATGTAAGCCCTGAATATAAAAACTTAATATGTGAAATTGATGACCCAGTAGTGGCATGGAATACACTTGCCAAATATTTCCAGCCAGATTATAGGTCAAGACATATGTCCCTGTTTTCAGAGTTCTTAAATTGCAAAATCAAGCCAAATGAAAGTATTAGTTTCTTTTCTTCTAGATTAAAACGAGTAAGTGAACAGTTAGCTGATATTAATCAGGCTGTAAGAGACTTATATATATGTTTCCAGTTTCTTAGGTTTCTTCCAGATAAATTTGATCAAGTAGTTCAGAATATTTTGAGGTGGCCAGATGAAAAGTTCATTTTTAAAAATGTTGAACTTGAAATTCTAGCAGAGGAAACGCGTCTTAATTTAAGAGAGATGGATAGGGAAAACTCCAATAAGACTATAGAAGTTCAAAGTACTCACTGTGAACCCAAATTTAAGCAGATTAAAGGGCTTAAGTGTTATAAATGTGGCCGTCCAGGTCATATTAAAAAAATACTGTAGAATGAGAGGTAATTTTTCCAGATCACCCTCACCTGCTTCTTCTGTTTCCTCAGCTGTATCTAGCAGTAATAAAACATCTTCTAAGTGTAAGAATAAACCCAAGTTGAGTAAAAGTAATAATTCCCATGCACAGTCCCATTTTATAGCTCAAGCCAATGTTAACAATTTGGAAGAAAATGATGATAGTTGGATCTTTGATACGGCTGCATCTCATCATTTTTGTAAAAATCGTGAATTGTTTGATACTTTTTCTCCTGTGAAAAATGAGAATATGCTAGTAGCTATTGATGGGGTAACTTTTCCAATTCATGGGAAGGGTACTGTTAAAATGAAATTTGGGGATACGATTATTTTGCTTAAAGATGTGTTATATTCACCTGAACTAAGACGAAATTTAATATCTGGACCTAGGGTGGATATCAATGGAGCAAGATTTTATGGTAAAAATGGGCAAATTAAAGTTACTGATGATGAGAATTCAACTTTGTACAAGGCTAAGTTGATAGGAAGTAACTATCATGTGTTCCCGAAAATAATCAAAAAAGGGGGCAAATCTGTAAAATTTGAGGCATCCGCAGTTCAGAATAATAACAGTGAATTATGGCATGGTCGGTTTGGTCATATAAATTATGATACTATTGTCAGGACTAGTAAGAGACATTCAGTTCGAGGTCTTCCTGTGTTAAAGCACTCACCTAATTTGTTTTGTGAACATTGCCAAATCAATAAGCAAAGACGAATCTCCTATAGACCTTTAGAAGGTATTCAAGTAAAGAGACCGCTTGAAAGGGTTTTCTCTGATGTATGGGGACCTATTAACATTCCGGGTAGGAATGGTGAACGTTATTTTGTTTCCTTTATTGACGAATATTCTCGTTATGTGGTAGTGTACCCCATTGTGGAGAAAAGTCAGGTGTTTGAAGTATTTGAAAGGCATATAGCACGTGCAGAAAGATCTTTGAACCTTAAGTTGAAATACTTTAGGACTGACAATGGGCGAGAATATGATAATGATCAATTCAGGTCATATTGTAATAAAAATGGTGTAAAGCACGAATTTACAGATGTCTATACTCCAGAACAGAATGGAGTTTGTGAGAGATTTAATCAAACAGCTCTAAATAATGTACGTGCAATCTTACACGATAGTGGAATGAGTTCTGAATTTTGGTCAGATGCAGTAATGTATTTTGCATATTCATTTAATAGAATTTGTCATAAGGGCCAAGATAGAACCCCATTCGAATTATACACTAAGCGGAAACCATCAGTACGTCATCTTAAGGCATTTGGAACGATTGCCTATGTGGGAATTCCAAAGGCTAAAAGAAATTCTAAACTCGATCCAAAGGCAACAAAGGGCCGATTGATTGGGTACAGTGTACGAACAAAAGGGTACAAGATTTGGTTGGAAAATGAGCAAAAGGTAGTAGAAACCCTAAATGCTACTTTTAAAGAGTCGATTGGAATGCAGAAAAGTGGCAGTGGAGCTGCACTGGGCACCCTACCTGATTTGGAATCTGAAGAAAGGGTAGAGTTCCAATCTACTGACACTCCAATTGGCTATTTTCCTGAAATAGAAGAAAGAACCGATACCAATGTACCTTCTTCTACAATTGGCACTGACACTCAATCTACATTGAGACAAGTAACTTGGCTTCGTAAACCTGTTCCAAGGCCAGACGGCACTCGTACGGATGTGTATTATTTTGAGAGGGGGTGTAATCAAAGACTACGATCACCAAATGATGTAGAAAGGTATTGCACTGAACATAATATTCAGTATGATCCTACCTTGTTTGATTTCAAGGGAAGCAATACTTATAGTGGTGAAATCAACCCAACTGGTACTTCTTCAACGTCGTATACCCGAGATAGCTGACTGGATGTTTCAATTCCAAACACTTATAACCAGGCAATGAAATGTGCAGAAAAGCTTAAATGGATAGAGGCAATGGAAGAGGAAATGGCCAACATGCGAAAGCATAAGGTATGGCATCTTGTTCCACTTCCTAAAGACAAGACTCCACTAGGTTGCAGGTGGATTTTCAACATTAAACGTGACGAATTTGGAAACACTGTTCGTTTTAAAGCTCGTTTAGTGGCTCAAGGTTATCGGCAAATTAAATACGATACCTATGATGAAACCTACTCTCCTGTAGTCAACTTTTCAGTAATAAGGCTCTTTTTCTCCCTTTTAGTTGCACACCTAGGATGGGCAAATATACAATGTGACGTGAAAAGTTCCTATCTCTACGCTCCTTTATCAGAGGAAATTTACATGTCCCAACCACAGGGTTTTGTAGAGCGAGATAAAGAAACTTTTGTGTGTCGATTAGATAGAGCCTTGTATGGTTTACATCAGAGTGGCCGATTATGGTACTACGAGTTGGATAGAACACTATGTAACCTAGGGTTCATTAAGTTTGAGTGGTGTAATTGTGTCTATCGTTTTAAAGATTTTGTCATTCTGTTGGTTTATGTTGATGATATAGTTGTGTTTGGGAAAAGTGAAGTTCAGGCCAAAAGGATATTAAAAGTCCTGAGTTCACATTTTGATTTGAAAATTTTAGGTAAAACAAGAAAGCTTCTGGGTGTGGAATTTGAATATGAGAAAAATAGTGTTTTAATTCATCAGCAATTATATATAGAAGACATAGTTAATCGATTTAAGTCTTTTAAAATACAAATTACTTCCCTTCCAATAGTTAAAGGTGTGAAATACTCAAAATCTCAAAGTCCCAGTACACAAGAAGAAACGACTGAAATGATGAATTATCCTTATAGAAATGTTTTGGGATGTCTATCGTTTCTTTGCAATCGTACTCGTCCGGATATAGCTTATGCTGTTAATATATTTTCTCAGTTCCAAAGCAATCCTGGTAAGTTTCACTGGGAAGGATTACTTAAACTTTTAGGGTACGTTTCCAATACCAGACAGCACAAACTCAAGCTGGTATGCAAGGAACTGAAGCTCAATATATATTCAGATTCGGATTTTGCTTCAAGCAGGGATGATATGGTGTCTATTGGTGGACAAATAGCTTTGTTGGGAGAATCACCTGTATCTTGGCATACGTTTAAAGAAAGGGGAGTGAGTTTATCTACTATGGAGGCTGAATTCATCTCCATGACTGAATCAGCAAAAGAATTAGTTTGGTTTAAAAACATTTTGGATGAATGCATTCAGTTTAAAATTGCAAGTAACTATGTTTCGAGGCCAATATTGTTTGCTGATAACATGGCTGCTATATGTTTTACAAAATCACCCATTGAAAACTCAAGGACAAAACATATAGATGTGAAACTATTTTTCATTCGTGATCTATTGAACAGGGAAATTTTTGATTTAAAACATGTCCCAAGTAAAGATAATCTGGCTGATCCCATGACAAAACCGCTGACTAAGCATAATCTGGTAAAATTTTGTGGAACAATTTTCTTATGAAATTTGTTTTTGTGTGTATTTAAATTAAGAGTTTTGTTAATTTGAAAAATATGTTATAAGTCATATATGATGGATATTAGGTAAATGTAAAATTGTATAGTGTAAAATGTTGTATGAGTGACCAGGGCCCTGGGTAAATGTATTGAGCGTATGATCATATATATGACTTTGTATTGTTTTGTAACATGTTGGACTTTCTTGTTACGGTAAAATTTTTTTGAATAATGCGATAAGATTTTCCCAAAGAAAAATGTTCTTAAAAATTTCTGAATGAAATTGTGATATTTATTTATTCTTGTTTTGAATTTTGTAAAGATACTGGCATTCGGTTTTTATTTCAGGTCGGAGATGATGATGTGGGGGGCATTTGTTGGAAAATATAGCTTATTTTTAAATTTTTTTAATGCATCATCTCTAATCCTTGAAATGTTTATTTAGTTTAGTCTTTATTTTTAATATAACATAGTAGTTACTTCTACTTATTTTTCTTGCTGCCACTGTTTGCATTGAAAACGGACTGTCTCAACCTAATTGAGATGCAAAAACGAAACAATGTTACGTCATCTGAAAAGCCGATTCGTGCTGATAGCTGATTGGTTGCCGTGAGATGACGTCATTCCTACTTCTGCCATAAGTATCTCGCGTCGCTCTGGCTCAATCCTTCTAGTTCCTGGTTTACCAGCTGGTGTGTGAGCGGTTTCCAGCCCCTTCCAAAGGATGCCTGCAGTCCGGTGAAAGGATGCCTTGATTCCGGTTTACAAGATAATGGTTCCACATTGAAGTTCTTCAGTTCCAGGGGCTGTCCTGTGAGTGACTACCGTAGGCAGCGTCCATGTTTCTTCAAGGAGGGTGGAATTAAGTGCAAACGGCGTTAGGCCGGTTTTAAGTGGTTTCACATTTAAATTTTTCAGGTGTTTTCTTGACCATTGATTATGGACTTATGGAATGGGTAGCCTGCTTTATTTTTAGGCGGCATAGTCACTTTTTTTTTTTTTTTTTTTTTTTTTTTGAAATTTGTTTGTATAGAATGCCAGTGTTTTGGAGTACAGGTAAAAATATTTGATGAATGATGATTATGTTATGTTCTGCCTAATACTCTAATATTGTTGAAATTTATTTTATGTGTTTTTATTTTTTTATTATATTGTTAATAAATTGGTTAAGTTCAAAAATCTTTTATTGTCTTCAATGTCTGCACAACATAACTCAGGGAGCTTTCATTGCTACCACTGCTAAATGTTTAATATCTTTAAACTTTAAACTTTGCTTTAGCATCAAAGAGGGGTTTTCGTGACCTTCGGATTTCCGCACCCTCTTGTCAGCAGAAATCCGTTTTAGTTTAAATTATTTTTCATTTCCGTGCTTTCCTTCTTTTTCCCCTGGCCTTGAGACTTTTTTCCTGGATTGCTATTGAACTGTCGACGTTCGCCGGCTATTTTTGAATGCTCGGGTTTCCTTGCCCACTGATTCGCTTTGCTTCCGTAGCCGTGTGCTTGAGTTTGCTGTAGTCTTGGCGCACCAAATTGGTTTCGCTGTTGATATTGGCATCTTCTTTCGACGTCCGCCGTTCTTCTACTTTCAAACTGGATTGCTAGCTCAAATAACTTTTCCAGTGTAGTCGGATTTCTTAATTCAGTAAAGTCTTGCACTTGGGGCAGTAACCTCGGCAAAATCACTTGAATTATTTCAGGATCCGGACGGCTTCCATACAAGAGTTTGAAGACGTGAATTTTTCTTAAAATAAAACTTGAGAGGTTTTCGATTCTTTGTTGATATATACTAAAAAGTTCTGTTTCTAATTTCGCACGATCCCTTACAACAGGGAAGGCTTTTACTAGGGCAGTCTTGAAATTCTCGTAAGTATAGGTGGGACTTCCTGCTTGACCCAAGAGACTTCTGCCTATACATTTGAACCAGTTAAGCGCTTGGCCCCTCAAAGCGCTGGTAGCTAAGGTAACTTTTTGAAACTCGTGCACGGGGTAGAGCATGAAGTGGTCATCCAATTTTTCCAAAAAACTGGTTACCGGTGAGTTTCCATTAAATGTTGCTTCTGGTTTCATCGAAGCGCGCATGGTCTGGACGATGTAACCAAATCCATCCAGGGCGGCAGCTGGCATTTCTGGATTCTGAGCCGTTTCTGCAGTCAGCACAGGTTCTTCTTGAAACTCGGCCATGGTTATTCTTCTTCGTTGGGCGCCACTATCAGGGTCTATTTTCCTTCTAACCTTCTTCTGGAACATGCAAGTCCTGACTCGGAACAGAGAGCTTACTAAAGCTATGTTCAAAACTGTGGGAAGTAAACAGAATACACAAGAAGGGTATACAAAACCCTTTATTTTTCTCTATTTACAATGACTTCCGTACTTCGGAATACACCGACCCGCTACTTGGGGTCAAAACGTAAAAGTATAAAGATAAAACTAAACTCTAATTTAACTTTAGAATAATAAACGTGGAAGATTGGCCTTATATTAACAGGAGGCGTATGTAGTACAGAGAACTGTGAACACTACAATACGTTTAAATTTATCAAGAGGATTAAAACCCCCGGCCTGGAAGGCAAACAGCAACTGCGTAACTTCTAATGTAAGCGGCCTGCTTCGACTCACTGCTTCCTCTCTCTCGCTTGGCAAAAAGCCACAACTTAAATACTTGGCGTTCGCCAGACAAACTTTGCATAAATACCTTCACGCTTATAATTCTGGCCGGAAGTAGAAAATAAGAAGTGATAGTAAAGATTTAAAATAAAATAAACGTTAGTAAAACTTAAGATCCTTACACAATGAACACGCAATTCAGTAGAAAGGTCATGCATATGCAAATGTCAGGAACAAAACGTCACAATCGATGTGAGCATATGTATGCAAAACACGTGCGGTCGGTGCGCTCAACTCAAGACTGCAATAAAACTATTTTCAATAATTTATTACACAGAGATGCAATTAAAGACATTCGCTACATGTATAAGTGAGTTCTTTCATGAAATATGGATAGAAGAAATCACCTGGATGACTTCACACGTACATGAATAATCGGAAAGCTGGAGTAAGGGCGTAATGTGACCAGTGTAGCTGAAGAGTTTGAAATCAACAAAAGTGCCATTTCGTGCTCTTGTAAAGCCATAGGTATATCTGTTAGAAAGGTTGGTGGTGGCCACCCCAGTAAACCAACTGCAGTGGAAGACCATTGTCCTGAAAGCCAAAAGAGCCCGAAACCAGCCAGCAAGTGTCACAGCTCAGCAATTGTGCACAGCAAAGGGGCAACAAGGGTTGCAGTTTACTGTGTCCAGACGCTTTCACAAAGGTGGCATATTCGCCCACTGTCCTGAACAGCGCATCCCTTTGAAAGTTGGCCATTTCGAGTGGTGCAAGAAGCACAAAAACTGGGCATCTCATCAATGGAGTCATGCCCTCTTTAAGTATGAGAGTCATTTCAGTGCCACCGATCCTCAATGCCAACTGATTTGGAGAGAGGTCAGGACACGGTTTCATCCCAGTAACATTTTGGAAAGAGACTGTTACAGTAGTCTTGGCATTCTTGTCTGAGGAGGCATTATGCTGAATGGGTAGACACAGCTCCACATTGTCGAGTTTCTGTAACTGGAGATCGCTATTGTCAGGAGGTGCTCCTTCCCCATGTGCATCTGTTCCGAGGTGCCATTGGAGCAGACTTCATTTTTATGGATGATAATGCACGGCCACATTGGATTCCTGCTGTTTTGAAGCTACAGGAAAGTGAAGATATAACTCAAATGGATAGGCCAGCGCTCCCCTGATTTAAATCCCATAGATCACGTGTGGGATGCTTTGTGAAGATGCCTTGTGCTGAGTATGGAGAGACGGTAAGCAACCATTGCAGTAAGAGGAGGGCATATCCCACACTAAGGAACATCTGCTTGTTGTTCTTCCTCTTGTACACAATCATGTGTAATGGTACTATGAGTTCAATAAAGCCATTTTTTGTTCGATTCCATGCTGCATGCATTGTATTCATTTTGTGCAACTACGCTTGGTCATCGTTTAAATACAAAATGCCGTCTCTCATTTCTGAATTTCATGTCTCTCAGAAAATTTCCCGTTGAGTTACGGGTAAAAGAACACCTGTTGCTTAAGTTTTGCATGCCAGTATAGTTTATACTTCAGGATGTGATAAAAGTCATTTAGAATATAAGTAATCAGCAACTAAATTTGTTGATGACCTTGTCAAGTTAGTTTTAGATGAAAAATAAAATCCTAAGCATCCTAACATTGCAGATGGGATATCATTGCACAACTTTGGCAACTGATTTTTGTCACCAAACTTGGAGACATTTTGGTCTAGTCCCTGTATAACTGTAATGGGTATTGTAATCAATATTATATGTAACTATAACCGCATCTGGCCCTCATATGCCTTCCAGTAATTTCGAGAAGTGGAAGGTACTGAAAATTTCTCGGTGGATGAAGGAAAACTATATGAGACCTGAGAGAGCACCAGTTTCTTAATAATTCTTCAGTTCAGCATGAGTTCAGTGTATTGAGAGATCTCCAAAGGAGCTTTGCCTGTTTAGATATGCATTGTGCTGTGTTTCATAATCTCAGTAGTTTGAAGTGTTACTACTGACTGTACTTGTGATACTGAGAAGAACTGTACGAATATTTTTGTGGAACATTCCAGAACTGTAACATGTTTCCTTTTGTAATAATAAATTTTAACAAGCTTTTATTGGTTCTCTTACAAACCTATATGCATACAAACAGAATGCCTTATATGAATAAAATTCTGTTATTTTGCCACAACCTACACAAAAAGGGAGGCATTTAAATATCAAATTATAAATAATACCAAAAAATTTTGATGAACGAATTAAGGAAAGAACTAAATAAGAAAATCATTATTCAGTGGAAGTCTTTAAATTAACTAATGCCTTCCTTGCAGCTAACCAATTTTCAAGACTGAATAATCTCATATTCAAAATTTACATTTAAGATACATTTAAAATCATTAAAATATTCTGCATTATAACAAATGCATATTGATGTTAAAATACATGACAGTCATCATATATCCTTCAGTAATCTAAAAAGCAACAAGTAAGCATTGTAGCCCCCCCCCAAAAAAAAACTCAGAATACAGATAGCTATATACAATATAAAGAAGATTTCTGAATACTACTACAAGATAAGGACAAAATATTTTGCTTATCACAAGTACCAAAGCATTAATTATGACAGGCTAACTAATTTGATGTGATGCTTTTCAAGCACTTACAAGAATGTCCTTTTTTTTTTTTTTTTTTTTTTTGAAATTTGTTTGTATAGAATGCCAGTGTTTTGGAGTACAGGTAAAAATATTTGATGAATGATGATTATGTTATGTTCTGCCTAATACTCTAATATTGTTGAAATTTATTTTATGTGTTTTTAATTTTTTATTATATTGTTAATAAATTGGTTAAGTTCAAAAATCTTTTATTGTCTTCAATGTCTGCACAACATAACTCAGGGAGCTTTCATTGCTACCACTGCTAAATGTTTAATATCTTTAAACTTTAAACTTTGCTTTAGCATCAAAGAGGGGTTTTCGTGACCTTCGGATTTCCGCACCCTCTTGTCAGCAGAAATCCGTTTTAGTTTAAATTATTTTTCATTTCCGTGCTTTCCTTCTTTTTCCCCTGGCCTTGAGACTTTTTTCCTGGATTGCTATTGAACTGTCGACGTTCGCCGGCTATTTTTGAATGCTCGGGTTTCCTTGCCCACTGATTCGCTTTGCTTCCGTAGCCGTGTGCTTGAGTTTGCTGTAGTCTTGGCGCACCAAATTGGTTTCGCTGTTGATATTGGCATCTTCTTTCGACGTCCGCCGTTCTTCTACTTTCAAACTGGATTGCTAGCTCAAATAACTTTTCCAGTGTAGTCGGATTTCTTAATTCAGTAAAGTCTTGCACTTGGGGCAGTAACCTCGGCAAAATCACTTGAATTATTTCAGGATCCGGACGGCTTCCATACAAGAGTTTGAAGACGTGAATTTTTCTTAAAATAAAACTTGAGAGGTTTTCGATTCTTTGTTGATATATACTAAAAAGTTCTGTTTCTAATTTCGCACGATCCCTTACAACAGGGAAGGCTTTTACTAGGGCAGTCTTGAAATTCTCGTAAGTATAGGTGGGACTTCCTGCTTGACCCAAGAGACTTCTGCCTATACATTTGAACCAGTTAAGCGCTTGGCCCCTCAAAGCGCTGGTAGCTAAGGTAACTTTTTGAAACTCGTGCACGGGGTAGAGCATGAAGTGGTCATCCAATTTTTCCAAAAAACTGGTTACCGGTGAGTTTCCATTAAATGTTGCTTCTGGTTTCATCGAAGCGCGCATGGTCTGGACGATGTAACCAAATCCATCCAGGGCGGCAGCTGGCATTTCTGGATTCTGAGCCGTTTCTGCAGTCAGCACAGGTTCTTCTTGAAACTCGGCCATGGTTATTCTTCTTCGTTGGGCGCCACTATCAGGGTCTATTTTCCTTCTAACCTTCTTCTGGAACATGCAAGTCCTGACTCGGAACAGAGAGCTTACTAAAGCTATGTTCAAAACTGTGGGAAGTAAACAGAATACACAAGAAGGGTATACAAAACCCTTTATTTTTCTCTATTTACAATGACTTCCGTACTTCGGAATACACCGACCCGCTACTTGGGGTCAAAACGTAAAAGTATAAAAATAAAACTATACTCTAATTTAACTTTAGAATAATAAACGTGGAAGATTGGCCTTATATTAACAGGAAGCGTATGTAGTACAAAGAACTGTGAACACTACAATACGTTTAAATTTATCAAGAGGATTAAAACCCCCGGCCTGGAAGGCAGACAGCAACTGCGTAACTTCTAAGGTAAGCGGCCTGCTTCGACTCACTGCTTCCTCTCTCTCGCTTGGCAAAAAGCCACAACTTAAATACTTGGCGTTTGCCAGACAAACTTTGCATAAATACCTTCACGCTTATAATTCTGGCCGGAAGTAGAAAATAAGAAGTGATAGTAAAGATTTAAAATAAAATAAACGTTAGTAAAACTTAAGATCCTTACACAATGAACACGCAATTCAGTAGAAAGGTCATGCATATGCAAATGTCAGGAACAAAACGTCACAATCGATGTGAGCATATGTATGCAAAACACGTGCGGTCGGTGCGCTCAACTCAAGACTGCAATAAAACTATTTTCAATAATTTATTACACAGAGATGCAATTAAAGACATTCGCTACATGTATAAGTGAGTTCTTTCATGAAATATGGATAGAAGAAATCACCTGGATGACTTCACACGTACATGAATAATCGGAAAGCTGGAGTAAGGGCGTAATGTGACCAGTGTAGCTGAAGAGTTTGAAATCAACAAAAGTGCCATTTCGTGCTCTTGTAAAGCCATAGGTATATCTGTTAGAAAGGTTGGTGGTGGCCACCCCAGTAAACCAACTGCAGTGGAAGACCATTGTCCTGAAAGCCAAAAGAGCCCGAAACCAGCCAGCAAGTGTCACAGCTCAGCAATTGTGCACAGCAAAGGGGCAACAAGGGTTGCAGTTTACTGTGTCCAGACGCTTTCACAAAGGTGGCATATTCGCCCACTGTCCTGAACAGCGCATCCCTTTGAAAGTTGGCCATTTCGAGTGGTGCAAGAAGCACAAAAACTGGGCATCTCATCAATGGAGTCATGCCCTCTTTAAGTATGAGAGTCATTTCAGTGCCACCGATCCTCAATGCCAACTGATTTGGAGAGAGGTCAGGACACGGTTTCATCCCAGTAACATTTTGGAAAGAGACTGTTACAGTAGTCTTGGCATTCTTGTCTGAGGAGGCATTATGCTGAATGGGTAGACACAGCTCCACATTGTCGAGTTTCTGTAACTGGAGATCGCTATTGTCAGGAGGTGCTCCTTCCCCATGTGCATCTGTTCCGAGGTGCCATTGGAGCAGACTTCATTTTTATGGATGATAATGCACGGCCACATTGGATTCCTGCTGTTTTGAAGCTACAGGAAAGTGAAGATATAACTCAAATGGATAGGCCAGCGCTCCCCTGATTTAAATCCCATAGATCACGTGTGGGATGCTTTGTGAAGATGCCTTGTGCTGAGTATGGAGAGACGGTAAGCAACCATTGCAGTAAGAGGAGGGCATATCCCACACTAAGGAACATCTGCTTGTTGTTCTTCCTCTTGTACACAATCATGTGTAATGGTACTATGAGTTCAATAAAGCCATTTTTTGTTCGATTCCATGCTGCATGCATTGTATTCATTTTGTGCAACTACGCTTGGTCATCGTTTAAATACAAAATGCCGTCTCTCATTTCTGAATTTCATGTCTCTCAGAAAATTTCCCGTTGAGTTACGGGTAAAAGAACACCTGTTGCTTAAGTTTTGCATGCCAGTATAGTTTATACTTCAGGATGTGATAAAAGTCATTTAGAATATAAGTAATCAGCAACTAAATTTGTTGATGACCTTGTCAAGTTAGTTTTAGATGAAAAATAAAATCCTAAGCATCCTAACATTGCAGATGGGATATCATTGCACAACTTTGGCAACTGATTTTTGTCACCAAACTTGGAGACATTTTGGTCTAGTCCCTGTATAACTGTAATGGGTATTGTAATCAATATTATATGTAACTATAACCGCATCTGGCCCTCATATGCCTTCCAGTAATTTCGAGAAGTGGAAGGTACTGAAAATTTCTCGGTGGATGAAGGAAAACTATATGAGACCTGAGAGAGCACCAGTTTCTTAATAATTCTTCAGTTCAGCATGAGTTCAGTGTATTGAGAGATCTCCAAAGGAGCTTTGCCTGTTTAGATATGCATTGTGCTGTGTTTCATAATCTCAGTAGTTTGAAGTGTTACTACTGACTGTACTTGTGATACTGAGAAGAACTGTACGAATATTTTTGTGGAACATTCCAGAACTGTAACATGTTTCCTTTTGTAATAATAAATTTTAACAAGCTTTTATTGGTTCTCTTACAAACCTATATGCATACAAACAGAATGCCTTATATGAATAAAATTCTGTTATTTTGCCACAACCTACACAAAAAGGGAGGCATTTAAATATCAAATTATAAATAATACCAAAAAATTTTGATGAACGAATTAAGGAAAGAACTAAATAAGAAAATCATTATTCAGTGGAAGTCTTTAAATTAACTAATGCCTTCCTTGCAGCTAACCAATTTTCAAGACTGAATAATCTCATATTCAAAATTTACATTTAAGATACATTTAAAATCATTAAAATATTCTGCATTATAACAAATGCATATTGATGTTAAAATACATGACAGTCATCATATATCCTTCAGTAATCTAAAAAGCAACAAGTAAGCATTGTAGCCCCCCCCAAAAAAAAACTCAGAATACAGATAGCTATATACAATATAAAGAAGATTTCTGAATACTACTACAAGATAAGGACAAAATATTTTGCTTATCACAAGTACCAAAGCATTAATTATGACAGGCTAACTAATTTGATGTGATGCTTTTCAAGCACTTACAAGAATGTCCTTTTTTTTTTTTTTTTTTTCAAGAATTAAGAAAGAAAAAGACAATCGTTTTTAGTCTAGATAAAATTCTCCTTCAACAGTGTCAAAATAATAATTTGAAGAAGTAGAGGTTTATGCAACGTATATTTCACGTAAGCTTATTTTCATTACAGAAAAGCAAGTATGAATTCACAAAGTGTAAAATGAAATATAACACATAAATAATACTCATTTGAGTCAAGCAGGCAATCATGCCACTGCAAAATCAGCTTTATTTATTTTTATGACAGAATTAAACATTATTTTTTCTAAGATGAAAAACATTGGGTACTGTCAAACTAATCGCAGGTTCCTTCAAAGCATGCTGAATATTTAGGCCTATCAACTTATGTCCAACATTTGAAATGTCCAAGAGGATTAATTTATTTTGTACCATATTCCTATATCTGAAGTTAAGAACAGGTAATTTATTCAGCACATTCTGATTATCTGTACCTCCATAAAAAAACTCAAAAAATCATTGACAACTTTAAACAGCATTCAAGAACTCATGGGTTACTTACTTCCCAGAGAAATGGGGTTCTTTCCATAATGCAGCAGCCTCGGCAAGACCAAAACATTTTCACCATGCTAATAATTGGCTTATTGGCTAATAATTGGCTTATTTATTATTATTTATATAATAATTGGTTATATATTTTGAAAATAGGCCAGAGCTATTTTCAAAATGGTGGCATACTAAGAACTTTATAAAATAGCAAAATTTTTAAAAAGCTAGAAACATCCTTAATAAAACATTTACCTTTTTTTAGAATTATTACAATCCTGACATTGCACAATGGACAAAACAGATGTGTGCTATGCACATATACGAACTGCCATATAAACACTCTTTGGCAACATCTTCGGTTGCTACATAATTATTTTGGTAGCATATTGCTTTACCTCATGAATACTTTTTCATTAATTTTCTATGGTGGTGTGGATAAGCAGAGAGTACAATTCATGCATAAAAATGATTAAAAAATACTGTGAGCATTGATGCTGAATATTATCTAATGAAAAGATGATGATCTTCAGTATGGGTTACAACACATCAGACCTTAAACAAAAATGTGTGAAAAGTTTTAACTTTCTCTGCTATAACTATGCAAGCTGGATTTGTATCCATGAAGACTATGATGAACTCTTGAGTATTATTAGAGGAATTAAGGAACACTGAGAGTAGAAAATGGCCTGCAAAATATGAAGATAAGGTCATATTTCATGATAAAACAATGCTCCATGTCATTCACTGCTTATGATAGTGCAATTTTTATGGTATAAAAATATAATGATTTGTCCTTATTTACTAAATCTAGCATCATATGACTTGGCTCTTACCCAAGATTAAAATGAACATGAAAGGTAAGAATTTTGAATTGATTAAAGACGTCAAGGCGGTCAGAACAATACCGCTAGATATTCTTGAAAAAGGACTTGTACATACAAGTACTTACACAAGTGACAAGACATTAGGATAAGTATTTTAAGATGAGGTGAGTATTCTAAGAACAACTCATGGTGATATATATTTTACTGTAATACTATTTTTTTATTTCAATATTCTCTATTTTTCGATAAACCTATGTAGAGAGAATGCAAAACAGTTCTGTGTCAGTAGAAGTTTCCTATAATCCTGAAAAAAAAGGGGAGGCATTCTCCTAAGTTACATAAAGCCATCACTTACTGTTTCTCGATATCAACAAATAGTATCAATGCCAAATGACCCTTTTCCAAAATTAAAATCAGAAACAAGAGTAAAAACTAAAATTCACATATGCACAATATAATATATGAACCCTCCATTTATGGTTCTTTTGATTTGAAAAGTATTATCATGTTGGTCTGTTACTATGACTCGTGAAAATTTCAGGCAATGACTTTTTCCCCCCTTTATTTCCATAAGGATAGTGCTCTTTCTCTGTGCATGATAAAACTGTGTTAGTGCTCATTATTTTGACAAAAGATGGCTTTACAGGGTTCTTTTCAATATAGAGAACTTGGGTAAAAGCTTGAATTTGTTCATCAAAATATTCCATGCATGAGCTGCATTTGCCTCTGGGAAATTCACCTTTCATTTTCCTAGCCATATATCACCAAATCCTGGAACTAGAAGACAGTGTGTTCTGTATTGCTCCAACAAGGTTCATAGCCACAGTTTAGTTAAAAAAATAAGCACCTATAAGCACTTTTCAAGCACATTTTAAGGAAAAAATAAGCACCTGTCTAATTACATTATTTACAACTGCATAACCTTAAAAGAAAAATTAGACTTGTAATTTAAAATATGAGCAATGCAATATTTATTAAGAGAATGAGCACTGAAATTTCAGTTCAAAATATAGAAAATAAATAATAATAAGCCATATTAATTGTATCCGTTTGGCACCTAATAATAAATACAATTTATTTTTCCACTCATATTAATATTTAAATAATTTAACTTACATTCTGAACATTTATAAATTTTCATTGCATAACAGTTTTCCCTTAACATATATTCCAAGCAACGAAAATTAGGTAAAAAAAGAGGCACATTTCTGAAATCAGAAGACGGGAAATTGCTTCACGCAGTCATCCTTTAACAGTAAAAGCTTAACTGACCCGCATACTCGGAAATTGCCGAATATTCCGGATAGTAACTGGAAAAAGAGGAGTGGGAGAGATTGTAGCCGTTCTTTAGATTTCTCGGCTAAATAAATGATTTTGACATTTCGATATATGCATCATATAAAAACAGACCAATGGAACTGAGAAACATTCTGCTTAGCAAGCACAGTAAAACTCTTTTAAGTGTTCATAAACAAATCTCGGACTGAACATCAATCAAAATTAATTATCTCTGCAAAATACCGCAAACGTTATTGCGCAATACGTGCGGCGTAATTCTTCCACATGTGATATTACCCAATCAGAATCAACAGCTGGCGGCATTCGGAGAATAAAGAACTAAATAAAAGGAAAGAAAGAGACTTACTAATCTGGGGTGTTTCTGATTCTAATTTTCAACAGACTGCGTTACATTTCCGGAATAGAATCAATCTTCGCTTAGGCTGGGTAGACTGCAAAAACTTTTAGTCCTATTCAATCCAGATTGGACAGTGACAAAAAAAAAAGACCGCTGTTTCAATATTAGAGATTTTGCGGAGAAAGGGGTGAACCTCCCAGCCTCCGTACTGTATAAAGTATTGGCAAAAAAAAACATTCTTTTGACTATTTGATTATTTTCCTTTTATTTAAGCCATTCCGAATATTATTCCTTAGAAAGCTAATCTGTGTAAAAACACACCCATTTTTGGAAGTTTATCTATACTTCAGCAGTTACTGCAACTATATTATTATAAATATTCATTCATATGCTCATAATATAAGCATAACGATCATAATAAACACGAATATGAACCTACCACGCAGAACGAGAATGCAAATTATTAAAATCTTGATAGAAATTCGAACGTGTGTAGTATTTGGGCGGGAGGAAAAGAATACCGAATGTACTGGAATTTTCTACCGTTTTCGCAATTCTTTGATCAATAGAGCGCGCACCATAGGTTACGTTAATGCAGAGAAAGGAGGAAAAGCAATTTCCGGGAGTATGATTCACCATCTGATGTTGGATATAAGGAAGAAAAGTTGTTTATTTAGTTTCGGCTTTGGTACGGGGAAAAAATGCATGTTCATAAAAAAAAAGCACTAAAAATAAAAAAATAAGGGCTTTAAAGAAAAAGTAAGCACTTATAAGAGCCTTTATATTTTATTTTCAAATATAAGGACTTATAAGCACTTGTAAGGACCGCTACGAACCCTGTTCAAGAAAGAAAAAAAAAATTATAAATATAAAGAGACTCATATTTGGTGTGAAGAGTATGAAGTTGGATTATGTTTGAAGCCCTACTTCAAAGCTTATCATATAAAAAAATTTCACAATAAATAAAAACAGCTGCTTCATTTTTATTATCAATATAAACCATTTTGTAATATTTATAAATAACTAAAACTTTTTGTCATTTTAAATATTTCTCTTTTTTGGCATATATATAATTTAATATGAAGCAAGACTGATTTTTCTTTCTTATAAATTTTATATTTTCTGTTTTACTGCAAAATTTTTGCATTAAATTTGTTACAAATTAAAAATATCATCCATTTTTCATTGGCTGGCTTGTTTATGGGTATGCATCTTTATGAAGTAGTTCCCCTAAAACTTTGTAGATGTATATAAAAATTAACATAATATATACCTCAGCTAATTCTGACAATTCTGCAAGGTCAAACTTTCTTGCTTCAAATAAATCATCCTCATGATTTTCATTATTCTCGTTATACTTTGCCTGATTCCATCTTCTGCGTTTCAAAGTTCCTCTGCAAGGCTCCTTTGTACCTGAAACAAAAAAAGAGAACTCCTTATACAAATGAATTTCAAAATTGGATTCTGCTGGTATTTCACATTCTTGCAAGGAATATTGTATAATTAAAGTAGGATTAGTTTCCTGCAGGAACTTTTCGAGAAAATGCTATCTCTATTTAAATACATGATATAATAAATTAAAATGGACAAAATTTTTTATATTATGCAAATGTACATAATATAAAATTGTATATTACGTAAATAGCATTAATCATCTAGAGGAAATTAACTTCTTTAGCACTTGAATAACAGAAAAGTTTAAAAAAGAACTAAAAATTATTTCTTCCATGGGTGATGGATTAAAAGATTTGTGTCCTTGGTTATAAATATATATATATACTTGAATAAGGAGAAAATAAGAACACTAAGAATTTGTGTGCTTGGATTTCAATCTTGGGTATATACTTGGGTAATTCTTAATCATTTTAATCAGCTCGGATTTTTTTCATGGTTATTATATTAAAACTGCAATTTTATTTTATGACTGCCTATTCACTGATTTTTAATGTCCATTATGTAAATTTTATCAGTGAATATTAATTATCAAGAACAAAAATATATTGAACAATCAGGAAACCTGGAATTTTTCAATTTGGAAAACAATTTCATTTGGAATACACAGTAACAACCTTGTACAAATAGCTGGATTTGTTTGCAAAGAGTGTATGTACTGAAATATACATGCATGATAAAAAAAATATGTATAACAAAATTAAGTTTAATCCTAGTATACGGTACACACATGATTTGGTTGCTTTTGGCAACATTATGATGTTCAGTAAATGCAGTGTTTATGATGACCAATAAACGAGTCCTTTTGGTGTTGGCAACTATTTTCAAAATTGTGCCAAGGTTGTATCATATACTAGGATTTTACCCAAAATTATAATTTAAACTAAAGGTAACCCCTTAATTCTCCCTCTCTATTCTAAAAATCATAACTTCACTTGATTGTATCATTGCTAGATCAATCCATCTCGCATGGCTGGCATAATGCTATTACGTAACTAATTCGGAACCTAAACTCATAATTTTGAGAACTGAAACTTTCCTAATCTAAACCAAAACCTTTCTCTTGGTGAGCTTCCATATTGGATAAATGTGCCACTTTTAGCTTCACCCTCTCTACTGCTTGGACATAAATGTACTGTCTTCCTATCATCAAAAACATGTACATGTTCTTGGATAGGCACAATTAGCATGCCAAATGAATTGTGGCCACAAATCTGAATTTAAATAAAAATAGAATTCAACTTGACTTTTCATAAACTTGACTTTTCATTTGACTTGATATAAAGATAAAAGGAAAATAAATTATAATGCAAAACAGAAAAAGACAATATTATTAATGATTATTATAATAATAATATACTCACCTTTTAGTAAAGAATCTTTCTTTTTCCTTTTTAAATTTACTCCACTTTTTGAAGAAATTACAATATCTGAAGATTCACACTTGCTTGATAAATTTTGTTTACATCCAGTTTCTGTTTGCTTATCCTTTTCCAGATATGGTTTAGAAATATTTTCTGTTTGCTTGCCTTTTTTAATATTTGGTTTACACACATTTTTTGCTTGCTTACATTTTTTAAGATGTGGTTTATGTAAACTTTCCACTTGTTTACTTTTTTCTGGATATGGTTTACATATTCTTTCTACTTGTTTATTTTTTGGGGAATGTGGTTTAGGTACACGTACTGCTCGTTTACTTTTTGGGGGGTATGATTTAAATATACTTTCTACTTGCTTGCACTTTTTAACAAGCTTGCCATTATTAGAAACAGAAATTTTGCATGGACTTCTTTTCTTAAAGTGAGACCTCTTTTTTATTTTTTTCTCAAGCACAATATTATTCTCTTCGTGATCTGTTTCTGAAAAGGGAAGGCCCCCATCCTCTGAGTATATTCGTACTTTTCGTGCACTCTTCCGCTTTTGAATATTTATATCTGGAGAGATTTTTCCATTTATATCTTTATCAGCAGAAAAGTTTGAAGAATCGCTCTGCATAGAATTTCTATGCTTCTTCCTTTTTGTGCTATCTACAGACTTGCATACTATTGATGGCTTACTGCTGTCTACATAGTAAGAAGAGTAACGAGATGGAGAGACAAAATGTTGGTAAATTTTTTTGCGATTCCAGTGTGCTGCTTTCGAACTATCAGTGAAAGAATTACTACAGCCAAAACATTTGTGTAGAAAAGTTATAGTGAAGCCCTGCATAAATTTTTCACGATCCCTCACGATTCCCATAGCAGTGGTTAAATGTGAAACTGTATAATCCTAATATACACTAAGCATTTTTTAAAATAAATTGGCGTAAAAGAAATCCTTCTAAAAACTTTACATAAATATTTAAGGAAATGCTTTAGGACTTCATACTTCGAAGCATAGTTCTTTCTTTTACAAATTTTTACAAGACCTAAAAAATTGTAAGAAAGAAAAAGAAAATCATTAATATAAAAGTATATACTGCAATAATATTCAGTATATTTATATAATAAAGTAAATAATATTCAATATTGCTATACTAGCTCTTCTAATAAAATAACTGACATATAAGATCAACCTGTATATTTAAAGGTGGTTTACTATGAATAAAAATGGGCTTGTATTAATTAAAGCTAAATATTTTACATTTGGTCAAGTAGTAACAGAATGTTTTGTCAAATGTAACAGGCTGAATGATATTTTGTCAAATGCTAACAGGTTGAATGAAATGAAATGATGCATTTAAAGTGAATCAACTCAAAATTTTGTTTTCAGATCAATAGTCCTTTTGGGCTAAAAATAAAAATATTTTAATAATCAAAATATCTTAAGGAGTATATTACATATAAATATTTTTACATATAGCATTTACGTTTAGGCACACTATTTTCACTGAAAGAAAATATTTATAAACAGAGTTATTCATAATTCTGTAAAACATTTTTAATATTCATACAAATTACCTACACAACTGATGCAAAAATTTATTATGCTGCAAGCTCGCTAAGTTTTTCAGATTCATTTAGAAGATTCCTGCATATAGGTATATAAAAAATAACTTCATTTAAGTAAAAAAAAAGGAACACAACCAAAAAAAATATTTTAAAGAAAATTTCACCTCCCATTATACAATTGGAGGAAAATACTGTTATGAATTTTGTACATCTACAGAAATTTTTTTGTGAAATTATATGTGAAATTGTTGCAGTTTTCTGTATAGTGTAACATGAAAATCTAGAGAGAGAACTCTCTGCGAGTAAAATAAAAATATGGGGGCAAGTCTTAACATTGAGTGAATGGCTATCTCGCTAATTTGGTGAGGTATTGCCAAGCTGACAACAGGTTTAGCAACTAATTTTTGTCACCAAATTTGGGTAATAGTTGCGAAACTTAGCAACATTTTTATCCAGCCCTTGTATGACCATACTAAGTATTCTAACTGAATGCAAGTAATTGATTTTAGATGCTCTGTAACCATATTCGACCCTCATATGCTTTCCAGTAATTTCAAGAAACAAAGTTCTAGAAATACCTCAGCAACCAGACGAAAACTATATAATCCTGGAGAGAGCAGCTGCTGTCAGTTATAAGCCTGGAGAGAGCAGCTGCTGTCAGTTATTCTTATGAGTTGTTAATTCAGAGTGATTTCAAAGTATTGAGATACCCATGAAAGCTTCATCTTTTGGATGTGTTCTATTTAAAATTCTTAGTAGTCTGAAGTGTAACTACTGATCATACATGGTCATACTGTGAACACTTGTACTAGTATTTCTGTAGAAAGTTCCAGAACTCTGAAGTGTTACTTTTGACAAAATAAATTT
Source organism: Stegodyphus dumicola (assembly GCF_044657685.1). Taxonomy (NCBI): domain Eukaryota; kingdom Metazoa; phylum Arthropoda; class Arachnida; order Araneae; family Eresidae; genus Stegodyphus; species Stegodyphus dumicola. The sequence goes on along the minus strand of NC_140769.1, from coordinate 78,995,897 downwards.
TATTAACCTATCGTTAGACCTGTGTGCATTCAATCTATTACAAACCTGTACACACGCAGCAATTTTGGGTGTCAGAAGTGGGGTTGAATGCCAGTGACAACAACGATGGATGAGCGATTGCCTTAATTGAAGAAAAGATGAAAAAGAGGCAAAAAAGATGAAAGCTGGCCAAGATTTCATTAAAGAAGCGACGAAAGCTATTCAAGGAAGATGGAAGCTGGTCAAGAATCCATTAAAGAAGATATGAAAGCTGTTCAAGAAAGATTAAAGTGTGTCAAGAGGACAGAAGTTATCTGAATAATAGAAAACAAATCTGAGGCTATGGAAGGCAGAATAGACACGTTTAAAAATAGGGTTGGAGATAATGAACAAAGAGTTTCTTCCCTCAACAAACGAATCAGGGAGAGAATTTCTACCATTGCCAAACCAGTTCACACCTAAAAAAAACGCAGAGTGACAGAAAGAAGCAATACTTATAGTTTTAAATTTTTATCCTTATTTTCTCACCCCTCTCTAAGGTGTTTTCTTTATACGTGGATAGCTAAAGCTATTGACATATAATGAAAACACCTCATGGCCAGGGCTGATCCTAGCAGGTGTGCAGTGCGTGCACCACACACGAGCGGCCAAAACAATGCTCAATAAAGCAAAATATTTTTATGAATTTCTCAAAATATATAGCAAGTCAAAAAAATATGCTGAATTTTAAATAGTTATTGAAAAATCAAAATAAGTCCCAATTTCCTGATAGCATAGCTTAGTTTAGGAAAAATCAAATGTTAGTACACAGTTTATTGCTCCACTGTCCATTAATGTCTATTCTTTACATACATTATTCATTTGATAGGAAAATTCGTGGCAAAGCCAGCAATAGCACAACAGAAAAGGTTTTTCTGCTTATCAGTGGCATTGGCGACGCACTGTGGATCGGCATCTCAAAAATGATTTTTGCAAAAGTTGCTTTACGAAAATATCTAATCTGATTAATCTTACCTAAGACATAGGAGTGTTTAAATTCAATATGCATTTGGGGAAATTAAGAGTTTTTGATTTAATAATACAATTTAGAAAAACAAAATAGAGGAAAGAAGTGATTTTTGTGTCTATGGTTTAGTGTGTTAGCCCCTTACCGTGTCACCGTATTTACTATTTTCTCTACGTTAGCGGGATTTATCTATCTGATGGTACTTCATAATACCTCACATATGCATCACATTTAAGATTGAATTAAATGAAGCCATGTTGAACTGTCACCAAATATTTAACCCGATACATTGATTTATAAATTAAGTAACAAAATTGTCTATTATTGGCTATTTTGGTATACCGTTAGATCATTCTTTTATTTTATTTGTTACACTTAGAATTTCAGATATATTTATTCATACAACAGGTTTAAATACTTTTACAAAAATAATTTTAAAATCCCTCCCAGATATGCAGGAAATAAATCTGTTTATATAGAATTTTTTTTTTTTTTTTTTTATCAATTCAACATATTTCAGATACACTCTTTGGTGTTTAGGTTCAAAAATTTGCTTTCCAGATTTAACACTAATTTGAAATAAAAATTAATTTCTAATAAAAAATTATTCAAAATTATATGTATGGTCTTATTATTTTTACCTTTCCATGTATACTAAAAATAAAGTGACCATTTATTAAACTATGAAAGATGACTTTAAATTAACCTAGAAGAGTTACGAAAACAGTACTTGTGAATTTCAAATAGTTTTTTTATGAAAGATTTTCAGTCTAAATATTACACTAACGCACTCTTAATATTACCAGCTATAATGTGTTTCAATGTTTGCCAGAAAATACAGTCATTAACAGGAAATAAAGGTTTTACCACATAAACACCTATGTTCTTTGATAAAAAAAAAAAAATCTCACTATATACTGTACATATATCGCGACAACATATCGAATTTTTGATTTCTAGATATTAGATAATTTCAGTAATTAATTTCTGTAAAACCAAACCCTCTATATATAAATATAAAATATCCTTTTTAGATAGCTTATATATTCGAGAATATGTGTACCAAATTTAGTACAATTTTTAGCCAGTTAAAATTTAGCATTCAGAGGAAATAAAACGAAATTGTTTCATAGAGATAATGGTAATTTTTTAAAGGCAGTGGAGATGTTGGCCAAATTTGATCCAGTTATTTCAGAACACCTCAATAATGTCAGTAAATGCAAAGATAACAAAAAACATATTACACACTACCTAGGGCAGCATTTTCAAAATCAAATAATTAATATTTTAGCCAAATCTATTCGTAATGAGATAGCACACAATGTAAAAAAAAGCCAAATATTATACTATAATTCTTGACTCTACAGCAGATATTAGTCACAAAGAACAAATTACATTTTTAATTACATGTGTGAACCCTACTGATGGTTAGATACATATTTTAGAATTTTTTCAAGGATTTTTTCCAGTAACTAATACCAGTGGAGAAGATCTGTGCAATCAGAAGCTATTGCCTAGTTTGTAGATCGAAGTTAAAAATATATGGAGTCAGGGCTACGCGCAATGGATTGAATATGAAGGGGAAAAATAAAGGGCTTCAGAAACAGATTCTCGAAATCAATCCTAGAGAATTATATGTGCTGTGTGTGGCTTATACATGAAATCTCATTGTTAATGACACTGCCAACTCCAGTGGTGAAATTTCTGGTTTTACTGATATGGTACAAGAGGTGTATAATTACTTTTCCTGCATCCCCATATTGATGGGGTATATCCCCCCCCCAAAAAAAAATGAAAAGTCTAACATTAAAACTGTTAAGTGAAGAAAGGTGGGAAAGTCATATCAACTATATTAAACCTTTAAACCAAGATCTACAAAACATAATTACCACATTAAAAGCCTTAATTGAAGATACGACTAGAGACACAAAAACAAAAATGGGTGTTGAATCAAAAATTAAATGTCTTGAAGCATTTAAATTTCTGTGCTCAATTTCAATTTGGCATGATTTTGTTGAGATATTTGTAATTGCATTCTTATTGGTTAAAAAGTATACCTTTAGTAGTAGCCTATACAAAAAATTAATTGGATCTTTACTTTACTTAGCATATATTACAAGGCCAGATATTTTATTTGCAGTGAACTGCTTAAGCCAACTGCAGGAGCATCCTACTGACGTTGCCTTGGTGTGCTCTAAAGAGAATTCTTAGGTACTTGAAAAACACCCTTAATTTAAAATTGATATACAAAAAGGGTGATTTGGAAAAGGCAAACTTATGTTTGCATGTAGATGCAGAAAGGGGATGCAGACTGGGGGGGGAAGATACTCATGGTAGGAAATCAATTACTGGTTACTTTATAATGTTTTCAAACTGTCCTATTATGTGGTGCTGTAACAAGCAAAAGTGTATTGCACTTTCATCAACAGAAGCTAAAATAATTGCTTTATGCAAAGGTGTTCAAGATGTTTTTATGGATAAAAAATGTAGTAAATGAAATTTCCAAGGTTAAAAATGTTTATATTTTTGAAGATAAGCAGTCATGTATTAAAAGTATTGTTAATGAAAACTTTTCAGGTAGGCTGAGACATATAGATATAAAATTAAAGTTCACTCTTAGGACTGTTAAAGAAAATAATATTAAAATTGAATATGTACAATCAAGTTTACAAATTGCAGATATGTTAACTAAGACTCTGTCCAAAACGAGATTCTATGAACAATAGTCATTGAGCTGTTTAAAAAATTGTGTAATTCTTTTATATTTTCTATAATATGCAATTAAGGGGGAGTGTTGAGATATTTGTAATCGCATTCTTACTGATTACTGGATTGTTTCATTTTAAACAATATTAGTGGCATTAAGTTTGAGGCAAGATGGGTAGATATTTGAGTTCTCTATTTTGTTGAAGTTGTTAAAAACAATAACATCATCTATATAACAAAAGATGTGCTGGAAGTATTTGTAATCTTCAATTTTAAGTGATTTCATAAATTTATATTCTTGGGTAAACAGAAATATTTCGCAAATTGCTATTGAAAAATTTCTGCCCATTGACAAACCTTGTACTTGCTTAAAGATGCTGTTATTAAATTTAATTGTTAATAAGTACACTTTTTAAGAACAGTTGCCAATTTTCAGTAGAAATAATAGTATTGATCTGAGGAAATAAATTAGGGAGAGTAAGTAAACTATTATAAATTTCTTCAAGAGGTAAAGTAGTGTAAAGGTTTTCAAAATCATATCATTGAATATGCTCTATTTCAAGTGAGTTTACACACATATTTTAAGAGGATTGTAAAGCTGTATAAAATTTTTGTAGCTATTATGATAATTTCATGAATTATTTTTATTTGTATCCTCGCTACAATTTAAAACTAATTATTGATAGACAATATATTTTATTTTAAATAAAATGTTGATGTCACAAGTTTAAATTAAAAAGCTCTTTATAATCCTTGGAGGGGGGGTCTTTTTATAATTTTTGTGGATGTTAAAATAATGAATTTGTTTTTAAAAGACATAGTGACCATATTTCACTATGTTCTTAGACCATCATGAGAATAAATGGTCACTTTTTCTTTCAAACTGATTCATTACTTGTAAATTACTAAATGATTAAAATTTTTAATAGTGAGAGATGCACGAGTTTTAAAATTCGAATGTGATCATTTGACATATAACTAATGAGACTTACTAATATGAATAAATTATAGAAATATCAGTAGATTTCAAACTTTGCTTTTTAACTGAAATGATATCTGCCTACAAAATACTTTTATACATAATTTATTACTGTATAATTTATTTTTAGGTACTAAGATTTTTTTGCAAGGTAATACTAAGTTATGACTATTATTGTATTAAAGTGTAACAATATTACAAGATTAAGGTTTCTCCATGAATGATTAGTATTAAAAATGCTATTAGTATTAAAATTTTTAATCTATTGGTATTAAAAAATAATAATTGTTTCATCTGCAATTTTTTTAATTAAAGAATTAACTGCTTATAGCATAGTTTATCAATTTTATATAGTAAAAGAGATGCTGTTTGTTATTACAATTTTCAGTTATACTGTTAGATGCATCGGGTTTTAACAAAAGTTTCCCACCACCGCAAATATAATTTGCGCAAACAGTTCGCATTGCAGTGTTTACTCATATTTTGTCAAAAGATGTTTGGCATATGAAAGAAAGAGACTTCTTTTAGAACACTGTGTATAAATTGAATGAAAAAGTGATTTAAATTCTATATTAGTATTATATCAAAAAGTTTAATAAACATAATACTACAGGCATAAACTTTACTGTGTTATAACCGTAATAGCATAAGGAAAGTCACTTAGGTGAAAAATGAAAATTTACTTTGATATACATAATCTATAAAAGGTGCATGCCCCTTGCCATGATTCTAAGTTATCAGAACTTTCCCTTCCACATGAACAATTTCGATTACTGGGACAATTTTATTTTTATTTATTTATTTATTTATTGTGAACATACAATGCAATATATCATTTTGTTCTAGAAGAAAAGTCATTAAACAATTTTACATCTGATACATAAATAAAAGTCCTTTTTTTCTATTTTCAGGCCCTAGGAGCTTCTTTTTAATTTCTTCATAAATAACGTAGTAATATAAAATTTTGTTCAGGAAGAATACCTCTTTACTTGAGGTAAAGTGCTGATACATCTTGAAGCACTTTTTTCCTATTGGTGGGCCCCCTAAGCTCATAAATAGAAAAAGAAGAATACTGCCATGTAGAAAATGTGGTCAAGTAATTAAATATGAAAGAAGAAAAAATGGAGATGCTAGAGGAAGGGGGACAGTCCATCCTTCAGATTTGTGAGGGGAGCCCAGTCGATATAATGGTCAGAGAAGCTGACTGCGATGTCGAAAGGCCTGGGTTCGAATCCTGGAGAAGGCATGGTTGTAACTGTCCCTCCCTTCATAGGAAAGGCGATGGTGGCCCACCTATTAGGTGCCTCCATAATAAAGAGACCACCACATACGGCCTTGTATAGATTAATGGACTTAATTGTTCACAATGTGCCATTGGGGAAAAAAAAAAAGATAAAAGATTGCAGAACATTTTTAAAGATAAACGTTAACCTGTTAGCTAAGAGATAAAATTTTCTGGGGACTTTTTTTTTTTTCAGTAATAAGTAACGTTACCACACCTCAATTAATGAAAGAAAATTGTTTTTAACTTATCGATTTTTCAAGTATTTTCAACGTTCAAAGAATTAACTTTCAGTACGATACTTCTTGAAACATTGTGGCATACTTTTAAACAAATAACTTTTAGCCATATTTTGAAGAAAATAACAGCTACTGAAATCTTCAATACTGAAATGCAGACTAAAATGAAACCAAACTGTGCAAATTCAATTCACAATGCATAAGCGGATAAGTGTGTGCACCAACTGGTTGCTTGCGAATAGTGCTTAAATACCAAATAGTGCTCAAATGCCATATTGCAAAAACTAGTTTGCACATACTTTGTAGGATTCAAAAGGCCCCAAACCGAGTCTCTAACATGTTTTTTTTTTTTTTTCAATAGTGCGACTACGAGAATGCTTTTGTGTTACTACGTTCTCTCCCTTTTCTAAAAGTGATTTGTCCCAAATCACGTGGTCGAAAGCTTGCGGCGACAGCGTTTTTTGTAGGCAGGTGGCATTTAGTAACCGGCAATAGAAAGAAATGCCATCAGTTGAGCAGAGAATCAATATCAAATTTTGTGTTCACTTGGAAAAGACTGCTACGGAGACTTTTGAAATGTTGAAGCATGTGTACGGAAGTGAAACGTTAGTAAAACACAAGCTTTTGAGTGGCATTGTTGTTTCAGAGAAGGCAGGGAAAGTGGTGAAGATGACAAATGCTGTGGCCGTCCTGTGATTTTGCACACTGATGAAAACATCAAAAAGGTGTCTATGGCAGTACGTGCGAACAGGCAGCAAACAATCTGCAAAATAACAAAATCAGTTGGGCTATCAGAGGCCACATGTCGGCAGATACTGACTAATGATCTTAACATGCAAAAGGTGTGTCAACACATAGTTCACCACGTTACATGTAGACCATAAGGGAATTCGAATGGAAATGGAGGGAGACTTTGTAGAGTCATTAGGTTAATTGGAAGCAGAAAAGATGAAAAATATGCAACCGCCTTCGCTGGGAATCAAACCACAGACCTCTGAAAATACCGGCCCAGCATGCTACCATTACACCACAAAGGCACGCTAGGGAAGTGGGAGAAGTACCTTATATACTCCCCTTTTTAAAGGGCGACTAGGGTTTTAGGGGATTTATTCGCCAAATCCTGGGTGCGGAGAATCATCATCCACAACTATTTTAGTTTGGGCGCCACTTGTAGAGTCATTGGGATTTTTTTTTAAGCAGAAAAGATAAAAAATATGCAACCGCCTTCACCGGGAAGCGAACCACGGACCTCTGGAAATACTGGCCCAGCATGCTACAGTTACACCACGAAGGCATGCTAGGGAAGTGGGAGAAGTACCTTATAACTTAATCTCGGCTGTTGACAAAGATCCTTCTCTACATGGCAGAATTGCTATCGGAGACAAGAAACGGTGTTTTTTGTACAACCCACAAACCAAGAAAGCATCGGCAACACGGAAACACCACAATCTCCACGGAAGCAGAAATTCCGCCAAGATCGCTCTAAAAAGGAAAGGTCATGCTAGAGACATTCTTCAATATCCAGGGCATTGTGCATCTGGAATTTATCTCTGAAGAATGCACTCTAAATAAAGAACTCTATGTCGAAATCCTGCATCATATGTGCAAGTCAATCTGGAACAAGAGACCAAAAATGTGGGCTGAGCAGTCATGGGTGCTATTGCATGACAACGGTCCTGCTCACCAATCCTTACTTGTCAACGACTTTCTTATGAAAATAAATGTTCTGCCTCATCCTCCTTACTCACCTGCTCTTGAACCCTGCAATTTCTTCCTATTTCCTGAACTGGCAAGACACTTGCAGGGTCGTTGATTTCAGTCTTCAGATGAAGTTAAATATGCATCGCAGGCTGAATTAAACGTCATGGCCAAAAATGGATTCCAGACATGCTTTGATGAACTTTACAGGCACTGGCAAAAGTGCGTTGTTGCACAAGGATCTTATTCTGAAGGAGGATATGTTTCTGCAATTTAATTCATATTTTTAACATAATAGATTCAGTCCGGAAACTTTTGAATCCTACTTCGCATACATGACTTGTCAACAATAGGATGCCATATAACCACACTACGATTAAATACAGTACAAAGTCCGTAATCCGGACTCATCGGGACTTCGGTGATTCCCAATTAGGGGGTTTTCCGGATTATAGATCATCATTTTAAATCTGGTAAGATGGCATGCAGAAATTATATGATTAAAAATATGAAACCATAATTTATGAAATAAACAGCAATTATGATCTAAATGGTATCAAAATTTACAAAAAAAAAAAAAAAAGCTTAATATTTATTTGTTTACTTTATTAAAAATTTTTTCCAATGTAAGTTGTTTAAGTTGCTTTGTTTTTTGTGCTAATACTTTCTCTTTAATTCTATAAACAGACATAATTTCTTGTTCAGTTACAAAGTTCCACTGTTCAAGTCCGGTAATTGCTGTGTCGAGAATACCGACTAACTTGTCAATCAAAATTTTTTCATTTTCAATAACCTCTCTGTCACTTTCTTCACTATCAGAAGCGGTATTTTCTGGATCTAGAACCATACTACAGATTTCACCGTCCATTATTTGATTGATGATGTGGTCATCATCATTGCAATGAAAAACTTCTGTTATACCATCTTCATTTATTACTGCTTCTCCACATTTCTTTACAAAATCCAATAACTGGAAAATTTCACCTTTAGTTTTTGATATCCGAAAACCTTCAAATTCGCGCCTATCATCTTCGTCGTCCTCACCATGAAATATGGTAGCTGGCCATAAATCAGCCAAGCATTTTTTAACGTATCTGGAGAGATATCCTCCCACAACACACAGAAGATTTTATGCTAAAAAATTTCAAGAAGTCTTGAATAGTCTTGCCATTGTTCAAGAAATTTAACATATTTTAAGAATGCAACTTTATACTTGCATTTCAGCGTGTGCACTATTCTCATATCCATAGGCTGAAAGCTAGACGTACAATTTGGAGGGAAGAATCATACGGATACATTATCTTTCACTAAAACTTTAAGTGAAGTATGCGCCGAACAGTTGTCAACAATCAGGACTATTTTTGAGTCATCAGGTAAACCAACCGAATTCAAATGTCGCCGAGCCTCGGGTATAAAATATTTTTCAAACCAATCATTCATCAATGATTGTGTCATCCATGCTCTTTTATTTGCTCTTTTATTGTTATTTGAAAAATAACGGGGGAAATCGTTACTCCTTTAAATGCTCGAGGTTGTGCATGCTTTCTGATTACGAAAAGTTTGCACTTGTGCGTTCCTGCAGCATTTGCGCAGGCTAAAATTGTTAGTCTCTGACACTGTATCTTTGACACCAGTTGCTGCCTTTTCTGTAGAGGTTGCCAAGGTATTTCGCGGTACATGTTGCCAAAAAAGAACAGTTTCATCAGCATTGTAAATTTTTTCTGGAGATAATTGTTCACAAGTAATGAGTTCAATGACTTCATCTGTAAATTGTTCAGCAGCTTTAGTATCAGCTAAAGCTTTTTCATCTGAAATTTTTAATTGTCTTATACCATGGCAATTTTTTAAATTTGGTTAACCAACCTGTCGAATATTTGCACTCAGTGTTTAAGTTAATTTCTTCATGAAATATTTTGGCTTGAGCCATTAGCATTGGATCTGTCAATGGCACGCTCGCTGCGACGCCGTCTGACCCCTTCAATCATCACTTTCTCATGATCATCACTTTTAGCATAAAGAACCCTTTTTTCTGTTATTCATTGCAAGTGGGGTGTCGGAATCCACAAAAAATTCAAAAAGTTCCTTTTTTCTTTTTGCTTATATCATATACAGTTGACTTTTCAATGTCATACTCCTCGCATAATTCAGAGACGGATATGCCTTTACCCATTTTTTGCAGCCATTCGACTTTTTCTTTGATGGACATTGAAACATGCTTTCACTTTGTATATCCTTTGGTAGCTCCACAATTGGAAACTCTTTTTGACATAATCGAAAGTTCAAGCTTAATTGTTATAAAATTGCTCTAACAGTCCGCAAAAAATAAGCTGGATCCAATTAGAAGATTAAGGAACAGCGCAATCTGCATACATTAACTGAAATGCCTTAGAATCAGTAAAGATAATTTTAGCCTAGCTTACACCGTTATACATTAAATGCGCATGCATAAAAAGCATACAAAGAAAAAGTTTGTGGCTTTGAGGTCTGGATTATATATCATTCCAGATAATGGACGTCCAGATTACAAACTTTGTACTGTATATAAGAACTACACGAAATGTAATGCATTCCACATAATATGGTTGATTTTAGTGACAAAAAATACTGCCATACCCAATTAACAGGTTAATAATACTGAAAAATACATCAATGGTGCAATTTCTGGTTAAATACACAGTAATTACATATTAAATCATTAAATTATATATAGTGTGGTCATAAAAACACTCCCGACATATAAACCCCTAGTGGCCTATCCACACAACCAATTTATTGTTCACTTGGACTGAATAATGGTTAGCAGAGCCTGACTGTAAGTCTGAATTGTGGGATGAAGGTTGGTTAGTTAAGTGGATTTTCAACATCTTGTGAGCATAATATCAAGCTAACCCCTAGTGGTATACCCTGCATAGCGTTCTCAGTAATTAAATGCATAAATGACTGATCTGCTTGGCTATTCATAAGTAAACATCTGGCTAACATTCATAAGTTGTACACATTTGGTTAGTTTGAAAAAAAAAAAAAAAGAAAGAAAGAAAGAAACTTAGCTTTAAACCTCTATATCATGCCTTGTTATTATGGACTTAATTACCTTACACATGTTTAGTTGTTTCAAATTTATTTTAATTTATTCATTTAAATTTTTACGTTAATTTCTTATTTGCTTAATATTTTTCACTTAATTTATTAATATTTTTAATCCCTTTATATTTTATTTAATTATTATTTATTGTTTTATCCATTACTTTATTAATTAACTTTTGCTCCCATTCTTTATGGCATTCTATAGAATTAACAGCATTTCTAATTTTTTAAATTAAGCCTTTGAATGAGCAAGTTTACAGATTTTCAAACCAGCAATAAAGCATAGATATAGTTAATAAATTAAGCAAATGAAAATTTTTGTTAAACTTTACCAAAATGCAATGAAACATGCAATAAAATATCAAATCAATTTATAAATTATATAGATGCCTTCATGAAAGAAGAGCTTGCCTAAGAGGCCTTGATTGGTCTGCTAATTCTGCAAATAGGTAAAATTACATAAAATTTGTAAATTTAAGTATGAGTAAAAAACATAAGCACAGTTTAGCGGGGATATGTCTTACTCCTCAGAATGACTTGAAAAAACATATGAACACCATATAAGGGAAATGATTTTTCAGTTCATTTCAATGAAAAAGCACATACTTACGTGAAGGAAACAATAAAAATTCACCCCTCCCCCAAACAGAGCTTGTGTCAAAAATCATGAAATAAAGTTCCTGTACTGTCCGACTACAATATGTCTAATGAGAATACACTAATTTGAATACAGTAATATACCGAAAATCCGCCGACCTGAAATCCGTGTTGCCTTTCAGAATATAAACATTCAGTTTATAGGTTCCGGAAACCGCAACATTCAGTACAAAATATCGAAGAAAAAATACTTACCAAATAATAATGAGTCATAATGGAAAAGACAAATTATTGACATTAAAAAAAGTTTAAAAAATAAGATAAAAGTTTTTCCCTCTAATCTCTGCATCAAGATAAAAAAGCAGACGATTCACTCAACTCTTCATTCAAGTTCATGATTCACGTTGTGGTATTTTCTAAGCTTTCTTATTTCACAAGATTGTTTACTGCTGCCTTTTTTATATCCTGATATTTCGTGAATAAATTAAGAATATTTTAAATTTCAGCCCTTTTTAATACAATGACAGATAAGAAACGCGCTCATGATTTTACTGCTTGCAATGTTGAAAAACATAAACACGTTGCATTGACGGTAATGCAAAAAGTGCAAATTCTGCAAAAGATGGAGGCAGGTGCTACTCCTCGATTTATAGCAGAACGGTATGGAATTGCGACACGATTGTGTATGATATACAGAAAAATAAAGAAAAGCTGTTGAAATTTTATAGCAACAGTGATTCTAACACCGGAAATCTTTGCATGAGGCGAAATCGGCACACCTCAATGCTGTGTACATATAATACAATGAATAATATAATCAATTTATATATGTTTAATGCATATAAATTATTGCAATAATGCATATAATTTAATTAAATGCATCTAATACGGCTTATTTATTTTGCACTTTTAGTCCGAATATTATGCGTTATCTTTTCTGTCCTGAAATCTGCAAAATCCTAAAATCCGCACAACCTCTGGTCCCAAGCTTTGTGGATTTCTGGACTTCTACTGTAATAATTTACATGCATTCTGAATGAAAAGGGATTTTCTTCTTCTAATTTCAGTTTTCCTGAAATTTTATTAAATACACTTCCCACTAGTCTTATGAATTATTTTAGTTAAATGTCCACTACTTTTCTCTTCAGATTGAAAGTAAACTTGTATGTAAATTTTGGCATTAAGCCAATTCCTTTTAAAATGTTCCTGCTAAATATCTGAAAATTTAGTGTTGTAAACATTTATGACTTTAACTTAACTTATGGTGCCGAACAAAACTAACTAAAAAATCAAATAAATCAAAACAAATCTAATTCATAATATATCAAAAGATCGATCGAATAAACAATCGTATATCATATCTACAATCAATCATATAGTGGTATTGGTTTAGTACAATAGGGCACGTTGTGAAGCCCACTAGGGAAAAATCAATAACCCCAAATTCAATTAAAGCTCCATGTTTCTTAAAAAGCCTCCAGGCTCCTGGAGGGACATGACAGACCACCGTAAATTACAAGATAAATACACAAATGCAATTAAATTTCAAACACACATTTATTAAATTCTTGACTATATTGTATTATTAGTAAATAACTGGGTAACAAATCAGTAACCCCTACCACATATTTTTACTATGAAAATATCACATCTGTCACAAAATTTCAGCTTACAATAATTGAAACATTTAATTAACTTTTTTTTTTTTTGAGAAATTAAGAAGGTGTAACATATTTTAATTCTCCAAATAAACGGTTCTCATTAATTAAAAGTGAACAATTTTCTAACACGCATATAAAGCAGGTGTAACAAATAAATCCTCCAAAATAACTGGCCATTCCCTTAAAACTTCTAATCACTTCTCAATATTACCAGCTAGCAATATTTAATTTATATAAGTAATAAAAATTTATATATGGGGATAAATGGTTATTAACTAGTCCACCATAGCATTTTGGAAAGACAGAGAAAAGAGAGAAAATAATCTTAAAATTTCACTCAAGAGATGGAAGACAGTTTTTCCAGACTGAAGGATCTTTAGTGTCCAATCCACTTAGAAATAAGCTAAGAATTTTTTTTTTTTTTTTTTTTTTTTTTTTTTTTTCAAAACACTTTTAGAAGCATCTATTGATTTCAGGAATCACAGGTGTAGTATGTTAAAGACAATTTCTTCAATCAGCCAGGAACCGCTTTAAATATGTCCATTAAGTGAGAGAATTTCCGAACAGAAAAATCTTTAGTGTCCAATCTACTCCACTGGGAAATGAGCTAAGACAATTTTTTTTTTTTTCTGTCATAACACTTTCGGAAGCGTCCATTGATTTCAGGAACAAGGGGAGCATGATACCTCCTTCTGGAACAAATCTGTATCTCATGATCAATTCCTTCAACTGGAATGTCTCAAACATGACTATTCAAGTTCTACAAAATACACGATGAAGCAGAGAAACTAAATTTTGCATAGAGCACTTTCAGTACAAACTCCTTAGCTGTAACAAATCTATGATGAACAATTCTAACTGGAAAGCCTCTAACATGACTATTCAAAGATCTCAAAATACACGATGAAACAGTGAAATCAAATTTTGCGTAGAGCACATTCTTCGTTCGAACAAATTCTCATCAGCGGGAAAGCTGCGAGAAACCTCCCCTCAGACCGAGGCACAAGCCCCACCGAACTTTGTCTTTTACTGCCTTACATCTTCTCAATTCAAATCTGTCTCCAAATCCGACACAAAAGCTGGCGCTCGCAAGAGCAAGACCCGCAAGGGGTCAAACCCTCACTCTTTTCTCCTTTTTTTCTTTCTCTTAGCTTGAAAATAGGAATCAGAATGAATGCTAGCAAGGTGTAAACCTCCCAGAAAATCTCGGTTTCTCCGCCTCTGTAAGTTCATAGGCTTACAAAAAATCATCAAATTAAAAATCACACCAATGCCAGAATTTTACTTTATCTAGACTGAGAAAATGACAATCCCCATGAAGAATCAAAAACAAGAAAAATCTCACAATGAACCAACATTTGTACTCAGGAAAAACGTGGGAACTAGAGTGGATCCCCTAACTAACAAGCGGAGCTAAGCTTTACGACAATCCAATTACCTGAACTCAGTACACCCCCCACTGTCTTGAAGTAAGCAAAATTGTAACTATAACAAAGCAAAAGCAAGAAAATTTTCGTTTCAAACGCCATTAGTAAAAAGCCACAACACAACACCCTACTGCCTCCATTGTTAGTAAAAAGGCCATAAACCAATAAACCAGATGTGTTTCCTTGCAACTGTCTTTCGCACATCTTACACATCAAATAGTTTTCGCTACACTTTCTACTCAAGAATAACGACAATAATAATATTGTCTTTTGCTACACTTTCTACTCAAGAATAACGAGTTAAATAAAGCCTTAACAACTTGAAAATACTTTTTTCCAGATTAAAATATACATGAATACAAATAAAAATATTATAATAAAAAAAACTTAAAACACATATTAATATTAAAATTTGCGACATAACATTCCTGAACAGAGTATCACTCTTCAGCCCTCTGTGAAATTACACAGAAATATTAAGCAAGAAATTCTTCATTTCTTGTTTGATGCACTAATGTTCAACAAGATCTGAAAGCAACTTTATTTTAAGAAACTTCTCCCCTTATGATCTCTAGCACACTCGATTTCTTACCCCTGCATAATTTATGACATTTCTGCTTACTTGATTGCATCTAAGAGGACACCCCTGTAAATGCCCTTTTCATACACAACTGTAATAAAAATAAACAACCTCACCCCATGGAGTAGATAAAAAAGACAAGCTTGGTGGTGAATAATGACACACCTCACACTAGTACTGTTATAATTTTTAACTAGTCTTACAAATCATTAAATAATCTACTTTTAATCATTAGTTTTGATTTAAATGCAGTAAATATATAAGGTTCAGCCTATGAGAATAATATACAGTATAAAGTCTTTAATCCAGACCTCCATAATCCTGAATGATCTATAATCCGGACCTCAAAGCTACAAACTTTTTGCGCATGGGTAAACGCATAATGTGTTTACACATGCGCACAATACCTTTATGCATGCGCGTTTAATGTATAACTGACAGTATAAGCTAGGCTAAAATTATCTAATTATCTATTTCAGTTAATGTTGCAGATTGTGTTGTTCCTTAATCTTCTAATTGGATCCGGCTTATTATTTTCTGAAGAGTGTTAAAGCAATTTTATAAAAAGAAAGCTTGAACTTTCGATTATGTCAAAAAGAGTTTCCAATTCTGCAGCTGCCAAAGGATCTACAAAGTGAAAGCACGTTTCGATGTCCATCAAACAAAAAGTGGAATTGATGCAAAAAATGGATAAAGGCACATCCTTTGTTTCTCTAACCATTCCGAAATCTGTTTATCAATTTCACGCTGCTCTGTGGAAGGGGGGGATGTCGTGGTGCGCAATGAACTGGAAGTTGATCTGTCAGCACTGCCCTCATCTTCAGGGCGGATGTTTTTATTTAATTCACCTTATAATTCCTTACTAAATGTAACGTTTCATCTCGATGTACCCTGATATGGTTTAAATCAATTTCCTCGTCATTATAAGTATTACAAATACACATCAAATAGTTTTCTGGTTGCAATTTTCTAATTTCGACCATGCGTAATGTATGCTTTACGCATGCGCGCGTTGAAAGAAATGTTTAATAAAATAAACAAATAAATAGTAAGCTTTTTTTTTTGTAAATTTTGATACCCTTTAGATCATAATTGCTCTTTATTTCGTACATTACAGTTTCATATTTTAAATGCATAATTTTTGCATGCCATCTTACCAGATTTAAATTGATGATCTATAATCCGGAAAAAAACATTGATCTAGAATCACCGAAGTCCCAATGAGTCCGAATTAAAGACTGTACTGTAGTTGAAGATTTTGAATTCTTTCCTCTAATACAATTTTTGAATCTTGAAATACGAGACCTTTGAACAAAATACATTAAATTAATAGTTGCAAAATATTGCACATCGATAGGGTAATGCTGTCATCTAGTATTAAAAAAGCATTAGAAACATAAGATTACAGCTACTGGTGTTAAAAAATTAGCATTTTTAAAGGGGTTAAAATATTAACAAATTTTTGGTTTACAGGTAATTCCCAAATATGGTGCTTGAAGACCATTAGTTTCGAAGAACACGATACCTTCCCCAGAATTACACAATTTCAAACTACAGTCAAAAGTCTTTAATCCGGACTCGTCGGGACTTCGGCAATTCCGGATTATAGATCATCAGTTTAAATTTGGTAAGATGGCATGCAGAAATTATAAAATTAAAAATATGAAACCGTAATTTATGAAATAAAATTAATTATCATCTAAAGGGTATCAAAATTTACGAAAAAAAGAGCTTGCTATTTATTTGTTTACTTTATTTAACATTTCTTTCAACGCGCTCATGCATAAAGCATACATTACACATAGTCGAAATTAGACAATTCCAACCAGAAAACTATTTGATGTGTATTCGTGATATTTATAATGATGAGGAATTTGATTTAAATCATATCAAAGGAGTACATCGAAATGAAATACTACATTTAGTAAGGAATTATAAGCCGAATGAAATAAAAACATCTGCCCTGAAGATAAGGATAGCGCTGACAGATCAACTTCCAATTCATTGCGTGCCGCGACATTCCCCCCCACCCCCGCAGAGCAGCGTGAAATTAATAAACAGATTTCGGAATGGTTAGAGAAACAAAGGATATGCCTTTCTTTCTTCATAAAGGATATGCCTTTATCCATTTTTTGCAGAAATTCCACTTTTTGTTTGATGGACATCAAAACATGCTTTCGCTATGTAGATCCTTTGGCAGCTCCAGAATTGGAAATTCTTTTTGACTAAGTGAAAGTTCAAGCTTACTTTTATAAAATTGATCTAACAGTCTGCAAAAATTAATAAGCTGGATCCAATTAGAAGATTAAGGAACAACGCAATCTGCAACATTAACTGAAATACATAATTAGATAATTTTAGCTTAGCTTATACCATCCGTTATACATTAAACATGCATGCGTAAAGATATTATGCGCATGCATAAACGCATCTGCGTGTTGTCAGTGGTGATAAAGGCAAAGTATATTTTGCTTTCCTTAAATAAAGCTAAGACTAATCTAAATAAAATTCATGCTTTATTCCATAAATTAAAATAAAAGAGCTAACACTGTAGCCTTTACATTTAAAATCATTTGACTGAAAGCAAACTAGCATAATGCTAACTCACAATACCAAGAGAACAAGACATTCGCCGATACCAGCGTACATATATATAATACTCGGCCAACCCGCCGATTTTGATGTCATCGGCCAATCAGCGGCAACCATGTTAGCTTACCTCCGATCAAAATTTGCATGTGGAAAACTAAAGCCAACACTGCGCATGCGTAAAGATATTATGTGCATGCGTAAACGTATAAAGTGTTTATGCATGCGCAGATAGTTTGTAGCTTTGAGGTCTGGATTATAGATCATTCCGGATTATGGATGTCCGGATTAAAGACTTTTCACTGTATACGATTTTTGAGTAATTCAATGTTTGGAGAAAAAATTGACTCCTTTAACCCCTTCGAGCCGGGTAGCGAAAACGCACGCTTATCACGGAGGCCGGCAGTGTCTTCCGCGAGTGTCTCTCCAGGGCCGGGGGCTTTTTTGCTACTAAGCCTAAATCCATGAAATTTCCGAAGTATCAACGCATTGTTTAATAATGCTCTATAGAGTATTTAAACGGCTTATGCTTTATAGATATTTTTATATACATACTTTAATTACCTTATTTCTTGTCTAAATGCATATTTTACACATTTTATTTTAATTACTCACAATTTTATGACTTTTAACTTTATACATCTGAAAACTAAATATATTACTTAAAATTCTCTTTTCGTACGAAAAATTTTAAAACGGGGATCTACACACAGTCTCCGTTACATTCCTTGAACTCGTAATAACTCATTTGCCGTTTTGGAGGATTTTTCCGGGAATGTGAACAAACGAAGCATCGTCGTCTCATTTTCTTATCAGTCTCTTCTGAACAAAGTTTTGGAAAATGTCTTTCAGTTAATCTTTCAGAATCAATATCAGAATTTCAGAATCAACATCTGAAATATTTTGCATCATTTCTGCTATTTCATGCTCTGTTAAACATTTTCGACGCTTCGACATTGAAATGGTAAAAACAGAAAGAATTCACGTCTAACAAGATCTAATTATTTTCTAAAAACTGAACTGTAAACGGAAATACTCAACGCTTTAGCGCATATAAAACTTCTACTTACAATAAACAACTACCACGTGCGAATAAAGTGCGATTTAAAGAGACGTCATAAATCACGCCATTCAGAAACATTTAGTTCCCCGTTTGTTTATATAATCAAAAACACGTGTATGTGAGTCATGCTTCTCTCATTTCGAGTAGAAGGTCTAATGTACACGTATTTGAAACCATATGGACATACAGTGCCATCTTGTGGCAGAAATTATAGTTTGAGAAACGTTCCAAGGTACTGGCACAAATACGCGACAATCGGTAGAAAATGCAACAATGCTCTGGCACTCCTGCGTGTCGGCCGGTAGATAAGTGTGTTCGTTGCTGGGACGTATACGTGACAGTCGGCGCGAAGGGGTTAACAGGAGGTCACTTCCTCCGCTAAATAGGGGGATGAAGAATTTCTGTTCTAGCAGTAGAAAGTTCTGGGTGCATTCCAAGTTCATTGTAAAAGCTTCCTTTTCTGAAAACTATTAATGACTTTTGAGGGGGAAATCTGATAAGAAATATCTATGTGACCTTGTTTAAACTCATTTGAGTATGTATAAAGTGCAGGAGATCCCAAGTTCCGAATTTTTTATACTTTCAATTAAGTTTTTTAGAAGTGTTTGATCAATTAATTTATAGTTTTTTAAATCTTTAATTTACAAAATTTCTGCAGGAAATAAAAAGATAGTTGAAAAAAAAAAAAAGATGAACAATTTCCCTTGAAACTAATGTAAAAATGTTGAACCGACTAAAGAAAGAAGAAAAATTATCAGTTGTTGCAAAGACAGAGAATTTGAATGAGGCTATTATTCATATAATAAAAAAGAATGAAGAAAAAACAAGAGACTATGCATCAACAGTACCTTTAGGTGTTAAATGTAGTTTTTGTTCAACAAATGTAAATAGTATGAATACTTTCTTTCAATATGGATTGAAGATTGTGTAAATAAAAAACTGCCTTTGAGCAGGGACATTACCAAACAAAAAGGTGCTTAAAATATATACAGTACAAAGTCTTTAATCCGGACTCATCGGGACTTCGACGATTGCGGATTAAGGGTTTTTCCAGATTATAGATCATCAATTTAAATCTGGCAAGGTGGCATGCAGAAATTATAAAACTAAAAATATCGTACAAATGGTGACAATGCAGCATAGAGAGAGATGGCGACTCTGGTGCACCAAAATGACAAAGCTGAGTACAGGAGTGGCACAATGTTGTCTTTTCAAATAAGTTCCAGTTCTATGTGCAGTATTCTGATGGCCATAAATGTCTGGAGAGCCCAAGGAGACCGCACATTGCCTGCTTGCATTCAATATTGGCATAGGGCCCTGCACCTGATGTGATGTTTCAGCAGCTATTAGGTATATAACACGCACATCTCTAGTTCGGATTGACAGCTATTTGAATGCAGATGAGTAAATCTCTGACATCTTATGTCCAGTGGTTGTGCCCTACCTTCGAGGCCCCCAAAAGGCATGTACCAACAAGATAATGCAAGACCACATGTTGTGCTCTGACTTTCTTCGATACACAGGGTATTTGATTGTTGCCCTGGCCTGCACAGTCTCCAGATCTGTCACCCACTGAAAACATCAGATCATGGGTTGTTGAGAGACTGGCCCACCACTCCTTTCCAGTTAATACGGTTGATGAAGTGTGGCATAGACTTGAAGCAGCATGGAATGAGTAGCGCATTTCTGTCATCCAAGCCCAGTTTCACTCCATACCTAATGCTGTAAGGGCTGTTTTAGCTCCTAGGGGTGGCAGCTGTTTCTACTAATTTTGCACCACTGCAAACCTCCTAAATGCTTCCAAATTTAATCATTTTGTCTTCGTGCCATACTGTTTGCATGCAAAAAATGTCTTTTTTGTATTTGCTTTTCTTCATGGTGTTGCAATTTTAACGGTTAGCAGTGTATTCCAAAATACCAGAACTCTATGCCTGTTTTTAAAATGGCTAAGGAAATTATCACTCTTCTCTTATGCAGTAATGTGCCAGGAGATTGTTGTATGAAACCAATATTTATAAACAAATCAATGAATCCTCGCTCATTGAAAAACTTACCGCTACCGGTTTATTGGTGAGCCAACAATACAGCTTGGATGAATTCATATATGCTTGCAGATTGGTTTTGCGCCTGATGTAAAAAGATATTTAGAAAAGAAAAATTTATTTTCAAAGAATTACTACTAGTAAATGCCCCTGGACATCCGAAGAAGTTAGAAAATCCAAATGTAAATTCTACCACCAAATGCTACATCACTATTCCAGCCGCTAGATCAAGATATAATATCAACATTTAAGACATTACATACAAATGGCACAAATGGCTTTTCAGTCTTTTCTAGATAAGATTTCTAGCCTGATGTAAAAAGATATTTAGAAAAGAAAAATTTATTTTCAAAGAATTACTACTAGTAAATGCCCCTGGACATCCGAAGAAGTTAGAAAATCCAAATGTAAATTCTACCACCAAATGCTACATCACTATTCCAGCCGCTAGATCAAGATATAATATCAACATTTAAGACATTACATACAAATGGCACAAATGGCTTTTCAGTCTTTTCTAGATAATTTAAAAGGTGCAAAAAATAAGACATTTACCCAAGTTTGGAAAGAATTTTCAATTTTGGATTCATTAAAAATATTGTATCTTCATCTATAAGTAATATTAAAGCTTCAACAGTGAATGCAAGTTGGGAAGCTCTTTTACTGGATATGGTTTACGAAGACTCCAATGTCCCGTGTAAGCACTCCAAATACAATCAGATAATGTTGCAGATTCGCCACAGGATTTGATGATATGTCTGCTGAAGATGCTGATGAACTACTTTTAGAAAAAACATTCGATGAAGAAGATATTGTAAGAAGAATCCATTTCAAATTCAGTGACAAAGAAGATAAAGAAAATTATGAAAATTTATCTAACCAAAATTTCTCTGTTGATGAGGTACAATATGCATTACATTTTGGCACACAAATTGGAAATGTTCTTAACAAAAAGGGATACTAGGTACAGAAAACAACACTTGCAACACAACTTAAGAACTGTATTAAGGCATATGAAAATTATTTACTGAACTGCAACACAGAAATGAACCATCATGTAGTACTGCCAGATATTCAGTTGAAGATGAACCAAGGTATGTGAATATTCAGCCTTCTACAAGAAAATATACTAGAATCACAACAGTCTTAGATGGCTCCAGTGATGAGGATTAGATGGCACGGTAATGTAATTTTAATTCAAAAAAGTGATGCATTGCAAAACTTTTTTTTTATTTTAATAATGAAATTTACGATAAAATGCTTTTTTCAAAACTAATTAAAAAATTAAATTAAATTATGTAATACAAGATTTCTTAGAAGTGTTTACCAATATAAATTCAAAAAATAAAAATTTTTTGTTTTATATTTAACAAAAAAATATGTTTAAATGTAACTTTTTTTTTTATTTTCACACTTGGCACGGAATCCCGTTTTTTTGTAGTCTCGAACAACACCGTTTCAAAAGAACACGGAACCAATTTATCTTGCTCTTCGGAGGTTACTTATATTAAATATATCAGTGCTTTCAAAGGGAAAAAGTATTCAATTGCCTTTTCTTAGGGTTTCCCCCCTCCCTTAAATTTTTAAAAATTATTATAATTTGAAACATTTTATTCTGTCATATTTATAAGTAAACTGATCCTCGTTATCTGGATTTCATATACAAGCTTACTCACCAATGGTAAAATCACTTGTAGTTCTTACTGCATTGTACGATCATGTATGATTAGTCTTGTATTAAATGGCTGATGAATGATTGCAATTCATTTATCTCTATTTTATTTCTGTTGTGACAATAGTATTGTAAATTTACATATTGTACTTCATTACAGATGAACGCAAGCAGTCCCTATAAATAAAACAGAATATTATTATTTGCTTCTTACAGATCTTATGCTACTGAATCCAAGCATGGCTTTTATTTTTTCACTATCAATCAAAACTTTTATGATAGCAAAACATCTGCACAGGGTTTAAATAAAAGCTAGGTTCCCCCCTCCCAAAAAACGGAGAGGTAAGAAATAGAAGAAATAAGTAATGATGTACCCAATGAGAATGTCTTCTTTGCTAAGAATGGATATGTCTTCAAAAGATGCAATGCTCAGATCAAATATGCATTGCGTTGTAAGTGCCTTCCCTTTACAAGCCATACAAAATTGAAACAATTTGAGAGAACTTCAGTTAAAATAAAGCTTAACAGCAAAATGACAAGAATGAAACAGATAGTTTGGCATTCAAATCAAGCATTGTTACAAATTTTAATAAAAATTCACTGAAAAATATTAAATTAGCTTGAATATTCTAGATCACATGTCTTGCATAAAAAAATGGAGGTTGCAACAAGTAAACTTAACCCTTTAACTGTCAAGTTATTTTGATGATTTGGGTACACAAATTCTCAAAATTTTTTATTGCAAAAATCAAATGTTTAGTACAAAATAAAATATACTTAAGTAGTTAAAAATTGATATTTGGAAGTACATGGGTAAATTTTTTAAAGTTTTGTAGCCACTGCATATTTGCCTGAGGCGGCTGCCACTCAACATGGCAGTTGTAAAGTTCGCTTCTAGTGGAGCATTATTTTCTAAAAATGAAAAAAAAATTAATTATTTTCTAAAAAATAAATAAATATAATTGAATACCTATTAGTAGTTCAGTAATTCAGTCTTGTGTGGTACAACTGGAAACACTTTTCCAAGCACAAACCAACTCCACAATCACTACACCACCAGAATCGTGTTTCCTTCCTTATCTTTTTCCCATTTTTTATCCTTTTGCGAACAACACACTTTGCACTGTCTTGTAGGCTCACGTTTCGCAGGAGTAGGAGGAATATGGGATATAAAATGTTGTTCAGTAAGACGGGCAGGGTTATCTATTGTAGGTTCTGTGCCAACATTCTTTTGTCCAGAAGCTGCATCATCATATTTATGTAAAAGCTCTTCTACAACTTGGATTCGAAATTCTAAAAATGTAATACGTTTCCCAACAACATTTTTATAGAGCAAATATGAGTTCCAGAGTACCTTGTCTAGTAAATGTAAAAATATCTTTTCATAATATTTTTTCTGACGTTTCCGGATTGTTGAATGAAAGGATATTTCCTGATCACAGCGATCTACACCACCCATAGTTAGACTGCAATTAGAAACAATCTTCGGCTTAAGTATATCTCCATTTTTTATTTTTGAGACTGACCATGGAAGTATCATGAATATTGCTCATCAAACACACATCATTCATCTTCAGTTGAAGAATCTAAATCATCTATATAATATTTCAAAGAACTGGACGCCATTTTACAACAAAAAGATCCCATGCACTTTGAACCAAAGAACATATAACCTCTAACCTTTGAAATCTTCAGTAAAGTGCTGTCATCTATTGAATTGAACGCACATTAACTTTTCCCGAGATACAGTCGGGTTTGACAAAAAGATGAAGCCGAATTAAACGTTTCCCGATATATATTCGGGTATAACAATACGATGCACTCAAAAAAAATTACCCCGAGTTATACTCGGGCGTGACATTTTCGAACACCAGTGCTGTGAATCTCGAGCATGACAGTTAAAAGGTTAATTAAGAAGTAAGAAAAAAAGGGGGGAGAAAACAATGCATTATCTGCTTGGAAAAGTAAAAACAGAAAAAAAGATATTATATTTATACAGTTATTTTTAAAAATATTGATGAAATTCGGAGTAAATGTAGTTGTTCTAGAATAAAGAAAAAATATGTAACTAGAAATCTTAGATTTTTGTCCATACTTTAAATGTATAAAATTGTCTGATACAGGATACAACACTTCTGAAATAGCAATATTATTGAGTGCTGATAAAATGAGACCATTATTGACTGGAGTTACTGCAGATTTAGAACATGGTTTGATGGTTTTACAAACTAAATTAAAGTACTATGAGCCAATGCAAAACATTAAATAACATCTACACAATAAACACTTTGGTTAATGATGCAGTAGATTTCTGAAAATTACACATTATAAGATTAAAAAAATCCTGTGGGAACCTTTTGATCCTTTTGCCAAGTGTCTGATGTAGTTGCCTTGAAGGTTAATTTATAAAAAGAGATGGGAAGAACATCATCCTGAGGCCTCAGTGGCTTTGAAGATGATAAATGAACTTGGGGGGAGGGGGAACTGGAGTCTATCGTTTAGAATGGAAACATCTTACTATCAAGCAAAAATACACTCCTACTTTCCTTTCTGGTAATTGGATCTGTTTTTTGATATGAGTGTCTTGATTATCACACTGGAAACCCAGATGGGATTGGCTAATCTGTTTTCTCTAGTCACACACAGATAATTAAATACATCCCAATGGAGCAATCAAATACAGTCAAAAGTCATTAATTCGGACACCCATAATCCGGAACGATCTATAATCCGGACCTCAAAGCTACAAACTTTCTGCGCATGCGTCGCGTTCACGCATGCGCACAGGCGTTTACGAGAGCGCGTAAGACCCTTACGGCTGCGAATATGTTTGTGCGCATGCGCGTTTAATGTGTAACGGAGTTATACGCTAAGCTAAAGTTATCTAATTCAGTTAATGTTGCTGGTTGCGTTGTTCCTTAATCTTTGAATTGGATCCGGCTTATTATTTTTTGCAGAGCAATTTTATAAAAGTAAGCTTGAACTTTCGATTATGTCAAGTAGAATTTCTGATATATATTTACTACCTCCGCGAAAGTATGTTTTCAAATCCGAAATCTGTTTATCAATTTCACGCTGCTTTGCGGCGGAGGGGGGGGCAGAAATGTCATTATTATATTATGATAGATTAGAAAGATTATGTCAAATAGAATTTCCGATATATATTTACTAATATGTAATTTGTATCTACAAAGCGAAAGTATGTTTTGAAATCCGAAATCTGTTTATCAATTTCACGCCGCGGATTGGAAGTTGATCTGTCAGCACTATCCTTATCTTCAGGGCAGATGTTTTTATTTTATTTGGTTTATAATTCCGTACTAAGTGTAGTATTTCATCTGGATATACTCCGTCTTTGATATGATTTAAATCAAGTTCCTCGTCATTATAATTTGCTTCCGATAGTGAAGAAAGTGACCCAGAGGTTATTGAAAACGAAAACATTTCCATTGACAAATTAGTCGGTATTCTCAACACATCAATTATAGGACTTGAACAGCGGAACTTTGTAACTAAACAAGAAATTATGTCTGTTTAATAGAATTAAAGAGAAAGTATTATCACATGAAATGAAGCAACTTACATTGAAGGAAATGTTTAATAAAGTAAACAAATAAATATTAAGCTTTTTCTTTTTGTAAATTTTGATACCCTTTAGATCATAATTGTTCTTTATTTCATAAATTACGGTTTCATATTTTTAATTTTGTAATTTCTGCATGCCATCTTACGAGATTTAAACTGATGATCTATAATCCGGAATCGCCGAAGTCCCGACGAGTCCGGATTAACGACTTTTGACTGTATTCAAGCAGCCACAGCAAACCAACTTGCAACCAACACAACAGTGTTGACTAGACATCCAAGCTCCCCCCCCCCCAACTCAGTAGTCAAACAGATACATGCAAACAGATCATACTCTAAACCACGCCCACAAGTTCAACAGTTTCCCTTGCACCAACACATGCTCTGCTTATCAAATACTAAAACTATAAAATGAATGATATAATATTACACAATAAAAACCCTACAGGGTATGTAAGCTGCTCTGATGTATTATTTACTGGAGATGAAAAGTAGATATTATATAATATTGTTACAAGAAAAAGATCATGAGATAAAACATACAAAAAAATCTCCTTTAGTAACACTAGTAGGTGAAGCATCAATCAATCAATCAATACATGTATTGCCGTGCTATTGCTAATATGTGCGATGTTACAGGCTCAATGACAAATTTGCCCAAGAGGCGCATGACATAACAGTCCAACAGAGTAAGAGGAGGTCTGAGGTGATGAGGAAACATTTAAAAATCATAATGCTTTATACACAGTGGGATAACAAGGGAATTGGGTACTATTCTGTTTTGAGGGCCGTAAAAAAATTGCAGTGAAAACGTATGCGCAAAAGCACCAAATCTAGCAAAGCACCCATTTAACAGCGCTCCAAATCTAGCGTATGCGCTGATTTCAGATTGTGTAAGTTTATATAGTTCTATATTTCTTAAGCCGCCATTGAAATACTAGCTTAATTTTTATATCTTTTTTTGATCCTAAATCCTTTTTTGATATCCTATGGATTTAACAATTTGGGAATTGCCAATGACGAAAAGTCGGCAATAGAATTTTGGATTAAGTGCAGAATCACCCATTGCTTGATGCGTTTTTAAGAATTGCACATACTCGGCATCCATGTGCTCATCAACCTAATTTCACTTTAAAAAAAAATCCTAGAATTGCACAAAAATGGCCCTGCGCACACCCTTGGCTTTATCTATATACACAGACCTATTTTCACTTAAAAAGTAAAAGAAATTTGACAAAAATCCAACCTTTCTAAAAAGCGGCAAACAAATAAGTGAGCAATTCTGCACTTTACCAAGAATATTTTCAAAGAAAAGAAATTATTCAAAGAAAAGAATTTTCAAAGAAAAGAATTCATTATAGAAAATTACATTTGAACAACCAACGAGATGAAATCATGCTTTAGCGATAAGTCGGTAGCGAAATAGCGATGCAGGCATCCATTCAGTTATGTTTAGCTATTTTTATATAAATTATAATAATGCTAAATAGTTATTTACTCTTATGCTTCCATTCAGTCATGTTTAGCCTTTTTCATATAAATTATAATAATAAAAAAGTATTACATGAAATTAACCTTTCATCTAAACTAAAACATCAATCTTAAATAGTTATTTACTATTATACTTCCTTTCTTGCCGCAGTTATTAGAGTTACCACAATTATTATTGGCAGCATTGGCATCAACAATAGTTTGGCGATTTTTGACAGCCCTCGAAACCGAATAGTACCGGGAATTGTACGAACTGTTGCCACCAAATCAGACAAATTCAGAAAATTATTGTTCCCAAATGGCATTTTTGAAAACAAAACATCTGAATCGCTCAATCTTCGAAAAACATCCGGATCGCCCGATCTTCAAGGCGGTGCCTTCTGTCATGGTAATGCTCAACCCCACATTTTGATGAATGTCAGATAAAGACTTAACTGAGTACGGCTGAGATGTTCTGTGTCATCCCCCCCCACACAATATGCATTACACAATGCCCCTCAAATGTTCATGTCTTCAGGGTGTGAAAATTCTCTGAATGGCCTGAAGTTGGCTTTCTTTGGTAACCATTCGACAGCATATCGATAGTTTCTATACATATAAACCTAATGACTTTTTAAAAAAAAGAAACTTTCCAGCTGCCTGAAAAATGGCAAAAAGTTAAAGAATAAAATGGTATTTACGCAATTTAATTAAAGTTGCTCAAGCTTTCGTACTGCTTCATTTGTATTTATCATAAAAAATTTTCAGAACTTCTTTTCATATGACCCAATAATTAATTAATTGGCATAGGCTGAAAAAATTTGCTGAAAAGTTGAAGGTTGATCTTTAGATTATGGTAACTTGGTGATTTTTTGTCGAAAATTTGGCGACCAACTCTCCTACAGCAACCCTCTATTTTTTTTTCCCCGCCGCCATTTTGTCTTCACGAAGTAAAGACGTTTCTTTTCTTTTTATCTACTGAACACTTCTTCCAACAATCTACTAGCCAAATTACACTTATGCTAGAAATTTTATCTAACAAAACCGTTTAATCATGACAAATATTCACTGCAAAATTGGGAAAAAGTGCACAATACCATACTCCTTACGCGTTTTTCAAAATAACACATACACATAAAACATGTAGGTACAACTCTAATATACGTCCTAATTTCACCAAATGTGGCGATATGTGTTTTGTGCTGGTTTTTGGCATGACTGCGTGTTCTATGGCAACCCTGTTGACGTTGAAAAATCTTTCGCTGGAGCTCGTTGATTCGCCTCTGTGTCTGAGAAGATGGGAGGGAAAGATAAAATGGTAGTTGTTGAATTGAAGTTTGGCAAAAGGAAATATCATTGTGGCTATCCTGTTGAGGGGTAGTGGGTATTTGGAAGTGTGGAAAGAGGGTCTGGGAGATTATTTTTAATGGCAGTGCATGATAGAAGTAGGGATTTGTGATTTTATTTATTTGTGAACCATAGTATAAATTTTCTGGATAGTGTGTCTGGCTGTCATGTAAATATGACAGTGATTACGTGGTGGCATGTTAAAGGCGGTATGAAATTTATATTTCTGCTATTCGAAAACGCATTAATTCATGGTAAGTGCATTTTATTTTATCCTTGTTCTTATTTTGTAGAATGTTATGTTCATTGGTTCTTTAGTATGAATTTCTGTTGTTATTGTTGTTTTTTTAAATTGTTTGAAATTTATTTTGTTGTTTAGTGTCTAGACTGTGCAATTCGTAGATGTTTTTTAAAGTTGAAACAGAATGCTGCGTACATAGTATTATTTGAAATTTATTGTTGTTATGTTATTTTATTAAAGCGAGGAGTGCGTAGATCGTAGATTCCTTTCTTGCCTAAATTGTGCAAGTAGTAGAATTTTTTTTAAGTTTAAACAGGATGCTGTGTACATGGTATTCTTTGAAATTTATTGTTGTTATGTTAATTTATTAAAGCGAGATGTGCGTAGTTTGTAGATTCGTTCGTTGCCTACATTGTGCCATTCGTAGATGTTTTTTTAAGTTAAAACATGTTGCTGTGTACATGGATTCTTGTCAAATATTTTTGGTTAGAAACTTTACGTTTTTGCTATCTAATTTTTTTGTTTTTCTTTCGTATTTTTAGCTAAATTGTATGTTGAAAACGTAGTTTTTGCATGTGCGAAAACCGCGTTTTTGGAGACATTTTAGGCTAAAAGTTCGAAATGTAGACAAAAAATTTAGATAGTAATATGGCAGCATGAAGTTTCTCGCCAAAAATATTTGGCGCGACATTTGGCGACTTGAGGGCGCATATCAGAGTAGTTCCACCATGTACACGTCGACTTATTTTTACTTAAAAAAACATCCCAGAATTACACAAAAATGGCATTGCGCACACTCTTCACTATATCCATGTACACTGCTTTTTTTCTCATATATTAGAAAAATTTCACGAAAATACATGACAATTTTCTGAATCTTTAATCCCGGTGAAAAGAACATATATGAAATAACCTGATCGCGAAAAAGTATATACCCTTTCCAAATATGAACATTTCCACATATAAAATAAATAAAATATCCAAAAACTTTTACCTCTAAATCATCTATTATATTATAAACATCACCAACGAATTCATACCGCAAGCATTACAAATACTTAGTGTCAAATATTTAAATTATTTCCATGCACGTTTACTTCAACTAAAACGTATACCAAATTCCTACAAACATAAAATTCACAAAATAACTATCATTTAATTAAAATATCACTAAACCATGTACACATCGACTTATTTTTACTTAAAAAAAATCCCAGAATTGCACAAAAATGGCATTGTGCACACTCTTCACCATATCCATGTACACTGCTTTTTTCTCATAAATTAGAAAAATTTCATGAAAATGCATGACAATTTTCTAAATCTTTAAACTCGTTAAAAAGAACATATATGAAATTACCTAATAACGAAAAAGTACATACCCTTTCCAAATATGAACATTTCCACGTATAAAATAAATAAAATATCCAAAAACTTTTACCTCTAAATTATCTATTATATTATAAACATCACCAACGAATTCATACCGCAAACATTACAAATACTTAGTGTCAAATATTTAAATTATTTCCATGCACGTTTACTTCAACTAAAACGTATACCAAATTCCTACAAACATAAAATTCACAAAATAACTATCATTTAATTAAAATATAATTAAATTCAAAAACACTACTTAAAATATAAATAAACACATACATTAAATTAATAAAAATTAGCTTACAATCCTAATTACTTTAAACTAAATCATTGCTAATAACAATTTTCCCAATAATACCAAATTACTTTACTTCCACCTTACATTTAGAACAATGCATAAAAATAATATCCTCAAATAATTAAAAATACTAACTTACCTAATCTTCTTCAGAATCTTGCTTACATGGTGGATACACTTTAATTATGTATTCAATAAAATTACTGAACGATTTTTTCTGCGAATTTTTCCTCCACACTTTCTCTGCTAAATAAAAAGTAAAATTCTCTTTATCACAATGCCTCGGAATGGCGCTTTTTATAGCACTCCACATGCCCTCTATTGTATTGGTATGTGCACCTGTTTCTGGATCTTTAAAATAATATTTGTGGTTCACAGCAAGATGTTTAAAACCTTCATCTTCCAAACATTCATACGATTTTTCACTTTAGACAGTGCCATACAATCCCAAAATTATTCAACCCTACTTCACACAACACACAATGAAGCTTAATACAAAATAATATACAGCCACAGATATTTTTCCAAATTCCCCCCTTTTCCGATTAAAGAACCGTAATTCGTCCATTAATATCACATGACATATCCCAAGATCTCTCATTTCCCTCACACAAAATAATGCGTAATTGGTACTGAGTACTGCTCACATTATTACCAAAGTCCCAGGTAGTAACTTTTATCGCCTCCAAAATGTCGCCAAACTACCAGTTACCATATTCTAAAGATCAGCCAAGTTGAATTTGGATACTTTTTATCAAACAGGAATATGAAACTTTTTCAAAAATTTACACTATCACATCTGTTATATTTCCCAAGAAAATTCTTAGTTCAAAAGAAGAAACACATACTTTTTTTGGGTGGGTCTAATATTACTGCCTGTGCTTGTCATCAATAAAAAAAAGTTATTGCTACAAAATTATTAAAAAAAAGATTTCAGCTACAAAATTATAATGAACTAATACTTAACAAAGCACCTAAATTCCAATGATGATTCAAAAAACAATATACAGACACTGAAATGAATACATCCTAAAGGTTTCACAAGAAATCTGCTGTTTGATAACGAAGTTTCGAGCTTCAACAATATGAAAAATTCACTGCCATGTTATATTATTCATGGACTCAAAATTTAGTTTGGGTCATACCAAAATTCTACAAACTTACGATACAGAGTAAAATGTTAACAAAGCCTTCAGGTACTTCTTCCTTTGATGTAAAACATGAAGAAAAGTCAAATTGTTGTCAAATGCCACTTTTGATAATTGAAGCTTCTAGAAAGGTTGGAATTATTAAATCTTCAACATGGTTTTCTCCTAAAATTGAATACAGCTTCTTCCTATGTCAAAATTATACATATCCTTAACCTAAGAATTCAAATCTGTTTTCACTCAACACATATAACAATAAGCAATTAGCAACTGTTGCAGCATTTTAACACCTTGGGAGTTACTATGCAAATCATTAAAATAAAAGCTTCATTCAAAGCAAAATTAACTCCCAACACATAAATTCAACATATAAACAGTATGCATCTTATCAGATAGGCTAATCTATTTTAGTCTGAAAACCTTCAAGTTAATTCTTGACAAATAATCATAAGCTGTCATGCAACATGATTATGTCTTGATTATATAAGTTGAAAAAGATACCATGTTCTTAACTTCAAAAGTGTCCTCCCCCCCATCAAAAGAGGACACTTAAATGGATGCAACGGGTATGAATGCAGACTGACCTAAAAAGCAGAACTAGATTTCTTCCAAAGGAAACTTGTTTCTTCCAAGGAAGTGGAAAAAACTGGAAAAAAACAGAAGAAAAAAGAAGGAACCAGAAGAATCAATATAATAATAAAAGTTTACCTTTATTTCAAAATATATGTTTTATTATATGCATAAAAATGCAAAATAATAAATAATTTTGCCCAAAAAATTTCAGTGAAAAGTGTGGTATTCATCCTGTTTGTTTACTGATGTGATATTTCATTGAATACTTTTTTTCCAATCATGCTGGCCTTTAAGAAAATTATCATTTCAACTTAAAATTTTGTAAATGATTTTTTTTTTTTTTTTT
Source organism: Stegodyphus dumicola (assembly GCF_044657685.1). NCBI lineage: Eukaryota > Metazoa > Arthropoda > Arachnida > Araneae > Eresidae > Stegodyphus > Stegodyphus dumicola. The sequence goes on along the minus strand of NC_140769.1, from coordinate 78,962,905 downwards.
TTAGTTTAAATTTATATAATACTGTTTAGGAATATTTCAATGTTTTAATGATAGTTCTTGGCAAAAGAAGCTCTACTCAATGTGAAAGATCTTGTAGGAAATATAACAAGTACATACTATTATTGAAGAACATTATTGCAGCATACAAATATGGACATATATATATAATCAGAATACTCAAAATGATTAGAAAATAAAATGCTTTATATCAATAAAAAATAATTATATTGATATGAAAATAATAAAAAATCAATTTTTTTCCAGCTAATTAGCTTTACAACAGAAGAAACTTGCCAACTCTACCAAGTTCACCATCTCTAAATCCTGATGCCCTTTGCAATACATTTTGAATCATGTATAGCAGAAAAGAATATGTCCTTTCTAAAATTTCCCACGAATAATGTAATTTATACGAAATTGAAATTCATCAGGATTAAGCCAGATCTTCTCCTTTTCTGAATTAATCAGTTTAAAATTATAAAGAAAGACTATTGCAGTTAATAGCAAAATATTTTCTGTTCTATAACACTATTTTTATGGTGATATAGATTCAATTCCATAATTTTCTTTTTTTGAATTGAACTTTGCTTTCTTTCTAAATAATAATGCTATTTTGCTATTTATGATATTGATATGAAATGCAATTCAATTTCAGAACCTATCTAAATTGACATATATGAAGCCAAACCTTGTAGCAAGTACAAAAAAATACTTGATTATATATCCACAAAAAGTTATTACAAGTCTATAAATGAGGCTAATTAAATTACATAAAATTTAAATATTTCAATTAGTAATATAACAGTGCTATATAAGAATAAAATATTTTTTAAATTACCAACTTTACAAAAGTGCTTTAAGTACTTCAAGTTAAATCTGCCAAAGATCACTTTCCTTCAAAGAACAACTATCATGCAAATATTTTCTCTCTGAAGAGAGACTTGCTGAATATAGCACTTTTCTAAGATTACGTTAAATTTATATTTGAATTTTTGCAGCTTAACCAAAGAAATATTGCTAAATGTTTCACCTCCAACCACAAGAAGACAACATTAAAAATAAATTATATTTATACTATAATGAATATTTTAATGCAAATCAAAATAAATAATTCAATACTGTAATGATTAAATAAAAAAGCCAAACATTGGCTCGCATACTATATTTGGGGTAAATGCAAAGAAATGAGGTAAACAGTTTCTAAAATGAACATCTAATATCTTATTGCGAAAAAAAATACTTTAAATTTCTAACAAATACCTAGCGCTGAAAAGGCTATAAAAATGAGTAACAGGTTTTTAAAAAAATCAAATGCAACTTTTAAAAGTTATATAGAGATAAAATTGTGAAGCTAATTCAACTGAAATTATATGTTGAAGCTAGTCTTAAATGTAATTCGGTGTCTCTCAGATATAAAATCCATACGAATGCTTAGGTAATACTGCTTAAGCAAAGACATATCCCCCCCCCATAAGAAAGAGAACTGAAGCTTTAATGTCAGTCAAACACTTAATTTATAATAAAATATAATAACACTTTTTTTTTAAGGTACTACAAGTAATAGTAATATGGTGTAACAAAAGCAATAACGTAATAATCAGACGGAAATGTACTGAAAATTCTTGAAACTACCGACGAGTTAGATTTTTAGCTTTTAATTTGTACTACGAATCAATATTCCAAAATTAAGTAAAATTTCTCCAATAAAACTAACAATATTTATCACTTTTTTAAAAACTTCTGCTGCCATAAATATATAATATGCCATGCTCAATACACGGAAACAGTAGGTTTCAATATAATAGCCTATCTAAATAATCGCAAGAATCACTATTAATAGTATATACAAAAATTTAATTTTTCAGAAGATTAGTATACAAAGTGAAATATAGAACTCACGGATGACAAAAGGTTAGCTTTTTCTAGTTTACGTCACGACGTCACAAGTGACACTCAAACCGTAACCAAATCATTGGGCACATTCCTCTTAAATTTAAAAAAAAAAAAAAAGCATTAAATACCTACGTACAAGCACTTTCTTATTTATTAATTTAAATTTCGGCAAGAAAATAAATAATATTAAAATTTCATATGGTTGTCTTCCCGAAAGAGTCAATCACGTATTCGCAGTGGTTATTACCCAATTTCCTGGGTCAAGATCAAACAAGGATGTTAGAAATCTAACCTCCATGGCCAAAATTATGGAATTTAGAAAGGAGTTTATGCAAAGAATTTGAATTGGGAGAAGTAAAGCTTCAACATCACTGAAAAAAAAAAAAGAAGAAAAAAAAAAAAAAAGAAAAGTTGAAACAAGGCCAACTAGATATGGGCCCATGGTTGCTGAACGATTGACCGAGATTACATCCCAAGTTGCCGCACCAGATCAACTTTGGCAACGTGTGGAAGCTGCTTGGTCTGCTGTACCCCCAAAACACATCCAAAGTCTCTTTGAATCGAAGCTGCGGCGTGTGGCAGCGGTGATCTCCAACAATGGGGCGGCTACTCTGGCTACTGATTCTGAAAAGAACCACACTTGTCAGAAGTCTATAAATTTAATCATTTGATACTTGGTCAACATGTTATCTACTAAATAAATTTTGTTGTGATATCTCTTGTCTTTCTTGGTTTTGCAATTTAGGTGGCCAGCAGTGTATATATATATGTGTGTGTGTGTGTGTGTGTGTGATATTTTAGCAGTCGTCGTGAAGCTTGGCATCAAAGTTCAGGCATTGCTGTGGCTGAGTGTCAAGGCGACATCAAATAACGACACAATAGGTTTTATAGCTCCATGCTTTACTTCAATTCAAGAAGCAGATAACTATTCGTCACTAAATAAGAGTACTTTAAATTTAATGCGTCATACTTTGAACAAAGAAAGGCCAAAAAAAAAAAAAAAAGCGAGTTTTGGTAGCTCAGGAGGAAAGGAGCTTCTGTTGTCGGTAAATGGCGCGCATTCGTTATTTATAGTTGCGGTTACGTAACAGGCTAGCGAAATCTAGAAGGTACTGGTCTAGGGGGAAGATACTAAATTGCAGAAAATTAATTAAAGGTTGCTGGTTGGCGTAGAGCAAAGCCATACCCACTCTGTTACTCCGCTCCGTGAGCTTAGTCTTTTTTATTCTTATATGCTGGTAAATTGCGCATTTATTGCTTTAAAATTTATGTGAGAAAAATAAAGAATATGTAGAAGAATAAATTAGCAGCTTAAATCCCTTCTGTCGCCTAGACGATATAGTGGTTATTGAAGCCCACTACGGTACCGAAGGGCCCGGTTTCGAATCCCGGAGAAGACCTAGATGTTTTTAAATATATAGTCTCGGTGCGGCATGGCGGCATTCTAAATATGCGGCGAGCCGAAACTTCGCAGAATAATGAATTAAGTTCCCCCCCCCCAATCTTCAGTGTATTTTACCGAGTGGGAGAAAAAGGAAACTTTTAGTTTTGTGCACCGAAACTTCTGCCTGCTGGCCGCGTATTTCCAAACCCTACCAAGGCCAACTAGATATCTACAGGCCTGCTCCAATCTAATGATCACATGATATGACGTCATAATCTTAGTCCTTCAATTTTGTAAGTTGACATTGCTTCGCCGTAGGACTAGTGCTAGTGAGATAATTGTTTACATGTGTTTTTTCTTCTGAAAAATTTTGTATTTTACCGGAAAGTAAAATATTACATTGTGAATTCGAATTTATAAGAAAAAGTGTGTTTTAGAATGCCAAGAAAGTGTAGTGTACCTAAATGCCGATCAAATTACGATAGCAGTAATGAACATGCGTCGACTTTCAAATTTCCTTCGTATCCTGTATTCTCTCAGAAATGGATAAAAAATATTAATCGCAAAGATTTTGTAGCTGGCAAACACAGTAGTGTATGCATTAAGCATTTTGAAGAAAAAATTTTTCGTTCGAGAAGATAAAGCTGTTCGTGATGATGGAACGGCATTAGTAATGGTTTTGCAAGAAAAATAGATCTTCCCTCTTCATGGATATTCATAACCAAAGGTAAGATCTTTTGGCTATCGAAATTAGAATTTTTAAACTGTTCAAAGTGCTTGTATCTTTAAAAATATTGGACGATTTAAATGTAAGAGTTTTTTTCAATGAAAATGAAATTCCCATTGAAAAGTTCAAATGGATATTTGGAGAAGAAAAACTATGTGATAAATGGTTTAAACTTGAGACAGTGATTAGCAATTTGGATGGTTTTCTGCTTCTGATATTCATGATGACTGCAATTTAAATTTAGATAAAATATCAGAACTACTGTTGAAATGTGCAGAAACAGAAAATAATCCACATTCTGAGAAATTTAAGTTTTTGTATGAACAGATTCAATTAATGCAAATGAAACAGCATTCGTATAGTGCAGAATTCTTTGCCTGGTCTTCTTATATATTTTATTGTAATCCAAACAGCTACAATATTATACGTAACAGTAAGTATTTTATATTGCCTCATCCGTCATACTTAAGGAAGTTATCTCTGAAAATTGGCCGAGGAGATTCTGGATTACAAACAAGTCACTGGATGTATTTGAAAAAAAAAATGTGAAATTTTAAATGATTCTGAAAAAATTGTCAATTTATTATTAGATTCAGAAGTCAAACAACAAAAATCAGCGTTATACCTACAAAATTTTGTAGGTATAACGCTGATTTTTGTTGTTTGACTTCTGAATTAGTATTTATTCGGCGTGTTATTGTGTCTTAATTATTATTAGATGTGATATATATAAAACCACAAGTTTCGTATAAAAGTGGTCGTGTTTTAGGTTTTTCGGATAATTCGCAGATGGAGGCCACAACTCTGCAAACATTTATGATAAGCTATATTAGCAAAAAACAGAGATATTGTAGCAATGTTTCCCGTAAAAAACTTATCATCACATCAATTATTAATATTTACAAAACAAGAAATTGACCATGTACAGTCTTGTGGCTGTCGAATCATAACTCTAATATAAAACAATAATAGAATTAACATAAATATGTTCAAAATGCTTTGTGGTGGTGCATTAAAATCCTCATTTATAAACCCTACCATGCATAATCTTCCTATATTTACATTATTTGATACAGTTCATTGGTAAAAGTTTACAATTGGGTGCCCCTCGTTTATTGGCGATTCTTTCTTGACGCCAAGATCGGCGGCAGGAAGTCACAATTTCAAGATGGCCGCTACACAAAACCAAAATAAGAAGTCGAAGAATTGCATAAGATCTGTGTCCATGTACACATCGATCTGTTTTTACTTAAAAAAATGCTAGAATTGCACAAACTAGGCATTGCGCCTTAAATATGTCCATGTACACATCAATCTATTTTCATTTAAATAAAATCGGGAAGCTAAAACAAATTTAAAACTATTGTGGTAACCAGAAATGAGGTTTCATCGCCAAAATTTTTTTAAAAATGTCGCCAATCGAAGGGCCACCCAATTCTACACTAAAGCCAGTTCATTTATCAAAATCTATACGAAATAACTGGTTCAATCAGAACGATTCAAACCAAACATTTTTTATACCGTCATTTGAAAACTCAAATATTGTTTACAATTCCAGTGTTCTACATTTAAAAAAATTGTATAAAATAGAAAAAAACGATAATATTAAAATGGCTCCAACTTTATCAAGGAAAGTTTTATTTCCGTCTTCTATAGAGGAACAGAATGTAAGTACTGCTATTAAACTTTTTGATGAAAAGACTTTAGCTGCTCTGCAAATTGAATCGCAGAATAATAGAACTCGGTATGGGAAAGATGTCTTAAGAACTAAACATTTTATTGATGTAATTTTAAAGTGGTGGAAAATTGTGAATGTTAAACACTCTAAAAAGGCCTTACAGTTTCGAGATGTATTTATGCAGCCTATAAGGACAACAGAAGATAAAAGCTTAGAATGTTTATCACAGTTTTGTTCGTGGCTTATATCATGGAACGATTTTTGCCCAACAACAAAAAATTATAAGTCACAAATTGGGGAAACTGTCAAAAGAAGCCCAAGTTGCTCTTCTCCATACAACAGCAACATTGAATGAACTTTCAAAGTATTTGTTAAAAGAATTTAAATCACCTTTTATTCCTTCAGGAAAATTTCAGACAGATAACCTTGAGGGACGTTTTGGTCAATTTCAACAAATGAGTGGCTGTAATTATAATGTATCCTTACAGCAGATTATAGAGTCGGAAAGAAAACTAAAATTAATTAGTTTGCTTAAAATGCAATTTCTGAGAAAGGTTCATTTATTTTACAACATTTTTCTTGTAATGATATTGAAGATTTTAATGATGATCAACTTATTGATAAGGAATTTGGTGATGTTTTGCATCAATCCAACGATGTTAATGTTACAGAAAAAGATACAATGTGTCTAATTTACATTTCTGGATATGTTTGTAGATCTGTATTGAAGCATATAAATTGTAATCTCTCCAGGAAAAAATTAATTCTTGACAAAGAAATTATAGTTGAATATTGGGAAGGTTTTGCGTACTTAGCTGCTATTGATCGAGGTGGTTTATTTTGGCCAACAGAATTCGTGCTTTTCATTAATACCTCTGCATTTAAAATATTTTCAATCCTAACATCTGAAATGTATGAGAAATTATATATTTCATCAAAAAATCAACATTCTATATTAATAAGTCTCATCACAGAGAAAGTTGAAAACAGGATTATTTGGAATGATAGTATTTGTGAATGTGGCAAATCATTGCATGATTTGTTGAAAAGTTGTGTCACATGCATTTCCAATATATAGCAGAATATTTACTGTAAGGTTAAAAATAACAATTTAAAGGAAACCAATGACCAAAAAAGAAAAATGGGTAAATTAAATAATTCTGGAATTTAGGTGAATTTTTTATGTAATTTTAAAGTTAAGGGGGATTGTTGACAAATGTCTTCCTATTCTTTTAACATTAGCAAATTTAGAAACACAGTATCACATGAAAAAAGCTCAGTGAAGTAATGAAAAAGTCTGCTGTTACATAGAATACATCTTCAAAATTCTGCTACTAAAATTCAAAATTCTGCTACTACTACTGCTCACAGTAAAAAAAAGGGCATGCTTTATCCTATTATTAATAAATATTTGCCGAATATCACTTTTGTCTTTTTAACGTTTTTTTCGATTAGTATCAATATTGAAAAATAGAGGGCACCACTACTCCATACGGACTGATTGTCAATTTCTATTTTGGGGAACATTTGATTTTTTCTGCATTAAAATATAATTTTTTACTTCAGGGAACGAAGTAACATTCACCATCATACAATTTATTCATTAAAATGTCATTCTTGCGCAGAAAAATATGCATGTACATCAATTTTGTCTAAAACTTAGCAAACCTAAAACGTAATTGCGTCTTTCGCCAAGCAGAAAACTTGGCGAACTTTTTCACGCCATTTGTTGTCGATCGTCTCCAGCTTTGCGTCTGCAGAGCTGAACAGGTTTCACTAATGTACCCTCTATTTTTGGCCTCTCCCCCAAGCAATTTAGGACGAAACATTGAATGCTTTCAATAGCCATTTGCAGAATCAGTGGAAATGTTTACTTCCTAGGTCCTTCAGCTAACGAGTCACTCATTGAACGAAAAATTTCTCAAGCGCAATGTTTGTCTGCTAAATATAATTCAAATAATAAATTATTTTACTAATACCATTAATAAATAAATATTCATCTCAGGGTTATGAGAGAACGTCGAAAAATCATTCGATATTTTTTTATGAAGCGTTAAGATTACCTTTAAAACTCAGTTACCAAGTTGAAATCATTCTACATAAAAACTTGAATGCTAAACTGATATTTATTTTCGGGTAATTTATAGAACTTAATCATAGAAACTGGAGGCCTTCAAATTATACGTATATTTTCCGAATAATCTCATCATATATTAGGTCAGCACTTCACACTGAATACGTTGAAATTAAGCATAACTGAAACGCTTTTAAAATAGTCTCCAGATATTAGGGATAGTGTGATATACGTTAAATTTTGCCTCTTCAGTAATTCTTATAATATGGCACTTCTTGTTGAATATTTCAGTATTATTTCGTGCATCACATAGTACAAGTTATCTCATTGCGGAAAGGATGGCACAATTTGATGGAAAATTAATGGAAATTTCTAAGGATAAATCGCAAAATTCTGCGAATATTTCGCAGCCGACGAATTTCACTTCCAAAGAACTTGTCAGATAATGACGCATTATGTTAAATTTATTTTCAAACAGCCAAGCTTTGGCAGTACTAACAGAACCGTTATAAGCGATCAAGATCTTGATTTAAGCTGATAGCACAATTTAATAAGTTTACGTCACATCAATAAGTTACGTCACCTTTTTATTTGATATCTGTTATCATGGTTGATTTGGTTTATTTAATTATAGCAAAGCACACAAGAGCTATTGCGTAAATGGAAAGATGTCTTCCTTGAGAACCGCTACGAACGGCAGAGCGGTAAAGTCACTGAACACTGGTAGCTCGGTCCGAGGTTCGAATCCCACGAACAAAGCGACTGCACGAGCGTTTTCATGGTTTTCCCAAGTGTAACTTGTACACGAGCCAGTTTCCCTTTGAAAGTCCTCCACGAAGGCATCGCTTCCCTTAGGCAGATAACTCTCGAAGCTTTGACGTAATTACGTAAACCAAACCAAGCTGCCCGTCAGGAACGGCCCAGAAAATTTATGTTACAAAAATTAAAATTGTTACTTTATTATCATTCAAAATTTATATTTTTGGTTATTTATTCCTCTCTATCTGTTAAGACAGCATTTTGATGCCATCTTGGATTTGGCAAGTTTTTTTAAAAAATTGCCAAGGGTACAGTACAAGTAAATTTTTAACACTTTTTTTGGAGGAGGTATTTTATAAGCATCATTGCCAAAACAAGTTTATTATTGGTGCCTTTCATTCTAGGTCACACAAAACTAAACTTGATTTAGCAAATTTCTGAAAATGATTCAACCTTGAAAGATCATTAGAAATAAATACAGGCATTTCCTCTGCATTTTTCTTTATACAATTCAGAACTCTTTTTTTTTTTTTTTTTTTGCTTATATTTAATTTATATGTGAATTCCTTGTAAAATACATTTTAAAGATTTTTAAAGAGATGCTTTAAAATTATCATCAAATGTTAAATCTTATCAGAACAGTCATTACCAACAGGAAGATTTGCTTATCATAAATAGTCATACTGTGGTTTAGAGAAATAGTTGATCATCAAACATGTTACAAATAAGTGAATCATAGCAATATTGGAAAAAAATACTACACGGTAAATAGCATTTACCTAACTTAAAATATGCAAGCTGTCTGTATATCCAGTCATATATATTCCAAAATATATAATTAATGTAGATACACTGAAAAAACACACAAAAATGTTTGTCTTCTTAACTTTCAGCATTCATTTCTTGTTTATAACTCTGCTTGAAAAGGAAACATTCGATTTTATTTCTGAGAAGCATAACAGAATGAGAAAAAATTAATATGCAGAATTCAAAATATTCATTTACTTATTTACATTTGACAGAAAATTGCAAATACGTGTCGAAACTGGCTAATATTCAGTCTTTTCATTTTTATTTATTTCCTAAATTATTATTATTAAATCAAACATTAATTATCTATCAGGAAGCAAATTTAAAATAATAAATGCTAGAACAAAAGCATAATAAACTCATTTAAATTATAGTTTAGCTTTACAGATGATGAAAGAAAAATTTGTTATATTATATTGATGGAGGGTGTACAATGTGGTGTGCATTACTCTAATGTAAGTATACCTAACCTAATTTAATTATGCAATATCAAATTTCAATCAAATATAGATTTCTGCAATCTAGATTAAAAACAACTGCTGAACAACAGACTGAGTTAGTACATTGCAAACCTACACAGCAGTAATAAAATAAAACATTACCCTCTATATCCAGGGGTCTCCAAACTACAGCCCGTGGTCCGAATTTGGCCCACGAGTCTTATCAATTCAGCCAACCAATTTGTAAATAGTTTTATAAAATTTAAAAGAAGCAAGATACCATACACAATAACTATTTTATATAACAAATAATCAATAAATATATTTACAGTCATGCATGTTCTTTCTAAAGCATATTATAAATATTATACTACCGTTTCTAAATTTACAATGAGTAAAATACAGCCAACACTCTATTATAAAATTTGCCATATTTTTTTATGAGAAAAAAGGTTCCATACCCACTTTCATAGTAGTATTCTAGATTTGTTCTTAAAATTTTTTAGCAACAATTTTGTTTAAATATTCAAAAAATTTTTTAATGTATATGTTAAAATTTATCATCGCATTTTGAGCCCCCCACAAATATGAAATGCCTATGAGTGAGTTTTCATCTGATCAAAATGTGTTGCTAAATTGTTACAACAAGCAAGGAAATCCACTTATAAGTAAAATTACATCGCAAACCAAAGAAATCTTTGATATGCTGCGACAAGATAGTTTTTGCAAACGTTTAAACAATTTTAAGAAATTCATGTTAGGTGAAACAACATGAAAGTCTAAAAACCCCATTTCTTCGGATTATCATAGCAATATAGATTCAAATTCATTATATTACATCACCACGGAGTGATGAATTAACTACGTATTGGCCGTCAAAAGATAGTAAAAGAGGTAATATGTCCTACAGGCTAAAGAAGTTTGGAGACCCCTGCTATATATGAAGCAAATTCATAACATATAGAATGCTTTCATATTATGTAAAAATTACTAAACTGACAGTGCTGATTAATGATAGCTTTCATTTTAATTTTAAATGCTATTTCTGAAAACAAATGTACATTGTGTGCATAGAATAAACACATTTTATAAGAAATAAAAGTTAACAAAAGAACACATAAAAAAAATCATGATCTCTCTAATTGATAAAGGTCAAATAAACTATGTTATTAAGTGCTTTAAAAATATCGCATCAGTTTACCTAATTTTTAACTATAAATGAACAGAAAATTAAAAAACTACACATAACAAGTAAAAATTAATCTGATTATCAAATAATACTGATTATTATTACAAGCAATCACTACATAACAAAGAATTAACAAATAGAAAGAAATATTGTCCAGTTAACAAACAGTTTATGAATAACTAGCTTTTACATTTACATCGTTTTTAAACAGCATTTTTGTAAAACAAACTGCTAGTTTACGAAAACTGCTGGAGACAAGATAATTCTTAAATGCTATAATGATAAAACTTAAATATTCAACAGATAGCATTAACTTCTTGCATGTTAAGAAGCAAATCTTGTTTAATGTCTCCTCCTATGTCTCCTTTCAAAATATTCGGTCTAATGTCTCCTTTCAAAATATTCGGTAACTGAAAATGTTTCAACCAAAAATTAAATAACACGTCTAAATATCAGTATAGCGTGAGCACTTTCACTACTAATTGCATTGAACACACATGCTAGGCCAAACGATCTTTACTCACCATAAAAGTTTTATTTATTCCAATTAATATGATTAAAAAATTTTGATGAAAAGTACGTAATATGGACAATATAAAAATACTACCCCCGAATAAAAAGAACCCTTACTTACCAGAATGCTTTTCTTATACTGTCACGTTTGTTTTACTTGCAAATATTTTGTTACGTTGCACAAATTCATAATAAAAATATGGCGCCAAGAGCTTGTATTTTAACATGAGCGAAAATTTCGCCAAAGATAGCAACACATAATTCTGACGTCAGAAATCCAGGGCAACGGTCAGCGCCATCTATTGTCAAAAGGCAGCATTCGTAATTCTCAAAACTTACTCTTGGGGATTGTGCATAACTGAATAAGGGGTGAATAAGGGGGATTGTGCATAACTGAATAAGGGGTGAATAAGGGGGATTGTGCATAACTGAGCCATAGAAACTTGCTGCTGCCTACTAGTGGCTGAGTGGTAAAATAGCTGAAAACTGATAGTTTGGTCTGGAGTTCCAATCTCGGCGAAAGGGCTGGCTGATAATTACCTTATACGGGCAAATAGAATTGATAATTACCTTATATGATCAAATAGAATCAAAAGTTAATTAAGTTTGAAAATATTGACAAGTGTGATAGAAGCTGATGAACCAACAAAAAGGAAGATGTTAATTTTAAAAGTGAAATAAAAACTTGGGAAATATGGGATGATAATGCGATAGCAAGAAATCTAATGAATTAGACTGTGACAGCTCCATAAGCGTTAAAATATGTGAATGAACAGAATACAAAGAAATGATGGGAGAAAATAAAAAATGAAATGGCGGCAAGAACAGAAGATATTCATATCAAATGTAGAAAGAATTAGCTCAACTGAAAATGAGTCAAAACGAATCTGTAGATGCTTACATGAATACAGCTGTAATTCTGAAAAGTAAAAGCATTCAAGTTGGGATGAAATAAGAGATAAAAAACTAATTTACCTCATACTAGAAGGACGTTAAAGTTGATTTTTGTTAAAATTATCAAAAGTAATAAAGAGAAAGATATAGCTTCAATTATACAAGCTTTAAGATAAACAAATTGTAGATCATGATTTAAAAGCAATTTTTACCAAAACTAAAGCAGAAGAAAAGACGAGCGAGAACAATGAAAAAAGATTATGTAGTATGATGTATGAAATGATAGAAGAACTAAGTTCAATGGAGGCTCATGAAGTCTGGAAATTAGTTGAAAGATCTATCAATAAGAAAATTACGATGTTTACGAAAACTACAAAATAAGATTTTTGATGTAAAAACTGCATATTTAAATGGATACTTGAATAAACCAATTTATATGGAACAACGACCTGGATTTAAATGAGATTCAGACTGTCAAGCATTAATAGATTGGATAAAAAAAAAGTAGTAGTTCAAGGCACATTAATCGAAATCCTTTGCCGTAAGCCAAATCAACTAGCTAAATCATGTTTATTTTTGTAGATCTCAAATCAGGGGCTACAATGATAAGCCTGTTTTGGCATTCATATTTCAAAAATTTGAATGGCAAACTTTTTGTTGATGTGAATTAATGATGTTTAACTTAATAATTAATATCTTATAACATTGTAATGATATGCTGGATTTTTCATTGCTTAATACTGCATGCATCTTTTACTATTTGTCTATTATTAAATAAATTTACAGTGTATATTTAATCAGATGTTCTTTCATAAGAATTTTTTATAGCATGATATGGTGCTCATTGGGGTAGATTTTATGATCTCACTTTGTTTTCAGGGAATTTTATAATATATTTTTTGATATGCTACAAGATTTCTCGTATAATGTTCATGCTTTAAAACATCTTTAAAATAAAACTTTTTTTGTCATATATTTCCCAAAATGTTCACTTGTATGTTTATAATTAAAAAGTACCTTAAGATATTGGATTAAATGTTGAAATGTTTTTATGAGAAAGGAAAAAAAATGGCTTTTGCTTCAATAGAATTGCATGTAAAATCATAAATGTAAATCAAAATTTTATTTAAATTAATATGTTTATGAATTTTGTTATGAAATATCACATATCTTTTTAATATTTAAGCAGTATAAATCAATCTAATTAATTTAAGCAATACAAATTAATGTAGTAGTATGTGGTGTATAAAGAGTTTAAATATTTTTAAAAGAAAAAAAAGAATGTCTAAATTAATTGAATACTAAGTACCTGTAAACTATATCCATTTTGGTATATAGAATGATATAGATGATATATTGTAATATCAGTGAGTCGTAGAAACTTATTCAAGTTTATGAAGTTTATTTTTGTGGACCTCGCATCAGAGTCTGCAATAATAATGTTCCATTATTAATATTTAAAAAATTCAAATGACAACTTATTGCAGACGTGAAATGATAATTTCAACTGGCTAATCAGTATCTCATACTATCGTAATGACTCGCAGGATTTTTCATTGCTTAATATTGTGTATTTTTAATGAGATGTATTAAGAGTATATTTTTAATAAGATTTTCTTTCATAAGAATTTTTTGGAGCATGATATGATGCTCATTGGGATTGATTGCATAGTTATGATCTTGCTTTTTTTAAGAGAACTTGAAATATATTTTTGAATATTCTGTGTAATGTTTTTGCTATAAAACATCTTTAGAATGAATCTTTTTTCAATATGTAGACTAAACTTCAGATATACTTTTAATATATTAATGTATTAATAAGATTTATGTATTTCACTTAATGTCCACATGTGTATTTATTATTAAAAAGCATCTTAGGATCTCTGATTGAATCTTGAAAAATCTTTATGGGAATAAAGAAAAGAAAGAGTTCATTTTGCTTCAATATCATTGCACCAAAAACAATTATAAAGTAATATTATACTAATTCAGAAGTCAAACAACAAAAATCAGCGTTAATTTACAAAATTTTCACAGGACTAGTTTCGATGGTTTTACCGAACCATCATCTTCAGCTGTAAAACCGCAAATGAACAAGATAGGAAATAATGTTTAGATAAGATAAGAAAGCCTGGACAAGAATAAGCAAGTGGCGCCATCTGTTGGCGAAACCAGAACTAAAACATAATTTCTCTAAAAGCCGAAGGCAAATTTGGATTGGAATTAGGATCGTTAACTAGAACAGAAAGTTTTTTATGAATGTGAAATGCCTCTAGAAAATCCAGTTCTCCAATGGAAGATGTTTTTTGAATAATTTTGGCAGCAGAAAAATTGAAAGTGTGATTTTCGGACCAACAATGTTGAGCAACAGAAGACTTCTGTGTTTCCTTTTTTCTAACATATGCCTCATGTTCTTTGACGCGAAATTTTAAGGCTCTCTTAGTTTGGCCAATGTAAATTAAACCGCACTGGCAAGGAATACTATAAATACCCCAGGAATTCATATCCGGAATGGGGTCCTTGAGTATAGAAGTTGGAATTTTATTGATGGGAGAGTAAACAACCCGAAAGTTAAATTTCTGCAAAATATGTGCAACTTTATAGCTAATTGATGGAAAGAAGGGAATGACAACAGAATTTTTATAATCTCCTAAAATAAGAGTGTGGCTTTTAGTGTGTTGAGATGAGAATTTTTTAACTGCTTGATTAATAATGTTGGGTGAAAAGCCCCTGTCAATAGCTATTGCTTTTAAATAATTTAGTTCTTCATCAAGGGCTAGTTTGGAGGAGCAAACTTGAAGAGCACGGAAAACATAGGAATAAAATGAAGCTAACTTTTGTTTAGTCGGATGACATGATTTAAAGTGTGGTGGAAGGCAAACCGATGAAGGTTTACGGTAAACTGTAGTACTGAAGTTGGATGTGTTACGTGTGACCAGAATGTCGAGAAACGGAAGAGAATTGCAAGTCTCAAGTTCAAAAGTGAACTGAATAGCAGGATCAATAGAATTCATTGTTGAAAGAACTCTATTTAAATCATCTTTATTGCCTTCAAACAGGGTAAAAGTATCGTCTACGTAGCGGAACCATGCCGGGAAGTTTAAAGTTTCAAACAATTTTGATTCATAATAATGCATGTAGATATCAGCCAGGATGGGACTGAGGGGGCTTCCCATGGCTAATCCCTCAGTTTGCTTGTAATATTTATTTTGGAAAACAAAATGTGTTTGTTTCAAACAGAGTTGAGTGAGAGAAATTAGCTCATCAATTTCGATGCAAGAGAAATGAAATTCGCGAAGTCTGGTTTCTAGACATCTTAATGCACCCTCCACTGGGACATTGGTGAATAATGATTTTACATCAAAAGGAACCATGAGTAAATTACGAGGAGAAATGTTTTTAACCTTTTTTACAAACTCTATTGAATTTTTTATGGTGTAAATGTTATTGTCTAATAGAGTGGAAAATCTAGAAACTAAATATTTAGCTAATGGATACGAGGCAGTACCTAAATTTGATACAATAGGGCGGAAAGGAATACCACTTTTATGAATTTTGGGAAGAGCATATAATCTGGCACAATTCGCAACAGATGGGATAAGCGAATGTTTTAAGTTGCTTGAAATGATTTGCGAAGATTTGATCGCAGTTTTTATTTTGGATAAGTCCGAAGGTGAAGGATCTTTAGGGATCGGATTATATGGTCCTTCGTTTGAGAGTTTAGTGACACCATCGATTTAAGTGTTCTTATCCATGACGACTATCTGGCCACCTTTGTCGGCCTTTGAAATGACAATATCCGGGTTAGAATGAATCTCGCGCATTGTAGCTCTTTCTCTCGCAGTTAGATTTGGTTTCAAAGGTTTATTATTGAATTTCACATTATGAGCGATAAGATGCCTAATCATTTCTTTCTGTGAATCTGAAACTTTACTGAACTTGAAAGCTTTTTCGATAGGAGCCAAAATCTTTGGAATCGAGGGTTTACAGGTTTGTGAGAAGTTAAAATTATATTTTAGAATTCTCTCTTGTTCTTCTGAAAGACTAACATTAGAAATATTAACTATTGGCTTGATGTTTACAATGGGAAGATTTTTTGAACTACTTGGACTGGAGGACTGGAAGACTGTAAAAGAAGTTTTTCGAATTTAACTGCAAGGGTGTTTTTATGACGGTTAACTGCATTCTCCGTTCAAGACCAAGACTTTTGTTCAAGGGCAGTGAATTTTGGATATGTTTTAGCGAGTTCCAGATGAAGCTTATAGAGTTCATGTTCAATTTTGGACAATTGTTGACATGTATCCCTTATCACGGACCGAAGTAAGGGAAGTTTGCAATTTAACAGAATTCTTGAAACGAGACTCGAAGGTTTTTGATTAGATTTGATTTGAATAAAATTGGGGATCAATTTTTTACATTTACATTTAAGTAAAAAGTCAAGATGATTCAGGAATTTTTGCCGTTTCAGGCGTAATTTAGTGAAACGATTAACGGATGAAGGCATGATAAACAATGCAGAAAATCAAACTAAATTAACTGAGCAATAATAAAGTACACACAAAATAGCAGAAAAATCCCTCACTGAAATGAATAGAAAACAAAATGTTTGAAAGCAAATTGCATGAAATCAGACAAGCAAAGCACAATATCCAAATGTACAAAACATAAACATAACTTGAAAATTGCAAAAATGTACTCGCCGAAACTCCTACAATCACAAAATGGCGGCCACACCACGTGCAAAAAAAGAAAGCAAAATGTAAGCCTGTTTGGGGCTTCTATAATTAAGTTGTAATATATTTTGTTGTTTGACTTCTGAATTAGTATTTATTCGGCGTGTTATTGTGTCTTAATTAAGCAATATTATATTAGAATTAATGAATTGATATTAATTTTATTATGAAATACTATATGTGTTTGTTTAGTATTCAAGCAGTATAAATCAGTCTTCATAATTTAAGCAATATAAAATCATCTGAGAGCTTTAACATATTTTTTCTTTTTATTACAAAATGAAAACATCTCATGTTTAGTTCATTACATATGTTATATTTTCATTGATATTATCATATCGTATAATTTTTATAAATAATTTTTGTGTCCATTTTATTTCCGTATAAAAGTTCAGATATGTTTCAGTTTAATTTAAGTCAGCTCTGCTAAATTTACAATATCACTCAAATCTTATTTTTATTTTCTGTTTAATAAATCGGTATTTAGTATTTAAATATCATTACGATATAACATAGTACGTTATTATTCCTAAAATTCGAAATATTAGTTGTAAAAATTAATTTGACTTGACTTTTGTTTTGGAAATAAAACGCTGCGCACTACATAAATGAAACAGTCGGCTGCGTCTACCGTGGGAACGATCGCCTTCGATTGTGACGTCACAAATCGGTGGAGCAGGCCTGTAGATATCTAGTTGGCCTTGACCCTACCCCACTTTTCGAATTTTTGACGTCACGGAAATATCGACTAGTTTCACCTGGCAAGACGGCGTACCCCACTTTTGACTACTACGGCGCGCTTTCGAAAGAATTGTGGTGCTGAATAGAGTGTTTAGGTGGTAATTGTGAGATTTTCGCAATTTAAATTATTATGAGTGGAAATTTACGCAAAATCTTTAGTGAATGGTTATTGTTTATCGCCGTAGTATATCTGAGGAAAGAGGAGAATAATTCACTGCTAATGTATACATTAACAGTATGAAAAATTTGGAAGGTGATACTCGGCAATATATGTGATGCATTCATCGCAAAATTCAGCTACGACAGTAAAACAAACGAGAGTGTTCGAAAAATTTATCCACATCTGAAATCACTATAAAAAAATTGGGTTGATCTTTACATTATGGTAACTTGGCGTTTTTTTGGCGAAAATTTGGCGACCAACTCTCCTACAGCAATCCTCTATTTTTTTTTCCCCGCCGCCATTTTGTCTTCACGAAGTAAAGACATGTTTCTTTTCTTTTTATCTACTGAACACTTCTTCCAACAATCTACTAGCCGAATTACATTTATGCTAGAAATTTTATCTAACAAAACTACTTAATCATGACAAATATTCACTGCAAAATTGGGAAAAAGTGCACAATACCATACTCCTTACGCGTTTTTCAAAATAACACATACACATAAACCATGTACACGCCGACTTATTTTTACTTAAAAAAACATCCCAGAATTGCACAAAAATGGCATTGCGCACACTCTTCACTATATCCATGTACACTGCTTTTTTCTCATAAATTAAAAAAATTTCACGAAAATACATGACAATTTTCTCAATCTTTAAACCCGGTAAAAAGAACATATATGAAATTACCTGATCGCGAAAAAGTATTTACCCTTTCCAAATATGAACATTTCCACATATAAAATAAATAAAATATCCAAAAACTTTTACCTCCAAATCATCTATTACATTATACACGTCACCAACGAATTCATACCGCAAGCATTACAAGTACTTAATATCAAATATTTAAATTATTTCCATGCACGTTTACTTCAACTTAAACGTATACCAAATTCCTACAAACATAAAATTCACAAAATAACTATCATTTAATTAAAATATCACTAAACCATGTACACGTCGACTTATTTTTACTTAAAAAAACATCCCAGAATTGCACAAAAATGGCATTGCGCACACTCTTCACTACATCCATGTACACTGCTTTTTTCTCATAAATTAGAAAAATTTCACGAAAATACATGACAATTTTCTCAATCTTTAAACCCGGTAAAAAGAACATATATGAAATTACCTGATAACGTATACCAAATTCCTACAAACATAAAATTCACAAAATAACTATCATTTAATTAAAATATAATTAAATTCAAAAACACTACTTAAAATATAAATGAGCACATACATTAAATTAATAAAAATTACCTTACAATGCTAATTACTTTAAACTAAATCATTGCTAATAACAATTTTCCCAATAATACCAAATTCCTTTACTTCCACCTTACATTTAGAACACAATGCATAAAAATAATATCCTCAAGTAATTAAAAATACTAACTTACCTAATCTTCTTCAGAATCTTGATTACGTGTCCAATAAACGTTTCTTTAGTTACGGCCATAGGATCCAAAAATTCACGAACACTGTTTCACACAACACAGAATAAACCAAATACAAAATTTCCAGATTTTTTCCCGATTTCCCCCCCTTTTCCGATTCAAGAACCGTAATTCGTCCATTAATATCACATGACATATCCCATGATCTCTCATTTCCCTCACACAAAATAATGCGTAATCGGAACTGAGTACTGCTCACATTATTACCAAAGTCCCAGGTAGTAACCTTTATCGCCTCCAAAATGTCGCCAAACTACCAGTTACCATATTGTAAAGATCAACCAAAAATTCTATGTGTGCCAACACAGATATTTTAATAATAATAATAATAAACACTTGCAGAAAACTTCAAATCAAGGAATAAGAATTGCAGTGCCTCTGTGTGCTTAAAAACTACGAAGCATTCTGCAGACTTTTATGCCAAAATCAAGGTTGACAAATATATTAATAAATTTTAATGTTTCTTTTAGTGTATATATTTCAAAAGTATTAAAATAACTTGGACAGTTGTTTAATTGATTAAAACAGCAATAAAGTTCTTTTAGAAAGATATACAAGGAACTTTATTAATTATCAAAATATTTCATTGCTTTGGTGAAAAACTGAAATTTACTAAATTAACTAACTTTTATAACATTAAATTTTTTCGTAACTGTAGTATTATGCTCTGTTTTAAAAAAGCTTAAATACTTTATTCGTTATACTTTAAAATATTTTCTTATTTATTTACTAAATGTGTTAAGAATTTCCATACATGCTTGTGCAGTGTGATTGCATGTTTGTGTAATAAACTTTGATTTTCATGAACGAAAAAGAAATACAATCTCCGAATAAGTACTTTTTCGTTTTCCAGTTCCTGTGTTTAGCTGTAAAAGTAAATTCACTTCAAGTATGTGTCTATGCAATTTTGACGATGTAAATACTGAAATGATTGTACAGTAAAAACAACTAAAAAAATATCCGGAAAGCTCTTGAAATTTTGGATAGTCAAGCATATAAAAAATGAAATACTGTAATACGTGAATGGAAGAATAAACTACTAGTCTGAACTCATAAAAACAGTTCATCTTATTTGTATCAACTTGACTATTTAATATTATGCACGATTTTGAAAAAAATGTATGCTGCTGATCTTTGGAATATGATAACGGGTGATTTTTACAATGGTTGTTATGTGGATTAAGACTGCAAGTTGAGACTTTAAATATGAATAGTAATCTGAAAATTTGTAGTAGTAACTTTATATCCAACAATCTCTGCCTAATAACTTCCATATTTTAAGCAATTAAAAATATATATTTTTAACCACTTGTTATTAATTTTGTAAAGTACATTCTATAATTTAAATTTTATTTACTTTCATCTATTTTAATGTTAGCCATTATAAATTTTATACTACTTTTTTAAGATTTCATAGTTGCTAATTAAACTTCCTTTACAATTTATTTAGGTATTTTATACATACATTTATATTTTATGTAAGAAAGGGATTTATTTGCAATAGATATACAGTGAAAATCATAATCTGAGGGGACTGAAATATTTTTTCGTGTTAAAGGATATTAATATATATATATATATATTCAACAAAATTAAGCTTATTAGAGTACATTTTATTTACATAGATATGTGTATATGCATGTATTTAATAAAAATCAATGAAACAAAAACATCCACAAGAACTTGATAGAATTTAATACAAAATTTTCAAGTTTTTTGAAACACAAAACATTTATTGAGTTTTGGGAAAGTAATCTGATATTTTTCTTTGCATTGTCTTTTTTTAGCATCAAATTGTTCAATGCAAACATTTTGTTATTCATTTCACCATTGGAATGTGCGTCTGAATAACTGTCCATACTTTTTATGATGTTCCTCATTTCGGATGACGTGGGAACAGGAACTGCATTATTCATTTTATTTTCGTCATCAGAATCTGCATCAATGATATTTTTTTAGCTTTAAACAAACTCCAAAATAACTTTGTCCGCCATAATTGAGGCTGTACACACATTATCATAAATTACTGCAACAAATTCTTCTGATAGTACAGTACAACAGTGCATTAATACAGAAACTTTCTCAAACATTTTATTAAGTGTCAGCTCAGTTTCACTATCCTACTTCTCTATTTCTTTTGGCGCCAAAAAATCTGATACTTTTGAGAATTGTGTCTTTTGAGAATGAAAATAATTTCCATTCATCCTTGGAGTTGCTGAATTCCATGCAGTGCAACATATGAGCCAAACTCACTAATTTTTACTCGCACTGCCATGTACTCGTCACCGAATTCCAAAGCTAACTGATGAGAGATGAGATTTTTGTGTGGCGTTTGTAGAGGTGGAAGGCGAAAGTAGCGTAGATAAACAAAACTGGCTCGTGTCGCAGGCTATTCCGAGGGTATTTCAAAGCCAAATTAGCCTCTTTTCTACGAAATATGTGAAACCACCTCTCTTTTATTTCACATCCCGCTTAAATCTCATCTGCGGTGCCAGTGTTTTCTGTATTTTGTTCATTTCCAGAAAGGATATCTTTTCGTGTTGAGAGAAACAAAATGCATGAAAATATAGTAGTTTGTCGGGACCGTTGCATTATTTCGTGTTAACCGATATTTTGCCTTAAGTGATTTCACGTTAAACGTATTCCATCATATACAGATGCGTTTGGACTATGTATGTACAAATAATTTTTTAAAAGGAAAATTTATAATCCTTCCAAAATTTTTCGTGCATTATGCTGTTAAAAATTGATTAGTAAATATATAAAGAAAGAAATTTAGAACAAATTTTTCAGAAAGAATAAAAATTCAAATTCAAATTAACTTGATAAAATCCTATAAAAGTCAAATATCAAATATTATTTTTAGACTAGTAAAATCTTTTTAAATTGTAAGATAATTTTAATGATTTTATCCCCCCCCCAGTTTTCTTTGCTACTGCTGTTTGATAAGAGGTTCTAGTAAAGTTTTGAGTTAAGATTATTTTGAACTTTCAAAGATTTTCCATTGCAGGATTTTAATTTTTCTACATTTTTAAGGGCATGTTTCCATTTTTTTTAAAGATTCTTTTCAGATTAGAAAAATATTTTTAAATTGGAAGATATTTTTAATGATTTTCCTTCGCTTTGAGGACTAGAATTTTCGGGTGAACTATTACGATAAATAATATATTGAAATGGTTTATCAACTGATTCTGGATACAGAAAAGCAAGGATTTTGTTTTAGAAGGGGAAATGTAATTACCGTATTTGACAGCATATAAGATGCACTTTTTTTCCTAAATTTGATCTAAAAAAAGTTACCTGCGTCTTATACGTGAAGGACACAGGTTAACTTTCAATACTGAATGCTATTTTTAGTCCGGATAAAGGTCTAGACACACATAACTTTTTCTACATCTACATGTGCGTGGCCTTCTAAATAAGTGTGTCTTATATGCCGTCAAATACGGTAAATTTGACATACCTCGTCTTGACGATATTATGTTGAAGTTGGTTGGATTCCTTGCCTTTCTTGTTCTTTTATACTATTTTTTCGTTTTTCTTGTGATGGTGTATTTTAACACGTTGACTGCCGTGGGGGCCACCGGTGACCAGCACTCAACTTGGCTACAGCGCTGTGGGTGATACCGGCAATGCGACCAATAGTAAAATACGTAATTAGAATAAATATCGATACTGATAAATTTTTAAATAGTACCATTGTTACTATAATGATTTGAAGAATAATAAATTGTAAAAATTTAAATTATAAATCGCAAAAATGGTCTACAGATATTTGGGGGTCTTCGGTGACAACCAGCATGAAAAATGCATTAAGCACAATTATACATAACATAATGTTCTGCAGATAATATTTCAACATAATATATATCACATAATAAAAATTTCAAGTCGGCGTCATGGGCAAATCACGTAAAATGCACGCTGCAGTCAACGTGTTAATTTTTACATTTTAAAGTATTTTATGAAGATCATTTGAACTTCAATTTTTTAGTCTTTGTGAAAAGTTAGTTCTAAATTTCTTTATATATATATATATATATGTAAGATAACAATGTATGAATCAGAATTATAATATAACTATAAACATTAATTCTTCCTCTCTATTCTAAAATCGTAATAACTTATCTGCATTGCATCATTCAAATTAATCATGCGATCTTACGTAACCGTTAATACCAGATGCCTCTTGACGACCAATCACCGAATTGTAAACCAAAACTTTTCTCTTCGCGTGCTTCCATCTTTCATAACGACGCACTTCAGCTTTTGCTCTCTATTCTGCTAAGATGTAATTTCGCTGGCTTGCTTTCTATCCCAACAATATCAAAAATGTAAATCTTCTGTGGAAAGGCACGACTAGAGTGCCAAGTGATTGTGACCACAAATTTCAATTGGAAATAAAAATGGAATTAAAATCGCTTCTACTGCCAAGTTTTATTTACGAAGTCAACACATTAGCTTACGACACAATCAGATTACTTCCTCTTCAATATAGGATAACTACGCATCTACAGTGCTCCGTCATTTCCTTTGCTTTTATTATGACATATATATATATATAAGAACTCCTATACTCCTAGAAAAAAGTAATTTATATACAGTACAAAGTCTTTAATTCGGACTCATCGGGACTTCGGCAATTCCGGATTATAGATCATCAATTTAAATCTGGTAAGATGGCATGCAGAAATTATAAAATTAAAAATATGAAACAGTAATTTATGAAATAAAGAGCAATTATGATCTAAAGGGTATCAAAATTTACAACAAAAATGCTTAATATTTATTTATTTACTTTATTAAACATTTCTTTCAATGTAAGTTGTTTAAGTTGCTTCGTTTTATGTGCTAATACTTTCTCTTTAATTCTATAAACAGACATAATTTCTTGTTCAGTTACAAAGTTCCGCTGTTCAAGTCCTGTAATTGCTGTGCCGAGATTATCGACTAACTTGTCAGTCGAAATTTTTTCTTTTTCACTAACCTCTCTGTCACTTTCTTCATGCCTTTATCCATTTTTTGCAGCAATTCCACTTTTTGTTTGATGGAGATCGAAACATGCTTTCGCTTTGTAGATCTCTCCAGAATCGGAAAGTCTTTTTGACATAATCGAAAGTTCAAGCTTACTTTTTATAAAATTGCTCTAACAGCCTGTAAAAAATAATATGCCTGATTCAATTAGAAGATTAAGGAACAACGCAATCTGCAACTTTAACTGAAATAGATAATTAGATAATTTTAGCCTAGCTTATACCATCTGTTATACATTAAACGCATGTTGTAAAGAGAGAAGTAGAGGGCGCTGCTTGGCAGTAGCGCAATGCATGTAAGTAGAAACGAAATGTCGTTTGATTAGGCAACATGATTTCTGTGAAGGTAGTCCACCTAACAATAGGACAGTTGTAAATATGTAAATATAACGAATAATAAATAGCATTAGAAAAACTGAACCACCGGATGTTTTGTGATTGCTCTACGGGCCGCCATGGATAAATGCAGGTTCGTCACAATGGTGCATCTTACGGAAATGTTTGGATTTGTTAAAGTGAACTTCACGAGGAAGTATGTGTCCAGACCATGCCCTAGGTAAGAGCATGATTATTATTACATTTTGAACGTGTTTGATTTGAATTTTGATAATTTGCAGTCTTAGGTACATTTGTGTATTAACGCGAAATAATGGCAGAACTAGATAGATTAAAACGAGAGAGAACCGCATTGAGAATTGTAGTATCTAAACTACTAAAGAAAGTCGAGGATAGCTTAGCAAAGAAAGATACAGATGAATTATGCGAAGTGCATGAATTATTAATAGAAAAGAAAAGTAATTTGAAAGAATTAGACGAGGCAATTCATTCCGTAATTGAGATAGATTCGCTAGAAGCGGATGTAGTTGGTTCTGAGGAATATCAGGAAAAATGTTCTCGAGCTATTAAACGAATTAATCGAATGTTGCAAGAGGATAAAATAAGTATTAAAGATCCTGAACAAAACTTGGTTAGACTGCAAAATGTACAAACTACGGTAAAACTTCCAAAACTAGTTTTAGAGAAATATTCAGGTGATCCTGAAAAATTTACGGAGTTTTGGAACAGTTACGAAAGCACTATAGACAAAAACGAAAGTCTTAGTAAGATAGAAAAATTCGCATACTTGAAAACATTACTTACAGGTGCCGCGAGTAATGTAGTATCTTCATTAGAATTAAATGCAAAAAATTACGATGAGAGTATAAAAACTTTAAAGGATAGATTCGGGAAAAAAGAAATAATAATTAATCAATTCATGAACAAACTGCTAAATTTAGAACCAGTAAGGAATTCAAATAATATTAAAGCTTTACGTAGGTTATATGATGAAATCGAAATTGCAGTTCGGAATTTGGAAGCGCAAGGAGTTACGAAAGGTTCATTTGGTCAGTTATTAATACCTGTTTTGGTAAAAGCTATTCCAGAAGAGTTCGTTCTGGAATTTAATCGACGGAAAAACCCAAATGAAGAAATTAATGTATCTGACTTGTTGGACTTCATAAAGCGAGAAATTGAATGTTGTGAGAGATAAAAGAAATGCTTTGCCTCCACGTTTCGAACATGCTAAGTCTGATTATAAAAAAATTCACAGAAATATACCTACGGCTGCCAGTTTCAATGCTGTTGATAATCGTGCATGCATCTTCTGCGAAAAGTCCCATAATTCATTTTCTTGTGATAAAAGCATTAAAAAAAAATTGTGTAAGTTACGTACTGAAAATAGATGCTTTATTTGTTTTCGAAAATATCACATTTGGAAATCGTGCAGAAATAAAACTAACTGCTTAAAATGCGGGTTTAAGTCGCATCATGAGTCACTATGTACGAGTAGTTCAAATCGTAACAAAGCGCGAACGGCTTCAAATCAAAACATAAAAGAATTGTGCGAAAGCTCACGAGACAATTCAGTAGATGAAACACAAAACTCCCCGAAAGAACACACGCTTTCTGTTGTTCCTTGTGATAAATCATTGAATAAAAATGCTTTATTGCAAACCTGTTCAGTGTTAGCTCATTATGACGGAAAGTCAGAGTTAACTAATTTAATTTTCGATTGTGGTGCTACACGAAGTTTTGTTCATATTAGTGTAGTTAAGAAATTAAACTTAAAATTTGTTGGAGAAGAAACATTGTCTATTTATTCTTTCGGAATGAAATACGCAGTACCTAAAACATATAAGGCTGTCGAATTCTGTGTTTCGGATGCGAAGCAAAAGAACAAAATAAAAATCAGCTGTCTCGTCACTGACGCCATTACGGCTGCGCATATGACCACGCCGTCAAAACAAACACTAAAAATGATGAATGAGTGCGGATTGCGAATCGCTTGTTTATGTAAAAGAAGCGTTGGAATTCTAATAGGTGTGGATTATTACTGGAAGATGGTAAGGGGGAAAAAGATTCAATTAGGAAAGGAAATTTATGCGATTTCTACTATGTTTGGATGGGTCCCAGTTGGCCTTCAAGATAAAGAGAGCGAAATAGTATCTCAAAACACGGCAATAGTAAACCTTTCTTCTTGTGTAACTGATTCATTGCGATCGTTATGGACTTTAGATTTGCTGGGCCTTACCGATGACTCAGCGATTTCTAACGAGGCGAGAGAAATAATTCAGAGCTTTGAAAAGGAAATACGGGTAGAAGGTAATAGATACTATGTCAGTTTATTATGGAAATCGGAAGCAGGGCAATTAGAAAATAATTTCGGAGTAGCATTAAGACGATTTGAAAGTCTTAAAAATAGACTTATTAGAAATCCTGAGATTTATCAGCAGTATAAATCTGTAATTGAAGAGCAAATGAAGGAGGGTATAGTTGAGAAGTGTTCACAGGAAATAACGGAGGCATCGTATTTTATGCCGCACAGGGAAATAATAAAACCTAAGGAAACCACAAGGTGTAGGATTGTTTACGACGCGAGCTCTTCTAGAACTAAAGGTGTAAAGTCCTTAAATGATTTTTTAGACATTGGACCTAGTTTGATCCCCGTGGTTTTGGACATAATTTTAAAATTTCGGAAATATGAAATTGCTTTCAGCGGAGATTTAGCTAAGGCCTTTTTAATGATAGGAATCTTAGAAAAGGATAGGGAATATTTAAAATTTCTTTGTTTCGGGAATAGTGAGGAAAAATATAAAGTTTTAAGGTTTAAACGTCTTCCATTCGGACTTTGCTGTAGTCCAGCAATTTTAGCGATGACGATAAAATTCCACATTAAAAAATATAAAAGCACAAATCCAGAAAGTTATGAAATGTTAGATTCCTCGTTATATGTAGACGATTTATACTACGGTACAGACACTATTGAAGATGCATGTCGATTATCCTCAGACGCGGTTAAGATTTTTAAAGACGCTGAGATGAATTTGAGAAAATTAAGGTCCAATTCCGAGGAACTTAATTCCTGGTGGATTGGAAAAGGTTATAACATAGAACCAGCTAAAGAGTCAAAATTTTTGGGCATGATCTGGAACTCTGAAGCAGATAAGATCAAGTTGAATTGCGAATTTTTAGGAAATTTATCCCATGACAGTGCTGAGGCCACAAAAAGGACTATTCTCCAAAGGGTGGCCAAAGTTTACGATCCAATTGGTGTGTTTCAACCCTTTGTGATGAAAATGAAAGTTCTGTTACAAAAAATTTGGACATTAGGTGTGGACTGGGATGATACCCTTCCATTAGAAATAATTAAGGACTGGGGTCGCTGGCAAGCTGAATTAAAGATGTTGGAGGAGTTTTCTCTTCCGAGAAAATATTTTGGTAGTAGTGAAAAATCTAATGTTAGCCTTCCTGTATTTGCTGACGCTAGCCCTAAAGCGTACGGCGCAGTAGCATACTTTAGATACCTTGATTCAGAAAACATTATTTGCACCAGTTTCATTACCGCAAAGGGTCGCGTAGCTCCACTCAAGACTATGACTTTACCTCGTTTGGAGTTGATGGCTGCTTTAGTAGCCGCCAAATTGTCTATGTATTTGACAAAGCTGTTTCCTGAACTGTGTCATCAAAAGTTTCTTTGGAGTGATAGCCAAATAACTATCTACTGAATAAAGGGATGTGCAAGAAACTGGAAACCCTTTGTATCAAACAGAGTTTCTGATATTCAGTCTCTCACGGATCCTGAATGCTGGTTTCACTGCAGTGGGAGTGAAAACCCTGCTGACCTTTTATCTCGAGGAGAAAATGCCTTTAATCTTGTGAGAAGTTCCCTTTGGTTACAGGGACCTAGCTGGCTTTCTCAACCTGAAAGTGTTTGGCCAGTAAATCAACAGACCAACATCGACGAGGAGAGCGTTCAGAACGAAGCAAGGGTGCAAACATCTCTTCATGTTTCTGTTCAAGACGTAGAATCTTCGGCATTACTAGAGTTAACGCGATTCAGCAGGCTGCTGAAGGTGTATCGAATTACGGCTTATGTTATGCGGTTTGCCAACAATATAAAACGAAATTCAGTGAAAGTCAAAGGTCCATTAAGCTCTGTTGAAATTTCGCAAGCTGAGCTCTATTGGGTAAAAGTTACACAGCGAAAATACTTTGCGAAAGAGATTCTAGATCTATCAAGTGGAAAATGCTTAGAAAAGACATCGTCGATTTATTCACTTAACCCAGAATTGGATACCCATGATCTTCTGCGTTTAAAGGGCAGACTTCAATTCTCAGACTTTGCTTTCGAAGAAAAACACCCATGGCTGTTACCTTATAAAGATAGATACAGTGAACTAGTAATTTTTGAGTCTCATAACAAATTGTTTCATGCTGGAGTCGAAGCTACCTTAGCCGATATTAGAGAAAAGTTTTGGATCATAAAAGGACGCCAATTCGTCAAGTCCACGTTAAGTAAGTGCTTTTTGTGTAAACGATACAAGGTGCGTGCCGGTACACAGGAAACCGCTCCTTTACCACCTGATCGTGTTCTTCCATCATCTCCATTTTCTGTAACAGGGCTGGATTATGCTGGTCCCTTTTTTACAAAGGACTGCAAGAATAAACATTATCTGCTTTTGTTTACATGTGCTACAACTCGAGCTTTACATCTAGAACTTGTCCCTTCTGTGAGCGTGGAGAATTTCATGCTTGCGTTTCGCAGGTTTATTTCTCGTCGTCGTTATCGTCGTCGATATATTCGGACAATGCCAAGACATTCAAATGTACTGATCTCGAGTTGCGAAAAATTTTGAAGTGTATTCAACATCCATCTGTACAAAATTTGTTTTCTTCCCACGGTATAACATGGAAGTTTATTGTGGAAAAAGGAGCATGGTGGGGAGGGTTCTGGGAAAGGCATTTTAGAACGATCAAAACTTGTTTAAGGAAAATAGTTGGACGTTCTAGACTCTGTTTGAATGAGCTAGAAACAGTCTTCGTAGAAATCGAACCCATAATTAATTCAAGACCCATAACGTATGTCTGCAATGACCCTTCAGAACCCTCACCGCTAACTCCTGCTCATTTTTTAATTGGTAAACGTTTACTTTCTCTTCCAGTTACAAGAGTGTGCAGAGAAGACTTGATTGAGTCTAGACATTCCTTGATCAAAAGGTATAAACATCAACAAACCTTGTTAAACCATTTTTGGAATAGGTGGAGGAAGGATTACTTGCTTTCTTTAAGATCTGTGAATTTATGTCCACCAATTGAAGTGTCTAGTCAGTTTAATGTTAATGACGTAGTCCTTGTACATGACGACCGTTTACCTAGGAATTTGTGGACACTAGGTAAGATAATAGAAACTTATCCTGGCAGAGATGGTCAGGTTCGCTCTTGTCTCATTAAAACTCAAACAGGTAATCTAAAGAGACCAGTACAATTGCTGTACAACCTTGAAGTGCATAATTAGTAGTAAAGAGTTACAGTGTAATAATCTGATTTGTTGTTTGCACTTATGTCATCTTCAGAGTATTTTTATTAATTGTTGCTAAATGTAGTTTAGTTTATATAATTCTTGCGAATTTTGATTTAGTATAATGTTTTTTATTTAGTAATTACTTTTTAAGTTGATTTAACGTGTTTAAACATTACTTAATTGTTATTTGTAATTTGATGTATTTTATATAGCATTCAAATGTTGTGTTTGATTTAGAAATTATGGTTTATTTTGTATTCGGTTTCTGTGAACTTAAAGAGTTCACAGGTGTGGAGTGTTGTAAAGAGAGAAGTAGAGGGCGCTGCTTGGCAGTAGCGCAATGCATGTAAGTAGAAACGAAATGTCGTTTGATTAGGCAACATGATTTCTGTGAAGGTAGTCCACCTAACAATAGGACAGTTGTAAATATAACGAATAATAAATAGCATTAGAAAAACTGAACCACCGGATGTTTTGTGATTGCTCTACGGGCCGCCATGGATAAATGCAGGTTCGTCACAACGCATGCATGTGCAGAAAGTTTGTAGCTTTGAGGTCCGGATTATAGATCTTTCCAGATTATGGACATCCGGATTAATGACTTTATACTGTATTTATTTATCCCACACTTTCATTTTGAAACATTTTAGTATATGCTTTTCCTCAATATTTTAAAAGTTGATTTTTTGTTGAACTGAAATATGTAATATGGAAAAATTCTATCAAAAAACATAATTCAACTCAGAATTGAAACAGGAGATAAATAGAGATAATAATGTGGGGTATTTGATCCTCTTCCCCTAATAGTTATTTGAAACATTTTAGCGTGTTTTTCCATTCAGCTGAAACAGTAAAAATATAGAAAAATTCCCACAAAAACATAATTCGGCTGAGAAACAAAACAGGCAAAAAAAAAAAAAAAAAAAAAAGGGTTCGCGCCAGGAAACTGATTGGTTTAAAACAGGGCTTCTTAAACTTTTTTTCAGTTGTGACCTTTTTTTATCATAGATTTTTTTTAACGACCCCAAAATATTTACGAAAATTTTGTGGGACCCCATAAGCATTGTGAAAATCCGACACACACGTGAGTGAAACTGTCAATTTTTTCACTTGTACTGTAAGATAATATGGCAGCTTTAGGTCATTATCTTTAATTTCTCATTTTAAGACATAAAACAATGTTAACATTTTAATTAAGTAACAGATGAAATGACAGCGTCATGTGCAAAGCAAGTAAAATGAACATTTATATTATAAAAAGAATGCGTTGAAACATTTTTGTTTTTCTCTTTGTCTGTATTGTCTTATCTTCATTTTTCAGATACATTGTGTAAAAATATTCGGTAATTGTAAAATTATTATATTATCAGGTTCAATGTTTCTTCTAACCTTCTTCGGAAACATACAATGACCTGACTAGAACAGAGAGCTTACTAAAGCTATGTTCACTAATTGTAGTAAGTAGACAGGATACAGACGAAGGGTATACAAAACCCTTTATTTTTTCTTTATATACAATGACTTCCGTACTTCGGAATACAATGACCCTCCACTCGGGGTCTAACTTAAAAGATATCAAAAATAAAACTAAACTCTAATTTAACTTTAGAATAAGATTGGCCTTATAATAACAGAAAGCGTATGTAGCACAGAGACTGTGAACACTACAATACGTTTAATTTATCAAGAGGATTAAAACCTCTGGCCTGGAAGGCAAAGTAGCAACTGCGTAACTTCTAAGGTAAGCGGCCTGCTTCGAACTCACGGCTTCCTCTCTTCTGCTTGGCAAAAAGGCCACACTTAAATACTTGGCGTTCGCCAGACAACTTTGCATAAACTCCTTCACGCTTATAATTCTGGCCGGAAGTAGAAAATAAGAAGTGATAGTAAAGATTTAAAATAAAATAAACGTTAGTAAAACTTAAGATCCTTACATACTTCAGCCAGAGTTAATTAGTTTGAAACTGAGGTCTAAAACGACCTTGTTGAAAACTTTTAGCTCTAGAAACTAACGCGAGGCCAACCTTTTACAGTCATAACTTAGCTAGAAACTAGAAAATTTTAAAAGAAAGAAATTTGTTACAATAGCAGCTCCCGGAATATACAACAATCTTTTTTCTTTTTCATCTGTACTGCATCAAAACAGGAGCTTTATTCAATTCTGGTTCCTTCCAGAGATCTGGAAGGAAAACTAGTTTAATGAAATGTTACAGAATGACATTGCAAATAACATATAGAATATACTTTTCTTAACATTCTTATTTCATTCATGACTATTTTAATTATCTCTCCCCGTGCTCTCTGACATGTGTTGTAAAAACACCAAACACGAATGTGTTTCTGTCTATGTGTTCAACACTTCCTCCTACAATCAAAACACTAACGTGTTAAAATTCAACATACGAGACCTCTTAACACACCCTAATTTCAACTCTAGACCCTGAGGTACTATTCTGAAAGTGGCTAACTCTAAAGTGTAGCGTCAGAGAGCCTAACTACATCATTCAACCTTTAACACATATTCACCATGATTTAATCTTTACAGTCACACGAATAACAAATTTTTTAACATTACTTTCACTTTTACCATATCACGGTATTTCTAAACATTCAAAATAATAGTTCACATGTATACAAGAACATATCAAGATGCCGTTAATTTTACACATTTGAAAACATACATTAGTAGTACATTGTTAACTTCTATTCTTTTCAAAGCAAGTGCCAATTCTTTCTACATTGAAATAATACTACATTTCAAAAAGTCTTTCAGACTAAAACTTCTTTCTTGTTAGAATGTTTTAAATAAAATTTATACAATAACTTTTTACAATATTTAAGTCTTTATACAGCGCTATTATACATCAACTTTAGTTTTACGCGCGAGTAATTGAA
This sequence comes from Stegodyphus dumicola, assembly GCF_044657685.1. NCBI lineage: Eukaryota > Metazoa > Arthropoda > Arachnida > Araneae > Eresidae > Stegodyphus > Stegodyphus dumicola. Next base: position 78,929,668 of record NC_140769.1, on the reverse strand, counting down.
AAACATAATAAGAAAATCGGTCACAACTCATTTCTCGCCCTTTTGGCGATAAAGGTAGACCTCGCATGAGGTAAAACTTCTTGAAATCTGCCACTTGCAGTAAGAATGAAAGATTAACTTAAGTTTATAAAGTAACATAAAATTTTACTTATCTTTGTAATATTCAGACATCCTTTTCTGGGCCCAGTCTTTAAAGGTGCTGCAGACCGTAGCTTGGTTGATCCTCCTTCTTGTACGGGCTCGCCCTTCAGTGCTTTCCTCTGGAAGCTTCCGTTTTTCACCACTACGGCCACCCTTGAACATCTTCCTTCTGTCCTCTGCTTGTGGTCTTGGCCGTTTGAAGGCAGCTGGTCTTGGTGGAACCGGGAAACTTCTGTCGTGATCCTGCTTGGACCTCGTTGTTGGCCGTTCAAATTTTTCTTGTACTTTTTCCTCCGCCGCTGATGGCCCTTCCGCAGTTCGGCGACTTTTGCTGCGGAGAGTTCTGTCGGATGAGTCAATCTTCCGTTTCACAGCCGGGTTATAGTTGCCGTCCTTTCTCCCGGTCTTTTCCACATACGTCGTCCTTCTCCCTTCTTCATTCTGGGGGTGTTCGTGAACTCTGTTTTTTGGACGGTGGAACGGCTTCTTTTTCTTTGTACCTTCAATTTTTCCGCGGGGCAATTTTCTTTTCACTTGCTTCTGTCTCTCATTGGCTTGCCCTTGTACTTGTCGTTTTCCCACCTCTGGAACTTGTACCTGCGGTGTCTGCCGTACCGGATCCTGCAAAAGATCTGAAAAGATTTGCATTTTATTACGGTCATAGAATGGTTTTATCTGGTCAATGTTTGCGGAACAGGTTTCAGCATTTCTTGCCTTTAACACTACAACAGCGTGAGTTTTTTTTTCTATAACATATGGTCCTTCAAAGCGTGGAAAAAATTTGGCATTTTTATCTTCTGGTGCTGAAGAAAGTGAATGCTTAATTTTTAGTACTTCATCCCCTACTTTATAAGTTACTCCCCGTCGTTTCAAGTCATAATACAATTTTTGTTTTCTTTGTGCTACTTCCGTATTCTTTTTTGCTTCTTTTATTAGTTTTTCTATATCACCCATTTTAAATTCTGGGGCTCTTTGTTGCACATAAAATAGTTTATCTAACGGTGTTATAACCTTTCTGCCTAGAAATAACTCAGCAGGAGTTTTGCCCGTTGTATCATGTTTTGCGGTCCTAAGGGCGAAAGCAAATTCATTGACATAGTTATCCCAGCTTTTATGAAAATTTTTAACATAACTACGGATAATTTTCACTATATTTCTGTTGACCCGTTCCGCTATATTTGATTGCGGCCGATACGGGACCATTTTTAAATGACGTATGCCCAGTTTTTGGCACATGTCTTCAAATATATTACTTACAAATTGAGGACCATTATCCGATATAACTTTTAGGGGCGCCCCGTATTTTAAAATATATTTATTTAAAATAGAATCGGTAACTAATTTCGCGGAGGCTCGTTTTAAGGGAACAATTTCGGTCCATTTACTAAAATGATCAACTATAACAAGGAGATAGCGACTTTTGTTTAACTGACTTTTTGGGAAAGGGCCCAATAAATCGATGCCGATTATTTCATTTGGAAATTCGGATTTAATACTATTTAGAAACCCGGCCGGGCGGAAATTAATATAATTAACGGCTTGACATGTTGGGCAGGACTGGACATACGCCCTTGTTAACTTTTGCAGTTCAGGAAAGTAGACTGCCTCGCGTACGCGTTGAGTAGTTTTTCGAATACCAGCATGAGAAGCTAAAGGGCTGTCATGGAGCTCTTGCAGGATATTTAATCTAAGACTAGCTGGGATAACAGGTCGAAATTCGTTGTTGGAATTCGTAGTTTTTGTATAAAATAATAGACCATCTATTAGTTCGTAATGGGCCGCCCTATTTCTTATCGCCACAATATCTTGGTGGCTAAAATTTTCAGGATCCTTCAGATACTCATAAATACTTCCAAACTCAGGATCCTTACCCAGTTCGGTTATTACAGTTTCTCGGGAATTTATTGTACACGCTGTCAGCATTGCAACTTTTACGGTATTACCCTGTTCGTCTAATTTAATTCGTGACAGGGCATCTGCTACGATATTTTCCTTTCCGGGGGTATGCTTGATTACCAGATTATATTCTTGCAGCTTGAGTGCCCATCTTATTAACCTTGGGGATAAATTTTTTCCAGAGTACAATCTAGTTACCGCCGCATGATCAGAATATACTGTTATCGGCGCCTTTCCAAAATAGACTCGGAACTTTTGCACTGCTAACAGAACTGCAAGTGCCTCTCTCTCGGTCGCGGAATAGTTTCTTTGTGTTTGATTTAAAGTTCGGCTAAAAAATGCTACTGGCTGCTGATTTTGCGAAAGTACCGCTCCTACCGCATAATCCGAAGCATCCGCTGAAATTTCTAAATTTTCATCCTTTTCAGGAAATTTCAACACAGGGGCTTGCGTTAATTCTTGTTTTAATTTTTCGAAAGCACTATTGGCTTCGGCCGTCCACGAGAATCTTGCCTTTTTCCTTTTTAATTTTAACAACGGCTCAGCGATAGCCGCAAAATCTTTTATAAAGGACCTATAATATGAACAAAGTCCTAGAAAAGAAGAGAGCTTCTTTGCCGTGTTTGGAGTCGGATACTTTTGTACAGCGATTATTTTTGATTCATCTGTCTCGATCCCTTTTTGCGATATTTTGTAACCTAAATATTTTAATTCAGGGGCTGCAAATTTGCATTTTTCGACATTAACTTTTAGACCGGCCTCATTTAATAAAGAAAACACCTGTCTTAAATCCTGTACATGTTGGTCTAGATTATCACTAGTAATAATGATATCGTCTAAATAGATAAATGTGGACTTTCCGAGAACAGGTCTTAACACAATGTCCATGCATCGCTGAAATGTTGCTGGGGCGCCTGAAAGGCCAAACGGCATTCGCAAAAATGCATAAGTGCCAGACTTGGTTATAAAAGCAGTCTTAGGCACGTCCTCAGGCCTGATCCCTATTTGAAAATAACCATTCGTTAAGTCTAAAGTTGTCATAAATTTGGTTGATTTTATGTTCCTTAAAATTTCTTCTATAATCGGTAACGGATATACCGGATATTTCGTTATGGAATTTAATTTACGGTAATCAATAGCGAATCTCCACCTTTTTGGATGCTCCAAAGGATAATCATTATTTTTCTTACATAAAACCACCGGACTAGCATAACTACTTGAGATAGGCGTTACGATCTTTTTACGTAGCATATCGGTAATATGCCATTCTATAATTTTTTCCTTATTCTTATCATACCGGTATGGTTTTTGACGAACCGGCAATGCATCTCCGGTGTCAATACTATGGTTAGTAACCTGGGTAAATCCTGGAATATCACTAAATAAGGAAGCAAATTCACTTACCACTTGTCGGATTCTATCTTGCTCGTCATTAGGCAGGTGGTCAAGATTTAACCTCGGCGGTTCAACCTTTTCTACACGCACTGGTTTCATCGTCAGCTTAAGAGACGCTTCATTAAAATCCAGTGTAGTTTGTGCGTCTGAAAGAAAGTCTATTCCTAGTATTAAGTGTGCTTGCAAATTCTTTACTATAAAAAACATCACCTTTACTTGTTCGTCCTTGATACGGATGTACAAAGGTACTTTACCTACGCACTTACATTGTTCTCCTTGCGCCGCTAATACTGTTGTATTATCCGCATTATATATGCGGTATTTGCGAAAATACTTTCTAAAAAAGACTTCTGCCACACAGGAACACTGCGCGCCGGTATCCAGGAGTGCGGTGGCCGGGATATTATTTACCAAGACTTCAATCTTCGGAAGAGTTAAATTTTTCACCATTACTGTATTTAACTTGTAGGAAGAGGGGTTTTCGTGGCCTTCGGATTTCCGCACCCTCTCGTCAGCAGAAATCCGTTTTAGTTTAAATTATTTTTTCTTTCGGTGCTTTCCTTCTTTCTCCACTGGCCTTGAGACTTTTTTCCTGGGTTGCTATTGAACTGTCGACGTTCGCCGGCTGTTTTTGAATGCTCGGGTTTCCTTGCCCACTGATTCGCTTTTTCTCCGTAGCCATGTGCTTGAGTTTGCTGTAGTCTTGGCGCACCAAATTGGTTTCGTTGTTGATATTGGCGTCTTCTTTCGACGTCCGCCGTTCTTCTACTTTCAAACTGGATTGCTAGCTCAAATAATTTTTCCAGTGTAGTCGGATTTCTCAATTCAATAAAGTCTTGCACTTGGGGTAGTAACCTCGGCAAAATCACTTGAATTATTTCAGGATCCGGACGGTTTCCATACAAGAGCTTGAAAACGTGAATTTTTCTTAAAATAAAACTCGAGATGTTTTCCATTCTTTGTTGATATATACTGAAAAGTTCTGTTTCTAATTTCGCACGATCCCTTACAACAGGGAAGGCTTTTAGTAGGGCAGTCTTGAAATTTTCGTAGGTATAGGTGGGACTTCCTGCTTGACCCAAGAGACTTCTGCCGATACATTTGAACCAGTTAAGCGCTTGGCCCCTCAAAGCGCTGGTAGCTAAGGTAACTTTTTGAAACTCGTGCACTGGGTAGAGCATGAAGTGGTCATCCAATTTTTCCAAAAAACTGGTTACCTGTGAGTTTCCATTAAACGTTGCTTCTGGTTTCATCGAAGCGCGCATGGTCTGGACAATATACCCAAATCCTTCCAGGGCGGCAGCTGGCATTTCTGGATTCTGAGCTGTTTCTGCAGGCAGCACAGGTTCTTCTTGAAACTCGGCCATGGTTATTCTTCGTCGGGCGCCACTATCAGGTTCAATGTTTCTTCTAACCTTCTTCGGAAACATACAATGACCTGACTAGAACAGAGAGCTTACTAAAGCTATGTTCACTAATTGTAGTAAGTAGACAGGATACAGACGAAGGGTATACAAAACCCTTTATTTTTTCTTTATATACAATGACTTCCGTACTTCGGAATACAATGACCCTCCACTCGGGGTCTAACTTAAAAGATATCAAAAATAAAACTAAACTCTAATTTAACTTTAGAATAAGATTGGCCTTATAATAACAGAAAGCGTATGTAGCACAGAGACTGTGAACACTACAATACGTTTAATTTATCAAGAGGATTAAAACCTCTGGCCTGGAAGGCAAAGTAGCAACTGCGTAACTTCTAAGGTAAGCGGCCTGCTTCGAACTCACGGCTTCCTCTCTTCTGCTTGGCAAAAAGGCCACACTTAAATACTTGGCGTTCGCCAGACAACTTTGCATAAACTCCTTCACGCTTATAATTCTGGCCGGAAGTAGAAAATAAGAAGTGATAGTAAAGATTTAAAATAAAATAAACGTTAGTAAAACTTAAGATCCTTACAATATTAAGTTTAAGAAATACCAAAAGTAATAAAATTTTTTGCAACTCCCTGCTGTAGATGGGGGTTGCGATCTACAGTTTAAGAAAGTTGTCTGAAATAAGGTTACAATATTTGATTTTGCTAGAACTTTAACTGAGGCCACAGCCAGTGCGGTTATGGCAGGTGTGCAAAATTTTGGAATTTACAGAAATATCAAGTAGCAAAATTTTTGGAATTTAGGAGTGGAAAAGTTTTTAGAATTTAGAACCCACAGAGATAGCATACCACAACAAAATGTACCTGTTGAAGCTAGGACTCCAGTTCATGGTTATATTCTTGTCAGGAGTGTATGCCTGAATGCAGAGATGCATTTTGAGTCGTCATCGCTAGGTCACCAGCCTACACAGCATTGTGCGATACGTCATTCATGTAAATACGGAATAAAATTGATTGCACTAACCTAATTCATGTAAATACGGAATACAATTACAGTCAAAAGTCGTTAATTCGGACACCCATAATCCGGAATGATCTATAATCCGGACCTCAAAGCTACAAACTTTCATGTTGACGCATGCGCGTAAGACCTTTACCGCTGCGAATTTGCGTGTGCGCGTGCGCAAAATACGTTTACGAATGCGCATTTAATGTATAACGGACGGGATAAGCTAAGCTAAAATTATCTAATTATCTATTTCAGTTAATGTTGCAGATTGCGTTGTTCCTTAATCTTCGAATTGGATCCGGATTATTATTTTTTGCAGACTGTCAGAGCAATTTTATAAAAGTAAGCTTGAACTTTCGATTATGTCAAATAGAATTTCCGATATATATTTACTAATATGTAAAGGATATACAAAGCGAAAGTATCTTTCGGAGTCCATTAAACAAAAAGTGGAATTGCTGCAAAAAATGGATAAAGGCATATCCTTTGTTTATCTAAACTTTAACGTTTGTTTATCTAAACTTTGTTTATCTTTAACGCCGCGGCAGATGTTTTTATTTTATTTGGCTTATAATTCCTTACTTAATGTAGTATTTCATCTCGTCTTTGATATGATTTAAATCAAATGCCTCGTCATTATAATTCGCTTCCGATAGTGAAGAAAGTGACAGAGGTTATTGAAAACGAAAAAATTTCGATTGACAAATTAGTCGGTATTCTCGACACAGCAATTATAGGACTTGAACAGCGGAACTTTGTAACTGAACAAGAAATTATGTCTGTTTATAGAATTAAAGAGAATGTATTATAACATAAAAAACGAAGCAACTTAAACAACTTACATTGAAAGAAATGTTTAATAAAGTAAACAAATAAATATTAAGCTTTTTTTTTTTTTTTTTTTTTTTGTAAATTTTGATACCCTTTAGATCATAATTGTTCTTTATTTCGTAAATTATGGTTTCATATTTTTAATTTTATAATTTCTGCATGCCATTTTACCAGATTTAAACTGATGATCGATAATCCGGAATCGCCGAATTCCCAACGAGTTCGGATTAACGACTTTTGACTGTACTGTAATTTTTGAATAAGAATAAAACACTTGCTTTCTGTTCATCTGAAATTTTCTAGCAGTTCATCTGAAGATTTTCTAGCAGTTATTCCGCAGAAATTTGAAGAAACGGATCATTCTGTATTCAGTTAGATAAACAAATACACAAGCTATGAACATAAAATATTAAACCGTAATTCACTTTTCACATTGGACAGCCAATGTTTATCAATTTTCATCATGTGAAAATTGATAAATATTGGCTTTCCCGTAAGTACTACTTACGGTCGTAGTACGTTTAGTAAGTTGTACTTTCCCGTAATTTTGAAAATACTCTATTGCATAGTGTTCGGTTGAAGACAAGCCCGAAATCATTTTTTTTTTTTTTTTTTTTTTTTCCAAAATGCAATTGATAACTTGTATTGTTTGTTTACAAAATTTAAACCTGGGAGTCATGAACAAATTTGTGGGGGGGGGGGTCACCAAATCCAAAGATATTTATTTGACAATAAAAGGTATATGGAATTTGAAGAAAACTTTCGATGTTTATTAACATTTCCATATTTAAATTTTGATTTTATTGCTTTCCACTTGATTTGTGTGTTATGCTTGATGATTTCCAAACAGGTTGAATCGAATTTCAATGCAATTGCATACGTGTAGCTAAGATGTAGTTTTTTCGACTATGTTAGTAGTGTCTTTCATGTAATTGTAATATGCATCATTTATAAACTATGTTTCTCAATTCTAATCAAATTTGTTGTCAAGTAAGCACATAACATTTCCTAAGTATTGGAAAATTCAGTAGTGTCTCAAAGGATAATAAAAACAATTTTGTTTTAGCTGCAATTTTGTTCATGATGGTTAAATGGCCCAAAATAGATACCCAATGTTCACAAGAGAAATGGGATGGATGGACCAACATCAAATAAACTTAGAGAAAAACTATTAATGAAAATGCAAACAATAATGAATCCAATGGCTCTCTTTCTACTTCTAAAAAAATTGAGTAAATATCAAGAAGAGTTTATTTTATACTGTTTTACATGTCGCATTATTAATGGAAAATGAATATCCATTATGTGTTCAATGCAATGAAAACTTGGCACATGGAAAGTATGAAACCTGCGAAATTAAAAACACATTTAGAAACGATACTTTTCCGTTTTGCCGGTGCAAACGATAAAGCTGCCAACAATGGTACAACTGATGCCAAACAGAATACCTTCACTGGCAACCTTTTACGCCTCATTTTCAAAACAAGTTGCAGCCATTTCTTATCAGATTGACCGTACTGGCATACAATTACATAGAATTTGTACAAGATAGTTAAATTTTATGCTCTAAGACCATTCATGGTAATTAAGTCAATTAGAATGCAATCACACCGCTCATCCAAAAGCGAAAATATAGAAAAGACAAAATCACGGGTCAAATTCATCAATTCTAATGAGAATGGACTAGCGAAGTAAAGCACTGTGGTTTTACGTAATTTCTGAATAAACTATTCGTACGAATTAAAATAATTCTTGCATTTAAATTTGCATTCCAAATAAGGATTTAATTTGTCATTAATGTAGATAATTACTGAGAGAATTAGATTTTTGTAGCGTAGTTTACGTGAGATGAGATCACGTGATGCGAACCGACAAATCAGGATGTTGAAACATGAAAACATATTAAATTCTTAATGTCTTTTCACAAATTTATTGTCTTTATTTATTGGCTTTTTTACAGAATTTTAAAAGGTATTAAAATGTTTATGCCTTCAAAATAAAAAATTCTTAAAACTAACGTTTGCTAAAATTTTTTATGTGTATATTGTATGTTGTTGACAACAAAGTCTGCTTGCCGAAATTTGCGCCAGTGAAACGGAAAGTACCTCAGAAACTAAACATAAAGATTAAGTAAATAAATCTGAAGAATTTTTTTAAGGAATGAGCTAAGAGCATGAAAAATTAAAATATATTTTTGAAAAAATATACAACAGTTCCTGAGAAGATTTACAGGCATCTTAAAAGTTTCGTATTTAATTGCAAAAAATTTAAAACCTCATACAATTGGAGAATCACTCATTCTTCCTTCAGCAATTAAAATAACATCATTTATGCATGCAGAAAAATAAAGTAATGATTTAAAAAGAATAGCATTAAAAAAAGATACCGTTTCTCACCAAATTTCTGTAATATCAGACATGATATAATACAAAATCCAGTCTTTACTATAAAACTTGATGAAGCTACCGACATTATAAAAATGTCTCAACTCGTCGTTTATCTGAGATACATTTTTGAAGACGACACAGTAGAATATTTTTATGTTGTAATATTTGGAAAGGAAAAGCAACTGGAGAGAAAATATTTCAAATTATTGACAGATATTTTGAAACAAATAATCTTACCTAGACACTCTGTGTCGCAGTTTGTACCAATGATGCTGCAGCATTAACAGGTAATTATAAAGGACTAAGAGGGTTAATAATGAAAATTGCTCCCCATATAATATTCCATCACTCTATGACACATAGAAAAGATCTTGTTGCAAACTGATGAAGAATTGGACATGATATTGCAGGGTTATTACTGCAATTAATTACATTAAAAGGCAAAATCCTAAACAGCTGTCTCTTTTTAATGCAATGTAATTAGATAAGTTCTGTATATGAGACATGATTACCAAAGTCAGTTGGCTTTCACACAGAAAAATAGCAAGACATATTTTCGATTTGAGAAATACAGTTTACATATTTTCGGAAGAAAAGAAACATACATCAGCAAGTTCATTCATTAATAATGATTAATTAGGAAAACTCAGTTACATAGTAGACATTTTCTAAAAACCTAAGCATTTTAATAATGAGCACCAGTATTGAAGCTTTTAAAACTAAGCTAATACTTTGGCAAGGAGAATTGAACTAAAACAACAGAAACATATTTTTCAGAATTTACTAAAGAAAATAATACAGATTTCTTGTTTAAAACAACATATGATAAAACTGACAGAAATTTTGTGACCCATTTTGCATTTGGTATTTTCAATTCGGTACTTATGTATTATCGCAACCAGGTTGGCGCGATTTGTAAGTTTGAGTAAAAAAAGTATGAATAATAAGAAAATGTACATTTATTAATTACAGATAATTTTTAATACAGTTTTTTATATTATTTTGTTTTAAAATATAAAATAGGAATTAAACCCTTCCGGTTTCGAATTTGAATAAGTTGCAGAATTATTTTTCCGGCGGAAATCTTTTGGTTATTGCTTTTAGCACTGATTGAAAACCGTCTTCGCCAACAGCTTGAGCTTGGCGCCATATAAATTCGATAAGGTATGAGTCAAGATGATGACGGGCTGTTCCTCTCTGTTTTTTGTTGCGCCATTTGGCTGAGCCCCACATGCGCTCTACATGTTGTGTGTGAACGCCCGTGTTGGGATCCACAAAGTTATATTTGTGATTAACAGTTCCATGCAGAAATCTAGCATTTTCGAACTCACTTGTATTGTATCCTTTCCAGCAATCCAAATAAATGATGCTTCCTTCCTTGATATTTTCGCAAATTTTTTCCATGAGGGTAACAGCGCTTCTGTTAGGTACAGTAACCGAAAAAGTAATTCTGCAAAAAAATAATTAAAGTATTTCAGGGCATTCAATCTAACCAGTAAGAAAAATAATTTCTTTACGAAAAACTACATATGACACGTAGGGTTGCCATAAGTAGGGTCACCAAATTTGGCGATTTATGCGAATTTTGGCCTGGTTCCGTTAATACGTAAATACCTTCAATTCCAATGTATCTCTAAATGAAAAAGAACAATTAATTGATATTTTAAGTGACAGAACTCTGTGTTAAAGTTAAGTCTGTAACTTGTCAAAAATTTAAGTTATCTATTGGAAACAAATATGCCGATTTAAAAGGAACGAAAGTAAATTATTACGTTTCTTACATAAAATTGTACAGCAAACCTTTAGCTTATATTTAAAATTTCTAAAATGCTTATGTTACATTTTTCTGTTATATAAGCATTGAAAGTGGATTTCTCACTGACATAGAAATAATTTTGCTACTGAATTAACATGGAGAACTTTTTTATTGAAATATTTTTTCTCTGTGACATTAGTTGCATCTACTACAAACTAAAGATTAAAGAACTGTTTTTAAAACATTTCGAATTCGTTGTCATATTGATCTATGAAGCACTAGATTAGTGAGTTTTTATTACATTATTGACAAATATAGTTTTTAAACAATTAAAAAATTTTCAGAGGAGATAATTATTTGTCAAATATGAATGTGTTTTCAAAGAGAAAATAAATAAGTGATAAAAAGAAAATTAAGTTAGAACATTCACATTTCTAACAAAGTAATTTAATCTTTATAATACAATATATTTTACAATGATAACACAAAATACAATGTGAAAGGTTATGGGAAGATTATGGGAGATAGTACCAAGAGTATTCAGAATTTCGTATAATCCTATTACCAGATAATAATAACATTAAAATAAATTTCATCTGAATGAAGTTTTCTTATTACAGAAACAGTCAAATTATGCAATTACATAAACGAATGCACTTTCAGACAATATACTTAATACTGTTTACAAGTGCAAGCCAAAGTTCTGTTTATGTTACTTCTCGCTCTTCAGCGCATGCTCAAGAATTACCATCCAGGCGAAACTAGTCGATTTGTCCATGACGTCAAAAATTCGAAAAGTGGGGTAGGCTTTGGAAATACGCCTGCTGGCCTAATTGCTTTTTTTTTTTTTTTTTCCCCCGTAGAAACAATAATTTTAATTGTAAAAATTATTTTCTGAATTTTTTAAACTGTATTTGGTATTTTGTGTTATATATCTTTCAATTTGTAACGAAGATAACTTGAGTTTTTATGTATTTTTGCCTTGCCGCGAAATGAGACCTGCATTAATTGAATGAGAAATATATCTAATGAAATTCGACGAAATAAATGTTTCGTATTAGCAGCATATATTGTCGCCAGTCAATTTTAGACAGAAGAGAATGTTTACGAGTAACACTTGCGTATTTGGTAAGCGTCGCTGAATCGTCTGTGAAAAACTTTCTTTTATAATTGTTTAATTTCTTTTATACATTGTTTTCACTTTATTACAGTATTTGAATATAAAATTTGGCAACGATTAAGTAATTCTTCAGATGATATAATTTTTGCGCATTCTGAGTTATAAAAAGAATGCGATGTAACGCTGTTAAGTAAACATAGCGCCAGAGTATCGCTATATTAATAAATATAGTGAATTTTAAAAGAGTGCATTTATTCTATTGTGGTTTATGCTCTATCGACGAAGATTTAATATAATTCAAATCAATCACTTTAAATGAAATGCAAGAAAAATTCCGTATAATTTATTCAGTGGCGTAGCTAGGGTGGGTCAAAGGGGGACATCTTTCCCCGGACGCATCATCGAAGAAGCGCCAAATTGATGCTACGAAATTTTTTAATAAAATGTTTCCCATTCTTGGCACACAGAAAGGGGCGCAAATTTTGTAGGTGTCCCCAGGCGCTGCAAACTCTTAACTACGTCCATGTATTTATTATTGTGCACAAGGAAGTCATGTGGTCTGCACATCAGATGTTGTTTTTTCGAAACCTGATTGCAAAAAAGAACCTTTTGGTAATGTGTATGCCTACGTATATATCTCGCATATCTCAAGAATGGTTTGTCGTAGTACGTTGAAATTTTGCTTATGGAATTGCTATAACATCTCCCTTTTTTATTGCAATCGTTAGTACCCAATAATATATATGTTCATATACACACCCCCTTGGTAGTAGTCATATGCTCCGACTTAGCGAAGTGTTTAAATAATCAAAAATATTAATGTTTCGGGAATGTTAAATTAAAAGAAAAAATAATTGTGAACAAAAAATCTAGATTTAACTTTTAATGCGGTGTGCGAGCTCCTATACTTATAGCTGGGAAAATATTATACTCCTTACGAAAAAAGTTGATCGACTAAAATGGAGCGGGATATTTAATTATAAAATTTGTAAATTCTGGCATTTTCAGCTTGCTTTGAGGAATCGATTAATTAAGTTCGGTTAACTTGAGGTTAAAATAATCTCTAAATAAGTAATGAGGAAAATATAGATATGTTTGTTCTTTATATTGTGGCGACACGGCGCCACTCAAAGCCCCCAGATTTTAAACACACATACTTCTCCACCCGAATATGTACACATCAAAGCCTATATTTTGTATTTCGATTCTCTTTTAAATATATGTCATGGTTTGTGCGATTTATTTATTTATTTATTTATTTTATTATTATTTTTTAAATCGTTCTAAGTTATATTCTAAGGTCTTATATTGTCATTCGGTAAAGTGTCTTACAAATTTAACAAACAAACTTTTATGTTCGAGAAATCGTAAGATGCTTAATTTTGGAAATTAACGTGTGTTACTGAATAAGAAACTAAGTGATTTAAAACAAACGCCTTAGGCAAATTCGTCAGTATATATCATGTTTATCTGTCCATTTTATCCCATATCCTGGTTTAATATCCCTTTAAATTCTATTCTTATATTATAGGTTACCAGCAGCCGAGCGGTAGAGTCCATGAACACTGGTAGCTCTCAGCGAACCGTAGAATACTTTAATACGGAAATAAATACTCATAAAATTAAATGCGAACGAGCCAGTTATTGTTAAAAAATACGTCCCTAATAATGATTAATTAAATAGTAGTAATTGTAATGGGATATATTAATTAAACTCCCTTTAATTGCGCAACGTGCGTAAGAGCCATCTTTTGTTAAAATCCCTAATAATACAATAATTAAATATATTAATTAAAATTCCTTTAAATGCACAACGTGCGTACGAGCTATTCTATTCTTATATTATAGGTTACCAGCAGCCGAGCGGTAGAGTCGCTGAACACTGGTAGCTCTCAGCGAACCGTAGAATACTTTAATACGGAAATAAATACTCATAAAATTAAATGCGAACGAGCCAGTTATTGTTAAAAAATACGTCCGTCCCTAATAATAATTAATTAAATAGTAGTAATTGTAATGGGATATATTAATTAAACTCCCTTTAATTTCGCAACGTGCGTAAGAGCCATCTTTTGTTAAAGTCCCTAATAATACAATAATTAAATATATTAATTAAAATTCCTTTAAATGCACAACGTGCGTACGAGCCATTCTATTCTTATATTATAGGTTACCAGCAACCGAGCGGTAGAGTCGCTGAACACTGGTAGCTCTCAGCGAACCGTAGAATACTTTAATACGGAAATAAATACTCATAAAATTAAATGCGAACGAGCCATTTATTGTTAAAAAATAAGTCCCTAATAATAATTAATTTAATAGTAGTAATTGTATCTTTTGTTAAAGTCCCTAATAATACAATAATTAATTGCGCAACGTGCGTAAGAGCCATCTTTTGTTAAAGGTGGTGGTGGTGGAGTATTTAATTATGGCAAAGCACACTAGGGCTATCTGCCTAAGGGGAGGGATGCCTTTCGTGGAGGACTTTCTAAGGGAAACTGGCTTGTATACACGTTACACATGGGGAAAACCACGAAAACGCCCATGCAGCCAGCCCGTTCGCGGGATTCGAACCTCGGACCGAACTACCAGTGTTCAGCGTCTTTACCGCTCGGCCGCTGGTGGGCTCCCTTTAGTTAAAGTCCCTAATAATTAAATAAATAGTAAAATAATTCCCTAATAATAATTAATTAAATAGTAGTAATTGTAATGGGATATATTAATTAAACTCCCTTTAAATGCGCAACGTACGTAAGAGTATTACGTCTGCATCTACGGTCCGATAACATTTTCTAATCTGTCAACACAATGCACGAGTTCGAACGGCGCTGAAATAAAACGGTCACGTGATCATCCTGCGACGTGAAGACATTTTCCCTACATTTTGTAAAAGTCCCTTGACTTTCTCCTGCTTGTACAGTAACCCCACACGCAAGCGACACGCAGATCGAGGCGGGTTGTCGAGGTTGGCGGTTATCTCCAACACGGATCGCCAAGGGCCGGTTATCTGAAAACTGCCGCTTAGGTAATACTGCTTAAGCAAAGACATATCCCCCCCCTTTAAGAAAGAGAACTGAAGCTTTAATGTCAGTCAAACACTTAATTTATAATAAAATATAATAACACTTTTTTTAAGGTATTACAAGTAATAGTAATATGGTGTAACAAAAGCAGTAACGTAATAATCAGACGGAAATGTACTGAAAATTCTTGAAACTACCGACGAGTTAGATTTTTAGCTTTTAATTTGTACTACGAATCAATATTCCAAAATTAAGTAAAATTTCTCCAATAAAACTAACAATATTTATCACTTTTTTAAAAACTTCTGCTGCCATAAATATATAATATGCCATGCTCAATACACGGAAACAGTAGGTTTCAATATAATAGCCTATCTAAATAATCGCAAGAATCACTATTAATAGTATATACAAAAATTTAATTTTTCAGAAGATTAGTATACAAAGTGAAATATAGAACTCACGGATGACAAAAGGTTAGCTTTTTCTAGTTTACGTCACGACGTCACAAGTGACACTCAAACCGTAACCAAATCATTGGGCACATTCCTCTTAAAGAGCAATTAAATATATAAATATATATATATATATATATATAAAAGCATTAAATACCTACGTACAAGCACTTTCTTATTTATTAATTTAAATTTCGGCAAGAAAATAAATAATATTAAAATTTCATATGGTTGTCTTCCCGAAAGAGTCAATCACGTATTCGCAGTGGTTATTACCCAATTTCCTGGGTCAAGATCAAACAAGGATGTTAGAAATCTAACCTCCATGGCCAAAATTATGGAATTTAGAAAGGAGTTTATGCAAAGAATTTGAATTGGGAGAAGTAAAGACTGAAAAAAAAAAAAAAAGTTGAAACAAGGCCAACTAGATATCTGGCCTTGGTTGAAAACGCTAAGGCATCGACAAACAACCGGTAAGGGCAATTAATTCGTAGATGAACCTTGAAATTCATCTACGAATGCGATCCAAAACAGTTAGCAATATCTGAGAACCTGTCAGAGTGCTATACTGAATGATTTAAAAACGCTAATTCTTTAAAACTTTTAATTCTTATTTCCTTAATATTAGAAATATCTTTAAGTTGCCAACGTTACATAAAAAATCATTATCATAATAAAATAATTAAATCATTATAATTCAGACTATCAGAAATCAGAATCATTTTAAAGCATTTCAGTAAAACGTTTCCTTGTGCAATGCAGATTCTCTACCTTACCTTACTTTTATGAATTGATAATTGGTAAACTTTCTAAAAACTAAACTTCATCAAATCCCTCAATTTTTGAAATAATAATAATGCTAGCCACAAAATGAACTACCCTTCTGACAAGAACAAAATAACATCTTCTAAAAGAAGTAATTCAAAATTTACTCCTATCTTAAAACTTACATACTGAAACAATTAACAACTCTAAATCTAACATCTAAACAATTAACAACTCTGATCCCAATAAAAATTTTATAGAATTCTTTTGCGCAATGAAGGGTTTCAAAACATCTTCGGAAGCACTAAATTATCCTAATTAACATTTCTTATTAATAGCAACTTGCAACAGCAAGAAGTAGCGTAATGCCAATAGAGAAAGACAATTTTTGAACAAATGAGTTCCTTTCGGCCGATGCTATTCGCACCAGGGGTGCGATTATCCGCTTGAGCTCTTTCAACACCGATTCTACTACTGCCGATGCTATTGGCACCAGCGATGCGATTATCCGCTTAAACTATTCGCACCAACATTAACCACGCATGCACATTGTGTTGTCAGATCCATCATTTGAACCCAATCGAAAAGAACGGATTCTACGTATGTGAACTGCCTAAGTGTTGTAGCGAATCTTTTTCTTTAAAAGGCGGGTTATTACCTTGGCGTAGTTTATCATTTTTTAAGCGTTGGCGACTTTCAGAAGTTTAGAAAGGAAAATAGGTTTCTTATAAAAAGAAGGAACACATTTCCTTTTAGTAACGTATACATAAAAAAGGGCAGATTTTTATGTTCGCAATGTTTATCGTTTTCCTGAATTACTGATTTGGGTGGGGAGGACAAAATCTTGTTTACATTTTTGTACTTCTTAGAATACATTTAGCTTCAAAGATGTGTTTTGTGCGATCAAGACTTTAATTCATTCTTCTTCAAATCAGCTATTAAATGAATAATTAATCATGTAACTGTTATATATGTAACTGTAACTGTATCTATTATTATCTTTAATCATAACTAGATGAGTAATGTAGAATAAACGATGTTTGTGTACATCTTGTAATCATCACTGAGCACGTACCCAACACATATAAAATACAACACATGGCGCAGCCGAGTCGTTGATTAAAGAAGAAAATCTTTTTTGAAGAACCATGCAGCGTGAGTAAAGATATTCTGGTGCTACTTTGGTAGACGGTTGCACGGATTTTTGGCGATTTACGTTGGCGCAATTATTGGCTCATTTTTACAATCGTCAGCCATCTTGAAAACGCTGTTTTTACGGAAGGTCCGTAGAAAGAAACGGACCTTGGTTTTTACGCATAGTAAAGTAATCGAAACTTAAAAAAAATAATAATAAATAAATATCGTTAAAAGTAATGGATTAATTTTTTGTTGAAAATGTCGTTTTTTAAGACGGCAGGCCAGTGTAAATAAATACATTTACTATGAGTATAAAATACTAAAGTAAGGCTATTATTACTTTCATATAGCAAAAAAGAGAATAAAAACACCGCTATAAAAACATTGTGCCAACGTTTAATTAGATTAAAATATTACTGAAATTGAATATCGAATTAAAAACCATCCTACCAACATTTATAAGAATTAGAATATTATTAAATTCAAATACTTTAAAATACGTTATATAAAATATAATTAACATTAAAACATATGTGACAATAATTATCTCAGCAACTTTTGAAAATAGTGTATTAATTTTTTTAACAAAAATTGAAGTATACAATTATAAAATAAAAGAAAAATATGTACTTACATTTTTTTGAGTATTGATAAGTACCACAAAAAAAATCGAAATCATAATTGAATCGGCTCTTTTAACCATCTTCATCTGTTATCCACATATCTCGCACTTCGTTGAAGAAGCAATTAGCGAAATTTCGGTGCTACTTTGGTAGACGGTTGCACGGATTTTGGCGATTTTCCTTTGGCGAGTAATACAAGTTATGGTAAACCCATTGCTGGATAAGTTATTTATGGTAACCGATGCTTTGTTGTCATTTTATTTAAAAAATAATGCGTTTTATTGTGCATAAATTCCGTGTTTAAAATATTATTTATGGCTTTTAAATATTAAAAATCAATTTAATTTTGCATTTTTATTTGAAATAAAAATTTTATTGTTTATCATATTTTATGAAGTTTTATGTTGTGGATGATGTAATCAATGACGTCACCTTACTTTAAAAGTAATTCGTTTTAATATGTATACATTTAATCTAATGTTTTAAACATTATTTATGGCTCTTAAATATTAAAATACAATTTAATTTTGCATTTTTTTAAAAAATGATTTTATTATGTATGAATTTTTAAATAATTTTAATTCTAGCCGTGATGTAATAAGCTCTCTGATTGGTTATAGAATATTTGTGCATTAACGAGCTGTAATCAGCTCCCTGATTGGTTACTGACAATTTGTGCATTTCCGCGCCGTTTTAAAATTTAATTTATATCTTCGAATTCCTTCAAAGATGTCTTCTAAGATGTTATCTAAATTATGATTCTGATTTTTTATTGTGGTACTTATCAGTAAAGAACAGGTTAAACACTAAAAAAAAAATGTAAGTATACATATTTTTCTTTTATTTTATAATTGTATACTTCAATTTTTGTTAAAAAAATTAATACACTACATTTAGAAATTGCTGAGATAATTATTGTCCATATGTTTTAATGTTAATTATATTCTATATAACGTATTTTAAAGTATTTGAATTTAATAATATTCTAATTCTTTTAAATGTTGGTAGGATGGTTTTTAATTCGATATTCAATTTCAGTAATATTTTAATCTAATTAAACGTTGGCCCAATGTTTTTATAGCGGTGTTTTTATTCTCTTCTTTGCTATATGAAAGTAATAATAACCTTACTTTAGTACTTTATACTCATAGTAAATGTATTTATTTACACTTGCCTGCCATCTTAAAAAACGACATTTTCAACAAAAAATTAATCCATTACTTTTAACGATATTTATTTATTTATTTTTTAAGTTTCGAATACTTTACTATGCGTAAAAACAGCGTTTTTCAAGATGGCTGACGTTTGTAAAAATCGCGCCAATAATTCGGCCAACGTAAATCGCCAAAAATCCGTGCAACCGTCTACCAAAGTAGCACCGAAATTTCCTCCAAAAATTTAAAATAAATTTCCTCTGACGCTATTAACAATTTAAAAATAAATCTTTGATTAGGAAAGACAGGTTGGCCAAAATAAGGTCTCAAAGGGCAACTTTTTTATTCCAATACCAATAATTCTTGGTAATTACCAATAACAACATTGTTCTTCGAAACGGAGATATCCATTCCATTTGAAATCTGAGAAATTCGAAGAGATGAATAATAAAATTTTAAAATGGTGCGGTAATGCACAAAATATTCAGTAACCAATCAAGGAACTGATTACGTCACGCATAGAATTAAAATTATTTAAATAATCATTCATAATAAAATCATTTTTAAAACGAATGTAAAATTAAATTCTATTTTAATATTTAACAGCCATAAATAATGTTTAAAACATTAGAGTAAATTTATAGATATCAATAAAACCAATTACTTTTTTTAAGTAAGGTGACGTCATTGATTACATCATCCACAACATAAAATTATATAAAATATTATAAACAACAAAATTTTTATTTCAAATAAAAATGTAAAATTAAATTGATTTTTAATATTTAGAAGCCATAAATAATATTTAAAATACGGAAGCATAATAAAACGCATTATTTTTTTAATAAAATGACAACAAAGTATCGGTTACCATAAATAACTTATCCAGCAATGGGTTTACCATAAGTTGTATTACTCGCCAAAACAAAAATTGCTAAAAAATCGCCAAAATCCATGCAACCGTCTACCAAAGTAGCACCGATATTCTAAACAAAAACATGATGGGAAGTTGTTTACTGTGAAATCGAAACTTATATCGCTGGTAAGTGAGTTGTTTATTTTTATTGGAAGTGGCTAAAAATACGTATATATAAACTATTTAAAGTCCTAAATTAAATATGGATGGATTAAAGCCATTAAGTAATCTAATTTTCGAAGGTAATTTAAGCGAAAATTGGAAGAAATGGAAACAAAAATTCCAAATTTATATGTTAGCTTCTGGTGGTATTACTAAATCACCTGAAATTAAAGTAGCTATTTTATTGCATATTATTGGTGAGGAAGCACTTGAAAAATTTAATACTTTTAATTTAATTGAAGAAGATAAGAAGGATGTTGACAAAGTAGTTGAAGCTTTCGAAAATTTTTTCATACCGAAAGCAAACGAAAGTGTTGATAGACATATATTTTTCTGTCGAACACAACATGTAGGTGAATCGTTTGATGATTTCTTAACCGATTTAAAGAAATTAAGTAGCAACTGTGGATTTGCAGAATTAAAAGATAGTTTAATAAGAGATAGAATAGTAAGTGGAACTCTAAATAAAAATCTCAAAGATAGATTATTAAGGGAAGATCAGTTAACATTGGAGAAATGTATTAAAATGTGTAAAGCTTCTGAATTAGCAGAACTTCAGCTGAAAACCTTAACTGAAGAAAATAAAATAGAAGCGATCAAACGTGTAATAAATTTCCACCTTCAGAGGAAAAAAGTCAGCCTTGTAAGAAAGACTATCATGTAAAACAAAAGCAACAACGTACTAAATCTTCTTCAAACTATCAAGGAAATAAGTACACTAATCTAAAACCATGTAGAAAATGTGGAACGTTTCATAAGTTATACAACTGTCCTGCTTATAATAAGATTTCCTTGTACTGTAAAAAGAAAAATCACTTTTCTAAAATGTGCACTTATAAAAGTACAGAATAATTTAGAGCATGAGTTACATAATAATGGTAATGAATATATTTTAGGGTCAGTAGAAGATACAAATCCATTTTCTAAAAATAAAACCGAATGGTTTAAAAAACTAAAAGTAAACATATCTAAATATTTATTTGTTAAGTTGGATACTGGAGCTCAGTGTAATGTGCTACCATTGCCTAAATTTAAACAATTAAATTTAAGAGATAAATGTTTGACTGAATCAAACATCACTTTAAATAATTACAATGGTACTGCAATTGATGTAGTTGGAAAATGTAAATTATTATGTGAAGCATCGAAAGGGGACAAGGATGAAATAGAATTTCAAGTCGTAGCATGTGATAAAAATGTTCCAGCTATTTTAGGTTTACCTACATTGCAAAAATTAAACCTAATTCAAAGGATTTGTACAGTAAATCCTGTTTCCAATGAAAAGTTACCAGAATCTTTAAAAGGATATCAAGATTTGTTTAAAGGAACTGGGAATTTAACTGGATATACATATCATATTAAATTAAAACCAAGAGCTGTTGGTAAAATAGAACCCTGTAGGAAAATTCCACTTAGCTTATTAAATCCATTAAAAAAGGAATTAGCAATAATGGAAAAAGATGGTATTATAAAGAAAGTTAACCAACCAACAGAATTCGTGAATTCATTAGTGGTAGTAAGGAAAAAGGATGGAAATTTAAGAGTGTGTTTAGATCCTCAGCACCTTAACCAAAATATACTGAGAGAACATTATCACATACCAACCTTTGAAGAAATTTCATCTCAAATGACAAATGCAACGGTCTTTAATATTTTAGATGCAAACAAAGCATTTTGGGAAATTAAACTGTCAGATTCAAGTTGGGAATTTACTACATTTAACACTCCGTTTGGTAGATATTGTTTTTTAAGGTTGCCATATGGACTGAATTCATCACCAGAAGTTTTCCACAGAAGTTGTTTTGAAATTTTTAGTGATTTAGAAGGAGTCCAAATATATATAGATGACTTATTAGTTTGGGGTAAAGATAAAAAAGAACATTATTCAAGATTAAAGAAGTTGTTGGACAGAGCCAGAGAAAATAATGTTAAATTTAATTTAAATAAATGTAAATTTGGGCTGAATGAAGTGAAATATATGGGACATATATTTTCTAAAGATGGTTTAAAACCAGATGAAGACAAAATTAAGGCAATTCTAGATATAAAACCACCAAAAAAAAAAAAATGTAAAAGAATTAGAAAATTTCCTAGGAATGATTACATATGTTTCTAAATTTATACCTAATGTATCAGAATTGACATCATGTTTAAGAAATTTGTTGAAAAAACAAGTTATCTGGAACTGGAATGCAACACATGAAAAAGCATTTAGAAGACTAAAAGATGTCTTAGTAAATAAACCAGTTTTACAGTATTATGATATAAACATGCCAGTAGTTTTATCTGTAGATGCATCTCAAGAAGGACTAGGAGCAGTCTTACTGCAGAATAATTTACCAGTGGCATATGCATCTAAGGCATTAACAGATACACAGAAGAATTATGCTCAAATTGAAAAGGAAACTTTAGCTATTGTATTTGCGTGTGAGAAATTTCACCAGTATATATTTGGAAAAAATATTACTGTGGAAAGTGATCATAAACCACTGGAATCAATTTTCAAAAAGCCATTAAATAAATGCCCTGTAAGACTACAAAGAATGCGTATAAGATTACAGCCATATATAAACCAGGAAAAGAACTTTTTATAGCGGATGCATTATCAATATCATTCACTGATGAAGGATCTGATTTCTTTGAAGGAGATATAGAAGCTCATGTTGGATTAGTTGTAGAATGTATACCAATGTCTAATGATAAAATGGAAGTTTTTCAACTGGAAACAGAAAAAGATGAAGAACTACAAGTTTTAAAAAAATTAATTAAAACTGGATGGCCAGATGAAAAATGTATGGTTCCAGAACTGGCAAAACCATATTTTAACTTTAGAGAAGAACTATCAGAAGCAAATGGATTAATATTTAAAAATTCCTGTGTTGTTGTACCAAGAAGTTTACGAAAAGATATGTTAAGCAGAATTCATTATGGTTATTTAGGAGTAGTAAAATGCAAGATCAAAGCAAGAGAAATATTATATTGGCCAGGAATGTCGAAAGAAATTGAAGATTTGGTACTGAATTGTCAAACATGTTTAAGTTTACAAAACGCTAATACTAAAGAACCAATGATATCTAAAGAAATACCTAATGGTCCATGGGAAGTATCGGGAACAGATCTCTTTCACTTTCAAGGAAGGGATTATCTAATAGTAATAGATTATTTTAGCAAATATGTTGAAATTGGACATTTGGAAGATTTGTCAAGTGTAGCAGTGATAAAGCAATTGCAATCAATTTTTGCAAGACATGGTATTCCGAAAATAGTATATTCTGGTAATGGTCCACAATATAATTGTAGAAAATTTAAAGATTTTGCAAGAAGATAGAATTTTGAAACCAGAACTTCAAGTCCAAATTATCCACAATCTAATGGAATGGTTGAAAGACATATTCAAACTGTCAAGCGAATGTTAGAAAAAGCTGTAGTTGACAACAAGGATCCATATTTAGTATTACTGGAATATCGTAACTCTCCTATTTCAGATGAAATTAAGTCACCTTCAGAATTGATGTTTGGAAGAAAAGTAAATGGATTGATGCCTATAAAAGAGAATTTCGTCCAAGCTAAACGATATGAAGACCATAAACAACATTTACCGAAGAGACAAACCTTACAAAAAAGTTATTATGATAGGAATGCAAGACCATTAAAACCACTGAAAATAGGAGATCATGTTTACATAAAAAAGAAAGGGAAAAAACTAAATGAAAGAGGGAAAATTATAGAAGAAGCAGAAAGACCACGTTCATATAGGATTATAAGAACAGATGGAAGAATTGTAGAAAGGAACAGAAGAGACCTTCTTAACCTCTCGAAGCCGGCTGGTACAGCAGTTGTACCAGGAGAATGACTTTCTCAGACGCCGGCATTGGTACAACTGTCGAAAATCCATGCTTTCCCCATTTTAGAGAATAGCCTATCTGTAGATCTTTGGGTGGTCCATTGTCGCTGCTCCAGAGTAGCCGCTGGCTACGCATTATTTCCCTCTTCTTATCAGTTTGGCTACATTTTGGCAAAAACCGCAGGTTTCGTCTCACGCCAATATACTTGAAAATTAAATAGAGGCCATCTCTTTCTCAATCTGTCTCATAATTTTAATGCTATTTTTTTTAGTACTGTCTTTTGCTATGATTAAAACGTCAGCGATTTTGCACGCTCTTTAAGCATATTTAATATATTTTAAGCATATTTAACATATTTAATGTTTTTTAATCATAACAAATAAGAATAGATTAATATTTTAGATTTAATGCCCTTCTAGAAAATAGGAAAAACCGCTTTTATCGTTTACTTCCTTTTCATACTTATGAATAATAAGATTTTATTTTGACATTTTTTTGTGGAGTGCATAAAACCCTTAAGAACTGTTAACTCTTTCAAAGTGCTTCTATTATGTAGGCAATTTTGTCTGATTTATCAGGAGATAAATAAGAGACAATTGTATGCATAATAGTTTTTGTGATTTTCATTTATTCAGTGATTGCTTTCAATGATTTTCATTGATTGTAAATTAAATAAAATCAATTTATCTTTAGGCCCTCTTTTAGGATGAGATCTGCCAAAAAGTATTTAAATATCAGTAAAGCTCACGTTACTTCTAAATTGAATCAAAACATCAGTTACATTTTATAAAATTTCGGCCAGTTTTATTTGCTGAAATTCTTATACTCCTCAAGAGATAAAGGGAATTCAGACAAGTTCATAAAAAAATATCTTTAAAAAAGGTTGTTATTTTGTCTGTAATAAGGTTGTTATTTTGTCTGTACATAATCTCTGTTATTGTTATGTAAAGCTTTATTATTGCTGTAAGTCAACTTACTATTAAATGTATGAAAATTTGGATTGGATTACGAAAAGGCACGCGAACACTATCTGCTTAAGGGGATGGATGCTTTCGTGTAAACCTTTTTAAGAGAAAATTGCTCGCATTTACGTTCCTAGTGGAAAACTCCACATGTAATCAACCCGCTCTTCGGTATTGATTGGATTAATTTTGTTCGCTTACTGAATTACATCAAAGCACACAACAATTACCTGTATAAGGGGAGTTATGCCTTCGCGGAGGACTTTCTAAGAGATGCTGGCTTGCATTTACGTTACACAAAAACCGTAAATCCAACTATTTAGCCGGGATTCAAACCCAAGTGTTCAGCCACCTTTACCGCTCTACTGAAGAGCTTGTAAAAATATTGATAAAAGAAAAGTATTGAAATAACCGGTTTAATTTTATATTTCTCAATCAACAGTACATAAATTACGCATATGAGGGGGATTATTTGTGAATAAATAAACTGTATTGCACTTTTCTCCACTATTTCATATTACGATGGAATTATTGCATTTCAAAGTTATTTCTCATGAATTAATTTTGCTCTTCATGATTTTTGATATTTTCAAAGAGAAAATTCCACACTTTAAATAAAAAAATACACGAGAAGACACTTTATGCAAAATTTGGTGTAAACGGTTTTCTTAATTTTGCTTTGAAAATATTCCAGGGTAATCGTTTTCATTACTGGAAGAAATACGAAAAACAGATTTACTACATTGTGTCAACACCCAGTATTTCCTTATTCTTTTGAAAACGTGAAAGATTACTCTTTCTAAAATAAATTAGAAAATATATTATGTGCAAATAGATTATTCGTTGAAAATGAAATAGAGTTTTGGATATAACGATGGTTTTAGACGAAATTTCTACCTATGAAAAGAAATTGACGTATAATTAATTCTTCATGAACATTTAAAACTGTTCTCAAAATTCTTTTGATGATTGCATGTATAGGTCACGGATTTTTTTTCTCTGCTAACATAAACAAAAGCCAATTTTACAAAGAAAAATTCTCGTTAAAGATATACCTTCTTTGCCTGATAGTCCAATGTAATATTTGTTAAAGTTAAATGATTAAACGCAACCAATGTAGCTTGGATTTTGATTTTTATATTATAATAACAAAATTATCGAAAAAAGCAGATTTAAATCTCTGTTATTGTCATGTAAAGCTTTATTATTGCTGTAAGTTCATCTTAAAATCTAATTCTATTGAATCTCATTCTAATCATCTAATGGTAATAAATATTATTATTATTATTTCATTAAATTAGTCATTACCAGTATTTTATTAATGAAAATATGTTATTAAAAATCGCATTTCAGCCTGCAGACTTACAAATCTAGTCCGTATTTACTATATTTTGTTAAATTTTGTTCTCGCTTTCTAATTTCTAACACGAAAATACGCGAATATAAATGAAGAGTGAAAACAAAGTTATAAAAATTCACAAATTATTTACGAAATTGATTAGAAATAGTGAGTGAAATATAAACATTGCATACATTTTGTTCTAAATAAAGTGTGCACTGGATATGCATTCAGTACTGCATATTTATTTATGCACTATTTATTTAGAACTTCATTTAAATGAAAGCAAAATAATCATCGAAAAAATTGCAAATCTAGCAACCTCTCTACTATGGGACTTAAGCGTCCGACAAACATATAAATTTTACTTCATCCATGGAAGGGAACTAACGACTTTTCTCATTAGGAAAATGTCAAAGAGGGGCAAAACTGTTTCGGATCGCGCCGGTCTGAAGGCTATATTATGAGAATTTCGGCCCGGTTTTAGAAGGTTAAAGGAACTAATCAGAAAGAGTTTGCAATACAAAACAACTATGAGAATGAAGTTATAGATGAACCCGAGATAAATGAAAATAGTAGAAGCACTACATATTTAGATGTGCCTGTAAGTCCTTCAAAACCTAACAGAAGTGTTGTGTCACCAAATAGTGAAAGAGGTATAGTATCATCAAATTTTTCAAATGGACATAACTACGTTACTCGATCTGGTAGGACTGTTAAGAAACCTTATTATTTAAAGGAATATGTTTAATTTTACTACTATTATTATTTTTTATAAAAAGAAAGATGTTATATATGTAACTGTAACTGTATCTATTATTATCTTTAATCATAACTGTAGATGAGTAATGTAGAATAAACGATGTTTGTGTACATCTTGTAATCATCACTGAGCACGTACCCAACACATATAAAATACAACACAGTAACACTGTTTATTAACAATTCTGTATGCCTGTTTATTTTTTTATGGAAATACTTGGCATTTTCAGGACACAAAAAGTACTTCAAAGAACTTTGAAATATTAGTACAAACACATTAATAAATCAAATTGAAATAATAAATAATGGGATGTAATTTAAAAGACAGAAATAATTTAATGTAAGAGATTTAGATTTAAAAATTTGTACATACAAATGATTTATCAGATTTTATAAGGTTTTATTTCATAAATAACTTTGATTTTGAAATATGGCATTTGAACCTATAAACATGCGTGTATACTGAAAAAGTGTTAAATATATATAAGAATATTATAATTCTTAGTAAGTTTTCTTATTGTATAATAAATTCTGACAGTCCTATTTTATAAGACTAGGGTCTAAGTTTGCATAAAATTTCCTCTGTTAAATGAATTTAAGTGATTTCTGTAGCCTTTTTGTCAATACATTAAAGATTTTTTTAACTAATTACATGTCCTCGCCTGCAGTTAGAAACATCATTAAATCCCTATTTTATCTAATCATTTCCTGAACATTATCATGTATATAGATTGACCTCGTCTTTTTAACTGATAATTATTACTTGCAAATTATTCTCTTGCTGGTGAACTATTAACAACCCTTTCTATTGCTGGGTTAAGTTTAACGACCTTCGCTCTCGCTACCGCCTGCCTTACGGAAACCGGCGTAAAATGCTGGTACCTGGGCTGATTGTGCGCATGCGCGAACGTAGGCTGTGTGAATAGCCTCTCAGCTATTTGCACCGTCGGTGCGATTAGCCACTGTGCTCAACTACAAGCCAGATGGCGATTTTGTGAAGTCACAAGTTGTGGCCGTCGGGGAGCTGATACGTTGTCCGTTGTAATCAACGGAGCGTGGTTTATTGTTATTCGCCATTGCATTAGTATTCTTTTGTTGACATATTTCTTGATCGATTCCGACTTAATTTTGAGAAATATGGGTGGATGTGCTGCATCAAATTGTTCCAATCATTCATATATAATTTAAAAATGTTTCGTTTTTCCCAAAATGAAAAAAAAAAAATGGTTAATTAATTCTCGTCAAAATCAATGGATCCCGGCCGCAGGAGCCTGCCGTTGAGGCAAGTTCAGCTTCGTATTTTTCCATAGAACGTTGGAATAATTACTCTTCATATTTCTTCAAAATGTGTATTTTCATTTAACTGTCGCCCACCAGCGGCCGAGCGGTAAAGTAGCTGAACATTGGTAGTTCGGTCCGAGGTTCGAATCCCGTGAACGGGCTGGCTGCATGGGCGTTTTCGTAGTTTTCCCCATGTGTAACGTGTATACGAGCCAGTTTCCCTAAGAAAGTCCTCCACGAAGGCATCCCTCCCTTTAGGCAGATAGCCCTCGAGGCTTTGCCATAATCATACACACACATCATTTAACTGTCATTTAGTAGTCGGTAGTAGAGTTGGCTCTTCTCAAGAACATTAACCACGCATGTGCATTGAGTTATCGGATTCGTCATTTGAACCCAATCGAAAAGGATCAAGGAAATTAATGCGTTTATCTAATAAAGGAAATTTTTGAAGCCTAAATTATAAAAAATAAAAGCTTTTCAGATAATGCCTTCCGCATGAGAAAAAGGTAAAAACTAATAGAAGGTCTTTTTACTCTTTAACTGCTTAAGACGTGGTTAAACGTTTTTGGAGTTTCCTTTAAAAATGCTTAAGACGTGTTTACACGAATTTCAAATCGCACGAAAAATGTTTAAGACGTGTATACACGAAGCCCAAATTTCGCGAAGATTGCTTAAGACGTTTTTAGACGATGCGATCTGGTCTTCCTTCCCCTATCTTCCTGCAGGCGGCTGTCATTTGACATAAAAGTCTTAATAGGGTGTGAAATCTGTTTGAAAAGAACACTTTACGGATGGGTCCTGAAAATGAAGAATCATTGTTAGACAGCAGGTGTGCATTATCTTTCCAACGACTGCAAGCTTGTGAAAAAAGATAAATCGTTTTACAACAGTTTGCCTTGTGGTTATTTATACAAATGAAAGTCAAACAGAATCTCTCGTTGTTATACTACATTACCGAAATTTAGAAGAAACAAGGAAAAGTAACAATTGTAACGTAAGACGTACTTTTTAATAAACCATATATTATACAATGTATTAAAAGTGACTAGAATTTCTGATTCGTCAAGAACAGGATAAAATATAAAATGTTGCAAACACCTATCTTGTTTGCTCTCGTATTTTAAGTGTGGGTGTTTTTAATGGTATATTTTTCTTTTTTACATTTTGAAGTGTTAAAAATGTGCTT
Organism: Stegodyphus dumicola; assembly: GCF_044657685.1. NCBI lineage: Eukaryota > Metazoa > Arthropoda > Arachnida > Araneae > Eresidae > Stegodyphus > Stegodyphus dumicola. The sequence continues at coordinate 78,900,144 of NC_140769.1, read as the reverse complement.
TCAGTATGCCTGATTTTTGTATTCGAATATGTGGCTGTGTGTTCCTTATAAACGCGAACTGACATATAAAAATTTCTTGGATGTCTAAAAGAAGATATTCTACTCGAAAACTTCAATTAAATCGAATAAATTCATATGCTGAAAGAATTTCTAGAAATATTTGTTTTTTAAATTTTATTATTAAGATTTGAAATACAAAATAGTTTTAAAATCTAGGGGGAAAAGTACGCGTTTTTTGGAAAATCTACCGGTACAAGAGATGTATCCATGTTACACATCGACCTATTTTCACTTAAAAAAATCTGCGAATTGTACAAACTTGGCATCGCGCACTCCCTTGACTTTATCCATGTACACATCGACCTATTTTCACTTAAGAAAACATCAGAGAATTGCACAAACTTGCGCTCCCTTGATAATACAGGGGGCACCCTTCAATATACTCTTAACTGCTGTTTTTCATAAATTAAAACATTTTAGGCATTTAAGATATCTTCCTGTAAGTTACAACTAAATGAATGACTCTTAAGCATAAAAATATCAAATTTTTATGCTTAAGAGTAGAAGTAGTTATACACTTTTTAAATAACAGTGTCAGAAAAATATACTTTTTAAAATATGTAAACCATTGTTTGAAGTACAGAAAAACCTTCCTTAGCAACTGTACCTCTTTAAGTGACTATGTCAAGTATTCTGGTGATACAAACATTGATATTAATTACCACTGAGAATTATGCTTTGTGAAGTAACCACCTCCATTAAATATCAAAATTGTACAAAATTATGGAAGGTTCTAGAGAGGTTTTACTGTATACTTAAAGTATATCATATCACTGTTAGATATTGATGATGTAAAAGATATTATCTAAACATAAATATTTCAAGCATTAAATAGCTTAGTGTAAGTCAATAAGTTTTCAGATTCTGACTTTGTACCCTGTCTTTCACTATGTAATATTTTTCTAGCAACTGTGTTAAGTACCAGTAAGTAAGTTTCTGTCTTAAATACCACTTAATGTAATCAGGTATCATCTGTTCTGTCTGTAAAACTTAATCGTAATAAGTGAACAAATGAATATCTGTAAAACTAAAGATGACACTCTATGTAAAAAATACAAGTATTAAAATGTCTATGAGAGGAACATTTAAAATATTAAATCCACGATCAATTTTTGCGACATCTAAGATAGAAAATACCCAAACTGACTAGTTAATTCAGAGGATGAATGCATGTAACATCATTGTTCATGTGTTTGTTAATTGTGTAAGTTTTGAAGTTCATGCATTAATTGATGTTCATTGATAACTATATTATTGGCCTTATATATACTTGCATTTCAAAATTTTGTATATTTTGCCAGTGAGCTAAGTATTAAATGCTGTTACGTAAAGTTCATATTATGTGGAAAAGTAGTTTTTGATCTAACACTTTCTGAGAATTTTTTAATGTTGATCATCAAGCTGATTCAGCATACGGCTGAAATTACCAGTACTAACCATAATTTAATTATTCTCTTGTTTCAGCGTTTCTCAAACTTTTTTCGAATAGAGATTATGTGAATTATCATAATTTGTGAATCACCTTGCTGTTGTTCCCTTCGAAAGCAATTTTTTAGCATATATTACTACTAGTACACTTATATTTTTAATATATAATTAAAATCCGTTATATTTTATAATTAAGTCCATTGAAGAAAAGTTATATTTCTAATATTTCAAGATTATTAATGAGAAGGATGAGTTGTAATTCTTGCATGGCTCTTCTATATTTGGATATATGATGGTAAGACCACAGTCTTAGTGGATACATGATAGTATATTTGGATATATGGTGGTAAGTACCACAGTTATAGTACTTTAAATCCATCTTTTACTGCTAAGACTGAGTGGGAAGTCTGTAAGTAGGGTAACCAATAATAAATTTCATAAAATGTCTATCTTACGAGAAAAGATGATAAATGATTGTCATATGTAACTTTTAAACTCTGAGATTTTTCAACTAAATTTTTTTGTCTCCTTTGGAAACTTCGGAGGACCACGAGGGCAAGCTGTATGATCCACAGATTGAGAAGTGCTACCTTAATACATTTCAATTTCTAGAGAAATTAATCTTAAAAAAAATCTGATCATTATTAAAACTACTTTACAGATTTATTTTATATTACAAATAAATATAGTAAATATCTAATAAACCTCAAATTATTTTCTGCAAAATGAATTATTTAAATTTGTTCTGCTTTTGCTTCAAAAATGGATGATACATGCAATTTATGATTTCATGAAAGGACCAAAAAGAATCTTGTTTGCAATTTAATTATTTAATTTTAAAAAAGATTTAAATCATTTGGAATATGTGCAAGTGCATATAATTATTATGAAGAGATTCTGAATTAAAATGTCACTTAACTAATTTAGAATATGTTATGTAATTCTAACGAATGTGAATTTTTCTTTATTTAGGAGCCATGCTTTGAATCCTGAGAAGAAGGGGACTGCTTCTTCACAACTATGATTAATTAAAAATAACAATAATATATAAATTTTACCTATTTTTTAATTTTATTTTCCTTTTGGATAGTTTTCAAATAAAAATAAACCTATTTTTGTTTCTATATTCTGTGTATTGGAATAAAGAATTCCCCCCCCCCCAGTGTTCACTGATATGCATGTAAAAGAATTGTGTGCAAAATTAAATCAATTTTTGTTTGTCAAATTCATTTTTCACAGTGTGTACAATTTTTAAGATCTACAATAGAAGATTCATTGTAGCATTTGTATAAGTCTTTTTTTTTTTTTTTTTTTCCTGTGTATTTTAAATATAAGATCTGTTTTTGTATATATCAACATTTTAAATATCTTTTTCTTATTTAATTTATAAAAAAGTTAAAATATAATAAAATCAAAATTGGTTTCTAGATTTTTTTAATTGGTTTCTAGATTTTTTATTATTTTATAAAAAATTAATTTTTTAAAAATTTAATTTTTTAAGAAAAAGTTTAATTCTTGACTTTACTTGCTTGTTACTCAAAAGACTTCATTAGTATTTTCCTTTTTGAACTTTAATTTTTAACTTTAATTCTTAAATGTTAATACTTAAATGTTAATTTCTAAGGGTACCACTTTATTGGAATTACTTTTGGTTTTGACTTTTACCCTTGCCTGCATGAATGACGAAACACGAATTGAATGATTGGAGAGTTAGGTTTGGAGGCAACTTCCCCTTGATAAGTCTGTCTCCTGCCTACTCTACGGTCATTCACATATGCATTTTTTAAAAAAATTGTTTAATTTAATTTTAATTTATTAAATTAGTAGATTTATTTTCATGAATAGATTTTGCACTTGATTTGCTTATGCTTCTGAATTTAAATGATATTGTAGATTAGTTCGAGAATTAAATCTTTTACATGTTTGCACATTTTTTTAAAATTATTTTAAATTATTTTGGCTTTTTTCCTTTTTTTTAGAATTTAAATTTGCTTTTTTACTTTTATACGTATTTGTTAAGAATTTAAATTTGTTTAAAAATAAAATCAAAATAAGTGTATATCTATTTTTGAAGTTGGGTAAGGAGGAGAGGCATGATCTAGCAAAGGTAAAATGGTTGAGAACCACTAATATATGGTATTAAAAGTATTTTCATTTCTGCATTAAATTGCTGGAACCAAATAGATCTTTTATATTATCTTTAATAGTTTTTGTCAACTAAATCTAATCTTGCAAGATGTAGTTATGCATAACGAAATTCATTATTATGAATTATATTGACTGTTAATTATAGATCTTCACGCTAGCTGTATATGTTAGGAGTGAAATACATTGCAATATCCAATATTTTCAGAATACGATATTTTTTGAAATAAAATATGATTATGGAATATTACATTAAAATGAAATGGTTTCTTATGTAACCTGTATGTTACACTAAAAGGCTTCATCAAATGCTTGTAAAGTAATGAGCAAATACTAAGTTAATATCTTGTGTGAATGAATATTATCTTACAGAATTTTTTATTCCATAAAAATCTATCTAAAAATATAACTTTGTTGAATGAAGATTTAAACATTTTTCCCGAAGATTTAAAAAGTGGTTTGAAATAATGATAACAAAAATATTACTCTGAAGCATTTAATAAATGAATAGAAAATGTTGAGAACAATTAAATCATCCACAGGAATTTTGAAATAATCATCGTATTTGTTAGAGACGGCGGCTGCAGACAGACGATTACATAACGGCTCGGTGAAGGTCAACAGAAGGAGTGCCGCATCTGATTGGACTATTTTTTATTATTCTTATTTTTTCCTTTAACTGCGAACTAAGCGAGGAAATTCCTTTTTCAATTAGTTATATGTATGCTCTTGATAGAGTAATGTAACGTTTTCAGCTTGTGTGAGATATCCATATTAAATCTTTATATTAATAATCCCTGCTGTGATTATTTAATTTGTAACCTGCACGTTGTAGCCCTGTGAGTTGCAACATAGTAAATTTGGCGTCCGCTACTTTATATTTTTGATGAAATATGGATATAAAAGTCTTGAAATAAAACGAAAGTCGCTGAGAACAGCTTTTACGGTATGCTGCAACGATATAGCTCAGAAGATCGAAAACAAAAGTTTAGGAAGTGACGAAGTCAGTACGTTGTTTCGGCAGATTCAAGACAAATTCTCACGTTTAGAAACAACTCAAGAAGAAGTTTCGAATTTGTTGCTGAGTGATGATGCCCTTCAAGAAGAATATTCCGAAGATTTTTTGAAAGCAGAAGAATACCGTGACAAGTTCTGCTTGATCTGTTCGCTGTTAGAAAATGCAAAGAAGGGAAATTCGGTTACGGAAGGAACAACAACCGAGCAAAAAAGGAAATTTAGTGGAGAACCGAAAGACTTTCTTGCTTTTTGGTCCCAGTTTGAAAAAATTCACAACGACCTCTCCATTGTGGACGAAGATAAATTTCAATATCTTTTACAATGTGTGGTAGCAGATTCTAAAGCGTCAAGACTCGTAACCAGTTTTCCGCCAACTAAAGAAAACTATTCAAAGGTGATCGCACAACTTAAAGAACGCTTCGGGAGAGATGAACTTTTGGTTCAGATTTATGTACGGGATCTACTTTCCATAGTAATGAAAAATGCTACTGGTAGGATTAAAGTAGATTTAGCTGAACTTTATGATTTACTTGAGAGCAAGCTTATGGCACTGGACAGCCTCGGTAGAACTAAGGAAAAATTTGCAGAATTTTTAGAGCCACTTGTTGAGTCCTGTTTACCAGAGACTGTTCTTCGTGCGTGGGAAAGAAGCCGCTCGATGGAAGATACTGCGTCACAGCAAGATAGTGCGCGTTCGTTGGATAAACTTTTGTGCTTTCTTCGAAATGAAGTGCAAAGTGAGGAAATGATTAAGCTCGCTCGTACCGGGTTGGGAGCTTCACGTTCTGCACATTCGCGCCCACAAGCTGATGTTCCAGGTTGCTCTACAGCTGCTGCCTTGGTAAATGTTCAAGACAATACAGGTAGGCGAAATTTACGTTGTATTTTTTGTGAGAAATCCCACAATTCTGCTGAATGTCTTTAGAAGATAAACGAAAACTTTTGGTGCAAAAGCGCGCCTGTTTTCGCTGCCTGCGAGTTGGACATAGTTCACGGGCATGCAAAAATAAAGTTAAATGTTTAACATGTGATAAATTTCACTATACCATTATGTGCTCAAATGGGGAACCTGTAAAACCAAATGAAACTGAGAGTACTGTTATTTCCAGTAATGTGTTGTCTAATCAGTCCATTGTTAATGAAAATGTGTATTTGCAAACACTTGTTTTAAAAATAGTTTTTGAGAGTAGACAACTTACAGTTCGTACGATTTTGGAGAGTGGTTCTCAGAAATCTTATTTTTCAGAAAGGGTTATCGCGTTTTTGCAACTGCGTCCTAAATCGAAACAATCCATTATCCACGGTTTGTTTGGGGGGAGAGAGACAAGTCCTCATTTCCATTTAGTGTTTGATGTTAATTTAAGAAATTTTGAGGGCACTTATGACCATAACTTTAAAGTACTTTCTCATAACAAAATATGTGGATGTGTTCCAAAAGTAGTTGATCCCAATACCCTAAAAGAATTAAAAGAAAGAAATATTACCTTGTCTGATTTACAAGCTAAAGAATATGACATTGAATTGCTTTTAGGAGCAGATGCTATTGGGGACATTATTACTGGCAGTTCTCTGAAAGTGAACTCGGGTGTAACTGTAGTTGAGACTAAATTCGGATACACTGTGATTGGTAAAGTAAACAGCTTATCTAAAGAACCTACTTCAGCTACTATTCCAGCAATACTACAAAATCTACTTCAGCTACTATTCCAGCAATACTACAAAATAATTTGTGCAATAATGTAGTTTCGTTGCATTGTGATAATCTTAGTGTAACCGAATTCTGGAATTTAGATGCCATTGGCATAACAGATCCAACTGAAGATGTTAAACGTAAACTTGCTCACTATGACACCGTTAAGCAATTTAAAGAGAATTTAAATGTTCTTCCTGATGGCCGATATGAATTGCCACTACCCTTTAAATCTGAAATTCTGTTACCTAACAATAAGTCTATGACTTTTAAAAGGCATCAAAGAATGTGTCAACGAATTAATGAAGAAAATCAGTTAGATGACTATAAGGTAGTTTTTAAGCAATGGGAACACCTAAAAGTAATAGAAAAGGTTACTGAAACTGAAATTGATAATTTGAGTTATTATTTGCCCCACAGACCTGTTATAAAGCATACTAGCCAAACAATGAAGGTAAGGCCGGTGTTCGACGCTTTAGCCCGAGAGAGAAATCAACCGTCCCTAAATGACTGTTTAAATAGAGGGCCGAACTTAATTGAACTCATACCTGATATAATTGACAGGTTTAGATTGTATTCTGTTGGTTTATCATTGGACATAGAAAAAGCATTTCTTCAGCTGAGTATTATCCCAGAACACAGAGTTTATTTGAGGTTTTTTCTTCCAACTCTTGAAGAACCTATGATTTACAGACACTGCAGAGTGGTGTTCGGCGTTTGTTCGTCTCTTCTAACTCTCTGCATCGATAGAGCGTCTCTTGGATAATTCCCCTGCCGAGTTTGACGATGTGACCCAAAAATTAAAGCATTCATTTTATGTTGACAATTGTGTCACTGGGGTTCACGATATCAAACAGCAAGAAAATTTTATAGTTAAGGCGACAGAAGTAATAGCTCAGGGATGTTTTAACCAACGGGGTTGGGAAAGTAATGTTCCAGGTCATTGTATTTCTCGTAGTTCAGGTATAACTTCTCTTCTTGAAATCTTATGTGATTTGGATAACGATACATTAAAATGTAATTTTAATTATTTAATGGATAATGAGATAAGTAAACGTAATATTTTGGCTATGGTACATAAAATTTTTGATCCGCAGGGTTTTTTGAGTCCAACTACCTTGTTACCTAAGTTACTATTACAGGAGGCTTGGACTATGAAATTAAAATGGGATGATCCCTTGCCAGATAACATTCAGAAAACTTTTCAGAAGTGGCAGGATGAAATTAAATATCTTGAGAAAATTAGTATTCCACGATGTGTAGAGATAAATGAGAATTCAGAGCTGCATCTATTCGTTGATGCATGTAAGAGCTCCTATGGTGCATGTGTTTACATTAGAGCTATAACGCCCGTGGGAGTCAAAATTCGATTGGTCAGAGCCAAATCCAGGGTAGCGCGGTTAAAATCTCTGACAATACCTCGGTTAGAATTGATGGCCTGTTGCATTGGCGCGAGACTGGTTCGCTCAGTATACGCGGCCTTAGACTTGCCTGATTTGAAAATTATTGCATGGAGTGATTCTATGGTAGCACTTTGGTGGATTAAGAACCATGGTGATTGGTCACTTTTCGTTGCAAATAGAGTGAAAGAAATAAACAGTCTGATTTCTTTTCAGTGTTGGCGCCATGTACCAGGTGATTTAAACCTGGCAGATATGCTTTCAAGAGGCTGGTGGGAGAGGTTAGTTCGTGTAGTAAAGGAACTGTTGAGAAGGACACTCGGTAACGCGGTTCTTACAACCGAGGAGTTGTACACAGTATTGTGCTACTGCGAGTCAATAATTAACTCTAGACCTCTTACCTATGTGTCGGAAAATCCGGATGATTTAATCCCACTTTCCCCAGCCATGTTTCTCATCGAGAATCGTAGCTTAGGTGTTCCTGATGTTGATTTCTGTGATTCAAAAGGTCTTCGAAAAAGGGCTAGACATCGCCCAAAACTACTTAATGATTTAAGGCATAGATTTAGGAAAGAATATTTAGACTTTCTGGTCCAAAATAAGAAGAATCCATCGTCAGAGCTACGGTTGGGTGAAATTGTCCTAATAGGAGACGACATCAAAAAACGGATGCATTGGCCTTTAGCTAAGGTCATTCGACTAATTCCTGGGAAAGATGGCAAGGTGAGAACTGTAGAACTGAAGACTCAAGCTGGTACGCTGTTTCGTCCCATTCAGCGAGTCTTTCCATTGGAAGTGCAGTTAACGGACAAACTCACTGATCCCATAAACGATAACTCTTTTACTAATCCTATTTCTTCTATTTCTAGCGATGGACATTTAGATTCTAATGACTTTAGTAACATCCTGCAAGGTGCTAAAGTGTCAAGATTTGGACGTGTGATCAAGGTGCCTCAGAAATTAGATCTCTTCGACCAGGTACTGTATGTCTTTGAGCCAACCTGAAGTCGACTCAAAGAGGGGGAGAATGTTGGAGACGGCGGCTGCAGACAGACGATTACATAACGGCTCGGCGAAGGTCAACAGAAGGAGCGCCGCATCTGATTGGACTATTTTTTATTATTCTTATTTTTTCCTTTAACTGCGAACAAAGAGGGGAAATTCCCTTTTCAATTAGTTATATGTATGCGCTTGATAGAGTAATGTAGTTTTTACATTCTTAAGTCTACTTTTCTTAATTTTCTAGGCATAACAGAGAAAAATATAATTATAGGATCAAGGCATTTCCAAATACGTTATATTTTCTTCCTTAAATTTTTAAGATCATTCTATATTCATCATGTATTATGGACACAGTATCAAGGGTTTCTGTTCAATTTTTCAGTTAGAATTTGGGACGAAGTTGTGAAGTCATACCTACATTAAATGCTTTAATTGATTATTTGAAATATGACAAAGCAAGAGAGGGCCATCTGTCCAAGGAAAGAAATATTTTAAGGAAAACTTCATGTTACACAAACATTTACACAGGCAGCCCATTCTCTAGGATTTAAATCTAGAGCCAAATGCTAGTGTTCAGCTTACTGTCTGGCTGCCTATAGGCAATAAATGTTTTAGTAGAAGGAATACTTGAAAAATTAAATTTAGGACTAACTAATTCTTCAATTTTGTATTCAATGAGAAGGATGTAATTTATTAATAAAGTTTTAAATCTGGGAAAATGCCTGTACAACTGTCATCTATTACTTCGATTAATTAATCTATTATTTCAATTAATGTCAGTAGCAGAAGAGATTAAAAAGCATTTATGCCTAAAAGAATTATATGTTGTAATTTAAATGAATAATGCAATTAAGCATGAAAATAATTTTGGAAAGCTTGTGATAACTGAATTTAAGTTCATTGTTGAGTTATACCTGTAATTTTTTTTAGAATTTGAAAAAATATTTAGAATTGTTTATTGAAACAATTTAATTAAAATATTTTTTATTGTAATCATATCCAATTGCAGTCTCTTTAGATTACACTGTTAGGTAAAAGGAGAATGATTTGGTTTAGTTTATTTAAGTATGGCAAAGCACACTAGGACTATCTGCCTAAGCGGAGAAATGCCTTTGTGGAGGACTTTCGAAGGGAAACTGGCTTATATACATGTTACACATGGGGAAAACCATGAAAATACCCATACAACAAGCCCATTCGCGGGATTTGAAACTTGGACCGAACTACCAGTGTTCAGCGGAGGAATTCTAGAACGTTACTAATTTAATGCCAAAAAACCATTAAGTCTAATACACAAGTTTTTTTTCAGCTATTTCATGATGCATATGTAACTTTGAGATGTCTTAAAATTCAATAAATGAAAGTAATGCAGATGTAAGAAAAACATAAAATTTGAGCTTCTTTTTAACATTGGGAATATTTTGAAAGAAAATGTTGTATATCTTTTAGAAAATCTAAGGTATTTTTCCTTAAAAAAATTTAATAATATTTAAAGTTACATAGTTTTCCTTTCCCCACAAATAAATAAATGAAGCATATTTTGTTACAAGCAGTAGCTGTAGACATTTCACATAAAACATATGTTCTACATGTGTAATTATTTATAGTAATATTACAATCAAAATATTTAATATTTGAGAATACATCATTTTTGTATTTTGTATAAGACAAATATGTTCTATATGCATAATTATTTGGAAGAAATTATCTGCAACTTTTACATATATATCTTTTAAAATTTCACATGAAAATACATGTTCTTACATAATCACTTGCAATAACCTTACAAGCAGAACACTAGTAATCTACAAGTATTCCCTTTAGTAATTCACATACAAAAATTACGATCTACTTACACTACTATTTCCTGTAATCTTTACAGATGTTTACATTGGTAAATCACATATGAAAACCATGTTATACTTACACGATAATTTCCTGTAACATTACAGATCATTGATCTGTAACCTTTACAGACATATGCTTCGGTAATCAACATACAAAAACGTTGTTATGCCTACAGAATATCTTCCTGTAACATTACATGTCAAACATCTGTAACCATTACAGGTATAATCTCTGTAAAGTTACTAAGAATATTCCTACTTTGATTACTCAAATAATTCATGGCATCCCCGTTTCCACGACTTTTCTTAGTAACTTTACAGATTTTTTTTTTTTTACAGTGTACAATAATAATCATATTTACAGTTCATTAAATCGTTCTTATTTTTGCCTTTTCAGATACGTGACCATCGCGTCAGCCTGTATGGCAACGTATCGGAGTGGCCACATTCAACCCGACACGATTGCCATGGTGCCTACACACGGCTACATCAACTCAACGAATTACAGCCCTGATTCGATCCGATGGTTGGACTTTGTTGCTGCTTCGGACAGGGTTGCCACGCTACCTGGAGAACCGGGAAAAGTCAGGGAATTCGAAAATTGACCAAAAAATTCAGGGAAAAGTCAGGGAATTTAAGTATTTTTGTCAAAATCTGGAAAAGTCAGGGAAGTTCATACAATGATCCCGCCAAAAAAAGCGATTTTTGCGCCGACGTCGGAAGAGATAACTTTTTTGGCGAATTGCGTATCACGTGAGTGTCATTCGGGCAGCTGGCATAGAGCCAATTTTCGCAGCTCCAATTTGATTGTCTTTTAGAAAGGCAAAGCAAGTTTCCCGCAACTTTTGGTTTCCAGTATTCTCGAGAATAGCATGTGCAGTGCATGAACTAAAGAAAGTACCTGTCCTCGTATAAAACAAAATTATACGAGAACAAAATGGGTTTAATCTTAGTATACGGTACCATGGAGGTTAGAATCGAAGAATATGTATTGTAAAGAAGGAAAACCTCTCTGCAACAGACGTGGCTCCGTTCCATCATAGAGGGAAACAGCTGTGCATGCGTGATATATCTGCTGCCAAAGCTCGAAACCGGTGTCGAAGTTCGAAGGTCACGTTATCAAGAGTTCATTAAATGAATATCCTTTAAAATTTCTTTAACCACTTGCGCTAAGACGTGCCACGGACGTCGAGATGTTTTTGCCTCAAACTGCGAGCGACGTGAACACCACGTCGATAAGCATTTATCGCAAAAATGAAAATAACATGGTGCACACGTCGCCTAACAACGAGATTGTTTTATTTCTCGAGTTACAGCTCTGGATTGCACTCGCAGATGCGGAGCGGCGTAAATGAGACACTTTACCGCTTGCTATATTGTAGCGCACGGCACCGCAACCGTGAAGTTTAGTCTTAGCGCAAGTGGTTAAACTCTAAAGGAAAAGAAAATATTTTTTGGCGCAAGTAAATTAATTCATGGGTTAGTAATTTTCAGGGGGGGAAACTACGAACATCCGTATTTAAAATTATTGCGAAAAATCTAAGAAGAAACGTCCTTTGATAAAACCTTTCTTCTTGGATTTTTCGCAATAATTTAAAAACGGATTTTCGTAGCTTTCTTTTTGTCAAAGAACGTTTCTTCTTAACACGTTTCTCAATTTCCGGTACACATCGCGGAGAGGGAAATTCTGGCCGCCAAGTTTCCGTCGCCAAATCCCTTGCCATATTTTCCCTCCGCATTCTAGCGGCGTAAAAGCATTTTACTTGTATGGAACCTTTTCTTCTTTACATAGACCAAAGAATTAGAGATTCTTTGCATAGACGTTCTTTGGTTAGAATAATCTCCATGTATGGTACAATGGGATTTGGCGACATGATGATGCGCAGTAAACGGGTCATTTTGGTCTTGGCGACAATTTTCAAAATCGTAAAATAAAAAAATAGTAATCTGTCATCTAGGCTAACCATGTAATATAACTATATTCGCTAAAATATCGTTGATTATTCTAATTCAATTTTTAAGTAATTATCTTTATTTTTATGTTATTCGTATAATTTAATGATGCTTCTTCCCTCTAAATTTATTTATTATTAGTAAATAATATTTCCAAATTTCAGGAAATTTTCTCTGGCATAATCTTGAAATTAATTCTAGCAGTATGATGACATACTATCACGAAATTTAATGCACATATTTTTTCCCTATGTATGGCTGCGAAATAAATATAAAATACCTCAATTTATTAAAATAGATTTCTTTCTTTCGTTTAGCTGCAGAATGTCTGCAAAAAAAAAGCCTTATTTTATTCCAGATTGGGAAGATTCTAATCTCAATCTTCAATGAAGAAAACAACTATTATAATTATATTTGTGTTTTCAAGTGTTAAGCTGCTTTTTAAGAACATACCTCACACAAATTAAATTTACCTAAAATCTAACCTAACTATTTAGCATTGCGTTATGATTTATAAGGACCGGATTAGCCTCGTGTTGAACTGGTGATGATCATGAGTAATAATTAAATAAAACATACATTTGTTATCCAATTTATATATCTTAAATTTTATTAAGTTTCTTAAGTGGAAAAGTAAACAAAATTATCAAACAAAGTATACCAAGAATAATTAAGAATAAATGTCCTCTGGGATTTATTGAATAATTAAGTGAATTTGCTACACAATACAAGTAATACCATAATTAATTTACCTCTTAGCGTAGCCAAAGTACATTACGCGAATAGACTGGAATTTTCTTGAAACACACCTGGAAAAGTCAGGGAATTTCATTCTCCTGTTTGAGTGGCAACCCTGTTCGGAAGGCCTACAGATTCAACATGCGTTGAACGGTTCCGGAGAGCACAGTGTCGCCGGAATCTCGGTAGACGGATTCTGCCAAGAAACACAAACCGTCTATCAGTTTCAGGTAAGAAAATATAACCATTCCTTTTCTATGTGATTCTTTTTAGTGATTTATATGTTAAAGACTATTAATATATATTTGCATTATTTTAGGGCTGTTTCTTTCACGGATGTAGTTCGTGCTACGATGGTGATATCATACATTCACTGAAAGGGGTTTCCATGGCAACGTTAAGAGAAAAGACAGAAGAGACGACAAGAAAGCTTCGCACCCAGGGTTTCCACGTCATCGAAATGTGGTAGCATGAATTTCAAACAGAGAAGGAGGAAAATCCAGATCTCCAAGCTTTCCTGGATCAACACCATCTGAGGGATCAACTCAATCCTCGCGAGTCGTTTTTTGGACGAAGGACCAATGCCCTCAAATTGTTCCACGAGGGAGACGCAAAATATGTGGATTTTACTTCACTTTATCCATGGGTTCGCACTTTTTATTATTTCAAAAATGTTTACTTAAACTTTTCTAAATTTTCTGTATATTTTTATGATGTGTTTTTTCTGACTTTTTTTTTGTTTTCATTCACAGGTGAACAAGTATTGCGTCTACCCTGTGGGACATCCAACAATCATCACGGAAAGCTTTGGAGATGTGGAAGATTATTTTGGAATTATCCAATGCCGAGTGATTCCTCCACGGAATCTGTATCTTCCGGTACTGCCCTATCGGTGCCGGAAGAAGCTGATGTTCCCCCTGTGTCGGACTTGCGCCCTTCTTCAACTGCAGACTCCGTGTACCCACACAGACGACGAGCGAGCTCTTGTCGGAACGTGGGTAACGGAGGAAGTCAAACTGGCGAAAAAGAAAGGCTACCGCATCACACATGTAAGTACTCAAAGATTATTTTAATCTTTATTTAGTTTCAGAGGTTACTTTTAAAAATTTTTTATAACTGACATTTATTTTTTATTTTCTAGATTTACGAAGTGTACCATTTTCAGGCATCGTCTACTTCTCTGTTTCGTTCCTACATTGATCTGTTTCTGAAGATCAAGCAGGAAAGTAGCGGATGGCCTTAGGAGTGTGTGACGGAAGAAGCCAGACTGAAGTACATTCGCCAGTATGAAGAAAGAAAGGGCGTCAAGTTGGAGGCCGAAAAAATATCGAAAAACCCTGGGCGTCGACAAGTCGCCAAGTTGGTCCTGAACAGTTTCTGGGGCAGGTAAGATGATTTCTTTTGTACTTAATTTTTTGTAAATATTTTTAATTCGTTGTGATTTATGATAGCTTTTTTTCCCCCTCAGATGGGGTATGAACGTAAACAAAGCCCAACTGACCTATGTCCACACGGTGCCAGACTTCAATAAGATGTTGGCGGATTCTACTAAAAAAGTAAGTTTCCTTACCGATTTTATTAATCTGTAAACTCATTGTGTTTCAAACTGTTAACTTATGACTATTTTGAACTGTTACCTTATGACTCTTCTATTTTTTAGATCAAAGATGTCTTTCTTCCCCTGCCTGAGGTGGCTGCCATTTCCTGGGAATCTGCGAAGGAGTTTGTGCCGCAGGATGCCTCTACCAACATTTTCCTAGCGACCTTCACAACAGCTTGGGCTCGTCTCAAACTGTATAGTGAAATGGAGAAGTTGGGTAGAGATGTCCTGTACCACGACACAGACTCCATCCTCTATGCCTGGAATGGCCGCAATGATCCCCCCTTGGGCAACTTCCTGGGTGAATTTACGGATGAACTGGAGGGTGATGTCATCAAAACCTTTGTCTCTGGTAAGGACCTTTAAAAAATTTCTTTATTTAACATGTACCAAAAAAAATGTTTAATGCATATTTTTTCTCTTATGTCTTTTTCTCACCATGTTTTATTTTATTTTATTTTATTTTATTTTATTTTTCTTCCAGGAGGCCCGAAAAACGATGCGTACCAGACGGCCAGTGGGAAAACTTGTTGCAAAGTCAGAGGATTTTCGTTGAACTTTCGCAATTCCCAGTTACTGAACTTTGACACCATCAAAAGTCTGGTATGTAGTCTGAACCGAAAGGATGTCATCTCTCTCCACAACCCCTCCAAAATCACCCGTGAACAAAAAAGAAGAAAGGTCATCAATAAACCAGAAACAAGACTATACAAAATTGTGCTCGACAAACGAGTGATAAAGAAAGACTTGAGCACCTTACCATTTGGATTTTAAAAGAAAGACTATGAACTATATTATAATAGGCTTGTACAAAAAAATGTTTGCATGTAAAATATACATTATGATACATCCAGTATCTGTAAAGGAACGTAAAATAAAATAGAAGTTTGAATGATAAAATAATGGTGTTTTTTCTTTTTTCCTTTGGAAAAGATGCCATGAAAGGTAAGTTTTTTTAAATATTTTTTTTAGAAAATAATGGTTATGATTATGTATATATTAGTTTAATCAGAAAAAAATGATTTTATATATTAACTTCATCAAAGAAAAACATAACACAAATAATCAGAAATTAACTTTTATTATGAACATTTCATTACAATTTCAGCCATAGTTTCGAAGAGAATTTTCTTTTAGGTCTAGCATACATCGTTTTTACATTCATTAAATGTTTTTTTCACAAAGTCTTGAGGAAAGTTATTCACATTCAGTACATTTTTAAACTGTTCAAAGGCAGTAGGTCTTTCAGTTCTATTTCTCAACAGAAAGTTTATCAGTTGAACAATGTTGGACCCAGAAAACTCATGACCGTCCAGAATCAGTTCTTTATTGTGTGTTCAGGAAATCTGATGTTCTTTTAGGAAATCCATTATTTTCTGTGCCGTTCTTTTCTGTTTCACAGGAACAGTCTGCAAAATTTCCTTTTCTACATCTGTCTCAGAAAATTGTTCAGACGGTTGTTTTTCAGACGCATTCACATGAGGAAACGTAACATACTTTTGCAGAACCTGGATGTACAATTTGGATTTTTCTTCATCGTCCATTTTCTTTTTTAAGATGTTTTGAATTTGGGTATCTAAATCACTCAAATGTTCATCTTCAAACTGGTGCATACGATCCAGCGGTACCAAGGCAAATTTCTTACTGTGTTCCATGGAGAAGAGAGGATAAGACACTGACTGTTGCAAGAATCAGGAAAGATAGAAAACCGTCACCTTTTTGAACCGAAAGACGTCTTTTCTTAAAAAGAGGTACTTTTTTGTCCGCTAGTTTTCTTAAAGTTCTTTTAAAAGGGGCGAGTCGATTTTTGACGCGTTTGGTGATGGGTACGTTTCCTTTTCGAAGATTTAAAACACACTCACAAACTGATTTGATGAGATGATTCGGACACTTTTTCAGTACAGCTGCTTTTATTCGACTTTTTCCTAATAGTTTTATATAATCCACATCCTTCAGATGAGACATTCTGATGACAAATGAGCTCTTTTTCTTGCACACTTTCTTTTATATAGGTAGCAAATGCAGCCGCTTTGATTAAAGCACTACAATTAAATCCTTTTGCATGAATCGAACATGTTAAAGAACTTTTCTTTTTTAAATTCTCTGTCTTAGGACAGTCTAGATTTATGATGTCTCTACATAATAAATTTTCTAAAAATAATTTCTTTTCTAATCCTTTCACGTATATGACAGAATAAATAGATGACAAATATTGCAAAATAATACGAAGATGAGTATAAGGTAAAACACCCTCACTTCAATTCACATGATGACGATTTCTTGTGACCCAAGCAAAACACTTTTGCTGAGATCGTGATAATGTTTTCCAAGGCTGAGGGGGTAAAAATGACCAGCAACTGTGATAGCCTTCATGCACGGAGTAAAAAGCTAATTCTTTAACAATGAGGCATCCACTGAAAACCTTCGAAATCGATCACGATGGGAGAAGACATGTTAGCCATTCGCCGTCTCAAACTGAAATGAACTATCGGGGCTGGTAGACATAGTATTTATTCCCAGGAAAGATGCCTGTGCGAAGGCGAAGGGTTTCACTTGTTTCAGGTCGTAAATCAATCAACAAGTATCTAAATGGAGTTGAAGTAGCATCCTGAAAAATTTCTTGAAAGGCCTTTACTTTTCCGGGGAAAAGTAAAGGCCTTTCAAGAATTTGTCTAGCTAAATGCATGATTTGACTTTTATCTCTGAGAGTTTTGTATAAGACAAGATAATGGGAATTTAAATGAATATTTCTCATCTCCTTGCCTTGGTGAAAAAGATTTTGTGTTATAAAAACGACTGAAAGGTTTCGGTGATGACTTCCTTTTGTAAAAAGTTTGCTTAAGTGAGTATCACTTGCTAATTCAGACATTAAATCGTGTATGATAATTAAAGCATTTTGGAGAGTCTGCAGGTTAGATGGTAATCCTTCTTCAAAATTTACATTTTTCATGGAATTAAAAAGATAACTTTTCCTGGGGATAACTTCTGTAGCAATAAATAATATTGGTCGGCATGGGATGGAATATTTTATGATCTATCAATTTCTTCACAAAAACCGTTTTACCCCAACCGGTAAGTCCGCTCAGAACACAAGTAGAAGGATGTACGAACTTGGGCAGTTCCATTTTTGGAAATGACAGCATGTTAAGAAAACACTGACTTTTATACTTTACCGAAAATCCTTTTGCATAGGACATTTATTCATTTTGTTTAAATAAGTGTAGAAACAAGAAACACAAGAGACATTTTTACAAATTAAAAAAACTTTATTTTTTAAAAATCATGTTTACACCATACCCTTTTTTTTTTTTTTTTTTTGACAAATTGAAATATTTGGAAATCATTAGTCTTCCCATCTAAGGGTGATACAATGAGTTCCATACAGAGCCCTTGACAGCGTTTAATAATAAAATAAATACAATAATGTACACATACATTAAAGTTAAACTCTGAAGCGAAACCTTGTTCCAGCAAACATTACGATATTTCTTGACAAAAGATGTGATATCTTTTCCATATACTTCAGGCGGGAGTCCATAAGAGTAAAAAAATTCCAGAGTCTGTTTGTCTGCAATGTAGACAGCTAGCCAATGAGTTCCTTTTTCATCATGTTTATCAGTATTGAGCACCAGCGCACAGGGAAAACTTTGAATCGCAGGTATTTTATCACAAGGAAAAACACCCGCATAATATCTCAAAGAAATAGGATCTCGAGATAAGATTTGATGAATCTGTGATGAATTCATCAGTTTCCAAAATCGTACAGGATATTTCGAGCTTTATTGATTTCTATCAAATTTTCAAATTCAGCGTACACTAATAACGAAACAGTTTGTTGTAAGGGAGTCCCAAATTTTATTTCTAATCTTAAGTTGCTGTGTCGAACTAGATTTAAATGAGAGCCATCACAAAGGTCAGGTGACAGGTCGAAGCGAAATAAGGAATATCCTTTTGAAAATTCTGATCTTGAAAGGTAAAGTCCTCTGTCGTCTGCATTCATAAATAAATTCTGATAAGCTCGTATGAAATGATTTTTGTCAAAATTAGGCTGAAGAGGATTATGAGGTACCGGTTGCCCGTCCACATAAACGCCGATAAAGTTCATATTATAATGCTCGAATTCAAAAGGAGGCTTTTTATAGTTTCCGCTAAAGGCATCATTATCGACACATGCCACCACAATACGATTAGGCATTTGGCCTATGAAAATATTGTCTTGAATAAAACTCATATTTCCCGTTGGAATGGGATAGGCTTTGCAGAGAACTCTATTAATGGGATATTTGGCTGTTGATTTTAGGCTTTTGGCATGTCCTAGCACAACACCTGGACTGACTCTCACTTTGCGTACAAACAATGAAGCTTGTTTGAGTAAAACTTTAAATTCACCTTCGCCCAATAAACAAAATTTAGGTTTGCTGCGTATGAGTTTAATTTTCATATCCACCATATTCAGCAAAAGTCTTTCCTGATGAAACATATCCAAGTGCAATCGGCCAATCATATCGACCGAAGCACTCAGTTTAAACAATTCTGCTCGTTGGTTGACTCCTTCATTCGGCTGAGTGTCTTGAATATCAAAAACGTTCATACGTGCTGCTGTATTTTTGAAAAACAATTCTGATGACAGTTGAGACGTTTTCGTATCAAAACCATGATTCAATTTTTCTATCATGGCTCTGTAAGGATACGTGTTATTACTGGTGGAAACGAGTCTTTCATTTAAGCTAATATCCACTTGAGAAAACATAGAATGTAAAAAGAGATTGACAGGTCCCAATTTACTTTCAGCCGTGATTGGCTTGCCATCATTTTTTAAAATTTTCACTTTGACGTAGAGTTGTGTCTGTGATAAGTCTAGGTAGTCGTCTCCGCTTCCAGAAACATTGAACTCGACAGGACTTCCTTCCGATACATTGGCTAATGGATGAAATTCAACCCACTGACCTTTTTCGATAACTGTTTGTGTGGAAGGTAACGAAAATAAATCCAATTCGGATTTTGCGCATTCCGGAGAATCTTTTAACAGAAAAGCCATTAAGAGTCAAAAGTATTACGTCGTTGCACCTTCCTGGCTTTAGACGAAATGAAGTGTTTGGGGGTTTTGCGCTTCCTTTTAAACCTTCCGTGACCAATCATCTCATCTGCTTTGTGAACTGCTTTCCTCGCTAATATTTTACCAGCTTCCTTAGATCTGGTTTTGAGGGACACTTTAAAATTTTCTCCCGACAATACGTCGTTTGCAATTTGTGTTCACTCCGCAAAGCTTCTTTTCCAACTGTTTTGGCTCCACTCATCAAAAAAGGCATAGCACTGCGAAACAGCTTTGCAAAAAATCCACCAATACCATAACCTTTCTGTAAAATGGTTCCTTGATAGTAAGGTAATCCATTTCCAGTTTGAGCTAAATAATAATCTTCAAATTTTTTCGTGCAACACGTATAAGGCACCCGCATGTTTGATGCTTCTAATCTTGCATACACAATCCAAATGAAATCAATTTGCAAATGAAGGCTTCTTTTATAGAATTTGTCTCAGACGAAAATGCAACACAAGAAATACTTAGCCTCTTTCGAATGGTACTAAATCTGAGTGAAATCTTATGTCAATATGTATAGTCTGAAAATGTTGACGGATAACTGGCAAGTAAATGGGCCGGGGGTAATGAGCATTTATGATGTCTCCGTCATTTCCTTCTACGGTGACAATTTTTAACAACGGAGCTTGTACATGTCCCACAATTTGAGGCTCTACGAGATCGCAATACACATACATGACAGGAAAAGATACTTTGGGATCGGCTACAAAAGGACTTTGCTCCAATCCTTTGTAAACACCCGGCTCGAACCCTAGAAGCTCAGCTAATCCTTCGTGAAGAATGACTTTGCAGTTTTCGTTGCTCTTAATGGTCACTTTTTTCGTGACAGGATGATAACTGAATTCAATCTTATTTTTATGGGAAGGTATTTCCATGGCTTTTAATAAATCTGGTATCGTTTCATAACATCCTGGAGGCACTCTTCGTCCTTCCAATTTTCCATCACGCAAATCAAATCCAAATAAATTATTGTCTTTTCGGACGTTATACCATGTGTGAGGTAAATAAAGTCCACAAGAGACAACTCTCACTGACTATTTAAATCAATCGGAGTAGGAAGCTGAGTAGTAAATTGTGATATTTTGTTGTCTGGAAAAAAGCGCATGGAGCTGTCACTGATCAGTGTGATAAAGAAAGACATGTTTCGTTCAAATGACAGATAAGCAGAATGTACAGGCCTTTTATATCCTTCTAACATCATCTACCCAAGCATTGAAGCTTTCGGGGTACCCCTGAAATTTCACAAAATATTCCACTTTCCCGCGACGTTTCCTCTTTCTTAAAACTTTTTCAACGGGATAATAACCAGAGTCCGAAACCTTTTGAAGTTCTTGTTTGTAAAAAGTTCCTTGTATAACTTCTCCTGCTAGATCTTTGAGTTTGTAGACAACTGGAATCCGTCGAATAATTTTATAGATTGTAAAAATTTCTCGGGTCCAATTTTGTTCGTATCCTTTCTCAAAGACCATTTTTTCTCGGCTGATGCGTACCGTATCTCCAATCTTTAAATCCGAAGAAATAGTGTTTTGAACTGGTTGCTGACCGTATAACGTTTTCCAGATTTTTTCTTGATTTTTTAGCGTAACGGATACAGGTTCTGTCTTAATACTACGATGCCATGTATGGTTATAACTGGATATCAATTTATCAATCACATCAATATACCTTCGTGTATTCATTTCGGTAAAGTGTTTCCACATTTTCGTTTTCAGAGTTCGATTAAATCGTTCTACGACATAAGCTTTGGTTGCATTATGTGTCGTGAAAAAGTGAACGTTTCTCTTTTTCAAAAAATTTTGGACGTGTTTATTGGTAAACTCTTTCCCTGCATCTGTTTGTAATGATTCGGGTGTACGTTCTGAAAATATCTTTTCGAAAGCAGATTGGATAGACGTAGATGTTTTATCTTTGAGAGGAATAGCCCAAGCGTATTTGGAAAGGATATCTATACAGGTCAGCAAATATTTGTATCCGTCATTAAAAGAGGCCAGGGATTGCATATCCACTAAATCAGATTGAAATTGCTCGTTTAAGCCTCCTACGATGACTCTGTTCCTAGGAAACGTGTGCCTCAAAGGCTTGTGCAAAGTATAAGAATCCTTGGTTTGCAACCATTTCTGGATGTCTTTTGTTTTTACGCGACGTTTTAAAGCACGATGCAAAGCAGCAACACCCCCGAAGCTTGCGGGGACCTGAGGATCCCGATAGGTCTGAGCCAGAGCTGCATTCATTGCAACAGTTGCTATGATCTAAACGTACACTGATATTCATTTATATATGTTTAACTAGAACAGAAAAAAATACCCTAGTTTCACGTATATTAAGATTCTAGAAATAATGTCTAAAAAACAAGAGAGAAAAATGAATGTTACTTAACATCTCAAAGGCTGAATAATGAATGATACATGTTTAAGAATAACAACACTATTTATATTCTATAAAAGTCAACAGGTATTTTGAAAATAATTTATGTGAGTAATCATTACAGATTAATTCTTTTAAATAAGGTCTGAACCTGGAGACAGTCATGAGGCCATTGTAAAATAAAAATAACACTTTTTTTTATTGAACATCATAATTAATTTACAGATATTCATAGTATTCAATACCTAAGACACCATTCGTAGTACAAAATGTGTTTCTTACATCATCGAGTACATGGTTTAAACACACAGATTTTAAAAAGTCCTTGGCAATGTAGTGAGCAGGTTTCAGTAACATTAAATAGGGTTCTTCACCTCAAATGTTTCCATAAAATTGCCTGGCGATGTTAACAGCATTGAATCTCAGAGCAATGGCATTCACAGTTTCTGTTTTATGAACGAGTTCTTCACAGTCTTTCAGCTGGGGATATTTCAGTTCGTCTTGTTGATTAAGAAGTTCTTCAAGCGACATCTTTAGAATGGTTCGAAGTCGCGCTCTTCCCATAGAAATGTCAAAGGATTGGGGTAGATTTTCCTCTCTGACAGTTTCGTCGGGTACGCTTTCGCAGGCTTCACAAAAGTTCATGTTTTGATAAACGAGGTTGGTGACAATGTCACTGATACGGCTAAAGTGGGACATCAGTTCTTCCCACTGCGTAATTCCACTGTTGTAATGCTGAGGCTACTTCTTTCATCTCCTTGAGCAGAAAGTTGTTTCAGAGTGAAGTGGGAATCTTTATATGTGACTACAAAGTTCTTGGGCAACTCCAGATTTAGTGTCAGCAGGTCTTGTTCCTCCACTGTCATGTTGGTTGCGAGAACATTCAAACATCATGGCTTTCACTCCTCGTCTTGTCGGATAGTAAGCTTTACCATATTTGGCATACTCTCGGATGTGCACAGTCACTTTTCCCTTGTAAATGCTGGGTCCCACAAAGACATTGTTTCCCATGTGAGTGAGCTCCTCTGGAATAGCGTCTTCGGTGTCCTTTGCGCTGAAAAAAAAAATTCAGTTAGTATAGAATACATTAAAAATGGGGTCACATACAATATCAACTTTGACATATAAACTACGTTTCGCAAATACGTACTTTTTTCTCGAAATGGGTTGTTTCCTCTGCTTTTCTTTTGGCACAAGAGCTAGTTGATTCTCTGGGAACATCTAGAATGCGGTCTTCATGATTCAACACTTCATCGTTCAAAGGCATAGGTTCTTTTTCAAACAAGTTTTCCATCTGAAAAAAAGTAAAGCCAAATTAAGTACACATTGTTCCACAATTTTTAAAGATTAAACTTCTAAAAAACAGTAAATTTTCAATAAGTTACTTACTTCTTTGTTGTTTTGTGGCTGATCGATTCGAAGCAGTGAAGAAGGATTGTCTAAGCAAGAGCAAGTGCGTACATTCAGGTCGACAGCCAGGAAAGAAATGCGGAACGTTGCTCGAGATAACCTTATATCGGGTAGGAACTCTTTATTTCATCTGAACGATGATTGGTTAAGAGACGGTGAGGTCATATTTCAAAGAATCTGATTGGTCCACAGAAAAGTATCCCTACACCTAAAGCGGAGGCACACAAAAGTGTGATACGGCTGACGCCATTTTGTAAAATAACAAACTCCAACAGGTTACGAGTGATGTCACCCTCCTGACGCCATTTTGTAAAAACGTGCTCAAACAAGAAACGGATGATGTCATTCAAAAACACGTGTTAAGCGATCGTTACCATAAACATAAAAAAATAGTGTCGTTGCCACAAAAAATAAAAACTTTGAAAAGATCGTTGCCACACCAAAGAAACCAAACTCGACATGATTACGCCATTCCATCACGTAATACAAGATGGCGGCGAAACTTCCGGTTGTTACGTGATTCAAGATGGCGGAGGCCACACCCCGTTGCGTCATCCACTGTTCTATTACGTTATGGCGGCATCCTTTGGGCTCACGGTTACCCGCGCTTACTACTAATGTGTCATTCTATTTGGTTTTTTGTTTAATGAAAAAAATGAATTTAACCCATTAACCGCCAAAACTACAAGGAATGTTTCTTTTCTCATGAAAATAATAACAAATATTAAATTAAGCATTTATAACATAAATTTACATTGAAAATAAAAAAAAAAAAAAGCTCTTACCTGTGAAAAACGCGAGTGTTGCGTTCACGCAACGTCAGCGGAATAAGACTACGGATGTTTAGTGAGTAGGATTGTACTCGTGTGATGTTTCTTTTGAGTGGAGCGCAGGATTACTTTTTAGCTGTATAACATTTTATAAATCTACAAATCACTTTACTTGTAATTAACTTAATATTAAATATGCATTGTATTTCTTTTACAAATACAGATTATTTCAATTGAAAGATTCAAGCATGAAAAGCTTGATTACAATCACGATGTAAAGCTACATTACATACTTTGCATCTATAAACAGTCTGGCTATGGTACTCTTTACAACAAAGTCTTTTGTTATCAACGGACTTTACGATAAAATGTCTACTATCTCCATGCAATGGTTTTTGAATGCTGAATTTACTAGGTCTTCCTGTTGCTGATCTATTTCTGGCTAATTCTACACTCCCAATAGGAGTTTGCAAAAAAGAATAATGCATTCTCGCGTCTGAAATCTAAAAGAGTATGTTTCTATTAGTAAAAAGTGGTGATCTTTTGTAAGTTTAGATACGGTCTCACCTCATATAATTTATCAGTATTGTCAATTTGACTATTGTCAAATGCAGATTCTGCTTCATATTCCTGCACTGCAAACTTGATATCGATTCTCGTACAACAGGAACAAAAATGTCCTTATCGAAAGACACCAATACATGTTTTCTTGAAGTAAAGAATAATATCCTGTAAGCAATAATTTTCGAATAAATCTTCTCATATAGGCTTCAAATGCAATAATTTTTTTTTTTTTTTTTTTTTTTTTTTGGAGCGTATATATTTGTCTGTTCAGCGAGAAGAGAGTAAATATCTAAACCGAAACGAAAATCAAAAATCTGTGCACTAGTTTTACCTTGTACTTTGTCTTTTATAATTTCTCTTCTATCTCTTTGTTCATGTTCTTCCTGACACATAGCTACCAGTTCCTTTTTTATTCAAGATTTCAATCTTCTGATTTTTAAACTTTTTAGTATGACTATAATTGCTTTTAGAAGGCTGAAACTTACTTCTTACGTGAATTTCAACTTCCCCTAGCAGCAGCATTTTTTAAAATATCATTAT
This sequence comes from Stegodyphus dumicola, assembly GCF_044657685.1. Taxonomy (NCBI): domain Eukaryota; kingdom Metazoa; phylum Arthropoda; class Arachnida; order Araneae; family Eresidae; genus Stegodyphus; species Stegodyphus dumicola. The sequence continues at coordinate 78,874,518 of NC_140769.1, read as the reverse complement.
CATTATTTAAAACATTGCCATTCCTTTCTTCTTTGTCACTAGCCTCTGCAATTTCTGGGGGAACAACAAAAATATCAGTTTCATTCTGGTCATTATTAACATTATCATCATCTGTTTCTTCATTAAAATGTCTTTGAAGGGCTTCTTCTAATGTAAGATACCTCGTTCTAGGCAGTTTTAAACAACCAGAACATGAATCAGAACATCGAAAGGAATGAGTGAAAAATGAGATTAACTACCCGTTTCCTGCTGACTTTGCGTCAACGCAACACCTGTTTTCCCTCCCTTCCCAACACAAATATAAACATCTGACTGATGTAATGTTCTGATAAGCGGTGACTTTGACTAAAAATAGATCACTCATAAGGACGGTGATTGTTTCGTTAAATATTTTCAGCAAAAATACCCGGTCGAAAATTTTGCTTAAAGTTTGCTTAAAATATGAGATTAATTATTATAAACAAAATTATTGTTGAAGGCAAATATTTTTTGCAGAAATAATCTTCATAATATTCCCTACACAAAATCATCTGCTGGTATAAAATATCTTAGATAGTTATATTTATATACGCATTTATTTTGACCGTTGCGTCAACGCAACACCAGCGGCTAATGGGTTAAGCAACAAATTTCTTATGTTTAGAAAAATTGTACCATCATAGACATGAGCTGCTGTCGAAAGTGCATTTTCTTACTAGCGCATATATTCGTATAGAGAAAATTGTTTTGCGCGTGTTATCCTATAACTGAAAAGATCCTGAGAAATTTCTATAGGGAAATAAAGTTATTAAATTTAAATAAAAAAATAAAGTTATTTGTGGATTATATGTGTTTTGAGGTAAGAGTCGAAACATGAGGTATGCGATGAATTTAAAATAAAGATGTATATAATAAGGATTTTGCCGCCAGACATTCCCAGCGAAATTTGCTAAGTTTTTCTATATATAGAATTAATTTATGTTACGTTTAGTATATAAATTCAGTGTTATAACACTCTCCTTTATCTGTGTTATATCGAGATTTAGTTACGTCCGATATAAGCATTTTATTTTTTTTATAAAGTTGGTTCGTTTATTAGTATTATGCTTATTAAATACGATTTATCAGGTTTTCAAATCTATCAGACCCCAACCAGTGGCCTTCCTGGCTAAGACCGCTGATCTACTTGCACTGAAACCCAAACGAACAAATTATCTGCATGGTTGGGTTTCATAGTTTTCCCATGTGTGACATGGATGTGAATGAGTTTTACTTAGAAAGCCCACCACGGTGACTAGTCTATTCTTTAGACAGACGATCTCGTTTACTTTGCCATATTCAAATAAACGGACAAAATTTGAGAACAAAGACTAGTAAATGCATATACCATAATAAAATAAAATAAGTGTATATTACAAAACTAAAATAAATGCATATAACGTAAGAAATGAGATCACAACAAATTTTTAATTATTTTTTAATACACTAATTCCTAAATTGCATTATTTTCAAGTTTTATTTCATTTTTATGTATGTATTAATGCATATTTGATACGTGCGAAAGTGCGCTTGTTTAGCCTATCCATATACATTAAATAAATCTGATTTGAAAATACATGTAGGTGAGATTTTCGTAACTTGAAAAAATTTACTCGCAAAATAATCTCTGAGAAAATATATATATTAAGAAAATAAAATTTTATCTTCCTATTTGGTTTTGTGTAAAACAATTTAAAAATTAGTTTATTACTTTTTTTTTATATCGAAAACAACTTAATTTTTTTAAATCTTGCTGTCAGGCCGGAAGTATTTAGAAGTATAAAATTGGTCTTTTGAACACATGTTTCTGCGGTATTTCCTTGTGGACGAAATAAACAGATAAGAAGCCAACCCTTGAAGAAGACATTGACCGATTTCACCACCGAAAGACCTTTCCTCTAGATAGGCGGCGGCCACTTTTATCTTTGGCTTCTGCTTTGTAAAATAGTATAACTAAACCCGTTGGCCTGTTTGCCCGAATAGCTTCTGAGAAACTTTTGCAGTTCCCAAAGCAATCAGTCAGAGACCTATAAAATTTGTTGTCAACATTTCTACTCCCTCTTTCTTTCTGTGAGTTCTTCAAATCCAGGAAAGGATAATGCGTGCATTTGGTGCATGTGAGAAAAAAAATTCTATGCTGTTTTTTGTATTATTTTTATAGTGGAGCATTTAAAAAAACAGCTTTATATGAAAAGATATTTTCTGATGAATGAACTCAGCTGAAAGCATGTTTCTGTCTTCTGTACATTAAAAAAAAAAAAAAAAAAAAAGCTCTTTTAACCTTTTGTTGCACACAAATAATCTAGAGAAGTTAAACGAAAATTTTTGTACTTTTCTACTTAACCCGTTGAAGAGCCGGTCCTTCAGAACGAAATGCTTCGAAAACGGCTGTATTGTTGTCTAACAAATCCCTCCAAAAACGTCTGCTTCGCCTTTCAGGAAACACTCTAAGATGGGCCATTGCCTAGAGCGTTATGTTCGCCTCCCCTTTGAGTGATGGAGACGTCATTGTCTCCAATAATGAATGCCAAATTGTTCACTACTTGTTAGTTTTTGAATCTCGAAATTTTCTGATGCATTATAGCTTGCATTCTTGCAAATTCTTCATTATTCGACATGTTTTACGTGTTTTCGTTTTTCACTATTTAGTTTTATTTCTCTGTTTGGTTACTGGTAGACCAGTTTATTTTGGAAAATTAAATGTTAACCCCTTTTTCACTTTTTCACCGAACATATTTACTTGACATTTTAAGTCTATATGTATTTGGAATAATAATACAACATTCCAATAATACAATATTCCTCAGGAATGTTTCCAAAATTTGGTATACATGTTTATATTTAGAACCGATTTTTTTTTTTTTTTTTTTTTTTTTTTTTTTTTTTTTTCCGAAATCAAACTAATCCTCATAATGTTTGATCTTTTGATCATAGGATTGATCAAACAATAATTTTCCTAGTGAAAATTTTTCAGAATTTTAAAGAAATTTCCCGAATTCTGGCGGTTTTCTAAAAAATTTCAGTAAGTTTAGCTATTGTGCGTTTTCTAGCAATATGGAGTTTTAAATCAAACTTTTATTGACCTGAGAGAATTCATTTCTAAATCAAATAGAAATTTAAGTGAATGTGATGCCTTCTTACGCTAGCCTACAAAGAACTATTTTTTAGGGTTCAAAGACAGGATTTTCTCGCTTTTCCGCATTTTACAGATTTAATATATGTAATAAAAAATAGAATTCTTTTTGATTCTCACAGTTAAATGAATTGTAACTTTTTTAAAAGTTTTCTAATATTTCTGCTCGTACGTGACTACGTTTGATATTGTGGAACTCCAACTTACAAATTACATCATGTCATTACAGTATCTTAGGGAACAATTGAAATTAGGGTACTGAAATGACATAGAATATAAAAATGGTTATTGTCCATTTAAATAAATTTCTGTTTGCCAATTTTCCTTTAAAATTTTCCATTATTTGCAGCCTTACAGTTTTATTTAACCTTGAGATTACCATATACAAATTGTATTAGGACCTCAACATAATTTCGTTGAATAATAGAAGTGATAATATGGAAAAGCTAGTGGCTTACATACCAAAAGCCAAACATTTGTAATTAAATAAATAAACAAAAATAAATACTGAATACCTGCCCCTTTGTTTTATTTTTAATCATATAATCGACAGTATTTTATTATCTAGAAATTATTTTTTAACTAAACTATATAACTTTTTCAGTGTAGTTTATATGAACGAGATAACACAATAAAAATGTTTTACTAATTCAGTTCACTGTTATTAATGAAATATGCCACCAAATTTCTATTTCTTTTTTCCAGAATTATATATAAAATATTTTGATTGAATATGATTAAATGAGTTTTCAATTGTACTCTTTTATATATCCTAATATAACTTAGCAGAATATTGTTTACCTTTAACAAATTATATCTAGAGGAATTAAGTTTTGAAGAAAGATAAACAACGAGATCAGTGGTTTCATTTTATGCTTTATGCATCTATTTATATGAAAATGGAATCTAGCTATTGAATTTATGATTTGTATATGAATTGAAAAATAACATATTGATAAAACTTTTCAGGACATTACAAACTGATATGTTGTAATAAGGATATTAGTATGTTAATCATACTTCTCTAGAGAAAAAGGGAATTTATAATTACTAGGCTACGTATCCGAATGTTTTTATTATGATATGGTATTACCAAACTACGACTCTTTGGTTCGTTAAATATGGCTTAGGTCGAGCAAATGCCAGTTTCATTTATGAAATATTATTCCAAATGAAACAGAAATCGTGAAACGATACAAACTTAAAACAATTTTACTTTTTAAGTTATATGTCTTGACATTTTAAACAGTTTCAAAGAGCATCATTTCTGCACTTTTCGGCCGTGACGATACTGTTTTTGAAATAGATTAAAGACCTTATAAAATATAAACACATTAGCACCAGGCAATGTTAATGATATAGCTAAAAATGTTATTGAATGGCTCTACGTCAATGTTTAGTTGTAATTGCAAGAAGCAAAACATATCAGATGATCCAATCCGCATTTAAAGAATTAAATGAGAATATCATATGTGCATTTATATATGTATGCTGGGTCGGATAATTGTTGCAATGGAAAACTAAACTGTTTGTTTATGCAATAGCCCTACTAAAATCTGATAACATATTTTAAATAAATTTATAATACTGAATACAGCTTCTCCACAGGGCGTTCTTTCCCGTCTTATTTGTCTTAGAGGTCAAATTAAAGGAATATCGTTTAGTTCTTTTTTTCCAGATAACTGTCTTATTTACACGAATAAAGAACCTTTCATATCCTAGTAAAGAAATATGTTTTTTATTACTTAATTTACTACTATTGAAATTATTCGATTAGAATCTAAATTTTATTTCTTTTCGTTAACCCTTCCCCCGAGGAAAAAAAAAAAGAAAAATTGTTCGGTTTTCTATCTGGTAAAAATAATGCCCAGATACAACATACGAAAAAAGAAACTATATTTTGATTAAAGTGCAGTTTTTGCATCGCAAGAAGCTATTTTTCTGAAAGCTGCCTAAAAGTAACACAACATTTTTTTCAAACTTTATACTCAAAAATTGTTTTATTGTTTTATGTATCTAACTGTAGCTCTTGGTAAATCTGCTGCCGATTCTTTGTTTGCTGAATTCTAATACCTGGTCTCGGTTTATATGAAGTTTGGCTACTCCTGGTCTGTAGCTAGTCCGTTCGTAGAGATATGAACCCTGGACATATTACCAGTTTTCAAAATTACCAGTGTTGCTATCTCCTCGACGATTGGTGTGTTGTTTATTTGAAGAAACTGAATTATTCCTTTTTAAATAATAGAAAATTTACTTCATTTGTAAAAATTAATGAAGAAAAAATAACTTTCATATTTTGAGAAATTTCGGAAAATGTCACAGTTTGTCAGATGAGAAATAAAGTAACATTAACAAGCGCATAAATGTGATGAAAGAATTCGCGACGTGGAGTGGTATAGTTTCAGATTAAGGGCGGTGCTTTTCCTGTTTGTGTTCCTTGTGTTTGAAGAAACTGGCAGCATAATTTGTGTTTTTCTCCGTATTGAAAAAAATACAGGCCATTTTTTATTAGAAAATATTTCAAGCTTTCATTTGTCTACTTAAATGAAAAGTTATAATGTAATATATCCTTAATTATGTAATCTTAATTCATAGAAAAAGTAAAGTGAAAAGATGAATAGTAAAGCAATTGATTTTATTTGTAAAAGAAATGAAAATACTGGCATCCCGCATGGGCCAATAGTTGAAAAATGCGCCTGCATTTTTTACTGTAATCTCATTATTTTGAATGAAATGAATTTTCCAAATAATAAATATATATTGTGCATAATTTAAGTAGAAAACTCGCGAAATAAAAATGGCCCAATTACTAGGAATATTTCGATACAAAAATTCACTCGAACACGAAAAACAAGCAAGAAAATGCAGTGAAACGTCTCATGTAACTGCCTATAAAGGTGACCAACATTTCCGAGAATGTACATAAACATCAGTATCGATAATTATAATATTCTTCTAAAAGCTTGGCACTTCTTTATACGACGACGCCATCAAATATATTATTAAAGGTTGTAGTTACAAAGGGGTTTCTTCATGGAAAATGTTAGAAATCACCTCTCTTCTTTCTTGGATTCGAAACACTGATCTTCCAGTGCTAGCTGGGCGTGCTGCAACTTACATCATGGAAGCACGTACGGTATTCCTTATATTCTTTTCTACATGAAGGATGACTGGGCGGAAGTGCGAAGTTCAGTCAACCAAACACATTGGTCTTTAAATGGGGTGGCGCCTAAATATGTGGTTGTCTCAATCAACCAAACTTAAATGTGGTGGTCTCAGTCAACCAAATATAGTGGTGGAGTCTTTAAATTCTTTTATCCGTTTTTACTGCATATATGTACAAATAAATAAATCTTTCTACACGTATGTATATACAGGGGTTGGACAAAAATATGGAAACACCTTTAAAAAAACATGTTTCTTTGCTTAATATGGTGTAGGAAACCCGTTGGCATCCAAAACAGCTTGCAGTCTTCTCGGAATGGATAAATACAGTTCCTGTATGTTTGCCAAGGGAATATTATACCATTCTTCCTGCAAAACGGTGGCAAGTTCAGATAACGATGTTGGCGGTGGATAACGAGAACGCACTTTCCGTTCCAATGTAGACCACAAAGGTTCAATAATATTCAGGTCTGGTGACTGTGGTGGCCAGGGGAGATGGGACAACTCATCATCGTGCTCAGAAAACCAGTCCTGGACAATGTGAGCTGTGTGAACAGGGGCTTTGTCGTCTTGGAAGACACCATCACCATCGGGAAACAAAGTTTGTACCATGGGATGAACTTGATCGGCCAAAATGTTCACATAAGTCTTGGCAGTCATGTGCCCTGACACAGTTATCATGGGGCTAGCAGAGAACCACGATATGGCTGCCCAAACCATAACAGAACCCCCGCCATGTTTCACTCTTGGCAACAAGCAGTCTGTATTATAGGCTTGAGATGCCGTTCTCCAGACGTAAACTCGGCCAGAAGTGGGAAACAATGTGAAAGAAGACTCGTCAGACCATATTACTCGCTTCCACTGCTCTATAGTCCAGGCTTTATGACTTAAACACCACCTTTTCCTGTTACGGGCATTAGCATCACTGATGAGTGGCTTCTCAATTGCAGCACGGCCAGCAATTCCCTGTTTATGAAGCTCCCTTTTAATTGTTTGGTACTCACAGGGTTCGGTAACACAACATTCATTTCAACAGTAACTTTTGCAATTGTGGTCTTCTTATTTTTCGTCATGATTGCCCTTAATGATCGTCTGTCACGATCACTCAGGACACACTTTCGTCCGCGCTGCGATTTAGCAGATGATGTTTTTCCGCTTTTCAAATATGCGGAATAAATCTTCGATACAGTACCTCTTGAAACACTAAACACCTCGGCTACCTTGCTTACGGAAGCACCTACCATACGTGCTCCAACAATTTGCCCACGTTCGAAGTCTAACTCTGACATAATGCAATGACAACCTCACATAACAGTACTCCGACAACAACTGAACTGTTTAGCACATTTACGAAGTTGTATAGGTGGCGTCAGTAGTCAAAAACGCCAGCGCCAAATACATATTTCATTAAAATCAATCTTTCTTTTCAAACATGCATTTCACAAGGTGTTTCCATATTTTTGTCCATCCACTGTATATATATATGTATTTTACATACTTGATATATATATATACATATACATATATATATATATTTTACATACTTGATATATATATATTTGCTAATAAGTTTCTTCATTTCTATAGAATTCTAACTACTTTTGTATAAGGAGATAATGCACTAAACAATATATATGTACATGCTATGCGCTTTGTTCATCCGTCACTGTAATTCTACTTCTGTATCATTATGAATCCAATTTCAAATTAATGATCTTCAAAATTAGGTATTGTATTCTTTCATTATAGTTAACAGTATAATTATAAATTTCTTCTAGATTTGTAATATATGACCAATTTTCTTTCATAGCGATAGAAGCCATGCATTATCGATATATTATCTCGATATAAACAGATCCTAACATGTATTTTAATTCTTGCATTTTTTCCTGAGTCACAAGACTCGTTCTATTTTGTTGTGATATACATATTTGAATGAAAATTATAAGTTTTTGCTTCCACTGAAAGGAAATTTTTATTTTTTAAATAATAACTGTTTTGAATCTAAATACTATAACGTAATATTCTAACGTTTAATCAAGGAAAATAATCTCGTAATTCTGCTTTCGACCGAGATCAATGTTATCTCGAATAACATTGATTTCGGTCGACAGATATAATAATGGTGTGATTAGAACAACTTTTCAAAACTTTTAATAATTCCATTTTTCTTGTTTGTTTTAATGATTTCTTCTGTCTTATTTAAAAGCCTGATATTTTAATGCTTTTGAATCATAAAAAGCCAGAAATTAGATTTATCATCCTAATCTAACAAATATTTTGGAATCCATAAGCTTTTTATATTAGCAAAATTTTCTAGCATGTACTATGCACTTTTCCTGAAGTTGTGTATAGTGGTTCTGATATTTGAAAAATATAGAATATTAGTATTGATTCGCTAAAATTTTAAGTACGTAATTTTCATATTCTTCCTTTTATATTTGAAGAAAGATAATATTTTCTTCCTTTGGTATTTGTTTTATTATAAATATTTGTTTTATAAACAAGATTTAGCAATGTGAAACTCTCACGAATTACGATTTAAAAAAAAAATTTTTTTTTTCCCTTACGATTCTCTTTTTCCTTTTCTCTTAATTGCGCTTCTGCTTTTAAAAACTGCTAGTGGCTTCCGCTTTCGTGTAAAATATTTCTAGTATATTCGTGTTCATTAAGATTAGTAATTTTAATGCTAGCAATTAATATTGTAGTAAATTTAGATACATAATGAATTTCACGATTTCGAAAAAAAAAAAAAAAAAATCCAAACACAACTTTCCAAATGGTTTATTGTTAATGCAACAGAACAAACAGTTTTTTTTTTAAATCTCATTTGGTGATGGGCATGTGATAGATTCTTTTCAGCAAGAACAATTTCATAAACTGCATGGATAAGAAATGAGCAAATAGCAGTAATTTTCTTTTCTTTGAACAAATTTGAAAGAAAGTTTTAACTCTACGATAGGAATCAGAATCCTGTATAATAAGGACCTCATTTCGAAGGGCCAAAGTTTATAATAGATTACAGCAAAATTTCTAGCAAGCTTTAGCAAAATTATGCGGCAAGAATTTTATGAGTTTTATACAATTCATGCTAAGGTAATTCATTAATTCAAAATTCTTGTCATAAACTTCAGCACCTGAAAATTCACTTTTCATTACTGAAATTAACGTTTATTTACATACAGACGCATTAACGTGATACATAATGCTAGTCACTGCAGAACTACAATCACGTTAAAAAAGTCAATACGTAACTAGAATTTCTGGTTCTTTAGCAGTAATCTAAATGAATAAAATTAAATTGTATTACTGAAACTTTTAGAACTGCATAATCTGAGAAAAATATTTACATGTACACACAACATCAGAAAGTATTTCACAACGACTTTTTTTAACGCTTATATTTTGATTTAAGAAGAGAAAAGTCTTTGGGTTGCTTCTACAAATCAACAATAGTCGTGGTTATCCTTATATATAGTGCGATTACGAGACAGTTTCCCTTACAAAGGCCTTCACGAAAGCATCCCTTCCCTTTGTCGCGAGATTCACACTTTTCAACTAGTTCTTATCACAAAAACTTACAACATTTGCATTTTTGATGCAGATAATGACAGATTAAATAGAAATTTTTATCTTCTCTTTTTAGTACGTAACTATAAAATTCGTAATTATAGTGTTTATATAGATAAATTATCCATATGTTTGATACATCTCTCCGAAGCTAAGTAAGGACATAATGGGAGATAAATATGTAATACAAGGCGACACTTAGAAATATATCTATTAACTCGTTTTTCTGGCTACCTTTAATATCACAAAACTATACAACCTTTTTTTAAATAAAACTTTACAAGGTCTTTTATATATAAACCAAAGTCACCCCGTTAGCATCACCATTTCCAGAAATTTACTGTCGCTAAATTTCATGCGTATGTTTTCGAACTGCTAAAATAACTATTTGTCAGTCGACTGCTTTTAATCGCTTGCATTGTAGAGACATTATTATTAGGTTATTTATTATATTAGGTTATTTCGAAGCAGAAGAAGTGAAAAATGAGCTACGCCCTCGCCGGGAATCGAACAACTGACCTCTGGAACATGCGCCCAGCGTGCAGACAACCACACTAAGAAGGGATGCTAAGAAGACGGGAGAAATATCTTATAGCATGATAAGCTAAGACTGTGTTTAGGACTGAATCATTCAGCAACTTAGGGTATCTAGGAAAGGAAGGCATTAGGAAATGGAGTACCACAAGGTCATTTAGGAAAGGGAGTACCACAAAAAGATTCTTAGGTATTCAGGAAAGGGAGTGCCAAAAGTTTTCACATTGTCGGTTTTACCATGGAATACATGGTGTAGCTAAACCAAAACCGGGAGAGAGAAAGAATGATGAAAACTGGCGTAAACATATGGAGGACAACGCAATCTTTTAAGCACTTAAACGCATTTAAAGATTTTAATCCAGCCCTGATTGTGTTTCACAAAGCTTTCTGTAATTTGAAATATTTTTAAAAACAAAACTGAACATCTTTTTATACAAAAATTGCTCCAAAAATTATTTTTAATATTCTAATTCTAAAAGAAGCAAACACTGGAATAACATTCTCAATGAAATTTTAGGAAGTCCAAGGGAACCTTTGATTTCGTAATTTTATGCAAACACTGTTAAAGCATAAAATATTCAAAAGCCTGTTCCGATAACATTATAATTCATGTACATAAATAAAATATGCTAATATAAAATATTATTTACACACTAAATACAATACATATTATTAAAACTTATTCGAACAGCTGATGCTTATTGATTTAGTAAAGAAAATAAAGAGTCTTAAAACCCCAATACATAAAAAGGAAGAAACATTGCAATAAATACCTATACAAAATTTTATTAAGACAAAAATATATCCAATTCAGTAACTTCACTAAATCATTATTTAAAGCATCCATTTTCGAAAGTCTTCTTTCCATCAAAACTATAAATTATACATGTTCCAAATGCGTTAATGCAAAATGTTATTCATTCAAGTGGAAGTTATTCAATTACATTTTAACATATGGTACTTGATGATTTTGTTAAATGAAATTTCTGACTATGACAAGGAATCCTTAAAACATGATTCAAAGAAGAAATAAGCATTATAATAAACATTTAAATGATACTTTATGAAAGGAAAATTATTTCTTGATTCAGTAACCTTACTAAAGCATCACACATGCGAAAGCCCGTACAGATAACTAAGCACGTTCCGATTTATGCACATAATACTTTAAAATAAAATATTATTAATACATCAACCAAAGCACAAATTATAAAAATACATTCTAAAAGTTGATACCTGCCGATTTTGAAAATAAAAAAATCTTAAAATTATGATTTTAAAAAGAAAGAAACATAAAATAAAAATCTAAATAATATTTTATGAAAACGAAGTGTATTTGATTCAGTGACATTGTTCAGACTTACTAAAGCATCAAGTTTAAAAAAAATGAGAAAAAATACATTACACACTTTCTAAGTATATTAATGCAAAATGGTATTTACACATTAATTCAAATGGAGGTTATTCAAATGCATTTTAACATTTGATATTTGCTGATTTTGGCAAAGAAAATCTTTCACTTAACAAGGAATCTTGAAAATATAATTGTAAGAAGAAACCAGCATTGAAAAAAAAAAAAAAAAAAAAAAAATAGATTTTAACATTTGATACTTGCTGGTTTTGAGTAAATTTTTTACTGCAATAAGGAGTTATGAAAACATGGTTTTAAGAAGACACAAATATTGAAATAAAAATCTAAATGATATTTTATGGAAGATAAAAATACATCCAATTAAGTTACCTCATATGATCTTTGCAAAAACATCGACTTTTTAAAAACAGGATTTCTGACAAAAGTATGAGTCTTTCCAAATATGTTGGAGCAAAATGTTATTTACACATTAATTTAAATCGATATTATTCAAAGCATTTTAACACATATGTGTTGATTCTGGTAAAGGAGTCAGGTTTCTCATTGTAATAAGGAATTTTGAAATCATGATTTTAAAAAGAAACAAACATTACAATAAAAATATGAACGACATTTTATAAAGAAAAAATTATTCAGTTCAATAACAGCATTCAAATTATTACTGAAATATCAAATTTTTAAAAACTATATTTTCGACAAAATACAATACACACTTTCTAAATACGTTAATGCAAAATAGTATTTCTACGTTAATGCAAATGCATTTTAACATTTCATACTTGCTAATTTTGGTAAATGAAATTTCTTACTGTAATAACATAATTTATAATTGGATTTAGATATTATATAGTAATTGAACTAGTATTAGGATTAATTAGACGCATGAAAACCTTAACCGAAACATAAGATCAACAATTCAATTACCTTTAAACAAAATATACACAATTTACTAATATTTAAATTGAGCCATATAATTGGTTGGGTATATATATATATAGTTGGTACAGCCGATCGCAATAAGGAAATGTGTTTAACTGGATGTTAGAGCATAGAAAATTTCAACGTTCTATGGCTAATAGTTTTGAATTATGTGAGATACTTGCGTAATTAATACATCACGAAAAAAATCCTTTTTGAATCCATTTTAAGTCCATTTTGTAATCCATCTTGGGAAAAATACCCTTTATTCCTTTCGCACGTACAAGGATGCCACACATAAAAATCCTACAAATGGACTCCGGAGCGGTCAAAATGGATGTTTCCGTTGAAGTATGATACCCTTATTTTTTTTGCAATTAGAATGCTTCCTTTACTTTGCACAAAGAAATAATAAGAAAGATAAAGAAACCCTAAAAGTTTAAAGATCCGAAACTATATGATATAATTTAAAACATGGAGAAGCGCAAAATCCGATGTTACATTCGTCACACTGAAATCTTGTTTCTCTTCGGATCCTTTTTCCATTGTCTTTTTTTTTTTTTTTTTCGTTGTTGACGCATACGCACACATACGACTACGCCTTTTAAGACCATGGTCTGGAACATGTGATGGAAAATGCCGTCCTGTCAAACGAAAGACATTTTCTGTAAACTTTAAGGCTCTGTTTCTTGGTTGTTCATGTAGCACTTTTGCATTTTCTTCAATTATTCGTTCAATCAGGCGTAAGCGAAACTCCAAATGTGTCAGTTCATTACACTTTTTCTTTTAAATTACGTATGCATTCCAGACAGCCTGATTTAAAAAATACCGAAACATTTTTTTATAATACTTTCTCTGCCTACTTCGCATAACTGGATAATAAGACAGACACTGGTCTGCTTTATCAACGCCACCCATTTTTTCGTTGTACTCTAAAACTGCGGATGGTTTTAACATATAATTTCATTATTATGCACAGTTGACAACATGCATAAAGGCTTTTTATCCTTCCACTTCAATACACATATTTTGCCTTTCTGAAAGGCAATTACTTCCCCTTTCTTCACTTTTTGTAATTTCCTCGCCTGGGGTAAACCTTTCCTGGAATCCCGCAGAGTTCCGGAAATATACGTTTTTGATTAATTAACAGTTCCGCACGTTCTGGCGAAGTATAAAAATTATCTGTCGTAAGTAAATAGCCTTTGCCTAATAAATCATGAATAAGTGTCATAATGCTTTTAACAGACAATCCATAATGCTCATACTCTTTATGGAACGTAGTACCTTTTCGTGTATAAATTATAGAGTTCCATATGTATCCACTTTCTGCCTCACATAGCTGAAACAATTTAATTCCAAATCTTGCTCTTTTAGAAGGAATGAACTGCTTCCAACCTAATAATCCTTTGTATGCTATTAGGGACTCATCGATACTAATATCTTTCTCAGGAATGTACACAGTTTTGAAATTTGAAATTATCATTTCATGCAGAGTATGAATGTTTTTCAGTTTGGGATTGGGATAATTTTTTCCCTTTAATGTAGAATTATCTTCAAAATGCAAAAATTTCATTATTAGTGAAAATCTTCTTTCGGTCATAATCTTTCCGAAGAAAGGAGTATCAAGAATGGGCCTTTTTGACCAAAAACATCTTTCAACAGGTTTTTGTACAATGCCTTGTAGTAACAGTAGAGCAAGAAAGATGCTCATTTCATGTTCATTTGTATCTTCCCATGAAAGGGATCTCGATCCAGGTGTTAGTTCCGCTGGCTCAAAGTACTGCGATGCATACCTGTTGTTTTCTTTAACAATATAAGAAATAACTTCTGTCGTAAAAAACAAACTGAAATAGCATAAGAGATCCAATAAGTGAGCGATGAAGACTGAAACACCAGGACTTCCGGTAAACGGAAAATTTGGAGCTGCAGGCTGCATAGCTGAGTCATCTATTCTGCACCAGTTTCGGACCATTGCTAATGAATCTTCATCCGATTCACTGTCTGACGAAGAACTTAATTAAAAGTCTGAATTTTCAATTAAACTTTCCACTTCGGAATCGCTGTCCATAATCAATTGAGAAGTTTTGCTTATGCTAGGAAAGACTATAAACTACCTAGTTTAGTTTTAGAACAGATATGGAAAGCAATTTTGACTGCTCAGATTTTTTACACTATGACGTCAGTAAATAAAGGATTTCTCATTGGTTGGCTAGATTGAGTGGGGCCAAAGATATAATTAGTTTTCCCTTGCGAAATGCTTCATACTTTCTTTTCTCACAAAATTCATCACAATAGTCGCCGACGCACTGTTCTGAAATAAAAGGAATACCGATAACCAGACGTCTACAACTTTCCCTTTCTTCCCAAATTCATCTGATTAGCAAGGATTGAATAGATAATTGTAAAAGTCTTTGCTGAAAGTAATAATAATCGGGAAGAGTCCTTTCTACCGCTGCCTCCTGGGAAAAGAAAATGACTTTGAAGGGAACCTGACCTCCGCAGGCTAACTGACACTAATGTCTCCAAAGACTATTTCTAGTCAATATAGTTTTTTCATTGTAGAAATACTCACTATCTAGTGCTATCTTTTTTTCTGGCCATTGTAAGCTACAGATATAGTGGGAAGAATTCTCATTTTACATAATTTTCGGATAGTTACATTTTACGTTAAATAATTTTAGATTTTGATTAAAGCAATCGATGAATATGGCAGAATAACAATTTGTTGGGAACGAACATTGTAAATTTCAACGTTTTTTAAGTAAAGTTTTCAGGTATTTTAAACCAAACCAAAGATTATCAAATTAGTCTCATAATGTTTACTGTTTGGTTTTCAGTGTTCTGAATTTGCATTTTTAAAACATAATTTAAATAATCTTTCTTTACGCTACTCGCTTTTAAAATGTTTACCTATGTAAACACTTACTAGTGTTTAAATATAGCAACTTCATACTATGTACTTAACGAAAGAGAGGAATTTATAAAGAAAACTAGTTCACATGGAAAAAATCACGAAATCTTCCCTACAGCCAACGTATTGACCAGAAACCAAACCAGGTCAAAATTCTTATGATCGTCTCTTTTATAAGGTTGTAGGAAAAAATGTCACCCGGAAAAAAGGGAAACGGAAAGAATATCCCCGGAAAATAAGGAACGGAAAAAATGTCACCCTTCGTTTGGAATGGGAAATATAAGGCATGTTTAGAAAGATCGCCAAGCTGGGTGATAAAAGTTTTATCTCAACAACCGTAACTTCGGATGACCGGAAACATGTGCGAGTAGAAGCAAGAAGATGTGTTGGCTGCTTGTTTCCTCCATGGTTTCTTCGTTAAGGTTAAAAATAGAGGGTTGTTTAGAGGGGGAAGCTTTCGCGATGGAAGCCAGGGTAAAAGCCAGGTTGTCCAGCGTCGGTCATTGTCAGGTCTTTAGTAATTACTCTCCTAGCACCGCATGTAGTTATAGCCTTAAGCTGCGGTTTCGTGAAACATTTATTGACGCACAACAGAAAACTAATTCATCCTAAGCTTTGGTATAAGAAACAGTTGTAGATGCAATTTCAGGTTACGGTTTGCGATAAGAATAGGACTAAATTTTTTACCTAATTAATTTTTTTTCCTTATTTGATTTTAATTAAAAGTAACACATCTGCACAGGAAACAATTGTTTAATTTCGCACTTAAGTTTGAAAACAAGAATACCACAGTTATTAAAATTAAGAGGTTTATTTCAAAATTATTAGTCCAAAATTATTAGTCCCTGAGGGACTAATGTTTTCATTTTGCGATTTTGCGTCGAATCACTCTGAATGTCCGTTTCACTTTTCAAACTGTTGCCACCAAATATTGTGATAAAACAACGGTACCTAGAGCCATCGAGTTTCGAATGACGTAATCCTACTGCGAATATGGGCAACTGGAAGCCCACATTTGAAATTTGGAATTTGTTTTATTATCGATTTTATATTTTGTAACGAATTTTTGATTAACAAACTCAAGAATTTCAAAGCGAGCCATGGCAACGTTGTACTGAAAAAACATTTTTATCTCCAGCGCGTGTGACTGTGAATCGGAAATTCTAAAAATATGCTCAATTTAAAATTATTTTGCGATACTGCTCTTGAACTGAATTGTATGGTTTAAGTGCGAAGAATATGATATTTAATAAATAAAGGTAACACACAAAATGTTAAAAAAAGGCCCCTTTGGACGTAATTTAAAATCTGACACCTTTCAGATTTTTTATTTTACTAAAATTTTAAAATCTAATTAAAATGGATCCTATAACCACGCGATCTGGATTTAAACATTTCATATGCAATGAACCCTCTTATGGCGACCTCTTCCAAAATAATTTCTCAGAGTAGAAATTAACACTTGTACCGAGCATTATCTCTTTAAGACGACCACTTCCTCCAAAGACCAAAATAATTAGAAACGTGGATGATCGTATTAGAGAGGATTTAATGCATTTTACAATGCACCAATGCGTAACCTACTCAGAGCCGGACCATCTAGTAGCCCATAAACGATTAGCGACCATCTCCTTAAGACGATCACTTCCAAAAGTGACAGGCATTTCTATGGGTATAAACAAACGCTTGCACTGAATATCATCTTTCTAGGGTGATGATCTTCACAGAATACCAAAAATCAACTAGAAACATGGATGGATTAGGATTATTCAATTATGGTAAAGCGCACGAGGGCTATCTACCTAAAGGGAGGGATGCCTTCGTGGAGAACTTTCTAAGGGAAACTGGCTCGTATACATATTACAATTGGGAAAAACCACGAAAGTGCCCATGCAGCCAGCCCATTCGCGGTATTGGGAATGTCGGACTAAACTACCAGTGTTCAGCGTCTTTACCGCTCGGCCGCTGATAGGCTGAAATCTGATGGATTGATGATGGATATCTTAGAAAGGATTTTTACTCCTTTAAGTAAAGTAAGTAAGTTTCCATAAGTACTATAAGGATTTTTACTTATAGTACTTATGGAAACTTAAAAGCGGCCGAGCGGTTAAGTTGCTGAGTACCCTGGTTGTTAGATCTGGGTTCGATTCCTTGCAAAGCAGCTTTTCGTGGTTTTTCCCCTATATAACGTGGTCACGAGCTAGTTTTCCTTAAGAAGCCCTCCACGAAGGCAACCATTCTCTTAGGCAGATATCTTTCGTGCGCTTTGTTATAGTCAAGTAAATCAAACCAAATTAAAGAAGCTTATTCATTCTACTCTCCAAATTGAGCTCCAAATAAGTCATACGTGGGAGCTTTTCGTATTCATAACGTAAAACGTATCAAAACGGAAAATTAAATAAATTTAATTATTTAACTTAGTTATCTAGAATTCCAGTTTTTAATTTATCTCTTGTTTCCAAAAATCTGAGCATGAATAATTGTGTAATAAAGCATAAACCGATAATTTTGAAATTCAGAGAATAACTTAAATGGCCTTTGACCACTAGCAGCCGAGAGGTAAAAATCGTTGAATATTGGTAGTTCGACTGGCGTTCAAACCATGGCGGATGTGCCGCTTACCAGGAAATTTTCGTGTTTTTCTCCATGTGTAACATAAATACATGTCAGTTTCTATCAGACGTATGAAATATTTTTTGTCAACTACCCGCTATAAACAGTCCTCCATGAAGGCATCCATATTCACTTCGGCAGATAATCTTATGGTACTTTGCCATAACCTAAATAATCTGATTTGATGATCATGCTAATTTTTTCTCATACTGAAGCCTGTGATGCTTTAATTAATGTTTTATTTATCATAAACTGTGTTAACTGCTTTAAATTAACCAAATCAGGATTGTTTTCTGTTAGATTTCCTTTTTGAAATTTTTGACATCATTTTAGAAGCCTAAATATGTCAGATCGTTTTAGTAAGACGTATTACTTGTAACTGTTTTACATATAAGTACAGAGAATCTCATGACGGCGAACTCTAAAAGTGTTTCCTACAACATAAATAAACAGGCTTTTATACATTTGCCTCTCTAACGCAACCATCTATATAAGTGGCTTAAAAATCGCTTGAAGCGGCCACTAGTGGTCGCATTATAGAAAAGTTTCATTATATTTGCATTTTTGTGGCATTTAATAATTTCAGTTACATGTATGCCTTATAAATTATAATATTGATTTTTCAAGGTCGTGTAACAACTTTCAATATAAATTAGAATAGTAATAATCTTTTACATTCCATTCGGATTATTGTATTCGTATGAAAGCCTTGTATCAATTGTTGATCATTATTTTGTACGAATGCTATTGCAAAAATTTAAAAATTCTTAATTATGATATTTTCCAATATTCGGGCTTTAAATGCCCAAGTTATTTAATTTTATGCCAAGATTTAAACTTTGTGCATTTACAATAAGAAGATCTTAATTCTGGAACTTTTTAACATCTGAAGCTGGTTAAAACTGGTTGAAATGTGTTGCTGTCGCAGTTCGTATGCAAAACCATTCTCGCACTGATTTGTTTTATGCGTAATTTATAGCAATTTCCCTAAGTAACCAAATTTTAGATTTATATCATTTTGTTTTAAATTGTGAAAATAAACAAAAAGGAGAACATTTTTCTTTCTTACGTTATAATTATTTTCAGTTCATCTTTTATGATAATTAGTGTATTTTTCAATTTTCCTCAACTGTCAAATCTTGTTGTATTTCTAAATATCTTTAGATTATTTACAGTCCCTGCAATTTTAGAGTTTTTATGTTAAACTCTGAAATAGTTATTAGAAGAATTATTAGAAGCATTTAATGTAATTAATGACGCACGTCGCCCATAGATTCGCAAATTTTGAATTTTAAATATTGTTGCAAGCACTTGAGCAGAACATTCGTCTTTTCTAGCAAATTGCAAATTTTAAAATTCAAAAAATTCAACTCCATCAATCCAATTTTCAGACTCAATTAAAGGCACTGAAGTTATTTAACATTTAAGAACTCTCGGTGATTTAGAACTCCCCGGAATTGGTACTCAAGAAATGATTTCAAAAATGCTCTTCTACATCTATTAATAATTGTTCTATCCCTTGAATAGCTAGTATCTACTGCATTTTCTCCTCATTTCTTCTTTGGTTCTCCTCATTCCTCATTTCATTTCTTTATTTGAATCATGGCAAAGCACGGGAACTGTCTAAGAGAAGGGATGCCTTCGTGGAGGACTTAACGAAGTATGAGAAAGGGAAACTTGATTGTATTTACCTTACACATGAAGAAATAACTAAATTATCTTGCAACCAGCTTGTTTGCTAGGATTTGAGCCCCTGTCGAACTATCAGTGTTAAGCGACCGCCAAAGTCGTAGCTAGGGTTTACAGCGCCCAGGGACAACTGAAGATTTCGCGCTCCTTACTGCTTGCCAAGGATGGAAAACATTTAATTCTACAATGTCTTAAAATCAGTTTGGCGCCCCTTGGATTCAGCGCCCGGGGACAGATGACCCCTTGCCCCCTTCTAGCTACGGCTCTGGCGACCGCTGGAGCGCTGAGGAGCTGCATTATATATTCTGCTTAAGAATATAGAACACAAATGACTGTCAATTTTATTATATCATCAGTGTTTGGTAACTTTCCCTATGAAAATAAAATTGTTAGAAATATGAGTGAAAAGACATGTAAATATTTTGAATTTGGATTCAATTTAATCCCCTTCATGTAATATATAATGCTGTAATTTACGTAATAGCATTTAAAATTTTTGAATATATTAACACAAAAGGATACGGCAATGCTGTTACGGCATTCGACAAAATATGTCTCATTTACGTATATATATATACGTATATATTCTTTGCAGAAGGAAGAAAATTATAGCCAATGCAGAAAATTTCTAAATTCAATTTCGCCAGATAAATTTTACATAAAATGAAAAAACAATTTTCAGTACATATAAATAATTAATTGAATGAATGTAAATTTTTACTGCAGAATACATAAACTTATTTTCAGCTCAATGTAAAACTGTTCCCACGCAAAATTTATATTATAAGAAAAAGTTAAATGTCTGTTATGTCGAATATTTCTTCACTTAGATTGCAGAGACATTCGATATTTTATGGAAGCGGGAGACTTGAAAAATAAGCAACCCCCTCTCCGGGAATCGAACCGCAGATCTCTGGAATACGCGCCCAACGTGCAGACCACTACACCACGAAAGCACGTCAAGAAGGCTCAAGTCTAAAATTTATGCATATTTAGTATTAATTCTATATTTTGCATATTAACATTTAAAAAAATACCTGACTAAATTACTCCTGGACGGTTGTGTATAAGCCTATGGTTTGTTTGATCAAGTGCGACTCATTTATAAAGTATCGAATGGTGTACTCGCTTGCAAAACCTTGTGAATCTTGTGTTTCTTGAAAAATCGGCAATACTAAGTATGATTGCTAAATATTACATTCTTTTTAAGGGAACATTATAGTATAACAATAAGAATATTTTCTCCTGGGATATACTTTTATCAATGATATGTTACTGTAGCGCAGTTTTGCTAAATTCCTATAAATCAGTTCTAATTATTCTAAGCTGATTTACTAAGACTTGGAATGATGCTCAAGGCCGGCGCTAGACGTTTTGCCGCACGGTGCCTGCTTTACAACTTCAAAATTCTGCCGCCCAGCTCTTTCCAAAGTTCTAAAAATTTTGCGTTCTCTCAATTCTGCCGCCCGGTGCGGCTGCACCGATTGCATATGCTCTGGCACCGGCCCTGATGATACTAGAAATAACTAGGAAACGATAATTCAGATAATACTTATTATCTGAATTGTCATTTCCTAATAAACATGATGCTTATTAAAAATTACAGATGTTTTAATTAATAACAACCTTAAAAACTGGTTGTTAGTAGCTTTAATTTTGACT
The DNA here is from genome assembly GCF_044657685.1 of Stegodyphus dumicola. Classification (NCBI taxonomy): domain Eukaryota; kingdom Metazoa; phylum Arthropoda; class Arachnida; order Araneae; family Eresidae; genus Stegodyphus; species Stegodyphus dumicola. The sequence continues at coordinate 78,852,933 of NC_140769.1, read as the reverse complement.
CCATACACTTCAACAATTAAAAAAGCCAAAAGATAGGAAGTTTCCTTGTTTTTGAGACCTTTTCTAATACTGCTAAAATTCTGCATGATATTTGTTTTAGAACTGCTAACAAACTGCTAACAAAATTTTAAATACAAAAGTTATACTGCAATTTTAAGTCTGAAAAGTAATTAATTCAGACTTGAAAGCTCTTGAAACATAGAACTTGAGCTCAAAACAATAAGAATAGGATTTTGCATTCATTTTTTTAATTATACGATTGTTGCTTCATTGATAACAATGTTATAAATAGTTCATTTAGAATTACACTACAATTGCTGCATTAGAATCCATATATCTTACTAATTATTTAAACATGAACATGAGAACTATAATATTTATATGTACTTTTTTATCTCCAAAGTCATAATAAAGTTTTCTCATAAATAGGGAATTAACTGTTTTCAACAGTTTTCACCTCTTCGTCAAGAAACATTTCTTTTACGGTCCTAATTAAAAATTACAGAACAGCAGAACATAATCTATCTCACGAAGTTGGCTAAAACAAATTCTTTCCCATTAATTTTGAATTTTATTTAACTCAAATTTATTCAATATTTCAAATTCTGGATAATCAAATTAGCGGTATCATTCTAAAGCTGCAAAATGTAATTAAGAAGCTCAGCTTCGTTTTTAATGATTCATTTTACCACGCCACTGGGAAAAAAAAAATATCTGAGTTTTCTGATTTTCAATTACGTCCAAAGCGAGTTTTTTTTAATGTTTTGTGTGTTACCTTTATTTATTAAATATCATGTTCTTTGCACTTAAACCATAAAATTCAATTCAATAGCAATGCCGCAGCATATCTTTAGAATTTCCGATACACAGTTCCGCGCGCTGGAGACAAAAAAGTTTTTTCCACCCGTAGAGTGTTGCCATTGCTCCCTTATCGCTGAGTTTGTTACTCAAAAATTCGTTAAAGTTTTGAAAAATATAAAATCGATAATAAATCATATTCCAGATTTCAAATTTGGTCTTCCACATGCCCATATTCGTAGGAGGATAACGTCATTAAAAATTCGATGGCTCTATGTACCATTGTTTTATCACAATGCGAGAAATATACATACATTTATGCAGATTTTTCATTATTTAAAGGAAAATCTGAAAGCTTTCATATTTCATCTTGCGCCCAAAAGGATCTTTTTTAGCGTTTTGTGTGGTACCTTTATTTATTAAATATAATGTTCTTCGCACTTTACCATAAAATTCAATTCCACAGCAATATCACAAAATATTTAAAACGCGCAAAATTTAAGAATTTCCAATACACAGTTTCGGGCGCTGGAGATACATTTCTTTTTTCGTACAGTGTTCCCGTTGCACGCTTTTAAATCGATGAGTTTGTTAAAGCTTTGCAAAATTGGGAATAGCTAATAAAACAAATTCCAAATTCGGAATTTCAAGTGCTCATGTTCGATTGGAGTACTACGTTATTCAAAATTGGATGGCTCTAGGTACTATTGTTTTTTGAAAATGCGAGAAACATTCCTGCATTCATGCAGAATCTTCATTATTTAGTTTCTTTAAATATAATGCATGGCAATAATATTTTGTAGCAACAGTTTGAAAAGTGAATCAACGCAGAAAGTGAAACCACGCAAAATGTCCTTTTGAGACTAATAGCCCTTTGGGTCTAACGCCCCTTTGGGCTAAAAAAAAAATAAATAAATGTTACATTAGCAAGTTAAAAGTCAGAAATAGCAACATTTAACCGATAAGAAAGTCAGAACTCTTTACTACGTCGCTCGAAAAATGCAATTTTGAATAAAATGAAAATTTTGCTTCTTTATTAAATTATTCTTATAACAGGGCTTGCATGAATGGATTATATTCTACTACAAGAAATTTTTTCATACCAATAAATTGTCAGAGTTAGAGACAGAAAGTACAGTAAACCCTTTCTAAGATGACCGCAGGTTCATAAGATTTTGGGCTTTTGCGAATTAGAGAAATAGCTCTCAGCACCGATGTCCAAGTTCTCAGAAATACTGATCATCATAGGAAGATAATCACCAGAAGAAAGTTCACTGTTCACATTCGGAAGTGCATTATTCTATAAATGAAAGTACATTAAGCCGATTCGATTGCTTGTATGGCCGTATCTATTTATATATAGGAAAAATTTTAATATAAAATAAATAAATTGTAAAATATATGTTACCGTTAAAGCATATAATTAAGTTATTTCCTCGAATAAGTATTTGGCGGGGGGGGGAACTAGCCAAGCCGGTTTAGCTAATTATTTTAAAAAGCTATATTAATTAGTATAGAATATAATATTTTATAAACTAACTAAGGATAAATGCCGCCCAGACGGTGTAGTGGTTAGGGGAGCCAACTGCGATACCTAACGGCTTGGGTTTGAATCCAGGGGAATGCATAGTTCTAATTGTCCGTCCCTTCATAGGAGGCAAAGGTGGCCCACCTATTAGGTGACTGTCATAATAAAATGACAACTGCTTCTGGTCAAGTCGAAGTCGGCTGAGGGACCATCATTCATATATATATAAAAAAAAAAAAAAAAAAAAAAAAAAAAAATCTCAAAGGTTTCAGGTTTTAAACTACGTCCAAAGAAGGCGTTTTTTTTTAACGTTTTGTGTGCTACCTTTATTTATTAAATATCATGTTCTTTGCACTTAAACCATAAAATTCATTTAAATAGCAATGTCGCAAAAGAATTTTAAGAAAGCATATCTTTAGAAGAATTTCCGATACACAGTTCCACGCGCTGTTGATAATTTTTTTTTTTTTTTTTCGTATAGTGTTGCCATTCCTCGCTTTTAAATCGTTGAGTTTGTTAATCAAAAATTCGTTAAAGTTTTACAAAATATGAAATAGATAATAAAACAAATATCAAATTTGGGCTTCCAAATGCCCATATTCGCAGGAGGATTATGTCATTCAAAATTCGATGGCTCTATGTACCGTTGTTTTATCACAATACGAGAAATATGCATATATTTATGCACATTTTTCATTATTTAATTTCTTCGAATATAATGCAGGACTCTAACATTTGGTGGCAACAGTTTGAAAAGTGATTCGCCGTTTATAGTAATTCAACGTAAAATCGCAAAAGGAAAAGAATAGTCCTCCAGGATCAAAGTCTCTTACACCTAATGATAAACCGTTAAAGTGGGAAAAAAAATGACACTATAAAATATCTGTCGTTTTATAAATTAACTGATGATAAACCGTTAGTGTTTAGAAAATTATATTTCATATTACGGATAGATTAAAAAATAACGGAATGCATAATATAATATTATTGCTAGATTCGTTAAATCGTAATAAAAAATAACAGACTATACTACGCCAATAGTTCTGTTTAGCAGCTTTCGTGTGCCGTCTTTACTGACAATTCGTCATTTATCAACACTTTAATGTGAACAAGCTGTTAGCTTCCAGTTAGGGATGGATGAAATTTAGTTTAAAGACCGGCAATCATTATTTAACAGAGGAGAAACATTTGCTCCCCGTGAATTCTTTCCTTCCGGGTGAGGTGGGTCGGTTTCTTTAAGGAAACGGGTGAAGCAAACCACGGGGGAGAACATTCGATTTTCCCGCAGGCAAGTTGGAAAAACCTGCTATCGAAATGACCTTGCTCAGCTGCAGCCAGCTCAACGTCTTACCCTTAAAACCTCTCTCAAGAGAGCCCGCTATAACCCTGCCCGTTTGGCAGGTTTCCCCATCTCCAATAGGCGACATTATTTGGCGAGATTTTAGAGTTCCTTTTTTTTCCGTTCCTTATTTTCCGAGTGACATTTTTTCCGTTCCTTATTTTCCGGGGACATTCTTTCCGTTTCCCTTTTTTCCGGGTGACATTTTTCCGCACACCCTTTTATCCACATAGCCACTGGTAATCTTTTCAAACTTATACTTGTTCTTATTGCAGTTATAAACAGAAATGTGAACACTCAAATACTGCGCTTGTTAAAGTTAGTACAGTCTGCGGCTGATTCTATATCTGCCGAGGTGATTTCGAAAAAAAAACTTGAAAGATAATAAATTATGTAAAAACTTGGAAGATAATAAATTATGTTACCTGCTGAGTCATCGAAATATTATATATTTGTTTACTGAAACTGAAAATTTTATAATTTTCTATAAAACTGCAATGGAATTATTGCATTGAGTAATCTTCAGTGTGATATAATTAGTGTCCTAAATATAAAAGTATGTAAAAATCAAATTAGAGATTACAGCAAATGAGTCCATAGAAATATGCTATGCCTGTATTAATCTAGTAGCAATCAATTATTCATGAATATTATAGTATGCATGTCATAAAACAATTTGTTAGCAGTACAGGAAACAATTTCGATATGTGTGCCTTTTCTTTTAACATAGTTTTTCTCTCGTTACTTTTAAGATAAACATATACCTTGAAATAGTTTTTCTTCCTCCAGCTTTCACTTATTTATTTCTTAAAATATCTCCACTAAAATCAGAGTGATATTATCAACGATTTTTCTTTATTATATAAATATAAAATTTATCCTTTATTATATAAATAATTGAAATGCTTAAATTTGACATTATAATAAATATTTTATAGTAACTCTTTGAAAAATTTAACTTCTTTTAAAATGTATGAAAATGAATTAAATCGTGTATTTTTTCCAGTCTTAGTGAAAATAAAATTTTAGAATCATCAGTTGTATATCCGTATTGATTATGAGAAATCATCTCATTCTTCTTTGAGGGCTCTCGTGGTGTAAGTGATAGTAGATCGGACTATCAGTCGGAATACGTGTGATTCGTATTCCGCTGATAGGATAACGGATTTTTCGTGTTTTTGTTTTCCTCGTAAAAACGCTATGTCTCTCCAATGGCCCCCCAACGAAAACGTTTCAGACGATAATTCGTTAACACATGAATTATTCCGACAGTGTCTCGTGCTTCTCTCCAATTTAAATGAAAACAAATAAAAAGGAATTATGACATTCTTACTATCTTGTTATAAATGGAAGTCCTTTCAGCTAGAATTTGGAAGACCTCCTTATTAGAAGCATAATGAGGGCACTGCTGAATTTTCGCATTTCTTGCTTCGGAAAAAATCCAATGTCTCTGCATGGTATCTTTCTGTTTGTGCAGCATTCGAAATTATTCTGCTTTCGCAATTTTTCAAATTTACTTTTTCTCGTATCGCTTTTCCATTTGTCGTATATTGATAGGTGAAACAATGCAGATTTCTGTCTATTTTCTTAAGTTTTCGTATCGGCATAAAAATATACTGTCGCATTTAAAATTGGTTTTAATGCTGAAAATGGATTTGATTGTTTGATTCTATTTTTCCTTTTTCTTCCTTTAAAGATTTATTTTTCTTCCATATATTTATTTATTTATTACATTTTAATCGAATAGTCTCCCAAAAACTAAAGCGATAAAAAAGTTCTTAATTTACAAGATAAAAGAAACTTTCATTATGCTTTGAATTTCTTCAGCAATCTTTCACCAGTAGGATTTATTTTATTCTTTCACCTACAGTTACTATGTGATTCTATATCTGTAATATATCTGATTATGTATGTGTGTGAGTATGTCTAATGGTTTAATTGATATATATATATATATATATATATATGCCATCAATGATATATATATATATAATCAATGATATATATATATATGCATTCATATTTTAGCATATGTATATATATATAAATATTGTATTTTATAATTTCATTACGCAAACATTTTATACCTTAGAGAGTATATCTTTTATAGTAGATTTTGGGAATGCTTGAATTTTGAGCGAAAAGGAAAGTCAAGATTTCTGCCCCGTTCAGTGCTTTCTCTTTTACTGAGGAATTAGGAGGGCTGTTTCAACAAGTTCAAGGTGTTGGCTGTTTTCGCTTAAAGGTTCGGCTTTTGTGGAAACGGTTAGGGGAAATCGGAAAAGCAAGAAATAATTTTTCATTCACGAATTGACATCTTCAAGAAGCTTTGACTCTCAGTGAATAAAAGACAAACATCTGGGAAGATGTATTTAAGCATAAAATGGTTTTAGAATCCAAATAACATTAATTTAGAGAAATTTTTTATGGATGCAATATATAATTTTGAGATAAAAGTATAAAAGTAAGTAAAAGAGGGCGATGTAGGGTGATTTCACTATTTGACTATTCGATACACTATTCGACTATGTTAGAGTAAGGCCTCAAACTATGTTTGAGTAAGTCGGCCCTTACTCTAACAGAATAACATACACTTTAGTACCTGTGTTTAGATTTGCTAACTTTACTAAAGCACACGATATCTATCTACCGAGATAGAGATATTTTTCTTCCGACGAGCTCTCTAAGAAACACTTACACGCATTTAGTTTACATGTTGAGAAAAATCATAAAAATTCCATGCAGTTGATCTATTTCGTCGCTGAAAATAGAAGCCAAGAAGAATCGATAGTGTTTTCTGGCTTCAGGCAACTAGATTTCTCACTTTGAATTTGAAACTAGAAATATAATTACAAATGTCTCTACTAGGGGAGATCAAAATTAATTATATTTTCACACATGTAAAATCTGGTTAAATACGTTTTCTCGTTTATAAATTACAGAAGTTTTTTTAATAATTCCTGATATTTTAAAGGAAACTTTTGATGTAATTGTTTCCTGTAACTATTCTAAATAATCGTTCATTAAAGCCACACTAATTTTAACAATCTGAAAATTAACAAATGAGTTGAACTCTTTCATAATTATAATAAAAAACTTAATTTGGGTTTAAGGTTACCTCAGAAGTGATTTTTTTTTTTTTTTAATTTTTTTAAATTTAGATGCCTTACAGTCCAACAGTTATTTCCCCTATTAAACTACGGCCATATTATTGGCCGGTAAGTACTGGTAGTTCGACTTAGATTTATACCCTGACCAACGAATACGATGGCTGAATGGTATTTTTCCATGATTTTTCCTATGTATAACATGAATATGAGACTTTTATCGTTAAAAAGTCCTCTACGAAGGCATCTCTTTCCTTAAAAGCAGATGGTCCTTGTGTGTTTTGCTGTATTCAAGTAATCCTAACCTTCAAACTATGGCACCTGTCACAATAAATCAAGATGAAAGGTTTCTAAACAAGATCTTTAATCGGTCTGCCGGCCCCAGTGGCCAAGCGCTAAAACCGCTGAGTACTGGTAATTCTACATAAGTTCAAATCTTGGTGAACACGCTTGTTCGGTGAAAGTTTCCTACTTTCAATGTGAAGAAAATCTAGTTTCCCTTAGAAAGTCCTCCCTGATAGTTTCCGTCCTCTTTCGCAGATGCCAACTCCATTAAATTTTCTGCATTAAATACAATTGTAATTTTTTCTCTTTAAAGAAATCTCAGGGGAAAGAATTGTAAGCATCAGATTAAGTGCGATTATGAATTATTATTTTAAAGTAGTTAACATTTTGAGCGGTAAAGCATTTTTAATATGCTCATAAACAACCCCTCCTCTAAATTGGCATCAAACCGTTCTACTACAATCTATATATATACGTTTAAAAAAAATTCTGCTAAAATATTAAAATTTGTATTTGTAGAGCATTTATTAGTTAGATTTGTAACTACCTACTCAGCTTTTGGTTTTCATAACCTATAAGGTATTTTCTCCCGCCTTCTTAGCATATTTTCATGGTGTAATGGTCAGCACGCTCTGCGTGCATTCGAGAGGTCCGTGGTTCGAGTCCCGGCGAAGGCATTGATCCTATTTCCCATGTCCTGCTCCGAAATAACCTAATGTTTCTACAGTGGCGCCCAAACCAAAAAAGGTGGTGGATGATGATTCTCCGCCGCAGGGATTTGGCGATTAGGTCCCCTTATCCACAGTCGCCCTTTAAAAGGGGGAGTATATACGGTATTTTCTCCCGCCCTTTTAGCATGCCTTCGTGGTGTCAGTACGCTCGGCGCGCATTCGACAAGTCCGTGGTTCGTGTCCCGGGTAGGGCATTGCTCATTGTTCACGTCTCTTGCTGTTTAAATTTATATATCTTTTCGATTAAATAATCGAGGTAAAAGGATACTTGGAAGTAAAAGACAGAACCAAAAGAGTAATAATAATAATAATAATTTATCGCATACATTAATGGTAATAAGAGATTACTTAATAGTCTCTTTGCTAAATTCCTGTACAGTTTTATAACAAGAATCATAGGTTCTTAAATGACGAAATCAAATAATTGGATCGCATTGTCAGATGTATAAGATTTATAAATTTATCAAGAGAGTCTCACTTTTTTATTATTCGTGATATAAATTTGTAGAAGAATTTCTTAAAGAGAATTATTTAATCTCGTATTCCCATTAACCTTTTCCCGGGGGCTGGGACATATATGTCCCGAGCAAAGTGTACGGCAACTGGGGGCTCGGGACAGTTTTTCCTTGGACGCAGGGGTAGGAATTCTAACGCTTGAGGCTTGACAACTATTTTGCGACATCCTAACGAGTGCGTTCTTTTGTGGGATTCCGCTAATGGGTGGGGTAATTTTCTTTAATTTGAACCCACATGGCTTGTTTGCGAATTCGGTGTCTTCCGGAGGCGAAAATAAAAAGAATAATTTGTTACTTCGATTCTCGTGCGTTTGCGTTTCAAGATCTTTCTTCAATTTTTTTTTTTTTTTTTTTTTTTTTTTCAAATACCGTTATAAATTCTTTGAGTTGATATTTATCATTTTTTGGAGTTCGGTACTAAATAATGGCTAAACATAAAGCGAATTTCTTTGTTTCATTCTTTTTGTAATTGTTTATTTCAATTTATTCCAGTTTTTAATGTGCATGTAAAGGCAGTGTAATGAATATAAAACGTTTCAGGTGATGAAAATTAATTTTAATGTTATTTGTAAATGACATACATTCCACGACTACTGTTTACTTGAGTGAAATTTTGGTTTGTTATGTTCTAAATTATAACCAGCGGCTGAGCGGATAAAATTTCTTTAACACTTATAATTCAACCCGAGCTCAAACTTCGATGAACGGATTGACTCCATGACCCTTTCGTATTCGTTCATAAATATGAGCCAATTTCTTTCGAACGTCCTCCCCGAAAGCCCCCTTCGATTAGGCAAATATTTTTTTCTTTAATGAGACGAATAAAAATAAAATGATATTCGAAATAATAAAGCTATATTTATGAGCGTCTCATAACTATATTTAGAAACCCTTCCTTTTATGAATAATTTTGATGACAAAATAAATTTCAACTGTGCGATAAATGAAACACGAATTTTTTTAAAGCAGTTAGTGAAGAACATTTTATAATTCAAAATTTAAAAAAGATCCAAAAACTTATAAATTTATCCATTGTTATATGTTTACGTCTATAATATGATATCTGCATCAATTCTTTAAGAAAGTAGATGCGTTAGTTTAGATTAATTAAACATGGGAAAACACACGAAGGCTGCCTTCCTAAGGGAAAGGATGCCTATCTAAGGAAAAAGATGCCTTCGTGGAGAACTTTTAACTTATTAGCCGCAGGTGTTGCGTTGACGCAACGGTCAAAATAAATGCGTATATAAATATAACTACCTAATATATTTTATATCAGCAGATGATTTTGTGTAGGGAATATTATGAAGATTATTTCTGTAAAAAAATATTTGCCTTCAACAATAATTTTGTTTATAATAATTAATCTCATATTTTAAGCAAACTTTAAGCAAAATTTTCGACCGGGTATTTTTGCTGAAAATATTTAACGAAACAATCGCCGTCCTTATGAGTGATGTATTTTTAGTCAAAGTCACGCTTATCAGAAAATTACATCAGTCAGATGTTTATATTTGTGTTGGGAAGGGAGGGAAAACAGGTGTTGCGTTGACGCAAAGTCAGCAGGAAACGGGTAGTCAATCTCCTTTTTCACTCATTCCTTTCGATGTTCTGATTCATGTTCTGGTTGTTTAAAACTGCCTAGAACGAGGTATCTTACATTAGAAGAAGCCCTTCAAAGACATTTTAATGAAGAAACAGATGATGATAATGACCAGAATGAAACTGATATTTTTGTTGTTCCCCCAGAAATTGCAGAGGCTAGTGACAAAGAAGAAAGGGATGGCAATGTTTTAAATAATGATAATGATATTTTAAAAAATGCTGCTGCTGGGGGAAGTTGAAATTCACGTAAGAAGTAAGTTTCAGCCTTCTAAAAGCAGTTATAGTCATACTAAAAAGTTTAAAAAGCAGAAGATTGAAATCTTGAAGTGGATAAAAAAGGAACTATTAGTTATGTCTCAGGAAGAACTTGAAGAAAGAGATAGAAGAGAAATTATAAAAGACAAAACACAAGGTAAAACTAGTGCACAGATTTTCGATTTTCTTTTTGGTTTAGACATTTACTCACTTCTCGTTGAATAGACAGCCAAAAAAAAAAAAAAAAAAAAAAAAAGCGCCCAGAATTTATTGCATCTGAAGCCTATATGAGAAGATTTATTGGAATATTATTGCTCACAGGATATCATTCTTTACCTCAAAAAATGTATTGGTCTTTTGATAAGGACATTTCTGTTCCTGCTGTACAAGAATTGATATCACGTTTGCAGTACAGGAATATGAAGCAGAATTTGCATTTGACAATAGTCAAATTGACAATACTGATAAACTTACTAAATATCACCACTTTTTACTACTGGAAATATAAAGTCACTTTCAGATTTCAGACGCGAGAATGCATTATTCCTTTTGCAAACTCTTATTGAGAGTGTAGAATTACCCAGAAATAGATCAGCAACAGGAAGACTTATCAGGTTCTGTGTTCCTCCTTACTTGCTTAGGGAACATTAACTGTCCTGACTCGGAACAGGGAGCTTACTAAAGCTATTGGGAATTGTAATAAATTTGGGAAGTAGACAATACACACAGGAAGTATACGAAACCCTTTATTTTTCTCTCTTTACAATGATTTCCGGACTTCGGAATACAGAGACCAACCACTTGTGGTCTGAACGTAAGAATATAAAAAATATTAACTAAACTCTAACTAAACTAACTTTGGATTAATCAAACAAGTGCCTAACTCCAAGATTGGCCGTTAATTAACAAAAAGTCGTATGTAGTACAGAGCTGATAAAACTACGATACGTTTAAAATTATCAAGAGGATTACACCTCTGGCCTTGAAGGCAACCAGCAACCGAGTAAAACTACTATGGCAAGCGGCCTGCTTCTAGTAACTCCTTTCTCTCTCTTGCTTGGCAAAAAGACACAACTTATACTTGGCGTTAGCAAGAAAAATTTGCATAAATAAGTTAAAGCTTTTAATTCTGGCCGGAAGTAGAAAATAAGAAGTGATAGTAAAGATTTAAAACAAAATAAACGTTAGTAAAACTTAAAATCCTTACAGACCTAGTAAATTCAGCATTCAAAAACCATTGCATGGAGATGGTAGACATTTTATCGTAAAGTCTGATAACAAAAAACTTTGTTGTAAAGAGTACCATAGCCAGACTGTTTACAGATGCAAAGTATGTAATGTAGCTTTACATCATGATTGTAATCAAGCTTTTCATGCTTGAATCTTTCAAATGAAATAACCTGTATTTGTAAAAGAAATACAATGTATATTTTAATGTTAAATTAATTACAAATAAAGTGATTTGTAGATTTATAAAACGTTATGCACCTAAAAAGTAATCCTGTGCTCCACTCAAAAGAAACATCACACGAGTACAATCCTACTCACTAAACGTCCGTAGTCTTATTCCGCTGACGTTGCGCGAACGCAACACTCGCTTTTTCCACAGGTAAGAGCATTTTCTTTTTTTTTTAAATGTAAATTTATGTTATAAATGCTTAATTTAATATTTGTTATTATTTTCATGAGAAAAGAAACATTCCTCATAGTTTTGGCGGTTAATGAGTTAAGGGAAACTATGTAGTATTCACGTTTCACATGGGGCAAACAACAAAAACCAACCATGAAGCCAATCCGATCACCTGGCCTGGAGCCGAAGTCGAACTACCAGTATTCAACGGCTTTGAAAACTCAGGTGTTGTTGAGGTAGTGTTCAGAAAGTAAATTATTTTTAACGTAAGAATTGTGTTTTGGGGGAATCAAATGATATATTAGGATACTAAGGATGTATAGAGTAATTGAGATATGTACTATTTTTTAGTTCCCTGAATTTAATCCTCAGTACGATTCTTTATTAATATTCATCAACTCAGTACGAATCTTCATTCCGAGCTTCATTATCCCTCTGAGCGTTATGACCGGGTTTAGGCGGTCAAGACGGCCTACCTCGAAAGCGTTAAGGACGCTTCTAAACGGTCACTGGAAAACTGTTCCAAAGCGTTACTGACGATTCTAGGCGGTCAGTGGTGAAGACCTCGAAAGCGTTATGACCGCCTTAAAGAGGCCGTGCAGATGTCTCCTGCCCCCCTTATTTCTGGAACCCTGGAGATCTCTAAATGACAGTTCTCAGTAGGAGGCAAAGAGGGTTGCTCTTTTTCGTTTTAGACCGCTATGTTTAATCGCTAAGAAAACGCTTGAGCATGTAGTGGTTTATAAACAACAAACAAACGTGGACATTCTTCGCGAAATAAAAAAGTAGCATGTAAGCATGTTTTTTCAATACTCTAATTAAACAGATAACATTTTCATAAAATATCCTTTAGTTTCTAAATTGAATGTTCAGAAATATGCGAAATGCTCGTGAATTCAATTAAAAAATAGCATTAGGAAATATTTAAACAAATTTACTTATGGATATATAGATGCATAATTAAAACCGACAAGTTATAAGTTTTAATTATTCGAGAGAAACGAATAGCGCATTTAATTCAGAAGTCAAGCAACAAAAATCAGCGTTATACGAGTATTTACAAAATTTTGACAGGACTAGTTTCGATAGTTTTACCGAACCACCATCCTCAGCTGCAAAACCGCAAATGAACAAGATAGGAAATAATGATTAGATAAGATAAGAAAGCCTGGACAAGAATAAGCAAGTGGCGCCATCTGTTGGCGAAATCAGAACTAAAACATAATTTCTTTAAAGGCCGAAGGCAAATTTGGATTGGAATTAGGATCGTTAACTAGAACAGAAAGATTTTTATGAATGTGAAATGTCTCTAGAAAATCCAGTTCTCCAATGGAAGATGTTTTTTGAATAATTTTGGCAGCAGAAAAATTGAAAGTGTGATTTTCGGACCAACGATGTTGAGCAACAGAAGACTTCTGTGTTTCCTTTTTTCTAACATATGCCTCATGTTCCTTGAGGCGAAATTTTAAGGCTGTCTTAGTTTGGCCAATTTAAATTAAACCACACTGGCAAGGAATCCTATAAATACCCCAGGAATTCATATCCTGAATGGGGTCCTTGAGTATGGAACTCGGAATTTTATTGATGGGAGAATAAACAACCCGAAAGTTAAATTTCTGCAAAATATGTGCAACTTTATAGCTAATTGATGGAAAGAAGGGAATGAAAACATAATTTTTATAATCTTCTAAAACAAGAGTGTGCCTTTTAATGTTGAGATGAGAATTTTTTAACTGCTTGATTAATAATGTTGGGTGAAAAGCCCCTGTCAATAGCTATTGCTTTTAAATACTTTAGTTCTTCATCAAGGGCTAGTTTGGAGGAGCAAACTTGAAGAGCATGGAAAACATAGGAATAAAATGAAGCTAACTTTTGTTTAGTTCGATGACATGATTTAAAGTGTGGTGGAAAGCAAACCGACGAAGGTTTACGGTAAACCGTAGTACTGAAGTTGGATATGTTACGTGTGACCAGAATGTCGAGAAACGGAAGACAATTGCAAGTCTCAAGTTCAAAAGTGAACTGAATAGCAGGATCAATAGAATTCATTGTTGAAAGAACTTTATTTAAATCATCTTTATTACCTTCAAACAGGATAAAAGTATCGTCTACATAGAGGAACCATGCCGGGAAGTTTTAAAGTTTCAAACAATTTTGATTCGTAATAATGCATGTAGATATCAGCCAGGATGGGACTGAGGAGGCTTCCCATGACTAATCCCTCAGTTTGCTTGTAATATTTATTTTGGAAAACAAAATGTGTTTGTTTCAAACAGAGTTGAGTGAGAGAAATTAGCTCATCAATTTCGATGCAAGAGAAATGAAATTCGCGAAGTCTGGTTTCTAGACATTTTAATGCACCCTTCACTGGGACATTGGTGAATAATGATTTTACATCAAAAGAAACCATGAGTAAATTACTGGAAGAAATGTTTTTAACCTTTTTTACAAACTCTATTGAATTTTTTATGGTGTAAATGTTATTGTCTAATAGAGTTGAAAATCTAGAAACTAAATATTTAGCTAATGGATACGAGGCAGTACCTAAATTTGATACAATAGGGCTGAAAGGAATACCACTTTTATGAATTTTGGGAAGAGCATGCTCTTCCCAAAATTAAAAGCAATAGCTATTGACAGGGGCTTTTCACCCAACATTATTAATCAAGCAGTTAGAAAATTCTCATCTCAACACACTAAAAGGCACACTCTTGTTTTAGGAGATTATAAAAATTCTGTTGTCATTCCCTTCTTTCCATCAATTAGCTATAAAGTTGGTTTGACGAAGTTCTGTTCAAATTCATTTCAAATATTCCAAATCTTTTTATGTACATTGATTTCAATGCGATTTTTATTAGAAAAAAATTCAATGAGTTTGATTTTCTTACATAATTGTAATTACATTGTTCAACGCAAAATAACTACAAGCAGAAAGGCAAAGGTGTGTTAAAATTTCTGCATTTCGCTATATAAATTATTAAAATAACCTACCTACCGCCTAACAACTGAATGTCCGAAATATAACCCGCAACTTTTCTAAAAGTAACAAACTTCAGTTTAAAAAAAAAAAAAAAACCGCAGTAAATAAATAAAACGAAATACTATTAAGAAAAGAAGCACGAAAATTTACTTTTTTATGTTTGCGTACTTTATTTTTAGTCCAAACGGGCAATTTGCCCTGAAGGACTTTTAATTTCGCTTTGGCACGTTTCATTGAAAACTATAAACGGCGAATCACTTTTCAGATTGTTGCCACTAAATATTATCGCTCTGTATTATACTTAAAGAAATTAAATAATGAAGAATCTGCATGAATGTACGTATGTTTCTCGCATTGTGATAAAACAACGGTACCTAGAGCTATCAAAATTTAAATAACGTAATCTTCCATACAATATGGGCATGTGGAAGCCCTAATTTGAATTTGAAATTTGTCTTATTATCGATTTCATATTTTATAAGACTTCAACGAATTTTTGATTAAAAAACTAAATGATTTCAAAGCTAGTAATGTCAACAACGTACGAAAAAAATCCCATTTTTATCTCCAGCGCGAGAGACTCTAAGGATACGCTCATTTTAAAATAATTTTGAGATATTGCTGTTGAACTGAACTTTATGGTTTGAGTACGTAGAACATGATATTTAATGAGGTAACACACAAAACGTTAAAAACGCTCCTTTGGACGTAGTTTAAAATCTGAAAACTTCCATATTTTTATTTATTAGTCCAAAGGGACGTATTAGTATTTAAAACAATAGTCCTTGAGTGAATATTGTTTTAAATACTAATACTGTTTTCATTTTTGCGATTTTGCATTGAATCACTTTTCAGACTGCTGCCACCAAATGTCAGAGGCGTAGCTAGGGTTTTCAGCGCCCAGAGAAAACTGAAGATTTTGCGCCCCTTTCTCTGTACCAAGAACGGAAAACATTTCATTTTAAAATTTTGTAACATCAATTTGGCGCCCCCTAAATGCTGCGCCCGGGGACAGATGTCCCCCCTTGCCCCACCCTAGCTACGCCACTGCCAAATGTTAGAGTCCCGCATTACATTTGAAGTAATTAAATAATGAAAATCTGCGTAAATGTATGTATATTTCTCGCATTGTGATGAAAAAAAGTTTTGAAAAAAGGCCATCCAAATTTGAATGACGTAATCCTCCTATGAATATGGGCATGTGGAAGACCAAATTTGAAATTTGGAATTTGTTTTATTATCTATTTCATATTTTGTGAAACTTTAATGAATTTTTGAGTAACAAACTCAACGATTTCAAAGCAAGCAATAGCAACACTCTACGGGGGTGGAAACCTTTTTATCTCTAGCGCGCGCAGGTATACAATTCCGCGCGCGTAGCAGCTCATTTTAAAATTAATTATCGACATTGCTATTGAACTGAATTTTATGGTGTAAGTGCAAAGAACATGATATTTAATAAATAAAGGTAGCACCAAAACGTTAAAGAAATGTCCTTTTGGACGTAATTTAAAATCTGAAACCTGTCAGACTTTAAAAAAAAAAAAAATTTATTGTTTTTTGAATGTATGTTGTTGGCGAATGACGCAGTAGTCGTGTATAATCTGAATATGTAATAATTATTTGTGCTATTTTTTATTTGAAATGCATAGAATTCTCTAAAATAGTAGCATTCTTAGATTGAATATTGTCTAAGCATGTGCAATGATATTTTAACTTCATTACCATATCAAATACAGTTTCTTTTTAATTTAAAAACTTCTTCAGCGGTCTGAAGCACCTTTTTGAATCATAGGATGAGTTTTAATACAATTTGTAGTAGTCCGAATTTTTATAAGTATTCAGAATTACTGAAATAAAGAAAGCTAAACTTTTTAGAATTTCTTTATCAAAGTATTACATCTTAGGCCAGCAAGACCTGATTAGTAAAATCTGGGAAAGGATCTATGATTGTTTAGTAAGAAGTAAAAAAAAAAGTACTCTAGGTCTAAGCAGTAAAAAAAAGCTTGTCCCTCTATCGGATATTGTCACGTATGTTAGAAAAGATTTTGCAAGACATTAATATTTTAGCTCAAACATGATTTTTTTAAATTTAGTCTCTTGTTTTGAAGATGGTGTTCAAGCATTTTACCACAATTTTATTTTCACATGTGCAGAATTTTTATATTTTTTATTGATCGCTGTATTTTTAACTTCCATAGCATAAATTAAAGAAATACACATAGCAACTTCAGTAATAAACAGATGACTTAAGGGAAATTTGTTTTGACATATTATGCTAAAGACTAAATAAATATTAAATGCTTTTGCATTTATGTTACATGACAGTAATTAGAAAAAAATAACTGTAGATATGCAAAAAACCTGTACTTATAACCTTCTGTATTTTTAAAGAAAATACAAAATAGTTCAGAATAGCAGATGGCTTTGAGATCATTCAGTAATGTTATCGTAAGTATATTCTCTTCACGTTTCGGAAACACTGCAGTAGTTCAGATTTGTCGTAAAAGAGTAATTAACCCCCTGGGGATTGGCGTACTTACGGAACGGAAAAACAAGCCTTGAAACATACTCATACAAAAGTCCTACCTTTTCTTCGACAGATAAATGACAGATGCGATAATTTGAAACATGCTTGCAATCAGTTGTTTCCTTCTAACAAAGCGTCTTGCGCGGCTAGCAGGATCCTACCAAAGTCTTGTAATAGTCTCTTGTTTTAAATATGCTGTGTTCGAACTCAAATTCAAGGACAGGCATTTAAAGATTTTATTAATGCTTTTTTTTTACATTCGACGATTCAATATTTGTTAAAAAAATAAACACATAAATAAACTTGCGTAGCAGATCAAAATTCTGTTGCTGTGGATATGTTTCATCAATAGTTATTAGTAGTTATAACAGCATAACTAAATAAGCCCATTTCGAAATATGGATGATATTGCATTCATTATTTTTAATCTGAAACAATATCAAGTTGTTATTACTAGATAAAATGGCTTAAAATAAGCTGACACATTATAAGAAAATTTTTAAAAATGAAAATTGGATTCACTTTCTTTCACATAATTTCTGACCAGTTTTTCCAAAATATTTTAAAGCTTACTTTACTACATAATAGAAATGTCTCCACGGTCATTTTTTTTTTTTTTAGTTAGTAATTTTAATTGGGGCTGTTATATAAGAAGGCTATTTATCGTTGTTATTGTGTTACAGTACTTATTTTATTGTATAATGCAAGTTTTGATCAATTGGTTAATTTTATAATGTATAGAGGAACTTCAAAAAGAACAAAAGTAATTTCCACAGTTGTAATATGTCCTTAAATGATTCCCAATAAAAACATAGTTAGCTAAGTAGTATACTACATTATATTAATTAATTTACTAACCAAATAGCAAAAACATTTCAAATTTGAAATCCATCTTTTTACTAGGTGTGCGGAAAAAATGTCACCCGGAAAAAAGGGAAACGGAAAGAATGTCCCCGGAAAATAAGGTACGGAAAAAATGTCACTCGGAAAATAAGGAACGGAAAAAAAAAGTAACTCTAAAATCTCGCCAAATAATGTCGCCGATTGGAGATGGGGAAACCTGCCAAACGGGCAGGGTTATAGCAGGCTCTCTTGAGGGAGGTTTTAAGGGTAAGACGTTGAGCTGGCTGCAGCTGAGCAAGGTCATTTCGATAGCAGGTTTTTCCAACTTGCCTGAGGGAAAATCGTATGTCCTCCCCCGTGGTTTGCTTCACCCGTTTCCTTAAAGAAACCGACCCACCTCACCCGGAAGGAAAGAATTCACGGGGAGCAAATGTTTCTCCTCTGTTAAATAATGATTGCCGGTCTTTAAACTAAATTTCATCCATCCCTAACTGGAAGCTAACAGCTTGTTCACATTAAAGTGTTGATAAATGACGAATTGTCAGTAAAGACGGCACACGAAAGCTGCTAAACAGAACTATTGGCATAGTATAGTCTGTTATTTTTTATTACGGTTTAACGAATCTAGCAATAATATTACATTATGCATTCCGTTATTATTTAATCTATCCGTAATATGAAATATAATTTTCTAAACACTAACGGTTTATCATCAGTTAATTTATAAAACGACAGATATTTTATAGTGTCATTTTTTTTCCCACTTTAACGGTTTATCATTAGGTGTAAGAGACTTTGATCCTGGAGGACTATTCTTTTCCTTTTGCGATTTTACGTTGAATTACTATAAACGGCGAATCACTTTTCAAACTGTTGCCACCAAATGTTAGAGTCCTGCATTATATTCGAAGAAATTAAATAATGAAAAATGTGCATAAATATATGCATATTTCTCGTATTGTGATAAAACAACGGTACATAGAACCATCGAATTTTGAATGACGTAATCCTCCTGCGAATATGGGCATCTTGGAAGCCCAAATTTGAAATTTGTTTTATTATCTATTTCATATTTTGTAAAACTTTAACGAATTTTTGATTAACAAACTCAACGATTTAAAAGCGAGGAATGGCAACACTATACGAAAAAAAAAAAAAATTATCAACAGCGCGTGGAACTGTGTATCGGAAATTCTTCTGAAGATATGCTTTTTTAAAATTCTTTTGCGACATTGCTATTTAAATGAATTTTATGGTTTAAGTGCAAAGAATATGATATTTAATAAATAAAGGTAGCACACAAAACGTTAAAAAAAAACGCCTTCTTTGGACGTAGTTTAAAACTTGAAACCTTTGAGATTTTTTTTTTTTTTTCTTTTTTTTTTTTTAATATGAATGAGGGTCCCTCAGCCGACTTCGACTTGACCAGAAGCAGTTATCACTTTATTATGCATTCACCTAATAGGTGGGCCACCTTTGCCTCCTATGAAGGGACGGACCATTAGAACTATGCATTTCCCTGGATTCGAACCCAGGCTGTTAGGTATCGAAGTTGGCTCCCCTAAACCACTACACCGTCTGAGCGGCATTTATCATTGGTTAGTTTATAAAATATTATATTCTATACTAATTAATATAGCTTTTTAAAATAATTAGCTAAACCGGCTTGGCTAGTTCCCCCCCCCCCGCCAAATACTTATTCGAGGAAATAACTTAATTATATGCTTTAACGGTAACATATATTTTACAATTTATTTATTTTATATTAAAATTTTTCCTATATATAAATAGATACGGCCATACAAGCAATCGAATCGGCTTAATGTACTTTCATTTATAGAATAATGCACTTCCGAATGTGAACAGTGAACTTTCTTCTGGTGATTATCTTCCTATGATGATCAGTATTTCTGAGAACTTGGACATCGGTGCTGAGAGCTATTTCTCTAATTCGCAAAAGCCCAAAATCTTATGAACCTGCGGTCATCTTAGAAAGGGTTTACTGTACTTTCTGTCTCTAACTCTGACAATTTATTGGTATGAAAAAATTTCTTGTAGTAGAATATAATCCATTCATGCAAGCCCTGTTATAAGAATAATTTAATAAAGAAGCAAAATTTTCATTTTATTCAAAATTGCATTTTTCGAGCGACGTAGTAAAGAGTTCTGACTTTCTTATCGGTTAAATGTTGCTATTTCTGACTTTTAACTTGCTAATGTAACATTTATTTTTTTTTTTTTTAAGCCCAAAGGGGCGCTAGACCCAAAGGGCTATTAGTTTCAAAACGACATTTTGCGTGGTTTCACTTTCTGCCTTGATTCACTTTTCAAATTGTTGCTACAAAATATTATTGCCATGCATTATATTTAAAGAAACTAAATAATGAAGATTCTGCATGAATGCATGAATATTTCCGTATTTTCAGAAAACAACAGTACCTAGAGCCATCCAATTTTGAATAACACAGTACTCCAACCAAACAAGAGCACTTGAAATTCCGAATTTGGAATTTGTTTTATTAGCTATTCCCAATTTTGCAACACTTTCACGAATTTTTTTAATTAACAAACTCATCGATTTAAAAGCGTGCAAGGGGAACACTGTACGAAAAAAGAAATGTATCTCCAGCTCCCGAAACTGTGTATTGGAAATTCTTAAATTTTGCGCGTTTTAAATATTTTGTGATATTGCTGTGGAATTGAATTTTATGGTAAAGTGCGAAGAACATTATATTTCATAAATAAAGGTACCACACAAAACGTTAAAAAAATCCTTTTGAGCGCAATATGAAATATGAAAGCTTTCAGATTTTCCTTCAAATAATGAAAAATCTGCATAAATATATGTATATTTCTCGTATTGTGATAAAACAACGGTACATAGAGCCATCGAATTTTGAATGACGTAATCCTCCTACGAATATGGGCATGTGGAAGACCAAATTTGAAATTTGAAATTTGATTTATTATCGATTTTATATTTTGCAAAACTTTAACGAATTTTTGAGTAACAAACTCAGCGATTTAAAAGGGAGCAATGGCAACACTCTACGGCTGGGAAAAACCCTTTTGTCTCCAGCGCGCGGAAGTGTGTATGGGAAATTCTAAAGATATGCTACGGCATTGCTATTGAATTGAATTTTATGGTTTAAGTGCAAAGAACATAATATTTAATAAATAAAGGTAACACACAAAATGTTAAAAAAACGCCCTGTGGACGTAATTGAAAATCTGAAAACTCAGATATTTTTTTTTTTTTTCCCAGTGGCGTGGTAAAATGAATCATTAAAAACGAAGCTGAGCTTCTTAATTACATTTTGCAGCTTTAGAATGATACCGCTAATTTGATTATCCAGAACTCGAAATATTGAATAACTTTGAGTTAAATAAAATTCAAAATTAATGCGAAAGAATTTCGTTTAGCAAATTTCGTGAGATAGAAGATTATGTTCTGCTGTTCTGTAATTTTTAATTAGGACCGTAAAAGAAATGCTTCTTGACGAAGAGGTGAAAACTGTTGAAAACAGTCTATTTCCTGTTTATGAGAAAACTTTATTATGACTTTGGAGATTAAAAAGTACATATAAATATTACAGTTCTTATTTTTCATGTTTAAATAATTAGTAAGAAATATGGATTCTAATGCAGCAATTGTAGTGTAATTCTAAATGAACTATTTATAACATTGTTATCAATGAAGCAACAATCGTATAATTAAAAAAATGAATGCAAAATTCTATTCTTATTGTTTTGAGCTCAAGTTCTATGTTTCAAGAGCTTTCAAGTCTGAATTAATTACTTTTCAGACTTAAAATTGCAGTATAACTTTTGTATTTAAAATTTTGTTAGCAGTTTGTTAGCAGTTCTAAAACAAATATCATGCAGAATTTTAGCAGTATTAGAAAAGGTCTCAAAAACAAGGAAACTTCCTATCTTTTGGCTTTTTTAATTGTTGAAGTGTATGGAGTCAAAATTAAAGCTACTAACAACCAGTTTTTAAGGTTGTTATTAATTAAAACATCTGTAATTTTTAATAAGCATCATGTTTATTAGGAAATGACAATTCAGATAATAAGTATTATCTGAATTATCGTTTCCTAGTTATTTCTAGTATCATCAGGGCCGGTGCCAGAGCATATGCAATCGGTGCAGCCGCACCGGGCGGCAGAATTGAGAGAACACAAAATTTTTAGAACTTTGGAAAGAGCTGGGCGGCAGAATTTTGATGTTGTAAAGCAGGCACCGTGCGGCAAAACGTCTAGCGCCGGCCTTGAGCATCATTCCAAGTCTTAGTAAATCA
This sequence comes from Stegodyphus dumicola, assembly GCF_044657685.1. Taxonomy (NCBI): domain Eukaryota; kingdom Metazoa; phylum Arthropoda; class Arachnida; order Araneae; family Eresidae; genus Stegodyphus; species Stegodyphus dumicola. The sequence continues at coordinate 78,830,487 of NC_140769.1, read as the reverse complement.
GCTTAGAATAATTAGAACTGATTTATAGGAATTTAGCAAAACTGCGCTACAGTAACATATCATTGATAAAAGTATATCCCAGGAGAAAATATTCTTATTGTTATACTATAATGTTCCCTTAAAAAGAATGTAATATTTAGCAATCATACTTAGTATTGCCGATTTTTCAAGAAAAACAAAATTCACAAGGTTTTGCAAGCGAGTACACCATTCAATACTTTACAAATGAGTCGCACTTGATCAAACAAACCATAGGTTTATACACAACCGTCCAGGAGTAATTTAGTCAGGTATTTTTAAAATGTTAATATGCAAAATATAGAATTAATACTAAATATGCATAAATTTTAGACTTGAGCCTTCTTGACGTGCTTTCGTGGTGTAGTGGTCTGCACGCTGCGCGCGTATTCCAGAGATCCGCGGTTCGATTCAAGGAGAGGGGGTTGCTCATTTTTCAAGTCTCCCGCTTCCATAAAATATCGAATTTCTCTGCAATCTAAGTGAAGAAATATTCGACATAACAGGCATTTAACTTTTTCTTATAATATAAATTTTGAGTGGGAACAGTTTTACATTGAGCTGAAAATAAGTTTATGTATTCTGCAGTAAAAATTTACATTCATTCAATTAATTATTTATATGTACTGGAAATTGTTTTTTCATTTTATGTAAAATTTATCTGGCGAAATTGAATTTAGAAATTTTCTGCATTGGCTATAATTTTCTTCCTTCTGCAAAGAATATATACATATATATATATACGTAAACGAGACATATTTTGTCGAATGCCGTAACAGCATTGCCGTATCCTTTTGTGTTAATATATTCAAAAATTTTAAATGTTATTACGTAAATTACAGCATTATATGTTACATGAAGGGGCTTAAATTGAATACAAATTCAAAATATTTACATGTCTTTTCACTCATATTTCTAACAATTTTATTTTCATAGGGAAAGTTACCAAACACTGATGATATAATAAAATTGACAGTCATTTGTGTTCTATATTCTTAAGCAGAATACATAATGCAGCTCATTAGCGCTCCAGCGGTCGCCAGGGCCGTAGCTAGAAGGGGGCAAGGGGGGATCTGTCCCCGGGCGCAGAATCCAAGGGGCGTCAAACTGATATTACGACATTGTAGAATTAATCTTCAGTTGTCCCTGGGCGCTGAAACCCTAGCTACGACTCTGGCGGTCGCTTAATACTGACAGTTTGACAGGGGCTCAGATCCCAGCAATCAAGCTGGTTGCAAGATAATTTAGTTATTTCTTCCTGTGTAAGGTAAATACAATCAAGTTTCCCATTCTCATACTTCGTTAAGTCCTCCACGAAGGCATCCCTTCTCTTAGACAGACAGTTCCCGTGCTTTGCCATGATTCAAATAACCACCAAAGAAGAAATGAGGAGAAAATGCAGTAGATACTAGCTATTCAAGGGATAGAACATTATTAATAGATGTAGAAGAGAATTTTTGAAATCATTTCTTGAGTACCAATTCCGGGGAGTTCTAAATCACCGAGAGTTCTTAAATGTTAAATAACTTCAGTGCCTTTAATTGAGTCTGAAAATTGGATTGATGGAGTTGAATTTTTTGAATTTTAAAATTTGCAATTTGCTAGAAAAGACGAATGTTCTGCTCAAGTGCTTGCAACAATATTTAAAATTCAAAATTTGCGAATCTATGGGCGACGTACGTCATTAATTACATTAAATGCTTCTAATAATTCTTCTAATAACTATTTCAGAGTTTAACATAAAAACTCTAAAATTGCAGGGACTGTAAATAATCTAAAGATATTTAGAAATACAACAAGATTTGACAGTTGAGGAAAATTGAAAAATACACTAATTATCATAAAAGATGAACTGAAAATAATTATAACGTAAGAAAGAAAAATGTTCTCCTTTTTGTTTATTTTCACAATTTAAAACAAAATGATATAAATCTAAAATTTGGTTACTTAGGGAAATTGCTATAAATTACGCATAAAACAAATCAGTGCGAGAATGGTTTTGCATACGAACTGCGACTGCAACACATTTCAACCAGTTTTAACCAGCTTCAGATGTTAAAAAGTTCCAGAATTAAGATCTTCTTATTGTAAATGCACAAAGTTTAAATCTTGGCATAAAATTAAATAACTTGGGCATTTAAAGCCCGAATATTGGAAAATATCATAATTAAGAATTTTTAACTTTTTGCAATAGCATACGTACAAAATAATGATCAACAATTGATTCAAGGCTTTCATACGAATACAATAATCCGAATGGAATGTAAAAGATTATTACTATTCTAATTTATATTGAAAGTTGTTACACGACCTTGAAAAATCAATATTATAATTTATAAGGCAGACATGTAACTGAAATTATTAAATGCCACAAAAATGCAAATATAATGAGACTTTTCTAATGCGACCACGAACGGCGGCTTCAAACGATTTTTAGGCCACTTATATACACTGGTGTGCAAAAATTAAGGACGAAGTCGAAAAATTAGCATATCAGCTGAAAGAAGAGGCAGAGCGGACAGAAAGACCAATCAGGAGATTAAGTAAGGTGATGTGCGGTAGCACATGCGCAGATATGCAGGTAGACGTAATGGGGGAGTGTCTGAGTAGTATAAAGCATGTTGTCGGTGTAAGATCAGTATTTCTGGCAAAGAGATTGCACGCCGTATAGCAGTTAAAATCACAGCGAGTTGCTGCCTCAGCGAGAAATGGCGAATAATCAATCTGTTAGACGACATCTGGATGCTTTTACCCGAGGTCGAATTATTGGGAAGTTGGAGGAAGGCAGCAGTGTGACAAGTGTGGCTGCAGAGTTCGGAATTGCTCACAACATCGTTTCATGACTTTAGAGACAATTTCAAACTACAGGAACAGCTATTCGGGGATTTAGTAGTGGTCCTCTACGAGGAACCACACCCGCAGATGACCGGTATATTGACTTACAGGCCAGAAGAAACAGGCGGCAGACAGCGGGAGAAATCGCTAGATACACCACACATTCGACTGGACGACCGATATCGCGTTTTACCGTGGCCAGAAGACTGCACGGTGGTGGTCTGTTTGCACGACGCTCTGTACGGTGTGTACCTCTAACGCCTGCCCATCGGAGAAGGCGTTCTCTGTGGTGCCGGGAACACCGGAATTGGAGAGACAATGAATGGGGACGAGTACTCTTTACAGATGAGAGCAGATTCAGTCTGAGTAGCGATTCTCATCGCATACTCATCTGGAGAGAGCGGGGAAGCCGCAATCATCCCTCGAACATCATTGAAAGGGACAGGTATGGAGGTGGCGGTGTTCTCGTTTGGGAAGGCATCATGCTTGGTAGTCGTACAGACCTTCACATCTTCGACGCAGGATCAGTCAACGGGACCCGTTATTGTAACGAGATTCTTCTTCCATATGTGCGTCCTTTTAGAGGCGCTATGGGTCCGCAGTTCCTTTTCATGGACGACAATGCACCATGTCATCGCACAGTAGCTGCCGAACAGCTCTTAGAGAGTGAGGATATTGAACGTATGGATTGGCCGGCACGATCTCCGGATCTCAATCCCATCGAGCATGTATGGGATTTTTTAGGCAGACGCTTGGCAGCTCGTACCTTACTACCACTAACGATTCCGGACCTTCGATTGGCGCTGCAAGACGAATGGGCAGCAATGCCTCAACAACTCATTGACACCCTCATTCTCAGCATGGGCAGACGCTGTGAAACCTGCCTAGCAGTCAGGGGAGATCATATCTTCTATTAAAGACCGGATGTTTCTTGCCGGACACTCATCACAGGGATGTTTCGGCCTTCAGTCGCATTGCGCTCCATGCTACTTTTTCAATATAGCTTCTTTTTATCCCTCTGATTTCTCTTTTAGTAAGTGTTGCTTACATTACTCATGTCCTTACGTATTGGGGATCTTACGGTATTAAATGTGTTGATTTGGAAAGCTTTTGTACAAAGTTATATTGAAAAAAACCGTCTCGTCCTTAATTTTTGCACACCAGTGTAGATGGTTGCATTAGAGAGGCAAATGTATAAAAGCCTGTTTATTTATGTTGTAGGAAACACATTTAGAGTTCGCCGTCATGAGATTCTCTGTACTTATATGTAAAACAGTTACAAATAATACGTCTTACTAAAACGATCTGACATATTTAGGCTTCTAAAATGATGTGAAAAATTTCAAAAAGGAAATCTAACAGAAAAAAATCCTGATTTGGTTAATTTAAAGCAGTTAACACAGTTTATGATAAATAAAACATTAATTAAAGCATCACAGGCTTCAGTATGAGAAAAAATTAGCATAATCAACAAATCAGATTATTTAGGTTATGGCAAAGTACCATAAGATTATCTGCCGAAGTGAATATGGATGCCTTCATGGAGGACTGTTTATAGCGAGTAGTTGACAAAAATTATTTCATACGTCTGATAGAAACTTACTCGTATTTATGTTACACATGGAGAAAAAGACGAAAATTTCCTTTGAAATTTTCGTGGCGTGCCAGTCGAACTACCAATATTCAACTATTTTTACCTCTCGGCTGCTAGTGGTCAAAGGTCATTTAAGTTATTCTCTGAATTTCAAAGTTATCTGTCTATGCTTTATTACACATTTATTCATGCTCAGATTTTTGGAAACAAGAGATAAATTAAAAACTGGAATTCTAGATAACCAAGTTAAATAATTAAATTTATTTAATTTCCCCATTTTGATACGTTTTACGTTATGAATACGAAAAGCTCCCACGTATGACTTATTTGGAGTTCAATTTGGAGAGTAGAATAAATAAGCTTCTTTAATTTGGTTTGGTTTACTTGACTATAACAAAGCGCACGAAAGGTATCTGCCTAAGAGAATGGTTGCCTTCGTGGAGGGCTTCCTAAGGAAAACTAGCTCGTAACCACGTTATATAGGGGAAAAACCACGAAAAGCTGCTTTGCTAGGAATCGTACCCTATATAGGGGAAAAACCACGAAAAGCTGCTTTGCTAGGAATCGTACCCAGATATAACAACCAGGGTATTCAGCAACTTAACCGCTCGGCCGCTTTTAAGTTTCCATAAGCTCTACACGTAATTGTAATTAATATAACTACTATAAGTAAAAATCCTTTCTAAGATATCCATCAGCCATCCATCAGATTTCAGCCTATCAGCGGCCGAGCGGTAAAGACGCTGAACACTGGTAGTTCGGTCCGAGATTCCAATCCCGCGAACGGGCTGGCTGCATGGGCACTTTCGTGGTTTTCTCCATGTGTAATATGTATACGAGCCAGTTTCCCTTAGAAAGTTCTCCACGAAAGCATCCCTCCCTTTAGGTAGATAGCCCTCGTGCGCTTTACCATAATTGAATAATCCTAATCCATCCATGTTTCTAGTTGATTTTTGATATCTGTGAAGATCACCACCCTAGAAAGATGATATTCAGTGCAAGTTTTGTTTATACCTATAGAAATGCCGGTCACTTTTGGAAGTGATCGTCTTAAGGAGATGGTCGCCAATCGTTTATGGGCTACTAAATGGTCTGGCTCTGAGTAGGTTACGCATTGGTGCATTGTAAAATGCATTAAATCCTCTCTAATACGATCATCCACGTTTCTAATTATTTTGGTCTTTGGTGGAAGTGGTCATCTTAAAGAGATAATGCTCGGTACAAGTGTTAATTTCTACTCTGAGAAATTATTTTGGAAGAGGTCGCCATAAGAGGGTTCATTGCATATTAAATGTTTAAATCCAGATCGCGTGGTTATGGGATTCATTTTAATTAGATTTTAAAATTTTAGTAAAATAAAAAATATGAAAGGTTTCAGATTTTAAATTACGTCCAAAGGGGCCTTTTTTTTAACATTTTGTGTGTTACCTTTATTTATTAAATATCATATTCTTCGAACTTAAACCATAAAATTCAGTTCAAGAGCAGTATCGCAAAATAATTTTAAATTGAGCACATTTTTAGAATTTCCGATTCACAGTCTCACGCGCTGGAGATAAAAATTTTTTTTCTGTACAACATTGCCATGGCTCGCTTTGAAATTCTTGAGTTTTTTAATCAAAAATTCGTTACAAAATATAAAATCGATAATAAAACAAGTTCCAAATTTCAAATTTGGGCTTCCAGTTGCCCATATTCGCAGTAGGATTACGTCATTCGAAACTCGATGGCTCTAGGTACCGTTGTTTTATCACAATATTTGGTGGCAACAGTTTGAAAAGTGAAACGGACATTCAGAGTGATTCGACGCAAATTGAAAACATTAGTCCCTCAGAGACTAATAATTTTGAAATAAACCTCTTAATTTTAATAACTGTGGTATTCTTGTTTTCAAACTTAAGTGCAAAATTAAACAAATGTTTCCTGTGCTGATGCGTTACTTTTAATTAAAATCAAATGAGAAAAAAAAAAAAAAAAAAAAGCGAAAATTAATTAGGTAAAAAATTTAGTCCTATTCTTATCGCAAACCGTAACTTGAAATTGCATATACAACTGTTTCTTATACCAAAGCTCAGGATGAATTAGTTTTCTGTTGTGCGTCAATAAATGTTTCACTAAACCGCCGCTTAAGGCTATAACTACATGCAGTGCGAGGAGAGTAATTACTAAAGACCTGACACTGACCGACGCTGGACAACCCGCCTTCCCCCCCCCTGGCGTCCATCGCGAAAGCTTCCCTCTCTAAACAACCCTCTATTTTTAACCTTAAGGCCAGTTTACATCTGTTAGAGCCGCTCGTAACGAGTCGCTGGTCCGTGCGTTTCGAACCGAGTGAACGGACTTGTACCCTGATAGATTGTTTACACCAATCAGAGTGGACTGACAACTCGCCTCCGTTTGTTTACAAAATGGATACCGACATGGCAGCTGCAGGAAAGAATATGCATTGAACATACATAGATGTTCTTTGGCTGCAGTGCTTGAAGTCTGGGAAGCAGTTTCAAACGAATTAATTTCTGCTCTTGCGAGGGGAAAAAAAAAGAAGAAGAAAAGGAAAATGGGTACGTGACTGGGTAGCTTGCCGCGATGAATTATTAGGAGTATCAAATGAACTATTAAATGAATTTCGGACGAGAATGTCCAAAGTTACAAAAACGTTACTGCATATCAGATAGAAGAATTTAAACGAAACTCAGTTTGAGAGAAGTTATTTAGTCAACTGTGGTTACTGAAATTCAAATTAACGAAGTTTTTCTACTATTTACAACTGTTTATTTACATCTAATTAATCATTTACAATAATGTAAAAGTAATAATGTGTTTTATTATTTATTAATAGAGAGAATATATTTATTCCTCCAGAATCCACAGAATCAATAGCTCTCTGTGCATGTAATTAATTATGCAGAGTTCTGACTGGAACTGTGTTATTTCTAGAGAGGAATGCAAAATTAACACATAAAATATTTATTCAAAGCAACGGCAGAAGTAAAATGTATAATATCTACCTAATTATTCAGAAAATCTTAAATAAATAAGTAGCAAAAAACTTAGGAGCATTACATATATTACCACAGGTAAAAGAATATGTATATTATGACATAGTTCCAACAGGAAGATATTTATCTCAAATTCTTACTTTTGGATCCTACTTAAATTGTGTTTCTGGACAACACACAAAGTGATATCAACAAAATTAATAATGGTTAAATATAGTGATTATATTTTACTTTTAAAATGCTAAAACGGATAGTTTAAGAAGATTAGAAATCATCTAGCATAATTTGTATAAGCCTTAATACACCTTCAGTACACTCACACATCCATGCTGAACATGTTTCACATCCAAGCTGAATTGTAACGAATTATAGCCCAGAATGCTTTTATACAAAGCAAGAAGAAATTTAAATATCCACAATAAAACAGATCTATTTATTTTTTTTTTTTCATAATTCCATTTTTATTTTTATAGTTTATAATATCATATATTTATTGCATCATCATGCAGGATGCTTGTAAAAAAACGAATATAAGCTCACATAATTATAGAAGTATGCAACATCTTAATGAAGCAGTGAAGTGTTCCCTAAAACACTTCATAAGATGCGTATGCATTAAAAAGTGCCATGGTTTGGATATCGCTTTACATCTCGGCATTATAGAACTCACTGTCATGACGTCCCTGCGAACGCTGCTCGGACTAAATGCCCGGATAGATTTTCAACAGGTTCAAAGTAGAAACGGAAGCGCTGACTCATCCCCCCTACGTTTCTACTCCGTCGAAGTGAGCGTTTACACTGTCAAGGTAATCGTAACGAGCGACTCGTTCCGAGCCGCTCTGACAGGTGTAAACTGACCTTTAGCGAAGAAACTATGGAGGTAGGCTCCATGGAAGAAACAAGCAGCCAACACATCTTCTTGCTTCTACTCGCACATGTTTCCGGTCATCCGAAGTTACGGTTGTTGAGATAAAACTTTTATCACCCAGATTGGCGATCTTTCTAAACATGCCTTATATTTCCCATTGCAAACGAAGGGGGACATTTTTTCCATTCCTTATTTTCCGGGGATATTCTTTCCGTTTCCCTTTTTTCCGGGTGACATTTTTCCCTACAACCTTTTACTAAGTACTTTTTGCAAAGTAACAAAAATTCTAATCCCTTTGTTGTTTAAATTAAAGATAAACAAAACAAAAAAATTTTTTTTTTCCATGAAATGCTAATTTTATGTTATTTGATAAACCTGGGAAGTGCAAAATCAAAATCCTGGCGAAATACATATACTTATGAATGAACACAGCACACAAACATTTCTTCACCCTAAGCACGAACACAAATAATATTTTAAACAGCTTAAAATGAATCCACTTTCAAAGTATTGAATTTGTGATAGATAATGACAGCTGAAAACATTTTCCAATATTACAAGATAAAATGAGGTTATTTCTCAGATAGTTTCGCAAATAAACTCACAAAATAAAGAACGCTTTTTTTAAATTTTTAATTTGCGATATGTTAGATGCTTTATTGAAGAATTTGCAATAATATCGTTCTGATTTTCATTTTATCCAAGATTGCCATTATTTTTCACTGATGAACAACTTGCTAATTATTAGTCCAATGTAGAGTCCTTCTTCTGTTTTCTCATAAAATCGCCTTTGTAAATTTAGAGTTTAATTTAGCAAAACGTTTTCCACCTAAGTGATAAAATGTCTTCGCAAAGGATTCCCTAAAGAAATCTGCCTTGTACTTATGTTGCATTTAGGGATATTAAAAAAAAAAAAAAAAAAAAAAAAAAAAAAAAAGCTCTGATTGTTATTTTTAATAGTTGAACAAAAGAAATATTTTTTTTTAAGAAAGAATATAACTTAACTGCAAGCTATATCTTATTCCTGATAGCGAAGCTTGATTACAAACTCAATTTTTAAAATACATTTAATTATCTTTATGCTTTAAAAAATGCCTTGTCTGGTAATTGTAAATGCATAAATCACTTGTTTTTTAAAACTAAGTGATCCACTCTAAGTTGAATAATTACAAATAGCATAATGTGAACGATTAATGAAGCTAGAACCGCTAGTTTATTCTTATGTAGTTAAAAATTTCATTGTTTCAGCATCCTAGTATCTTTCTTCTTCCATACTAAAGCTCACATTTAAGCTTTAGAAAATAATCATATTTCTTACAATTACCATCCCTCACTCGAAAGTGATGAATAAGAGTTTTATGCATAACAAAGGTGTTTTATTGGGTATTCGGATAGAAAAAAAAAATTCTCGAAAAATCTGAGTTGTTAATATATTTTTGGATAACATCCTGAGAGGAATTCATTAATAATAGTAATACTTAAAGCCATGAAACAGGTAAACTCAAAACGTCCTTGGAAGGATCAAAATAATGATCTATTCAGTTATTTAAATAACGCAAAGCTGCGAGGGCTACCTGCCTATGAGGAAGGATGCCTTCGTGGAGGACATTCTGAAGGAAACTAGCATATTATACAGGGGGAAAAACACAAGAACCAACCATGCAGCCGGTCAGTTCGCTTGTGATCGAACCCAAAACAGGTCGAACTGCCAGTATTCAGAGGTGTATCTTAACCACTGATGAGGCTTGGATCACAATCATGAATCTTCAAACTTATTCATCTAGACGTGCTGTCAATTTACCTTACAAGGGCACACACGCACACACACAAAAAAAAAAAAAAAAAAATATCATTCCTTATATTCTCCTCCCTTAAGAACCGGGATTCGAACCACAGATCTTCCAATTTTACTAGCTGGATCTGCTACTACTTGCACCACCACAGGACGCAAGGTAAACCAGTAAGTCTTTATAAATATACTAGGACGACAGCATTATATGAATTGTTGGGCATTTTAATTTCGAAAATTAGATAGAATAGTATTTGAAAATGAATATTATGTTCAATTATTTTTAAGTTTGTCTGCAAACTGATCGTTGCCTTTCCAATTCAAAAAAATTTCGAATCATATCTAGATATATCATTAAAACATTCACTTGATTTAGCCATCCACTTAACTTACACGTTGACCATTTAAATAAAGCACTACCAATTGGCACATTGAAAATGATCATATTCATCTCAGTGAGATGGATATGATTCGCATCTCTTTTCTGTTTCGCATCTCTTTCTCGGAAACAAATCTACCTCTGTAGTAGATTAATGTATAGGTAGCAGACATTCTGTCACTGTCAGCCGAGCGGTAAAGTCGCTGAATACAGAGTTCTGACTAAAGTTCGATTCTAGGAGAACGGGCTGGCTGCATGGGCGTTTTCATAGTTTTCCGCATATATAACATATATACGAGCAGTTTCTTTAAAAAGTCCTGGGACCCAACAGCGGCCGAGCGGTAAAGTCGCTGAACACTGGTAGTTCGGTCCGAGGTTCGAATCCCGCGAATGGGCTGGCTGCATGGGTGTTTTCGTGGTTTTCACCATGTGTACGTGTATACGAGCCATTTTCCCTTAGAAAGTCCTCCACGAAGGCATCCCTCCCCTTAGGCAGATAGCCCTCGAGGCTTTGCCGGAATTAAATAACCTAACCTTTAAAAAGTCTTCCACGAAGAGACCCTCCTCTTAGGCAGACAGCTCTAGTATGCTTTGATGTAGTCAAATAAGCCAAAACATTCTGTTGGCGAAAAAGCAAGATTGCATTTATCGTGAATAATTTCTAATGCAAAAGTTATACTTGTTACTAAGGGAATAATTTATTTTTGTGTAAAATTCAGATTGCTTGAATTTTAATAATTCTCAGAAACGAAATACAAATAACAAGAAACTAAAAACATATTCATAATTAATTAGAATATATAAACGATGTAATCATTAAGCATATTTTTAGTAAGAAAGAATATTTTGTAATAAATAAATGAAAAATATATTTAATATTAATGAATCCTCTATATATTTCTACAAAGTATAAAAATTACAAATATTTTTCAAGGTGCATGTGTATATGTACCTGATAAACATATTTACATTGTTTATTATTCTAGCGATATTTTTAACCAGGTGCATATTTTCCGTGAGGCATTTTCCGGATATTTTTTTTCTTGATATACATTTTCAGGATATTTTCTTGGCATTCGTTTTACTCAAGTGGTTAGATTAAAGTGTTATTTTGTATGCTGTGAAACCTAACTAGAATTTATTTTCATTCCATAGTTGCTTCACATAAATATTCGATTTCACGTAATATTCAGTTTCATAATGGCACTATCATTTTGAGATTTACTATACTTTTCAGTTTTTTTTATTAAATGTCGTCTACAACTACTTTCAATAAAATACTGATATATAATAGGGAAATATAACATACACGCGCACACATGCTCACAAACATACATCACCATATGTATACACAGTGTTTTGTATGTGTGTTTACATATATATATATATATAGTTTACATACAAAACAGTTTTAATAATTCCCACGAAAAATGTGATAAATTTTCACGAAATAAACTGCTTAAATTTATATATATATTGCGCTTTCCATAGTTTAACATCGATGAAGTTTTTAAAGTCTGAATTTAAATAATGATATTGTGTCTATATGTACTGTAATTACTGATGAAAGGATGTTTCTGAATTTAAAGCCAGGGTAGCTTAAATTACTAACAGACGGCAAATGCAAAACTTGAAATCAGAGTCTTTCTATTCGAAAAATTGAAACACGAGAGAAAAAAATTCTCACAAATTCCCTTTATATTAAAAAGTATTTCCTCAGAAAATAAGGATAAAAAAATGCAAGATTAATTTTTCACCATTATCGAAGCAATTTCTTAAAGAAACTGGAAATTTAAAGCATTTTACGTAGTTTCTCTTATTGATGTATATTGACTAACTTTCTGTATTCGGCACATATCTTGATTTAAGGTACGAGTAATATACAGCATATGTGTTAGTGTGCAAATTATAAAGTAGCCAAATAGGAAATACTATTTTAGCAACCAGTCTTGTGACGAAGATACCATAAGGAGAAAAACTAATTTCACTCGCTAAATTCAACGGAGGGGAGAATTAGCTTAAAATAACTTTAGTAAAAATAAACAAATTAATTTTATTCAAATTTCGTTTTAAATTATTGCTACAGTTTGTTCACTACAGTGGACAGCAGGCATGTACGTACATGCATACAAATCTCTTCCCAACGATTTATGGTCAATGCATTTGAAATCATTTCCTGCCTTGTTTGCAGTGATCATTACCATCTTCTAAATGATAAATCTACAACTGACATGTACATACAGATCCACCAAAACACCTTAATTTTGTCGACTGTGATTAAATTTATTTTGCTACGATTTTGTAACCTGTACCTATTGAATTCAAAAGTCAAATGCTCTAGAAATTCCTTGCGAAACATAAACATTTCCAGTGGTGTTTTGGCTTGATAAGCAGTACATTTGGGTTTAAATTCACTCTTTTCGTAGATCTTTATCTACCCACTCCACAATTTTCTCAAACTGACATTTAAAATAAAATGTCTAAAATGACTAATTATGAATAAAACATGGCAGTATAAGAAAATGTAAGCAATATTATATAATGTTTACTATGAGAAACTGTACTAACTTCGAAACAGACGTAGCAGCCATTTTCCAAATAGCAATGCTCTACTTAGTGATGCTATACAGCCATTTTAATCGACATTTGAAAGTTCTAATAATATAGAATGAATAAACACAGGAATGGAATCTGTTAAGGCATTTACAGAAGAATAAACAAATTTAAACTTTTTCCTACTAGAGTGGACATGATGCAATAAAGGGTTACGTGAATTAAATTCTTTTTGCGCTCTTATTACATTTTTCTAAATTTTTCGATTCCTAAATTTTTCTCTTCCTCTTTTCTAACAACACACAAGCAATTTTTTAAATATGAGTGAACCCTGAGCCCTAAGTTCGATAAGGTCGCAAAAGACGGTAATTTGAAGGAGTTCAAATCTAGGCAAATGAGTTAATTGCACGGGCGGCTAAAACCCGCCGACTGGAGAAATTCAACCAATCAAAGACAACCGTTGCGCCAGGAACTTTTGGCGTCATTTTCCGATCGCCAAACGCAATTTTTGTGCAAAACTGGTATACAAGAAAGCAGTTGTTAATGTTATGGTAACTTGTTCGTATTTCTTGGGTAGAAGTAGTTCATTTGTTTTGGTTATTTTGTGTTGCCCTGATATGATTTAATATTTAATTTACTGTAGAAGCGATAAGTGAAGTATGTAAATCTCAATTTCGAAAACAAATACAACTTTATATTCCACTCAATTGGCTAACTCGATACCCAATAACTTTTCTTTACTTTTAAATAAAGGGTGAAAATAATAATTGATAAAAATTACTTACTGTGAAATTTCTGGGCTCTTTGTGTATTTGAAAATGCTTGTTAGTATCTAGGTTCATATTATTTCATGTACTCTAAATATCGTGAAATTCAATAAAGAAAAATATTTTAAGAATGTGTCTTTTTTTTTTTTTTTTTTTTTTTTTTTTTTTTAAATTTAAACTACTTTTAAAACTTTTAGAAATTTCTCTTTTGTATATTTTTCCGTAGGGAAAAATCACATTAACAAAAGCTCCTACTGAAATATAGAAAATACAATGATTATTCGGAGAATCTGTATATTAAAATGCTGATGTGGGATAACTCATAAAATAACCCAGGTAACCCAGTAACTCCCAAAAGAAAAAAAAATAATTGAAAAAATTAACATGAAACTTGTTTATGCATTATTCTCCATCGAAATAATTCTGTTTCATTTCATTGTGTTATGTAAAAATAAAGATGTAATTTTTAAAGTCTTGGAACATTAGCACAATCAAGTAATTTTTATTCATGATGAATCTGTGGGGTATTTTACACTTTATATTACACCGTATGTGTTACTATGTACATTATTTTCTTTCATTGCCAAGACTTTTCTGAATAATATGCAGTAATTTATCACCTTCATTAGTCTCCAGGGTTTGTAATTATATTTTAGGAAATCACACAGTCTTTAAGCTGCAATTTTAATTCCACTTGCTTATGATTTCAGATGTCATGTATTAATCCCTAGCAGAAATTCTGTATAAGTTTTCTTGAAATCCAAAGCATTTTCTTTTTCTGTACAAATAAAATATTCCAACAACAGCTATCACCATTGGATGCCTCTAATTTTTATTTTGTAAAGAGCAACAAATTGTATATTGTAGTCTACACATCTGCTGCCTATGTTCCTATAATTTGCTATCATTTCTGATTGTGGAATTGTGGTGAATTTTCACAATTCTGTATTATGCATATTAGAGCACGCATAAAAATATTTCAATTGGTAAGAGATTGTATAAGTGTTTTCTTTCTTTTTTAAAAAAAGTTCTGTATCAATGGTAGTAATTTATTTAATTCATTATTGCAAAGCAGGAAAACAGTATCTTCTTAAGGGTAGAAGACTTTCATGAAGTATATGTTTAAAAGAATATGACTTCTGTTCATGCGGCACAAGAGAAATATCCCATGCAGCTAGCCTGTCCACCAGTGTTCAAACTATTAGTGCTTCTTAGTCTTATCCACTCGACTGCTGATGAATACTAATTATGGGAAGATGGTAATAATTTTTCTCAGTGTGAAAATTTTGTGACCATTTTATAGAAAGTTTCTCACTGTAGTCTGCTCCAGAATCTTCGGATGAAGTTATCATTACATGATATATCATAATTTATTCTTTATATTGAAACTGATTGGGGAACTTCTTTTTTTTTTTTTTTTTTTCATCTAGAATAATTGTTCTTAGTAGCAGAATAACTGCACACAAAGGACTCTATTTATAATTGTTATTCTCCAAGCAGATTTAATAAATTAACATCATTCAGTTTATTATACCAGTGTTGTATAAGAGTCAAAAACGGCTTTAAAGGCCCGTCTACACGTACCGATTTTATCGGCCGACTTTCTCGCAGAGGAACAATTTTCAGGATGTGCGCATGCGCTAAAAATCTGTCATGTTCTCTGCGACGATTTCAGAGCTAGTGTTCACCGCTCACTAGCCGACGATAAAATCGGCGACTGAAGCCAATTAGATTGCTTCCAGAGATCACGTGCTTTTCTCTCTCATTTTGGAAACATGGCGCTTTTTCGTTGGAACGAAAATCAAATTTTTCAATTGATTGATTTTTATAGAGACCATGCTGTGTTGTGGGACACAAATAACATAAATTATAAAAATAAAAAGTTAAAGGATTCCCTTATTTTGGTAAGTTATCTTCCCGTTACTTTATTATCAAATATTTTTTTATTCGTGATGAAAATTATTTTATGTTGGTTAAACAAATTACGGCTCCATTTAATACAATATTGCTCAATTTTATTAGCTGATTAACTGATATAGCAATATGATTACAGTTTTCAGAACTGTATTAGTTATTAAACTATACCGATAGTATTTTTTAATATTCAGTATGATATGCTATTTTAAGATTTTGCATATTAATATTTCTTATTTGAAATTTTTGTATTGAAATTCCACTATTCCTTTCTACTATAGTAATCTTTATTCTGTATTAGTACTTTTTACTCATATTGTTGCGGTTTTCATAACATTATTGTCTATTTATTTAATAGTAAAGGTTATCATTTAAAGCACAGTAGTTATTTACTTTTTCTGAAGCATGGTTATTTTAACATTTCAGGACTTAAGCACACAAATATGCGTTCCAGAAAATGAAATTAAAAAAAAATGGAGTAACCTGCGTACTCAATTTACAAAGGAGAAACATAAAGAGAAAAAAAATTATACATCTGGTGCAAGCACTGCCATGCAGTACAAATCGGCATGGCAGTTTTACACATCGTTACAATTTTTAAGTGATGTCGTGTCCTTAAGGAATACTGTGACTTCTTTGGTAAGTGATTACTTTTTAAATTTATATAATTTGGCTTATAAAGTGAATAATTTCCCTTTACTATTTGAAAATTTATAGAATTGTTTTTAATATAGGCAAAACTTTAACAGTTTTGTGATAAATAAAATAATATTGTTATACATACTTAGCTGTGTAAATTATATTAGCCAAATCTTCAAGCTCGTGCAGCAGATGGGTCATCTGCAAAAGTTCACACTCACAGCAATTTCTATATAACTTCAGTACAAAAGTATTATTTTATTTATCCTTTTACAACTATGTGTGCTATTTAATTTCTTAAATGAAATCTTTATATTTAAAGACTATTCTTAAGCTCATTTACTTAAAAATAATCCCATTTCCCATTAAAGTATAGGTGCAATACCC
This sequence comes from Stegodyphus dumicola, assembly GCF_044657685.1. Classification (NCBI taxonomy): domain Eukaryota; kingdom Metazoa; phylum Arthropoda; class Arachnida; order Araneae; family Eresidae; genus Stegodyphus; species Stegodyphus dumicola. Next base: position 78,813,745 of record NC_140769.1, on the reverse strand, counting down.
ATTAAAGTATAGGTAAAAGTGGATAGGACCAGGGCTTAATTTCTAAAATCAGAAGTGTCAGTTAGTAGAAGTTATATTTTGAATTTATATGAAGACCTAATCTTTTTTCCAATGAATGATATTCTATTGATAATTTCCAAAATAGCTGAGCAGTAAAACTGCTAAATAACTGGTAATTTGACCAGTGTTCGAATGCCAGCAAATAAGCTGACTGTAAGGTTGGTTTTTGTTTTTTCCTATGCAGAACATGGATACGAGCCATTTTTCCCTAAAAATTCTTCTATGAAGCATTCCTCTTTATAGGCAGATAGTCCTTGAATTGCGTTGTCTTAATCAATTAGTCTAACATCCAGAAAAGCATATGTAATTTATTTTGAAATGAGAGTTAAAGTACTTAAATTTCTCTTCGTAAGTCTATTTTGGTACTCATGTATTAACACAACCACCTTGTCACATATTTGGTGGTCTTTATAAATGTAAAGGTAAAATTTACTTACTGGTACAAGTTAGTGGTTTTTATGACTTTTTTTTTAAAAAACCATTCCCAAATATCTGATAGTAAGTCAGCAAAGTATTATCGATCTACCGAAAAAAGCCGAAAAATCTAAACATGAATTTTAATTATTAAGTAAAAATTATATGATACATTAAAAATAGGTTCTTACATGTTATCACAAGCACTTTAGTACAAGCTCTTTTAAATTTCCAGAATGTGCTAAAATCTGTCGACCATGAGCATAACAGTACTTTAGGCAACCATGCAAACATTCCTTCAGTCAAGCAACATTACCCTCATTCTTTTTCATTTATAAAAATTTGCCAAACTTGAGGTGATTACGCTAATATGTTAAGTACTAAAAAATAAAACACTTATTAATTTGCAAAATACTTCTCTAACTTTTAGCGTTATTCTTTTCTCCATGTACACAGTGATCTGTTTTCACTTAAAAAACCAATAAATTGCATAAACTTGTACTGCACATCAACTGTTTACCAAACACATCTCATCGCTGTTTGCGTTAACGGTTTTGTGACAAAATACTATATTCTGCAGAATTTTTACTGCAGTTTCTTCCATTGCTGGCAGATTCCACAAGTGATATTTTAAAAGTAAGTTAAAGGTTCCCAACTCCCCCAAAAAAATTACGATGTCTGTCAAAATCATTAGAATTCCAAATACAACAAAAATAAACAATTGAAACATTGCTTGACTGAAGGATTTTTATGAACAAGGTTGCCTGTGAAATTTTTATGTGCAGAGTATGGCAATTTTTATTAAGGTGTTTGAGATAATATGTGACTACCTCTAATTTTAAAATATTAATAGAGAAACATGAATTCTTATTGCATTTTAAGTAATTATTACTATCAAAATCTTACTCATATTGTTCAAGTTTTTACAAGTAAATGAAGTCCAACTCTGCTTCACATTGAAAAGTTATAAAAATATGGGATGTACATGCACAGATACTGTTCTTTTAAAAACACTCAAATTATTTCTTTTTACTGTAGTAATTATTAGCTTTGCTTTCTTCTCAGTTTATATATATATATATATATATTTGTAAATTATATATATATATATACAATTTTCAATGATAAACTTATATTCACAGCTAAATCAGACATAAGTTAGTCAATATTTTGTTACTTTTAACATACTTAAACATAAGCATTAACTTCTTATATATTTTCTTTTAAATACATGTATTGCATGTTTTTATTGATACCAAATACGCTACAACTTAGACAGCAGAATTACGAGGTTTTTTCGTATTCTTATTCAAGATATTTGACTATTCAACTTTGATATCTCTTGAAAAATCAAGCTTAGGAAATATATTCATTATCCTTATAAATATTTATTTCTGCATGTTTTCCCATAGCTTGTTAATTATGATTTGTTATATATGAATGAATGATAGCTGTAGTAGTAAAAATTAAAGTGTTATTTTAATTTTCAGGATTTTAATGATACTAGTACACAAGAAAGAAGTGCAGAAGTTACCAGTCATTCTGAGGAGATGTTTGACATGAACGATTTTGAAGACACTGAAGAGACACAGAGAGAACTATGTCATACACAAACACTACCACAGCTAAAACGACGCACATCAAACACTACAACTTCAAACAAAAAACAGAAACACGATCACATTTACACAGCAGCCACAACAACACTGGAAGAAATTTCTACAATATTAAAATCAAAAAACACTACTCCAAATACATTTACACAGCTCGGTTCCTTTGTTGGTTCCGAACTAAGTCTAATCCGTGACCCTCAACTCCTCACAGACACAAAATATAAAATATACCAAATTCTCACAGATGCACAGACAAAACAAAATGTATTAGATTCCATGAACAACACAGAATAAATAAGAAACTTAGATATATTTATTACTTACCACATTATTTTGTAACATAAAATAAAAATACTTATAAATAATCTTTATTTCTTTATCTTTTATTATAACACATATTGAGAAATCAGGGAACATAAATTGAATAACATATATTGAGAAATTAATAATATTTTATAAATTTATCTTGCCATGCAACTTTTCCTTCATTATTTACATAATCACAAATTTTTTCTCGCATTAGCCTTGCTTCAGCAGACCCTGTGTTATAACCATTTTGTTTACACAGGGATTTCATCTTACTTAGCGATTCCTCATTTCACCATGATCCAGGTATAAAATTAAAGTCCTCATCTTCATGATCGATTAGTTCTCTTGGTGTATACAATTGCCTGGACGGTCTTTCTCGTAGAAAGTTATGCAAACAGCAACATACAGAAACAATTTTATCAACTGTCGCAGGAGGCAGCTGTATTGGTTGCATCAAGATACGAAATCTATTTGATAATATCCCGAATGCATTTTCAACAACACGCCTTGCCCTGGACAGTCGATAATTGAAAATCCTTTGCTGAGGAGAGATATTTTTACCAGGATATGGCCTCATCAGATAACATTTCAAAGGAAACGCCTCATCTGCAACCATAAAATAATTCACAGGCTCACTACCTGGAATCAAAGGTGTTGGGCTGGGCAGATCAAGCAAGTTATTGTCTAGCATCGAAAATAAACTTGTTTGGGCAAAAACTCCTCCGTCTGATATTCGTCCATTACATCCAACATCAATAAATGTAAATTTATAATCTGCATCAACTGATGCCATCAGCACAATGCTGTTGAAACTTTTATAATTGTAAAAAGTGCTGCCACCCCCTGCTGGTGCTTTTATCATAACGTGTTTTCCATCGATGACACCAACACAGTGTGGCAGGTTCCACTTTTCAGCAAAAGCTTCTTATATGGCTTTCCACTCCTGAGCAGTGTTTGGTGTCTACGAAATGAGAAAATAAGTATTAATTATGAAACTGAAAAAAGGATGCGAATACAAAATATAAATGCAGAAAATGCTATTTAAATGTTGGCAAATAGTAAAATCAAATATTTTATCAACAAATATTAGCTACTCATTTGTTATAATAAAATTCACATCAAAGAAATAGATAAAAAAATGTGCTTATATATTTTGGTTGTGTTCCTATGTTTCACTTTTTATCTAATTTTTCCCCATTTTTTTCTCTCTTGTTTTTGATTAAGCTACACCATAGATTCTATTTAAAGTTTTTAAAGTAATGAATGTGTCAGATACAATAAATGGAATTAAAGCTAAATGACTGTGGGTAAATGAATGTTTTTGATCACAATACCCATACAGACAGAAAAACTGATCATTTTTGGAAAATAAATGATTAAAAAATAAGCTGTTGTTGTACAAACAATAATACAATAAACAAAAAGGGCTTATGCTTGTTTGTACACAGAAACAGAATTTTCATTTAAACAAGATGTTTAAACATTTTATAACTGAATATATATGCTTCTTAATTTGAAGAAAACTCAAAACTAAAAGTGTCTATTGAAGAATTTTGGATGAACCCATAGGTGGTCAATTTAGCAGATTCATTATGTGTTTTATACAGGGTTGATACTAGGTTGTCAATTTGCTGTCCAATGCAATCTCTGCAGTTCCTACATTCTATTGCTAGATGCCTCCCTAATTATAAAACAATGTTTATTATGATTTTTCCAAAATCAAATAATCATATCTCTTCTTATAAATGAAAATGTTATTTAAATATACTGAAAAGCATAAACAACATTATGACAGACATTCCCATTGAAAATGGTTCATTCTAGAATTTGAGTCAAATTATAATCTAGAGCATGGACCAACAAACTGGTGCCTGCAAAAGAATTGTAAAATTTTAAGAAGCTGACGAGATATTTTAATGTTGAGTGGGAAAAACAATTTCATTTATAACTTAAAATTATTTTCTTAAACTGTTGGTCGCGACCCCCATAGGAGGTCGCCAAAACATTTTAGCAGTTTTTGATAATCCTTTAACTTATTCCAATAATTTTACAATTACCAAATATTTTTACACAATGTATCTGAAAATAGATAAAGATAAGGCAATGCATAAAGTTCTCTTTCTAACTCAACAAAAATCTGATTTTGCAAATTTAATTCATAATAAGTTATGGCTACAAAAGCTGCACTATTTGAGTGACACATTTGAAAAACTAAATGATCTAAATTTGTCGTTTCAAGAAAAAGGTTGCAACATAGTCATATTCAAATTAAAAATTGATGCTTTATTAACAAAACGACCATATGGAAAACTATGATGGAAAAGGGTTTGTTAGAAATGTTTGTCGCAACAACTGAATTTTTAAATGAAAATGATGAAATAGATAAATCAAAAAGATGATGTCTTGAGAAAAACTTTAAGAAATATTTCCCTTCAAATTTTAGTGTCAAAGAACTAATATGGATTGTGAAACTATTTAGAATTAATGTGGAAAATATTACTCATTTGCCATTAAAATCACAAGAAGAACTTGCTGATTTATCAAATAATTCGGGATTGAAACTTTATCTTTGATACGAAGTCTTCAGAAGGTTTTTTGCTAGCAATTGCAAAAGATTTCCAACAATTTCTGAAACTGCCATAAACTTTTACCTTTTTCTGCAACATATTAGTGAGAGACATTTGCATCTCTAACCACCATAAAATCAAAAGTGTCAATCAAAAAAGTTTAAAAAGCCCTGATTTATTACATGGTAAAAAGTGCATGCTTATGCAACTGAAGTATAATGGTTAGTGTAAAATATAACTTGGAGAGACATTTCATCAGTACGGTGTTTGCCTAACATTTTCAAGAGAATGTTACATGAGTAATGAAATTCCAATTGCTATACTAAATCTCTCTCTGCTAGTACTTACAAAGAAAAAACTCGAAGTTATCCGTTATCCAGATACCCCAATGCAACTATTATTTTATGACTTTAATTGTAAATAGGTTACTTAAATTTAAATATCGCAAAGCCTCGAGGACTATCTGTGTAAGAGGAGGGATACCTTCGTAGAGGCCTTTCTAAGGGAAACTAGCTCATATTTATGTTACACATGGGGTAACCACAAAAACCAACCATGCAGCCAACCTGTTTGCCTGGGACGGAACCCAAGCCAGGTCGAACTACCAGTATTCAGTTGTCTTAACCACTCAACCACTGGTGGGGCTCTTAATTCTAAATAGAAAATTATACATTGTACACCTGTAATACTCTTTTTAAATGAATCACATTTCAAGGAAAACAAGCTCTGAAGTTAATTCAATATTACAAATTCGAGAAAAATTCAACTTAACATTAGTATCCTGATCCTGTAAAAATGAACATTTTTTTTAAAAATTAAAAGGTCATGATGTTGTTGTGAATTATAAGACCTCATATGTAACATTGATATATTAAGTTTTAACTCACCTTTATGTAATCTTGCATGCATTCCCATAAAGCATCCAATACTTCTGGTATCACTCTTGACAATGTTTGTTTAGGTATTCTAAACAAATACTGTAAATTTGAATAGGAACACCCTGTAACATAATAAAAAACTTAAAAAATAAATTTATTAAAAATGATGTAGTGACATAATTATGATATTTATTCATTATAAATTTCTCAAAATTTAAAAAATTGTGGTTAAAATTATTGTTTGAATTTGTATTTCAATTTTTGTGAATTTGATTTATTAATTTTATAAAAATTAATTGATTTTTTTTCAATAAAATAAAAATTAACTTACCACCAGCTAGAAAGCGTAAAGTAACATGCAGCCTCTCAGATGGTGAAATTGCACAACGCATAATCGTATCCTGTTTTTTAATTTTGCTGCTCACTAAGTTTAATAAATAATCAAAGTCGCACGGCATCATTCGCAAATACTTTCCAAATTCCACCCTGTCTTCAAAACGCAGCTTTTGGAACAGGGTATTATGGGCTCCATGAATTTCTCTGCGTTTCACCCAATTTCTCGTCCAAATACGCTTTCTTTTTTCTTCTTCTGCAGCAGCAGCAGCGAGGATCAAAATCGCAGATGTTGCTACAGTAGCAATTAACGGGAAATCTTCATCCATTTTTATTATTGTTGCCTAAATTCACTCCCGCACAGTTTTGTTTTCACAGTTGTTGATAGTGTGACGCTACATAGGGCGGGAATTCTTCCTCGGACAGTGATTGGTTAAGGCATTTCCTGTACCGACGACAAAATCGTTGCGTGTGGACAAGCAAGCTCTCGCAGATAAAATCGTACGAGAAAGTCGGCCGATAAAATCGGTACATGTAGACGGGCCTTAAGACAAATGGGTGGTATCTGAGCATAAGTGTGCATTTAGTTACAATAATTAGTAATAATCATTTATTGTTTTACAATGGTTTACATTAATGTTATGTTTTCCTAATATCTAACATGTTAAATAACAATTCTATTTTGCTTGGTTTAAGGTTGGTTCCTAGGGACCAATGCTATATTTAATATGTTAAGAAATGACTGATGAAGTGTTAAATTGATAAAAACAACTTACTTATACATAGAAAACAAACACTTGAAATTTTGAACTTCAAGTTATATTTAGTGATTATCCATATGATCCATGCGCAAAAAATATTTTAAAATATACGAGGGCTATCCAGAAAGTAGATTACGTTTTGGAATAAAAAAATAAACAAAGTATAGGAAACAAATTTTATTATATACAGATGAAAGCCACACTCAAATACTACTTTTCTACATAGTCACCATACAAATTAAGGCATTTATCGTAGCGATGTACGAGCTTGGAAATTCCTTCGTCGAAAAATTCGGCCGCCTGCGCCTTCAACCACTTCGTTACCTCTTCTTGCAGCTGTGCGTCGTCATCAAAACGCTGCATAGCCAGCCACTTCTTCATTGCTGGGAATAGGTGGAAGTCGCTCGGTGCCAGGTCGGGACTGTACGGCGGATGAGGAAACAACTCCCACTTAAAAGATTCAAGAACTTTACGAGTGACATTTGCCGTGTGGGGCCGGGCGTTGTCGTGAATCAACAAGATCTTAGAGCTCAACATTCCTCTGCGCTTGTTTTGAATTGCTCTTCTGAGTTTTTGGAGAGTTTGGCAATACCTTTGAGAGTTTATTGTAGTGCCTCTTTCCAGGAAGTCCACCAAAATTACACCTTTTCTGTCCCAAAAAACAGTCGCCATCATCTTCCTTGCCGACATTGTTTGCATGCATTTCTTGGGTTTTTGGGGAGAACTTGTGTGCCCCCACTGCATTGATTGCAATTTCGTTTCACAGTTCACATGTTTCACCCATGTTTCGTCACCAGTAACGATGCGATCGAGTAAAGAGTCACCATCCTTATGGTAAGCGTCCAAAAAGTTCAACGCTGCAGCCATTCGCTGATTTTTGTGGTCCTCTGTCAAGATTTTTGGAATCCATCTTGCACAAAACTTGTGGTAACCAAGCTTTTCGCTGATGATTTCGTGCAACAAACTTCGCGAAATTTGTGGAAAACTCAAAGAAAGTTCCGTTATTGTGAAATTTCGATTTTCACGGACTTTAGCATCGACTTTTTCGAGAAGTTCGGCGGTCATTATGCTGGGTCTCCCACTTCGATCTTCGTCGTGAACATTGGTTCGGCCATTTTGAAATCTTATGACCCACTGACGCACTCCACCTTCAGTGATAATGTTGTCCCCATACACTTCACGAAGCTGCCGATAGATTTCTATCGGTTTACAGTTTTTTGCAGTCAGAAACCTTATTACTGAGCGCACTTCGCAGCTCGCGGGATTTTCAATTATCGCAGACATTTCAAACCGTCACAGTATCTGAACGGAGCACAGCACGAACCTCTCACTAGCACGGCTAGATGCAGACTGAGCTGCGCAACGCTCTGACCCCAAGATGGCCGCGCTAGCCCCGCCCCTAGCGGACACAGACGGAAACGTAATCTACTTCCTGGATGGCCCTCGTAGTATTAAGAAAGAAAATTTACAGAGTTTAAAAATTTATTAAGAAATATTCATATTATGTTACATAATCTGATATTTTGAGCAATATATATTAAATTGTAATTTATCAACCTAGATAAAATTTTGATTAAAATATCTAGTGGTGAGCTATTAAAATATTGGTGAGCTATTAAAATATTAACAAAGAGCACACACTTTATTTTATAAAATTTAAAATACCAAATTATGTTTAATTTTTAAATGTTTTAATTTTTACAAAAACGGAAAACAAATAGTAACTGTGCATGAAAAAAAATTAAATAAGAAATATCATGGAAATTACATAAAATAGCAAATAAATTTCATGATGTGCACAATTTGTGTCTTAATTGCAGGGGAGGTTTTGTGGTTTTCCCACGGGCGGCTAAAACCCGCCGGGAACTGAAGAAATTCAACCAATCAGAATAAGCTACCGCCGGAGACTGTTTTTGGCGACCAATTTTTATGCCAGCAATTGAAGGGTTTGTTTTGGATTTATTTTCCGCTTATATTCCTCTTTTCGTATCTTTTGATTACGTCTTTTTCGCATCAATTTATAATAGTTTTCTAACTTTTATTGCTATAAAAGACAATGTAGTGAATACGGAAAATTCGGTGGATTATCACATGAAATCTGTAATAAAATTTCTAGCCCGTTCCCTCAAAAAAAGGTGTACGGTGTTGTATCGCAAAAGTTTTATGCTAAATTGTACATTTCACTTTATTTTGTGGCACTGAAAATTACAGAAAGAATTTATTTTTTGATCATCAAGAAAAAAATGCACATGAAAAAGGCTTATTAATTTGGCCTGTGCAGAAGATGTGTTGCTTTTTTCTTTATATATACATATATATATATAAGTATTTATTAGGTACTCAAAGTTAGCCAACAAAGCCACATGCAGAACATATATATATATATATTAGAAGATTCCTAAATAATAATAAATAATTTGATTGAACTTTTTCTAAAATGCATTACGTTTTTGTGTGATATTTGATTTTTAAGAAATGTAACATGTTGAATAAATTGATAGTAAAAATCTCAAATGTACTGTATTTTTGAAAAGGTTAATATGAAATTTTATTAAATTGTTTTGTTTATCTAATAAAATCTGGAATTCTTTCCCAATTTCAAAAGAAGGATGTGTGAAGGATTAATGCATGTAACAAATAGATTTTTAGAAAAATTGTCATTAGCATAACATGAGGAGTGTAAAATGGGAAGATCTTTATAATGTAATATAATGCAGTTGATAATCATCTGAAAAAGAGCCCATGAATGGTAAGACTGCTGAACACTGATAGTTAGGTTTATATCCTAACTATATATTTGGACACCTTTTGCTTAGTTTATCTGGTCTGATGATCTGTATAAAATGGTAAATGAAAAACAAAGTATTTGTACCCAATATTAAGTCTGATCTGCAAACAAGATTACTGTGGCTGCGGAAACCGACATGCCAGTGAAATATATGTGTCATGTAGATATTACACAAAATACATCAGCTAGAGTACTCTTATCAAGCAGTATGGTGACAGGTACCATATAACCAAATATGTACATATCAAACATTTGTAATTATGTATTTTAAAGTTATAGGCTTCAAATACAATTAGAATTTATATTTCTGTAATACTTATGAGTCTTCTCTGAAACATACTTATTTTGCTTAAATCTACTTCCAAAGTACTTTATTTTGATACAACCCATGGTTTAGAAAAATTAATGTTTCTGACATTCAAGAGCAGATAAAAGTATGTCATACTTAACTGACAAAAACATATAAAATTAAAGTAAGGCAAAAATAGCAGCTTAACATAAAATCTTGTGTCAATTTTAAGAAATAACTGACGTAGGTCCCTCTTCTTCAATAAAAATGAAAAAAGGTTTTTATTCCTGGCCTTTTGAAGAACAGATATCAGATAACACTCAAAATTAATAAGAATTATACAAATTCTGCATCATTCTAAGCCTTCTTGATTTATTTTAATCTTGAAATTCATGACCTGACAAATTTTGTGACAACTATATATTTTTGAGAACCTGGGACCACAGGTGGATTTCTTCGAACAGCATTCCAAGTTCTTCGATTACGTGCTCGAAATGACTCTGCATGAAAAATTTACAAATTAAATTCGTCAAAAGCTTTAGAAAGTGAAATCTAATGCACTCAGTAAATTTGTTTTTTCTGTGTGAGGAAATCAGCTTTTTCATTACCATCAGTTCTACAATGGAAATGAGCCTGCTTGACAATTAGTCTGAGTTGAAAGTGTCTTGAAATTTCTAAAGATGTCTGCAAATATAGCTTTGATATGGTTGTAGGAAAAAATGTCACCCGGAAAAAAGGGAAACGGAAAGAATATCCCCGGAAATTAAGGAATGGAAAAAATGTCCCCCTTCGTTTGCAATGGGAAATATAAGGCATGTTTAGAAAGATCGCCAATCTGGGTGATAAAAGTTTTATCTCAACAACCGTAACTTCGGTTGACCGGAAACATGTGCGAGTAGAAGCAAGAAGATGTGTTGGCTGCTTGTTTCTTCCATGGAGCCTACCTCCATAGTTTCTTCGCTAAGGTTAAAAATAGAGGGTTGTTTAGAGAGGGAAGCTTTCGCGATGAACGCCAGGGGGGGGAAGGCGGGTTGTCTAACGTCGGTCATTGTCAGGTCTTTAGTAATTACTCTCCTCGCACTGCATGTAGTTATAGCCTTAAGCGGCGGTTTAGTGAAACATTTATTGACGCACAACAGAAAACTAATTCATCCTGAGCTTTGGTATAAGAAACAGTTGTATATGCAATTTCAAGTTACGGTTTGCGATAAGAATAGGACTAAATTTTTTACCTAATTAATTTTCGCATTTTTTTTTTTTTTTCCTCATTTAATTTTAATTAAAAGTAACGCATCTGCACAGGAAACATTTGTTTAATTTTGCACTTAAGTTTGAAAACAAGAATACCACAGTTATTAAAATTAAGAGGTTTATTTCAAAATTATTAGTCTCTGAGGGACTAATGTTTTCATTTTGCGTCGAATCACTCTGAATGTCCGTTTCACTTTTCAAACTGTTGCCACCAAATATTGTGATAAAACAACGGTACCTAGAGCCATCGAGTTTCGAATGACGTAATCCTACTGCGAATATGGGCAACTGGAAGCCCAAATTTGAAATTTGGAATTTGTTTTATTATCGATTTTATATTTTGTAACGAATTTTTGATTAAAAAACTCAAGAATTTCAAAGCGAGCCATGGCAATGTTGTACAGAAAAAAAAATTTTATCTCCAGCGCGTGAGACTGTGAATCGGAAATTCTAAAAATGTGCTGAATTTAAAATTATTTTGCGATACTGCTCTTGAACTGAATTTTATGGTTTAAGTTCGAAGAATATGATATTTAATAAATAAAGGTAACACACAAAATGTTAAAAAAAGGCCCCTTTGGATGTAATTTAAAATCTGAAACCTTTCATATTTTTTATTTTACTAAAATTTTAAAATCTAATTAAAATGGATCCCATAACCACGCGATCTGGATTTAAACATTTAATATGCAATGAACCCTCTTATGGCGACCTCTTCCAAAATAATTTCTCAGAGTAGAAATTAACACTTGTACCGAGCATTATCTCTTTAAGATGACCACTTCCACCAAAGACCAAAATAATTAGAAACGTGGATGATCGTATTAGAGAGGATTTAATGCATTTTACAATGCACCAATGCGTAACCTACTCAGAGCCAGACCATCTAGTAGCCCATAAACGATTGGCGACCATCTCCTTAAGACGATCACTTCCAAAAGTGACCGGCATTTCTATAGGTATAAACAAAACTTGCACTGAATATCATCTTTCTAGGGTGGTGATCTTCACAGATATCAAAAATCAACTAGAAACATGGATGGATTAGGATTATTCAATTATGGTAAAGCCCACGAGGGCTATCTACCTAAAGGGAGGGATGCTTTCGTGGAGAACTTTCTAAGGGAAACTGGCTGGTATACATATTACACATGGGGAAAACCACGAAAGTACCCATGCAGCCAGCCCGTTCGCGGGATTGGAATCTCGGACCGAACTACCAGTGTTCAGCGTCTTTACCGCTCGGCCGCTGATAGGCTGAAATCTGATGGATGGCTGATGGATATCTTAGAAAGGATTTTTACTTATAGTAATTATATTAATTACAATTACGTGTAGAGCTTATGGAAACTTAAAAGCGGCCGAGCGGTTAAGTTGCTGAATACCCTGGTTGTTATATCTGGGTACGATTCCTAGCAAAGCAGCTTTTCGTGGTTTTTCCCCTATATAGGGTACGATTCCTAGCAAAGCAGCTTTTCGTGGTTTTTCCCCTATATAACGTGGTTACGAGCTAGTTTTCCTTAGGAAGCCCTCCACGAAGGCAACCATTCTCTTAGGCAGATACCTTTCGTGCGCTTTGTTATAGTCAAGTAAACCAAACCAAATTAAAGAAGCTTATTTATTCTACTCCCCAAATTGAACTCCAAATAAGTCATACGTGGGAGCTTTTCGTATTCATAACGTAAAACGTATCAAAATGGGGAAATTAAATAAATTTAATTATTTAACTTGGTTATCTAGAATTCCAGTTTTTAATTTATCTCTTGTTTCCAAAAATCTGAGCATGAATAAATGTGTAATAAAGCATAGACAGATAACTTTGAAATTCAGAGAATAACTTAAATGACCTATGACCACTAGCAGCCGAGAGGTAAAAATAGTTGAATATTGGTAGTTCGACTGGCACGCCACGAAAATTTCAAAGGAAATTTTCGTGTTTTTCTCCATGTGTAACATAAATACGAGTCAGTTTCTATCAGACGTATGAAATAATTTTTGTCAACTACTCGCTATAAACAGTCCTCCATGAAGGCATCCATATTCACTTCGGCAGATAATCTTATGGTACTTTGCCATAACCTAAATAATCTGATTTGTTGATTATGCTAATTTTTTCTCATACTGAAGCCTGTGATGCTTTAATTAATGTTTTATTTATCATAAACTGTGTTAACTGCTTTAAATTAACCAAATCAGGATTGTTTTCTGTTAGATTTCCTTTTTGACATCATTTTAGAAGCCTAAATATGTCAGATCGTTTTAGTAAGACGTATTACTTGTAACTGTTTTACATATAAGTACAGAGAATCTCATGACGGCGAACTCTAAAAGTGTTTCCTACAACATAAATAAACAGGCTTTTATACATTTGCCTCTCTAACGCAACCATCTATATAAGTGGCTTAAAAATCGCTTGAAGCGGCCACTAGTGGTCGCATTATAGAAAAGTTTCATTATATTTGCATTTTTGTGGCATTTAATAATTTCAGTTACATGTATGCCTTATAAATTATAATATTGATTTTTCAAGGTCGTGTAACAACTTTCAATATAAATTAGAATAGTAATAATCTTTTACATTCCATTCGGATTATTGTATTCGTATGAAAGCCTTGTATCAATTGTTGATCATTATTTTGTACGAATGCTATTGCAAAAATTTAAAAATTCTTAATTATGATATTTTCCAATATTCGGGCTTTAAATGCCCAAGTTATTTAATTTTATGCCAAGATTTAAACTTTGTGCATTTACAATAAGAAGATCTTAATTCTGGAACTTTTTAACATCTGAAGCTGGTTAAAACTGGTTGAAATGTGTTGCAGTCGCAGTTCGTATGCAAAACCATTCTCGCACTGATTTGTTTTATGCGTAATTTATAGCAATTTCCCTAAGTAACCAAATTTTAGATTTATATCATTTTGTTTTAAATTGTGAAAATAAACAAAAAGGAGAACATTTTTCTTTCTTACGTTATAATTATTTTCAGTTCATCTTTTATGATAAATAGTGTATTTTTCAATTTTCCTCAACTGTCAAATCTTGTTGTATTTCTAAATATCTTTAGATTATTTACAGTCCCTGCAATTTTAGAGTTTTTATGTTAAACTCTAAAATAGTTATTAGAAGAATTATTAGAAGCATTTGATGTAATTAATGACGCACGTCGCCCATAGATTCGCAAATTTTGAATTTTAAATATTGTTGCAAGCACTTGAGCAGAACATTCGTCTTTTCTAGCAAATTGCAAATTTTAAAATTCAAAAAATTCAACTCCATCAATCCAATTTTCAGACTCAATTAAAGGCACTGAAGTTATTTAACATTTAAGAACTCTCGGTGATTTAGAACTCCCCGGAATTGGTACTCAAGAAATGATTTCAAAAATTCTCTTCTACATCTATTAATAATGTTCTATCCCTTGAATAGCTAGTATCTACTGCATTTTCTCCTCATTTCTTCTTTGGTGGTTATTTGAATCATGGCAAAGCACGGGAACTGTCTGTCTAAGAGAAGGGATGCCTTCGTGGAGGACTTAACGAAGTATGAGAATGGGAAACTTGGTTGCATTTACCTTACACAGGAAGAAATAACTAAATTATCTTGCAACCAGCTTGTTTGCTGGGATTTGAGCCCCTGTCGAACTGTCAGTGTTAAGCGACCGCCAGAGTCGTAGCTAGGGTTTTCAGCGCCCAGGGACAACTGAAGATTAATTCTACAATGTCGTAATATCAGTTTGGCGCCCCTTGGATTCTGCGCCCGGGGACAGATGCCCCCCTTGCCCCCTTCTAGCTACGGCCCTGGCGACCGCTGGAGCGCTAATGAGCTGCATTATGTATTCTGCTTAAGAATATAGAACACAAATGACTGTCAATTTTATTATATCATCAGTGTTTGGTAACTTTCCCTATGAAAATAAAATTGTTAGAAATATGAGTGAAAAGACATGTAAATATTTTGAATTTGGATTCTATTTAAGCCCCTTCATGTAACATATAATGCTGTAATTTACGTAATAGCATTTAAAATTTTTGAATATATTAACACAAAAGGATACGGCAATGCTGTTACGGCATTCGACAAAATATGTCTCGTTTACGTATATATATATACGTATATATTCTTTGCAGAAGGAAGAAAATTATAGCCAATGCAGAAAATTTCTAAATTCAATTTCGCCAGATAAATTTTACATAAAATGAAAAAACAATTTTCAGTACATATAAATAATTAATTGAATGAATGTAAATTTTTACTGCAGAATACATAAACTTATTTTCAGCTCAATGTAAAACTGTTCCCACGCAAAATTTATATTATAAGAAAAAGTTAAATGTCTGTTATGTTGAATATTTCTTCACTTAGATTGCAGAGACATTCGATATTTTATGGAAGCGGGAGACTTGAAAAATGAGCAACCCCCTCTCCTTGAATCGAACCGCGGATCTCTGGAATACGCGCCCAGCGTGCAGACCACTACACCACGTCAAGAAGGCTCAAGTCTAAAATTTATGCATATTTAGTATTAATTCTATATTTTGCATATTAACATTTTAAAAATACCTGACTAAATTACTCCTGGACGGTTGTGTATAAACCTATGGTTTGTTTGATCAAGTGCGACTCATTTGTAAAGTATTGAATGGTGTACTCGCTTGCAAAACCTTGTGAATTTTGTTTTTCTTGAAAAATCGGCAATACTAAGTATGATTGCTAAATATTACATTCTCTTTAAGGGAACATTATAGTATAACAATAAGAATATTTTCTCCTGGGATATACTTTTATCAATGATATGTTACTGTAGCGCAGTTTTGCTAAATTCCTATAAATCAGTTCTAATTATTCTAAGCTGATTTACTAAGACTTGGAATGATGCTCAAGGCCGGCGCTAGACGTTTTGCCGCACGGTGCCTGCTTTACAACTTCAAAATTCTGCCGCCCAGCTCTTTCCAAAGTTCTAAAAATTTTGCGTTCTCTCAATTCTGCCGCCCGGTGCGGCCGCACCGATTGCATATGCTCTGGCACCGGCCCTGATGATACTAGAAATAACTAGGAAACGATAATTCAGATAATACTTATTATCTGAATTGTCATTTCCTCATAAACATGATGCTTATTAAAAATTACAGATGTTTTAATTAATAACAACCTTAAAAACTGGTTGTTAGTAGCTTTAATTTTGACTCCATACACTTCAACAATTAAAAAAGCCAAAAGATAGGAAATTTCCTTGTCAGCTCTTTTTGAGTCCTTTTCTAATACTTCTAAAATTCTGCATGATATTTGTTTTAGAACTGCTAACAAAATTTTAAATACAAAAGTTATACTGCAATTTTAAGTCTGAAAAGTAATTAATTCAGACTTGAAAGCTCTTGAAACATAGAACTTGAGCTCAAAACAATAAGAATAGAAATTTGCATTCATTTTTTTAATTATACGATTGTTGCTTCATTGATAACAATGTTATAAATAGTTCGTTTAGAATTACACTACAATTGCTGCATTAGAATCCATATTTCTTACTAATTATTTAAACATGAAAAATGAGAACTATAATATTTATATGTACTTTTTAATCTCCAAAGTCATAATAAAGTTTTCTCATAAACAGGAAATTGACTGTTTTCAACTGTTTTCACCTCTTCGTCAAGAAGCATTTCTTTTACGGTCCTAATTAACAGCAGAACAGCAGAACATCTTCTATCTCACAAAATTTGCTAAAAGAAATTCTTTCGAATTAATTTTGAATTTTATTTAACTCAAATTTATTCAATATTTCGAGTTCTGGATAATCAAATTAGCGGTATCATTCTAAAGCTGCAAAATGTAATTAAGAAGCTCAGCTTCGTTTTTAATGATTCATTTTACCACGCCACTGGGAAAAAAAAAAAAAAAATCTGAGTTTTCAGATTTTCAATTACGTCCACAGGGCGTTTTTTTAACATTTTGTGTGTTACCTTTATTTATTAAATATCATGTTCTTTGCACTTAAACCATAAAATTCAATTCAATAGGAATGCCGTCCCATACACACTTCCGCGCGCTGGAGACAAAAAGGTTTTTCCCAGCCGTAGAGTGTTGCCATTGCTCCCTTTTAAATCGCTGAGTTTGTTACTCAAAAATTCGTTAAAATTTTGCAAAATATAAAATCGATAATAAATCAAATTTCAAATTTCAAATTTGGTCTTCCACATGCCCATATTCGTAGGAGGATTACGTCATTCAAAATTCGATAGCTGTATGTACCGTTGTTTTATCACAATACGAGAAATATACATATATTTATGCAGATTTTGATTATTAGAAGGAAAATATGAAAGCTTTCATATTTCATATTGCGCCCAAAAGGATTTTTTTAACGTTTTGTGTGGTACCTTTATTTATTAAATATAATGTTTTTCGCACTTTACCATAAAATTCAATTCCACAGCAATATCACAAATTATTTAAAAAGCGCAAAATTTAAGAATTTCCAATACACAGTTTCGGGCGCTGGAGATACATTTCTTTTTTCGTACAGTGTTCCCCTTGCACGCTTTTAAATCGATGAGTTTGTTAATTAAAAAATTCGTTAAAGTGTTGCAAAATTGGGAATAGCTAATAAAACAAATTCCAAATTCGGAATTTCAAATGCTCATGTTTGGTTGGAGTACTGTGTTATTCAAAATTGGATGGCTCTAGGTACTGTTGTTTTCTGAAAATGCGGAAACATTCATGCTTTCATGCAGAATCTTCATTATTTAGTTTCTTTAAATATAATGCATGGCAATAATATTTTGTAGCAACAATTTGAAAAGTGAATCAACGCAGAAAGTGAAACCACGCAAAATGTCGTTTTGAGACTAATAGCCCTTTGAGTCTAACGCCCCTTTGAGCTTAAAAAAAAAATAAATAAATAAATGTTAGATTAGCAAGTTAAAAGTCAGAAATAGCAACATTTAACCGATAAGAAAGTCAGAACTCTTTACTACGTCGCTCGAAAAATGCAATTTTGAATAAAATGATAATTTTGCTTCTTTATTAAATTATTCTTATAACAGGACTTGCATGAATGGATTATATTCTACTATAAGAAATTTTTTCATACCAATAAATTGCCACAGTTAGAGACAGAAAGTACAGTAAACCCTTTTTAAGATGACCACAGGTTCATAAGATTTTGGGCTTTTGCGAATTAGAGAAATAGCTCTCAACACCGATGTCCAAGTTCTCAGAAATACTGATCATCATAGGAAGATAATTAATTACCAGAAGAAAGTTCACTGTTCACATTCGGAAGTGCATTATTCTATAAATGAAAGTACATTAAGCCGATTCGATTACGTGTATGGCCGTATCTATTTATATATAGGAAAAATTTTAATATAAAATAAATATAGTGTAAAATATATGTTACCGTTAAAGCGTATAATTAAGTTATTTCCTTGAATAAGTAAGTATTTGGCGGGGGGGGGAGAAACTAGCCAAGCTGGTTTAGCTAATTACTTTAAAATAACTATATTAATTAGTATAGAATATAATATTCTATAAACTAACCAATGATAAATGCCGCTCAGACGGTGTAGTGGTTTAGGGGAGCCAACTTCGATACCTAACGGCTTGGGTTCGAATCCAGGGAAATGCATAGTTCTAATGGTCCGTCCCTTCATAGGAGGCAAAGGTGGCCCACCTATTAGGTGAGTGCATAATAAAGTGACAACTGCTTCTAGTCAAGTCGAAGTCGGCTGAGGGACCATCATTCATATTAAAAAAAAAAAAAAAAAATCTCAAAGGTTTCAGGTTTTAAACTACGTTCAAAGAGGGCGTTTTTTTTTAACGTTTTGTGTGCTACCTTTATTTATTAAATATCATATTCTTTGCACTTAAACCATAAAATTCATTTAAATAGCAATGTCGCAAAAGAATTTTAAAAAAGCATATCTTTAGAAGAATTTCCGATACACAGTTCCGCGCGCTGGAGATAGTTTTTTTTTTTTTTCGTATAGTGTTGCCATTCCTCGCTTTTAAATCGTTGAGTTTGTTAATCAAAAATTCGTTAAAGTTTTACAAAATATGAAATAGATAATAAAACAAATTTCAAATTTGGGCTTCCAGATGCCCATATTCGCAGGAGGATTACGTCATTCAAAATTCGATGGCTCTATGTACCGTTGTTTTATCGCAATGCGAGAAATATGCATATATTTATGCACATTTTTCATTATTTAATTTCTTCGAATATAATGCAGGACTCTAACATTTGGTGGCAACAGTTTGAAAAGTGATTCACCGTTTATAGTAATTCAACGTAAAATCGCAAAACGAAAAGAATAGTCCTCCAGGATCAAAGTCTCTTTGGACTTAAAAAAAAAAAAAAAAAAAAACCACTTAATGATAAACCGTTAAAGAGGAAAAAAAAATGAAAAATGACACTATAAAATATCTGTCGTTTTATAAATTAACTGATGATAAACCGTTAATGTTTAGAAAATTATATTTCATATTACGGATAGATTAAAAAATAACGGAATGCATAATATAATATTATTGCTAGATTCGTTAAATCGTAATAAAAAATAACAGACTATACTACGCCAATAGTTCTGTTTAGCAGCTTTCGTGTGCCGTCTTTACTGACAATTCGTCATTTATCAACACTTTAATGTGAACAAGCTGTTAGCTTCCAGTTAGGGATGGACGAAATTTAGTTTAAAGACCGGCAATCATTATTTAACAGAGGAGAAACATTTGCTCCCCGTGAATTCTTTCGTTCCGGGTGAGGTGGGTCGGTTTCTTTAAAGAAACGGGTGAAGCAAACCACGGGGAAGGACATACGATTTTCCCGCAGGCAAGTTGGAAAAACCTGCTATCGAAATGACCTTGCTCAGCTGCAGCCAGCTCAACGTCTTACCCTTAAAACCTCCCTCAAGAGAGCCCGCTATAACCCTGCCCGTTTGGCAGGTTTCCCCATCTCCAATAGGCGACATTATTTGGCGAGATTTTAGAGTTCCTTTTTTTCCGTTCCTTACTTTCCGAGTGACATTTTTTCCGTTCCTTATTTTCCGGGGACATTCTTTCCGTTTCCCTTTTTTCCGCACACCCTTTGATATATATACAAGTGAAATCTATTTAGCCTATTCTTAGTATCAGTAATGTTAGGTGTTTTCAACATTAAATGGGGTACAAAAAGTCCATTATGATATCTTCAGTGATTAGATGTACGAAGTTTGCACGCGTCCTTTGCTCAATTTGTCCTTTGTTCTTTTTGTTTGCTTATTACTTATTCCAGGGAAAAACGTCTTGCATGTTGTAACCGTACTTTAACATACGTTAAATTTTACATTAAAACATGAAATATAAATAAATTATTTTAGGATTTCCATCGAGATGGTTTTAACATGAAAACTGCATAATGGAATTCCTAATAGTGTAAAGGAAGGTATAGTTATTATAAAGACTATTAGTATTAATAGAGGTGAAGCTAAGCAGGCTTTAAGCTTAACGAAAAGTGTTTCCAGAATAAGACCTTTGACTCACATGAAGTTTTAGATTTAAAGACAATGCTAAATGGGGAAACCTTTAGCAGAATAGAAAATTTTTGAAAAATCTCTGCTGGTTCTTAAAACCTTACAAATGATCAACTGATGTGAGAAGGAAAGTGAGGGGCAACTTCTGGCACAAATTGTGCACATCATGAAATTTATTTGCTATTTTATGTAATTTCCATGATATTTCTTATTTAATTTTTTTTTCATGCACAGTTACTATTTGTTTTCCGTTTTTGTAAAAATTAAAACATTTAAAAATTAAACATAATTTGGTATTTTGAATTTTATAAAATAAAGTGTGTGCTCTTTGTTAATATTTTAATAGCTCACCACTAGATATTTTAATCAAAATTTTATCTAGGTTGATAAATTACAATTTAATATATATTGCTCAAAATATCAGATTATGTAGCATCATATGAATATTTTTTAATAAATTTTTAAACTCTGTAAATTTTCTTTTTTAATACTATATTTTAAAATATTTTTTGCGCATGGATCATATGGATAATCACAAAATATAACTTGAAGTTCAAAATTTCAAGTGTTTGTTTTCTATGTATAAGTAAGTTGTTTTTATCAATTTAACACTTCATCAGTCATTTCTTAACATATTAAATATAGCATTGGTCCCTAGAAACCAACCTTAAACCAAGGAAAATAGAATTGTTATTTAACATGTTAGATATTAGGAAAACATAACATTAATGTAAACCATTGTAAAACAATAAATGATTATTACTAATTATTGTAACTAAATGCACACTTATACTCAGATACCACCCATTTGTCTTAAAGCCGTTTTTGACTCTTATACAACACTGGTATAATAAACTGAATGATGTTAATTTATTAAATCTGCTTGGAGAATAACAATTATAAATAGAGTCCTTTGTGTGCAGTTATTCTGCTACTAAGAACAATTATTCTAGATGAAAAAAAAAAAAAAAAAAAAAAGAAGTTCCCCAATCAGTTTCAATATAAAGAATAAATTATGATATATCATGTAATGATAACTTCATCCGAAGATTCTGGAGCAGACTACAGTGAGAAACTTTCTATAAAATGGTCACAAAATTTTCACACTGAGAAAAATTATTACCATCTTCCCATAATTAGTATTCATCAGCAGTCGAGTGGATAAGACTAAGAAGCACTAATAGTTTGAACACTGGTGGACAGGCTAGCTGCATGGGATATTTCTCTTGTGCCGCATGAACAGAAGTCATATTCTTTTAAACATATACTTCATGAAAGTCTTCTACCCTTAAGAAGATACTGTTTTCCTGCTTTGCAATAATGAATTAAATAAATTACTACCATTGATACAGAACTTTTTTTAAAAAAGAAAGAAAACACTTATACAATCTCTTACCAATTGAAATATTTTTATGCGTGCTCTAATATGCATAATACAGAATTGTGAAAATTCACCACAATTCCACAATCAGAAATGATAGCAAATTATAGGAACATAGGCAGCAGATGTGTAGACTACAATATACAATTTGTTGCTCTTTACAAAATAAAAATTAGAGGCATCCAATGGTGATAGCTGTTGTTGGAATATTTTATTTGTACAGAAAAAGAAAATGCTTTGGATTTCAAGAAAACTTATACAGAATTTCTGCTAGGGATTAATACATGACATCTGAAATCATAAGCAAGTGGAATTAAAATTGCAGCTTCAAGAATGTGTGATTTCCTAAAATATAATTACAAACCCTGGAGACTAATGAAGGTGATAAATTACTGCATATTATTCAGAAAAGTCTTGGCAATGAAAGAAAATAATGTACATAGTAACACATACGGTGTAATATAAAGTGTAAAATACCTCACAGATTCATCATGAATAAAAATTACTTGATTGTGCTAATGTTCCAAGACTTTAAAAATTACATCTTTATTTTTACATAACACAATGAAATGAAACAGAATTATTTCGATGGAGAATAATGCATAAACAAGTTTCATGTTAATTTTTCAATTATTTTTTTTCTTTTGGGAGTTACTGGGTTACCTAGGTTATTTTATGAGTTATCTCACATCAGCATTTTAATATACAGATTCTCCGAATAATCATTGTATTTTCTATATTTCAGTAGGAGCTTTTGTTAATGTGATTTTTCCCTACGGAAAAATATACAAAAGAGAAATTTCTAAAAGTTTTAAAAGTAGTTTAAATTTAAAAAAAAAAAAAAAAAAAAAAAAAAAAAAAAAAAAAAAAAGACACATTCTTAAAATATTTTTCTTTATTGAATTTCACGATATTTAGAGTACATGAAATAATATGAACCTAGATACCAACAAGCATTTTCAAATACACAAAGAGCCCAGAAATTTCACAGTAAGTAATTTTTATCAATTATTATTTTCACCCTTTATTTAAAAATAAAGAAAAGTTATTGGGTATCGAGTTAGCCAATTGAGTGGAATATAAAGTTGTATTTGTTTTCGAAATTCAGATTTACATACTTCACTTATCGCTTCTACAGTAAATTAAATATTAAATCATATCAGGGCAACACAAAATAACCAAAACAAATGAACTACTTCTACCCAAGAAATACGAACAAGTTACCATAACATTAACAACTGCTTTCTTGTATACCAGTTTTGCACAAAAATTGCGTTTGGCGATCGGAAAATGACGCCAAAAGTTCCTGGCGCAACGGTTGTCTCTGATTGGTTGAATTTCTCCAGTTCCTGGCGGGTTTTAGCCGCCCGTGGTTTTCCCTCATGTGAACGAAATACGAATTCTTTCCCTTTAAACGTTCTTTAGGAGACGCGACTCTTTTAGTCATATAATCCTCAAGTGCTGTGAAGAATTCTAATCTAAATTTTTATGATATAAAATTTCATATAAATTTATTCTACCCGCCACTTTTGTATACATTATATTTATGAATACAAACCTGAGATTAATATTGAGAATACTATTGATGCAATTGATGTAATAAATAATACTGAAAATAATGTTTAAGCTAAAAATCGATTTGAACCCTTTTTTATAATAAGGTAACATGCGCCAAAGATTTCCTGACAAAGATTATAGATTATGGTAAAGTACACAGGGGTTACTTACCTAAAAGAAGAGTTTTTTTAGGGAAACAGGCTGGTAATTCACAATACACTTATGAAAAACCTCGAAACCTCCCATG
Organism: Stegodyphus dumicola; assembly: GCF_044657685.1. Taxonomy (NCBI): domain Eukaryota; kingdom Metazoa; phylum Arthropoda; class Arachnida; order Araneae; family Eresidae; genus Stegodyphus; species Stegodyphus dumicola. The sequence goes on along the minus strand of NC_140769.1, from coordinate 78,789,788 downwards.
CAGCCGTAGGATTTAACATGCTCAACTATCTTACCTCTCGATCGTTACTGGGCTTTCTCAGCTTACGAAATATGTATTTTAAGTTCATTATTTACATAACAGAAGAACAAAATAAAATGACAGATTATAAATAGTGCATTTTACTGACAAAAAGGTCTTCGAAAAAATACTGTAAAGAATAAGAACGATGCAGTTAACTTAACGGCGGCCGATTAGGAGTGCCGGTGCATATGTTTTTTCAGACAAAATCATTTTGCATGTGTCATCGTAAAACGAAAAATATTCATAAATTATTTTTTTATAGTTGTTAAAATAGTCATGGATTATCTTTTTTAAGAGAATAGCTTCTTAGAAAATTTTCAAAATGAAATTGGCTTGAACTAATATTACGCATAGGGAAAATTATAGACACCACGCCGCTAGCCTGTTCTGTTGCCAGCGACAAATCCAGGACAAACATCACACATCCAGTACTCTTATTCACTCAACTAGAGTGAATTTAAATATTTGCTTGTATATTATTATTAGTATTAAAATAATAAAAATATTTACTCTAATAAAAGCTGTTGTTTAAGACATTTTCTTTGGTTAGGGATTTCATGTGAATAATTAAATCTGCGTTGAAGCAAGAAAATTTCTTAGAACTTAATGCTTCAAAAAATTGAAGGCTGCGATTCCTAGGAAAGAAATTATCCTCAAAAAATATATTCTACAAAAAATTTTGAATTTTTTTATAATGACTTCTTAATAATTAATAATTGTTATAATTATTAAATATAATGCTTACTTATTTTTTACAAAATGTACAATAATACCCTTTCTTTACAGAAACACCATATTGAACAAATATATTGTAAGCTAATAAATAACAACATTGTATTGTTTCTTATTAACTATGTGTCATTTTTTCTTTTCAGCTTTCTGTTATAGGGAGTAGGGTTTATATTTATTTAGCTATCTTTCCTGTCAAGCCTTTACTTTGCCCTAGAATTGCCAATGCTAGAGTATGTAAATTTTAGTAGAGCGCGCAGTATATTCAAATTTAGCAGAAGTAAGTTGAGTTTAAATAGAAGGGAAACGAGATTGTAAGTGTGCTTCTTGAATCGCGAACGTGAAGGTTGCTAGGTAGAAATTTAAGAACCGCGCGTTTCGGCCTGTGTGCCTATCTCGGCAGTTTTTGCTGAATCAGTAAGCTCGCTGAATCTCAGCTGTATTTTAGAACGCGGTTAAGTTAGTTAGATTTCAGAGCCTCATAGGTAGTGATCTAGTTATTTATTCATCCAGTCATTATTTTTTAGTTTCACATTTCTGTTTTTGTTAAACCGCCGGGTCGGCGTAGTTTGTGAGCGTCAAGTGAACGCAGCTGTTATTGTTAAAGTGGAATAAAAAGGGCTTTAAACCCTTCTTACGTGTTTGTGTAAATTTACAGTTCATAGCAGTCACTACCACAGTTGCTGACAAGTTGGGGGCCACAGAATACTACATTGGCGCCCTAACATCTTACGAACTCAGATGGCCGATAACTGGATGGAAGCTCCTGCACAACTCCAACAGCAAGAAATGGCGAACCAGTTAGAAGGGTTTGGATATTTGGTCCAAACGATGAGAGCATCTATCAAGCCAACCGTCAATTTCGACGGAAAAAATTCGGTGGCGATATTCTTAGATCCTCGAAAATCACTTCCAGTTATACCCTGTGCCTGAAAGACAAAAAGTTGCCATTGCCATGTCTGCACTAAGAGGACAGGCCTCACTGTGGTGGAAGAGTATAGGGAAATTTTTATTAGGAGAATTCGGAGGCCAAACATATACCTTTGAAAATTTAAAAATATCATTATTAAAGGCCTTCCCTATACTGAAAGACCGAGCAAAGCTAGAAACTGAACTTTATAGTTTTTATCAACGTAGTATGGAAGATTTGACGGACTTTATTCTGCGAAAGGTTAAGCTGACGGATATGCTGTATGGAAAGAAACTCGACACAGAGGTAATTGAAATAATTTTACCATGATTGCTACCTGCTGTCCAAGATTACTTGGAAATCCGAAATCCAAGTACCTTGCAGGAACTCTTCGAGTTGGCGGTCAGGTTCCAAAACCGTCGAATAGCGGAAAAATCTAGAGGGGCATCGTATTCTCAAGGTCCACGAAGGCAATTCTCAAATCAACAGACCGGTAACACAAATCGCTCGTATGGGGGAAAGAGCTATCAAGCCAACTCAAAGGTCAAGGCGCAAAAAGGAAATTTGAAAACAACCGTCCGCGTACCCAAAAGACTGAAGTTGAAAAGAAAGCTTTAAACGATTAGAGGGGCCTATAAAAGCGAGGGTCCTGACCCCGGAAGTTTCGAAAAATAACCCTCAAGAAGATACCTAAACACGGTCGTGGTAAAGAATTCACAATTACCAATTATACAAGTCTTGGTTGGCGATGTACCAGTGGAAGCCCACATTGATACATTGGCAGAAGGTAATTTTATGAGTGATAAATTTTTTAAGAAGAATTTTAATAGGTTACGGTTATTTAAAAATAAAAACACAGAAATTACAGCAGCCCAAGGAAAAACCTGTCAATGTATCGGGAAATTATCATTAAAAATACAGATAAAAGATGAGAGTCTTAAAGTATTAATTTTTGTAGTGAAAAATTTACAGAATCCAGTCATCTTAGGCATGGAGTTCTTAAAGGCCGCGAAAGCCGAGCTCAATTTTCTGGATAATTCGATCATGCTGGAAATGGATCGGAGGGTGGTGGAGCCAGTGAAAGAACCTCAGGTAGACTTGAGCCATTTGAGTGTCCATGAAAGCCAAGCCATCCAGCAAGTGGTGAGTACTTTTTCAAACTTGTTTTCAGAACGGCCTGGTAACTGTCAAATTGTAACACATGATATACAACTAACTGCCGACAAACTCTGTAGGACTAAACCCTACAGGTATGATCAACAGAAAGAACAAATTATTGAGGAACACATTAACAACTGCTACATCTCTTTACACCGTAATGTTCAGAAATTTTAATATTTCTCCAGCCCAAGGGAATGTAATGTGCTTCCATTAATTTTTGAAAAGCTATTGGGGAACATTCTAGTATTACCCATTTATTAGAGTGTTATCAATTCTGCCTTCGTTTTTGTACAGAATTTTGAAGGAATGCTGATTGTGTAAGGATACATATAATTTCTTCTCGAGATATTGAAGTTGGAACATTGTGCAGATTACATCTTGGTGTTGAGATTTTAACAATTTCTTCACCTGGGCATTTCGTAATAAAGTCATGTAATGAATGGACATCTTCTCTGGTCTTACATTCGATAACGACTCTTTCTCTTGAGTTTTATTACTTTACTGATCTTAAATGGCATGAATTTATCTAAAATATCAAATATATATGCTCGTTGGAAGTGTTTCCTTTAGGAAAATGAGTAGAGCTGGGTATTTGTTTGCTGTATTATTATTTTCACGGTTGAGCATATGCTTATTGATGTTCATAGATGTTGAAGTTAGACCTTGAATATGTTCTAAATTTAGATGTATATCTTGTGTCCTTTGCGGAGTGTAAAGACATTAATGGATTTACTTGAGGAGTGCAGTAATTACATGCAGATATGGAATGCATGGAAGGACAAGAGCTTTCATAAGAAATGTCAGCAAGACTAAAAATTAGAAACAGCTTGCGAAGATTTATTACTCCTTTTGTGTATAGGAACTAGTAGTTGAAGCTTTGTCTTGTTCAGATTTATCTACTTTATCTGTAATTTCCGTATTATGCAGATCTGCATTTTTCAGGTTATCAAGAATTGTAATTAGTTTTCCTTGCAATCTTTGTGGTATGACATACTTTCCATTTTTCTAAGTTTGATACCATTACCATATTGTTTATTAATATAGTCCCTATGGTTAGTTATGTTGTCTAGACAATCATTAAAAATGCTACTAACCACTAGATTAAAGTCGTATTCAGAACTGTTAAGTTCTGATAGTCTTAGATATAGTGATAGATTAAAGTCTGATAAATAATCCTGAGAAAACATAGTTGCTAAAGCCTTTATAGCATTCTCTTTCTTACATAAATAATATAATTAAGGAGAAAATGCTTTTACAGTGAAGATATAGGCTAATGTAAATAAATTTAACCTTTTCCTTTACAACTTCGGAATTTTGGAATTAGTAGCTAGAGATTTGAAAAAAAATCTTCAGTTTCACTTATCTGGGAATGGAGATGAATTGTTAAAATGAGGCAACTTCTGAAATACTTAATTGGTGGGCCTGTGTGAATGGATCATGGAGAAGATCTAATTCAGAGATACACAAGATGATGTAATAAAATTCTTTAAACTACAGAGATTTAAATACACTAGTCATCTGGCCAAAATGCATAAAGATCAGTGTTGTAAGAAAATCTTTCTGGCAAAGCTTATGGGAAAAAGACCTCACAGGTTAGAACAACTGTGTTGAAAATGACCTAAGCCACTGTTTCTCAAACTGTGGCACATTACAATATTTTTAGTGGTACAAATTTTACAGAAAAAAATTAAATAAATGTAAAATTGTACCACATTTAACATTTTGTTTCATTCTTTATTATTCAGAAACACATACACTTTTCAAGTTTTTGACACTTACGGCTCTAGCTTTAATGTTAAAATAACACCTTTTCCAAGAGCTATGAACAATTTTCCGATGTGATTTCTAAGCATCGTAACAGCACTCCAGTTCGGTTTTTCTCCTTCGCTAGCTAAACATGGTTCAGACTAACGTTGCATTGTTTTGCTATTAATCAAAAATACATCTAGGACACGGTTGCAAATTGAAATCAATGAAGATAAAGCCAGACATATCTAAATTGGTTTCAATAAAACAGGCTGATTTGTCGCATTAATCCTCATTATTAATTATTCTTACATTGCAACAAAGCAAATATAATACCTCACCGACATATAACCTAACATTTTTTTTTAATTAATTGGCAATGATAGTTTGGTATACAGTCCTAAGAATAAACACTCGTCTTAAATTTGACATGTGTTCAACATTTGTCTATTTGACAGTGTTTTACGTAATTATAATTCTATTTTTTTGCTTCATTTAGGATTAGGTTGTTTATACTTTTTAATAATATGTATAGTGTTATAGTTAAATAACATTGTTAAGGTGTGCAATTGCGTTTTATGCTCTTGGCTTATTTTGATAATTTATTTTACACCTTTAACAAAAAAAAAAAAAAAAAAAAAAAAAGGTAAGTTTAATCACATGCTTCAATTAAATGAAAACTGACTAAATTTCACAACATTCACCTTTTTAAACCTTGTAATGTCTAAAATGTCAAAAAGACAGAATGTATATACATTTTTTAAAACATATCTTGTCAATGTGATTCAGGTACCTTCTTTGCTTTGTACAATTAGATTATTTGCTTATTATGTGTATTATTACTCAAATTATTTACCACTGTTGTTATATATGTATATATATACTCATAGTATACTCGAATTTTACAAACATTCTCTATTCATAAAAAACAAATTAAAGTCAATAAATTTAAATGAAATTTAATGCAAACAAATAAATGATTAATTATTGTTGCGAACTAATCTGGGTAAGAATTAAGGGACAATCTTTTAAATATTTATTGTAAAAATTTGTAAATATGTATATTTAATCAATACTGGATTCTTTCCTTTTACTAATGAAGGGCCAACTCTTTTCAAAAGTCTCAATTATAGCCTGAATTGAGTGAAGATTTTTATCTTTTTCTAACTTTTGGCCAGTATTAAGTAAAGTTTTGATTAAACCAATTGAAATCCACTTTTAATAAATTTAGAATATTACAATAAATTTCTTTCTTTAAATATAACATTTAAAAAAAATTCCAAAATCTAAATTAAAATTAAATTTTACTTCAAAATAACTTTTTTTTTTCCAAAACATTTTCAATTTCTACATCCTTAATAGTTTGCAACATTTTTTCACATAATGTTACAGTTTGCATTTTACAATTTTTACACAGAACACACATTTTACATTACTTAAAAGTTTACAGAATAGGTTTTTTTAAATTGATCACAGATATGCTTTACACTCAACTTAGCCTTACATTAGCGACCTCTATTTAAAGTTCGCAGAACACTACTTAACATCATTTAGTTTGGCAATGCTTCTCCACTTCTAAAAAACAAATATAATTGCCAGTTAAATTAAAACTTACTATTTACTTGCCTTTTTAGTATTATTTAAGTATAATTTATTATTTTTTATAGATAATGTCTAGTTTCTTTTTGATTTATAAGCATAAGTGTTGGGGAAGTTTCTGTATAGCAAGAGTTTCTAAATTACTTTGGTTTTCTACTCTTATTATTTTTTACTTTTAATTCTAGTCTTTTAATTGTTAATTTCTCAAAATTCCACTTATTAAATTTCTTTTTAGTATTTCACCACATTTGGTACAACTTTTACCCTTGTCTACATGGATGATGAAACATGAATTGAATGATTGAAGAGTTAGGTTTCGAGGTTACTTTCCTTTGAGAAGTCTGTCTCCTGACCTGCTCAACAATCATTCACTTGCAGTTTTATAAATAAGTTTATATGCAGTTTTATAAATAAATTTTTTAGGATTAAATAATTTTTGGAATTTTATAGTTATTAATGGATTTTGATACTTGCACTTGATTTACATATGCTCTCAGATTTTAAATGATATTGTAGATTAGCTCGCAACAATAATTAATCATTTATTTGTTTGCATTAAATCTCATAGTATACTATATATTTTATTGCAATGTAAAAGTTTCATTTATGAATATAATTAAATAATATAAATTTCAAGAGTTTTATTTTTTGATTATATACACTCCACATACGATGCATTGATTTTTAATGGCAAAATGCTTTTATAGTGGTACATATATTTTTGTTTCATATTTATGTGGTACAAAATTTGAAAAGTTTTAGAACCCCTGATCTAAATATTCTAAAGGTCAGAAACTTGAAAACAGTACCCAAAAGCAGAGATGCCTGGAGGATACTTTAGGAGAAGCTCACACTCAGCTGTCCAGCTAATGAAGAAGAAAGTTGAATACAAAACATGCTTTATTCCACAAAACACAAAAAATTCCATAAAGCTGGAATCCAGATAACTAAAATTCTGTTGGATGATGACGAAAAATGAGTTCTATCATTAACAGAGGTCAATGCAGGCAAGCTACTTTGCAACCACAATGGCTTGAAAGCTATTTTGAGCATGATCAAACATCATGGAAACCTGATTTTACGTATTGCATACAAGTTTAGAGTGAAACATTGAATGGGTCATGATCTTCTGAAAAGTGAAACTTTACACAAAGGAAAAAATTCTGCTCACATAGCATTGTGAAAAAAAGTTTTTAGAAAGAAAATAAAAGATTGTTTTCATGCATAACAAATGTGCCTCAGCTTTGATAATAATTAACAATATGTCGCATTTCTCTGTTGTCTACATTACACTACTACCAACAGGTAGACAATGGAAATAAAATTTGCTTAGTCAAAAAAGTGAAAATTATACCAAATGTAGGAAGTATTAAAACAGATATATACATACACCTTTGAGTTAAATTGGATGATATATATGAAACCAAATTCTAAGTTGATTTGGTGGCCTATTGGGAGACCAGACATCATACAAATTCAGAAATATCCTGTTTTTTACCAGGACTGTGTTTCAGAAAATCATTTTATGTTTCACAAACATTATATGCTTTTAAAATTGAAAGTTTGTAGCAGCTTTGCATTAAGAGAACCAATCAATATAATTTTAACAATTGCATTTACTTGCTTTTTTTTACCTTTGTTGTAACTTATTAATTTGCATTATATTAAACTTTTAAATTGCATTATTATCTGACAGTCACCAAGTGTTCTTTGGCTGATGCTGTATTTATTATTGAAGTCTTGAAGAAACTGTTTCAACACAATCTTTTTATTACATAAATGTTCATTTTCCTTGCTTTGCACATGACACTGTCATTTCGTCTGTTACTTATTTAAAATCTTCACATTGTTCTATGCCTTAAAATTAGAAATTAAAGTTAATGACCTAAAACTGCAATAGTATATTACAGAACAAGTGAAAAAAATTGACAACTTTACTCATGCGTGTATCATATTTGTGCAATACTTATGGCGATCCCACAAAGTTTTTAAAAATATTATGGGGTCCTAGGCTCACGAAAAAATCTCAGTGATAAAAAGGGGTGGTGACTGAAAAAAGTTTAAGAAACTCTGATTTACAGCACTGAGAAACAAAAACATTCATGCAATTAAAATGATTGTGAAGGATTAGAATTGAACCTGTTGTAAATCTAGGTTTACCTTTGTTACATATTTTATACTGACATTCAATAGAAATTTGCAGTTTGATTTTAGTAATTATATTAACTTGAAGAATTTTCCATAACACTTTAGGTTTTCCCCTTTCTTTCATTATACCCTCTTCCAAATAAGGTTAAGTGTCAAGTGAAAGAGAATAAATGCTTACAATATTCACAACATGAAGAAGGTTAGAAGATAAAAATGTCCTGTTTGGGAGTAATTAAATTCCTTTTGTAAGCAAGAATTATAAAAAATCTTAAAAGTTACAATTTGAGATAAACACTATTAAATAAAGTAACAGATGTAAATTTCTTTAAATTACCTTCTTTTAATAAAATAAATAAATAAATAAATAAATAAACATAAAATACTTGCTACAGAGTTACAGTTACTGAAGAAAGCAACAAAATACTGAAAAAACGTATGACAAATTACATTTGCTAGTAATATTTAAAAAGTTAAAATGCTGCCTTTTAACATAATTACCTAAAATGGGAGGGGTAGGAAAGAAAGAAAAAAGGGTGTGTGAGAGTGAGCAGAAAAATTTATTAATTATGGAAAAACTTGTAATTTGATGCAGATTGTTAATGTATGATAACAAAAAAATCTGATCAGATGTTTGTGCCTTTTTGGAGACAGAGAGAGAGAAATAGAGACAGCTATTTATATTGTCATTATTCCACCATATTGCTATTACTTCACAGAATTTAGCAGTAAAGCTAACACCAGAACAGCCATGATAATATTTTCAAAACAACACAATTCTGTAATTATTAATAATCGTAAAAACAAACAGAAGCAGAGGAAGAAGCATTCAAATCAGCGAAGAAGAAACTGGTAAAAAAGGATATTGTGAAATACTTCTCAGAGGAAAACGAACGTTATTCAGACAGTCAAAGATTATAAAATATCAGGATTCCGACAAGATAATTTCATTCAAAAGCACTAATAATCTTTGTAGCTTATGATAGAACTTTTAATTCTATTCATATTAAAACTTTTACTCTAGGCAAATGAATGTAACTCTTATTTATTTGCATACCTGCCAACCTCTAAAGATAAAAATTCAGAAGAACACGAAGAATTAATATCATGCTTTGCTATTAAAAAAATAACAATTTATACAAATAGAAAAAAGAAAATTGTACTTACATTAGTAAATCTCAATTAAGTAGTAACTAAAATATTTATTAGGAAACATAAAACAAGAACTTAATGTTACACAAAAAAATTATTGCAATGAATTTAGAGTGCATTTTTTGGCTTTAGCCAAAAATTCTTTGGAAAATTTCCTGTCATAACAATTAGTTTCCTCATAACATTTAGCAATTAAAATGTTTTCTAGAGTTTTTGGTGAAATTGAAGAACGAAAAATAGTTTTGTTTCTCTTCACAACACTGAAGACTCTCTCGCACTCAGCATTACTGTGTGGATTACGAGAATAGCACATAAAACTCTTGCTAGTCTATCATATTTTGGTGTCCTATCAGCTCTTTTTAAGGTACCAACAAGGACATCAAGTCTATCTTCTCCAGAACTGGCAGTCTTCAAACTGTGCAGCAGAAAATTGGTTCTGTAGTTCATCTAAAGCATCATTATGGCATTCATTTTCTTTAATTGTTAACAAAAATGGAAATTTATCAATAAAAAAACGAATCTCTTCAACAGATGAATTTTCAATTTGTTTCAAATTTGCCACTTCAGCATTTAAAAGAACTTCATTTTGCAAAGGAAACTTCCTTACAATGTAATCACAGGCTGGGGAAAAGTACTTTCTAACACATTGAAAAAATTCTTTTTTCTCATGATCTTTCAAAGAATTTACAAGTTCCCTGGTTTGATTTCCAATTATAAGATCATTGTCATCCTTTTGATTTGCCAAACTATTATAGGCAACACGAATCAACACACTGTTTTTCACTACGGATGGTTTTACAAACTTAGTATAAAGTTCTTTCAAAAGATCATTAGGAATTTCGGAAGCACTTCCACAAAGGATCCGGTAAATGTAAACATCGCCAAAAATGGCGATAAAGGTTCGAAGCTGGTAACCCGGCGAATTGGTTTGTGGGAGGTAGCAACCTGGTTCGCTCTTAGAGAATATTTCTGGTCTGTTTGGGGCTCCGTTTTGCCGCTGGCTAGAGATGCGTGACAACCGCGTGAGGTGGTGAAAATCGGCGAGGGGTGAATATAGCACGGCTTTTTAGAATAGTATGGCTGTGTTCTTACGTAATTTTTAAAAGACTTTTAAACACTCAGAGCCACAGGACTCCTAAAATATTATGATTAACGTAGGCCGCAAAAATATATGTTTTAAATAATTTAAATTTTTATTACTGTTATTTTTACCTAAAATAATAAGAATTTAATCCGTTTTCATGCTTTATATTTTTAATGCATTTTTAAAAATTACTTTTCAGAGGATGCTAGGTGTTTATATACAATAGATGATTAGAATAAAAAAAAAATATTATTGGTTCTCTGAGATGACAAAATACTTTTATGTATTCCCAGGGTCATCAAAGTTAGTAAACCACTGCTTTGAGTAATTAATCCAAGTTTGAATGAATCTTGAAAGATAACAAGGTGCATAATGTTTATTCTAGTTTTATTTACAATGCTACTTTAAAGGATTTGAATATTATTGAAGAAACTTGGCATTGTCAAATTTATTATAAAAAAGACAGTTGTTTCAAAATAAAATATTTTAAGCTATCAGCAAGTAAATTCAAAAAACAATTTTGAAAAATTACTTGTGTAAAATGAATGATTTAAATGTATTATTTAGTAATGAATCCATTAATCTGTTGAGTGTACAGCAGCACTAATTATTAAACATAATTTTGAGAATATCGACAAGCAAAGCACTTAATGAAAAAGACCCTTTTTACTAAAAATATTAGTATTCTATATGAATGAGAGAATATATGTAATGAATACCATGGCCAAATACCTATACAGTCAAAAAGTCGTTAATTCGGACACCCATAATCTGGACATCAAAGCTACAAACTTTCTGTGCATGCGTCGCGTTGACGCGTGCGCGTAAGACCTTTACCGCTGCGAATTTGCGTGTGCGCAAAATACGTTTACGAATGCGCGTTTGATGTATAACGGACGGGATAAGCTAAGCTAAAATTATCTAATTATCTATTTCAGTTAATGTTGCAGATTGCGTTGTTCCTTAATCTTCGAATTGGATCCGGATTATTATTTTTTGCAGACTGTTAGAGCAGTTTTGTAAAAGTAAGCTTGAACTTTCGATTATGTCAAATAGAATTTCCGATATATATTTACTAATATGTAAAGGATATACAAAGCGAAAGTATCTTTCGGAGTCCATTAAACAAAAAGTGGAATTGCTGCAAAAAATGGATAAAGGCATATCCTTTGTTTATCTTTAACGCCGCGGCAGCGTGCAATGAATTGGAAGTTGATCTGTCAGCACTATCCTTATCTTAAGGGCAGATGTTTTTATTTTATTTGGCTTATAATTGCTTACTCAATGTAGTATTTCATCTCGATGTACTCCGTCTTTGATATGATTTAAATCAAATGCCTCGTCATTATAATTCGCTTCCGATAGCGAAGAAAGTAACAGAGGTTATTGAAAACGAAAAAAATTGATTGACAAATTAGTCGCTATTCTCGACACAGCAATTATAGGACTTGAACAGCGGAACTTTGTAACTAAACAAGAAATTATGTCTGTTTAATAGAATTAAAGAGAAAGTATTATCACATGAAACGAAGCAACTTACATTGAAGGAAATGTTTAATAAAGTAAACAAATAAATATTAAGCTTTTTCTTTTTGTAAATTTTGATACCCTTTAGATCATAATTGTTCCTTATTTCATAAATTACGGTTTCATATTTTTAATATTGTAATTTCTGCGTGCCATCTTACCAGATTTAAACTGATGATCTATAATCGGGAATCGCCGAAGTCCCGACGAGTCCGGATTAACGACTTTTGACTGTATAAAGAAAGAAAAAAAAAAATAGTATTCTCTACCTCCAAACTTGCAAAAGTAATCCTGCTATGCAACACATAGTTAATTTCTGATTACATGATATTGCAAGCATTTTCTTCAGATTTTTTCTACAACTGATATTGAATACTGGTAGTTTGATCTGGTTTCATAGCGTGGTTAAAGGGCTGGTTGCATGGTTGATTTTTCTAGTTTTACTCATATGTAATGCAAATACAAGCCAGTTTCCCTTAGAAAGTTGTTCAAAACGGCATCTTTCTTCAGGTCCATAGCCGGTATTCTTTGCCATATTCGAATAACCTAAACTTTCCTCCAGATTCTACATTGACATGATGTATCTGTTGTGAGCAGGACAATGATCATTCCACCTCTATCCATATAGCAGGAGTGTATTTAAAACATGCCAGAATCATGGAATTCATAACAAAATTTATCATGTTTTAATCTTGAAAACTTTATAAATTTTCCCGATTTTCTTACGTCATGGGTTTCACTAACAAGATATTCATACTTTTGCTCAAGTTCACAAGCAGTTGAGCAATACAATTACTGAATACTGGTAGTTTGAATTTTCAGTATTCCAGTATCTTGGACCATCACACTGTCATGCCCCCTAAAGTTATTACTGCTTGGCATAATAACAATATCACTTGACCATGTTACCAACTTTGTCAAAACTAATATATCAGCTGCAGTCTCTCCAAAGACTCTCACTATAACAGAGATTTAAAAATATCTTTCTTAGAATACAAATAGGTTTGTCAATGTCTGGCAACAATTCATGAACTTTTCACGCAAAGCATTTACGACTCATTTCAGATACAACATTTTGAGAAGTATTTCATCTGCCTTTTTCATACGTATGGCTGCATCATTCAGAAGAAAATGATGATGTCATGTTTAATTTCATCAGGGTTTTTCCCACATCTGTTATAAGGAGAAATTATTTCAATGATATCCTGGAACTGGAATTATCCTAGGAAACATATTAATTTGCCAACAGCATTGGTTATTTCATAAATGGAAATGAGAATATTGCTTTCTCATATTCTAAATTGCACTAATGTATATACCACTGAATTAGGTCCATTTTAAGATAAATTTGTGGAACATCATTTCTTATAAGTTTCCAAACATCTTTTCAGAGGTGGACTTTCTTACAAGATTCAGATAATGAAGATATTGTAATATTTTGTTATTTAACAAATAAATATACATTTATTATTGAAGTGGCAATGCCATATTTGTATGATGTAACCATTGCTCAGAAATTGTTTAAAATGAGAATTCTGAAGTTTTACCAGCTAGTAGTTGTACGAAAATTTTGCCACTAAAGAATTTTATTCAAATTATCTATCTCCCTAAACTAAAAATAAAATTTATGTTTTATTAAAATCATCTGTTATTTTGTCAATTACTGCAAAATATTTAGTGATCATCAGTCTGAATCAAAAAAAGAGTGCGACTCTACACAAGACATTCCCTGTGATCAAACTGACTATTTTGAAGGAAAAGGTAAAACAACAAAATGGAAGAAAGAACACTTTTGAATTCAAAGATTCCCATAACGTCATAAAAAATTGCCTGGCAGTACACATATATCTAAAGATGTGGCTTCACCCATCGATGCATGGAAGCTAATATTGATGACACAATGATTGAAATGATTGTAGGATGATCTAATATTTATGTAAAAAATATTTCGGGAAATTTTAAAAGAGATGCAAAACCTATGGAGAAAGAAGAGTTTCTTGCTTTTTTAGGACTCATATGTAGGTGGATTGCACAAATCCTCCCGTGTAAACGTTAGAGAATTATGGGCGACTGATGGAACAAGATTGGATATTTTTCATAAAACAAATAAACTATATATTTTCTTTTCATTCTTTGTGCCTTACGATTTGATAATGTCGGAACGCGGGATGACATAAGAAAGAGTGATAAATTAGCTCCAATAAGAGATTTGTTTGAAAATTTCGTCGAGATTGTCAGAAATTATATAATATAGGGAAGTACATGACTTTGGATGAAAAGCTAGAACCTTTTCCAAGACGATGCTCCTTTTGGCAGTATATGCCTAAGAAACCTGCAAGATATGGTATAAAGATGTTTACTGTTGCTGATTTTAGAACCTTCTATACTTTGAACATGGGAAAAATATGCAAGGATAAGATTATCCCACCTGAATTTGTGTCGAATAAGAATAGAGAACAGCATTCAACTCTCTTGGGGTTTCAAAAGGATATAATGCTACTTTCTTATATGGCTGAAAAGAACAAATGTGTTAACCTTTTGTCAACTATGCAAAATAATGACCATATTGATGAAAGCACGTTAGATTTAAAGAAATCTCTTGATTTCTTCAATTATTAATTATCTAATTGAATTGCTAATAATATATTATTAATTATTAACAATTCAATTAGTTAATTACGTTTTATAAAATGACAAAAGGAGCAGTTGATAATAGTCGATGAAATGGGTGGCACTTATTCTGTGACCAGAATATCAAACTGATAGGCATATTATTTTTGCTAAATATTGCCGACATAAATTCAAGGATCTTGCTTTTATCTACTAAAACTCCACCAGAGAAGTTCAGGAATAGGAGGCACTTCTGATTTGGCCTTTGCACTTTTATATCCTCATTTGAAATCATAACAGAAACAGTAGGAATACAATGAAGATTCTCAAACAAAGAAAAGAAAATTATGTTACCTGATATGTTACATGTGCTCAAGGAAAAAAAAGACAGAAAATCAAAAACTGTATGTGTGAAGTGTAAAAAAAAAAAAAAAAAAAAAAAAAAAAAAAAAAATGTCAAGAACACTGTGAAATGGAAGCTTCATGTATGAACTACAAAATATCTAATTCTTGAGTCTAATTGATTTGAAAATTAATTATATAACTGATTGTCCATGTAATAATTCTGCATAATTTGGATTATAATTGCATTAAAAAAAAATCTCATAGAAATCAATGATTCCTAGTCATCTGAAGAAAATGTAAGTACATTTATTTGTTATTAATTTTAAAATTAACATTAAGTTATTTTATATAATAAATGTTGCAATTAATACAGAATGCATTATGGTAATGAATTGTAATAATATGTTTCATTTAGATGTCATTTAATTGCTATGCACGTTCTCGTAGTAAATAATACAGTGTGCGTCCTCCCGGGTTAACTACACACCGCTAAATGTCATTATCAACCTATTTATTTTAGTTCTATATGCTAAATATCTTATAACTTGACTTGTACACCGCTAAAATCATGCCTTCCATATGATAAATATCTTGCAACATAACTTTACCAAAGAATGTCTAACAATACATATTTTTTGACTATACACCGGTAAAATCATGGCGAATTAGCCATTGGTGACCTTGGCGAATAAATACGCATCGGCGCCAACGGATCCGCTGCGGAAGAAAACCCAGAATTTGGATAAGCAGGAGAGATTTTGGCGAAGCTGATTTTAGAAGGGTATTTACAATTTCAAAAATCTTAGTGGTACTTAACACAAAACTACAATATGCTTTGTTCAAATCTGAAGAAAGAAGATAGAAAATCCTTTCCTCCCGGCTAATAGAAGACTGTTTCTTCTTCCCTTCAACTTCTTTAACAAAGTTGACCTTTGATGAGTCTTCTAAGCATTTTCTTTTTAAAGGGTTTGATTCTGTGTGTTGGCTTTTCCCTTTTAAAGCATTTTGATTAGAAGCAAAGTTGGTTTTCGGAATCTTATATGCTGACAAATTTGATGGGATCTGTGGTTTCGTTTTGGTCTCTTTGTGGAAATATTTTAGCAATGCATCCCACTGTTCAATAAACCTTCCTAGCACTCTGCCTAAGGATAACCATCTCGTGCATACATGTTTCAGAATTTTTCTCGTTTCACCAGAGCACAGTTCTTGGAAATTCTTTAGGTTTTCTTTCCTTTTTACACTTTTTTCCAGATAGAAAAACACATCAATCACACTGGTCAATATTTAATGATAAAGCAGCTGCAGCTTTTTCTGCTGCCAAATTAATCAGATGGCATGGGCATCCAATAACAATTAATTCATTTTGTTCTTTTTTGAGGAAAGAGGCTACACACTTTTTGTCACCCATTATGCCATGAGCATTATATGCACCAAATGAAATGCAGTTTGATATTGGAATGTTAAGTTGTTTCAACTCATTAATTACCAAGGAGGCAATATTTTACCCCGTAGTATTTCCATTTAACAATGGAAGACGCAAAAGATGAGTTTTCATTTCATTAGAAACATCACAGAAATATGTGACAACGATAGGGTAAAGCTTCCAATCGCTGTCGTTGCTGTCATCGATTGACACCGAAAATGCTGAATTCTGGGGTTCAGCTATTGTTTTACTTTGTGCATCGCAAGCAATTTCGTTCACAATAGAAGATATTTTCGTGCAAGCACAAGCCTATTTCTGAGCAATCTTGGAGTCGGGAAACATCCGTCTGAAAAGTTGAACGGCATGATCGGCAGCGCTTAGCGGCACGTTGTGTTTGATGAGGAATGCAGTAAACAAACACTCTGCCAAAATGACATCGGCATCTGAATTTGAAAAAAAATCATCCACTTTTTTTTGACGTTGTCGAAGTCGAAGCATTAACTTCATGCTTTTTAGACTTAACATGCTTCACAATGTCGCTTCTTCCACCGTGACTTATTATAAAGTCACACACGCACACGTTGCAAAATGCATAGTTATTTCCTTTGAAGGATTCTTTAATTGTTGGAAATTCGGCTTTGTAGGCAGGCCGAAAATACTGAGAATACGGTTTTTTTGAACTCATTTCGTAACAACGACGTATTAAGAAAATTCGTAGCACGTGCAAACAAACAGAATGCGACAATCCACACTTGCTGAGTAATTCCCTTGCTGCTGAAGCGAACGCGGAAAAAATAATCTGGCGCCCACACACACACACACAAAAAAAAAAAAAAAAAAAAGTGGGAGAAACAAGTTTAGCGCATTGGATTGGCTGGTTAAGCGGAGAGTTGGGAGAAACTGCAGGTTACTGGATTCGAAGTAGTCGGTAGTTGGTGGTAAAACACGATGCAATTGGCAAAAATCGCTGAATTAGTGAAAATTTTAAAATTTCAACAAAAATCACTAAAAACAATTGAAAAAGGAAAAAAATCGTAAAAAATTGATTATGGTCGTAAAATCGTAAAGACAAACGCATTTTCGTGTTGCTGAATTGAGGAAAAATTCTAAAATTTCGACAAAAATCACTAAAAACACTTGAAAAAGGAAAAAAATCGTAAAAAATGGATTGCGATCCTAAAATCGTAAAGACAAACGCATTTTCGTAAAAGTTGGTAGGTATGTATTTGTAAAAATTAGTCACTTGCAATTTCAATATTCAGTCTATGTAATTATTGTATTTGTTCTAATAAAACAAACATTTCCATCAACCTAGGAATACATTATTAAGCAATTCTTGGGTATTCTGGTAATCATACATAATTTCAAAATATTAATCTTTTCCCTTCCCTTATTATGTAATAAATTAAGTCTAAAACAAAAATCACAGAATAAAATATCTAGAATTCATTTATTTGCAATAAAATGAATGATCATTCTTAAATAATGTCCAATTAAAATGTTTTAAAATGAGTTAGCAGACAATACTTTTACAAAACATGCAACCAAGGAATAAATAATCTGCTAAAAATATAGCATTCATGATAATTTTCACAAGGGCGAAAGTTTCTTTTTATAAACTAAAAAAAAAAAAAAAAAAAAAAAAAAAAAGAGTAAATATTTAACATTTTCTTTTTGAAAACTCAGTATATATATTTAAGAGTTAATGAAATGTATATGTTACTGTGAAAGACCGAAATTGGAGAATATCAACTTTCTCCGGAGAATGTTAACATTCACCAAATAGGTTGGTGAAAGATCGAATATTGCACTACATTCTTGTATATTCGGACCCTCACCGGTGTATGTCGACAATCACAGATATGCTCTGGTGTAAGTCGAAAAGAGAGGTCATAAAGTGCCATAATAGTTTAAGTTGTTGCAATAAATAAGATTTGAATCACATAATTTAGTAAGTTTTTTTATCACTGTTATTTTATTTTCTCATTTAGAACGTACTGTATAATTAAGTAAGTTTTTAAACTTCTATTATTTTCCTTTCTCATTTTGAATGTATTGTGTGTTTTAGGTTCTCATGTTCTTATTTCAAGACTCAAGTGCGTTTATTCGTGACCGAATCCCGGAGAAGAAAATATAATATTGTTATATGTTCAACATTCACCATTAGTACATGGTGAATGTCGACATTGACCGGTGTAAATCAGAAATAAGAGTATTTGAAAATATTTCGGACATACACCAAGAGACTATGTGAATGTTGACATTCTCCAGATTTCGGTGTTTCACCGTAACATATATACAATATTTAAGAGTAGATTTAGTGAAAAATAATAAATATGTGAGTTACATATATAAAAGGTGGATAAAAATTTGATATTGTTACCATTCTTTTTTATGTAGAAGTTCAATGGTAAGCAGAAATTACACACATAAATTATGATTATCGCTATATTAAAAAAATCAATAGTAATTTCAATAAAAATAAATATTTTTGATGAAAATTGAGCCCCCCCCCAAGAATACACAAACACAGTTTACATATATAATACTGGATCAAAAATAGAGTGAAAAACACA
The DNA here is from genome assembly GCF_044657685.1 of Stegodyphus dumicola. Taxonomy (NCBI): domain Eukaryota; kingdom Metazoa; phylum Arthropoda; class Arachnida; order Araneae; family Eresidae; genus Stegodyphus; species Stegodyphus dumicola. Next base: position 78,770,739 of record NC_140769.1, on the reverse strand, counting down.
GAATAGAAAGCATATTAAAAGTAATTTGTATTTGTATATCACATGATTAAAAAATACCATAAAGAATGGTAAAATTCCTAATTTTAAGCATTATATTTAATGACCATATCCAACAAAGGAAAACAGGCACCGTTGGTGTTATATTCCTAATCCTTCGTCAATTGTTATATTTCCAGCAGTCACATCTTATTTTTATCAATAAATTAAGCAAGGTAGCTAATAATACAATGAAATCACTATCCACTGCAACTTAAACAGGCTTCTTTATTCTGTAAAGAGCAAACCATATCAGCCATTTGTTTTTCTTTGATACCATTAATAGATGGTGAATTTCCTTCTCTTAATGCTTTTTTATCAACTGTAAATTGAATAGCATTAACAGCTGGTTTGGTCCGAAGATAATACATTCCAGTCTTCAAACCCTGCGAAAAATAGAGTAAATTAATTATTTTACATCAGACTGTTTTTAAATGAAATATAAACAAAGCTCATAAGAGTGAGCTGCGATACTTTTAAAAGTAAAAATATACTTAAAAGTAATCATTCTATTATAAAGAAAAGACTCCTTTTCTCGCATATCATTAAACAATGAATTTGATGCCAGTTTTCAATAATTCATTTATATAAATCTGAAGGTAAAGTAATGAGCAAAGAATGGAAGGGATCACTTTTTATTTACAGACGACTACTAATATTACAACTGTTAAATTAAGTTTTGAGGCCTTCCAGGTGGAAACATTTATTAATGCTGAACCATTTTAGGAAGGTTTTAATGTAGCATCATGCTTATAAATCAAGAATGAAGCATTTAATAATGTAGTAACTGCTACTGCATTCCAGAACTGATTTAGAAAGCTTCCAGAGATTTTGGAAAAATTTTGAACTGGCGCTATAGAAAATTTGATAATCCTTTGAAGCACGGTGATTATATATGTATATTAGATTCAGAAAACAGAAAAATAATTCCTACACAGCTGCAAGGAATTGATTTTTAAAGAAATTTTTTAAAAAAATCATTAAAAAGATTATTCCAGCCTAGGAAAAATTATTTAGGGTGTTAATATAGCCTCATGTTAATTGGTAGCGAAGTGTTATCATAATAAATCTGAAAAGACGCTTAAAATCATATTCTGCTTTCTGTAACCTTAACGTCTTTACTTAAAAAAAAAAAAAAAAAAAAAAAAAAATCCAAAATGAACTTGTTAAAAGAAGAAAATTATGCTTACTTATGCTATTATTTTCAGATATGTTGATGAAATCTTAGCAATTCAAAACTTTACAAGATTAACCAACAAAAAAATATTAACTACGTTCTTGCTGTTGGTGACTGCAATAAAATCAAAATTCATACCACAGTTGGCCATGGTGGAAGAACCTGTATAATTAAGGAACTGAATATCAAGTACAAGAATGCAACAGTAGAATCTAACATGACGTATTTCAGACTATGTGAACTATGTCAGGAAGGGGGAAACTGTGGAAAAGGGGATTGTAATCAAACCAATTGTGCATAGTGAAATGAATTCTTGATAACAGGTCGACCTAATAGATATGCAGTTCAATCCTGATCATGATATGAAATTCATTTTAGCGTATCAAGATCATCTTACGAAATTCATCCTACTCCAAAGTTTACACAGTAAAAGAGCTGATGAAAGAGCATATTCTACATTTTGAAATGCTTTATTTTACTTTTTTTTTTTTCGCATGCAAACTGGCATAGGGAATGGTTTCATGCAACTGTTTATAACTTGCTCTCGTGGTTTAAAAATCACATAGTATAACATTGATCTGGCAATCATAATTAAAACGGGAAATTAAATTACTTTTGTCCATCCTCCTGATGACAGCAAAAATCATTAAACTTGGCTGTTCTAATGATGTGGCCATTTCATCTCGACTTCTTCATTTTTCCGTTAGTTCTAAAAATTGTTAACTTTTTCTATTATGTTTTTGTAATACATTGCAATTTTAGTATTTAATATAATTTAATCTCTCTCTCTCGCACACACGCATTACAGAAACTGGAAGAAGCTCATCCTAATAACTTGGCGTGGTAGATGAATGCAAAAACCAAGCATACATTTTTATTTAATATCAAATCAGCACTACAGTGCCTTACTCTTAAAGAATGCTTTACATAAGACTTTTTATACCAAAGCATGACTACATTATGAGAATGTTTAAGTGAATTAAATTTCAGATACATAACAGATTAATATTTGGATGCTGGGTTAAGATTTTATCGCATTCCAGGAATAATTGCACAATAGAGATAAAGAGACAGGTCACTATTCAGAATGAAGAAAGGAGTATGCTCAAATTTTGCTATTATTCCTTTATTATTAAAAAGGTACCTAGTTTATATTTCACACACATATATAGACTCTAAAGAATAATCATAATTGAAGTAGTAACAAAATACAAAAGAAGGAGACTAATCTACATTGTAGCTGCAAGATCATAATAAATTGATAATGAAGTTCAAGGATGGAATGTAAATTAAATATAAATTTAGTTCCAAAAAAAGTGGTTAAAAGTATCAAAACAGTTCAGAGGAATGAAACATATATTCGGAACTTGTTAATCTTCTTGGTTTTAAGGCTTCAAAACACTTTTCCCGTTACAAGTTCCAGGGTTCATAGCCACATTTTAGTTAAAAAAATAAGCACCTGTCTAATTACATATACACAACTGCATAACCTTACAAGAAAAATTAGACTTGTAATTTAAAATATGAGAAATTCAATATTTATTATGAGAGAATGAGAATTACTCAACCATGGAAAACAATTAATTATTTTTTTTAAATTTTAAATAACAGTTCAGTCTACAGAACTAGTTTACAATGAACTAGTTTATGCAGAACTAAATTATATTACAAGATTTAGTGATGGAATTTAAGTTCAAAATAGAGAAAATAAATAATAATAAGCCATATTTTTTATATTAGCTTGGCACCTAAAAATAAATACAATTTATTTTTCCAATCCTATTAATATTTAAATAAAAATTCTGAACATTTTCTAAATTTTCATTGTATAACAGTTTTCCCTCAACAGATATTGCAAGCAAAGTAATTTAAGTAAAAATAAGTAAAAAAAGAAACTTTTCTGAAATTAGAAGGCGGGATATTGCTTCATGCAGTCATTCTTTAAAAGTAAAAGCTTAACTAACCGGCATACTCGGAAATTGCTGAATATCTGAAAATTCTGGATAGTCGAGCGTAACTGGTAAAAGAGGAAGGGAGGGTAGATTGTAGCAGTTTTTTAGATTTTTCAGCTAAATAATGCTTTTGACATTTCGATATGTGAATTATATAAAAAATAGTCCAATGGAACTGAAAAATAACCCGCTTAGCAAGCACAGTAAAACTGCTTTATCTCTGCGAAATATGGCAAACATTATTGCTCAATATGTGAGCTTTAATTCTTCCGCACATGTTGTTACTCAATCAGAATCAACAGCTGCCAGTATTCGGACTGTCAGGCACCCATGTGGCATATTTATCATTGAGCAGGACACGTCGTTGCTCCGCGCAATATCCATACTACACTCATATTGATTAATAAAGAGATTTACCAATATGAGGTGTTTTCCATTCTAATTTTGAACAGGCTGCATTAAATTTTCGGAATAGAATCATTTTTTGCTTGGATTGGTGGACCACAGAACTTTTAGTCCTATTCAATCCAGGTTGGAAAGTGACCCCCCCCAAAAGTCTGTTGCTTGCTTTGCTGCGAACTGTAACGTTTTCAATATTCGAGATTTTGTGGAGAAAGGGAAGAAACACCCAACTTGCGTACTGTTTGATGCATTGGGCAGGGGAAGGGGGGGGGAATTTTTTTTTGACTATTCGATTACTTTCACTTTACTTATGCCATTCTGAATATTATTCCTTAGAAAACTAATCTGTGTTGAAACACACTCATTTTTGAAGTTTATCTATACTTCAGCAGTTACTGTAAATATATTATAAATATTCATACATATGCTTATAATATAAGCATATCGATCATAATAAATGCGAATATGAACTGACCACGTGGAACGAGAATGTAAATTATTAAAATCTTGATAGAAATTCAAACGTGTGTAGTATTGGGTGGGAGCAAAAGAATACAGTATTTACCGGAATTTCTACTGCTTTCGCAATTCTTTGACCAATAGAAGGACGTGCACCTGTCTGTATTTGCGCACAAAGGTTATGTTATGCAAAGAAAGGGGCGAAAAGCGATTTCTGAGGTTATGATTCACCACCTAATGATCCATATAAGGAAGAAAAGTTGTTTATTTAGTTTCAGCTTTGGTACAGGAAAAAACTTATAAGCACTTGTAAGGACCGCTACGGATCCTCAGTTCTTTTTGAAACAGTAAGAGGAGATTAATTTTTAGGGCAATTTTATTGCAATTTTTAATTTTACAATCTCATGTTCTGTTGTTTAGATTATTTTAAACACTTCCATTTTTATTTTGTACATTTCATTCGGGTTTACTTGATTTTTGTAACCATTTCCTGGATATAGAAATAGGTAGACTTTTATAATTTTTGGAGCTAAATTTATATTTAATTTGCGTTTTGACCTTTAATTTCATTATTAATATATATATATATATATATTGTGAGAATCAGAAGGCAAATTAAATTATGACCACAACAGTTCATATGCACTGATTAAATACGGTTTCAAAAATTTCACAGAAAAAAAACTTAATTGCATAAATTATTAGTTTTAGTGCCATGCTTAATTCCTATAAAGATGATGCTTTAAAAGTGGATTGAGAACTAAAAAATAAGTTATATGCTGTAATGTTGCGAGAAAAGACATTAGTCTACAAAACTAAAATCCTAAAACAGATTTGCATCAAAAGCTTTGTTGCTGATATAATTCCAAAGGAATAATTTATTATGAATATTTTCATACAAGCAAAACCTTATACACAATTTCTTATTATCACTTAATTATTAACTATTCTGACTGAAAGAAGCCCTACAAACAAAATGACGATCACCACTGAACTGAAATGTTCTAAGCCAATATAACTGCAATCCACTTGTGGCATTTTAAACAGTGGATGAATTGAATGAGCAAAGATGCAGAATTTTCTCAGCCTATATATTTTATGAATAGTGTTCTAGCAGATTACCATTTATTTAGATTCTTTTAAAATTATGTAAATAGAGGAAAATTACATAATTACCAGGAAGTGCAAATCTACTCATAAAATTCTTTGAAAGAGAAATACTGAATTTTCAGAAAAGGGGAATGAAAAAAGAAGATATAAATGGTAGAAATTACGTGAATCATCAAATCACAGCCTTCTTTTTAACGAAAGAAAACAATTTAGTAACAGAAAAAAATTTTAATGGCATAAACGTTCTTGTTTAATTTCAAACATTCTTTTTACCTCTCTAGTTTGACAGCACATATTACTTCAAGGTGTAATAGAATAAATCATACTTATATAAATGAACTTCACTTTAAGTAGTATGAGTGGCAGCAGTACATTAAGTCTAATATGTTTTACATACCTTAAACTTTTTGACGAAAATGTAATTAGGAGGCAGTCTAAAAAACGTGCTAAGCTCCTTTAAGCGCCATGAAGTTATATATTAAGATATATGATTTAAAATCATACTAGTTATACGATTCTTACATATCTTAGTCAATTTTAATTATCTACTGCCTTTTATATGGCATACAAGCATTTTGCCCTCTCCTTCCCCTAATCACACTCGTATTAATGCTCCGTATTGCTTGGATTAAATTCTGATGTGAAAATTAATGCATTAAATCTTGGACTCCTTTGACAGCAGAACTTGAATTGCTTGATAAAGTATTTAATTATTACAGTTTAAATCTACAAATTAAAAAGCCTTTACACTCAGCTAAGCGTTCAGAAAAACCAGCCAGTAAAATTACAGGCATCAATCAAGGGATAAAAGATTGTATAAATGAATACTTTTCTCCTCTTTACTATATGATTCATTAATTGAAGACATGGGATTAAAATTCATGAGTCTGATTCATTACTGACTTTTCAGCATTAAATTATTATCCAATTCCAGATGAGGCATTGAATTTAAAACTGAGATAATTCTCATTAAAGATGGTAATTATTTTTTAAGCAACAAATAAACATGTATCAGTTTACTTTAAAGTCTAATAAAAGAATGAAGAAAGAAAGAGGAATTCAGATTTTATTATCACATTCAATAGCACTGATATATTTAAAAGAAATAAAAGAAAGAAAGAAAGATTAGAATTTTAAAAATGAGAATGCTAAAAATATTAAAAACATATCTACTTTACTGAACTTAAAAATACTTGATTCCATACAGTAAATGAAAATAAATAATATAAGCTTCTTATTTTTTAATTGAAAAGTTTACAGAACAATTCATAAAAAGCACAGAAAAGATAAAGCTTTAGTATTAATACATATGGTCAAATAATAGCATAATTATAAGGTTTATATTGATATCTTTGCATATTAATTTTTCTTCCATAAAAATTATTTAAAATTCAAATGAAGGTTCTTTTTAGAATTTATTATATAATTTATATTATAAAATTATATAATTACATTGGCTATTTTTTTTCTTGAAGTATTACAACAAATTTGAAAGTTACTGAAATCAGAAGCAGTTAATGTAAAAAGTAGAAATGCTTTTTTTGCGCATTTCAGCAATTTTTTCTGAACCAAAGAATTACAGCTATGATAGACAAGTTAATGTGTATTACAGTAGAGAAAAGCAAAAGTAACACAATTTTTCTAAAATAAAACAAAAATGTTTTTATACCTAAATGACAGCAAAGAGAATTTTTAAGAAACACACAATTAATTTACAACTTACTAAGTGCCATCCATAAAAGTGCATGCTTGTTAATTTTCCATAATTTGGTTCAGCAATGTGAACATTTAGAGATTGACTTTGATCTATATAGGCCCCTCTATCAGCAGCCATTTTTAATATATTTTTCTGCGGTATCTCCCAAACTGTACGATATAATTTTTTGAGACCATCAGGAATGGCATTAATATTCTAGAGGAGAAAAATCACATACAGTATGAATGCATATAAAAAACTTAAAAAGCAAAATATGTGGGATAACAGGATTTGTATTCATTTTTGCACACTAAAATTAAGTACTTTCAAAGGACCATTAACTTAATTAAAAAAAAAAAAAAAAAAAAAAAAAAAAAACTAAAGTAAATTATCTATACCAGGGGTTCTCTACCAGTGGCACGCAAAGAAGTAAAGTATTTTTAACTATTAAATTCAAAAATTAGAACCCCAACATCCTGATTGAATTTTTTCTCTAACATTTGTAAATTTTATGCGATTTGAGCTTTGTTCAAGGTCAATAGCTAAAGTCTATAAGTATAATGCTCTTGCTAAAGTCTATAATATACACTTATAGACTTTAGCAAGAGGCGAACAATCTGTCTGCATGGCAGTTTTCGTAGTTCTTCCATGTTGCATGTTTCACAAATATTCTTTTAGCCATACACATAGCCAAATTTGTCATAAATGATGTTTTTAAAAGGAGTGATAGAAATGGATGCTGTATATAATAGGAAATAAAAATAAGTTCCTATAAAAAGATTAGCATCTTCTTAATTCTCTTAAGAATTTATGAATTTATTAGCATGTCAGCACTTTATGCCACCATATGCGGGTTTCATATTGCTCCATTTTTAATGAGAATCACTTTTTACATCGGTTCTGTCTCTAACAGCAGGTATTTTGTCTTCTTGTTGCTTTGTATTCCTGACTTTTCTATGCGATTTGAGAGTATCGTTGTCTGTTATCCTGTTGTATATTGTGCATTTATATATTTGTGAAAAAATAATAAAAACCTAGATTTTCAAAATGGAAAGGATTGACTAAGCGGAAAAATGACGATTCACAGGTGATGGATCCAGGACAATCTACTAGCACTAACAATATTGAAAAGAAAAGAAAAATTGTTTATCGAAAATATAATGAAAGTTATTTAGCAATCAGGTTTACTTAAAATAGAGATGAAATGGACCCTCAGCCTCAATGTGTTATTTGCAGTGAACTATTATCCAATCAAATTATAAACCATCGTTATCTTGAATTTAAACACGCAAATTTAAAGGATAAATCTGAAGAATATTTTAAGAGGAAATTATCGGAGTTCAGAAACAGTAAACAAGTAAATGAAAGGTTTTTTTACTTCAATTGAAAAAGCTTTGGAAGCTAGTTACCTGCCAAGACTGGGAAGGCTCCCACTATTGGAGAAAACATTATATTACCAGCAACTAAGATATCATTTTAACATCATTCAACAAAAAAAGTGGCTAATGAACTTAATATCATTCTGCTATCAACTGATATAGTAAGTCGATGAAATCATGAAATGGCCAATTCCATAAAAGAGACACTTATTAAAAAATAAAACACAGTGAGTATTTTGTATTGCAATTGGATGAAAGTACTGATATAACAAACTTTGTTCGATTACTAATTTACATATATTTTGTAGAAGATAAACAAATTGCTGAAGAGTATTTATTTTGTGAATCTCTTTATTATAGAGCAACTGCAAGTGAAATTTCAAAGTAATCGACAATTTTACGAGATTCCTTGGAATAAGTACATTGTTGTATGCAATGATGGGACACGGGCATTAACAGGAAAATATTATAGTGATTTCTCAAAAAAAAAAAAAAAAAAAAAAAAAAACTCACACCTGAAACTAAATTTACTCACTGCTCCATACAGCGTGAAGCTTTAGTAGCCAAAGCAATCCCTGAAAATCGTTTTACATGGATTTGTGAAAATTGTTAATTTTATTAAAAGCCGAGCTTTATTCAAGAATATTTAGGATGTTATGCCAAGAGATATACAGTGAATATGAAACGCTTTTGTTACATACCGAAGTAAGGTGGTTATCCAGAAGCAAAGTTTTAAATCGTCTTTCTGAACTTCGATCAAAAATTCAAATTTTTCTCTGTGATTCAAAATTTTAGTTGCAAAAAAGTTTCGGTAAATGATGGTTGGCCCGTTTAGCATATTTAGCTGATATTTTTGGAAAGTTAAATGAATTATATTTAGGAATACAAGGGCAAAATGTTAATTTTTTACCATTAGAGATAAAGTAAAGGTAATGATAAAAAAACTCGAGCTAATAATCAAAGAATTGGATAATAATATTCTAAGCTTTTTGCCACTTTCAGAAAGTTTTCTAACCGAAAATAATTTGAAAATAGCAGAATTAGCATTCGGCATTAAAAATCATTGTTTTTTATTGTTCAATAATTTCAACATGTATTTTCCCACGGATTATGAAAAAGAAAATTAGATTAGAAATCCACTTTGTTCAAATATACCTGAACTTTTATGTCTTGAAGAAAAAGAACAATTGATAGAACTCTAACTGAAGATTAACTGAAGCCACAAAATATTATCACCATGCATTATATTTAAAGAAACTAAATAATGAAGAATCTGCATGAATGTTTCTCGCATTGTTGAAAAATAGCCTAGAGCCATCAAATTTTGAATAACGTAGTCTTTCAACTGATAGGGTTGCCACTCAAACAAGAGAATGAAATTCCCTGACTTTTCCAGGCGTATTTTAAGAAAATTCCAGTCTATCTGCGTAATGTATGTTGGCTGTGCTAAGAGGTAAATTAATTACAGTATTACTTGAGAACCCAAAAATTTGCCAATTACATATGACTTATATATATATATAACCCCCAAAGCATTACTATTTTAACTATAAAAGGAATTGTTTTCTCCACTGAAGATTGAGATTAGATTCTACCCAATCTGGATTAAAAAATGTCTTTTTTTGCAGACATTTTGAAGCTAAATGAAAGAAAGAAATATATTTAATAATATTTTTAAATAAATTGCTTATGTCATAAATTAAATGACATAAGCAAAAAATATGTGCATTAAATTTTGTGATGGCATGTCATCATACTGCAAGAATTACTTTCAGGATTTTCCCAGAGAAAATTTCCTGAAACTTGAAACTGTTATTTACTAGTAATAAATAAATTTAGAGGGAAGAAGTAGCATTAAATGATACGAATAACATAAAAATAAAGATTATTACTTAAAAATTGAATTAGAATAATCAACGATATTTTAGCGAATATAGTTATATTTAATGGTAAGCCTACATGACTGATTACTATTTTTTTCATTTTACAGCAAAATGACAAATAAGGCATTTATTATTTTTTAAAAAAATAGTATAAAAGATTTTGTGGTAAAATCCCAGTATACGGTAAGGCCTTGGCACGATTTTGAAAACTGTTGCCAACACCAAAATGACCCGTTTACTACTCATCATAATGTTGCCATATCTCGTGTGTACTGTACATGGAGGTTATTCTAACCAAAGAATGCCTATGTAAAGAAGGAAAGGTTCCATAGACATAATGATGCTATTAAGCCACTAGAAAGTGGAGGGAAAATTTGCCAAGGGATTTGGCGACGGAACCTGGCGGCCAGAATTTCCCTCTCCGCGATATGTGCAGGAAATTGTGTTAAGAAGAAACATTCTTTGACAAAATTTTTGTTCTTTTATTTTTTGCAATAATTTAAACACGGATTTTCGTAGTTTTTTTCCTCAAAATATCTAATCCATTAATTAATTTACTTGCGCAAAAGAATATTTTCTTTTCCTTTAAGGTTTAAAGAAATTTTAAACGAAATTCATTTTATGAACTCTTGATAACGTGACTTTCGAACTTCGATACCGGCTTCGAGCTTTAGCGACAGATATTTCGTGCATGTGCAGCTGTTTTCCTCTACGTTGGAATGGAGTCACCCCTATTGCAGAGAAGTTTTCCTTCTTAACAATACGTATTCTTTGATTCTAACTTTCATAGTACCATATACTAGGATTAAACCGATTTTGTTTTATATGAGAATAAGTACAGTCAAAAGTCGTTAATCCGGCGATTCCAGATTATCGATTTTTCCGGATTATAGATCATCAGTTTAAATCTCGTAAGATGGCATGCAGAAATTCTAAAATTAAAAATATGAAACCGTAATTTATGAAAAAAAGAACAATTATGATCTAAAGGGTATCAAAAGTTACAAAAAAAAAAAAAAAAAAAAAAAAAAAAAAAAAAAAAAAAAAAAAAAGAGCTTAATATTTATTTATTTACTTTATTAAACATTTCTTTCAATGTAAGTTGTTTAAGTTGCTTCGTTTTATGTGATAATACTTTCTCTTTAATTCTATAAACAGACATAATTTCTTTTTCATTTACAAAGTTCCACTGTTCAAGTCCCGTAATTGCTGTGACGAGAATACCGACTAACTTGTCAATCGAAATTTTTTCGTTTTCACTAACCTCTCTGTCACCTTCTTCATGTCTTTATCCATTTTTTGCAGCAATTCCACTTTTTTGTTTGATGGACATCGAAACATACTTTCGTTTTGTAGATCCTTTGGGAGCTCCAGCATCGGAAATTCTATTTGACATAATCGAAAGTTCAAGTTTACTTTTATAAAAGTGCTCTTACAATCTACAAAAAATAATAAGCCTGATCCAATTCGAAGACTAAGGAACAACGCAATCATCAACATTAACTGAAATAGATAATTTTAGCTTATACCGTCTGTTATACATAAAAGGCGTACGCAAAAATGTATTCTGCGCTTGCGCACATGCGCAGTCATAAAGGTCTTACGAACATGCGTAAACGCCTATGCGCATGTGTCAACGCGCCGCATGCGCAGAAAGTTTTTAGCTTTGAGGTCCGGATTATGGGTGTCCGAATTAACGACTTTTGACTGTATTTTGTTTAATTCAACATGCACTGCACATGCGATTCTCGAGTTGCTGGAAACTTGCTTTACTTTTCTAAAAGACAATCTAATTGGAGCTGCGAAAATTGGCTCTATGCCAGCTGCCCGAATGATGCTCAGGCGATACACAATTCGCCAAGAAAGTGATCACTTCCAAACATCGGCGTAAAACTCGCTTTTTTTGGAAGGGGGGATCGATGTATGAAATTCCCTGAATTTTTTGGTCAATTTTCGAATTCCTCGACTTTTTCTGGTTTTCCAGGGAGCGTGGCAACCCTGAACTGAACATGGCCACTCGGAATACCGAATTTCGAATTTGTTTTATTATCTATTTCAAATTTTGCAAAACTTCAAACGAATTATTGATTACCAAACTCAATGATTTCAAAGTGAGCAATGGCAACACCATACTGGGAAGGGGGGACATCTCCAGCGCACGAGACTGTGTACTGGAAACTCTAAAGGTTATGCTATTTTAAAATATTTTGTGATATTGCTGCTGAACTGAATTTATGTGTTTTAAGTACAAAGAACATGGTATTTAATAAATGAAGATAACACACAATACGTTAAAAATGCTTCTTTGAACTTATGTGCTTCAAGTATGGATAACATGATATTTAATAAATAAAGATAACACACAACACGTTAAAAAATGCTCCTTTGGGCTTAATATAAAATCTAAAAGCTTTCAGACTTTTTTTTGTTTTTATAAATATTTCTATTCAGAAATTGAAAAATAATTACTATAAAATGTAGTGGTAGTACTAAAGGTTTTCAGTTTTTGTTTAGATGGTACTTGTTAGTCAGGTTGAGAACCGCTGATCTATACACAAATTTCACTTTTATAATACCATTCTAAGAATAAAATCTATAAGTAGGATATATTATTATTAAACATTATCTAACTGATTAACCAACAAAACTACTAATCTTTTTTTTTTTTTTTTTTAATCTGTTATACATTTAAAATTGTTAAGCAATCATTTTAAATGTATAACTGAAAATTTAAACTGTTTCATTATTCACAAAACTCTTACCTGTATGGAGCCACTGTCTGCAATAAGTCTATTTTTCATGTTTTCATCCCACAGATTTAGATCAGTTAGGTCTTTTAATAAATGATGATTTACAACCTAAAGTATACAAGGCCAAACTTAAACTTCAGAAAAGAATTGAAATATAATTTACAATATATTCTTAAAATCCAGTTGATCTACACCAGGGTTTCTTAAACTTTTTTCAGTCGCAACCCCATTTCATCACTGAGATTTTTTCGTGACCCCAGAATATTTACAAAACTTTTGTGGAATCCTGTAAGTATTGCGCAAATCCAACACATGCATGTGTGAAACTGTCAAATTGTTCACTTGTACTGTAATATACTATTGCAGTTTTAGGTCATTAACTTTAATTTCTAATTTTAAGATACAGAACAATGTGAAAATTTTAAATAAGTAACAGACAAAATGATAGCGTCAAGTGCAAAGCAAGGAAAATGAACATTTATATTCTAAGAAGAATGAGTCAAAACGTTTTCTTTTCTTTTTTGTCTGCATTTTCTTATCTTTATCTATTTTCAGATACATTGTGTAAAAGTATTTGGTAATTGTAAAATTATTATAATAACTTAAAGAAATATCAAAACTGCTAAAATTTTTGGCGACCCCCTGCTGCAAGTCCCATTACCTACAGTTTAAGAAACCCTGCTCTACAGAATAAAGCATATTCATTATTGACATGAAGGCTCACCAGCGGCCGAGCGGCAAGGTCGCTGAACACTGCTAGTTCGGTCCGAGGCTCGAATCCCGCGAACGGGCTGGCTAGCCCTCGAGGCTTTGCCATAATCTCACTCACTCACTCGCACGCACGCTCGCTCACACACACACACACGCTCGCGCTCACACGCACGCACACACACACACAATTAACATTTACACACACATATGGAATGATGAGCTGAATGGGGCTTGTGCGAAACCTTTGTTAAATTTGTCTCTAATTCGTAATCCTCTTGATCTTTTTGCTTCCTTGTTCATTTATTCCTAGAAGAACACATCTTACATTCCAATTTTTTAACACACATATAGAGGAAAGAAGTTATTTCCATTAAACGTTGGAAGATATAAGATCTTCTATCACAGTACAATATATTTCAACTCTAATGCTATACAATATATTTCAACATATAGTACAATATATTTCAACTCTAATTTAAATGGGAAACTTTTAAGAGAACTTGATCATAAATAATAAAGGTGTGGGGCATCCATGATAAATTTATAAAGACCTATACTTTTAGCAATGCAATTTGATTATTAGATTCCATTATTTAGATGCTCATGCTTTTATTATTCAAGATATAAAACAGTAGATGAATTTTGTAGAGTTATTAAATAAATAATTCCCATTAAGCAAGATGATAAATTATTTTTTCCTTTTAGTTCATTAATAATTTTTTGAGTTTTAAAGCTTATTTTATGGAAGCTTTATTCATTTATTAGTATTTAATTATTAACTCAAGAGTAAACTTCCATTTAATCAAGTTATGGCTTAACTAAACCCTATCTAAAAAAGGTTTTTTTATTGCAGAACAATGAAAAAATTATTATCACAAACCATCAACACAAGAGAAAACTTAACTAAGAAAAATATGAAAAAGGGAGAAAAAAGCCTGGTATAACACTGATGCCATAATAATTGGGAATTGTTTTAATCAACAATGTACAGTCAAATTGTATAAAATATGGAATGCATAAACATCCCATAATAAAAAGTTTTAACCTTCTTTTTATGAGTTTGAATATTTATAAGATATTGTTCAAAATCTGTTATAAATATTGTTCTTTACTCATATTTATAATTCAGTTTTTTTCATTTGACAATCTTATCCTTCTGTTATTAAAGTAATTATTATTATTTTTTTTGTTTGTTTTTAATACGGATTTAATTTACACAAACCAATGAATTTATTATCCAGATTAAACTGCCTGAATATAAATGTAAATTTTCAATAGCATTTTTGCATTAGTTGTAAGAATTTTTTTTTTTAATTTCCCACATTTTTTTAAACTAGCTTCAGATTAACTGTGGATATAATTTCCAGTATTATAGTGATTAATTAAGAGCTGAATGCACTTTCTTTATGAAAGAGAACAAGATAATTTTATTAGAAAATGAGAATTTATTTCAATCAATTTATAGATATTTGATTTTCTAAGTTATTATTTTGGAAAAATTTTAATTTTATCCGAATTTTTGCAGGTCAAGGAAAAAACCCCATCATTTCTTAAAATTACATTTGTTTTAATCTTTCTTAAATGAAAATAAATGTAATTAGAAGTTGCTAAAAACAGAACATTAGTCAAAAATAAATGAAACATATTAATAAAAATTTATTGAAGATCACAGATTAAATGAATATATGAAAAAAAAAAAAAAAAAAAAGTGGCAGGAAAAGAAATCGAACATCAAGAACACTAAAAAGAAATTCATAAAATAAGTGTTTACTGAATAAAAAGACAACTTCAGCAGATTTAATGAAAAGCAACTTCTGTGGGTTAGAAAATCAGCTACAAAAGTGAGAAAAGCCACAGAATGGATTACAGTAACTAAAACATTTATCCTTGAAATCCAAAAAATCAATAGGTTTTTCACACTGTGCATCAACAGAATGGAAAAAATATTTTAAATTTGCTCCATAATGCGTATCTGATGCAAAATATATTACCACTTTATTGGTATTTCTTTTTGGACATTCTTCACTTTTTACTTTTGGTTTTGACTTTTACCCTTGCCTGCATGAATGACGAAACACAAATTGAATGACTGGAGAGTTAGGTTTGGAGGCAACTTCCCCTTGATAAGTCTGTCTCCTGCCTACTCAACAGTCATTCACTTATGCATTTTTTAAAAAATTGTTTGGATTAATTTTAATTTGCTAAATTAGTGAATTTATTTTCATGGATTGGTTTTGCACTTGATTTGCTTATGCTTCTGAATTCAAACGATATTGTAGATTAGTTCGAGAATTTAATCTTTTTTATATGTTTGCACATTTTAAAAAATTTTTTTGGCTTTCCTTTTTTTTTCATTTTGGCTTTAAATTTTTTTTTTTTTTTTAACTTTTATACCTGTTTGTGAAAATTTGAATTTAAATTTCTTTAAATTTAATATTTAATTAGATATTCTAAATTTTATGTCTTTTGAGAAGTTTTATATCATTTTGTAATTTTTTTAAAAGTTTATACTAAAAAATCTTGAAGAGGAAGAAAGCATTTATTAATCAATGCACTTAATGAAAACAAAACTAAGGTACTTTCTAATTAACCGTATCCCTGGTTTATACCTTTGGTAGAACTTTCCATTTTTCTGCACTTTGGAGTATATATGCAACAATAAATAACCCATGCATGCACATATCACATATATGTTTCAGGACACGTAAATTAAATGTTATTTCGCTACACAGTATCCATTAGCTGTAAAAATTTTAATATTGACTAGATACTTGTTTTTCTTCTTATAAAATTTTTCTGGGGGGGGGACTTTTCACTTCATATCAGTTATGTTCCCTCATTTCACTCTGACTTGAGCATGTATACACATCTAAAAGCTGTTTTTGCACTCTTCATCTCCTAATGCTTGCCATGTTCACATCAGCCATTTTGGTTTATTCTGTAATTTAACTGATATACAGCTAAAGCTGCTAATGGTGAAAACAAAGGATAAAAATTATAAACCCGGAGATTTGGTTATCTACTGCAAGACCTGGAAAGTTGACAATTATGAATTGGAATAATTATTGTTTTGTTGCCTTTATTTATAATTTTAATTTAAATCTATTTTTCAATACGACTGCATATTTTCTTGGTAAGAAATACAATTGTTTTATCTTTTTGTACGTTACCATTTAATTATTAATCTATATCTTGAAAATAAAATGATCTTTTCTGTTACTTAAGAAACACTAATATATTTGCAAATGACTAAAAAATAACGTACAATGAAAGAAATAAAAACAGACTATATTCAAGAAAAGGAACAATGTTAACATATTTAAATACTTCCACTTCAAATAAGAGACTGGTATCCTGAAAATATTTCTTTCTGTGCATAATAGTGCATCTTGGGGAAAAGGGGGATTACATTTTAGCCAAAAATATTACATCCAGATAAGAAATAAAATCAAAACCAACTAAATGAAACTTGTCAAAAGCTCTACACAAATCTAACACAATATAGATATTACAATAAAATGCAGTAATGACAGCGATTTCATATTATGCATTAAATTACTTTCAGCATAGCAACATACTTAAATTTTTGCATTTAAGAAGCTGAATATTATAACTTAGAAATATTCTGCTTCAGTCTAGTAAATTTGCCCAAATCTGTAAATTAGTTTTCATATAATACATGATGTGAACAAATTTATTATGATTTATTTTACAACTTCTAGAGATATTTATTTTAATCTGCCACTTTTTAAATAATAATGCAGTACAGATTAAGTTTTTCTAAATTCAGAACTTAATTATTTATCACCTTTATTTACACATCATACCTTAGGAAAAAGTGCAAACTTAGTCAGTTTTTTCTCAGGTAACGAGCTACCGACCTATCCACGATTTTAAGTCTTCTGTAAAAAGAAAGGTAATGTTCAGCAACAATGTTTGTTCAGATTCTCAGACATACTGGTCACTTTCAGGGATGGCAGACAACAAGTTTCAATGGGTTTAATATTTCAATCTAAAATTTTGTTTAAAAACACTTCAATTTTAAATCCAGAAACAAGCCCAAGAGCTTTGTCATAATGCTTAGTCCAAGACTACTTAATCTGTTCAAAATAATACTTTGATACTGGTGACACAAAATAAGAAAAAAATTAATTCTAAAATTTTCAATCTTTTTAATCTTATTACAGTTTTTATTTTTGAGATTCTGATGGAAATAAAAATGAAATAAAAAAAATGTAGAACAATTATCAGAAATTTAGTGTGACTTACTGTCTGATATGAACAATTACAATCATTAAAATATTATTCAATAAATACAGCTATTTTACCTGAAATTCTCCAGATAAAACCCTCCTAGTATAGAAATTACTAGTATATGGTTCAATAGATTCATTATTTCCAAGAATTTGTGCAGTTGAAGCTGTTGGCATAGGAGCTACAAGCAAACTGTTCCTTACTCCATACCTATTAAGTCATAAAATTTTGTCATTATAGACACAAATTACAAAACATACAGATTTATTTTATATAAATAAGAAAAGCAATATTTTAATTTTAAAGTGGGAAAAAAAAGAATAACAACTTGTAATATATCTAGAAATATATAGACAGCTCATATACACAATTATTATAATATTAATAGCAGTTCAGCCTTCTAGCCAGAGTAAGTAACAAAGCTGAAGAATCCCACAGAAAAACAAAATCAAGATTAAAATAACAACATTTCGTGCAAGCAAATTTTTGCTCTTCATATTTCAGAATTTCTATTTTTCGAAAAAAATTTCAGAAAATGTCAATAACCCTGTTTATTATACAAATTATGATTTTCCAAATCTATAAGTGAATGGCAGCAATTCATAGAAGAATAACTTGGACATTTAAAATTCAATATCCAAAGAATACTATACAATTAGGAAATAATATCTCAAATCATAAAATTTAAGTATCATGCTTTTATAAAGATGAATTTTCTCTAAGATTCATGGAATAAAGTGACGTCGAAGCGTAATGTTTTAGAAAACCACAAAATATATTATAAGGTATAACTGAATGCAATTAATGACACAGAATTATAAAAACTTCATTCAATAAAACAGATGAAGAAACACTGAGCTGTTTTCTAACACTTGTAACCCTGATTATGAATTAAGATTATCTTAGCTATAATTAGAAGAATAAATTCAACAAAGCTTGACAAATATATTTAACAACAGCAACAATAATAATAATGATGATTTCAGTTTATTATCTATGAATATATACATTTATTAAGCATTGAGGGATTTTGCTTAAAAGCCACATTAAAAAAACAAGAAACACTCTATTTCTGAAATTTTAGGCCCTTTAAGAATTAATTATCAAAATACTATTTATATAAATTGCAAAGTATATTAATATAAACTATAAGTAATGATTAAAAAAATAAAAACACAACCATAAAATAACCTAGCATTTTTTTTTATTTTAGTTTTGCATGATACTTTCTACTTTTTTATTATTATAATCTTTTTTTTAAATTAATACTAAGCAATCTACCAAAATCTTAGAAATTAAATTAACAATGCTAGCCATCCAATATACACCACAGTGAAAGAAGCATCCAATTTGTGTCATGCATATATTTTAGCAGGACATGCAAGTGACTAACACTGCATTGAATATGCAAATCATGTACAACAATGCTACCCAAAAGCACTTTAAAAAGGAAGCATAATAAGCTATTTTGAGTCCTGGAATTGTGTTTTAAAACTTTTATTTTGAGTTGGTAGACACAGTTAACCCCCCCCCCCCCAAAAAAAAGTGAGAGGAGGGACAGCTATTTGAGCAAATTTCTGAGTTTGACAGAGGAAAATCTGTTACTTATAAAAACTATGAATTATCCCTATGAGAAAACAGTATCTTATTAGATGAAATAAAGCCACAGTGATGAGAATATGGAATCAGTGGGTATATAAAGGCCAGCAATTGGGAATGCTTGCACTAGCCTCATCGAACAAATGACAGGACAGGCACACTGCACATGGCAGAGGTGGATAGCACAGAAACACCAAGAATTAGAATCTGCTGCGAACCCATACAATACTATTTGACATTGCCTGCAGAAGGGAATCTTTAAGACGTGTTCATTCCTGTGATTGCCATTGTCATTACACCATCATGGAATCTTGTGTTACAGATTGCCATACCAATCCATACTTAGTTATGGTTTGGAGCATCACTCTATTTTATTCTTGCAAATGGCTTATACACTCAACAGCTACCACCGTGTTGCTGAAGTTTGGGAGCATGCTGCATTCCCTTACCTTTAACCCATTCTTAACCAATGTCCTGTAAGTGCAACAACTGTAGTGTCTCCATTCTCACCAACTCAGGTTCAGTCAGTCTCTTCAGCCCAATGTCACATGTGTAATTTGAAATTGGAATGATTTATTTGAATTTTTAAATGCCAGTAGGTGGTGCTAAATGATATTGGTTTTCACATCAGTTGAGTCATATTGCTTTTGGTATTCATGTGTGACTATCAGTTTCTGTTCTGTGCTTCTGGTTTAGATAGATCTATTGGTGAAAACAAATTGGGAATCACACAAGTTAAATGGACACAGACGTTTTTATTTATTTCATTAAGAATTTCATTTTTGTTCTTTGCTTTCTTTGTTAACCCCTTCGCGCCGGGTAGCACAAACGCGCGCTTATCGCGGAGGCCAGCAGTGTCTTACGCGAGCGTCTGTCCAGGGCCGGGGGCTTTTTTGCTATTAAGCCTAAATCCATGAAATTTTCGAAGTATCAACGCATTGTTTAATAATGCTCTACAGAGTATTTATTTTATAGATATTTTTATATATACTTTAATTACCTTATTTCTTGTTTAAATGCATATTTTACACATTTTATTTTCATTACTCACCATTTTATGACTTTTAACATTATACATCTGAAAACTAAATATATTACTTAAAATTCTATTTTCATATGAAAAATTTGAAAACAGGGATCTACACACAGTCCTACATTACATTCCTTGCACTCGTAATAACTCATTTGCCGTTTTGGAGGATTTTTCCGGGAATGTGAACAAACGAAGCATCGTCGTCTCATTTTCTTATCAGTCTCTTCTGAACAAAGTTTTGGAAAATGTCTTTCAGTTAATCTTTCAGAATCAATATCTGAAATATTTTGCATCATTTCTGCTATTTCATGCTCTGTTAAACATTTTCGACGCTTCAACATTGCAACGGTAAAAACAGAAAGAATTCACGTCTAACAAAATCTAATTATTTTCTAAAAACTGAACTGCAAACCGAAATACCCAACGCTTTAGCGAAAATAAAACTTCTCTGCTTACAATAAACAACTACCACGTGCGAATTTAAAGAGACGTCATAAATCACGCCATTCGGAAACATTTATTTCCCCTTTTGTTTATATAATCAAAAACATGTGTATGTGAGTCATGCTTCTCTTATTTCAAGTAGAAGGTCTAATGTACATGTATCTGAAACCATATGGTCATACAGTGCCATCTTGTGGCAGAAATTACAGTTTTTAAAACGTTCCAGGACACTGCACAAATACGTGACAGTCGGGGCTGAACGGGAAAATGCTCTGGCATGCCTGCGTGTTGGCCGGGAAGTGAGTGTGTTCGTTGCTGACACGTAGGGGTTAATAGAATGTGGGGACATGCATCCACTTCAACATTTGCATTTATGTTATTTGCTTTTTTTGTTAGAAAATATGGGAAACGCATCTAGCTGGCTATATAGCAAGTGCAACGCCATCGAACTTCCGTGATGGGAAAACTTGAATCAGTTGTCACTTTTTATATTTATTTTAAAACTTAACATAGGTTACCTTGGTTAATTAAGTAACATTATAGCATTATTACAAATGGGCTATTGAAAGACATCAGCTTTCTAGATGCGTGATGCATCTTACTCATTCGGTATTTTTCAAAACTACGCATTTGTAATTTTGCTATGTGTATAATTATAATTTTAGTATTTTGCATGTTTCATTTATTTCTATTAATGTTACATTCTTTATAGTAATACATATTAAGAATTAGTATATTAAATACGAAAATTAAAAAATTATATTAAAACGCTGATTTTACATCAATTTTTGTAAAATTAGGCTTAACTGCTGAAAATGCATGAGCAGGGTTCGTACACATTTCTGCACACGGAAATTAAGTACTTTTAAGGACCATTAATGAAAAAAATTAAGGACCTATGAGCAAACAGAAACTGAATAAATTCAAATGAAGATATTATCTATGCCTGAATTTCACTTTTGTAATACCATCCTAAAAATAAAATAGATCCCTAAGTAGTACGCATTATTACTAAACATGAATTAATTAACAAAATTGTTAATAAGTTTAAGAATAAAATAAACTATGCAATTTATCAAATAGCATTAAACATTTTACACTTATGATAGTTGGTCATATTTGAATGTTTATATCGATTTCTTTCTCTTTTAAGCATCTTTTCTAGCAATTAGAGATTTGTCTCAATTTGCAAACCAATGCTCTCACTAGTTTCTGCGTGCTTCATCTCCTAACTTGTCAACCTCTCCATAATGTACCTATGAGGGTTTAATTGATCTGGTAAAATTTAAATAGTCCAAAACCCCTGCAGACATGAAGCATATTATCGCTATGTCTGAAATTAACTACAATATCAGACAAAGGTTTAAATAAGCCTCTTATTTAAAAAGAACTTAGAACATAAAGGCATGCTCTGATGCTAACAAAATGAATTACAGCTCACGGTGACGTAATTAAACAAGAACAGTCAAATTCAAACTAATAATGTGGACTAGTGGTCAAAGATTATACAATATAAGCGACATTTACATTTTACTAACAATTAGCTTTATGTTGATTTTTGAAATGGCAAAACTTTTAGAATTTAGAGCAAGAATTGGAAACAGAATTTAGGATCCGCACAGATTGCATCAGGTGGGAAAATGCCTAGTGCCAGCTATGTGTATGATGCATTAAGAAATATTAGATGAATCTTTTAAATTGTAAGTTTTCAATTTCTTTATTAATAAAAAAAAATCCCTTTCTATAATGCCTGCCCATGTGATAAGATCAGAAGCATTTTTGATATTTTACACGCTTCTGTCTAGTGAAAAGTAGAGAAAATAAAGAGAAGATAAACATGTTAAGATTCTAGTATCAGAAGTAATACATTCAAATATTATGTTTTCATTGTTCTTCCGGATGTTCTCCCAAAATTAAGAAATTCATTACAAACTTACTTTCCAACCTGCAATGT
Source organism: Stegodyphus dumicola (assembly GCF_044657685.1). NCBI lineage: Eukaryota > Metazoa > Arthropoda > Arachnida > Araneae > Eresidae > Stegodyphus > Stegodyphus dumicola. The sequence goes on along the minus strand of NC_140769.1, from coordinate 78,747,900 downwards.
CTAAACTCCTAAAGAAAATTATCCCTACCGTTTCTGTAACAGAAAAAAGCCAAAAATATTTTGGAAAAAAGTAGGAGGGAAAAAGCATAAAATTAATTTTATAGAGAAAACTGATGCATATTCTGAGAATTTGAATATTCTGAGACAATTACACGGAGAAAAACTCTTAAATTGTGCTTTATAGCATTATACCTTGTTTATTTTTCAGATTTAACATATTGTATAAGTTGCCAAAATGAAACTTTATAATATGACAGCAAAAAATAATAATGTTTTATTTTAATGTTATTCTTTAAATATAATTTCAATATATTACCATTATTTTAATAAAATTTACCAATGTTACGATGTTTTAAAAAAAAAATCGAAAAATTCTCAGATTTTGGAATTAAAAAGTTTCTATAGAAACTATTCTTAAAATCGCCAAATTTAGAACCGTTTAATAAAAGAATACACATCCCCAAAAGCAAAACATTGTTTAAGAGCTCTTTACTAGAAAAAATGAATTTTGAAATGCTTATGTTTCACTTCTTGCTTAGAAACTCAAGTACCCATCATTTATATTAGAAATAGAAACAAATTATAACTCATGAACCCATTCAAAAGATTACCATATACACGGCGGTGAATCACCAAAAATATTCCTCAGAATGCTAATTCACACTCAAAATGACAGTCGTAAAAACAGACAGAAATTTCAGATGATTAAAATTAAGGACCTTCTGTCGATTTTGGCCCAAATTAAGGACTTTTAAGGACCAAACATCAATTCCAAAAAATCTAAGGACTCTTAAGGACCGTACGAAACCTGATGAGCCAGTGGCAACGCTCCATTTTGGAGGGTTCGGTTCCATGACTGTGCTTGGTTCTAAAGGGGTTAAAGACCAAATTCAGCAGGACAAAGCATGGCCACATGTAGGCACAAAATGTTCAACCATTTTTTATTGCTCACCAGGTCATACTGCTGCCTTGGCGAATTGGTTTTCAGAAAATGTTACCCATTGAAAATGTCTAGTCAATGTTTAGCAAACAAGTGGCCAGCATACATTACCTGCACCTATGCTAGATGAACTCTGGCAATGTGAAAACAATGTAGACTGAAGGTGCATTCAGACGTGGGCGTAAAGCGCATAGAGGCATAGTCATAAGGGCATAAAATACGGGAGACCCGTTCACACCTGCGACAACGAGGTGTAAGCCGTGGCCAATGAGAGAAGCTAAATTTGCGCATGCGTGGAATGTCTACAACTTTCCCGCGCTGTTCTCCCGCTCGATTGATTTCCCACGTTTGCTCTGCTTGTTTTTTTCGTTGTGTCATCGCTTTTTCAGCTCGCTACAAAATTTTACTGGCTCAACAGAATGATCTTTTATCTGCCCTTCTCATTAGCCAAGAGGCAACGGAAGAAGGTAAATGAAAAAGAACGAAATGGTCGAGAGATATTTTTTTGAAAGACCAATACTTGGTTGGCACATATATTTCTGTGCAAAGCAGTATGGAATATTTCTGCATTGTACTGTAGTACTCTCTATACTATAAACATGCACATGCATATTTATATATAAAAAAACCTTCTTCAGCCTTTATATATAATTTCTTTTAGGAGAAACACGATATTCTAAATATGCCTAATTAAAAAAAAATCTTGGGGATAACTAACAGATAGCCTGTATATAATATTTTTCCATTTTGCAGGTGTGAAAGCAGTTAAGCTAAAAACAGTACTTATACATTATTATTATTATTTTTTTAATTTTCAGTCAAAAGGAACATGTTTCTATGACAGCGAAACATGTGTGCTTAGCACTCCTTATTCACTGTCCCTGTCGATCACTATAGTAGTTTGCTGCACTACCAGTATCAATTATCATTAGTACTAGTATCCCACAAGTGGTCACAATGACCAGCAACCACAACTAGTACAATACTAGAAAACGTTCACCCGTTACATTGTTATGTATTTTATGCTCAATCATTAAATACATTTTGCTGTGTTGCCAGCTGTTTGTATACACCTATTTCTAATAATTTGCGTGTATAAGCCGCACCCCTGAATTGAATTTCAACATATGATGTCATTTTTATTTACAACCAAATCTCAAAAGTAATTTCACATTGACAAATTTTAGGTACCCAAGTCTTCAAATACATCAAAATTATAAACATTCATACCTTATCCAGGAATTTCTACCAGAGAAATAGCATGAATTTAATGATCAAAATTCTATTCAAATGCTAGTAATAAAGAGTGGATAATAATAATAAATACTAATCATTAAATTATAGTCCATGTTACGAATTATGTGCGGTATTCAGTTTCATTAAAAGTAAATTTCCTTTCATGGAGAACATAATTAAAAAACTGAACAGAACTTCAACAGGAGACAAAACTGTCTAGACTCTTGACTGTTTTAAGGATATTTCACTACATTTTTTCCTTCTTAATTCATAAGAGCATTTTCTCAAAAGATTAATCTTTTATTACTTATACAAAGCTTACACCATTGAATTGACTATTGTGACTATTCTTAAATAAGTGAAAATAATTTTTTCTTTTTTCTTTAAAGTAATATTTTTACTGTTAAGAAAACAGCAGATTCTTGATATTGATTTGATGTTTTAGTAAAATTAATTCATGAAGTTTGTTTGGAAAGAAAATCAGCATTTAAAGCAAATAGCTATACAATATTTTCAGCTTTATCAAAAAATTTATTCTTAAAAAGAAAAATAATTAAACAGGAAAAAAAAATTATTGTAATAATTTTTTTTTAAATTATAGACAGAAAGTAATAATAATAATTTACACAGAAAAAATAAAATTTTTGCAATCATGCATTTTTTAAAGAATTTTCACAGTAAAATGAAAAATATTGGATGGGATTAATCATCTACAGGATCATACGCAGCGTGCACAATCCTGGGCTTAACTTTCGCTTTACGAGTTTCATCCATATTTTTCAATATAAATTGAAAAACTCATTAAAAAATGCATGTCATCATAATAGATTTCTTGCGAGATCAACTCTTTATTTCGTTCGGATAGGATTACAACTCATTCAGATACGATGTGTTCTATAATAAAAAAAAAACGTCGTCTTTGATGTGACAGCGAAATCGTCTAAAGAAAGCCACTTCGTTTTAGCTTCGCTCTGATTGGTCGACCCTTATCCCAAACCCGGCGTAAAGTTAAAAACTTTGAACCCTATGCCACGAGCCCTAAACCAAATTCTGTGACGTAGCACAGACTGCCTTGGCAACGGAGCTCGGCTTTAACCACTTATGCTCCTTATGTCCTCGTCTGAACGGGGCCTGATATACCAAATGCACACATCTAAAGCCTTTTTCTTTAAATGCTCAGGCATTTTGGTGGCAGCTACACATACTAGTTTTTTCCATATGTTGTTGTTGTCTTGTCCATGTATTTCTTAGAAGAATGGTTGCCAGAGCCTCAAGGAGATTGTTCCTTCATATTCTGCAAGTAAAACTGGGCGGTCATTTTACTTGAGTCACCTCTGTACCTTACATTGTTGGTGCAATAATGATATTTGGATGGCAGGCTGTGTACTCATTAATTCAGAAATTCAATAAAGCAAAAATTCAGAAATTTACTTCATCAATCTAATTAAAATTAGATGTTACTACAAAGTTTATGTAATAACATTTAATATATTGAACAAATTTTATTTTACATAATTCTATCTTTAATAAAACATCAAAGAGTTTATGAAAATGAAAATCACGAATACTGATGATATTAAACAAATTTAAAATTACTTAGCAATTTTTTCTTTTAACTCAGCCCAGTTCCATCGAGGTGTAGGAGTTACATTCCACATATCATACTGAAGAATCTAAAAGAATTTGCAATCATTTTAACATATATAAAATAAATTAATCATGATTTTATAATTCTGAATATTAAAATTTAAAACTATTACAGTATTTTTAAATACCCCTTTTGAAACTGGAGAACCTTCATATGTTTCATATGTTCCATATTTTTCAGCCAACTCACAGCTAGCTTCCAGAGCTGCAAAATAAATAGTTTCAAATATTTCAATATTTAATTTTTGAGCTTCTTCGCTGTCAAATGGAAACCTCATCAAAATGAAAGTGTCAGCCAAGCCTTGAACTCCTATTCCAATTGGTCTATGTCTTTTATTAGACTTTTTAGCCTAAAATAAAAAGAAAAGAGAGAAGTTGAATAATAATAAATCAATTGTAAGAATTACTTCAATATGATTTTCAGCATACAAGATTATTAGGAAACTGCTGCACAGTTAAATGAGAAAATGCTTAAGAAATTAACAAAATTTTAAATGTTTGAACTTTTTCTTTGTTAAATGCTTTTTCTTAAAATAAATAAATAACATAAAAGACTAACTGTAAAGTTCAAACGCTAATACTATCAATATTCAGAAAATAACAAAGTTAGACATTGCTCATCAGAAAGATTTCTTTTGTTTTAAATCCCCAGATAACACATCATAGTTACCAACCTTGCAACATTAAATACTGCGGCCGGGGGGGGGGGAAGGTTTGCATTTGAAAGCAACACCATTTCAAACACTCCAAACTAACCTAAATTTATTTTATAATGCATGATTCAGGTATAAAACTACCGATAATGTGATTTTGATGTAAAGTATATTAATGTTTAATCACATATTTTCTTAATTTTATGTTTACCTCTGACAATTACGATAGCTTAGATTGTTATTTTTCAAGACACTATTAAAACACTGTTTAAATTAAAGCTATGGCACAGATAGCAAGCAATATGAGTCAGAGGTTACAAAACGGAATATTAACTGGATTGGTGTATATAATATATATTTCTTTAAAATGCAAATTATCCTTCAAAAATAAAAATTGCAGTTACATTCCTTCTACGTGTTCATAAACAAAGTACAGTCAAAAGTCGTTAATCCGGACCCGTCGGGACTTCGGTGATTCCGGATTATAGATCATCAGTTTAATTCTGGTAAGATGGCATGCAGAAATTATAAAATTAAAAATATGAAACCATAATTTACGAAATAAAGAACAATTATGACATAAAGGGTATCAAAATTTACAAAAAAGAAAAAGCTTAATATTTGTTTACTTTATTAAACATTTCTTTCTATGTAAGTTGTTTAATTTGCTTCATTTCATGTGATAATACTTTCTCTTTAATTCTATTAAACAGACATAATTTCTTGTTTAGCTACAAAGTTCCGCTGTTCAAGTCCTATAAGTGCTGAGTCGAGAATACCGACTAATTTGTCAATCAAAATTTTTTCGTTTTCAATAACCTCTGCGTCACTTTCTTCACTATCCGAAGCGAATTATAATGACGAGGAACTTGATTTAAATCATATCAAAGACGGAGTACATCGAGATGAAATACTACATTTAGTAAGGAATTATAAGCCAAATAAAATAAAAACATCTGCCCTGAAGATAAGGATAGTGCTGACAGATCAACTTCCAATTCATTGCGCTCCGCGTCGTTTACCCCCCCCGCAGAGCAGCGTGAAATTGATAAACATATTTTGGAATGATTAGATAATCAATGGATATGCCTTTATCCATTTTTTGCAGCAATTCCACTTTCTGTTTAATGGACTTCGAAACATACTTTCGCTTTGTAGATCCTTTACATATTAGTAAATATATATCGAAAATTCTATTTGACATAATCGAAAGTTCAAGCTTACTTTTATAACAGACAGTATAAGCTAGGCTAAAATTATCTATTTCAATTAATATTGCAGATTGCATTGTTCCTTAATCTTCTAATTGGATCCGACTCATTATTTTCTGCAGACAGAGCAATTTTATAAAAAGTAAGCTTGAACTTTCGATTATGTTAAAAAGAGTTTCCGATTCTGGAGCTTCCAAAGGATCTACAAAGCGAAAGCATGTTTCGACGCACCGCTTCCGATAGTGAAGAAAGAGACAGATAGGTTATTGAAAACGAAAAAATTTCGATTGATAAGCTAGTTGGTATTTTCAACACAGCAATTACAGGAACTGAACAAGAAATTATGTCTGTTTATAGAATTAAAGAGAAAGTATTAGGAAAAAAAAAAAAGCAACTTAAACAATTTACATTGAAAGAAATGTTTAATAAACAAATAAATATTAAGCTTTTTTTTTTTTTTTTTTTTGTAAATTTTGATACCCTTTAGATCTGTTGTTTATTTCATAAATTAAGGTTTCATATTTTTAATTGTATAATTTCTGCATGCCATCTTACCAGATTTAAAATGATGATCTATAATTTGGAATCGCTGAAGTCCCGACGAGTCCAGATTAAAGACTTTTGACTGTACCAGCTTACTGATGGTATATGGACTGGATATAAATTCGATAGGTAAGTGATGCCGATATATCCTATGATATATAATCGTGTCTAAGTGGCTGAGCTGATCACTCCCCAGTTGTATTTACAGTGGTAATCGCAAAAAGAATGCAGATAGCATTTTAATAAACCTTTATCTCTGGAATTATTTGGCATAGCCACATGATTTAAATTGTTGATCTATAAAACGGAAAAAACCCTGATCCAAATCGCCGAAGTCCCGACGAGTCTGGATTAAAGACTTTGTACAGTATTACATTTTGATCTCCACTACAAGCTTCTTTTCACAATACAATAGACTCCAAAGGAATTTTTAAGGGGGGGGGGTCTCACTTAAAAATGTTTATAAATGCAAATACCATTAAAAAATTCATAGGCATTTTTGTTTCGAACTTGTTATTTATATGTTTGTAAAAGCATAAGTCAACTGCATGGTCATATTTTAATTATGATATTTTAAAATCATCATATTTTAAAATCTACAAACAATTGATGAAAAACTTAAGCTATTTCTAAACAGTTGTGTTACATTTTATGTAGTATAAATAAAAAATTAATCCACATATTTAAATTTTTATCTACAATCGATTAAAGTACTGAAATACAAAACACAAAAAAGTACCTCAGGGATAGGATAATAATTGATATCTATTATTTTATTTAAATTTTTTGTTATAACTTTTGTGACTTGCTTCAGTTTTTTAAAATCAAACTCTTGATCCTTGACATATCTGTTGAGAGCAATAGATGCCAGATTGCACACAGCAACCTAAAGCAAATAAAACATAAAATATGATATGTTATTGCCACAATAATATATACATATAATAATATATAAATCTTATATATAAGCAGCTTAAGTGTTTGTCGTCGACAGTATATTGTTGCCACTCAAGAAAAAAAGTGTGCGGAAATTATTGTTTTTACAGTTTTTAATTAATATCTAGGCCGATTAAACTCGTACAAAGCTGAGAACGGTATCGATGGATTCGGAGAATTTTTTGGAATCCGAGGATACGCGTCTCGAATTTAAACTTGGCGCCATTCCGTAGATATTCAAGAAAAAAGGATTTAGCACGTAGCCAAATCCCTCTAATAGGGAAAACTCAAGAAAGAAAGTGGAAAAAGTAGGTGAAAATTAGTTTTTGATTAATATCTTAACTAATTAAAGTCCCACGAAGACGCAAATGGTCAAAATGGCGTGCGACCGACCTGCAGATCCCAACGGTGTGCTTCGCTAAGCCTGGGAGCCAGCCGTTTTGGAGGAGATGATGTTACTTCACACCATATATATATATATGCGGCTTTAAGTGTTTGTTTGTCACCGATAGATTATTGGTTGCTTGCGTAACTGTACTAACCAATGGGAATGTAACTGTACTAACATGTGAATTAACATTTTATTATTTAAATCACCTTTATTTATTGAGCTAGTGGTGGCTCTTAAGAAATGGTGGCGTGGTTTCCTTCATTGCACTTTACTTTAAGCAATTAAGTAAGTAGTTGGGGAAACCCTGTGGGGTAGTAAGCAAAGGGGCGTCCTCGCCGCCCGCCCTGGGTAATTCAGTTTGAATTAGCAGAAACTTTTACACAAATCATTTTTATTATAATTTATAATATCTAGAACAGTGGTCATTTCTTATGACCGCCGGGCTCTGCTCTCTGGTATATATATATATATACAGTGGATGGACAAAAATATGGAAACACCTTGTGAAATGCATGTTTGAAAAGAAAGATTGATTTTAATGAAATATGTAGGTGGCGCTGGTGTTTTTGACTACTGACGCCACCTATACAACTTCGTAAATGTGCTAAACAGTTCAGTTGTTGTCGGAGTACTGTTATGTGAGGTTGTCATTGCATTATGTCAGAGTTAACAGACTTCGAACATGGGCAAATTGTTGGAGCATGTATGGTAGGTGCTCCCGTAAGCAAGGTAGCCGAGGTGTTTAGTGTTTCAAGAGGTACTGTATCGAAGATTTATTCTGCATATTTGAAAAGCGGAAAAACATCATCTGCTAAATCACAGTGCGGACGAAAGTGTGTCCTGGGTGATCGTGACAAACGATCATTAAGGGCAATTGTGACGAAAAATAAGAAGACCACAGCTGCAAAAGTTACTGCTGAAATGAATGTTGTGTTACCGAACCCTGTGAGTACCAAAACAATTAGAAGGGAGCTTCATAAACAGGGAATTGCTGGCCATGCTGCAATTGAGAAGCCACTCATCAGTGATGCTAATGCCCGTAACAGGAAAAGGTGGTGTTTAAGTCATAAAGCCTGGACTATAGAGCAGTGGAAGCGAGCAATATGGTCTGACGAGTCTTCTTTCACATTGTTTCCCACTTTTGGCCGAGTTTACGTCTGGAGAACGCCATCTCAAGCCTATAATACAGACTGCTTGTTGCCAAGAGTGAAACATGACGGGGGTTCTGTTATGGTTTGGGCAGCCATATCGTGGTTCTCTGCTAGCCCCATGATAACTGTGTCAGGGCACATGACCGCCAAGACTTATGTGAACATTTTGGCCGATCAAGTTCATCCCATGGTACAAACTTTGTTCCCCGATGGTGATGGTGTCTTCCAAGACGACAAAGCCCCTGTTCACACAGCTCACATTATCCAGGACTGATTTTCTGAGCACGAGGATGAGTTTTCCCATCTTCCCTGGCCACCACAGTCACCAGACCTGAATATTATCGAACCTTTGTGATCTACATTGGAACGGAAAGTGTGTTCTCTTTATCCACCGCCAACATCGTTATCTGAACTTGCCACCGTTTTGCAGGAAGAATGGTATAATATTCCCTTGGCAAACATACAGGAACTGTATTTATCCATTCCGAGAAGACTGCAAGCTGTTTTGGATGCCAACGGGTTTCCTACACCATATTAAGCAAAGAAACATGTTTTTTTAAAGGTGTTTCCATATTTTTGTCCAACCCCTGTATATATACAAGTAGAATATATGAATTAAATATATAAACAAAAAAATTTAAATGATATATGGTACAGGTTAAGTTGTAAAAGCATTAATGATGATAATAATAGCTAAACTTAAAAATTGCACAATTTTTTAATTGTGCAATTTACATAGGATAATACATAAGTACCAAAATATTTATAATTTTTCTATGGATAATACTTTTCTTGGTACTTACGTATTATCGCATGTATAAATGTAGATTTATTAATTACAGATAATTTTTAATACAGTTTTTTATATTATTTTGTTTTAAAATATAAAATAGCAATTAAACCCTTCCGGTTTCGAATTTGAATAAGTTGCAGAATTATTTTTTCGGCGGAAATCTTCTGGCTATTGCTTTTAGCACTGATTGAAAACCGTCTTCGCCATAACAGCTTGAGCTTGGTGCCATATAAATTCGATAAGGTATAGTTAAGGATAAGTTTTGTCAGCAATTCCCATCTCTTCTGCACAAAATTTAATTGAGGTTAACTCTTTACACCAACAATAAATGAAGTGCACCGCTGTCACAAATGAAATTCGGCTACCTTCAAACCAATTTCCGGTTCTCACACCGAAATGTTGATTGCACTCTTCGACGTTACATTTCCAGAAGATTTGCTTTCCAAAATACAGTTTCATTTTATGAGAATTTTTACAAGTACGTTCGTTCGGTATAATTCCATATCCCTGCAACAATTCAACAGCATCTTTTTCACTCGCTGGCAGATCCCAAATACCCATAGTTAAAGTATTTCAGGGCATTCAATCTAACCCGTAAGAAAAATAATTTCTTTACGAAAAACTACGTATAACACGTAGGGTTGCCAAATTTGGCGATTTATGCGAATTTTGGCCTGGTTGCGTTAATACGTAAGTACTCTTTTTCAGGGTTCGTACACATTTCTGCACACGGAAATTAATTACGTTTAAGGACTTTTAAGTACCATTAATGAAAAAAATTAAAGACCTATGAGCAAATGGGAACTGAATAAATTCAATTAAAAATATTATTCTATGCCTGAATTTCAGTTTTGTAATACCATCCTGAAAATAAAATAGATCCCTAAGTAATATGCATTATTACTAAACATGAATTAACTAACATAATTATTAATAAGTTTGAGAATAAAATAAACTTCATGCAGTTTATCAAGTAGCATTAAATATTTGACACTTATAATACTTGGACATATTTAAAAGAAGCTAAGTGACATGTATGTTTCACTAATAGTTAGCTTTATGCTGAATTTTTTATTTATTTAATTATTTATTTATTTTTTAATGTCTCATTTTGTCACATACTTGGTCAGTCTAGAGGTTTAGCAAACAGTAGGGAGATTTTATGTCAAACGGCATCAGGGTTCATACACATTTCTGCACACGGAAATTAAGTACTTTTAAGGACCATTAATGAAAAAAATTAAGGACCTATGAGCAAATGGGAACTGAATAAATTCAATTGAAGATATTATCTATGCCTGAATTTCCCTTTTGCAATACCATCCTAAAAATAAAATAGATCTTTAAGTAGTATGCATTATTACTAAACATGAATTAATTAACATAATTGTCAATAATTTTGAGTATAAAATAAACTTTATGCAATTTATCAAGTTGCATTAAATATTTTACACTTATAATTGTTAGACATATTTGAAAAAGACAATTGACATTTACGTTTTACTAACAGTTAGCTTTATGTTAATTTTTTTATGTCTCATTTTGTCACATATTTGGTCAGTCTAGAGGTTTAGTAAATAAGCAGGCAGATTTTATGTCAAATTGAATAGGTTAAAATGAGAAGTAAGATCATAATCAGCATGATTCATAACTAAAAGATTGAATATTGTCACCGCAGCTGCTTGTCTAGAGAGAGACCTGCTGATTAGAACAAACCTGAAAGGCCTGATGTAGGCAAGATTGGCAAGTGTTGAAAGTTAGTCAGGCTCTGTTTGATGCAGTTAGTGTTGTAGCTTCGTGTACATATCCAGGGATTATAACCCAGTTAATATACTTTAAGGTTCCAATAAGCCATTAAAGCACCAGAGGTGATAAGTTGTTTTGTATTATTTTAAGTCTAAATGGATGCATTGTATAATAAGTTTTACTTGAATTTTTACATTTTTATATTTTATCTTGTGACTACAGTGAGTATTAATGAAAGGCAATAACTCACTTTAATATGTAGAAGTAATTTTTAAGGGTAAGCAGTTATAAATAATTAAATTAGGTAGTTTGATAACCTTAATCATTATGTATTTGCATGACCACTATTAAATTTTATTTTTTTTTAACAATATTTGTTAAAAAAGCCCTATTAAAATCAAAATCTAATAAAATTTTACAGTTTAAAGTATATGTAATTTATGACACAGATTCTTAAACGACATTAAGATAATTACGCATTAAAAGCTACAGAACATTTATGTTTTGTAACAACAGTCAATAAAATATTTATCCATCATTTTAATTTGAAACCTTCTCAGACATTTTGGCTAGTTTATATTGATTTCCTTCTCTTTAAGCATCTTTTCTAACAATTAGAGATTTGTCGCAATATGCAAATCAATGCTCTCACTGGTTTCTGCGTCTTTATCTCCTAACTTGTCAACCTCTCCACAATGTACCTATGAGGGTTTAATTGATCTGGTAAAAGTTAAATAGTCCTAAACTCCCGACAGGCGTGAAGCATATTATCGCTATGTCTGAACTGGGTTATTCAATTATGGCAAAGCACACAAGGGCTATCTGCCTAAAGGAAGAGATGCCTTTGTGGATTACTTTCTAAGGGAAACTGGCTCGTATACATGTTACACATCGGGAAAACCACAAAAACGCCCCTGCAGCCAGTCCGTTTGCGGGATTCGAACCTCTGACCGAACTACCAGTGTTCAATGTCTCTACCGCTCGGCCACTAGTGGGCTTCGCTATGTCTGACATTAACTACAATATCAGACAAAGGTTTAAATAAGCCTCTTATTTAAAAATAGCTTAGAACATGAAGGCATGTTCTGATGCTAACAAAATCAATTAAAGCTCACGGTGACTTAATTAAACAAGAACAGTCATATTCAAATTAATAATGTGGACTTGTGGTCAAAGATTATACAATTTAATTTAAATTTAACCTGGCTCAATAACTCTATCATATGAGGAAATACAAATGGAGAATTAAAGTAAAGGTTAAAATCACAAACAATTATGTAATTTACATAATAATAATTGCAGATATCTTTGAAGAATAATTTCCTTTATGTATTCAGTTTCTCTCTTCAACACGTTTCCTTTTCCTTTTAGAATTTTTGAATTTAATTAAAGATTTCTGATATTTTAGAAAATACTAAATGCATTTAGAATGTACAGAAAAAGAGGCTAATTTTATTTCTTTAGTAATATGAACATTCGGAAGCAATATAAAATATATATATAGTAAAGGCCGGTTATGGCTGATGTGGCAGAATTTCTAGAATTTAGTGACACACCGAGCAACAAAATCTAGGAATGGTAAAACTTTTAGAATTTAGAGCAGGCATTGGAAGCAGCAGAATTTAGAAAGGCACTAGGTAGCAGAATTTAGGATCCACAGAGATTGCATCAGGTGGGAAAATGCCTAGTGCCAGCTATGTGGATGATGCATTAAGAAATATTATATGAATCTTTTAAATTGGAGTTTTCAATTTCTTTATTATTAAAAAAATCCCTTTCTATAATGCCTGCCCATGTGATAAGATCAGAAGCATTTTTGATATTTTCCATGCTTCTGTCTAGTGAAAAGTAGAGAAAATAAAGAGAAGATAAATATGTTAAGATTTTAGTATCAGAAGTAAAACATTCAAATATTATGCTTTCATTTTTATTCCAAATGTTCTCCAAAAATTAAGGAATTCATTGCAAACTTTCTGTAAAATACATCCATTAAGTGTTGATACCATGGAGACATTTTCATTTTGTCACATTTTCACATTTATATTTTCATTTTTCATTTTGTCATATATTTCTCGAATCTTCTAGAATCGTGGGTCTATAAATTTTGCCTTCAAATCCTTCTAAACTTTCCAAGCTGCAATGTCTAAAATCCTAAAGAAAAACTATCCTTACCAATCCTGTAACAGCAAAAAGCCAGAAATATTTTGGGAAAAAATAGGAGAGAAAAAGTATAAAATAATTTTATAAAGAAAACTGATGCACATTCTGAGAATTTTGAATATTCTGAGACAATTACATGGGAAAAACTCTTACTTTGAAAAAATTAAAAACAAAACATTTTAAATTAAATATATAGCTAATTTTGCTCTTGCTAAACGCTGTTTCGTAAATTGTGCTTTATAGCATTACATCTTGTTTATTTTTCAGATTTAAAATATTGTATAATAAGTTGCCAAAATGAAACTTTATAATATTACAGCGAAAAATAAAAATGTTTTATTTCAATGTTATTTTTTAAATATAATTTCAATATATTACCATTATTTTAATAAAATTTATCAATGTTACGATGTTTAAAAAAAAAAAATCGTCGAAAAATTCTCAGTTCTCGGAATTAAAAAGTTTCTGTAGAAATTAATCTTAAAATCGCCAAATTTAGAACCGTTTAATAAAAGAATTCACATCCCCAAAAGCGAAAAGTTGTTTAAGAGCTCTTTACTAGAAAAAATTAATTTTGAAATGTTTATGTTTCGCTTAGAAGCTCTAGTACCCCATCATTTATATTAGAAATAGAAACAAATTATAACTCATGAACCCATTCAAAAGATAACCATATATATGGCAGTTAATTGCCAAAAATATTCCTCAAAATGCTAATTCGCACTTAAAATGGCAGTCGTAAAAACAGACAGAAATTCCAGATGATTAAAATTAAGGAACTTCTGCTCATTTTCGCCAAAATTAAGGACTTTTAAGGACCAAAAATCGATTCCAAAAAATCTAAGGACTTTTAAGGACTCTTAAGGATCGTACGAACCCTGTTTTTTTTAACAATAAAATATAATTATTCCTGAAATAATATGCATGTTTTTGACTGCATGAAATATGAGCTTTAATTCTTTCTAAATGCCAATTAACGGCTGCTATTAAGCTACTGAACAGTTGCTAGTTTGCCCTGGATTCAAATTCTGGCATATAATCTGGCTGTATGAGAGTTTTTTGCGATTCTTTCCAATCTATTTTTCCTATAATCCATGAGGCAATTTACTCGAAAAGTCCCCATGAAGACAGGCATATAATCGTCGGGTGCTTTGGCATTATCTAAATAATCTATTCACCTCTCCACAAATAAAAACTTGTATTCTCAGATAGTAAATCACAACATAGGTAAGATTTCTCTGATAATACAGGCTGGCAAGTAGCGTTTGACGAATTTTCAAACCCAGTTTTAAAGTAAATTTGTCACATTTAAAGAACTGATATTATTATGTAAAAATTAATTTTAAACATATTTGATTTACTATACATTCTATGCAACTGGCAGCACACACATTTTTTAGACATTAATCAGTGCTTGCATATGTGGAAAAGATGTGCCTAACTGATTTATTTTATGTTAGTACATGTGCAATCTGTCATGAGTCACGACAGGTTTGGTTAATATTGTAAAAACTGGAAGCAAAAGTATATAGTTGTTATATTTGGTAAAAATAATATATGTTTCTAATTTCTATTTTACAATTTAAAACTTTAATTTTTCTTCTCTCAAAAATTAATGTAAAATAAAAGTTCTGGCTTTTATCTAATAGGATTTTAAATAAAACACAGGGTATTAAAATAATCCAAATTTTCTTTCGGAAAGTTTCAACACAAATTATGTCTCTCTCAACCTTCGGAATTAGATTAAAAAGAGGCGTGCTTTTTCAAAATTCCTAAAAAATGTGTAGATTAGCCTTCTATGAATTAGATTAATAGTTAAAAAATAAAATAAACTTTAAAAATATTTATCTAATAACTTTAATTTCATTTTTAGGTAAAAATGACTAAGTCTGAAGTTTGGGATAGTTTCAAAATGTTAGGGATAGACAAGGCAATCTGCAATCATTGTAATAAAATGTTGAGCTGCAAAGGAGCATCTACGAGCAATCTACATAATAATTTGAAAGCAGTCATAAAATAATACCGAAAATAATCGTCGAAAAAGAAATACAAGCGAATATTTTAAATTTTATGAAAGTGAAAAGGAATATCAAAGAAGAAATATCAAAACTTGCAGCTATGGATAGATTTCCTATCAATAGTGTTACAAATAGTTCATTCATAGAAGAGACTCTTCAACAACAAGGATATTTCATTATCAAAAATAACTCTAGAGCATTGGATCTCCTTCATGCATTTTATGACAATGCTAAATGTGAAACTATTATTGCATTAGATTCAATAAAAAAGAATAGATAAAATTTCTCTATAACTTTAGATGAATGAACTAGAAAAAGAAATCAGATATTTAAACATTAATATACACCCCTTGGCAGAAGATTTCAATTTTGGATTATTGCTAATAGCTGGTTCCTGTGATGCTCAGAGAACATTAGAACTGGTATCTGAAAATTTTCAACTAGAATCTAAAAACTGACATAGTTGCAGCAACAAATGATGGTCCTGCTGTTATGAAAAAATTTGGCAAATTATCATCTATAAATAATAAACTATGCTATTCCCATGCCATCAACTTAGCAGTTACTGATGTGTTACATAAACATAGAGAAATGGCTGAAGCTGAAATAACTGTTTCAAGTGAGAAATCGGAAGATGAAGAGGAATACGAATGTAATGAATTATGAAGATACTCTTTATTGTATTTATAACCGAGAACATTGTATTCTTATTTTATCTGATAGTTACAAACAGTCAGTTTCACAAAGAAGAAAAATTTGTAAGTTCTTTAGAAAATTTCCAGTAAAAAACACCATTTTTCAAAATTGTATCAAAAAAGAAAAAGGGAAGGAATTAAATTTAATTTTTGACTGCAAAACAAGGTGGAATAGTATGAATGGAGCTCAATATCCTAAACTTTTAGAACTTCATAAAGTTTTGGGATCGATTTGTCTAGCAGCTGAAGGCTTGGGGTGATGAGATATCAATCTACTAACAAGTGAAGATATATTTGAATTTCTGTTAAATGAACTAAAAAAATTGAAATAAGTTTGAAATTATTATGCTATAGAAGAGAGAAAGAAAGAAGACGAGTAGAATTAGCAACTCTTTTGCTGTATTAGCAAAATCCATAAAACATTTCTAGTTCAGCAAAGAAATCTAGTATACTTTCTTTAGATTCAAAAACCAAAATTATTAAATCATCTGGAAAGATATTGTCTAGAATATTTCCAAATTTTTATGTGGAAACCAATTCTGATAAAGAGGTAATCAGAGAAACTAACTCATAGGAAGTTGAAAAGAAGCCATGAAAAAATCGTAATCTTGAGGATCCTGAAGAAAAACTTACAAATCCAATGACAACGAAAGCTGAATTTTTATTATTGGAGGCAATGAATAAAAGAACAAAAAACTGAGATTTGTTATTTGAAAACTCAGTAGCTTGTGAATGAGAATTTTAGATTTCAGGCAATATTGTGTCCAAAATAAGAGCAAGACTTAGCCACCGTTCAGTGAGTATTTTGTTTTTTAGAATCCTATTTTCTTAGGAGAAATTAAAATTAGTGAAAATAATTTAAATATTACTTGAAATTTTTGTTTGAGTTTTTAATATTTTGTGTAAGTAATATGTATATATAATTCTTAATTTTTTTAAATATTTGACTAAGTTTAATATACTACACTAAGTAATTTTATAGATATTGATTTAGTTATTTTATATAAATTACATATTTTTCTCCATTCTATTTTTTGTCAAAAGTTTCTAAAACGTTAATTTTTTTTTTTTTTTTTTTTTTTTTTTTTTTTTTTTTTTTTTGTTGGTTGAATTTGAAAACTGGTTTTTCAAAAAAGTCTGTTTTTGTATAAACCCTTGTGGCAAGAACATTTTTGTCAACTGGAAAAAAAAAAAAAAAAAAAAAAAAAAAGGAAGCATTCCTCACACTGTGTTAACAGATTTTAACCAGAAATCCAATATAATTATCTTAATATTGGCCAATATCAATGGAACATGATTATATGTAGATACAAGGACAACAAATGCAATATAGCCTGCATATTTCAAATGAGCATTTTATTAAAGTTTATTATTTTAATTTAATTTCCTTCAGATTTTCTTCCTCTTTAATATGCATACACACCAACAGTTATTTTTATTTATAGTAATGTCTTGTTTATTATGACGGAAAAAAATTACCTTTTATTATTCACATTTTCTGATTTAGTTCAAGTGCAATATGGCAACACTTTTAAAAAGCGTAAAATCTACATAAACACCAATAAAGTCTCGTGATCTGCAATATCACATATGCTGAGCAGAAGAAGAAATTCTTTATTCAAATTTCACGTTACATCCATTCACACAGAGCCAGCTGCTTGGGTTTTTTAAAAAAAAAAGCAATGGTTGCGACGTTTGAGAAAACAGGTTCTCTGAAGGTTCAGTCAGGCAGAGGGACGAAAACCTGTACCACAGGATATAATCGAAGCAGTTGCCACGGCGATTGTCGATGGAGGACCAGACAATATTGCTGCCACCCCTAGTGCTCGTGGAGTAGCTTGGAATATAGATATTGAAAATCTTACGAAAGATTATCAACTTCTATCTGTACAAGATCAGCCGTGTACAGGAGTTACTGTACCCCGACCATGATAAGCGATTGACTTTTGCTCTCACCTTTCTTGCCAGAATGGAGGTGGATGATCCTTGGGCCGTGGAAAATCTTATGGGGAGACGAGGCTCACTTTTACCTGAATGGAACTGTGAATACCCAGAACTGCCGAATTTGGGATGACAAATCAGCACATGCAGTCACAGCAATTCCCTTACATTCACGAAAGGTAACTGTTTGGTGTAGGTTCCAAGCGGAATTTATCGTAGGTCCATTCTTCTATGAGAACATTACCCCGACAGGACCGGAAACATCTTTTGTTACCGGAGAGAAATATCGCAGCATGTTGAACAGTTTTGTCATTCCGGAAATTCAGAAAAGACAACGTCTGGGGGAAATCATTTTCATGCAAGATGGAGTCCCTCCACACGTAGCTGTATGGGTGCAACAGATGCTATGACAGAAATTCACAACAGAAAGAATCATTAGCCGCTGCTTTCCAACTGCATGGCCACCTCGGTCGCCTGATCTTACCCAATGCGACTTCTGGCTATGGGGTTACATTTAAGTCCAAAGTCTATCAAGGAGCGGTCCAGGACCTGGCTACGTTGAAGGATAATATATCACGGACTGTACGGGAGATTCCTGCAGACATGTTACTTTCCGCTGTTGTGCATACTGTGCACAGAATGCAATATGTGGTCCACAACAACAGCAGCCACATTGAACCTCATTTGAATGCAAAATGAAAGGTAATTTTCATATTAATTTGCATTTGTTAACACTATTTTCTATTACACAGCGCCAAATATTCCTCTAGCAGTGACTTTTGTATATATATATATATACCGGGTGGCCATAATTAAACTGACAGCGCTCACAGTGTTCTGTAGCGTGATCTATTTGCGAGAATGACGCCACATTTTGCAGGAAGATTAAACAAGACTGGGGACGAAGGATTCCGTGAAAAAACAAATTAGTTCCAAAAGTCACCGCTAGGGTGAACTAATCTGGACGCTAGGAGGGACTAAATGGAACTAATTTGTTTTTTCACGGAATCCTTCGTCCCCAGTCTTGTTTAATCTTCCTACAAAATGTGGCGTCATTCTCGCAAATAGATCACGCTACAGAACATTGTGAGCACTGTCAGTTTAATTATGGCCACCCGGTATATATATATATACAAAAGTCACTGCTAGAGGAATATTTGGCGCTGTGTAATAGAAAATACAGTGTTAACAAATGCAAATCAATATGGAAATTACCTTTTATTTTGCATTCAAATGAGGTTCAATGTGGCTGCTGTTGTTGTGGACCACATATTGCATTCTGTGCACAGTATGCACAACAGCGGAAAGTAACATGTCTGCAGGAATCTCCCGTACAGTTCGTGATATATTATCCTTCAACGTAGCCAGGTCCTGGACTGCTCCTTGAGAGACTTTGGACTTAAATGTAACCCCATAGCCAGAAGTCGCATGGGGTACGATCAGGCGACCGAGGTGGCCATGCAGTTGGAAAGCAGCAGCTAATGATTCTTTCTGTTGTGAATTTCTGTCGTAGCATCTGTTGCACCCATAAAGCTACGTGTGGAGGGACTCCATCTTGCATGAAAATGATATCCCCCAGACGTTGTCTTTGCTGAAGTGCCGGAATGACAAAGCTGTTCAAACATGCGGCGATATTTCTCTCCGGTAACAAAAGATGTTTCCGGTCCTGTCGGGGTAATGTTCTCATAGAAGAATGGACCTACGATAAATTCCGCTGTGAATCTACACTAAACAGTTACCTTTGGTGAATGTAAGGGATTTACTGTGACTGCATGTGCTGATTTGTCATCCCAAATTCGGCAGTTCTGGGTATTCACAGTTCCATTAAGGTAAAAGTGGGCCTCGTCTCCCCATAAGATTTTCCACGGCCCAAGCATCTTCCACCTCCATTCTGGCAAGAAAGGTGAGAGCAAAAGTCAATCGCTTATCATGGTCGGGGTACAGTAACTCCTGTACACGGCTGATCTTGTACGGATAGAAGTTGATAATCTTTTGTAAGGTTTTCCATACCATACTGTCAGGCATATCCATATTCTGAGCTACTCCACGAGCGCTAGAGGTGGCAGCAATATCGTCTGGTTCTCTGTCGACATTCGCTTTCGCTGTGGCAACTGCTTCGATTGTATCCTGTGGTACAGGTTTTCGTCCTCTGCCTAACTGAACCTTCAGAGAACCTGTTCTCTCAAACGTCGCAGTCACTGCTTTTAGCCCATTAAAGGACTTACCTTTATGCATTTTTTTGTGCGTTCTAAAAGCACAAAGAGCGGCTGACGCGTTGCACTGGTTGAGGTAAAAGAATTTGACCAGTAACGCACACTCGACTAAAGAAGGAGATATTGCACATAAACTTCAATCCGATTGATTCGAAACGTAACACATTGTTTTTTAAAACCCAAGCAGCTGGCACTGGCGAATGGATATAACGTGAAATTTGAATAAAGAACTTCTTCGTCTCAGCATACGTGATCAGATCAGGAGACTTTATCGATGTTTATGTAGATTTTAAGCTTTTTTTTAAAGTGTTGCCATATTGCACTTGAACTAAATCAGAAAAGTGCATAATAAATGGTAATTTTATTCCGTATTAATCTGCATTTGTTAACGCTCTATTTTCTATTACACAGTGCCAAATATTCCACCAGCGGTGACTTTTGGAATTAATTTTTTTTTCCGCGGAATTGTTCGCCCCGTCTTGTTTAATCTTCCTACAAAATGTGGCGTCTTCTCGCAAATAGATCGCGCTACAGAACATTGAGCACTGACAGTTTAATTATGGCCACCCGGTATATATAAATTATGTCACTATATTCCATTTTGCATTATTAAAAGTACATAATTTTAATGCACAGAATCATCACATTCAAACAGAAGCAATACTGATTTGTTTTTATTCTTGCAGTGCTTTAAACAGGTATCAGCATACGAAACAATATGTTTATAACATCACACATTTAATCAAAGTATTCTTATTTTACAGACACAGTAAGATATATTTTTCATTTTTAAAAAGTTCATAAATACAACAGAATTCCAATAATTGGCAAAGAAATATAGAACAGGTGTTGCTTAATGAATTTGCACATGGCTATATTGATAACATTAAATAAGAAAAAATATCTTTAAAAATGGCAATGGAATTAAACTAGTATAAAAATAACTAGAAACATATACATAAATACTTTCACAGCATTTTAGGAAAATGCAAAAGTTTACAAAATGTTCATAATGTCTTTAACACAAAAGTTAATTTATAATCCGTTTACAACATTTCTAGAAATTATTTGACCAATAATCTATCCTTAATATTAATCATCAATAGCATTCCTCACTGAAAGAGAAAATATCAACATAAAATTTGAACTAAACAAATAACCCTAGTTTCATGTAGATGTTTTCAGTGATCCCCCCCCCACCAGAAAAGAAAAAATTTCTGCAGAAAATATTTTTTGGCTAAAGAAGGGCCTGTGTCTGAATGACCTTAAAATCGACAGTTATTCAAAATCAACATCAAGCTAAGGTTGCTTTTTTGCCTAATTTTAAGTGGTTGGCTGAAAGCGAAACTAAACTGCTATGTGAATTAATCCTTATTTAGTGACATTTGTCAGTTGGCAATTTTTATAACACATTTATCATTTTACTTCAATTAAAAAAAAATATTCTAAAATAATTTGGTCATATTAACTAAATTATTGATTACAATAAGCAATGTATTTTTCATACGAATGGGTGGGACTTGGGTGATTCGATAGCAATTCGAATGATAATGTAATCATCATCACATTAAGTGACGTCTACTGTAAGGATTAGAGAATAATCCAGATTGTAGGCTATATCTTGTACAGTTCAGTTTATATTTTCCTTTTTTTAA
Organism: Stegodyphus dumicola; assembly: GCF_044657685.1. Taxonomy (NCBI): domain Eukaryota; kingdom Metazoa; phylum Arthropoda; class Arachnida; order Araneae; family Eresidae; genus Stegodyphus; species Stegodyphus dumicola. Next base: position 78,725,971 of record NC_140769.1, on the reverse strand, counting down.
ATTTTTCATTAAGTTTAGCTGCATATCCACCAGTAAAACTGCCTTGAAAATAATTTTTAGCCTCTTAACAGATGAAAATATCTGATAAAATATTTTGCACAGTTTAAAAAAGCAAACAATCTGTTTTTCTCAATATTGATTCCATAAAAAAAGGGGGGCTAGAATTGATAATTTTGGATATTAACTTTAAAGGAATAGGGAACACACTAAAAATAATGATTTAATTGAAATAAAAATTTGGCAGATTCATGATCCATATTTATTGTGAAAGGAAAATGCGGCTGTGTGCACAGAAAATACTAAAAAAACTTTATTTATTCCTAAACTTAAACTACTGACAGAGAGAGAGCAGATAAAAAAAATAAATTTGCTTTTCCTATCAAAATATGTGGAAGTGCTCTTGTTAAAAAATATATTTAAATACTAGTATCAAAAAAGTTATTTAATTTACTACACAAAATTTTCAAGAATCAATACCAACCTCATCATGAGAGCTGTACTCAACAATTTCTGTGCATAGATTACTGCACTGTATGGTTCCTAAATTCTTTTGATTTGATTTTCGATTACAAGCATCTTTATACAACATATATGGGGTTCCTGTTTCAATCTGAGATTCAATAATTGCATACCACAGTGATTGCGCTTTAACTTGCTTTCTGAACCTCCCTTCTTTTTCATACCTAAAATGAAAAAATTAAAAGTTGATAAAAGTTCTAGTTTCAGTGTTGAAACCTGTAACATCTTAACGAACCACTATAAAAATTTCTATTACCGAAATTAACAGCTGCATAACTTAACACAGTTAGCAGCTCCAAACACTACTATTATTCAAAATTATCCACCATACATAATTACTTCAGGAAACAAATGCATATCATGAGTTTTTTTTTTTTTTTGGCACCAGGTAAAGTTCAAATTTAATAAAACTATACTTTCAGTTGCACTAATTTTTAATTAGAAAATTTAAAGGAAGTACAAACTACCTTTCATACAATTCTTCAAATTCCTCCCCCCAGCATTCATGAAGTCCTGGTGATTCATTTGGACACATTAGACTCCACGTTTCATCTTTTTCTACTCGTCTCATAAATAAATCTGGAATCCATAATGCATAAAACAGATCTCTTGCTCTTTGCTCTTCTTTGCCAGTATTCTTCTTTAAATCTAAAAAGTCAAATATGTCTGCATGCCAAGGTTCTAAATAAATTGCAAAAGCTCCAGGTCTCTATAAAACATTAAAAAATATATATATCAATTATTTAGTAATAAAAGTAAAAATATACAAACTATTTTATGTTAAACTTTTATTAGTACTTTAATTTATTTTAATTTTAAGACATATTACATTTAGTTTAATAAAACTATAGTTCTAAGATGCTATTTTTTACAGTATAAGTGTTTTAACCTAGTAACAAACAATTCGGGGGGGGGGGACCCCCTTGAAGTCTTAAGTATTTTTATAAAATATGCCAGTTTATGTTTTTAAATAAAACATTTGAAGAGATTGCACAAACATTTGCCAATTAAAAAGGAGTTATAATGTTAAAGCAGCTAATAAATTATGATATAACAAGGAATAATAACATTTAAAATAAAATTCAAATTACTTCAATTTCTTACCAACAGCAACAGGTTGCTTTATACTATAATTAAGACTGAAGAAAGTCATGTACACAGAAAAACTGATATTAGATTCAAGATTTCAGGTGCCATCCTGCTTGGTACAGTAGATAGTGTTGCTGTCAGCTGTAACACTGGATTCATGTTTAAATCCCAGACGAGGCTTGGATACCTAAAATCGCAGCCTATGGATACCTGAAATACACAGTGCAGCAAAAAGTCCTCTTAAGTGTATGGTGCTGCAGAAGAGGATTGAAAGATCCTTTGATCCATTCTGCAGTAAATTATCCTTAAAATTGGGACACAACAGAATCAAGTTGTACTGTTACCCAAAGTACATGCTAATGACAGGTTCAGTCAGGGTCAGTTTAAGTAATTTCAATTAACTAAAAAACTACTGATTATTCTAAGAGAGATTTAAGAGCAATATAATTGAAATTTTTCTTCCAATCAGCATTTATACAAATTTAATTGTTTTCTTCAAATAACAGATGCATACAACATTCACATGGCTTACTAAAAAACAAAAGTTCCAAAATTAATATATTTTATTATTATATATAATATTGCCATTTATGAATGATGAATTTAATTAATATTAAATGTGCTCAAAATCTGAAGATGCAGAACTCTGAATTTTCTACCATTAAAGACAAAAAAACGAAGCAACTTAAACAACTTACATTGAAAGAAATGTTTAAAGTAAATGAATAAATATTAAGCTTTTTTTTGGTAAATTATGATACCTTTTATATCATAAACAGTTCAATATTTAATAAATCATGATTTCATATTTTTAATATTATAATTTCTGCCTGCCATCTTAGTAGAATATCCAAATTCATGATCGCCGATGAGTCCGGATCTCGGACTTTGTACTGTAAAATTAATTTGTCGTTTTATTGATTTTTACATAAAATGAAGATACATAAAATGAAGTTTGAATTTGATTGATTGATTTTTACATAAAATGCTTGATTTTTACATAAAATGAAGTTTGAAATTTTAACAGCCACAAAACATTTTTTTTAAACCATTCATCAGCATACATGATTCCTTTTTTTCTATTAACCATTTGATGTTGTATGAAAATTGCATTTTAAATTAATTTAGGTATATTTTAATTAATTAAAGAGTTAAAGTCTGCTGGCTTTCTATAGCAATAGTAAACAATGTCAATAAAGATGTAATCAAATGTTAGAAATCCGCGGATCCGATTTCTGTTTGTAACATCATTGCTTGCAGTGGCTTATGGGTTAAGGCAGTGGTCGGCAAACTTATTAGCCAAAGAGCCAAATATGAACATTACAACAATTAAAAAAAAATTGGGAGCCAAATCTGCTTGTTTAGTAAACTTTTATTACACTAAATAAAACTAAATTTAATACTTAATATTTATTAATGCGAACAATGTGCTTGCATCTCGTTGGAAAGTTTGAATAAGTCAGGTTTGTATGTTGTTGTTTTTAATTTTAGGCATGATTCCAAGTTCTCATCAATAAGACGACTTCTCAGTTTACTCTTGATAATGTTCATGCTTGAAAAAGATTGTTCGCATGTATATGTAGAACCGAAAAGGGAAAGAATAGCAAACGCGAGCTTTTTCAGCTGATCGTAAGAGTCAGGAATACTATTCCAAGCATTGAAAATGATCATGTCTTCCTTCTCCAGGTCATTCAAAGCAGACCACTTGTGTTGTGAACTAAGATCTTTTTTCTTCTCCAATATTTCCAATTCAACACAAAGACGTTCGAATTTAGAGTGCTATATCTCCTTGTTTTTTAAATCCAGCAATTGTGCTTCAAAGCTACCAATGTCAAAGGAGAAAATTTCAACTCGGTTATCGTAGCATTAAGAGGATTTTTGACAAATGCTAAAGTTGCTCTGCTGTTTTTAAATTCCTGAAACCTGCTGAGAAATGCTTCCCTCATATTTAAAATTATTGTTTTAAAATTGTGTTTATCAATACAGGAATTATTTTCTTGGCAATGCTTCAGCAGGCTCGGAAAGTGAAACAATGTTTCCATTCAAAATCCTGTGCAAAAATGATAATTTGTTTTTGAATGTTATTACTTCTTCTAACATCGAAAATATTAAGTTTCCTTTCCCTTGTAATTTACGATTAAGCTGATTTAGATGAGGCATAACGTCTACCATGAAATAAAAGTTTGGGATCCACTGATCGTCTGCTAGTTCTGGATAGTGAACGCCCTTCTCAAGGAGAAATGCTTTAATTTCTGGAAAAAGGCACACGAAACGTTTTAAAACGTTCCCTCTTGATAACCAAGGTAACTTGTTATGAGGCAGAAGATCAGCGTACTCACTCTCCATTTCAAATAAAAATTCTTTGAATTGGCGATGATTAAGAGCTTTAGCTAAGATGGAGTTGATAATGGTAGTCACTAATTCCATAACTTTACAATTTCTTCCGGAAATGTTTGCGCACAAAGCGCTTCTTGGTGAATGATACAATGGCAAAGAAGTATCTCGTGATTACTTTTTTCTTTCAAAATAGCAACAACCCCTTTTCTTACGCCGGTCATACTTTTGGCCCCATCTTTTGAAATCGAGACAATTTTATCGAGGGGAATATGATGTTTATCCATACACTCAATTACAGTATTGGCAATATCTTTTCCACGCGTCTGACCTTTGAGTGGCAATAATCCTAAAATTTCTTCTTTAGGGTCTGAATGAGACATAAATCTCACAAAAAGTGAAATTTGCGCTGTATCATTTATGTCACAAGACTCGTCAATTGCTATTGATAAAGCCGAAACCAATTTCAGATCTTTGATATGCTGGGTGGTTATATTCAAACACATTTGTATTTGTACCAGAGCCGCACTTAAGGAGTCAAAGAGCCACATGCGGCTCTGGAGCCAAAAAAAAAAAAAAAAAAAAAAAAAAAAAAAAAAAAAAAAAAGAGTTGGGGAGAGAAAGAGCTGGAGAAGAATTAAAATGTTTTAAGTCTTTAAAATGAAAAGAAAAAAAAAAAAATAAATAAAATAATAAGTTGAAAGAAGTGTCTGGACAACATGAATTGAACCTTGTTGATACTGAAAGTGATTTTAATTCTGAAAAACATGACCAAAAGATAAAAGAGCCATTTAATTACAGTTATTATGCTAGAATATCAAAATGAATGTCCAAAGAAGAATGTCCAATATTTCTGTTTTAAAAGTTATATCTCAAATCTTATGTTGTGAGTTATCTCACTTGTCTGACTTTGACACCCCCAAGGATGACCTATCTTTTCCTTTAAAGCTTGGGTCATATGTAATTTTCTTTCACACAGCCATCGTTTGTATTAGGGAGTAACAGAGATATAAAACATTTTCTCCTTCAGGACCGGTTCAGATGCATATCCTCTTCTATCCCTTAACCCAGTGGTCGGCAAAGTGCGGCTCCATAGAAGAGGATATGCATCTGAACCGGTCCTGAAGGAGAAAATGTTTTATATCTCTGTTACTCCCTAATACAAACGATGGCTGTGTGAAAGAAAATTACATATGACCCAAGCTTTAAAGGAAAAGATAGGTCATCCTTGGGGGTGTCAAAGTCAGACAAGTGAGATAACTCACAACATAAGATTTGAGATATAACTTTTAAAACAGAAATATTGGACATTCTTCTTTGGACATTCATTTTGATATTCTAGCATAATAACTGTAATTAAATGGCTCTTTTATCTTTTGGTCATGTTTTTCAGAATTAAAATCACTTTCAGTATCAACAAGGTTCAATTCATGTTGTCCAGACACTTCTTTCAACTTATTATTATTATTTTTTTTTCTTTTCATTTTAAAGACTTAAAACATTTTAATTCTTCTCCAGCTCTTTCTCTCCCCAACTCTTTTTTTTTTTTTTTTTCTTTCAGTATATTCTTCACACTTCTTTCTTTTATCATCAACATGTCTGAAAGAATCTTCAGTCATTCTTGGAAATAGTTTAATGAATTCTGATCTGGCTTTTAAAATCAGAAATTATACTTATGTTCAAATAATTTCCGTTTTTGCATATCTTTTTCATTGTCAGTCAGCACTGCAATATATGTAATTTCTTTCATAAATAGGAATTTCACCATTTTTACCTTTTTCTTTATACTTCATACATAAAACAAAATCTCTCAAAAATTTCTTATTCAGGTTTGGATTAACCATGCGCCAACGTGTAACCATCTTTTTATCAACATTAATGTTAAATCCTGCGGGAGAATGTGAATTAACATGTTAAGTTGATCAATCAGCAATTAACATGTTAAGTTGAAGTTTGATATTCATCATAAAGAAAACTAGCACTTTATCATAGTCTAAACTCCTAAGAAAAGATGCCAGCTTTGTTAATTAGAGGGGGGGGGAATGTTTGGCTAGCTTTATGGCTTATGTTTACAGTCTTGTTCATAAGTAATAATGAGAAGAAGCATTTTATAAGAAACAAAGTTTTTGATGGAATAACAGAAATTTACTGTAGTAACATTTACATTTTTCATCCAGAAGATGCTGTTCAGTGAAATGACAAATATAAAATGTGCTTATCTGCATCTATTAAAAAATATTTGAAGTATATGTGTATGCATGGTTTGGCTATTGTTGCCTGTATACTTAAAAATTTGGTAAAAATAGAGGAATTATATAGAATGTTAAAACTGGAAATGTAGACAATCAAAAAGTAGTAAAAATTACTCAAGCATTCTTTTGCAAGCTGTACCTACTAAATAAAATTTCCAGCAATTTATGGACATTTTACACCTTTTTTTTGACAGTATGCACATTTGCTATTAACTTTTTTCTTATACGAAGCATCTGAGAAGTAAAAGAACTTATTTCTTGAAACACACAAGATGTGATAAAATTTCGAATTGTAGCTGTCTAATGGTAAGCTTTAGATAAATAAAATTTTATAGGTAAAAGCTTTTGCCCTTAATCACTTAACCTTCCTTTCTTCCTCAAGGGGTGGACAGCTCAGGGTCGTTGGCCCTGCCCTTCTCAAGAAGCCTTTCTTCAGGCCAATCTTCTCCTTGCTAGCATATTCAAGTTTTTGGTTTTTAAGACCAGCAGGCCATTTCCTAGGCAGTCTAACCATTTTAAATTTGGACTGCCTTTTTTTCGTGTGTCAGTTGGTCTGGCATTAGAGACTTTTTGTTACACGGTCTTCATCCATTCTGATAATGTAGCCTGCCCATTTTATGAAATTAATGATGTCAAGTTCATTATCAGAGCAATATAGCTCCAAATTCAATCTTTTAAGCCACACACCGTCTTTTTGTATTCTTCCAAACATACTTCTTTAAATCGTCCTTTCAAAAATGCCCAACATGTTTTCATTCCTGTGCGTTATGGTCCAAGTTTTACATGCATATGTATCATTAAAACTTGGACCTATTTTCTTTGAATTACACTTGATTTCATATTCCACTGAAGCAACTACTTTTTTTTTTTTTTTTCCTTTTTTGTATTTCTGTAGTAATATTGTTCCTGTTGTTAATTTCAGAGCCTAAATACGTGAAGCTGTCAAGAGTCTCTAATTTAAGAGTGTCCTTGAAGTCTGTTTTAATGCATGCATATATTTTATTTTCATTAATTCTCAGGCCCATTCTGACAGCCTCTTTCTCTAGAGAGATAAAAGCCTGTTTTAGGGCTGCTGGTGTTCTAGCAATAACGTCAATGTCAGCAACAAAAGCCAATAACTATACCAGTTTATTAACCTTTTGAGGCCGGGGCTTTGGTAGCAGTAAAAGCCTTGAAAGGACAGGGAATCTTGAACTGAATGCTTTCCACCCTTTAAGAAATCACCTCCTATTTGCAACAAAGATTTTTTTTTTTTTACTGTTAAATGTCCTTATAATTTTAAATTTGTTTTGATATATATTATTAAATATATCTTTGAACTTTCTTTCATACAGGGTGTAATTAAAAAATAAGCGCTTAAAGCTATAGAAATGATTAAAAATTAAAGTTCAGTGGAACTGTTAAAATTATGCTCTATGGGTGCAATGAAATTTCAATTTTACATAATTGTTCCAAATCTAGTTAATAACATACTATTTAAGGAGGAAACTTTCAGCAAATTAGAATATAACTGGTTTAATTAAAAATGATTTTATTTCATTGTAGACTGTTAGTACTGCAATGTCCAACTACATAAGGGCTACTAACTAAAATTCAGTTCGTTTTTCCAAAATTAATGCATAATAATACAGACGCTCAAAAACTGTTTTTTAGAATATTTTAGTTATAAAAATTTGGGGGGGGGGAAAAAAGATTCTTTAATTATGTACCGTTTTATACTGTTTATTGAAAATTAGTAAGTGATATATTTAAAGTATTAATAATAGAATGAATTTAAGTCATTAAAAATGTCAAATTATTTAGTATGTAAACCCATAATTCAAAACATAAATTCCAATTGTCTTAAACTAAATTCCCAGCCTTACTAAGGGAACGTGTTCCCTCGCGTATCAAAATTTAAGTAATTTCCTTAGTGCAAAGAGTTTTTAAATTGAAAAGAAAGTTGTTTGTTATGCATAGTGTCTGCAAAAACTGTGGGACAAAAGTTACACGATAATTAGTTGTTGTCTTCAGTACTGTATTATGTTATTCTATATTATGCTAGATAATTTAGCACATTAAGAGAAATTTCCAGATAATTTCGGGTGCCCGGTCAGCAAAATTCTCTCCTTTTTCAAATCGTCGTCCCATGTGAATTTTTCTATTTCCTCTATTGTTTAAACCAGTTCATTTCAACTCCAGACTGTCTTTGTAGCAGCTTTGACATTAACCATGGTGGCATATTTTATATGGTGGGATTTAAATTCCACGATATATTAGCAAGTATCTTTACTTGCAGTTACTCAAAAAATCTTCATTGGCAGGTCATGCGAAACCTATACTGACATAGTTGAATTAACTGTTTTTCTCTTTTCTATTGAAATGAATGACAAAGGCATTCAATCACTTAAAAGGTCAAGGTTCAGAAATTCAGATGGGGAACATGTGTTGTTTTAGAAATGTGATTTGTACATTATTTGAGAGCTTTTACATCCCGTTTGTATTCTCGGATTTCAACGGACAGTGAAATTTCACAAATGCTACTCTAATCCATTCTGAACATCTTACTTTAAAATTATTTGACCGACCGTGAAATCAAGTTACTGATACGGAGGTACCTTTTAAAATAACAGTACATCTGGAATCTAATTGCTAGAGATGACCTTTCAAACTGATTGACTAGTTTTAGTGTATTTACAATTTTCAGGTTTCAGGCTGAAATTGTAAAACTACTGTTGTTTTTCTTTGACACAAAATTTATATATTTATGTTTTTGTGATTTGTCTGAATAACAGTATCATCACAGTAAACTTCCGTGTGTGAAGGTCACTTCAGCATGAACAGATATATATGGAAATAAAGACAGACAGAACTGTTAAGAATGAATTGATAAGAATGTAAGAAAAAATGCTTATACATGTATACAAGTACGTGGGAATTTATATTTGTTTATGGAAATGAATATCTACATATCCATGTAGTATATATATATCTGCACTGATATAATATGGTATAAGTGCAGATATGCACATAAAGCGGAAAGCATGCGTACCTTTAAATGGGAATAACATATATATAGACACGTACATGTACACACACAGGCACACATATGCATTTATATATGTGTTTGCATGTGTATTTACGCATAAGTGTATAAACATACAGATATATGTATATGTATATATTTCATCAATGGGCTCTTGAAGAAGTTTTCGTATTTCTTCTTCAGTCAGACCTCTTTTCCTTTTCAGCATATTGCTAGAAAAATGTCTAATAATTCCTAAAAAACTTACGAAAATATGCAATATTCTAAAGCAACGCAAGGCTCTGTTTACAATTTACAAACGCAGTTATCACGAATTCCGTAGCTATGTAGCTTCAAGAACTAAAAGGGAAAAATTGGGAAAAACCGGGTTCTTAACATAAGGACCTTTGAAAGAGATAAGTGGTTAAAACCCCAGGGATGTCATATCCACTCTTTCAGCTTGGAAAATAGGGGAAAAAGACTAAGTGGACAGCCCCATCATTTCAAACAAAGGACTCTATGGCCATCCAGTCCCCAAAAGGTTAAAGATGTTTCTTCTGGTACTGATGAATCACCTAACCTATGCCTAATTTTTATTTCTTGTTGAAGCAAGTAAGCTATCATGCATGATCAGTGCAAGATCCTAATACCCCAATGTACAATTATTGAATTACTCTATTAAATTCACAGGTAACTCAGTATCATTCATTCACAGTAAGCTGTTACCAGTATAAGGGGACAATAAAATGAATCAGGGATTGTATTTTGATGGCTTCAGAGGTTTTTGGGGTGGTCAATGCAACATCTGATGCCATTCACAATCAGATAGACCATCTGCTGTCAAACCTGACAAAAACATATCAGCCATTCAGCAACTCATTCACAGTGACAGATGCACTACCATGAGACAAATTATGGAGCACACAGGTACGACAGAAAGATCTGTGTTAATACTAATCCAATGATTGGGATAATGGAAAAGTGAGTTCACAGAGTTCCACGGCTCTTGATAAAGAAAGATAATGCCAATATAGAACATATATGATGACCTTCATAAAAGTTTCTCTTGGGATTATTCATAATGCTTAATGAACTCATTGCATGCAATAAAACCTGGCTGTTTCATTTTAACCTTGAGAGCGAAAGGCAGTTGAAAGAATGGATGTATATTCATGCCATGAGAGAAAAAAGATAGCAAATGTGCAGTAAAGCAAATGGTTACACTTCCAAAGGATCGATAATACTACCTACAAAATTTTATTTCCCTAGTGTTTACCATCACTCAATTACAGTGGATTGTGCTACTTTTTGAATGACCAATGTATACATTGAAAATAACAGAAGAATTATTTTGTCATGCATAACACGTAAAGCCAACCTCCCCTGTAATGAATGAACCTTTTCTTCCTGTCCAATTTCTTACACACTTATATTATTTTATAGTGAACAAATAAAAGTAAAAGCTGTGAAAACTGGATATAGCAGACTGTATAGATATCTTAAAGTTAGACGTTTGTTTTTCCCATTTCCATAATTTCTGTAACTTTAAGCTAAACAAATAACCTAAAAATTATACATGTTTAAGATGACAGGATCCACATTCCATCCATAAAGGAAAACACCTTCACGTTACTGGTCATCACCATTTAGATTTCTAACTTGTCGAATGAAAAGATTTAGATGTTTGTGTTTCACAAATTTCCATAATTTCTGTAGCTTTAAATGAAACAAATAACCTAAAAATTATACATGTTTACCGTGTCCATTCACATGAAGGGAAACACCTTTATGTGACTGGTCATCACCATTTAGATTCCTAACTCGTCGAATAGAAAGACACAAATGTTTTCAATAACATTTGTCTTTTATGCCTATTGTGTACCCAAAATTAATCTGGAATTTTTTTTTTTTTTTTTTTTTTTTTTTTTTTTTTTTTTTTTTTTTGTGGTTAAATTCCAAATTGGTCATTCCTATCATGAAGTTTTAAGTATTGTTAGGGTTGCTATCATCTAGTTATCGACAGATTTCGTTGCAAGGCTTATGCTTAGCACTAACTGCCCCACCATTAACAGAAAAATACCTAATTTATATTTCAAAACTAAAATCTACAAACAATTCAAAACTTAATCTCTAAAGTCTCATGTAATTCAGAAAATGAATATTACAAAATGTCCCCTCAAAAGGATTTATTTATTTGTGAGAAATAAAATTTTTTCAGAGATCCTACATGTTCCAAAGAATTTAAGACTGCTATAAGGAAATACTCAAGAAAAAAGAAGGGAGGAAAAACAACTTTTACAGTAGGCACTGCTTAATGCGATCACATTTGGATATTGTTATCAAATTCTTGAAGTCTCACCTATTTATACAGGAAAAATACAGCACTTTTTGAGATCAACAATACGGTTAATATCATCAAAGTATTACGGAACAAATTTTTTAAACTGAAATAATGTTTTCAAATAAGGCTAAAATAGACTATAAAAATTACTAAGTGACAGAAAGATGTCGCCAAGTAAGGGATTTAGTTGCCGAACAGTTTGCTTTTGATTTTAGACATTAATTTAAAATCAGTGACTTGGTTACTTGTTATTCGGAAGGGGGGGGGAGGATTTTACAGAATTTTTCTCCCAAAACATATATGCTAAACTAAGGTTACATTTTTGCCTAATTTGAAATTTTACATACTACTGAAATGAATGAGGAATGCCTTATGGGTATGAAGCTTAGAAATGCAGCATCGGTCAAATAATTTCCAGAAGTGTAATGAAAAGTTTATAAACAAGCTTTTGCATTTTTCTAATTAAAATGCTTTGAAAGTATTTATTGATGTTTCTAGTTATATTTATTTAAATTAGTTAAATTCCATTGCAATTTTGAAGGGAATATTTTCTCAACATTAAATATTATCATTTCACTAATGGTATCAAAATACCTGTGGAACAAACGTGATCACATTTAGTGGTGCCTACTGTACACCAAAAGTAGTAATTGTACCTTATTTCCACCTTGATCCACATAACGTGCTGTGTTGTTATACACTCTCAACATAGGCACAATTCCATTTGAAGAACCATTTGTCTAGAAGAGAAAAAAACTGTTTGTTTAAAAGGGATTACACATATATGTAATAAAATTCAATTACCAAACTCAATTTGGTAGTAATAATAATAAAAAGCACAAGTAATAAAAAAACTACACCAAATAACCGTGAAAACAAATGCAAGAGAACTGTAGAGCATTTACATTTCTCAATACAGCACTTTCAGGAGGTTGGTACCCTAAGAAATGCAAAAGATAAAAAAACTGTTTCTCAGCCAACAGATGCACAATTAAACTTAATATATAAACTACCTTAAAAACAAATTGTGCTTCTTTTGATGAAGCCTACAAACTAAAAATATAAATGGATGGCAAAAACGAAAGGCAATCATTTTTTTTTTAAATTAAAGTATGTGCATATGATTAAAATAAATTATGTACCTAAACTTACAGTGTGCCTTTACGCTTATCAAATCTTTGGTTTTAAATGCTTTGTACAAAAAGTCTGATTAAAATCTTTTAAGTGCCTTGTTTTATGCAGTGGAACCTCGAGATACGAGTTTAATTCGTTCCAGCATTGAGCTCATATAGCGAATTTCTCATATCTAGAAATAAATTTCCCCACTGAAAAAAATGGAAATCCAGTTAATCTGTTCTGTACCTCCAAAAATATGAACACAAAAATCAATTTTTCTAATAAACTACTGGTAAATAATATTACCATAGTTTACCCTTATGATAGCTTCTGACACCAACATTAACAGCTTCTCGTTAATCCACACCAACAACAGCTTCTTAGAGTTTTGGATGGTGAAGTAACGATAACTTCTTTGCCTATATCAAGTTTCTTAATTTCTTCCTTCTTCTTAGTGATGTCAATGTTGAAAGGAATAGTGGAGATCATTGATGTCGAAAGGCAGTAAGTCTTTGCCAATTCCGTCACTCTTAGACCATGCTTATGTTTACCTTAATTTCAATGGCCATGGCTTCCTTATTTTTCTTTGCAGCACTATCTGAGGCAACAATCATCTTAGCAGGCATCGTGAAATAATTAATTTCACGTTAAATGTAATAAATAATTAATTCAAAAGTGCTTAAACACATCGATCAAAGAACACTGAATAATTTGATGAGGGGATTCCCAGAGCCAAATCGGGAAATGGCACCACACATACAATAGCCTGGCTTATAGTTCGTAACTTGAGCCAATGCTCGTATTTAGAGACATATATTTCCCTCAAATTTTTCTTGTATCTCAAGTTTCCACTGTTTTTCAATCTTATTGCCATCAATTATTTCCTTTAATCTCTTTACTGAACAACAGTTACGAAAAAAATCCATTCAATAATTCTATTCAGATTCAATGATGATTGAATATGTTATTTATTTAACGCTTTTTTTAAATGATTAATGACAACTGTAACTGCTTTATTAACTTTCAAATGTATAGTTCTACCTAAGAAATCAACAGTATCAAGAATATGTCTCACTTTATAGTTCTTCTAAAGCAATTCTTTGGACACAATCAGGCGATAGCTTATCACAAGCAGATTTTATATCATTTATTTTATTAGGTTTCACAGAGAAATATCTTATAATGTTTAATAAGATGCAAAAAGAAGAATATTTAAGTGTTTATTTCAGAATTACTTCAAGGAAGAAATCAGATACGAATTTTTCATATCATGTATAGAAACTATTTTACAGATACATAATATTAAAAAGACAGTACTACGATGTTAAAAATAGTGTAATAATTTATACTTTAAGAATAGTTTCAAATTCAAAGGCCAAAACAGGATACATAAATATATATATGTAAAATATCAAAAATACAATGGCTTTGTCTATACTGTTTAATACCTAAATAATTAAAATTTTGTACAAATTGTAATGCATTGTGTGTGTGGAGGGGGTGAAAAAGAAATAATAATAAAAATTGTGATGTATTAAGGGTTGTATCTAGTAAACTGTGAAGAAAGCTAGGAAGGAACTTGCAGAATGCAAAACAATGTTATAAATGATAGATAACTTGAAAAAAAGTAAAGGCAGAAAACAAAAGAAGCTGTCAAATGTTACCGATACAGATCACTCAAGACTGTTCAGACTTAGAAGCTGAAGTAGGCCCATTTTGTTAATAAAAGAGATAGAACTCAATTAGACAATCTACTTTAAATTAAAACCAGTGTTAGAACTTTAAAAGAATGTCTGTTAAAAATAATTTGTATACTGACATTCTAGCTAGCTGTTATTTGATGAAATTATATAGAATTGTTATTTTTTAATTTTAATTGTAAAATCATTGCTGTTATTACAAACTTTTTTTATTCTTTTTATTTGATTAATAATAGTGTTAGCGATAATTTTTCTGGAGCTATTAGAATTTCAATTAAATCAGTGTGTTTTCAAAAGTCATCCTTTGAATTGAATTAAAAAGTCATCTTTTATCAAATGAAGTAATACTGCAGACACTGCAAATTTGTATGTCAAGATAATTTGGTTTGGTAACTTCTTTGTTAGTTTTATTGAATAGATATCCTGTTTCATTGCGATTATTAATGGCAATGTCATTAATGTACTCATAGGTAAATTTAAATGTTCTTATTCATGGTTATTGTTAATAAAACTATGGTTATTATTAATAAAATTATATTCACTAACAAAGAGGAACACATTATAGTTGAATAGTTGGTTCCCATAAGAACACCATTAACTTGTAGAAGAAATTTGTTTTGATATTAATAAAACTGTTGAAAACTGTTAAGTCCCATTTATCGAAATTAAGTTTTTAATGCTGGGAAATAGGTGATATGGTTTAGTATTTAAACTATTGTAAATTTCATTACATTGCAAGCTGGTGTACAAGTTCTCAAGATCATAGTGGTTAATATTTTAAATTTATTGTTTGTAAATAATTTTAATAACTTACTGATTATTGTTGATAATCCAGTTATGTATTTTACTATTAGTTTTCTTCTGGATTTCAATTTTAATTATTTACTTCATTGGCAATAAATATAAATTCGATTTGATTTTTCTGAAATTTTGGAAATGAACACACACACACACACACACACTGGAAAATTTATTATAGCAAGGAACATAATTTTATTAACAATTATCATAAATCAGAACTTTTGAAATTTACCTGATACACCAATAACACTGGCATTAAAAATTACAATGAAACTGAAAAAACAAGATACCTATCATAAATGCCTTAAAATTAATAGAATGAACAAAGAAAATATCAAAGCAGATTACCTTAACTTATAAATTTACAATCTCAATAATATTACTTTATTTGATAAAAGAAGACAGTTCAAAAGAAGACTTTTCAGAATAATTAAACTGATCAATTGCAATTCTAATGTCTCCAGAAAAATCATTGCTAACACTATTACAGTACAAAGTCTTTAATCCGGACTCGTCGGGACTTCGGCGATTCCGGATTATAGATCATCAGTTTAAATCTGGTAAGATAACATGCAGAAATTATAAAATTAAAAATATGAAACCGTAATTTATAAAACAATGAGCAATTATGATATAAAGGGTATCAAAATTTACAAAAAAAAAAAAAAAAAAAAAAAAAATAATAATAATAATAATAATAATATTTATTTGTTTACTAAAAATTTCTTTCAATGCAAGTTGTTTAAGTTGCTTCATTTTTTTTTTTGTGCTAATACTTTCTCTTTAATTCTATAAACAGACATAATTTCTTGTTCAGTTACAAAGTTCCAATGTTCAAGTCCTGTAATTGCTGTGCCGAGAATACCGACTAACTTGTCAATTGAAATTTTTTTCGTTTTCACTAACCTCTCTGTCACTTTTTTCATGCTTTTATCCATTTTTTGCAGCAATTCCACTTTTTGTTTGATGGACATTGAAACATGCTTTCTCTTTATAGATCCTTTGGCAGCTCCAGAATCGGAAACTCTTTTTGACATAATCGAAAGTTCAAGCTTACTTTTTATAAAATTGCTCTAACAGCCTGCAAAAAATAATAAGCCGGATCCAGTTAGAAGATTAAGGAACAACGCAATCTGCAACATGAACTGAAATAGATAATTTTAGCCTACTTTATACTGTCCGTTATACATTAAACGTGCATGCGTAAAGGTATTATACGCATGCGTAAACGCTACTCATGCACAGAAAGTTTGTAGCTTTGAGGTCTGGATTAAAGACTTTGTACTGTATTAATCAAACAAAAAGAATAAAAAATACAAGCAATAACAGCAATGATTTTACAAATAGCAAATTCCATAAAATTTCATTAAAAAAAAAAAAAAAAAAAATACAGTAGCCAGTCTCAACACTATTTTCACCAAAAAACTGCAGTTTTCTACAATAGGCTATACCTGAACCATTATAATTCTTAATGCAGATGAATTAGGCATTCTTGTCAAAATTCTAATATTGGTTTTAATTTAGATAATAGATATCTATATAATAGATTTCTATCTGATTTATTAACAAAGTGGGCCTACTTCAGCTTCCAGGTTTCAAGAAACCACTTGAGTGAGCTCTACATTCTGCAACATTTGACTTCTTTCTTTTTCGCTTTCCCCTCCCTCTTTTAGATTACCTATAATTTCTATTAAAATTTTTTCTAAATTCATATTTTTCATTCCGATTTTATTCACAATTAAAATTAGTTATTGTTCCCATGGAAGATGGCTGATGGGATCAGCAATAACAATTTTCTTTTGATATATGCATTTTTTTAATACTTTGAGTATTTTAATATCAATTTCATTACAATTTAAAACCTCTAAGCCTTTTTGGCATATTTTTATTTCCATATTGTAAAGAATTAACCTTTGATAAGATAATTACAACAGCTTTTACTCTTTATTTCCTAGAAGATAATCGAAAATAAAAAATTAATAATTAAATACACATATATAAAATTTAAGTGTGCGTACGCATACTGCACAAAAGAAAAAATGGAACAGTTCTATATCTCCCGTTCTACTGGGCCGATTAACGAAATTCAAACTTTGAAAGTGCGACTTAGGATATATATTGGATTTATATATAGCGTTATTCTAACATAGCTATTTTGACATAAAAATCGGACTTTTTCTGAAATAACATGCCTTTTTTTTTTCATATTTCGATTCTACGACTCAAATTATGCTTAAACATTAAATTTTGTAAAATTTGGTGCGAAATTTATCGAGAAATTCAAAAATTTATCTTGCTGCTTTTTTATTTTCAGTTTGCACCAAGAATAGTTCACTCAGTGAACTTCTTAATATATGGCAACCTATTTTCCCTTCCCTTTTCACATTTTGCATGAGCGGAAAGAAGTCACATTTCTTTCTTTCAAATAATGTTCTTCATATTATATTTTTAATTATAACTGTTATTATTTTAAATGATTTTTTTTTTCCAAATTTCATTTTAATCGTTTAAATTGTGTGGTTTCTTTCAAATAACCTTTCTAAAATTTTCTATTTACTCATTCGAACAGCACAGTTTAAATAAAAGGTACATTGTTTATTTTTTTCAAATAGTTTTCTTTACTATATTTTTTAGCCATAGTTATTACTTTAGGTAGTTTTTAAATTTTTAGACTTTTATTTTTAATTGTTTGTGTTGCATTGTCTCTTCAGATAATTGTTTTAAAAATTTTCTATTTATTCATTCGAACTGCACATATTAAATAAATTTATTAAGATAAAGTTTCCAGAATTTAACTTAATTTATTTGAATTGCATTTCTTTCAGAAGAATACTTTGTGGCCCAGACTACGATGCGTTTGAAAACTACATATATTAAAAGTGAAAATACAGTAAAGCACAGTAAACACGATTTACATTTTTTAAAATCACAAGAATCAATCACAAAATTTAAAAATTTTTAATTAAAAAAAAAAAAAAAAAAAAAAAAAAAAAAAAACCCACTAAATTTTATGCATTTTTCCTCTTCTAAATGGCTTGCTCTTTTTCTTTGGGCATTCTGCAAGTATATTAAAAAGCATCCAACTTTTCTAAACATCTTGGTATTTCTGACATTAATTTTAAATAAAGTTATCGCCTTCCATTTCAAAAGGGCCCACAAACGGTTGAATAGTAAAGTTGCTGAACACTGGTAGTTCGCTTTGGAACTCGAATCCTGGGGAACGGGCTGGTTGCAGGGGCATTTGTCTTGTGGTTTTTCTCATGTGTAACGTGTATACGAGCTGGTTTCCCTTGGAAAATTCTTCACGAAGGCATCTCTCCTTCTAGGCAGATAGCCCTGCTTTGTCATAACTTAAAAATCCAATTCAATCCAATCCATTTCCTCAGTATTTGGTCAGAGCCTTTATCAGTCTTTAGAGACTAGGCATTTTGAAGGCATGAGATGAAAGGAAAGACTGGTTTCATCAAGAGGGAAAACGTGTTTAGATGATATCTATATACATCACTGGATAAATTCCTGAATATTCAACTAATTTGGCTGAAAAATAATGGGATGCTCCGTTTATGATACAATATGATGTTCTGTGACATAATTTAAATTTATACAACCATATTGTTGAAAACTAGTCGCTCTTCACTTTAATATGCAATTATATCGTTTTTGTCTTTTCCGTTAGCACAAACTCAATTGCTGCTATTTGCTGGTGTACACATCCAAGGGTTTTCTCTTTGAACACATAATTTCTTTGAAGTAGATTCACCATTCTATTGCATGCTGATGACTTTAAGCCTCTCGATGACCACAACGGTTCACCTCCTGGATCCCATTATCATGGAGGATGTAGCGAGTTTCGAACCACTACCGAAAGAACCAGATAATAATAAATCCGCGCGTATGAAATAAGAGGGAGCTGCATGGGCAGCGGCTCCCAGCGCATTTCCAAGGTGTACGTTATGAAATGGTGGATTAGAGTTGCTTGAAGCTCGAACATTCTATGAACGTAAAAAGGTTACCTGGTTAATCCTGCCAGTAGTCATATGTCTGTCTCAAAGATTAAGTATATGCCATACTAAAATGAAACTGTGAATGGCTCATTAAATCTGTTATGGTTCTTTGGATCATACCTTACTACTTGGATAACTGTGGCAATTCTAGAGATAATACATACAGCAGAGCTCCGACCCTCTGGGGACGAGCGTTTTTATTAAACCAAAAACAATCGGACCTCGTGTTCGTATCATGTGGTGACTCTGTATAACTTTGGGCTGATCGCATGGGTTTGTCCCGCGACGTATCTTTCAAGTGTTTGCCTTATCAACTGTCGAAGGTAGGTTATGTGCTTACCATGGTCATAATGGGGAATCAGGGTTTGATTCTGGAGAGGGAGCTTGAGAAATGGCTACCACATCCAAGGAAGGCAGCAGGCGTGCAAATTACCCACTCCCAGAACAAGGAGGTAGTGACAAAAAATAACAATAAAGGATTCTTTTGAAACCCTGTAATTGGAATGAGTACACTCACATGTTTAAAGCTTATTTTAACTTTGAATAAATAAACTCCCATACACTTAAGGCTTATGAAGGGCAGGAACTGGACATTTTGAAGTGTACTCTCTGTAAATTCTAATACTGAGATGTCTTAGTACCTTCTCTAAATTTTAAAGATTTAGCCACCCTTCAATTTTTAAAAAGAAAATCTTAAATTTTTCCTCCCTTAAATTCTTTTGCTGGATGGGGCCGCATCAGCTCGGGCACCAGTCTTGGGCTTATCTGGGCAACAAATCAGTTATTTTAGGTAAAAGTAACATGCCAAACAAATATTAATTTAGAAGTCAAAAAACAAAAATCAGCATTATATTTGCAAATTTTCACACTGTTGTTTGACTTCTAAATTAAAATCAATTTCTGTCATGTCAAATAATACAAAATGTAATCTTTTCGCCTATCAGAAAATTTATTTTTTTGCATATGGAATGAAATTTCTGTTACATTTCTCCTTGTCAACACCCTCAATACTTTGCACCATTATTAGCTGGAGCCTGTACATTGCCAAGCATAATGTCAACATTAAAAAGCTTCCATGCATACAAAAAAGGGGAAGGTGATTTGCTGGCACTCAGGAGGTTCAGCTTCAACATTAAATAACATGTATAAAATAAAAAAGTTGCTGGCAGACAGAAGGTTCATATTTTGGAGCATTCTGGATACTGGACATTGAGATTTTGTTACTGTATTTACAGTACAAAGTGAGAGAACTTCATGGTTTCCAGATTTTAGATCGTCAGTTAAAATTTAGTAATTGAAATACTTATTTATGAAAGAATGAAGCAAGAATGATCTTAAAGAAATTGAAATTTACAAAAAAGCTAAATATTTATTTGCTTGTTTTATTAAATATTTCTTTCACTGTAAGTTTTTTTTATTATTGTGCTAATACTTTCTCTTTAATTTTATAGATAGACATAATTACTTGCTTAGTTACAAAGTTATATCATTCAAGTGCTATAACTGCTGGGTCAAAAATTGACCCAAAACTGTGAATCAAAATCTTTTGATTCTCAAAAATCGCTTCGTTACTTTCGGAACTATCAGTAGTGAAACTGGATTTAAAACCATATTACAGATTTTCCCATCCATTAGATTATTGCTGACTGAAGCACTATCAAAGCAATGGAAAGGATTAGGTTAAGTTAAATGAGTAAGACAAAGCAACTTCAGGGCTATCTGCCTATAGAGAGGGATATCTTCATGAAGGACTTGCTATAGAAACTTTCTCATATCTATGTTAAGCACGAGAAAACCATGGAAACCAACCATGCGGCCAGTTCACTTGCGGGATTCGATTTTCGGTCAAATTACTAGTATTTAGCGACTTTATTTCTCAGCTGCTGATGGGCCCATAGCAAAAGAAACCTTCTGTTATAGCATCTTCATTTATTATCAGTCCTCCACATTTCTTCAGAAATTTCATTAACTGGAAAAATTTTACCTTCTAAAGTGCTCAAAATCTATGGCAAAATAAGGTTGCTGTTTTGCCTAATTTTGAAATGACATGTACGCCTGAACTGGGTTCTCTCACATTAAGGCAGTTATAGAAGGGCAAGTACCAAATACACTTTTACCTTGCAGATCCTGCTACAGCCCCAAAATTAGAAAAGTCTTTTCGACATAATCAAAAATTCAAATTTTAATTTTGATAAGATAGTTGTAATAATAGCCTGCAAAAAATAATAAGTTGCACCAATTAGTTAAGGAAGAGTGTAATTCACTACATTAACTGAACTTAATTTCTTCCAAATCTACTTTTTCCTCTCTTCCTGCTTTTTTTCCAACACAAGAAAACCTGTATTAGCAACATGCCACTGCAAACAATTGTCTTAGAGCTTCAATTATTGCTTAGGGCAGATAGAAAAATATAAACTACCATTTTACAACCAACCACTCAAGGTCCAAAACTGAGGTCCATAAATAACATTAATCAAAGTATTGTTGTCATTGGATAAGGTTTGATTAACTAGCGCACAGGTATGTGAAAGAGACGTACAGGAATCTTGGTTAGCTGGGATAAGACTTGCTTTTAAAACATACCTTTACAGAGTATTGTATTTCCCTCACCTAAATTTTGAAAGAAAGGAAAAGAGGGGGGGGGAACTTGCTGGTGGTTTGGAAATTAGATCATTCCAGATTTTGGACTTCTTAAAATTTTTAAAATTTAGAAATCCCCTTGGCCGAGAAGTTCACCACTTAAGAGGTCGCTCGATGGCGGGAGAGACGATGCTAAAAAAAATGAGGACGGTAAAGAAGAAGAAGGCCGTAATGAAATATATTCATGATATATAAAAAATGGCTTTTTGGGGGAAAAAAAAAAGATACGGAGAGAGAGAATATAAGATTGACACTTTAAGCCTGTAAAGAGTGTGTGTATATATTTTTTCTATCTAGAAAAATATGCTGCCTAAATTTCAGGCAGCAGAAAGCTTAATTTTTCTTTCAGAAAATTTTTTTAGAAATACAGTTAGGAAAATCTGAAATCTTAACATGTATAAAAAAATAATTAACAAGCATATAAATCCCGAAAAAATAATCACAGTTATAATTATGTTAATTATTCTATAAATTATATTTTTAATTTAGTGAATATACAACATAAAATTTACAAACATACATTTCCAAAGTGCAAGTTAAATAAGATGAGAAAAATATGCTTCAGGAATTCATGAATTTTGTCAAGAATGTTATGAACTGTCAGTTCTTAATGCTTGATCCTGTAAATTTCATGAACTAACTTATTAAGTAACATGCAGGGCATTTCAAAATAAAGAAATTAGGTTAAGTTATTTGAACATACGAAGGCTATCTAGCTAAGTGAAGAGATGCCTTCATGGAGGATTTTCTGAGGAACACTAGTTCATATCCTAGTTACAGGTAGGGGAAAACCATTAAAAGCAATCATACAGTCAGTCGATTTGCTTGGGTTTAAACCTTGATTGAACTCGCAGTATTCTGCAGTCGTAACAATTTGGCCAAAATAAAGCAAATTTTAATTGTTTAAAAATGCTTTTTCTTTAAAACAGAAAAAAAAATCTGTCATACATCACTTTATAAATAAAAAATGAAAAATTGCCATGCAAGGCATTTTATGAATGTTTCTCCAGAATTTTGACTTCCAGTTTATGGAAGATGAAGATCTTGAATATCTAACACAATACATTCTCTGAACCATTTTTGTATGGTGAGAAATAATTTTGCACACAAGTTAAATCTGCTCCTTGTTTTTTAAACACCGATTATTTTAGAACCAAATTACTTAGTACAAAATTAAAAATATGGGATTAGCTTTCAAGAATTTCTATTAGTTTAAGACATTTTATTGCTATTGTAAATGATGTGTTTAAATACTGGCTATGTTTAGTTAGATAGTTACTGGCTATGTTTAGATCAGATATTTTAAATTCACCAATTTTCTACATAACTATGATTTACTTCCCTTAAATATTTTTATTGTATTGAATCAGGTCTTACAAATTTTGATGATTAGATACACATTTTGTCATGTGTAAATTTACGGAAAACTGAATACAAATTGAATTAATACTTACCCCAGCAATATAACTCCCTGTAGCCCTAATACAATGCACATTTAATCCAATTCCTCCAGCAGATTTTGAAATTAATGCACAACGTTTTAAAGTATCATAAATGCCTTCTATACTGTCTTCAGTCATTGTTAGGAGAAAACAGCTACAACATACAGAAATAAAAGTAATTTTTATGCAGAAAAAAATGAGAAAATTTTGTGTGAATGCTCTTAAAAAAGCATTAAATATGAAAGTCAGTTTTGCATTAAGATAAAATTAATGATGGACGAGTATGTTATTATTTATATTACCTAAATAATAACATTCTCGTCCATCTTTCCATGCCACTACAATCTTAGACACACTTTGGGACAGATTTCAAAAGTTTTTAAATTCTTCTTTACACAACTCAGTTAATGAAACATTTTTATCAGTTAAAACATACACTGGTGTGCAAAATTAAGGATGAAGTCGAAAAATTAGCATATCAGCTGAACGAAGAGGCAGAGCGGACAGAAAGACCAATCAGGAGATTAAGTAAGGTGACGTACGGCAGCACATGCGCAGATATGCAGGTAGACGTAATGGGGGAGTGTCTGAGTAGTATAAAGCATGTTGCCGGTGTAAGATCAGTATTTCTGGCAAAGAGATTGCACGCCGTATAGCAGTTAAAATCACACCGAGTTGCTGCCTCAGCGAGAAATGGCGAATAATCAATCTGTTAGACGACATCTAGATGCTTTTACCCGAGGTCAAATCATTGGGAAGTTGGAGGAAGGCCGCAGTGTGACAAGTGTGGCTGCAGAGTTTGGAATTGCTCACAGCATCGTTTCACGACTTTGGAGACAATTTCAAACTACAGGAACAGCTATCCGGGGTTCAGTAGTGGTCGTCCACGAGGAACCACACCCGCAGATGACCGGTATATTGCCTTACAGGCCAGAAGGAACAGGCGGCAGACAGCGGGAGAAATCGCTAGACACACGACACAGGCGACTGGACCACCGATATCGCGTTTTACAGTGGCCAGAAGACTGCACGGTGGTGGTCTGTTTGCACGACATCCTGTATGGTGTGTACCTCTAACGCCTGCCCATCGGAGAAGGCGTTCTCTGTGGTGCCGGGAACACCAGAATTGGAGAGACAATGAATGGGGACGAGTACTCTTTACAGATTAGAGCAGATTCAGTCTGAGTAGCGATTCTCATCTGGAGAGAGCGGAGAAGCCGCAATCATCCCTCGAACATCATTGAAAGGGAGGTATGGAGGTGGCGGTGTTCTCGTTTGGAGAGGCATCATGCTTGGTAGTCGTAAAAGACCTTCACATCTTCAACGCAGGTTCAGTCAACGGGACCCGTTATTATAACAAGATTCTTCTTCCATATGTGTGTCTTTTTAGAGGTGCTTAGCTTCATCATCAATAAATTAGGAAACGACTAAAAAAATGCTTCTTGGGCCAAAATACCACTACCAAGTATAACTATAAGTGTGCAATCAAAAAAAGTAAAACTTTGTACTGTTCTTGCAGTATGCAAATCTAACCATCGCAATTATACAATAAGACAAAGGCACACAGAAGCACAGAATTACGGGGTAGTATCACTGATCTCTATCAAGAACTGGAATCTTAAGTGATCCTAGAAATGACACGATGTGTTTGAAAACAGAAGAAACAAAAGACTTATTAAGCTGTGCAAGCTTGCAGTTCATTGGAATGACACTAATATGATACGTAGCACTCAACTCTAGAGATAACTTAAAACTAATGTTAAGAGATAACTTGTTAACTGGAATAAAATGGCTAATCAATCTTAATATTCTTGATATAGTAGTCTAGAAGATGTCTCAAGTATGAATATGTCTAATGCATTGGCTCTTACTCTCCAAGTAAATAAATCTATGTTCAGAAGATTTATATTAATCAGTATATTTTTCATTTATGACAAACTTCTAACAATTATACATAGTACCGGTATTTCCACAAATTTTAATAACTGTTTATGGCTTTGTTACAATTCTGGAATGTCAAACAATGGGCGTTCTAAATATTAGCTCTGCATAGTATGATTTTTCTCGTGTATCCTTTAGTGGGTTTATCAGAAGATACACATGTTGAAACTACATGCTATCTTTATTATATATACAAACATATCATCACTCGCTTACACACTTATATCTACAGTTATTTTATAATTACAGCTACTCGCATTCCAGTCTTTTTCTAATTATTCCCTGCGCTTCGATGCTTGGCACGGTGCCATCTTAAAGTCCGATTATGATATACACATCGATGGTTCTCGATTTACCACATCCCTCCCCTTTTATCATAACTGCAGTCTATCTGGGGGACGTTGAATTCTACTGGACCGACACAAAGGTTGTGGCACTGCAGGTTTTTTTGGTAACCTGGTTTTATCAGCAACAGCTCCGGTGGATGGAACATCTCGTACAACCTTGGACTCGGAGGACGACAGACTCATCTGCATGGTGGCTATTATCTTCTGATGGTTCTGGAACTCCACTCTTATCAGGCTCTTTGGAAATCACAAGAGCTGGAGGTGGACGTATGAACCCCTCACCTGTTACGGTTCCTCCATCATGCATCTGATCGATATGTTGTCACCACAGCTGACCATCTACATTTATGGTGTAATGAAGCTGTACATCCTTGGATTGGACAGTACCAAATCTCCATTGTATATCACCTTGGCGATAATTTCTTACTGCCACTCTATCTTCTACTCTGAATCCTCAGTCTGCAAACTTGTAGGTTCCTTTTCGAATTCTGTCTTCCACCCTCCTTTTGAGATCTGGTCTCAATAAATCTATTCTTGTTTGAATTTCCCTCTTCAGCATTAGCATTGCAGAGCTCTGCAGAGTAGTTAAATTCGGAGTTTTCCTATCCTGCATCAAAAATGTATTGAGTTTTTGTCTCAATGTTCCTGGATAATTTTGCATTTTTCTTAAAGATTGTTTTACTGTAAACACATACCGTTCAGCCTGCCCATTACTAGATGGTTTAAATGGTGCTGTAGTTTTGTGTTTGATTCCATTACTCTGTAGAAATATCTTAAACTCATGTGAAGTGAAGTGCGCCCGTTATCACTCACTAACAGTATTGGTAATCCGAATTGTGCAAAAAAGTCCCATAAACATTCTATTGCTTTTAAAGTCGAGCTTGATTTCATTGGATAGGCTTCTAGGCATTTTGAGTGAGCATCAGCGATTATCAAAAACATATACTCAAAAATAGGTCCTGCATAATCAATGTGAATATATTTCATTGGAGCGCTTGGGTACTCCCAATGATGAAATTTTACTTAAGGAGGATCTATTTTATGTTTTGCCCATTCAGAACAGTTTTTGGAAGTATTTTCGATATCTTTATCTATACCATTCCAAAATACGTAAGCATAGACTCCAACCTTCAGCAAACCTTGTCAGTAGTCAACGCACGAACGACATTTTTACAACTTTGAAAATGTGCGCATAGCGTATGTTGTAATTAACCATTCATTAATTTTAAATTAATAATTAATTGTAATCAATTTTATTACATTTAAAATCCATATACATATAAAACTGAATAATTAAAAATATACCTTGTAAATTATATGCACATTTAATCAGAAATTTTCTTTTAACTCCTCAAGCATTCACTAAGTACTTAAATCACTACTAATCATAGAAAAAATCAGAAGCTATAAATTATATCTTTATTCTGGATATGATTTCTACAGGGAAATAAAATTTAAATAACCAAGAATGATACATATAAGTATTAAACAAAATATGCATAATTTATGAATGCAAAGATTTATATGTAGCATGCTTAGCAAGCTTAAGTTCTGATTTTGAGAATGTTTTCTTATAACACAGTTCTTCATTTGCCTGCATATTTTTTTTTTCAATCAAAACTGCTTCAAGAGTTTTAAGACCTAAATTTGGTTGAAATTCCGTCTGATTTTTTTTAACAATAGAAAAAATTCTTTCGCAAGCTGCATTTGAATGAGGTATTATTAAGACAGCAAGCATTACAGAAGGCAATACTTTGTATTTAATACACCCATTCATATTTTTTAATTTGGCAATTTCTCCCCATGCTATATCAATACGCAAATCTACAATTTCTTTCAAATCATCTACTTGATACATGGAAAATTCAATTTCTACTTGATTAAGACATTTTTCATCAATAATGGATGGAAAAGTATTCATCAAGTAAAGAACAGATGAAAATGAGACTTCAGTTCTCAAGTTGATGTCAGCAACTTCAGCATGTTTTAGAAATGGATCACTCAGTGGAAATTTATCAATTATATATGAACATGCAGTTACAAAAAAAGCTCACACAGAATTGAAAAATGATTTCACTTCACTTTCATTCAACTTGGCATTTCTTAAATATAGTCTTGTTTCCGCACCAATCACTAAATTTTCATTTTCTTTTTGTTTACTATACTTCTGAAATGGAATAGACGTTAGAGTAACATCTTCATTTTCTTTAGAAATTACTGATGGTTTTACGAATCTAACAAATAAATTCATTAAAAGTTCAAAAAGTTCTCTTCTCAATTTATGTATATAAAGAGCTTGTTGTTGCAAATTAATATTTACTGTTATAAACAAAGGCAAAGTATTTTTCAAAAATAACAAGTACAATTTGGTGGTCGGTGACTGTAAAATTTTTTTAATGTTTTGCAATCTCTTTCCTTCATTCTCACTGTTATCTGGTTTATCTCCAAAAAAATTTATCACAGCATCCCACTGTTCCAAAATCCTTGTTATAGATTCTAAAAGAGACAACCATCTCGTACTGCAATATTTCAAAATTTTATGAGATTTTGCATTCTGTCCCAAAATTTGTTGAGCAACTTTGAAGCTATGCTTCCGTTTCGAACTTTTCTCCAAGTAAAAATATATATCTATTATCAACATTTCAATTTCTGAGCCAATTAATTTTTCAGTAGCTTTTTTTGCAGCTATATGCAAGAGGTGGCACGGCCAACCTCGGGTGATTATACTTGGTTGATGCATTTTGATAAATGATGCTACACCTTTAAACTTTCCAATCATATTACTAGCATTAGCTGAAGAAAATGATAAGCAATTTTTCCATTCTAAACCTTTGTTTTTAAAGTTTTCATTTATACAATTAAAAATACCTTCTCCTGTATTATTCGTGCATTCTAAAATAGAAATCAATGAAGTAATTATCACTCCCTTTTCTTTACTGTAGTATGTTATAACCAATGGGTACAGTTTGTTATCATTGTTATCATTACTTCCATCAGTACTTAGAGAAAATGATGTACTGCACACTGATTTTATAATATCAGCAACAGTATTTTCTGCAAGCGTTTTCACAATAGCAGCAGTTTTGGTATGACCGCAGCTAAATTTTTTTGCTATGGCAGAATCCGGAAACATTGCTTTGAAAAGCTCTTTGGAATGATCCGAAACAGAAAGCGGTAGATTATGTTCAATTAAAAAACGAACAAAATAGCATTCGGCTTTTATAGGATCTGTTTCATCATCTTTTATTAAGAAATTTGTTATTTCTTTAGATTTTACGGTGCCAAGTTCTATATGCTTTTGAGAAAACACATGCCGTTTACAGTCATCTTTTCCGCCATGAGCAACTGAGAAGTCTTTGTTGCATACACTGCAGTGTGCGTGATTCACAGAAATTTCGGACGCTTTAATGCATGGAAATTCTGAAGAATATGAATCTTTAAACTTCTGCTTTGATAATTTTGGCTTCTTCGTTCGAGGCAGCATTATGATTAAAAATCTTTCACCTGATTCACAGTTCACAAGACACACGCTAAGCTCTCGCCGTAAACTACACAATGCAGCCGAACGCAGCCTAAACACTAGAGCTGGAGCAAACCGCATGTATTCGTTACCGAGTAACGGGTACATCGGTTGACTCGAAGTACCGATTCGGTACTCACAAATTCATTTCGTTACTCGCATCTGTCGTACGATGCGGTTTATTCGATTACGAATGATGCGGTTGCTGTTCGAATGCGAATGATATATTTGCTAACAATACCCGTGTGCCACATTTTTCATTGATGATTTCGATTTTTTTTTGGTTGACTCATCGGGCAAACTCTTGTTTACATTATGTATTTTAGTTGAAATATTGTTTAGTTGTTGATGTTTAAGAAAATGATCAATTTTGATAGCGTGAAGCTTTATTTTGTATTTGCTTTTTACATTTAGATTTATAGTGCATATTATGTTTGTAATTTGAAAATTTAGATGATTATTGATTTTTTTTTCATAGTGAGATTTTATTGATTTGAAATATTTATATACTGCACTTAGGTATTGTTTAATTAAGAATATGTAGGTTAATATAAGTTCTTTACTTCCTTGTACGAAATAAAAAGGAAGTAAGTATTGTAATAGAGAAAAATTTTTGGGTATCATATTTCAACGGAAATATCCATTTTTCACGATTACAGAATCCATGTGAATTATTTTTCTGGGTGACGTCTGTACGTACAAACACAATTTCTTTCTTTTTTCTTTTTTTTTCTCAGAAACGGATTGTTAAATGTAATCCCATTTACTCTAAGCTGATACTTATGACTAATGATTATGACGCTAAGTTGATACTTGAAAGGGATTTTCTCGTGATGTGTAAGTATGTACACTCACGTTTGTGAAAATTGCAACACCAAGAAGGAATCGTCATAATTGAATGCAATTTAATACACAGTTGAGTGGTAGTGGTACAAATAAATCATTAAATGTTCAAAGCAAACAAACAAGAACAAGAGATCAGAATCAGTATTTTGTGTGGCCACCACGCGCCGCAATAAATGCTGCTACACGACGTGGCATGGAGTCAAACAAAGTTTGAATGTCTGACTGAGGAAGAGCATTCCATATCGTTTGTACGCGTACCCAAAGTTCGTCTGCAGACGCAACAGGATGAGGATCACGTGCAAGACGCCGACCAATGACATCCCACACATGTTCAATTGGCGACATATCCGGGGAACACGCAGGCCAAGGAAGAAGCTGTACCTGCTGCGCTGCAAAGAAGGATTTAACAATCCGAGCAGTATGAGGGCGGGCATTGTCCTGTTGAAATACAGCGCCTGGCAAGCTTTGAAGGAAGGGAACAGCTTCGGGCTGTAGAACTTAACGGATATACCGGTTGCTGTTCAGATTGCCCACAATTCGTAGCAACTGAGATCGTCTATGATATGCTATGGCGCCCCAGACCATAACTCCGGGTGTTCGTCCACTGTGGCGTTCGATAATGCACTCCGGAAGGTGGCGTTCACCGGCATAGCGTCTGACACGAATGCGGCCATCATGGTACCACAAATTAAAGTGGGATTCGTCAGAAAACACGACATGCTGCCAATCAGCACGCCAGTCTCTATGCTGATTGGCCCATTGTAGTCGCAGGTGGAGATGGTCGTGCGTTAGGGGGATCCTGTATAAAGGAGTCCGTGCGCGCAGTCCACACTGCAGCAGACGTCTACGAATTGATGAAGCACACAATGAAACACCTGTAGCTATTGACCACAGTGCTGCCAATTGTCTAGAGGAAGCTGTACGGTCCGTCCGCACCATGCGGACCAGGTGTCTATCATCGCGAGCTGACGTCACATTTCGGGGTCCACTCCCGGATTTCAGAGTTGTCCGACACTCGTCCGTCCACTGCTTCCAAACGCGCATCACTGTGCTGCTGTTACGCTGCACACGAGAGGCTACTGCACGATACGACAATCCAGCTTCACGAAGGCCGATGATTCTTCCTCGTTCAAACTCTGTAAGTTGTTCAAATCTCGCTCTCTTTCGTCGACGAGGCATAAGTACAGATTGAGTTAACGTTTACCACTAGCAGATAACCACCGATAACCATACACGCCTCGCTACAGCCGTCTATTTATTCGGATCCACCAGCCGTTCAGAGGGCGCTGCTCAGCATACGCATGCGCTACGGATTTGCAATTCTAATCATTTGCATATCATGCGCTACTTTGCATTTCCTGAGAATTTCAGCTCACTCAAGTAAGTCCTTCATGGTGTTGCAATTTTCACAAACGTGAGTGTATATATGAATTTCGCATAACTCAAAAACCATTAGTTCTAGAACGTTGAAATTTTGTATATGGGCCCGTTATAACATCTAGATGTGCACCTCCCTATAATTAAATGTAAAGTACACACATATATATATAAATATAAAATAAAAGCCAAGTAAGGCGAAAACAAAAGCCTTGGTTTTTATTTTATTTATTTATCACTAAATAAGTTACTTGCCTTTTATTTTCGCAATCGTTGGTAAATATAATAAATAAATATAAATATAATAATAAAAATAAAAAATAAAATAACTAATTCAATAATAAAATAATTAACTAGAATATTAAATGATTATCATTATAATTCAATAAAAATGTAAAGACAAATGAAAATTTAATTCTTAAATTAATGATGAACAACTAAGTATTGAAATAAAATACCAGACGTCTGGTTTGGGGGTTGTGGCTGAAATTGAAATTTAAGAGCTAAGCCAAGCATTAGCTAAATTTAAGCCCTTGAGGAGCAAATAATGTATTGTTTACCAGAGTATAGATAGAAATTTGGTTATGTAGCCTATTCTTCTAAAACGACGTTTTGTTGCTGCCTTCCCCCACCAATTCCCTTTTTCTCGGTTTCGGATTATTTAGTTACGGCAATGCACACTAAGACTATTGCTTAAGGGAAGTGATGCCTTCGTGGAGGACTTTTTAAAGGAAACTGGCTCATATGCAAGTTACACATGGAGAAAACCACGAAAACGCCCGTGCAGCCAGCCGTTAGCCGGGAACTAAACCCCGGACTGAACTATTAGTCTTCAGCGACTTTACCGCTCGAGCGCTGGTGGGCTCTTTGCTTTTTGAAAAACAGGTGTTCACTTTACGATAAAGCAAGCACCTGTTTCCTTCAATTAAAACAGGTTAGACGATATAACTCTTACTACATTCTCACTTAGGTTTTGATTTCTAATATTGATTCAATATTTTCTGTAGACATTCTGATTAGAATACTGGATTTCAAACATGTGCAAAAGGTGTGTATCTGAATATAATTATGTTTTTATAACAAAGGACCCATTTTATTAATTTCTAAAGCAACAGAACCACAGTATCGCTGTTTTGAAAGAAAGCAAAAATGTGACAAATGTATAATGAACATTAATATACAGCTTTACTAGAAATTCACCCTTTCGTCATTAGCGGTTCTGATGAAAGGAATGGGGAGAAGCAGCAAACAAAATAACGAATAACGGACAAATAACGAAATCCAATCTTTAATTTGGTCTCCCAGTTTCTTTAGCCCACCAGCGGCCAAGCGGTAAAGTCGTTGAACACTGGTAGTTCGGTCTGAGGTTCGAATCCCGCGAACGGGCTGGCTGCATGGGTGTTTTCGTGGTTTTCCCTATGTGTAACGTTATACGAGCCAGTTTCCATTAGAAAGTCCTCCACCAAGGCATCCCTCCCTCTGGGCAGATAGCCCTAGTGTGCTTTGCCATAATTAAATACACCAACACCAACCCAGTTTCTTTATTTGTATTTGTGACAGTTTTATTGTCATTATGAAAAGTGAAATTTGATATGGATACCACATAACTTTTTAAATTATGCTTATTTTTGCTGCACTTCATTTAAACTTATTTCCTCGAATTATTCTAACTTAATTAAGCGATACCCGAAGGCAAGTTACAAATGGCATCAAACACTGCAAATTTTGAAATTAAATTTCCCGGTATAATAAAAATCTCTGTCTACGGGACTCAAACTTCTTGTATTTTTATTTTTTCATAACGAGTATAAAAGTTTGTCAGCTATAAATATAGGAACCAGAAGACAACATTAAAAGTTAGATTTCATAATTTGTCCAAAATTAATTCTTTTAAAAATTTGACATTGACAAAATATGAATATTTTCGTCATTTAAAATACTTCTGTATTTTTGTTGCACCGTATTTAAACTTGCTTCTTCGAGTTATTGACATTAATTTACATTAATTCCGTTATCTATTAGAAAATAATTATAGCAAATCATTTAATTACGACATCTCTAAGAGGTCACTTTCTAAGAGATTTGTATTTTTGAGAACATAAACAAACATTGGTAGTGAACATCACCTTTTTAAGACCACGACATGTAAAATTCTCTAAAAAGCATGAATGGTTGCATTTAAAGAGGACCCATTACTTTTAATAAAGAATGTAACATTAGTGTTAATTATACATGTTTTTGGTGTGTGTGCCAAAAGAGTGATATCGTGGTTCTGTTGCTTTAGAAATGTGTGAAATTAAAAAAATGGATAGTATATAACAAAAATGTTATTATATTCAGATACAACACCTTCTGAACACGTCTGAAGTTCATTCTTCTGCTTAGCATAATTCGTCTGCATAAAATAATAAATAGTATTAGAAATCAAAAGCTAAGTCGAAGTAGAAACAATCATCTCTTCTAAACCATTTTAATTGAAGTAAACAGACGTTCGTCTTATCGTAAAGTAAACACCTATTTTTCAAACAGCGGATAAAACGGGAAAGTGGGAATTGGTAGGGGAAGGCAGCGAACGAAATGACACTTTTTGAAACTGGGATGAAATGAGAAAGGACGAAAAGGTACTAAGCCAATAAGACAAGGTCTGGTATTTTACTTTATAATTTAACTATTCATCATAAATTTAAGAATTATTTTAATTTTTATTTGTCTTTACATTTTTGTTAAATTTTACTTATAAGTATTTTATATTTCAGTTGCTAATTATTATGTTACTTTTATTATTCATTATTTTAATCACTATTTTTTATTATTTTAATTATTAAGTTTTTTAATAAATAATTTTTTATTATTTTAATTACTAATTAATGTTATTATTGTAATATTTATTTTATTTCTTTATTTATTTTATTTTTTCCTATTTTCCTGACGGCCTTCCGTAGGCGCTTCTGACTTTTGTGACACCACAAAAGGAGATGAATTATTTCTACCCAAAAATACAACGCAAAACTCCCTATCGCATAGGGCCGTATAGGGCGGCATCCCTAGGGCCGTATACCGATAAAATAGGCACAGGATACGGATACCGATCGATTTTACCGAAAGTAACGAGTAACGATACAATAGTAACGAATACATACGGGTACACAATTTCTCGTTACTTCTACAGCACTACTAAACACGCATCAGCGAGGAACCTGGGAGACAGACAATTGGGTGGAACTATTGATAAGTCGTTAACGGTTGGAGTTACTGATCTACGATTGGCTAATTCTTCAAAACTAGGAACGCACTCAACACGTGATATATGATAACACGAGTATTCAGCCAATCATCGGATGAATTAGTTGGTTCCGTTTTGCGTACTGGTTCTCCTGCTCTTGTTTCTGTAAAATCTGTAGTTTTTTCCATACTTTTCGTAGCTCATAGTTTTTCATGAATTTCCGTAGAAACTACGGAGAATCTGTAGTAGTTGGAGTCTATGCGTAAGGTCTAGCAACTGCTTTCATTTTACAGTCCCTAAGTGTCCGTGGTGCAACTCTTTCAAAACATCATCACGGTATCGTTTTGGAACAAAACCACATTGACCATACATTATAAAGCCATCTTGGAGACTATACTCCATCTTCCTTCCTTTCAATTCACCGCCACTTTGAAGTATTCATAGCAGAGGACTGAGTTCAGCATCTATTTCAGTTTCTTTAGCCAAATCTCTGGCCATGATTGGAAGAGTTTCAGTCTGCTGTAATTGAAAAATAGTTACATCATCCTGAACAGACAGTTGCTCTGAGTTCGTCGGTAATCGTAATAGACAGTCAGCATTAACATGCTCATTTGTTTTTCGGTAGATAATATCGAATTGGAATGACTGTAAAGCCAAAGCGTAATGTAAGAGTCTTGTTGCTGCCAAAACTGGTATGCCTTTCTTTGAGCCGAAAATTGCAACAAGAGGTTTATGATCTGTAATTAATGTAAATTTCCTGCCTTTTAAATACAGAAAAAAAAATTTTATTCCCCAAATAACTGATAAAGATTCTCCGTTGCAGTCAGTGTTCTTGAAGCATATGCAATTGGCCTTTCTGTTCCATCAGAGAATTTGTGAGAAAGTACTGCTGGTGATGTATCAGTTGCCAATGTTAAGGGCAATTTTGGATCATAATGCATCAAAACTTTTTGTGAACACAATTCTTTTTTAATGTTTAGAAAAAGCCTCCTGATAATCATTTGTCCAAACCCATTTTGTGTTTTTCTTAGTTAATTGATATAAGGGATTTGCGATTGTCGCTAATTTAGGGCAAAATTTTCCATAAAAATTAACCAAAAGACTTTGAATTTCCTTGACATTTCTGGGTCTTGGCGCTTTTGCAATCACTTTTCGATCAGTCTTATGTAAATCATTCGCATCAATTTTATGACCTAAAAATTGCATCTCATCCTGAAAAAATTTACTTTTCTCTAAATTTAATTTCAGTCCATGAGTTTTACATTTCCTGAAGAAATTTTTAAAAGTATTTAAGTGTGTGTCATCATTCGCCCCTGTTATCCGCACATCATCCATGAAGACCTTACACCCTTCTATTCCGTGGAATAGTCCGTCTACATAACGCTGCCAGATTGCTGGCACTGCATTTACCCTGAACATTAATCTCTTACACTTATATAATCCTTTATGTGTGTTTATTGTAAGCAATTTTTGAGTCTCAGGGTGTACTTTCATTTGTAAATAAGCATGTTTAAAATCAATTTTTGAAAAATGCTTTCCCCCGCTCAAACATGAAAATATTTCCTCTATGGTCGACAAAGGGTGTTGATGTGTAACAATATTTGGGTTTACTGTCACCGAGTAGTCGGCACACAGTCGTATAGAGCCGTCCAACTTAACTACTGGTACTACCGGAGTTGCCCATTCCGAAGTTTCAACCTTTTCAATTATACCCTCTTTTTCCAAGCGATCAATTTCTTCATCTATCTGGCCCTTTAACACAAATGGTATTTGCCTAGCTTTGCAAAATTTTGGTGAAACCTTCGGCTTCAATTCAAGTTGAACCTCATAATTTTTTATCTCTCCTAATTTTCTGTCAAAAATCTCTTTATATTGGTCCAATAATTTATTTAAACTACTTTTGGGAGATAGAAACTGACTTTATTTAGGACCAATCTAAATTTATCTCAAAGCCATTTTCTCCAAATATTGTATCGAGGTCTTCTTTAATAATGTAAAGATTTAAGTTTTTATTTTGACTTTTATATTCTACCTTAACTGTAGTAAATCCTAAAGGTATCAGTTTTTCTCCATTATACAGGGTTCGTACACATTTCTGCACAAGGAAATTAAGTACTTTTAAGGACCATTAATGAAAAAAATTAAGGACCTATGAGCAAATGGAAACTGAATAAATTCAATTAAAAATATTATATCCATGCCTGAACGAGAGTAGGATGCATTATTATTAAACATAACTTAATTAACATAATTATTAATATGTTTGAGAATAAAATTAATTTTATGAAATTTATCAAGTAGCATTAAATAGTATTTTACACTCATAATAACGGGACATATTTGAAAGAAGATAAGTGACATTTTAGTTACATTTTACTAACAGTAAGCTTTTTTTTTTTTTTTTTTTTTTTTAATGACTCATTTTGTCACATACTTGCTCAGTCTAGAGGTTTAGTAAATAGTAAGTAATTTTATGTCAAGCAACATAGGTTAAAATGAGCATTAAAATCATAATGAGCATGATTTATAACAAAAGACTGGCTGTTGTCACCACTCATGCTTGCCTATAGGGAGGCCTTCTGATCAGAACAAACCTGAAAGGCCTGATGTAAGTACAGTTAGCAAGCTTTGAAAGTTAGCTGACCTCTATCTGATGCTGTTAGTGTCGTAGCTTCGTGTAGAATTCCAGGGGTTGTAACTCAGTTAATATACTGTACGGTTCTATTAAGCCACTAAAGCATTAGCGATGATAAGTTGTTTTGCATTAAGTCTCACTAGATGCAAACAATAAGTTTCACATGAATTTTTATATTTTTGTGTTTTACCTTGTGACCATGGTAAAGGTTTAACACGCTGAACCCGGCACAAAATTTGCTATCCTTTCCGTTCAACTGGCAGCAATGATCCGGCAGCAATATTGAGAGCAAGCAGTGCAATATTGCAGACTTAAATTAGTCATAATTTATACAAAAAGGAAAGAGATGCACATAAAGTCCGAAAGTATTGTTTGAAATGTTATGAAGACAATTCAAAACTATTTGGATGCAAGATAGCCAAAAATGTTACCAAAATAGTCGTTTCGTATTGTAATATGTGTAAAGCTAAGCCGTATTTTTGTTTAGAATGTTTCAATAAATTTCATTAAAACTAGCCGATTTTGCCCAAAATTAAGGACTTTTAAGAACCAAAAATCAATTCAAAAAAACTTAAGGACTTAAGGACTCTTAAGAACCGTACGAACCCTGATTATATGTTTTAAATACCAGGCTTGTATTTTTAATTTTCCTTTTCGAAATTTGCCGGAAATTTTTTTAACTCATTACCGATACTGCACCCCCTGTATCCAGGTCCATAGCTACCGGTTTTCCTTCTATGCTCACTTGGACCATTATGGGCAGTTTCCTATTTTTCACCTCACTGGAATGTATACTGTTTATAGGAACTGTGTTTTCATTTCCTATGTCTGTTTTTGTTTCGCTTTCATTTTTTCAGCATTTTTAGCGTTGCAGCATGCTTTTTCAATGTGCCTGATTTTCTTACAAAATCTGCAGATACTTGTCTTAAATTTACAAGAATTTCAATCTTGGTCAGTCCTCGAACATCACGAACACATTTTCCCTTTAGCACTCTTAGCTGCAAAGTTTTGTTTTTCAAACTTTTGTTTTAGAGCGACTGATTTAGATTTACCCTTATTGCTGGCACAAATTTCCACTGGTTTCCCAATTATTTCACTTGCACCTTTTAAAACTTTTTCCATTGGCAAAACTATTTTTAAAGTATCATCTAAACTGATATTATCCTGCTCAAAAATTCTATCCAGAATAGCCCTATCTCTAAGCCCACTAACAAATACATCCCACAATATTGTATTTAACATGTTCTGATTGTAAGCACACGGTATGGCAAGCGACCTTAACTCTGCCATATACATACTAATTGTTTCCCCTTCCTGCTGCTTTCGATTTAAAAATATATGTCTTCTAGGAATTATAAGTGGCTTAGGATTTAAATGATTTCTTAATGTTGTTTTTAACACACCATAATCTTTATCGAAAGGATTATGAGGAGCCAGACTATATATTTTTCCGGACAAACTAGAAATCAGTATTTTCTGACGCTTGTCCTCTGGACAGGGTTCGTACACATTTCTGCACACAGAAATTAAGGACTTTTAAGGACCATTAATGAAAAAAATTAAGGACCTATGAGCAAATATGAACTGAATAAATTCAATTAAAAATATTATCCATGCCTGAATTTCACGTTTGTAATACCATCCTAAAATGAAATACATCCCTAAGTAGTATGTAGTATTACTAAAGATGAATTAATTAACATAATTATTAATAAGTTTGAGAATAAAATAAACTATGCAATTTATCAAGTAGCATTAAATATTTGACACTTATAATAGTTGGACATATTTGAAAGAAATAAGTGACATTTACGTTTTACAAACAGTTAGCTTTATGTTGATTTTTTTTTATGTCTCGTTTTGTCGCATACTTGGTCAGTCTAGAGGTTTAGTAAATAGCAGGTAGATTTTATGTATAATGGCATAGGTTAAAATGAGAAGCAAGATCATAATCAGCATGATTCTTAACCCAAAAGACTGAATGTTGTCACCACTGCTGCTTGTCTAGAGAGAGACCTGCCGATTAGAACGAACCTGAAAGGCTTGACGTAGACACGGTTGACAAGTGTTGAAAGTTAGTCAGGCTCTGTTTGATGCGGTTAGTGTCGTAGTTTCGTGTAGAGTTTCAGAGCTTGTAACCCAGTTGATATACTTTAAGGTTCCAATAAGCTATTAAAGCACCAGAGGTAATAAACTGTTTTGTATTATTTTAAGTCTCACTAGATGCAAAGAATAAGTTTTACTTGAATTTTTACACTTTTTTATTTTATCTTGCGACCACAGTGAGTATTAATGAAAGGCAATAACTCCCTTTAATATGTAAGGATAATTTTTAAGGGTAAGCAGTTAGTTATAAATAATTAAATGAGGTAGTTTGATAACCTTAGTCATTATGGATTTACATGGCCACTATTAAATTTTATTTTTTAACAATATTTGTTAAAAAAACACTATTAAAATCAAAATCTACTAACATTTCACAGTTTAAAATACATGTAATTTATGACATTAGGATAATTACACTGTAAAAGCTACAAAACATTTATGTCTTCTAACAACGACACTCAAAAAATATTTAACCGTCATTTTAATTTGAAGCCTTCCCAAACATTTTAGCTACTTTATATCGATTTCCTTCTCTTTAAGCATCTTTTCTAACAATTAAAGATTTGTCTCACTATGCAAACCAAAGCTCTCTTTAGTTTCTGCGTGTTTGTCAACCTCTCCACAATGTACCTATGAGGGTTTACTTGATCTGGTAAAAGTTAAATAGTCCAAAACCTCCGACAGATGTGAAGCATATTATCGCTATGTCTGAAAGTATTTACAACATCAGACAAACGTTTAAAATAAAGAACTTAGAACATAAAGGCATTTTCTGATGCTAACAAAATCAATTACAGCTCACGGTGACGTAATTAAACAAGAACACCCTAATTCAAACAAAAATGTGGACTAGTGGTCAAAGATTAAACACGTTTTCTTTTCATTTTAGAATTTCTGGATTTAATTAAGGATTTCTCTTATTCTAAAAAACAATAAATGCATTTAGAATTTATACAAAAGACGGCTAATTTTATTTCTTTAGTAATATGAACATTCAAAAGAAATAGAAAATATATACTGTAAAGGCCGGTTACAGAGCTGATGTGCCAGAATTTTTAGAATTTAGTGACACACCAAACAACAAAATCTAGAAATGGCAAAACTTTTAGAATTTAGAGCAGACATTGGAAGCAGAACTTAGAAGGGCACTAGGCAGCAGAATTTAGGATCCACAGAGATTGCATCAGGTGGGAAAATGTGTACCAGCTCTGTGTATGATGCATTAAGAGATATTAGATTAATCTTTTAAATTGTAAGTTTTCAATTTATTTATTAATAAAAACATCCCTATCTATAATGCCTGCCCATATGATAAGATTAGAAGCGTTTTTGATATTTTCCATGCTTGTGTCTAGTGAAAAGTAGAGAAAATAAAGGGAAGATAAATATGTTAAGATTCTAGTATCAGAAGTAAAATATTCAAATATGTTTTCATTGTCCTTCCAGACATTCTCCAAAAAGCAAGAAATTCATTGCAAACTTTCTGTAAAATACATCCATTACGTGTTGATACCATGGAGACATTTTTCATTTTGTCACATATTTCTCGAATCTTCTAGAATCGTGGGTCTATAAATCTTGCCTTCAAATCCTTCTAAACTTTCCAAGCTGCAATGTCTAAAATCCTAAAGAAAAATTTTTCCTACCATTTCTGTAACAGCAAAAAGATAGAAATATTTCGGGGGGGGGGGGGGGTATAAAACTAATTTTATAGAGAAAACTGTGCCCATTATGAGAATTTTGAATAATCCGAGACAATTAATTACACGGGAAAACTCTTACTATGAAAAAATTAAAAACAAGACATTTTTAATTAATTACATAGCTAATTTTGCTTTCGCTAAGAGCTGTTTTGTAAATTGTGCTTTATAGCATTACACCTTATTTATTTTTCAGATTAAAAATATTGTATAATAATTTGCCAAAATGAAACTTTATAATATGACAGCAAAAAATAATAATGTTTTATTTTAATCTTATTTTTTAAATATAATTTCAATATATTACCATTATTTTAATGAAATTTATCAATGTTACGATGCTTTAAAAAAAATTGTCGGAAAATTCTCAGATCTCGGAATTAAAACAACCAAAGCAAGAAGTTGTTTAAGAGCTCTTTATTAGAAAAAATGAATTTCAAAATGCTTATGTTTCACTTCTTGCTTAGAAATTCGAGTATCCCATCATTTCTATTAGAAATAGAAACAAATTATAAACCATGAACCCATTCAAAAGATAACCATATATGTCACTGAATCACGAAAAATATTCCTCCAAAATGCTAATTCACACTCAAAATGGCAGTCGTAAAAACAGACAGAAATTTCAGATGATTAAAATTAAGGACCTTCTACCGATTTTGGCCAAAATTAAGGACTTTTAAGGACCAAAAATCGATTCCAAAAAATCTAAGGACTTTTAAGGACCGTACGAACCCTGTCTGGAACATTTTGTATATCTAAATAACTTTCGAATCTCTCTAGAAATGAATCAAACTGTTCTTCGTGTTCATTATATTTTTCAAACTAAACCAAAAGTTTCGAATTGTCCATCTGTGGAGTAATAACTGAAGTAAGTCTCTCCATTAGAGCTCTATTCTGCACTATTAACTCAGTTACAAGCTGCTCCATGATGAGTTTTCCGAAAGAAAAATGATTATAAAAGTTGTACCTTGAACCATCTTCTGGGAATCCCCTAAATCCTTATTGAGATTGCATTAGGCACATTTTTTTTTTTTTAGATCGCACATCCTCATCACCAGCTGTCGTGTATCCTTTAGTGGGTTTATCACAAGACACTCTTTTAAACTACATGCTATCTTTATTATATATACAAATATATCATCACTCGCTTACACACTTATATCTACAGTTATTTCATAACTACAGCTACTCGCATTCCAGTCCTTTTCTAATTACTCCCCGCACTTTGATGCTTGGCGCGGTGCCAACTTAAAGTCCGATTATAATATACACATTGATAGTTCTCGATATACCACAATTTTATTTCAATTTAAAGAGAAAAACATTTTGAAAGTAATTAAAAGTTTCCATTCCTTTTTTTTTTTTCTTCCCCCAACTGAAAAAATATCACTTATTCTTGTTCATAAATAATTAGTTTCAAACATGAACAGTCATTCCTTCTATCTGAAAGTTTTAATGCTAGTAAGCAAGCAGTAAAATACTACTAAAATATTAAAAGAAATGTAAATAGCATATCAAGGGCCTTGGTAACATTTGAGAATGCAGGGGTGACTACCAGGCAGATACCGATACCATTTTACAGCCATTCATCTGGTACATATTACAGGTGGACCATGGGATCACTTTGTGATCAGGCGGGTTGGGGCGTTCTAGCAAACAAAACATATTACAGGTGGGATACTGCAGTCTTTTAGAGTTAAATCTCGCTTCTATTCACATTTAAGAATGCAGGGTGGCCTAATGGCTCCCTTATGAGAAAAGAAGTAGTCAACGAGTTGAGAATAAAGTACGCTGGTACTAACAGAATAAATGAGCACAAAGTGCTGCTAAATTATAATTTAAGTTTAAAAGCATTGTTAGATCCAACTTATCAACGAAAAGACGCAAATTTTACCAAGTAAATTAATACATGAACTACATAAAAGCAAAAATCTAAGATTAAGACATAGATTTGAAAGAAAAAAAAATTAAAAAACTAAGATACTAAGACATTGATTGAAACTAAGAAAGTAAACAAGGGAAGTAAATGTGCAAAAAATTAAACAATTACGAAAAAAAAATTTTTTTTTTTTAAATCTTCCTTGTCTGGAGCTTCATAACAGAACTTGTAAAGGAAAAAGTGTTTTGAAGCTCCATACTTGGCCGATTAACAAGAGAGCCAACACAAACTTCGTTCTGACATTCACAGAGACCTGCAAATGCAATATTTAATCTATTTGTCAAATAATTTGTAGAATAAAAAGTATCATTGAATTGTTTCTTTTCCCTATTTGTCTTAGCTTTCTAATACAAAAAAAGAAGAAAAATATTTTACATGTATACAATGACACAGATAATAATTAAAAAAAAAAAAAAAAAAAACTTTCGCTTCAGAATACAGAAATAGAAAATACCTGCAGATTCCTGCAAAAAATGAAAACAGAAAAATTCAAAATTAGCCTCTATTAAAGAATTAAAAGAGACAGTCCTATAAACAACTTGAAAAACTGTAAAGAAAAATTCCCCAGTATTTGGGTCTAACAATACTTTTAAACTTTTCGCTTATGACATTAAAAAAGACAGTTGCAAATTAGTAAAACCCACCAATATGAATATTCTCAAGTTTATCTATAATTGTATATAATACAATAAAAACATTTAAGTTATGTTAGATACTAAATAAAAACTCACAAAAAATATTAAGAT
Organism: Stegodyphus dumicola; assembly: GCF_044657685.1. NCBI lineage: Eukaryota > Metazoa > Arthropoda > Arachnida > Araneae > Eresidae > Stegodyphus > Stegodyphus dumicola. Next base: position 78,682,346 of record NC_140769.1, on the reverse strand, counting down.
GGAAATAAACAGTTACAGATAAATCTTTAAAACTTTGATATTTCTAATGAAAATTTTCTACCTTGACAACTGTGGTTTTGGAGTTCCAGAATTGAAGAGGGTCGGAGATGCATGAGTAAACCATTTTTCAGACAATAAATGATATGTCTCAATAGCTGCATCAATATCATCACCATGTATACCAACAGCAACTCGCATAAGCATATGCTGCGGTCGCTCAACAACTGGAAAATAAAATTTGCCAATTTAAATAATGATTAATAATAGCACACATGTAAAACATGCACTATGAATAACATATGATAAAACAAGCATTAAAGTAAAACAAGTTTTCTAGATCAAATCTTCCATATAAAAGATGAGCAGAAAAGAAATATTTTTTAAATTTGGGAGGTGGGGGGGGGACAAAACTTTACTTTATGGGTTGGTTAAAATTTGGAAGCCCTGATGATCTGAAATAATAACCAATTTCTCTAATTCCTGGTCAGAAAGACAGATATTTTTAAAGAAATATTCTACACTAGAGACTTCTTTATGTGAATCTAAAAACATGAATTATTTCTTTATCTGAAGATTAGCTTACTAAAGTAGTACAGTGGAACCTCAGATCATGAACAAATTATCTCTGAAACAAATACTTATGTCAAAGATAAAAGATTTTCACGAGTTTTTAGGTTTCTGATAGATAATTAACATTCAGGAATTTCTGGACTATTATTTTAACATTTTTTGCTGCTTAACCCTTTGACGCGCACCATATTTTTTTAACTAAAAACTCTAGAAATTGAATATCATGATCCTAGAGACAAATAATATATGAATTAAAAAAAATTACTCTTGCCCATTGATCTGTGGGTGGTGGTCACACTGTGAACGACGACTTTGAAACTTACTGAGGTAATAGGGGTGGGGGAACTTACCCTTCTCTGTCACTTTTCCAATAAATGACAGAATTTGAGAATGTAAAAGCAAATGTGAGTAAGAATTTCATTATATGTAAAATTTCTACATTATTTTACGAAGTAAATCGTCAGAAAAAATAAACATTTATGTAATTTTTCTAGCAGTGAAAACACACGAACCTACATAATAAAGACATTCAGATAAATGCATAAAAAACTCAATAAAGTAAGGATAAAAAAAAAAAAAAAAAAAAATCTCAGTGTTTTTCTAAACATCAAAGAACAAATTTTTTTGTGACACTGTTCAAAGCATGTTTTGTCTTTTTGGTACATGCATAGACCCACATTGCAGGTTTCGTATATGCATCTCGTTCAATGAGGTTTCTCCCTTGTGCTACAAAATGTACACTGCCTGGATTTACATTTTACTGGTATATGTCCAGCACTAATTAGTCTCTTTTTGTCTGGCACATGAAATTTGTGGTTTTGTATGTTAATGGGGAGCTTAGATCTTTTGTTTCCCATTCGTATTTTGTCCCAAAATATTTATAAAATATTTTTTATTTAAATAAAGCTTTTATGTGATTTCTATTTTTAATGATAACTAAGTATATTTATATTATATTTAAACCACACAAAATAATTTATAAAATCACAATAATAGCATAGGAAACAAGCGTGTTGAGATCAGAGAAAAATCTCTGGAAAAGTAAGCCCTTTTCACTGGGCAAGTGTATGTATTGTTTAGTAATAAAATAACTTTGTGGTTTCAAAGCCCCTTATCTATGTCCGGGTAAAAATAAACATTCCTATTTGAAAAGGAGAAAACACCATTGTGAACAGAAGTGGTTTCAAGGCACCATTGTTTATTGTTTATGATAGAAATAATGATGTTAATGGGTGAATTATTGAAATTATGATGAATAACAGATGAAATTTAAAGTTGTTTATATTAATAAAAGGAAGTTATTTTGTCTCATCGAAAAGGAATTTTAAAAGGCATACAATTTGAAGTACTAAGACCTAAAAGATGTTTGATTCTTCTGCTGTCATTTTGTGTTATGTAGAGGTAAAAGATCAGTAATCAATCTGTTTTCAATAAAAAATTTCAGAAAGAGAAGAAAAAAATTCGAAACTTGGTGGTTTCAGGGTGCACATCAAAGGGTTAACTCTAGTTTACAGGACCATTCATTTAGTTTGGAAGACATTATGGCCAGATTGTTTTATAGGTAAAGATACTAAAGCATTTGACACTAACTTCTATTTGTTTTTGTTTTGTTATCTATAATGCTATGTCTAGGCAAAAGCATAGACTTGAAAGTTAACAATGAAGATGTGAAGAAGTTACTAGAGAACCTTAAAAATGAGTTCAACAAAATAATCTCAGAAGCATCAGCAAAAGGTATTTGTGGAGGAAGTGACTTCAGAGAACAAGGAATGAACAGAAACTAAATCTGTAAACTTCATGCAAAATGGAGCACAGAGCAATGTTTCATACAATGATTTTACCCTGATAAAGCATTTTCAAACTACAGCAAAGCATTTTCATTGAAAATGCAATGTTTCCCTTTAAAAACATTTTAAAATGTGAACCAGTAAAAAATAAAGAAGCTTGCAAATGTTTACATACAAATATGTATCTTTTTTTATGTGTCACAGAAATAATTAATTAAAAAAAAAAAAAAAAAAAAAAAGGAGGTATTTATTCTAATGTCTTGTTTCACTTTGAAAGTTTTCTCAGTAAATTTGGAAATTTTCAGCAAAATTAATTTATTTTTAGTTATTTAGAGGTTAACCTTCCTAGTGGCCGAGACCCTCAAATAAAAACTCTTCCTCTCAACTCTTGAAAAGAAACCAGATTCTACTATTTCTTCTGCCCATTCTGTATCCAGATTACCGCTAAAGGCGGCAGATGTTTCGCTGTCTTTAGTTGCTTTCCCCCCACTCAAATGACCGTCGTCCAGTGGGGCGTATTGACGTGTCCATGTCCTCTTGTCCAGCAGGCTCTCGTTATGGCAAGAAAGATAATTGAATGTATGCCAGATTTTATGGTTATCGCCGTGTTGGCTGCATAACTAAGCAGATTTTAAACAGCGTATGTACTTTATGAATATGTGTTTGAAATTGATATTGCTTTGCGTTTTTAGTTTTTTATTTGGAAAATTATTTACTTTTATTTCTAAAATATTTCACAAAATCTGAATAAAATTGTAGTCATTCCTCACGCAAAAATTTATAGAAAATTACGTTTTGATTCCACCATAACTTTGTACCATTATTCATTTGTATTACGTAGCAAGAAGAAGAATAGAACTAATAATTAGGCCCAGAGAAAAGATACGGTCATCAAAATTTTCTACTCATTGCATTATACAAATAAAAACGTACATAATTTATGTACTAAACAAAATGCATTACATTAGCATATACAGTCAAAAGTCTTTAATCCGGACTCGTCGGGACTTTGGCTATTCCGGATTATCGATTTTTCCGGATTATAGATCATCAGTTTAAATCTGGTAAGATGGCATGCAGAAATTATAAAATTAAAAATATGAAATCGTAATTTATAAAATAATGAGCAATTATGATCTAAAGGGTATCAAAATTTTAAAAAAAAGAAGCTTAATATTTATTTGTTTACTTTATTAAACATCTCTTTCAACGCGCGCATGCGTACCTTACGCATAGCCGAAATTAGAAAATTGCAACCAGAAAACTATTTGATTTGTATTCGTGATATTTATAATGACGAGAAATTTGATTTAAATCATATCAAAGACGGAGTACATTGAGATTAAATACTTACTACATTTAGTAAGGAATTATAAGCCAAATAAAATAAAAACATCTGCCCTGAAGATAACGATAGTGGTGACAGATCAACTTCCAGTTCATTGCGCGCGGCGATGTCCCCCCCCCCCACGCAGAGCAGCGTGAAATTGATAAACAGATTTCGGAACGGTTAGAAAAACAAAGGATATACCTTTATCCATTTTTTGTAGCAATTCGTTTTTTGTTTGATGGACATCAAATCATACTTTCGTTTTCTAGATCCTTTGGGAGCTCCAGCATCGGAAATTCTATTTGACATAATCGAAAGCTTACTTTTATAAAATTGCTCTTACAGTCTGCAAAAAATAATAAGCCGGATCCAATTCGAAGATTAAAGAACAACACAATCATCAACATTAACTGAAATAGATAATTTTAGCTTATACCATCCGTTATACATTAAACGCGCACGCGAAAACGTATTCTGCGCTTGCGCAGACGCATATGCACAGTCGTAACTGTCTTGCGCGCACGCGTAAAACGCCTATGAGCATGCGTCAACGCGGCGCATGCGCAGAAAGATTTTAGCTTTGAGGTCCGGATTATGGGTGTCCGAATTAACGACTTTTGACTGTAGTTTAATAAACTACTAATTTTACTTACTTTATCTTTAAATGACTTCAATTTATATTCTAATCAATAATCTTTTCTGAATGACGTTAACATGAATACTTTCCAACGACATTGACTTGAATTATTACTAAATCTATTTGAGATGAATTTGAATTTTAAAAATGTTTCTTTACATGGTAACTTTGAACATTGATCACAACGAATTTGTATAATAGAATATTAAATTTTCATTTTTTCTATACCATTCAGTTTTTACAAGTTCTGCATTTTTCTTTTTTTCCTACCAAAACCTTAACTTTAATTCTCAGCTTTCTATTCATCGTTATTATAAATACTTTTTTTAGATAAAAATAAAATATTCTTTGCTACATTAAGACCCTCAATGCCTTATCTCGTCGCTGGAGAGATTTGCGGAAAGAAAACTGTGTCATGAAGTACAGTGCAATGATAAAAGATTGTCTAAAGAGAAAAGCCAGCACATAAATGAACTCTTTTCAGATAAACTATATTACCATCTAGATTTTTGAATGATTTTATTTATTAAAAATTCCTTTTCCATATTAAAAGTTTATAATGATGCTTTTAAATCATGTACTGAAAAACGATAAATTACTTGAGATTTTTCTAAATTCGTACATACGCACAGAAAACTTCCAAAATATAATTTTTTTCACTTTCTTTTATTAATGCTTTAAGTATTTCTAACTTTAAATGAAAATTAAGACTAAAACCATCGTGCGAATAAACGTAGAACTGTGAAGAATTTTGCCTAATTTAGTGCACTGAAAAAATCTAAAATTCAGTTTTAAGATGCTGTATTTTCAAAGTTAAAACTGTTTTTAAACATTTCCCTAAAGAAGCGTCTTTTTTTGTTATAAATTCTAGAAAAACATTCTTGAATCGTGTTAGATAAAATTATATGACATTAAATAAGAAATGATTTTTTTCTCTGTACAATGTTAAAGCTGATGCTTTCCCGTTTTTAAAGTCGTCTCTGCTAGTCCTAGGCTCCAAGACATCCGTAAATAATTAGAGAAGAGGAATGTGTAGCTGACTTAGATAAATCATAGAGTGAATGTCAGTTCGGGTTTACTTTGCTGTTATTCGTCGGTTCTTGCATTAGGCATAAATTTCAAGAGTTAGAAGGGAAAGGTTTGGCGTTACCTTCACAGGTAGTTTGCAGGGATTTGTTTTTGTCAATAAGATGAAAACAGTCACGACGTGGACAAATCCAATTTAAAATTTAGAGGACTGCGTCTTTAAAAATTCTTTAAAAGAACTATATTTTCAAATGAGGAAAATTCAAAATTGATTACAATCAAAGGATATAATATTTCAGTAGTTTGTTTTTCCTTTACTTCGAGAATAAGAGTTACTGCAGAGCAACTTTCTTCAATGCCTTGCTTAGAATAGAATAGCAGAGTTTGGACACTATGATAGTTAGTTTAATTAATAAGGTATTTTCCCCCTCCTTTACGTAATCCATCGCGGTGTAATTAGAAGCATACTCAACGCGTATTCGAGAGCTTTAGGGTTCGAATCCCGGCAAAGAGAATTGTACATTTTTCACATCTGCAGCATCAAAAGCCGTAATGATTCAAAGTCCGTAAAAGAACAGGTTAGCTCACTTGCGTATCAATGATTATGCTATATAAATTTAATAATATTTGTGATGTAAAAAAATCAATTTTACAGTCATGTTCAAATTTACATTAAACTTAAATCAATGCAAAAGTCTATAAGAGCCAATATAGAGCGAGAACTCACTTTCGTTTGTTTACGCAAGTGAGGTAACCTACGATTCTTCTTAACTAAGAGACTAAAACTATCTGCCTATGAACAAGGATGCTTTCATGAAGACTTCTGAAAGGAAAATATCTCATATTCACGCTACAGAAAAAGAAACCATTAAAACTCCCATGCAGTCCACCCGTTCACTAGGATTTCAACCTAGGTCAAACTACCAGTTCAGCGACATTACCGCTGGGTCGATACTATGAAATTGAAGAATTCTTAAAGCATACGAAAAATTTACTGCATTTTTCTACTTCTTCACAATCAAATTGAAAAATTTTCCTCTTTTGATCTTGTTTTTGTTATAAATACGTATTTTTTAATTAAAGATTTGTCCATAACATGTTGAAATGCATGATAATTTGGAATTAATTTTTTTTCTTTAAGCCAATAGATTGCAATTTTCTTGATCTAATTTAATCCTATCAAAAATTCTTTTCTAGTAACGCTTACGAAAGGAACAAGTAGTATGTTTCTTTAAGTCTTGAATAACTTCTGAAACATCCATAAACAGTATTATTGGGTTTGGTTGCTTTTTTAATTAACTATAATGAAAGAACATAAACTTTCCCGAGTTCGCAGCGCACCTGATATAGCATACGAGGAGGATTTTTTAAGGGCAACTAGTTCGTGTTCGCATTGCTCATGGGGAAAAAAATACAAAAACGACTAAGTAGCCACCTCATTCTCTGGGATTTTAACGCCGGCTTAACACAATTACAGTAGTCTTATTCACTCTGCCAGTGGTTGGCCTTTTACTAAGGCTGGGAATTTTTATAATATTAGTATTTAGTATTGCAAAACATTTACAAATGAAATTGATGCTTTCAAGGAAAAGTTTAATTGAATTACGTATTCAATCTATTAATACCGAGAAGAAGATAAAACTGAAAGCATATTGATCAAATATCAGGTCTGTTTTCTAAATTGGGTATTAAAAATCATTCAAGTGATTGTTATAGATTTGTGCATATTGTATGGATTTTTTAAAATGCGCAAACCGAAATTGCGGTAACATCCTTAATTTCTTTCGACATATTTCATCCTCTGAAAATTTCGTTCTCTGTTTGAAAACAAAATCCTGTTAACAGCTGTATGGAAAGTGAGAAGCTCTTTTTTTTTCTTCTCATTCACTGCTCTATGACAGTGTTGAAGCAACACTTTTTACAATACACTGTAATAAAATATGTATAAAATTTTTTTACGCATAAATATTAAACGACTACGTTTTTATACTGTTTAGATAATCACTAGATGTCTGTGTTTATAGACAGATTTGATAAAGTCAAATAGAAATGCACGGAAAAGCTATTTATCTTGAGGTAGACATCTTTATAGAGAGACTTTGTAGGAAAAATTGCTGGTATTCACGTCACAACTGCAGTTTTATGAGAAGAAAAAATAAATAAAATCTGAAAACTTTCAGATTTTACATTACACCCAATTTTAAGGTTTTAGGTGTTACTTTCATTTATTAAATATCATGTTCTTCGCACTTAAACCATAGAATTCAATTCAACAGCAATATCACAAAATCATTTTAAAATGAGTGTATCATTAGAATTTCCGAAACACAGTCTCGAGCGTTGGAGATAATTCTCCCCCCCCCCCGTACAATATTGTCATTGCTCACTTTGAAATCGTTGAGTTTGTTTATCAAGAATCCCTTAGTGTTCCAAAATATGAAATCGATAATAAAACAAATTCCAAATCAGGGCTTCCGGATGGCCATATTTGGTGGAAGATTTATTCAAAATCTGATGGCTCTAAGTACTGTTGTTTTATCACAATGCGAGAAACATACATACATTTATGAAGATTCTTCATTATTTAATTTCTTTAAATATAATACAGGGCTGTAATATTTGATGGCAACAGTTTGAAAAGTGAATCAACGCAAAATGCCAAAACGAAATTAATAGCCCTTCTGGGCTAACGCCCTTTGGAATAATAAAATTTTTTATTCGGATTTAAATTGCTTATTATTTGTAAGATTGCTGTTATGAAAATTAGTCTATTTTCCCAAACATATACGAAACAATAAGCTATTTAAATATATGTTCATTATATTGCGGGAGATGAATTCAGCTATCGCCTTTAAAATATGTAGTGAAAGATCCATAAGTAGCTGGTATTGGTATAATAATAAATGAAGTTAAGGAAAAGTTGTATAGAAAAGAATGGTAATATTTATTTTATTACTCGTTTACTTTTAAAAATCACTTTGCTTACTTAATAAAGTTCAGAACCTCTAACATATGATAGCATACGTTGAGGCGTTGCAACCATGGCCGGTACTAGGCATTTTGTCGATCGGCGTAACTTTTGAAGGTTTTAAATTTTGCTTTCCGGTGCATTACTAAATTAAAAAACATTTTCAGCTTCTAAATGCCTCTGCCTTGTGTATTACCTAAATTCCAAAATTTTTGCCATCCCTAAATTTTGCTGCTCAATGTTTTTCTAAATTCTAAAAATTTTCCCGCCTTTTAATTCTGCCGTTCCTGCTGTGACGTCAATCCTGGTTTCAACGAGTATCAGTTTAAAGCTTACGATTATTTAAAATTCTTGTAACATGTTTATTATTCTAGTATTTCCGAAAATAAAGATGTTTCTATGTTTATAACGTTAATATCAGTCTTATGCTGTCAAAAGTCTGTCATTAAAACATCTCTTGTATATATAAATTTTCAATACTATACCAAAATGCTTCTATTAAAACAAATCTTCATTAAATGTTAAGGTACTTGAAATCATTAACATTTTGAAATTTATTTTAATGATTCTGTTCAACTTATTGTGTTGCGGATATTCGATTCTAATTAAATAATAGGAACTTTGAATAAGTACTCTGGATTTATATATTAGCTTCAAACTGTCAAACCAGATTTTAGTTGAAGATCGGTTATTATTCAATTATTTTTATTCTCCATTTTAGATATTAGATGAAGAAATAAATTCCATTTTTACTTTCAGTACGTGTTAAAGTATTTCTGCTGTCTTGGCTAATTCGATAGCAGTATTAAAAATTCGAACAAAACATAGATTTTTGGCGACTCAACAGCTATGTGCAGCAACCCCAAAATAACAAGCTAAATTTCAGAAAAGCGAAACCCTTCCCAGCAGGGAGCCTATTAGTGCAATCACTCCCGTCGAAATTGCTGGGGGAAAGAAATCCTAACGCGAGCGTATATATGCTTGCTGGCCGCTTAAAGCAAGATATTGATTGGCCGTATATATGCTTGCTGGGCGCTTAGAAGAGAATTCTGGTTAGACGTATATATGCTTGCTGGCCGCTTAGAGCACAATTTTGGTTGAACATATATATACCGCTCGGCCACTTGGAGGGTTCATTCAACATACCGTCAAAACTCATTAATTCGGACACCCATAATCCGGACCTCAAAGCTAAAAACTTTCTGCGTATGCGCCGTGTTGACACATGCGCATAGGCGTTTACGCGTGCGCGTAAGACCTCTTACGACTGCGCATTTGCGTGTGCGCAAGCGCAGAATACGTTTTCGCGTGCGCGTTTTATGTATAACGAACAGTATAAGCTAAAATTATCTAATTAACTATTTCAGTTAATGTTGATGATTGCGTTGTTCCTTAATTTTCGAATTGGATCCGGCTTATTATTTTTTGCAGACTGTAAGAGCAATACTATAAAAGTAAACTTGAACTTTCGATTATGTCAAATAGAATTTCCGAATCTGGAGCTCCCAAAGGATCGTACAAAACGAAAGTATGTTTCGATGTCCATCAAACAAAAAGTGGAATTGCTGCAAAAAATGGATAAAGACATGAAGAATGTGACAGAGAGGTTAGTGAAAACGAAAAAATTTCGATTGACAAGTTAGTCGGTATTCTCGGCACAGCAATTAACGGGACTTGAACAGCGGAACTTTGTAACTGAACAAAAAATTATGTCTGTTTATAGAATTAAAGAGAAAGTATTATCACATAAAACGAAGCAACTTAAACAACTTACATTTAAAGAAATGTTTAATAAAGTAAACAAATAAATATTAAGCTTTTTTTTTTTTTTGTAAATTTTGATACCCTTTAGATCATAATTGTTCTTTAGTTCATAAATTACGGTTTCATATTTTTAATTTTAGAATTTCTGCATGCCATCTTACGCGATTTAAACTGATGATCTATAATCCGGAATCGCCGAAGTCCCGACGAGTCCGGATTAACGACTTTTCACTATATTGGAATTATTTGAAATAAATATCAGTTTTAAAATTTAACATTTAGCTGCTAATACATTTGAATTGTTTAGTGTAATCGAGAAATTTCTTGCAGGTACCAAAATTTAGATTTCAGATAGAAAAATAATATAAATTTGAATTTTGATATGGGATTAAGCACCTAAGAAAATGGGGGGAAAATTAGCTGAAAGAAAAGATCTCATAACTGTAGCCAGGGAGAGAAGGAAAAGATTATCAATTTTGTGGGAGGAGGAAGCACAAAAAAGCATCATAAAAAATACAAATAAATTTTCAATTAAACCTTGTTAAAAAGAAATTAAATTGTCACACATATTACAAACTTACACACAACGCACACATATCACATCAAGTTATAAAAGGGTGATATCCATATATTAGTGATATAAACAGTGTGATATATATATATGAGTTTCATATGTATGCATATGTGTTTTGGCCTCCTCAGTGATTTGTAGCCAGAGGGGCACCGCACAAAGAGTTAGTTATAGAACCTAAAGGGAGCGGACACACCAAAAATGTCAGGCATATTATCGCTAATTGATATAATTGCATCATATCTGCCAGTTGGCAGAAAACTAGTATGATGTATCAATTTAACATGCCAGGCAGCAGAATATGTGTATCATGTACATGCCAGGTGGCATATGGCTTGTAAATAAATGTACAGTAAAATATCTTGGTGTAATAGATTAAGAACATGCATCAACAACCTTCTGATCATTTGGATATTTATAATATGTATGTATTAGATATACACACATATGTATTCACTCTCATTTTGTTAAAAAAAGTGTGTGCTGCCCACCAGCTCTTTTCAAACTGTGGATTCAGCCTGTATGCAATTTGAGTTTGAAACCACTATACTACATTGTTACTGCGGCTAATCTTACTTCTCTGACGTAATCAGAACAAGCCCATGAATTTTACTGTGGCTAAGAGTGCAAAGCTGTACCTGTCATTGGCACGAGCCTTGAGCATCATAAGTATGTAACAGTATGATTTTGAATAGTTTCATCCCAATTTTGGAGGACAACAAAGTGGAAGACAGGTCCCAGGATCTCCCACCCTTCTCTCCCTACCACCAAGTCACTCGAGAGGTCTTTTGTCTTGCAGTACATTACTAAGTGTCTTCATGCTGCTCAAAGCATGAAGGCACTCTTAATATACCGCATAACATTGTAAATATGCCATAAACTCATATATGTAATAATGCTATAAATGCATCCATGCCAGAGAAAGCATGTATATATTTCCAAACATCCATGCTTTCTGTAGGATTCGAGTCCAGACTCTTCAGTACAATAACCAAAATCAGTAGCCAATATCCTGTCTAAATGGCACATGTGGTACATTATGCCAAGCATTAATAAATAAAAAATCCTCAATGAACATAGCAGATTTCAAGAATAGGAAGAGCGTTTTTGTGTAGAAGTCGTATGCCTTGTACAAGTTCACTATCAGCATACATAATGTGAGCCATCACTATCAAGAACACAAATACGGTCCTGACATATCTTCTTTGGACTTCTACCTTCTTTCAGACTTACAGCTACATCTTTCGTTCTGCACAGCAAGTCTGAAATGAGGTTTATCTGTTTTTGGACTTTCGGCCACCAAGTTTCTGGGCAAAAGGCTTTGAAGAACTACTGAAACATACGCAAAAAATTATAGATTTGTATAATGATTATTACCCACACTAAAGATACTGCTTTCATGTTTTTTCCCCCTAACTTTATTAAGAACGTTTTTTCCTGGAAAATTTTCATTACAACCAGATATCAGTTAACCAAAGTTATTACTGCATGTACGCTGAAATAATTAATGCTAAATCACGATTAAAATTATTTCCAATAAACATTAAGACCCCCAACAACAACATTAGCTATTTCCCAGTTCAAGAAATTTTAAAAAGCAGATTTCCAAAATGTCTATTTTGTTTTATTGCTGGAATTATAAGAAAATCATACTTAAGATCAAAATGTGTAAACAATCATTTATTGGCTCAAAATTAAGTATAGATATATATATAATGTAGTTTTTCTGGAAGATGAAACGAATTCACTTTTTAATCATGGCTGAGAAAAACTGCTGTGTAGAAATCGCAAGTGGTTTGATGGTTAAAACATCATTTTTACTTTAAACAGGAACAATTACTCAGAAACACATATTTTGCTAGAGATGCATAATACCTGCAGTAGCATTTATGAGCTTGGATGGTTTTTGTTTTAACTCTTTGCAGCACAGCGTGTCCGGTTTGGACACAACTAAAAATTTCCTTCTGTACGCACAGAAAAATTGAATGAAAAAGGACTTATACTATAGGTTACTCTATAGGTTACTCTGAACCTTCTTTACTTATAGTAGATGGCAGCTCAACACAAGCCAGTCTATATATTTTAGCCATGTTTAGTTTTTTAAGACCCTCTTTTTTCAATGAAATCTTCCAGATTTTTTTAGGGTATAAAAGAAATTGTTTGAAAAGAAATTTCTATGTCATTTTTTTGGCTGTACGCTAATGTCCTTATTCTACATTAGTTTTAAAATTTTACCTTGAAATTTTGCCTAAAATCAAACGGCGAACTCTAGGTGTGCCCAGACCGGGCTCACCGATAATCTAGGGCAACCATGAGTCTGTATTCTTTGTTTCTCCGCATCTCATCAGTCAGTTCATTGACAACAAAAAATGCTCTTTTCGAAGCTCTATTCAATCAATGTGCCACTTTGGGCACACTCACAGAATTAAAACGATAAGTGCTATCTTCACAAAATTTTACTTGTGTCCTCCTCTAGGCCTAATTAGACTGACTACCTTTTTTTTTTTTAATCAAAACTCCGACTTTAAAAGGTAGCGTGCTGGAATGGATTAATCCTGAGCAGCAATTAGCCAAAAGATTTCACACTGTGGTTACTGTACTGAAAGCATGATGTAATATGGTACAATGTGCAGCCTGGAAGAGAGGCTGAATGCAATTAAAATTTACAATTTAAAGGACCATTCTAATTAATTTGGTAACAAATTTTTCTTCATATTTTGATATCCTGCACACATATAGATAAAATCATAATTATCATTAATCTTTAATGCTGGCTTTTTTCAAAGGCTGTATGAATAGTAAACTTATTTTCCACAACTTGATATTTCATATGCATTATACATCTTGAAATTTCTGCATGCAAGGTAATAAATAATTCAACTTGGTATGATATATTTTAAAAACTGGGTGAAATACAAAGTCCCACATCATAATCCTCGTAACAATATCTTGTTTCTTTCCACAGACCCTGCTACTATTGCCATCATTTTCAAAATTACACGAAAATTTGAAAATGTAAACTACATAAAATAAAACTTGAAAAGCTCAGTTATTAATTATTCTCCATAAGCTAATAGAAGTATAGTAATTTTATTCAAATTACTATAGTAATTCCTAAACAAAACTTTCAGAACTGTAATACAAAATTGTAACGAAACAAAACACACTGTAAACAAAAGTTTCACAATGAATCAAAGCACTAAAAGAAAACAAAATCAAAGTTTGTTCTACAAAGCCTCAATGACCCATTTAAATCTATTAAAATTTAAAAGCAATTGCTATCTTTGAATAAAAAATGCGAGCTTTGAAAAGATGATGCCTGCACCACCATGCGGGCAAATCGCACTGTACACAAAAGTTCTACTTGTATAAAGTAGGGGGCAAAACTACTAAGCAGCAAAACTGTTCTCACACAGTTTTGTGTTACAGATACTTTTCTTATTTTAGTATGTTTTTGCATACTTTTGACAATTTATTGCATTTTTCATTGTCCTTAATTAACTTTTCCACATTTTATTTGTGCTTTCAGTTCCTTTATCACAAAAGACAGTTTCACATAATCAAGTTATAACAAACAGCAAAAATGTATAAATAGCATTTATCAATATAAGAAATTCTTAGCTATCTTGATTTGCATAGTAATTAGAGACACTGGGTTCTCAACCTTTTGACTAACGTGTAACATCTAAACAAAAGTTGAAAACCTTTAATACCACCATTACAAAGTATTACTGTCACCACCACTCTTGAACAATGTTAGATCGCATAAATTTACAAGTGTTAGAGAAAAAAATCTCAATCAAGATGTTGGGGTTTTAATTTTTGAATTTAATAGTTAAAAAAACATTGCTTCTTTGCGTACCACCAGTGGTACACGCACCACCGGTTGAGAACCCCTGTTCTAGAGAATCCTTCTCTCTAAGTTCATCCCTCTATGGCATGGCAACACATAAAATATGTGGCAGGCTGAAAAGTGTTTTCCATGGCTTGGTGGTAGGAGAAAAGGGATGGGAGACCCCTGATGAAATCCATTCTTTGGGGAATTCTACTTAAAAACTGGGACAGAGCTCAGAAAAGCCATACTGTCACCTATAAAGCTCATGCCGATGATAGATGCATTCCTGTGCTTCTCGGCACGATAAAATTCTTGTATTTCTTGTGACGTTACATCAAACAAGTGAAGTAAGTTACAAAAGCGGTTCTAAAACTTATTTACAACTCCTCCTCCAGGAACTAAATGACCATTCTGAAATCTGTTAATGAATTAAAAACTCTTCTGCAATATGGTTGTTAATTCAGTCAGTTACTTACAAACAGAACAAACTGAAAACCTTAATTATAATTATTATTTATAAAGGAATACCACATTTTCAAATTGCTCTACTTAAATTTAAAATCTGACATGACATGTAAAAGGATTATTTTCCTTCAAAACCACTAACAAACCTTTTTAAACTATCTCTCAACACCAAGAATTAGCCAAACTTTTCATCATAATACATATAAAATTAATAATATTTCACATTCATCAACAATGAAGATGATTTTCATTTGATGCAGTGTCATAACTCAAATGAAGAATGTGCAACACTAAAAATAAATTCATATTACAAAACAGCTTATATAAGAATAACTATATTACAGAAACAAACTCTTAAACATTTCTGAAGCATGAAGATTATTACAGAACCACAGTTTAAATTTTATACAAACCAACTGATTCTGTTGAACAAATACTGATCAGATGCGACACTACAGTAATAAAATCGGAATTTCTCCTAATTTTTATAAGATACGAACAATAATAGAGAAGGAATATAATCAATGAAGCAAGTAAAAAAGAAGTACTTACCTTTTCCATTTATTTTTAGTAAATAAGACCTCTCCAATGTCTAAAATAAAAGTGCAGCAATTAAATGGGCATTCATTTGTTTGAATATTATAAATTACAAATCTGGGGGGGGGGAATCCCAACATCAAGTAGTTGTGTTAGATCAACAAAATTTGGTAGGTATATTTATACTTCTGACAGATGATGTCTATTCAAATTTTGTGCTATTACTATGCATTTACTATGAATGTGCAAATCAGGCTTGCTTTAAATATGCACTGTAAAGTTTGTGAGCATTATTTATCATTGAGATTTGACATATTGAGTTGATATTAATCAAGAATGCCTTTAAGAAGACAAAGAAACCATTATCAACAGCTCAGTGAGTTCGGAGAAGGTCATGTAATAGGGCTATGCGGAGGCAGATTTTTCTTTCTGCCATATTGCAGAAAGACTTGACAGGAATGTATCCATTGTGCATGGATGTTGGCAGCAGTAGTCAAGGAAAGGTACCGGCTCAAGAAAACTGGGTTCCGCACGGCCACTGAGAAGAAAGATCGTCATGTTCAGTGTATAGTTGTGGTGCATCATACTGCGTCAGCAGCAGAAATTCAAGCTGCAGTTGGCACCACAGTGACACAATGAACTGTTATAAATCTATTACTTAAAGGACATCTCCGAGCTAGATGCTCTGTAGTGTGTATTTCACTGACTCCAAACCATTGCCATTTGCGACATCAGTGGCGTCAAGCTAGAGCTCATTGGAGGGCGGAGTGGAAATCTGTTCTGCTTTCTGATGAAAGCCAGTTCCGCCTTGGTGCCAGTGATGGCTGTGTGTTGGTTAGAAGGAGGCCAGGTGAGTGCCTGCAACCAACCTGTCTGCATTCTAAACACACTGGACCTAAATTTGGAGTTATGGACTGGGGAGAAATTTCATATGACAGCAGGAGCACTCTTCTTGTCCCACACGCCCTGAACGAAAATTTGAACACTAGTCTGGTGATTCTGCTGCCACTCATGAACAGCATTCAAGAGGATGTTTTCTAGCAGGATAATGCCCTCATACACTGTTGTAACCTAACATGCTCTACAGAATGTTGACATATTAACTTGGCCTACTAGACCACCAGATCTTTCTCCAGTCGAGCATGTATGGACATCATTGGACAACTCCAATGTCTTCCACAGCCAACATTAGACGTCCCTGTACTGACTGACCAAGTGCAATAGGTATGGAACTCCGTCCCACAAACTGACATCTGTACAACAGAATGGATATGCGTTTGCTTGCTTGCATTCAAAATTCTAGCAGTTTACACCGGTTATCAATGTATCAGCATTTCGCATTTGAAACGGCTCTTCTCGTGCCAGCATTAACCTGCGGTTTTGAAACTTTAATAATCTATTAAGTATGTTACCTAGACAAATGCACTGTTGAAATTTCATTACTATACAATAATTTTTTCTTGGTGTTAGGATTATTTTCCCCCCATCATTGTATATATTTCAGACTCTGACAGCATTTAAAAAATATAAATCACAAAAAATTACATAAAGAAGAAATTTAAATTCTTTAAAAGTTTATTTGTTGCATTATTCATATTAAATTAGAAACAGTACAACAATTAAAACCACAACAGTGTTCACAAGAAGTGCAAATAGTATATAGTTCAAAATGTGTTAATAGCTTTCCATTGAATTATATACTAAAAAATATGACATAAAAATAATGTTCAGAAATTTAAAAAAAAAAATAAATATAAAAAAAAATAAAATAAAAAAGAGAGGGGGGCAGCAAATATTATTTTAGAGGATGCAACTTCAGAATAATTGAAGGTAATTTTGCAGATATTAAGTTATACATGTAAATGATTTCAATCAAACAATAAGTTTTTAGAACAAAGCTGAGTTTTTAACAGCATAAATAAAATTGATTAATATAAAGATTTTTAAAACACCCTGCATTAATCATGTTTTTAATGGAGTAACCACATGGTGAGGGAATGCACAAACATACTGAAAAATATTTGCAGTAATAATCTATTTTAAACAGTATATATTTTTTTGAATAAGAGATTTTATGACAATATCATAAATAGTAACTTGTAAGTAACAAATAATCAAAAAATATACTTATAGAACCACTTTTATTGATTATGGGGAAATCAGAATGTTACCGATAAATAGCAATTCCTTTTACATTAATAAAAGATTTTTTAAGTTATTTATAATCAATGACTAACACTAACAAAACAACACAAATTAAAAGGCTTACCTTAAATCCAAAATAATTGTAGCTAAAATCTCTATCATAAATTATAGTAGAATTCAATTTCTGAAATTAAAAAGAGCACAAAGATATACAATACAGTTAAGTCAGTAAAAAGCACAAAGATATCAGAGTAAATTTGGATTCAAAAGTTTCATTTAATTACATAATGAATAAATTGAATAGATTGAATACAGGGTTCGTAGCCACATTTTAGTTAAAAAAATAAGCACCTGTCTAATTACATTATACACAACTGCATAACCTTAAAAGAAAAATTAGGCTTGCAATTTAAAATATGAGAAATGCAATATTTATTAAGAGAATGAGCATTACCTCAACCATGGAAAACAATTAACTTTTTTTTTTTTTTTAAAATTTTAAATGACAGTTCAATTTACAGAATTAGTTTACAATAAGAGAAAAAAAAACTATGCAGAACTAAACTATATTACAAGATTTAATGATGAAATTTCAGTTCAAAATATAGAAAACAAATAATAATAAGCCATATTAATTGTATTCGCTTGGCACCTAATAATAAATACAATTTATTTTTCCATTCATATTAATGTTTAAATAATTTAACTTAAATCAAAATTCTGAACATTTTCTAAATTTTCATTGCATAACAGCTTTCCCTTAACATATACTCCAAGCAAAGTAATTTAAGTAAAAAAGAGGAACATTTCTGAAATCAGGAGACGGGAAATTGCTTCATGCAGTCAGTCATCTTTTAACAGTAAAAGCTTAACTAACCCGCATACTCAGAAATTGCCGAATATTCCGTATAGTCGAGCGTAACTGGAAAAAGAGGAGAGGGGGGGAAGATTGCAGCCGTTCTTTAGATTTCTCGGCTAAATAAATGATTTTGACATTTCGATATGTGCATCATATAAAAATAGACCAACGGAACTGAGAAATATTCTGCTTAGAAAGCACAGTAAAAGTCTTTTAAGTGTTCATAAATAAATCTCAAACTGAACATCAAAATTAATTATCTCTGCAAAATACTGCAAACGTTATTGCGCCATACGTGCGGCATAATTCTTCCGTACGTGATATTACGCAATCGGAATCAACAGCTGCTGGTATTCGGAGAATAAAGAACTAAATAAAGGAAACGAAAGAGACTTACTAATCTGGGGTGTTTTTGATTCTAATTTTGAACATACTGCATTAAATTTCTGGAATAGAATCATTCTTCGCTTGGGTTGGGTAGACCGCAAAACTTTTAGTCCTATTCAATTCTGCTTCAACATCAGACATTTTGCGGAGAAAGGGGAGAACCTCCCAACCTCCGTACTGTATAATGTATTGGGAGGGGGATTTGACTATTCGATTACTTTCCTTTAATTTAAGCCATTCCGAATATTATTCCTTAGAAAGCTAATCTGTGTAAAAATAAACCCATTTTTGGAAGTTTATTCAACACTGCAACTATATTATTATAAATATTCATACATATGCTCATAATATAAGCATAACGATCATAATAAACACAAATATGAACTGACCACGTGGAACAAGAATGCAAACTATTAAAATCTTGATAGAAATTCAAACATGTGTAGTATTTGGGTGGGAGGAATACCAAATGTACCGGAATTTTCTACGGTTTTCGCAATTCTTTGATCAATAAAACGATGTGCACCTGTCTGTACTCTCGCACGCACCATAGGTTACGTTAATGCAGGAGAAAGGGGGAAAAGCTATTTCCGGGAGTATGATTCACCATCTGACGTTCCATATAAGGAAGAAAAGTTGTTTATTTAGTTACTGCTTTGGTATGGGGAAAAATGCGCGTTCATTAAAAGAAAGCACTAAAAGCAAAAAATAAGCACTAAAAACAAAAAAATAAGGGCTTTAAAGCAAAAGTAAGCACCTATAAGGGCCTTTATATTTTATTTTCAAATATAAGGACTTATAAGCACTTGTAAGGACCGCTACGAACCCTGGAATAGTTACCATACATTTTGGTGTATGGCACACATTTTGAATACAAAAAATAAGATCCAAATTTATGGTTGTACATTATAGGCTGGATATGAAAATGAGAAGACTTAAAAATAAGGAAAAAGATGAGCATTGAAAAATTAGATTTCTAATTGTACCTAAATGATTTAAAAGAAATGGTATACCTTATGAGAACTTAAAAACTTTCACTATTGCATAACATGAAAACACACATCGTCACATTCATTTTCCATTATGTCTTTGGGCACATCAATAAATTCTGTTTCATCTTCACCATCACTGTTCTCTAATCCATAAATAAATAATTATCTTCTGCTCCATTTAGATTGTTAGATATACTACATTTTTTAAATGACTTTTGAATTATGTCAGAATTAATTTCATTCCACTTTTTATAATCCACTCATACACTATTTCTAGACTGGTATTATGTATCTGACCTCTTTTCATAAATGATTTTTCACCTCCTAACATCCACATATTCCACTATCATCTTAAATGTTCTTTGAATCGTTTATTGATACACGCATCTAAAGGAATGTGAACTAATGGCATTCACCTGGAGTCATAGTGCTATAGTGTTATGACTATGTTTTTCAACAATTTCTTCATATTATCCATTAGATGGAATCTGAACATGCCCCAAACTAAACGACTTTCTGGATTCTTTAAGGAAACAGGATGCATTTCCCCAACATTTTTTATCCGCACTTTTGCACCCTTTTTGTCCATCCATCCTTTGTCGTGAACATGAACACACATTCATGAGAAATGAATTCATTTGTGAAATCACGTTTCGGCATCAACTTTCTTTCTTTCTTTCTTTCCCCCCCCCTTTGAAAATAACCAGTTTTAATTTCATACCATCTGGTAAGCAGGAAAGCACTATAGTGTAGTTAGATTTTTCGTGGCGTATTGCTTTTACGTGAACCTCTTTTGTTCTTTTCCCACCAATTGTTTAATTCCCTATCATGTGAAACATTATTGAAGTTTCATCTAGATTTCTGACATACGACAGTAAATTATTTTTACTATTTTAGGTCAATAACATAATTCTGGAAACTGTCCAAATCAGTATTCTTCTGTTATTGAAACCATATTCAGAAATGCATGCATATATTGTACATGCATATATGTGTGTATGTATACACACGTATGCATATGTAGGCCCACACTTACAAGCATATATACATACATTTCTAAATCCAAGAACAGAAGAGTACCTCCAAATCTTTCAAAAGCCTTTGTGAAACTTGCATTTTTTTTCTTTTAGAACTAAATCATTCTGTACCTTAAATCAACTACACAAACTCAAAGTTGCTTTGAAGTTTTCACTTCCATTTGCATTATTTTTTTGGTCCATTTTCAGGCAAATAAACATATGCTGTTTCTTGCTAAATTAATCAATTCTGGCAATATTCTAGCATCCAGTTTGCAACATTTTTATCTTGGACAGGCCATTTCGTTATTCCTTTCCACACAAAACAGATTTATGCTTTGGTATGTTAATTATTCTGATTTCATTTTTCTTCCCCTCATGTATGGAACTTTCGGTATTCTTATCAGAACCAGATTCAGAAATGTATGTATGTGCATATCACACACATATATGTACACTGTGAAAAAAGGGGGGAACAGTTCTATATCTCCCGTTCTACTGGGCCGATTGGCAAAATTCAAATTGCGCTCTTCATGTCTCGAAAGCGCGACTTATATATATATATATATATATATATATTAGATTTATAGGTAAAAGTATATTTTAGGGAACCCCTTAGCAAAACTTGAGGATTTTTGGCAGTACATGGAAACCAAATTTGTGCAAGTCTTTGTCTTGTTATTTTGGCTTGCGTAGCGAGCCAAAATAACAAGACAAAGAATTGCACAAACTCGGCATCCATGTACACATTGACCTATTTTCACTTTAAAAAACATCAGAGAATTGCACAAACTAGGCTTTGCGCACTCCCTTCAGTTTGTCCATGTACACATTGATATATTTTCACTTAAAAAGTCAAAGAAGCACTCAATTCTATAGTAGAGCCAAACAAAAAATACATAATCTCAATGAACTACATTTTAAACCAAACAATAAAATAACATAAAAAAGGATTATGCATTTAAGCATTACACAAAGCAAATATCCACTTACCTCTGTTGCACACAAAATTCCTTAACAACACCCAAAAACTTCCTAAAATTATCTGAACTAAAATCTGTATATCAGCAGAGCCACATAAATTCACAAAAATATGAGTAAAAAATATCCTACGCATTCCGGACTGACCCGAAAATGGCTACTAAGTAAACCTTCATTTACACACCAGTCAATCAATGCACTTTCCCCCTTTCGTTCCAAATTGTACAGAAACTTCAAATTAATCTTACTACATTTAGCCATTCTACCATCTAAACAATGAAACAAGCAATGTATTTCCTAACCACACACCACAAAAGCCCTTACAAAACATCCCATGATTCAAAATTTCCCAAAATGATGCAAACGATTACATCACAATAGGGTTTCCATAACATTCAACTACTCAGGTTAACATAAATGAAACAACTACGTAATAAACGGAACAACAACTTGGTGATAAATGAAACAATTTCGTGATGATACAAGGGGTACCCTAAAGTCAACTCTAACCGATTTATATATAGTACTATTCCACCATAGGTATTTTGACAAAAAATTGGACTTTTTCTGAAGCAAAATACCAATTTTTTTATACATTTCGATTCTACAACTCAAATTATGCCTAAATATTAAATTCTGTAAAATTGGTGCGGAATTTATGGAGAAATTCAAAAATTTATCTTGCTGCTTTTTTTTTTCCAGTTTGCACCAAGAATAGTTCACTCGGCGAACTTCTTAATATATGGCAACCTATTTTCCTTTCCCTTTTCACATTTTGCTTGAGTGGAAAAAAGTCATATCATTCTTTCTTTCAAAATAATGTTCTTCTTATTATATTTTTAATTATAACGGTTATTATTTTAAATAATTTTTTCTTTTTCGAATTTCATTTTAATCGTTTAAGTTGTGTGGTTTCTTTCAAATAACTGTTCTAAAATTTTCTATTTACTCATTCGAACTGCATAGTTTAAAGAAAAGGTACATTGTTTATTTTTTTTTAAATAATTTTCTTTACTATATTTTTCAGCCATAGTTATTACTTTAGGTAATTTTTAAATTTTTAGACTTTTATTTTTAATTGTTTGTATTGTCTCTTAAGATAATTGTTTTAAAAATTTTCTATTCATTCATTCGAACTGCACATTTTAAATAAATTTATGAAGATAAAGTTTCAGAATTTTATTTTATTTATTTGAATTGCATTTCTTTTGGAAGAATACTTTGTGCCCAGACTATGATGCATTTGAAAACTGCATATATTAAAAGAGAAAATACAGTAAAGGACAGTAAACATGCCTTTCAATGTTCCATTCAGAAAAACTATATAAATAAGAGAGATGTATATTTGACTATTTAATTTAGGATGACTTGCATACATTGCTTTAAACAGTTTTTTCATTGTGCCGATTGCTTTACACAACTTTATGATCCTACATTTAATTTCTTAAACTGTTATTCCTATTTTAGTCAAATATTTTATTTTTGAAATTGCAAGAATCAAATATAAAAAATATCCTAAATTTTATGCAAAAACTTAGTTTTTCTTCTTAATGGCTTGTTCTTTTTCTCCAGGCATTCTACAAATATATCAAAAAGCATCCAACTTTTCTAAACATCTCGGTATTTCTGAAATTAATTTTAAATAAAGTTATTGCCTTCCATTTCAAAAGAGACCACAAAGTCGCTGTACACTGGTAGTTCGCCCCGGGGATCGAATCACAGCGAACGGGCTGTGTGCAGGGGCATCTTCATGGTTTTCCTCATGTGTAACGTGTGTACGGGCTGTTTTCCCTTAGAAAGTTCTTCAAGAAGGCATCTCTCCTTTTAGGCAGATAGCCCTGCTTTGCCGTAACTTAACAATCCAATTCAATCCATTTCATCAGTATTTAGTCAGAGCCTTTATCAGTTTTTAGAGGCCAAGTATTTTGAAGGTATGAGATGAAAGGAAAGACTGGTTCAAAGAGGGAAAACATCTTTAGATGATATCCATATACGTCACTGGATAAATTCCTGAATCTTCAAATAATTCGACAGAGAAATCATGGGATGCTCTGTTTATGATACAATATGATGCTCTATGCGTAATTTAAATTTATACAACCATACAGTGGAAAATCACTCGCTCTTCACTTTAATCTGCAATATCGTTTTTGTCTTTTCTTTTAGCACAAACTCAATTGCTGCTGTTTGCTGGTGTACACGTCCAAGTGTTTCTTCTTTGAATACCCAACTTCCTTGAAATAGATTCCCCTTAAAATTTTTACTTGCCCCCCCCAACAATTTCCTTCTACATTTGTTTCAAGTGCTGACACAAATTAAGATTTTTCGACTGTTACACTTCCTAAAATTTTGCATTGTTGTTATTTTTTAAAAATTTATCAGTTGCATTAAATGAGTTTCAGTTGTAGACAGCTTTTCATTTTCTAGACATTTTAAATATAAATAAAGTTTAAAGCAAAGTCCAAAGGATAAATGTTTGAACTAAAAGATTTTTTGTTAAATGAGAAAGAAATCAACTACTCCAGCAACACTTATCCTGTACCCACCGAGTGACGCGATTTTTATATCAGGTGCAAACAATCTAAATCATATTATTTAGATTTTTTAAGTCTAATAATTTCTAGAATATTAAAGAACATGTTTTTTTATATAACATACAACACAAGAGGAAATTACTACTTAAAACTTTGTTTCTAAGAGGATTAATGTAAAAATTTATACATATATTTTTTTTAAAGCTGACCCAAACTGCCAACATCCTGTTTGCTTAAAAATATTGTGAAAATAAACATCAAACGATTTTTCTCAGTTTTAGGTGATTCAATTTAAATGCAGTTAAAGTAAAGTAGCAGATGATAATGCGGCGAAGGTAAAAATTGAAATATTTTAAAAAAAGGGAAGAAAGAAATTTTTATTAATTTTACGTAATTTTTTTTTCCCCCTCCAATTTAAGGTTAAAAATAGCTGTGGCAATTCACTATAACAAAATCCACAAACCACCTTTGACGTTATTATCGTTCAGAAGAAGAAGAAGAAGAAAAAAAAAAAAAAAAAAAAAGTGCCAAATTTAAAACACTCCAATATGTAAATTTGTGTATATCCTAGAACATTTTGAATAAAAAATAATTTTTTGCAGGTATGCTTAGAAATACACCTACTTTAATGATGGTAAAATTGATAATGATTGGTAATGATGATGGTAAAATTTTTATAAGTTATAATTCAAAATATTTATAGAAAAATTTATAAAAATTAGTTTAAAATAAATGGGTGGATTTTATTTGGAATGAACCTAAATTTTGAAATGTGAAAGGAAGAATAAAAAACGTTTTATAAAAAAGAGATATTGCTAAATATATATTAAATTCAATTAACATTGAGGAGCTAAAATTTTGAGAGCTAATTGTTTAAAAACTACTCGTGCGATTTTTACAAAACTTGGCAGTCTGGCACAATTTAAGTCGTAGAATCAAAATATGGAAAAAAAAAAAATGGTATGTTATTTAAGAAAAAGAAAAAGTAGAACGGGAGATACAGAACTGTTCCCCCCCTTTTTTTTTGCGCTGTGTAAAGTAGAACGGGAGATACAGAACTGTTCCCCCCTTTTTTTGCGCAGTGTACATATGCAGAGTGTACAGTAAATGTTGCGATACACTTCTGGGAAAGGCACATCATAAGGGTTAAGAATTGCATAGGAACCCATGCCCAGAATTGTCACTGTATACTGCCAGGGGTGCTGTACAAGAGCATGCTAGTGGAAAGTAAGGATTGCCTCATTCGAGCGGTAGGTACCACATGAAGAGTATGGAACACTTTACGAACCAAGAGCTTGCAGACATTCACTTATTGTACGGAATAGCTGAGGGTAATAGACGAACTGCTGCACTTCTTCGACAGACATCAACCATACCAGTTTCTTTGCACGTCTGCATCAAAATTTGTGCGACTATGGGTCATTAAGATGTGGACTCATTTTGGACTGGATGTTCGTAGCCATTTGTACAGATCATTCACACATCAATGGATTGGGTGTGGTGGACCAGTTCCCTGACCCCCACGCTCACCGGATTTACCGAGCCTTGATTTCTTTTTGTGGGAAGCCGTCAAAAGTATCATGTATCGCGATCCTGTTGTGTCTGAAATGAAACTTGTGGCAAGACTCGCCTGCGCAGCTGCTACAATCAAAGAAACTCCCGGTGTGTTTGAACATGTATGGCAATAAATGGTCCGTCGGTGTCACATATGTTTGGTGTCTGATGGTGCAAACTTCGAGCATTTGTTGTAACATTCAAGATATTATACACCATTTGTATACATCTCCAATAAATGTTTCAAATTAATCACTCTTGTTTCTTTTCCCATTTTCTACTTCTGTTACAACTTACCCCTGATATTTCTGGGCATGGGTTCCTATGCAATTCTTAATCCTTATGATGTGCCCTACCTACCCCAGAAGTTTGTCGCAACATTTACGGGACACCCTATATACATATATAAATGAACACATACTTCCATATATACATGCATTCACACAAATATTTCTGAATCCGGTCCTAATAACAGACGAGTACCAGGCTTGGACTAATATCAAACATTCTTGCTGCAGCACCAAACATTCTTACCAACATTCTTGCTGCAGGTAACTTTCTTACTTTTAATTAGTTCTTCTTTTCTGGAAACCCTAGGATAGCATTTTTGTGTGCACCTGCATTTAATACAACCCACCTTTCTTTGCAGATTTATTAACTCCTTGAAGTATCCCCCCCCCATATACTGTCAATTTAGTATACTGTTATTCGAAAGCCTAGGAAAAACCTTTAAATGAACTCAGAAAAACCTTCAAATGATTTCAGAAAGAAAGAGCATTACACATATATCTTTCAGATTTCTTAGAAACAAAAAGGGTGTCCATCAAACAGTGAATGTACCTACACATTAAAAATGTAGTTTTAAATTAGAAGTGCACATTATATGTCAGAATATGCAATACTGAAATAATTCACAATAAAGAGCCTTTTAAGAGTAAACACAGTAAAAGATGGACTATTTGGAAAGTTCAGTAAATGCCAAATTCTGGGATACTTAAGCCAATTACTACTCAGGTGGTTGTGCATTAATGCAACCACTTTAATAGAAGTTACCAGATTTTAACTTTGCACCAAAATGGTGACAACCATGTGCAAAACAACTCTGCTGCTTTAACAAGAAACGTTGCCATTTTTGTACGCATTCTTTTTCTAATGCCAGCGATTTGTTAACACAAATTAATAACTGATTTTTTTAAACTCTGTTTTAACATATAAACTTGTATATTCTTCTGCAGTGGAAGAAACTGTGACAATATTTCAGCATTAATACAGTACTTGGCTGGAAACTCGCTAAAGGAAATAATTACAGCAATTGCCATGAAATTTCCACCACAAAAAAAACTCATTTGTAAACTGTTTTATTGATTTATTTTTCAGGATAAATACCTAATTAAAATGCAAAATTTTGCAATTGTAAGTCATTATTTTTTTTTTCTTCTGCAAAAAAAAGCATCAAACTGTACTGAAGCGATTGCACTAATATGCAAGTACCAATTCTGGATAATTGGGCATATAAAAAATGAATTCACTTTAGAAAAGTCAAATCAATGGGAAAATTTTATTTTTAAACTTATAAAAAGAATCATCTTATTACAAACATGAGTATCAAAAGCCATCATTTAAAATTTTCTTCTAAGACTTTTTTCGGGAGGGGGAGAGGACAGGAACAGCCATAATAGTTGAGATATTTCATAGGCTTTAAACGTGAAAGTAAAATATTGAATTCGATTATCAAATCCTGCTGAACATGAAAATTGGTCAGGTATCAGATGTTGCCAATCATTCTAGCAGATGTTTAAATGAACCGATCTTTAGTTAGATAATTAAGAGATACTAATTACGGATACAGCATATAAAAACCTCAAATTGCTTATCACAATTTTTCACATTACATCACCATTGTTTCTCTGTTTCCAAAATCACGTATTGTTGCTTTTTTGTTGTTGTTGTATGCCTGAAAAACCTGTAACTTTATATGTGTTAAGTGTTACGAGCTCTATAATGGCATTACAAATCTTTCATTTACATTTTTTTAATTCCACAATATTCTGGTTATTTAAGCTTCCGAGTTAGCTGAATGTTGGACAGTCAGGCTTTTACTTTAATTCAGATTTGCATAGAATGGGCTGAAACTCTAAACAAGTCTGATTAAATTTATAAACACAAATAAAAAATTAACTCTCATACTCTTTTTTTAATTAATTCAGATATACTACCAAAAGTCATTTTCTACTTTAATAATAATAAGATACACGATTTGAGGGACTCTAAAGCTACTAGTTTTTTACTTTACATAAAAACTACATTTAACCTACAATGTCACAGTTTCCTAACCCTTAAGGGTGGAGAGCATACTGCCCTTTCAGCGGCCCATTTGAATAAATTACAACTACTATAAAAATTTTCTAATGCTGTTCATGTAGTTTTAAAATTATAAAAGGATTGAAAATAAGTAAAGCAACTAAATGAAGTTTTAAAAACGGGAGTTTTGTGTTTACAAAGGATCTATTTTAGTACTTAAACTAAAAATAACTTGGAATTTCCCATGAATTGCTACTATCATATTAACTCAATTTTTCCTGGGCTTTTAAGCAGATTTTCTTTATTATTTAATAACATAGGTGTAAACTTGCTTTTTTGAAAGTCTTTCCAGTTGGAATTTTTAAGGCATATACTTGCAATTTCAAGTGAAAACCAAACCAAACCAAACAAACAAACAAACAAACAAAAAAAAAAAGTCATTAATAAAATGTCTGAGCTAATGCGATGCTAGTAATTTTTCTATATGTTTACTGGAAGTATTCTTAAATTCCCATATTCAGTTGTTTTTAGTCTTTTCTGTTTTTCTTATTAAAATGTGTGTAACTGCACTGAATTTCATTTAACTAAACAAAATGAAACTATAACTTGCAGCTTATAATGATGATGGTACAAGAGAACACAAAAAAATCCACACACTTCTTTCTGCCAATGGGAAAATGGAGATGATTGGCAAAAGTTTCCATATTCAGCATTGAAGCAAATTACTATGTTGTATTATTAAAATTTTTTATCACTGTTGTCACGTAAGTATTTTGCTAACAGTCAATAAACTGGTACCTGTAAATGTAGAAAACCAAGTAAAACTGCAGTTGGAATTTGATGCTTTAAGCAAAATGTTTAAGCCAAAATAAGCGTGGTAAAGTATCAGCCTTACACTGGAAAATGCACCAAACGAGCTCCTCTCCACAAGATTATGACAAAGTAACCAAGATGATTTTACAGTTTGGAAAGTAAAATAATAAAGAGTCTCCCATAAAACTCTTTCAGGGAAATGCAAGATTTCTCTTTCAAATGATTACATTTTCTAGCAACGGTGTATATTGAATCTATCTTTAAGATTGCATTATTATTTAAGACAACAATTACAATTTCTCAGCATTTACCTAGCGGAATTATTATTTTATATGATGGACATTTATTTAGCCTTTTCTCATTTTGTCTTTACCTGGAAACTTAATCAACTAATTTGGTTACAGGAAGCTTTCCATTGCTTATTCATTTGAAAAATAAATGAGGACTGCCAAGTATTTTGATGCCTTATAACTTGCAACTTATTTTAAAACACTAAGTAAAGCAAATGAAAGAAATAAACTTCGTAATATAAAAAAAATTAGGCTGGTGATTTTACATTAATCCTAATATTTATGATAAATATAATTAAAAAATTATTTACATTTTAAACTTACATCTGCATTTTCCATAACAACTTTATAAGTAGCTTCTGATATCATAGGTGACAATTTCCCAGTTTTGCTATTCTTCATATTGTACAAATCACTAATTACACCTGAAAAGAATAACGGTTCATTAAAATTCTTTATCCAGAGCTGAAACCAATATTTTAAGCCTGAATTTCAAAAATAAATTTAAAGAAATAGTCTTCAGTTATAAATAAATACGCATGAATAATCTTTAATTTTTAAATAATATTCATTATGCAATTATATATAAAACATTTGGGTTGAATATTTTAAAATGTAGGCAAAAAATGAAATATGCCATCACAAAAAAGAAAATAAGACAAGGATCAGATATAATTAATTGTATTTATATGAAAAGATCATACTTGGCAAAACTTTAGGGAAAAAAAAGAGAGAGAGCGATCTTATTAATTTCATTAAATTTGCAGCTACAGTGCAAACTCTGTAATCCGGACTCGTCGGGACTTTGGTGATTCCGGATAATAGATCATCAATTTAAATCTGGTAAGATGGCATGCAGAAAATATAAAAATGAAACCATAATTTATGAAATAAAGAGTAATTATGATCTAAAGGGTATCAAAATTTACAAAAAAAGCTTTATATTTATTTGTTTACTTTATTAAACATTTCTTTCAACGCATGCATGCGTAAAGCATACATTGCGCATAGTCGAAATTAGAAAATTGCAACCAGAAACCTATTTGATGTGTATTAGTGCTATTTATAATGACGAGCAATTTGATTTAAATCATATCAAAGACGGGGTACATCGAGATGAAATATTACATTTAGTAAGGAATTATAAGCCGAATAAAATAAAAACGTCTGCCCTGAAGATAAGGATAGTGCTGACAATTCCACTTCCAGTTCATTGTGTGCCGTGTCCTAGAACATACCATGGCATGTAAGTAACTATCCATTCATATATATCTTGCACATTGAAAGTATGTTATTGCAGATTAGCCATTCATATTATGTGACGGCATGCTCTGCGAGACTTTTTTAAACATAATAGGACTCCCCATACATATGTTATTCAATTATCTCTGTACGTGTTCTAAATTTTTTTCCCATTCTTTTTCATATAATGGTCAATTCAAGCATACTTACAGTTGTAGAGGCTATATGAATGGGTAGGAACTAGATCCCAAGAGAATAGGAGCAATAAAGAAACTGAAAAAAAAGTCCCATCTCAAAAGCCTTTTAGGACTGTGTAATTACTATCGCAGTTACATCCCAGTGTGTGTAGAGTTTGCCTACCCACTCATGCAAATCATGAAAGGAAGCAACCGGAAGTACTTGAAAGAAAAGAAATTAACGAGTCAGCATTTGAACAACTGAAGCAGCAATTAGAGAAACTGACAGAACCGATCATCACAATGCAATAGGATCCATTTGTCATTCATTCAATACACAGGGTGATCTTTTTGAAAGTTACAGTGTTTGGAGCGCTCTGTAGCGCAATCTAATAGCCGAAATGGCACCAAACTTGGTATTTAGACTAATCAAGATATTGGAAAAAGGATTTCGTAAAAAAAAAAAAAAAAAAAAAAGTTCCAAAAAAATCGCCGCTAGGGCATTTTGTGACGCTGCTGTAGCTTACAAGAATTAGCATAAAACACGGGTATCAAAGAAAAATGCAAATGTTATGCGATGACAGCGCCAGTAATAGGGACTATAAAAGTAGACAGCTCTGACAAATAATCTCAGCTGAAGTAAACGAGCTCCAGTGGACATGCCTCTCAAGTTACCGAAACGCGCGTTACTGGTGAAGCTGTATTACATGAATTAATGAAATGCATTCGCAGCTCTTCCGGAATTTCGAACCAGAAAAAAATTGTGAAAGGGGCCTTTATTGCTGAATGGTCTTAAGAAAATGATTAAGAAGTTCGAGGAAACGGGGTTACTGACCATTCGCGCTGGGAGAGGACGTAAACCAGTATCAGAAGATGTAATAACTGATGTGGGAACTGTAATTGTCGAAGGATCGCAGGGAACCATTGCTGGTACTAGCAGCGCCCGGGGTGTAGCTCGACAATTGGACATGAATTATTCCACGGCAGGGTTCGTACACATTTCTGCACAAGGAAATTAAGTACTTTTAAGGACCACTAATGAAAAAAATTAAGGACCTATGAGGAAATGGGAACTGAAAAAATTCAATTAAAAATATTATATCTATGCATGAACGTGAGTAGGATGCATTATTATTAAACATAACTTAATTAATATAATCATTAATATTTTGAGAATAAAATTAATTTTATGAAATTTATCAAGTAGCATTAAATATTTTACACTCATAATAACTGGACATATCCGAAAGAAGATAAGTGACATTTTAGTTACGTTTTACTAACAGTTAGCTTTTTTTTTTTTTTTTTTTTTTTTTTAAATGTCTCATTTTGTCACATACTTGCTCAGTCTAGAGGTTTAGTAAATAGTAAGTAGATTTTTATGTCAAGCAGCATAGGTTAAAATGAGCATTAAAATCAGAATCAGCATGATTCATAACAAAAGACTGGCTGTTGTCACCGCTCCTGCTCGCCTATAGAGAGACCTGCTGATCAGAACAAACCTGAAAGGCCTGATGTAGGCACAGTTAGCAAGTTTTGAAAGTTAGCTGACCTCTGTCTGACACTGTTAGTGTTGTAGCTTTGTGAAGAGTTCCAGAGGTTGTAACTCAGTTAATATACTTTAAGGTTCTATTAAGCCACTAAAGCATTAGCGGTGATAAGTTGTTTTGCATTAAGTCTCACTAGATGCAAAGAATAAGTTTCACATGAATTTTTATATTTTTGTGTTTTACCTTGTGACCACGGTAAAGGTTTAACACGTAATTTACATAATAATAACTGTATATATCTTTGAAGAATAATTTTCTTTCTCTTTACATATTGAGTTTCTTTCTTCAACACGTTTCCCATTCCTACAACTTAGTAATATGAACATTCAGAAGAAATATGAAATACATATGGTAAAGTCTGGTCACAGAGCTGGTGTGGCATAATTTTTAGAATTTAGGGACACATTGAGCAACAAAATCTAGAAATGACAAAACTTTTAGAATTTAGAGCAGGCATTGGAAGCAGAATTTAGAAAGGCACCAGGCAAAAGAATTTAGGATCCACAGAGATTGCGTCAGGTGACAAAATGCCTAGCGCCAGCTCTGCGTATGATGCATTAAGACATATTAGATGAATCTTTTAATTGTCAGCTTTCAATTTCTTCATTAATAAAAAAAATTATTTTTATAATGCCTGCCCATATGATAAGATTAGAAGTACTTTTGATATTTTCAATGCTTGTATCTAGTGAAAAGTAGAGAAAATAAAGGGAAAATAAAAATGTTAAGAAAGCGATTCTAGAATCAGAAGTAAAACATTAAACTATTTATTATGTTTTCATTGTTCTTCCAGATGTTCTTCAAAATGTAAGAAACTGCGTGTTACTACCATGGAGACATTTTTCATTTTATCACATTTTCTGGAATCTTTTAGAATCGTTGGTCTATAAATTTGCCTTAAAATCTTTTTAAACTTTCCAAGCTTCAATGTCTAAAATCCTACAGAAAAATTACCCCTGCCAATTCTGTAACAGCAAAAAGCCAGAAATGTTTTTTAAAAAAAATCGGAGGAAAAAAGTGTGAAATTAATTTTATAGAGAAACTGATGCATTTTCTGAGAATTCTGATCATTCTGGGAAATAAGAAAAATTCTTAACATGAAAAAAATTAAAAAGACATTTTTAATTAATTACATAGCTATTTTGCTTTTGCTAAAAAATGTTTTGTAAACTGTGCTGAATAGCATTATTCCTTGCTTATTTTTCATATTCAAAAAATTGTATAATATGTGGCCAAAATGAAACTTTATACTATGACAGTGAAAAATAAAAATGCTTTATTTTAATGTTATTTCTTAAATATAATTCCAATATTTACCATTATTTTAATGAAATTTATCAACGTTAGAATGTTCTAAAAAAATCGTCAAAAAGTTCCCAGATCTCAGAATTAAAATTTTTCTATAGAAATCGATCTTAAAATCGCCAAAATGTTGATAATCGCCAAATTTAGAACCGTTTAATAAAAGAATTCACATCCCCATAAGCGGCAAGTTGTTTGAGAGCTCTTCATTACAAAAAATGAAATAATTTTGAAATGCTTATGTTTCACTTCTTGCTCAGAAACTCGAGTATCCCATCATTATTTATATTACAAATAGGAACAAATTATAACTCATGAACCCATTAAAAAATTACCCATATTTGTCAGTGAATGGCCAAAAATATTCCTGCAAAATGCTAATTCACACCCAAAATGGCAATAGTAAAAACAGACAGAAATTTCAGATGATTAAAATTAAGGACCTTCCATCAATTTTGGTAAAATTAAGGACTTTTAAGGACCAAAAATCAATTCCGAAAATCTTAAGGACTTTTAAGGACCGTACGAACCCTGCACGGTATGGAAAGTTTTGCGGAGCATTATTGGATTTTACCCCTCCAAAATCAGCCGCTTGCACGAACTGAAACCAAGTGATTATGATAAGCGAGTGACATTTGCTCTATCGTTTCTTGCCAGGGTAGAAATTGATGATGCTTTCCCATAGCACATTCTGTGGGGAGATGAGTGCCATTTTTATCTCAATGGGTCCGTCCATAAACACACAAAATAGCCGAATTTGGGCTTCTGAGCAGCCCCACACTGTGCACGAAATCTCATTAAATTCCCCAAAAGTCACTGTTTGGTGTGGTTTCACAGCCGAATTCATAATTGGGACATTCTTTTTTGAGACCATCACTCCGACAGGACCTCAAACATGCACCATAAAGCAGAAAGGTACCACGAAATGCTGCAAACGTTTGTTATTCCACAACTTCAGCAAAGAAACCGTCTCCAACAGACAATCTTTATGCAGGATGATACTCCACAACACATTAGTAATAAGGTAAAGCAGCTGTTACACCAAAACTTCACCGAGTCGTAAGTCGCAGTTTTCCAGTTGCATGACCGCCTCGTTCCCCTGACCTCACGCCATGCGATTTTTGGCTCTGGGGTTATTTGAAATCTCAAGTTTATGTTAGTGCAGTATCAAATTTGTCTATTCTAAAGGACAACATAACATTCTAAAGACAAGTGCGGAATAGCCCTCATAATATGTTACATACGGCCGTGGAGAACGTTGTGCACAAAATGCACAGTGTTATTTCTGAGAACGGTGCTCATATTGAATGTGGTTTAATTCCTCACCGGGGAAGTTAATGTAGTAATAAAACATTAATAATTTAACTGTATGATTGTATGTCTTGATTAGTCTAAATACCAAGTTGGGTGCCATTTCAGCTATTAGATCGCGCTACATGGCGCTCCAAACACTGTCACTTTAAAAAAGATCACCCTGTATATCGCAAGTCAGAGTAGGTGCGTACATATTACAGCAAAGAGGGGGGGGGATTTCCTGTGTTACACAAGCAAATCAAAACCTCAACAAAGCTAGCTGATAATACAGAGCTTATGCTATAGTATGGGTACTGATGAAATTTGAACCATGGATATTCAGTTCAGTTGTAAAAACTGTGACCAATCACAATCAACTAGCATTTCTTTTGAGAAATATGTTTTCCTGATCCAATAATGCATCCTAAATATTTAATTTGTGGTTTTGCAAAAGAACATTTTTTTGATAGCAAGTCCAAGAGAAACTTTGCTGTGATTAGTGAAAACTTTATCCAGATCTTCGAGAAGAGTGTCTAAATCAATGGAAAATACAACTATCTGACCAATATAGGCTCTTGAAAGTTGCTGAAATTCTTTCATTGCATTATTCGTTGCTCTCTGAAAAGTTGCCGTTGTGTTTCTTAGACCAAAAATTGGTACTTTTAACTAATATGACCTCGATGAGTTTTGAAGGATGTGTATTCTTTACTTTGTTCTCCCAATATCCTTTGTTTAAATACAATTTTGTTATGACATTTGCTCTTCCTATACTATACAGCATATTGATGGCATTTTCCATATGAAAATCATCTGGCTTTATCACTATATGCGATGCTTTACAGTCTACACATGATCTGGTATTTCCTTTTTCTCATTTATACAAACTACTGATTGAGTCATTTTCTTCTATTAACCCTGACTTTAATAAATCTTCTACCACTTCTTTAACCTTTTTTTGAGTATTTTAGGAAATCTTACAGATGGAAGGCTTTTTTTCTCTAAATGTTTGGTATTAATCTAATGCTTAGTGCTGATTGATAACAGTGATTAATTTTCTTCTTTTCCGGGGATTTAAATTTTAAATTTACATTCTCATCTATTTTTCAACATTCCAGGAGGTTGAGAACTATTTTCTTGGCAAACTCATAATTTCTCCAAATTCTTCTTAATTTTCAAATATCACTCCAACTGCTTCAAGCAAATGCTAGCTAAGGCACAGGCTTGATCTTTCCATCGAGTAGTTTCACTTTATAAGAGGTGGGCAATGACTTACAATTTCTTCTGGTCCACAGTCCAACCTGCATAGAGTTTATTATTTGAATCTGAGATGATTAAGTAAACTTGGTCTCCCATTTTTGAATTTTTTGGTACTGATCTTTGGTTAAAATATTCAATATATTTCTGCTGTTTCTCACTTGCAATAAACTTAGCTTGCTCAGCTGCTTGTTTCAATTGTATTTTTAAATGCTGTAAGTAATCCACTGCTGATTTAATTAGATTAGGTGGTACAGGTATTTCTTCAAACCATTGAAGACTTCAATACTGCTAAAGTACTTCTTGCTTGAATTTCTTACATCAGCTGAAATAGTGAGTTTTCAATGGTAAAGTTCGGTACTTTTTGGTAAGCAAAGATTATGTACACAATGTGCTTATCCCAATTCGAAGGTTCAGTCCAGAAGACATGATGTAAAGTTGCTTGGAGGACTTGTTCCATGTTTCCCCCAACCCATTTCAAGCACTGTAAACAGATGCGTTTTTTTTCAATACTTAACATGTATGTGATTTCTGAGATTCTTGTGCATCACTTTTAAATACATGATGGCTACGGAATCACCATAGCCAATGAAAATACATTGATTGACATTAGCTGCAATCACATTTTCAGCTCTTTATTGGTTGTGGAAGAGGCAGATTAATATTTTTCTATATGATTTAAACAATAAGCAACAAGATATAGTTGTTTACAGTGAAATACAACTAATACTTTTTTTTTTTTCATAACAGCAGAAAAAGAGAAAGAATTAGATTCATAAAAACTACAATTGAAAAATTGATTTACACTCTTACTTAACTAACTTGATCCAGCTTATTATTATCACAGCAGTCAAAATTAGCGTTTGAATTTTTTTATATGTCACTAATGCCTAATTCTGGAATTACAGTACGATCTACTAAGCACAAGAATATTTGGTACTTGTCTTTTACAGCAACAATAGAGTAAGAAAATGTTGTTGGTTCAAGTCATCTTGGCAAAAAGGCAGTCTTATTTTAATGTATATTTTGAACACTATGGAAGGTAAAATTTTCCAATTTATGCAATTTGTGAAGACATGGGAAGAAGTGGTAACAAATGAAGATGATATAACAGAAGTGATGACAATGCCCCAATCAGCAATCAACTAGCAGACAGCATTTAAATCCAGAAAATATCGCTATCAATAGTGACAACAGTTAGATCTTTTAGAATGAAAAGATTTTGACAGACATTTTAGTGGGAATTTTTGACATAGCATTTTCGTCTTCAGCCATGGCAAGAACCGAAAAGGTGGGTGTGCAGAAATGAGCTCCACATTTTGCGCTGTGTAAGTGCTGTTTTTAAGTGCAAAAGTGCATAATTTATATGTCAATGAAAAGGTCTCGTTGAGAGCTTCAACTAGATGTCGGCTTCATGTGGCTATGCCAAATAGTTCCAGAGATAAAGGTTTGTTAAAATGCTATCTGCGTTCTCTTTGCGATTACCACTGTAAATACACCAGGGGAGTGATCAGCTCATTGAAGAGCCGCTTAGACACGATTATATATCAAAGGATATATCGGCATCACTTAGCTATTGTACTTATATCCAATCCATATACCATCAGTAAGCTGGTACAGTCAAAAGTTTTTAATCTGGACTCGTCGGGACTTCAGCGATTCCGGATTATCGGTTTTTCCGGATATGTAAAATAATGATCGTCATTTTAAATCTTGTAAGATGGCATGCAGAAATTATAAAATTAAAAATATGAAACAGTAACTTATGAAATAAAGGGAAATTATGATCTAAAGGGTATCAAAATTTACAAAAATAAGCTTAATATTTATTTGTTTACTTTACTAAACATTTCTTTCAACGCACGCATGCGTAAAGCATACATTACGCATAGTCGAAATTAGAAAATTGCAACCAGAAAACTATTTGATGTGTATTCGTGATATTTATAATGATGAGGAATTCGGTTTAAATCATATCAAAGACGGAGTACATCGAGATGAAATACTACATTTAGTAAGGAATTATAAGCCGAATAAAATAAAAACATCTGCCCTGAAGATAAGGATAGTGCTGACAGATCAACTTCCAGTTCGTTGCGCGCCGCGACGCCCCCCCCTTGATAAATAGATTTCGGAATGGTTAGAGATACAAAGGATATGCCTTTATCCAATTTTTGCAGCAATTCCACTTTTTGTTTGATGTACATCAAAACATGCTTTCGCTTCGTAGATCCTTTGGCAGCTCCAGAATCAGAAATTCTTTTTGACATAATCGAAAGTTCAAGCTTACTTTTATAAAATTGCTCTAACACTCTTCAGAAAATAATAAGCCGGATCCAATTCCAAGATTAAGGAACAATGCAATCTGCAACATTAACTGAAATAGATAATTAGATAATTTTAGCTTAACTTATACTGTCCATTATACATTAAACGGGCATGCATAAACTTATTATGTGCATGCATAAAGGTATTAAACGCATAATGCGTTTACACATACGCAGAAAGTTTGTAGCTTTGAGGTCCTGATTATAGATCATTCCGCATTTTGGACGTCCAGATTAAAGACTTTTGACTGTATAAGTTTCAAGTCTGTAGTGTGATAGTGCTTTTAAAAATGTTTTTATAAAGTATTTAAACAAGAGGCATTTTCAAGGTTTAATTTGTTAATATATATTCATCTACTGAAAGTGTTATAGCGTTTCAGCAGCAAAAAGATAGGCCACTGAATTATCTACATTTTAATGGGCATCTTAGAATTTCAGCTCCAATATTTCAAATTTTTTCTAACAACCTAACCTTCAAAGGTCACCTCAGAGAAAAGCCTTCTACAGGACTCTGCAAGAACAACTGTCCGTGTGCTACCACTTATATAAAGAACTCAGAACTTTTCCCCTGTAGCATGTCATGATCAATTTCTGCACACAGTATTTTCTCATCAACAGGTACTTTTCCTTCTATACTCGCTGCTAATTTTTGGACTACTTATTTATTATATTTATTAATACTCTCTTTTCCTTCTTATTTTCACAATTCTTGTTATTAGGACCTGATATTCATTTAATGCATAGTGCGTAGGTAATTATTTTTTGGAGTCTAACATTGCACAATTTTCTATTTCAATTTAATTTTATGTTAGTTAGTACCAACATATGAGCAGTGTAATTATCATTCATTATTGTATGTCTATGCACTTTCAATCATTCATATTGTTTTTGAGTGTATTCTGTGTATATGTAAAATAACTTAAAATTATGGACACTATATAATCTTCATAATTCTTAATTATCACGCAATTCGGATAACAGCACTGTTATTTTCGCTGGTCGCATGACATAAGCACGTTTCAGCATGCCTTGTTAAATATTTTAGTAACTTATTTCATAGTTTATTGTACATGAATCCCCCTTTTATCCAATATACATTAATGGTTGTATTACATAAGTATGTATATAAGCATATCACTTACTGTTGTTATTTTCTCAGCATATAACATACTGCAGTAATAAGCTCTTACAACAGTTGTTTTGTACCAATAACTGCTGCTACCGGCTCTCGGCACATATCTATAGTACCAGTATTTAACTCCAACCATTTTTGGCCACAGCACTTGGTACTTTCAGTTTCAGGTCCCTTTGATTGGAGAGTATCATTTTTAATACAGCTGGGACTAAGTGCTCTTTTCCTATATTTAATGCTGTCACTTGACTGACAGCAAAGAAGTCTTGAATTCAATTAATCCAGATTTGTGCTCATCAAATGTTGCTTTAAACATAGACAATGATGATACTGTAAAAACGTTAGGTATGCTGTGGCATCCAGCTTCAGATATGTTTTTGTTCAAACTCAATTCATCATATCCTGAGGTTTTAACTAAATGAACACTACTTTCAATAATTGCAAAGACCTTTGACCCTCTTCGATGGTTGGCACCGATCATGGTTTGGTACAAATTGATCATGCAAAGATTGTGGAGACATTAGTTAGAAAAGGTTCCTCCAGATATTGAATGTGAATGGAAACAACTTACAGAAGAGATGTTATTTATTAAAAGTATACAAATTTTCCGATTCTTGTCTGTTGAATCAGATAACCAGTTTCAACTGCACTGGTTTGTGACACCTCAGAGAAGGCATACGCCGCTGCAATTTATTATCGTTCTGTGCTAGATACTGGGCAAATCAATGTTCAGTTGGTGATAGCCAAGACAAGAGTTGCACCACTAAATCACCTCCCCGATTGGAACTTTGTGGAGCATTCCTGTTGACTAAATTGATGGCTTTCACCTGTAGAGCTTTGAATACTTCTATATCACAAGCTTATTTTCATACTGATTCCACTATTGTATTAGCCTGTATAGGATCTCATGCAAGCCAATGGAAGACCTTCATCGCCAACAGAGTAGCAAAAATCTAGACTTTTATCTTCTCCTGTCCAGTGGCATTATGTGAGTGGAAATGCTAATCCTGCTGATCTTGCAACTCGTGGTGTGTCATCATCTTCACTAGTTACTTCATTGTGGCTACGTGTTCCAGATTTATTGCATGATTTATTTCATTTTCAGCCATTATTATCTACATCACTACCGAATGATTCTTCTGTGCCTGAGCAAAGATGTGCTTTACAGTCAACAACTGCTGCTAGTCACTTGACAGATGCTCATGATTTATTTTATAAATATTCTTCTCTCACCAAACTAAAACGTGTTATAGCATTATGTCTGTGGTTTGTAAATAACTGTAGAAATTCAGAAGATCAGGCAAATGGATTTTTAAAAACTAGTGATTAACTAAAGCTATGCATGTGTTAATTAAATTAATGCAATATGTTGAATTTAAGAATGAAATTAAAACTTTAAGCAGAAATCAATCATTATCTTGTACAAACAACATTTTATCGTTAAATCCATTTATAGATAACTCAGGTATTCTCAGGGTGGGCAGTCGTTTGCAAAACCTTGCGTATGGCTTTAGGCATCCCATTTTGCTGCCAAAGCGGCACATTTTAACTCATCTCATTGTTAGACATTACCATAAAATACTTTTGCATGCAGGTCCACAACTCATGCAATCTTGCATTCAAGAACAATATTGAATCATAAGTGGTAGAGCTGTTATCAGAGATTTAGTTAGAAAATGCATAAAGTGTTGCAAAATTAGAGCATCTGTCACTAATCAATTGATGAGCAATTTGCCATCTAGTCGCGTTTTCCCTGCTCCTGCGTTTTTGCACTGTGAAGTGTATTATGCAGGTCCTTTTCAAATTAAAACAAATAAGGGTTGTGGCTCTAGGTCATTCAAGGCATATATAGCTCTATTTGTTTGTTTTACAACAAGAGCTATTCACTTAGAATTAGTAACTGATCTTTCAGCAGATGCTTTTATTGCAGTTCTTAAGAGGTTCATTTCCCTCAGTGGCAAAAGCAGTGATATATATAGTGATTGCGGTTCCAATTTGGGAGCAAAACGCAAACTCGGTGAATTTCAAAGGCTTGCTAGATGTACAACGTATAACCAAAATGTTAGTAGATATTTGGTTGATAACGGTATTAAATGGCATATAAACGTTCCACGTGCACCACATATGGATGGACTCTGGGAAGCTGCCACAAAATCAACAAAATACCATTTAAAACGAGTAGTTGGCAAGGCAAGATTGACATATGAAGAATTTGAAACATTTCTCACACAAATAGAAGCTTGTCTTAACTCGCGACCTTTAACAAGTTTATCTAATGATCGAAATGACTTATCAGCATTGACGCCTGGTCATTTTCTTATTGGTAGATCATTAACAAGCATTCCTGAACCAAATTACATTGAAGTTTCCCATCTCACTAGATGGCAACATATTCAAAAAATGGTTCAACAAATTTGGAAGCATTGGCACAAAGAATATCTGTGTTGATTATAACAAAGACCAAAATGGCTTTTGCCAACTAAAAATTTTCAAGTTAGTGATCTATGTCTCATAAAGGAGGATAACTTACCTCCAACTAAATGGAAAATGGGTAGAATTACTCAATTACATCCTGGTCTTGATAATATGCCAGTTGCGTGTTGCCATTGGGTAGGTTAGGTTAGGGTTGTGACTATTAAGACTTCAGATGGCATGATCAAAAGAAATATTACAAAATTGTGTCCATTACCAATTTGAGTTTTAATTCATGTATTATAAATTAAGTATTATGTCATGATTTTAATATTGTGTAGTGTTTTTTAAATTTGCTGAATTTTTAACCACTGAATGTTTAAATAGTATTTCAAGGTGGGCGGCATGTTCGCGCCTTATGTAAATTTTGATTTTGTTCTCTGCAAGAGGGCGCCTGCGAGCGCCAAACTACCTGTATATCTATTGTATGAACTTGTTCTTCTCACGGCCAATAAACCCAATAACGAACGTCCGTGTCTACTTTCCATCCACTAACAAATATTCAATATCAAAAGTAGCAACAGAGCTATTACTCTTCCCACAGACTACGAAGTCCATAACATCATTAAAGCCTTAGCAGACAGAAAAGCGCCTAGTCCCGATGGTATAGATAATATCATTGTAAAGAAATTTATAAAGAATTCTCAGAGTTGTTTATAAAACTACAAAGAGCATGCTGGCAAGTGGGACAATTCCCTAGAAACACGAAACTAGCTGAAATTACGCTCTTTCACAAGCAGGGCAAAGGCTCGTCAGACACAGCATCATATAGTCCTATAAGCTTACTATAAACCAGTAAGCTTTTAGAAAAAGTAACAACACTACACAGCCTTAATTTCCCCATGTACAGGAACAAGACTATAAACGAAAAACAATATGGCTTCTGCACAGGAAAAGTTCTACAAACAATGCCTTGAAACTTATATGGAGCTACTTGCAGGGTTGTTGAGTACAGGCTACAACGGACAATGATATAATCAAAGTTGTAAAAAGGCTGTCCCCAGGGGTCATGCTTGGTATCTGCACTTTGGGATCTTGTAGGAAATGCAACCTTCACACTTTATAACCTACAACAAGGAGTGGGTATCCAGGCATAAACATATGATTTTCAATTGACCATATCTGGTAGCTTGTACATTAGGCTAAAACAGCAAAATGGGATAAACATTTTTTCAACCTGGGCAAATCAGCACAAATTAAATATCTCAGCAGATAAAACTAAACAATGGTTTATATGCACGCAAGAAGCACGAAATAGGAATCACACTATAAAGCTAAAAGGAGTAGGTGATCTTAAATACCTAGGTACCATAATTAACAATAGACTTTCCTGGGTATCACACATTAAAGAGCTTAAGCAGAAAATAAATCAGCTTAGGAATTCAATGGTTAGAACAACAGGACCTCATTGGGGTACTCCAATCACTATGCTCAAAAGTACAGAACAATCTCAGAAAAGATTATATTACATGCGGCTGCCATATGGGAAAGGAAGCTCACTGCCCATATGAGAAGGCAACTTCTCACCATCCAAAGAATGTAACTATTGATAATATGAAAAGGTTATACAACATTCTTAACACTGTGGCACTGGAAGTGCTGATGGGGAACCCTCCACTGGATCTTCTAGTGGAGACAGAATCATTATTATTATGGACACTGTGCTAGGAAGATAATATCCCTCTGTGGCAAAAGACATTCTACCACACAGATGTGAAGCGCAAGCTCATCATGCTTTTTGCTGTATGTCTATTTCAGAAGCCAGAAAATTTAGTATTAACTGAAAGTAGACTGCATCAGATAATCAAGACAATTTTTATTTTATAAAAAGGAAAGATAGGAAACTTTGTAAAAGGTATACTTTTTCTAAAAATGAATAATAATTTACATTCACATTTCTCTGAAACTTTATTAAAAA
Source organism: Stegodyphus dumicola (assembly GCF_044657685.1). Taxonomy (NCBI): domain Eukaryota; kingdom Metazoa; phylum Arthropoda; class Arachnida; order Araneae; family Eresidae; genus Stegodyphus; species Stegodyphus dumicola. Next base: position 78,638,318 of record NC_140769.1, on the reverse strand, counting down.
AAAGCAATAATACTATTAGACACTTTAATTCTATTTCCATATAAATAATTTCCGCATGAATCCAGTCTTTACAAAAATGCAGAAATTTAAAATCAGATTTTATGTCTAGTTCAGAAATGGAAACTTCTTTAATTACATTCCTCTCAATACACAATATTCATATACAGTTCCCTGTTCCTATGTATAGCAATTTTTTTTTGAAACAATTACATAAATAAGGCACTTTTTGAAGAAAAAAAAGCAGAAACTGGAAAAAAATTAAATTAACTGAAAAAAAATGTCAGCTATTTTAAATATTACACGTTCACAGATTTTTAAAGTAATGGACACATAACATAAAAAGTACAAGTTTTGGTTCTTTTTATTATTCTCAGCCTCTCCCTGGAAAGTATTTACTCAGCAGCATACTATATCGCTAAAAAAAGGAAACCTATGATAGTCCCAAAATGTATTTATGTGGCAATCCAGGCATGCACATGCACGCAACAGACAAATGCAAATCTCCACCTTTGAATTTGATGGTCCTTTTACTGATTAGTGTTTGTGTTTATATTGAGCACATTTTCTCCTTGTAAGTACACAGAAGGGGACTGTGGAGTTTTCCAGCTGATGAAAAGAAAGCGTTACATTTGTTCAGAAATACAACACTTTATCCAACAGCACAGAATGCAAAATTTCACACTCCATGAAGTTTACTTTATAAATCATCAAATTTTGATCATCCAAATTCGTGCAAGTCTCCAATATATATATATATATATATATATATATATATATATATTCTTTTTCTTTCTTCTTTCTTAAACAAAACCAGATGGGGAGAACAACAGTATATGTACAATAGTTATGAAAGATTCCACAAGGAATTCTACAAATTTGTGGAATTCTCTGATGATGCTTTTTAAGTGAAAACAAATCACTGTGTACGAAGGGAAAACAGTGGAAAAAATCACATACGGATTTCTTGAAAAAGGTAGGTGTTTAATGACAGATGTTTCTTATTTTTTTAATATTACTGATTAATTGCCTTTTATAGAACTCATAATGCACTGCTATTTTCAAAATGTCTATTAGTTTCTGCCTATTAACTTGACAAAAAACTACTAGCTGAGTTGGTGACTTTTCCAAAGGAGGTGCAGAGCTACATACATATTATATTATCCCAACCATCTTATTAGAAGCCACCAAATTCCCAGAATGAGTTTAATTATGGAAATTTCTAGAGATGAATCAATTCAAATTTGTTTACAAAGATAAACAATTTAAATAATTGTTTATCTTTGTAAACAGATTTAACACGTTTTAAATAGGTGTTACACAATTAAGATTCTTCAAAAACAAACATTTCAACATACACTTACTACTGTCTGTTTAAGGCATATTGCACACAGACCTTTCTAGTTTTGAAATAAAATTGGCACTTACTACTAAATGACTTTTTTGTTTCTTTATGCAGATTTGATATAGCAATGCGTGCAGCAAGGATGGCATAGTCAGGATGTTTTGTAGTCATAGTCGCTGCAATTTCTGCAGCTAAGTTATCAAGTTCAACTGTTGTAACACCAGGATACAAGCCATTTATGACTTTCATTGTGATGGCAGGCTAAAAATACAAAATCACTAAAATACTTCTGAATGTACAATTTTACATATTTCAAACATAAGCAATTCACTCAGTTACCAATATTCAGTAGCTCAAACGAAAAGTTTTTACTTACCGGATCAATGTAATCCATACTTAAACCATAACAAAGCTTTTGGATTCTGGAAGTGATTTTGTCGAACATAACGCTCTCTTTGCGGCCATCTATCACATTTAATATCACAATATTAAAAAAGTATTTTTAGTTGTAGTCTACTGCAAACATACTAAATTAACTCAAAATCATAAAGAGAAAGTAATGAATTTACAAAACTCTCATTTAGTACATTTATGCAGAAAACAATACAAAATTTTAGGGTACTTACGTATTAACGCAACCAGGCCAAAATTCGCATAAATCGCCAAATTTGGCAACCATACATGTGTGAAAATAGACGAAAGTTTATTTGTAAAAAGAAAAAATAACACTGGGCGTGTACTACCACAGCAATGGGTTTTCGGCGGAATTTGCTGAGAAAAGAGACTTTTTTTTGGTTACTGTACCTAACAAAAGCGCCGTTACACCCTCATGGAAAAACTGCGAAAATATCAACGAAGGAAGCATCATTTATTCGGATTGCTGGAAAGAATACAATACAAGCGAGTTCGAAAATGCTGGATTTCTGCATGGAACTGTTAATCACAAATATAACTTTGCGGATCCCAACACGGGCGTTCACACACATGTAGAGCGCATGTGGGGCTCAGCCAAATGGCGCAACAAAAAAAAGAGAGGAACAGCCCGTCATCATCTTGACTCATACCTTATCGAATTTATATGGCGCCAAGCTCAAGCTGTTAATGGCGAAGACGGTTTTCAATCAGTGCTAAAAGCAATAGCCAAAAGATTTCCGCCGAAAAAATAATTCTGCAACTTATTCAAATTCGAAAACGGAAGGGTTTAATTGCTATATATTTTAAAACAAAATAATATAAAAAACTGTATTAAAATTATCTTTAATTAATAAATGTACATTTTCTTTCTATTCATACTTTTTTACTCAAACTTACAAATCGTGCCAACCTGGTTGCGATAATACTTAAGTACCAATTTTAGTCTTAAAGAAAAAGAAAAGAAAAAAAAAAAAAAAAAATCTAAACATTTTCTGAGTTTCATCCTGTGGGTTTTATGTAATCGGTGTAAGAACATATACACATACTTGCCAACCTATGACACTCAAAAATCAGGAGATTTTTTTAAGAAATCGGGAGATTTTTCACAATGTTAAAAAGACTTTAAATGATGAAAATATAGTTTTTAATAATGAATTAATTTTAAATAGTAACTAATTCTTAAATGCAAGCAACAGAAAAATACCTTACACATAAAAAAAATTTCTTATTACTTGCATCGTTTAAGAAAACGAAAAAAAAAAAAAAGAAAAGAAAAGAAAAAAAAAACTTTAATCAGTTTTCGTACAAATGTTATAAACAGTGGCAGATTTTGCTTTGTTTAAGAAACGTCATAATTTTGTTCATAGCAATTGCCACGTAGGCCTGCTTTCGCTAATAAAAGTTTTTCTAATGTGTCATCACGAATATTAGATCTAAATTTAGTCCTCGTTTTCGCAACAACACTGAAAATCCTCTCACACTCTGCATTGCTATGGGGAACTGTCAAGATGGCCAACATAATTCTAGACAGTTCACTATATTTCAAAATTCCATCAGCATCTTTCAGTTTTCTAATTAAACTCCACTGGGTGTCAATCTTAGCTGATTTTATAACTTCATCCAAGTTCTCTAATTGTAAACTGCTGTTATGCAGCTGTTGGAACTGTTTCAATTTTTCCTTCTTTTTAGAACTCCTTTCAAGATAATAATAAATATCAACAATGTGTTCATCCACATTTATTGGTAAAGAAGCTGCCCTTTTTTCAGCTGCTAAATTTAAGGGGTGACAGGTGCACCTCATAATCTGCAAATCTGAATTTTCCTAAGATGCCTGCAACACCAGTATTCAAGCCTACCAATACTGGTGTATTATCAGCACCAAATGCTAAGCAATTATCCAGAGGGACTACATTTTCTTTTAAAGTTTTAATAATTAGCTGTGGTATATTAAAGCCTATCAAATGTCCTTCTAAAGTGGGGACAGAAAGTAAACTGCACTCAATTTCTGAAGACTCTGGATTATAAAAAGAAACAACAATTGGATACAGTTTTGAATTGGTATTATTGCTTTCATCCATAGAGAGGCAGAACGGAGCTGTTTTATTGCAATCAATAACTGATGATTTATTTTTCAAACCCATTTCTTTAACAATTGCACCTGTTTTGGTTCTTGCACTTGAATATTTCTTAGCGATCTCACTATCCGGAAACAATTTTCTAAATAAAGCTGCAGCGTGATCCGATGCATTCAGTGGCAGGTTGTACTCCTGCAAAAAGGCAGAGAACAGGCATTAATAACTTTTTGGTCCTCTGTTTCTGAAGAAAAATTTAATTTTCCGTTTTTTTTCTCAAAACAACTCATGTTATCCTTGTGTTTTTGTGTACGCAGATGTTTGAGTACATCTGCCCTTCCACCATGCGAAATAAAAAAATTGCAACGACAGGTGGTACACATCGCAAATTTATTACATTTCCTTGAGGAAATAATGGAAGAAAAGTCAACTGTGTAGGATTTTTGAAATGTACACGAGTATTTCACCTTTCTCACAGACATAACAAAAGATGATAATTTCTAAAACTATTTCCCGAAAGCATGTGTACTCACACAACTCAGGACAAAATGACCGAAATAACTAAAGAACATCCAAATAACACGCAGTGGAGCACGATGCCCATTGGAGAACTGGAGAACGACCTTTCTGGATACATATATGCTCTCACTCACAAAGCAGAAGTTATCTAATTCGCAAGGTTTTGTTTTAGATATAAGCTAGAGAAAATTCAATTGCTTTCAGACATCCAAAATCACTTTTTTTTTTGTTCATATAACAAAGCATTAAGCCAAGTTCCATAAAAATCATGAGAAATTTTAAGAATAAGAAAAAGTCGGGAGAAATATATTATAAATCGGGTTGGCGGGAGAGCGGTCGAAAATCGGGAGTCTCCCGCCTAAATCGGGAGAGTTGGCAACTCTGTATACAGTACAAAGTCCGTAATCCGGACTCGTCGGGACTTCGGCGATTGCGGATTGGGGTTTTTTTCCGGATTATAGATCATCGATTTAAATCTAGTAAGATGGCATGCAGAAATTATACAATTAAAAACATGAAATCGTAATTTATGAAATAAACAGCAATTATGATCTAAAGGGTATCAAAATGTATATAAAAAAAAGCTTAATATTTATTTGTTTACTTTAGTAAACATTTCTATCAATGTAAATTGTTTAAGTTGTTTCATTTTTTGTGCTAATACTTTCTCTTTAATTCTATATACAGACATAATTTCTTGTTCAGTTACAAAGTTCCACTGTTCAAGTCCTGTAATTGCTGTGTTGAGAATACCGACTAACTCGTCAATCGAAATTTTTTCATTTTCAATAACATTCTCTGTTACTCTTTTCACTATCGAAAGCGAGCATGGGTAAACGCTTTACTGGCTTTACGCACATCAAAGATGCATGCGTAAATGCATTACACGCATGTGTAAGTTTGTGGCTTTGAGGTCCGGATTATAGATCATTCCGGATAATGTCCGGCTTAGAGACTTTGTATTGTATTAGTACAACAGAAAGAAACATATTTACAAACAGTACATTTTTTTTTTTAATTTCTCATATTTATAGGAAGAGCACACTCGAAATATTTTAGTAAATAAATGTTTTAACATTATTTGCCTTAATTAACATTTAACATCAAAATATTCTTACATGAAAACAAAAAGTATTTCTGTGATAAAAATTAACAAGCAGTTTTTAATTTCATAAAATTATGAAATTAAAAACTGCTTGCTAATTTTTTTTATTACCAGGCAACACCATGCCCAGTGTCGCCTTCGCACTGAGCATTTGAATGAAAGAGTTAAACACACATATATGTTATGGAATATTCTTCATTAATAAAACATAGTTGCAGATGCAAGAATCAGAATAATGGAAACATCCTAGATTTATACAGAATCCTTTCCTAATATGTCATAGGACTGTCTTTGGGCATGTATACAGCATGTAATGCTAATGGGAATCAAATCACAGTATGCTAACGTAATTAAAATTAAAACCGACATCATTGAAAGCTTATCAGCAAAGTAATAATTCAGCTAATATTGAAAACACAGTCACTGATTTAGTGTCTGTATATGTGATTCATTTTTGGCTAAGAAATATCATTCTGATTAAGAAAAAGTCACTCCAGCGAAACATTCTCTAAAATATTAGTTTTAATTTGGAAGAAAAGTTTACTATTAGTTAGTTATTTAATAGTTTAAGAACAGTTTGTATAAGAATAAGAAATCGGAAAATAATTAATCTTATCTCCTCAAAACCTTCCAATTATTATCGTTATAATATATGCATTTAGCATTCATTTATGCAAACTTTAAATGTGCCACATCAGACAACTTTTCAGGCACCTGTGCATTTAAAATTCTAAGCATATGACCTGTAATGAATCATTGAAGAAGACTAGAGATGTGCAGCTGGAGTGCTAAGTGATACATGATAGAAAATCAGTTGGCCAACGTCCACTTGGAAATATTTTTTTTTATAAATTCGACATAAGCTATTTATACTTTAATTTCTTAATAGTCTGGCCACTTTTTTATGATAAAAAATAAATTTATAAAAACCAACATGCAAGTCATTTAAAAAGCCTTTGTTGGTCAGTGCCTGGCTTGTGGGTCATAGGTTTGCACCACTGTCCTATATGAAACGAATATTCTAACAACAGTGTATATTGGTGCATATTATATGGTATGGCAAGAAAAGCTTTATAAAAAACTCCTTAATATGGGAATTAATGGAAAGGTGCTAAAATGGATAAAGTCCTTTACAAATTAATGTATCTGTCTTTACAGACCAAGTTAAATATAAAACTGCTATTCAAAATATTATAACTTACAAACCGGCTTTCCACAGAGATCAGTAAGCAGAAGTGCCCTATTTAACATCTATATTAATAACGTAGTTGCCACCCTAAAGAGCATTACAGGTAGTCCACGGCTTGCTATTTACTGATGACTATTACTGATGCTATTACTGATGAAATCATCTGGACTGAGACACCAAAACTTAATGTAAAGCTCGTGATGAAGGAGCAACTGAATAAAGCTATGACTGTGCTTTCAAAATGATGAACTGGAAATAACATGATGGTAAATTTGGATAAACTTGCAGTCCAATCCTTCTCACTGACCCATCAAGCACTCTGCCCTGAAGTGAAGTCTGAAGCTGTTTGAACTGTAAATATTGATAAATTTAAATACTTAGGCAATATCTTTGATAATAAGTTGAGTTGGAAACTACATGTAAAGTTACATACAGAACGCTCCTATCAAAAGTTCACTATATTGAAACACTTGGCTAGCTCCTTGTGAGGAAATACCAGAACAACTCTAAATATTACTTACAAGACATTTGTATTATTTCTGATTGTATATTACAGTGAATCACTCATAACACAAAGTGAGCAAGTTCTCAAGAATTCAGAAATTTTTCAAAATCAAGCAATTAGACTTATTAATGGATGTGTTAAATCTACCTCCATTGAAACTATGCTACTCCTGATAATAAATTTGTCCATAAGAACCATTACTGAAGAGAGAACTGTTATCTTATATGAAAGGTTGCTTCACATTGGCCATAATTTCTGTATTAATTATCGGGACACAACTAGAAATCTCAACATCCCGTGCGACTTCCTACAAAAAGTTCATAAAATAAGGGAGGAGTGTGAAGAAAGAAATTGTAACGGCAACAAACCCACTTTCTATGTTCCAAATAGAGACACACCTTAACTTGATTGATTTAGTCACCAAGAATGAAACCATCTATAGAGATGTTGAAATGCCTTACCCTGTAAACCATTAACCCATTAACGGTTTGGCCCCGATTTTCTCGTTCTTTTATGCAGGTCTCTTAACGGTTCGTTACGGATTATTGTTAGTTTAAATGTACCCTTGAAAACGGACAGTCCCGTGTTTTTGTATTATCGAAAAAACACGCTAAAAAGGACTAGCCCGTATTTTTGTATGTCTTCCAACCCCCAATGCCTAAGGGGACAAGGGTCCATGCAATTCTGATGACAATGGGTAATGGCTGTCATTAGCGTGGGGAGAAATCTTGATGTTTTGGGATAAAGGCCTTACACTGACTCTAAAGAAACAAATTTATTACCAGTTACAAAGTGGATGCATATATAAAGGGATTTAAGAATTTCCGTTTTAGAGCAGTTATTGAATAAAAAATAGAATTTTTTACAAAATGAACGTTTACCTATAAGAGCATTAATGAATTAAAACGAGAAAAATAAAAGTAATAAATGCAAACATAAAAATCTGAAAATGAAAATCTTTCAGATTTTACATTAGGCCCAAGGGGCGTTTTTTTAACGGTTTGTGGGTTAAACAACGGTTTGTGGGTTGTTTTAATGGTTTGTGGGTTTTTTAACGGTTTGTGTGTTGGATTTTATGGTTTAAGTGCGAAGAACATATTTTATTTTTAAATATCATGTTCTTCGCACTTAAAACTTCAGTTAAACAGCAATACCGCAAAATAAATTTTAAATGAGCATATCTTTAGAATTTCCGATACACAGTCTCGCCCGTTGAAGATAATTTTTTATATTATTATTTTCATACAGTGTTGCTTTTGCTCGCTTTAAAATCGTTGAGTTTCTTAATTAAAAATTCATTGAAGTTTTACGAAATATGAAACATATAATAAAACAAATTCCAAATCTCGGCTTCGAGATGCCCATATTCGGGTGGAAATGTACGTTATTCAAAACTGGATGGGTCTAGGTACCGTTGTTTTATCACAATGCGAGAAACATACATATATTTATGCAGATTATTCATTATTTAATTTCAAGGCAGATAGCCTCGAGTGCTTTGACGTAATCTAATAAACCAAAACCATTATTTAATTTCTTTAAATATAATACAGGGCTGTAATATGTGGTAGCAACAGTTTGAAAAGTGAACTGACATAGTTTTCAACGGAAAATGAAAAAATGAAGTTAATAGACCTTCTCGGCTAACGCCCTTTGTTTTAAAAATAATGTATCATGTAATTTAATGGGAATACGAGATTAAATAATTCTCTTTAAGAAATTTATCTACAAATTTATATCACGAATAACAAAAACGTGAGGCTGTCTTGATAAATTTATAAATATTATGCATCTGACAATGCGATTCAATTATTTGATTTTGTAATTTAAGAACCTATGATTCTTCTTATAAAACTGTACAGGAATTTAGCAAAGAAGCTATTAAGTAATCTCTTATTACTATTAATCTATGCGATAAATTATTATTATTATTATTACTATTGGTTCAGTCTTTTACATCCAAGTATCCTTTTACCTCAAATAATCGAAAAGGTACATAAATTTAAAACAAAATTCGCCCCAAAATCAGAAATTAGGTTACGAATTTCATGCAAATTTTATTTCAAAAGCTATTTTACGCTCTGTAAAATGATGCAACTTTTAGTTTATTCTTAAATGGAAATATGCGCAAAAAATTTCTTCGACATTACATTTTAAAAACTCTAAATCGAATTATTATCATCCGTAAACGGTGTGTGTACAAAATTTGAATTCAATAGCTTATCGATAAGTAATTCAAAAATCGACGCCAAGCTTTTGATTAAACACCGTGAATGAACTGAATACAATTTTTGGAACAGCTCTATTTTTAAGCACTTTGGAAAGATCGGTAAGTTGTTGATATAGCATAACCGTTATTTTTATAACATTCTTGGCATTATGAAACGTGTAAGTGACATTCATAAGTGATTCCCGACAGTTCTGTTCATTTGTCAAAGTGGCTGCTTTTGAAAATATTGTGAAGCTCACTCGATGTGCTCCACTATCTATGATACTCATTAAAGATATTTAATTATGTTTTATTTCTATACAGAAATACTGGTAAAATTAAGAGGTCAAATATTTAATTATTTAAGTTATATAACTACTTATACTGTCTCAAGAAATTTTGAGTCATTTTGTAAAAATAATCTTTTCTTTAAAATTCCTTTTTCCCCCTACCCCCTATGCTTCATAACTTTATTACTATTCTGATGAATGGAAGGTTCGTAGAGACATTACATTTTTTTTAACAGCAAGAGACATGAAAAATGAGCAATGCCTTACCCGGGACGCGAACCACGGACTTCTCGAATGCGCGCTGAGCGTACTGAGACCACGAAGGCATGCTAAAAGGGCGGGAGAAAATACCGTATATACTCCCCCTTTTAAACGGCGACTGGGGATTAGGGGACCGAAACGCCAAATCCTTGCAGCGGAGAATCATCATCCAACACCTTTTTTGGTTTGGGTGCCACTATAGAAACATTAGGTTATTTCGAAGCAGGACATGTGAAATAGGAGCAATGCCTTCACCAGGACTCGAACCACCAACCTCTCGAATACACGCCACGTGCGTGCTGACCATTACACCACGAAGATAAGCTAAGAAGGCGGGAGAAAATACCTTATAGGTTATGAAAACCAAAAGTTGAGTAGGTAGTCACAAATCTAACTAATAAATGCTCTACAAATACAACTTTTAATATTTTAGCAGAAATTTTTGGAAACGTATTTATATAGATTGTTGTAGAAATTGACACAGTTTGATGCCAATTTAGAGGAGGGGTTGTTTATGAGCGTATTAAAAATGCTTTTCCCACTCAAAATGTTAGCTACTTTAAAATAATAATTCATAATCGCACTGAATCTGATGTTTACAATTATTTCCCCTGAGATTTCTTTAAAAAGAAAGAATTACAATTGTGTTTAATGCAGAAAATTTAATGGAATTGGCATCTGCGCAAGAGGACGGAAACTATCAGGGAGGACTTTTTAAGGAAAACTAGATTTCCTTCACATTGAACGTAGAAAACCTTCACCGAACAAGCGTGTTCACAAGGATTTGAACTTATGTAGGATTACCAGTACTCAGCGGTTTTAACGCTTGGCCACTGGGGCCCGCAGACCGATTAAAAATCTTGTTTAGAAACCTTTTATCTTGATTTAGTGTGACAGGTGCCATAGTTTGAAGGTTAGGATTACTTGAATACAGCAAAACACACGAGGACTATCTGCTTTTAAGGAAAGAGATGCCTTCGTAGAGGACGTTTTAACGAGAAAAGTCTCATATTCATGTTATACATAGGAAAAATACCATTCAGCCATCGTATTCGTTGGTCAGGGTATAAATCTAAGTCAAACTACCAGTACTTACCGGCCAATAATATGGCCGTAGTTTAATAGGGGAAATAACTGTTGGACTGTAAGGCATCTAAATTAAAAAAAATTAAAAAAAAAAAAAAAAATTCACTTCTGAGGTAACCTTAAACCCAAATTAAGTTTTTTATTATAATTATGAAAGAGTTCAACTCATTTGTTAATTTTCAGATTGTTAAAATTAGTGTGGCTTTAATGAATGATTATTTAGACCTGTTACAGGAAACAAATACATCAAAAGTTTCCTTTAAAATATCAGGAATTATTGAAAAATCTTCTGTAATTTATAAACGAGAAAACGTATTTAACCAGATTTTACATGTGTGAAAAAATAATGAATTTTGATCTCCCCTAGTAGAGACATTTGTAATTATATTTCTAGTTCCAAATTCAGAGTGAAAAATCTAGGTGCCTGAAGCCAGAGAACACTATCGATTCTTCTTGGCTTCTATTTTCAGCGACGAAATAGATCAACTGCATGGAATTTTTATGATTTTTCTCAACACGTAAACTAAATGCTTGTAAGTGTTTCTTAGAAAGCTCGTCGGAAGTAGAATATCTCTATCTTGGTAGATAGATATCGTGTGCTTTAGTAAATTTAGCAAATCTAAACACAGAGCCGACAGTACTATGTTTGAGGCCTTTCTCTAACATAGTTGAATAGTGTATCGAATAGTCGAACAGTGAAATTACTTTTATCTCAATATTATATATTGCATCCACAAAAATTTCTCTAAATTAATGTTATTTGGATTCGAAAACCATTTTATGCTTAAATACATCTTTCCAGATGTTTATCTTTTACTCACTGAGAGTCAATGCTTCTTGAAGATGTCAATTCATGAATGAAAAATTATTTCTTGCTTTTCCGGTTTCCCCTAACCGTTCCCACAAAAGCCGAACATTTGGGCAAAAACAGCCCTCCTATGATGTTAATTCCTTAGTAAAAGAGAAAGCACTGAACGGGGTAAAGTAGTTGAAATCTTGACTTTCCTTTTCACTCAGAATTCAAGCATTCCCAAAATCTACTATAAAAGATATACTCCCTAAGGTATAAAATTTTTGTGTAATGAAATTATAAAATAAAATATATATATATATATATGCATTCTAATATATACATATGCTAAAATATGAATGCATATATATATCATTGATTATATATATATATCATTGATGACATTAATTAAATTCTAATTAAACCATTAAATTGACACTAATTAAACCATTAGACACACTCACACACATACATATACAGATATAGAATCACATAGTATCAGTAGGTGAAAGAAGAAAATAAATCCTACTGGTGAAAGATTGCTAAAGAAATTCAAAGCATAATGAAAGTTTCTTTTATCTTGGAATCAAAGAACTTTTTTATCGCTTCAGTTTTTGGGAGACTATTAGATTAAAATGTAATAAATAAATAAGTATATGGAAGAAAAATAAATCTTTAAAGGAAGAAAAAGGAAAAATAGAACCAAACAATCAAATCATTTTCAGCATTAAAACCAATTTTAAATGCGACAATATATTTTTCTGCCGACACGAAAACTTAAGAAAATAGACAGAAATCTGCATTGTTTCACCTATCAATATACAACAAATGGAAAAACGATACAAGAAAAAGTAAATTTGAAAAATTTGCAAAAGCAGAATAATTTTGAATGCTGCACAAACAGAAAGATACCATGCAGAGACATTGGATTTTTTTTGAAGCAAGAAATGCGAAAATTCAGCAGTGCCCTCATTGTGCTTCTAATAAGGAGGTCTAAATTCTAGCTGGAAGGACTTCCATTTATAACAAGATAGCGAGAATGACATAATTCCTTTATTATTTGTTTCATTTAAAGGGCGAGAGAGAAGAAGCACGAGGCACTGTCGGAATAATTCATGTGTTAACGAATTATCGTCTGACATGTTTTCGTTGGGGTGCCATTGAAGAGACATAGCGTTTTTATGAAAAAAAAAAAAAAAAAAAACACGAAACATCCGTTATCCTATCAGCGGAATACGCACCACAGGCATTCCGACTGATAGTCCGATCTACTATCACTTACACTCCAAGTTCAAATTCTACCTGGAAGAAGCTCCATTGAGCAATTTCCAGATCAAAGAAGAATGAGATAATTTCTCATAATCAATATGGATATATAACTGATGATTCTAAAATTTTATTATCATTAAGACTGCAAAAAATACAGGATTTAATTCATTTTCATACATTTTAAAAGAAGTTAAATTTTTCAGAGAGTTACTATAAAATATTTATTAGAATGTCAAATTTAAGCATTTCAATTATTTATATAATAAAGGATAAATTTTATATTTATATAATAAAGAAAAATCGTTGATAATATCACTCTGATTTTAGTGGAGATATTTTAAGAAGTAAATAAGTGAAAGCTGGAGGAAGAAAAACTATTTCAAGTTATATGTTTATCTTAAAAGTAACGAGAGAAAAACTATGTTAAAAGAAAAGGCACGCATATCGAAATTGTTTCCTGTACTGCTGACAAATTGTTATATGGCATGCATACCATAATGTTCATGAATAATTGATTGCTACTAGATTAATACAGGCATAGCATATTTCTAGGGACTGATTTGCTGCAATTTCCAATTTGATTTTTACATACTTTTATATTTAGGACACTAATTACATCACACTGAAGATTACTCAATGCAATAATTCCATTGCAGTTTTATAGAAAATTATAAAATTTTCAGTTTCAATAAACAAATATATAATATTTCGATGACTCAGCAGGTAACATAATTTATTATCTTTCAAGTTTTTTTCGAAAACACCTCGGCAGATATAGAATCAGCCGCAGACTGTACTAACTTTAACAAGCACAGTATCTGAGTGTTCACATTTCTGTTTATAACTGCAATAAGAACAAGTATAAGTTTGAAAAGTTTACCAATGGCTATGTGGATAAAAGAGATGATCATAAGTATTTTGACCTGGTTTTGGTTTCTGGTCAATACGTTGGCTGTAAGGAAGATTTCGTGATTTTTTCCATGTAAACTAGTTTTCTTTATAAATTCCACTAAGTCTTTCGTTAAGTACATACAAAGTTGCTACATTAAACATTAGGAAGTGTTTACATAGGCATACCTGCCAACCTCTAAAGATAAAAATTCAAAAGATTTCTCCCCCAAATTCAGAAGATTTCTCCAAAATTCAGAAGAACATGAAGAATTAATATCATGCTTTGATATTAAAAAAATAACAATTTATACAAATAGAAAGAAGAAAATTGTACTTACATTAGTAAATCTCAATTAAGTAGTAACTAAAAAATTTATTAGGAAACATAAAACAAGAACTTAAATGTTACACAAAAAAATTATTGCAATGAATTTAGAGTGGATTTTTTGGCTTTAACTAAAAATTCTTTGGAAAATTTCCAGTCATAACAATTAGTTTCCTCATAACATTTAGCAATTAAAATGTTTTCTAGAGTTTTTGGTGAAATTGAAGAACGAAACATAGTTTTGTTTTTCTTCACAACACTGAAGACTCTCTTGCACTCAGCATTACTGTGTGGAATTACGAGAATAGCACATAAAACTCTTGCTAGTCTATCATATTTTGGTGTTCCATCAGCTCTTTTTATTCTTTTTAAGGTACCAACGAGGACATCAAGCCTATCTTCTGCAGAACTGGCAAAGTCTTCACACTGTGCAGCAGAAAATTGGTTCTGTAGTTCATCTAAAGCTTCATTATGGCATTCATTTTCTTAAATTGTTAACAAAAATGGAAATTTATCAATAAAAAAACGAATTTTTTCAAAAGATGAATTTTCAATTTGTTTCAAATTTGCCACTTCAGCATTTAAAACTTCATTTTTCAAAGGAAACTTCCTTACAATGTAATCACAGGCTGAGGAAAAGTACTTTCTAACACATTGAAAAAATTCTTTTTTCTCATGATCTTTCAAAGAATTTACAAGTTCCCTGGTTTGATTTCCAATTATAAGATCATTGTCATCCTTTTGATTTGCCAAACTATTATAGGCAACACGAATTAACACACTGTTTTTCACAACAGACGGTTTTACAAACTTAGTATAAAGTTCTTTCAAAAGATCATTAAGAATTTGGATAAGCAGGGGAGATTTTGGCGAAGCTGATTGTAGAAGGGTATTTACACTTTCAAAAATCTTAATGGTACTTAACACAAAACTACAATATGCTTTGTTCAAATCCGAAGAAAGAAGATAGAAAATCCTTTCCTCCCGGCTAAAAGAAGACTGTTTCTTCTTCCCTTCAATTTCTTTAACAAAGTTGACCTTTGAAGAGTCTTCTAAGCATTTTCTTTTTAAAGGGTTTGATTCGTGTGTTGGCCTTTCCCTTTTAAAGCATTTTGATTAGAAGCAAAGTTGGTTTTCGGAATCTTATATGCCGACAAATTTGATGGGATCTGTGGTTTCGTTTTGGTCTCTTCGTGGAAATATTTTAGCAATGCATCCCACTGTTCAATAAACCTTCCTAGCACTCTGCCTAAGGATAACCATCTGGTGCATACATATTTCAGAATTTTTCTCGTTTCACCAGAGCACAGTTCTTGGAAATTCTTTAGGTTTTCTTTCCTTTTTACACTTTTTTCCAGATAGAAAAACACATCAACCAGAAGATGGTCAATATTTAATGGTAAAGCAGCTGCAGCTTTTTCTGCTGCCAAATTAATTAAATGGCATGGGCATCCAATAACAATTAATTCATTTTGTTCTTTTTTGAGGAAAGAGGCTACACCCTTTTTGTCACCCACCATGACATGAGCATTATCTGCACCAAATGAAATGCAGTTTGATATTGGAATGTTAAGTTGTTTCAACTCATTAATTACCAAGGAGGCAATATTTTACCCCGTAGCATTTCCATTTAACAATGGAAGACGCAAAAGATGAGTTTTCATTTCATTAGAAACATCACAGAAATATGTGACAAAGATGGGGTAAAGCTTCCAATCGCTGTCGTTGCTGCCATGGATTGACACTGAAAATGCTGAATTCTGGAGTGCAGCTATCGTTTTACTTTGTGCATAGCAAGCAATTTCGTTCACAATAGAAGATGTTTTCGTGCGAGCACAAGCATATTTCTGAGCAATCTTGGAGTCGGGAAACACCCGTCTGAAAAGTTGACCGGCGTGATCGGCAGCCCTTAGCGGCACGTTGTGTTAGATGAGGAATGCAGTAAACAAACACTCTGCCAAAATGACATCGGCATCCGAATTCGTAGCCGAATTTGAAAAAAAATTATCCACTTTCTTTGATGTTGTTGAAGCCGAAGCATTAACTTCATGCTTTTTTTTAGACTTAACATGCTTCACAGTGTCGCTTCTTCCACCGTGACTTATTATGAAGTCACACACGCACACGTTGCAAAATGCATAGGTATTTCCTTTGAAGGATTCTTTAATTGTTGGAAATTTGGCTTCGTAGGCAGGCCGAAAATATTTAGAATATGGTTTTTTTTTAACTCATTTCGTAACAACAACGTATTAAGAAAATTCGTAGCACGTGCAAAGAAAACACAAACAAAAAAAAAAAAAAAAAAAAAAAGAATGCGACAATCCACGCTCGCAGAGTAATTCCCTTGCTGCTAAAGCGAACGTGAAAAAAATAATCTGGCGCCCACAAAGAAAAGAGTGGGAGAAACAAGTTCAGCTCATTGGATTGGCTGATTAAGCGGCGAGTTGGGAGAAACCGCAGGTTACTGGATTCGAAGCAGTCGGTAGTTGGCGGTAAAACACGATGCAATTGGCGAAAAATTCTAAAATTTCGACAAAAATCATTAAAAACACTTGAAAAAGGAAAAAAATCGTAAAAAATGGATTACGATCGTAAAATCGTAAAGACAAACGCATTTTCGTAAAAATTACGAAAAATTCGTAAAAGTTGGCAGGTATGCATAGTAAACATTTTAAAAGCGACTAGCGTAAAGAAAGATTATTTAAATTATGTTTTTAAAATAGTCTTTGGAAACCTTAGTGTCAGTTAGCCTGCGGAGGTCAGGTTCCCTTCCAAGTCGTTTTCTTTTCCCAGGAGGCAGGGGTGGAAAGGATTCTTCCCGATTATTATTACTTTTAGCAAAGACGTTTACAATTATCTATTCAATCCTTGCTAATCAGACGAATTTGAGAAGAAAAGGAAAGTTGTAGATAAATTTTGCTTCTTCCAGTGCCAGTTACAAATCATACAGTTGTTCAATAACATTTGAACTATATCATTAACGTTGCATATTACTAAAATGTACTTGTTCTTTAAAGTCCTTGATTTGTTCTAAAAATAATACCGCAGAAGTTTCAGAAGTGAAGTACAATTTAAAGCTACTTAACATTTGTATGCACATAAAAAAGTAAAACTGTTTAAAATGCATATAGTTTAACGCTTCCTGTTTTATTTGGAATAATATTTCAAAAATAAAACTCGTGTTGGTTACGACCGAAGCAATACTTAACGGGATAAAGAGCCGTACTTTGATAATGCATTCAGTTTTCGTCGTTTTAATAAAATCCATTATGATACTTATGCTGGTAATTATAAACTGCATTTACGGATACAGAAGTATGATTAATACACTAATATCACAGAATATACGCTTCTTATGCTCTGACAAGTTTTGTCAAGATACCAATTTTTAGTTCATATACAAGTCGTAAATTCCCTAGCCAGATTCCTTTTTTATATAAATAGATGCATAGAGGACAAAATGGAACAGTTAATTATATTTTTTATTCTTTTACAAAATTTAATTCTTTTAGATATAATTTTTAACGGTAAACGATATTCTGCTAAGTTATAATACAAAAATTATTACTAATAATAATTTATATCCTAATTTAATAATATTTATATCCTCATTTATATCACTCAAAACAGAATTGGAAAACTTATTCAAATCATATTTAATCAAAACATTTTACGAAGTTTTGGAAAAAAGGAATTTTGGGGTTTGTTTGATTTTTAACGGTGAATTCACTTATTGAAACATTTTTACCGTGTTTCATCATTCATATAACATTAGAAAAATAATTTACTAAATAATTCTTAGATGTAATAGTATTCTTGTTTATCTTTTGATATATGACTAAAAATAAATAAAAAAGCGGCTGGTATTCAATATTTATTTTTATTTAATTACAAATACTTGGCTATTGGTACTTAAGACATAGTCTTTCCATATTATCACTTTTCTATTCGGCCTTGAAATTATGTTAACGACCTAATAGAATTCGGAAAATCCTATGATTGCATAAAACTGCGGGAGGTGCTAATAATGACAACTTTTAAATGAAAATAGAAATTTATTTAAATTCTATTTGTGCTTGTCTGCTTTATGCATTTAATCTATCAAATGCAGAAAAGTGAGAAAAATCCATCCAACACAGAGAAATAATTCTTCTAGTCTGTGCTAAGATTGTATCAAATTCATTTAAACTTCCGATTAAATTCGAAATGCGATCTCTCAAATCAACAAAGGAATACATTTTTGGCTTTAAATTCCACATTAGTAGCAACTGTATAATAGCTAAACGTACCCAAAATATTTGTAGAAAACCGCCAAAATTCTAGAAATTGCTATAAAATCCCGAAAAATATTAGGAAGATTATTGCTTGCCATTTCCACGCTGAAAAGATCAAGCGTTTACGAGGATGAGCTCGACTGTTAACGAACAACTTGTGGAAAAAATTCAATGCTAAAATATAAATACGTATGCCAAATTTTCCAAAAATTCCTGATAAATATTGTACTCTCATCGTAAATATATATGGACCTATAATGTGATGAAAACAGTCGGTAAAAGAATGGATTAAAATTTAATTTCCAAAAATAAATTGGCCTACTAAAACTAAATAAAATAGATTAGTAAATAGTAAAAAATTGTGTAACAAAATAAATAATGATCTTTCTTAAAATGCTGCCCAATAAAACATGTCGGATAATTGAAAATTTACAAGCTTGGAAGCTAAAATTCTAAAAAGATTTCGGGAATTCGGCAGTCACATGTTAAAAGAAACAAGTCTACAGGCTACTAGTACAAAGAAAGAGGAGGGAGACGAAACGAAACGCAAGCCATTCAATACCGGGGAGGCAATTTTATGGCTTATCCATCACACTAAGGGGAAGCAAACATACTGCCTTAGGCTGAGCCATCTTAGAGAGATTTCAGAAAACGAAAGCGATTTTTTTGGAGGGGTTTGTTGTCTGACAACGTGGCCGTTTTCAAAGCATTTCGTTCCGAGAGGCGGGCTTGTTGATGAGTTAATTCTAAATACCTGAATCAAAACTGAGTGCATGTTTATAGAGACAGGTCATATAATGATAATCTAATGCCTACAGGTTCAGGGATTTATTGTACAGTGGGTGATCAGTTAACGAACAATTCGGACAATGAACCCTTTCAGGAAAGATTTTTATGTTCGGACAACGAACAATATTCGGATAACAAACAAAAAGTAATTCTAACGAAAACCTCTCGGCTCTCAGAACACCCAACACCAGTCCTCAATTCGTCCTGAAAATGGATGTGCACATGCGCTGACACGTCATCACTCACACTATGTAGCAGTGAGGCAGCACCGTACGACGCGTATGGTAGTTTGTGACGACACTTTGTCAATTGTATACCATAGTTGGTTTCTGTTCTTGTGATATTTGTATGTGCTTCTCTAAATGCCTTATAAAAAAAAAAAAACCTGAAAATCTGACAATATTATGGGACCTAAAAAGAGTGGAGTGTCAAGAACTGTGCTCACCATAAAACCAAGCAAGAGATTATAACTAAAGTAGAGAGTGGACAAAAAATTACTGATGTTGCTAGGCAGTACGGCTTGAGCAGGTCTACAGTAGGCACAATCCTAGCTAAGAAAGATATCAAGAAGACTCAAGCCGCTAAAGGAGTAACAAAAATTACATCTGAGAAGCAAAGAACTGCCATCCATGAAAAAAATGGAGAATTTACTTTTAGAATTCATTCAAGAGAAGTCTAGAGAAATTTTTGAGAAATTGAAAGAGCTCCAGGTTCGTCATCCAAAAATCTAGAATTCAAGGCTACCACTGGCTGGTTTGCAAAGTTTAAAAGGAGATCTGGCATTAAACATGTGGTCATGCGTGTGAGTCTGCTAGTGCAAATAAAGAAGCTGAGAAGTTCCATCTCAAATTTCAAGAATTCATTGAAAAAGAAGAGTATTGTCCACAACAAATATTTAATTTTGATGAAACTGGTTTGTTTTAGAAGCGCATGCTGAACCATACCTACATCACGAAAGATGAGAAAAGTGTTCCTGGGCATAAACACATGAAAGACCGATTGACGTTACTTTTGGGAGCTAACGCTAGTTGGTGATATGAAACTTAAAGCACTTCTTGTTTATCCCTTTGAGAATCCTAGAGCATTAAAAAAAAATTCATAATAAAGAGAAAACAGCCAGTGATGTGGAGATCGAATCAGTGGGCATGGGTCACGCAGGTTCTTTTTCAAAGAGTGGCTGTGCCATGAGTATCAAGGACTACCTTGATACCAATGGCTTACCACTGAAAGCATTGCTGCTATTGGACAACGCACCAGGGCACCCAAAGTAACTTGAACATAATTTGCTGATAGACTTTCCCTGGCTGACAGTGCAGATTTTACCTCCGAATACAACTTCACTCATTCAGCCAACGGATCAAGAGGTTATTGAAGGTTTCAAGAAATTGTACACTCGTGCACTGTTTCGGCAATGTTTTGAAGCATGCCAATTCTCCTCAAAAATGACTTTAAAAACGTTTTGGATAGAAAAATTTGACATTCTCGAAGCTATTTGTCTTATTGAAAAGGCGTGGTCAGAAATCACTCAACGACAGTTGGTTTCAGCCTCGCAAAAGCTGTATCATTCTCTGATTCAAGGAGACAGAAGTGATCAGGGTGACACCCTTGAAATTATGGATGAAATTGTAAGAACTGCGAGAGATCTGGAATTAGAGGTGAACGAGGATGACATTGAAGAGCTCATAATGGAACATGAAGGTGACTTGACAGCAGAAAAACTCAAAGAAATCTTGAATGAAGAACACCAAGAAACTCAGCGAAATGGGTTTCCTTCTGAAAAAGAGGAAGACGAGAGAGGAGCGATGCCAACATCTGCCATTAAAGATCTTTTGAAGAAGTGGGAAGATGTCAGAGCAACGGTCTTAAAATGGCACCCAAACCAAGCTGATTTCAATAGGGTTGCTGATCTCTACAACGACATTGCTATCAATCATTTCCTGAAAGTCCTGAAGGAGAGAGAAAAACAATCGACATTGGGCATGTTCTTTAAAGCCTAAAAAAAGGAAAAGGACTGATTAATGAGTAAGACTATATGTATGTATTATATTTCTAATAAATAAACTTACTTATACTCGTACATGACTTTTTTTAAAATTTAATTTTTAGGATCTCCAGAACGAATTAATTGAATGCCCATTAACATATATGGTAAATCGGTGATCGGTTAACGAACAATTCAGATAGCAAATATAATCTTGGAATGGATTATGTTCGTTAACCGATCACCCACTGTAATCTTTTTTTTTTTTTTTTTTTTTTTTTTTTTTTTTGGTATACCTGCCTCTGCTAAAAAAACACCAAAATGCATTTGACACTGAGGTGGAGGTGGGAAAACTCAGACAAGTGGCATTTGTGCAGCTTTTTTCCACCATCTTGAATCGTGAAAAATCACCATATCCTCGGGAGGAATTTTTTGACGCCAAGAGGGAAATGGCATCAAAAGGACTTTCCAAAAATTCCCTCTTCAGCCCAATATCGGGGGAAAAGCTCTGCTGGGTGAAAATCGCACAAGTCAAAGTGTAGCGATTACGTCGAGATGGTTAATTATACACATACACATAGAACAAATTGTAAACGATTAATTGTTGTGATTAAGTAAATCTACGTACTTTTTTCATCTTAGTATTTTATATTATGATATTAGCATTATTCACTTTTATACTTCTCTTTTTTATTTCTTAGCATTGATTTGAACAATTATCCGTAATAACGGTTACATATGTTTGAAAACATGTTCTTTAAATAATTGCAGTAATGATCAGGAAAATGTGATATATGTCATTAAAGATGAAAGTTTAAAAAAATATGCATATATTTCCACAATAATATTACATCCTCAAAATGTATTCCAGGCTATTGAATCATCATGCAGTCAGGTTTATATTGGATTTTCTGGATTCTTTTATGCACATAATTTCGATTAATAAGGTTAAGAGGGTTATTTTTATTCTTTTTTCTTGTTTAACTCTTTCACAACCAATCCGCTCGACACGGCCCCACATTGAAACAACCAGGACCGCCCGAAAACGGCCAAGATTGTAATCTTGTTTTCTTCCCTGTTCCTAAGATATGCAATAGCAGGTGTAGTTTCCCCAAATGCATTGTATCAGTTTACTGCAGGCAGCTTGTCCTAAGAGGTTTCTTATCTTTTGCTTGCTCGTGATATTTTGTTGTTGATTCTTTGATGGTACAGTGTGCTTTAAATTGCAACAAAATTGCAGTTTAAAAATTTAAGGATTATATTTACTTTTAATCAATTTATTCCTTCCTATAAAAATAAAGGAAATAAGCAAAATCTAAGTCGTGATCATAACAGAGCCGAAAAGCTTGTTGGTCTGACCTTCAGAAAAGTTTTATAAAGAACGGGGTCAAAGGCTAATGGAATCTTTGTTAGAAAGTACAAAGGATGTCATTCAAAATCTTCACACCTTTTTTCTGCATTAATGGATGGGGAGGGGAGAAAATTGCTGGGAAACTGGAATTTTCGGGCGGTTCGGTATTTTGAGGATACAGCTTAGCGAAGGGTCTGGATTTCAAAGAGATAAGTGTGCAAATAGCTTTCATGTAGGTAACCAAAGAAATGTAATCCTGAATTACATAACTGCAAGGAAACAAGATTTGTAACAAGCGCTTCCATGGCTTTTCATAACATTATGCAACTGTTTAAATTTCGGAAAGAGACCAATCAAATAGAATAGGATAAGGTTAATTGAATTTGTTTGTATTTATTCCATGAAAAGTTAAATCTTAAAATATTATTTTTGTGCAATTTGAACATTGTCTATAACAGTGGTTTTAAAGTGGCAGGTCCCTAAAGCAGTTTTATGTGGTCGGCGAATATATTTCAGAAATGCATTTATTGTAAATACATTAATGCAAAGATTTCTATGTTTTACTTATTTGAAGTTTCAGTTTATTTTACATTCATTACTATTAAGCATGAGTAATACGTCAGAAATATCTATAAGTATAAATCTAATTCAAAGATTTGAAGATGCAAATTTCATTAACTTTCATTCGTTTTTTGTAAAAAATAAAGAAATGCTCATGCTTTGACTAATGGTTTAGATTTTTTACTGATAAACCCAACTTTTAATTCACAAAATCTTCTATACAAAAAGAAATCAGTGAAATATGCTTGATGTAGGAGAACAATAGAATAATGTTTAATATTTTATACTAACTTACTAGCATTACAAAGTCTGATATCATTTTAATAATTATATTTGAACATAAATTTGAATATGAGGGGTTAAAAAACTGCTTTTATGATACGGGGTGTCTTTCAGCGGAAGGGTAAAACTGTTGCACACTGGTAGTTCATCTCGGAGTCAAGACCCAGCTAACAGACTTCCCTCTCTTTAAGCAAATATAACGGGTATGCTTTTGATAGTCTAAATCAAGGATGTCAAACTCGCGGCCCGGCCAATATATCGGCAAATAATAATATATAATAATAAAATAACGGTACTTTTCCGTTTTGCCGGCGCAGGCGATAAATTCGCCAATAATGGTACAATTGATGCCAAACCGAATATCATCGCTGGTAACCTTTTATGCCTCATTTTCAAGACAAGTCTCAGCCATTTCTTATCAGATTGATTGTTTCTTTCAATACTGGCATTTAATTAAATGGAATTTTTACCATATACTTCAGTTTTATGTTTAAGGCCATTCGCGGTAATTAAGTCAACTGGATGCAATCACACCGCTCACCTGAAGGCAAAGTCAAGGGTTAAATTCATCAATTCTACCATGAGAAAAGACAAAGTTAAGGTTTAAATTCATCAATTCTAATGAGAATGCTCTAGCGAAGTAAAACACTGTGGTTTTTACATAATTTCTGAGGAAGGTATTCGTACGGATTGAAACAATTCTTGCATTTAAACTTGTATTCAAAAATTATGATTTAACTTGAAATTAATGTACATAATTAATGAGAGACTTCTATTTTTGCAGCGTACTTTACGTGAGATAAGATCACTTGGGGTCACGTGATAAGAACCGGCAAATCAGGATGTTGAACCATGATAAGCATAGTAAATTCCATGATAGCATAGTACTTTTTACAAATTTACTGTCTTTATTTATTGGCTTTTACAAAATTTTAAATGATATTAAAATGTTTATGTCTTCAAGATAAAACATTCTTAGAACTAACATTTGTTAACATTTCTTATGTGTATACTGTATAATGTCGCCAATAAAGTTTGCTTGGCGAGATTTGTGCCGGCAAAACGGAAAAGTACCAAAATAACATATCGACGAAGAAAAAAATGAAATGTTTACTGCTAAGTAATTAACGATAATTTATTCAGTGTTGTTAGATTACTCACAGCGAGCTGACACACACACTACTTAAATTACAAATGCGTGTGAGTAGCTTGCGTTCAGCTACCTTCAGCTTTTCGGGGACACGTGCACTCAGAACTTGTACGCATCCCCCGATAGCCGAATGTGGCCGAACTCATGGTCTCAGTTTGTCCTGGAAATGTGAAGGCTTTTCAATCAATTTCATTGTCTCGAAATACAGTTGCGGAAAGAGTTACTGATTTAGCTGCCCAGTTTCGAAAGTTTCTCCATTGCCTGTGACGAAAGCACGGACATTAGTGGCAAAGCTCAATTAGCAGTGTTTCTTCGTTCTTGTGACAAGAATTTTAACATTTTTGAGGAATTACCGGAACTAATACCGATGCCTGGTACTACCACGGGAGAAGATATATTTACTTGTGTTTTTGGACTTCTGCAGAAATACAATCTACCTTTGGCAAAATTAAATTCTGTAGCTACAGGTGGCGCTCCATCAATGACCGAGAAAAACAAGGGCTTTGTAGCATTACTAAGAAAAAAACTTAGTAAAATTCACGGTTCAAACATTCATCATATGCATTGTATTATACATCAAGAAGTTCTATGCACGAAAGTAATAAATATGGAGAATGTTTTGCCATATATAAAAAAAGTTATAAATTTTATAAGATCTCGAGGTTTAAATCAGCGTCAATTCACTGCTTTCTTAAGTGAGTTAGATAGTGAATATTCGGGTTTGTCCTACTATACCAAGGTACATTGGTTATCTTGCTCCAAGATTCTTAAACAATTCTGGGATTTGAAAGAAGAAATATGTCAGTTTTTAAAAACGAAAAATCAAGACGTAAGTTTGTTTTACGATCCAATGTGGATACAAGATTTATCTTTCTTGGTTGATATAGCCAAACACTTAACCTATTTAAATTTATCGTTACAAGGAAAAGATCATATCATTATGAACATGTTTGACATAATTAAAGCATTCAAATGTCAACTAGTTCTTTGGGGAAAACAACTTAAAAATGAAGATTTGATGCACTTCCCGACGTGCAGCATGAACAAATCAAGTTTAGATGATACTTGTTCGCATCAAAAATACGCAGAAAAAATTGCAAATTTAGCAACTGAATTTGAAACGAGGTTTAATGATTTTAGTTCTCTCGAAGACAAATTTTTTTTGTTTTCTTCGATTTTCTCAATAAGTATTGACTCAGTACCCAGCCATATGCAAATGGAGGTGATCGAGATTTAATGCAACTCAAATTTGAAAGCAAAATTCAATGAAGTGGGCGTGCCTGAATTTTACAAATATTTACCAGCCAGGTTTGAAAATACTTGAAAATTCGCATATGAAATTATTTCCATGTTTGGTAGCACTTATCGGTGCGAGCAGTTATTTTCAGTCATGAAAGGTAATAAGTCTCCTATTAGAAACCGTATTAATGATACTCACCTTGGGTCAGCGTTGAAAGTTATCACTGCAAACAAAATTTCTCCCGAAATAGGAAAGATAATAGCAGAGAAGAGATGTCAAGTATCAGGACGTAAACATTAAATTTTTCTTGTTCTTTTTTATATAAATATATATATATGTTTATTATTGTATTATTCGAAATAAATCTACGTTTCTATGAATATTGATTTTTTTTTTTTTTTTTTTTTTTTTGCCTGCCTAAAGTTAAACATTGTTTGTTTGGCCCAAGTGTACCTATGAGTTTGACATGCCTGGTCTAAATAATCCTAATCCTATTGATACATGGACATAATTATAAAAAATCTGATGTGTACACCACATGACTTCATTGTATGGAATATTAAATTATATGCATTTTTTCTTGCATTTCATTTAAACTTATTGGATCAAATTAAATCTACTTCGCTGATAGCACATAAGCCACAATAGAATAAATGCATTCTTTAAAATTCACTCTATTTGTTTACCATAGGGGCACTCTGGCACTAGGTTTACTTAACAGTATTATATTTCGTTCATATTATAACTCAGAATGCACAAAATTTATATCATTTAAAGAATTATTTAATCGTTGCCACATGTTCTATTCGAATACTATAATAAAGCTAGAACGATGTATAAAAGAAATTAAGCAAACAAAACAAAAAGTTTTTCACAGACGATTGAGTATTTCTCATTCAATTAATACAGTTCTCACTTCGCGACAAGGCAAAAATACATAAAAACTCAAAATACCTCTATTAAAAATTACGAAGTAAATCTTAAACACTTATTTCCTCGAAAAAATTCCAGAAAGGATTAAGCATGATTTAATTTGCAATAATAAATGAAGGCATTATCTTTGTTGTTGCGAAGCTAAGTTTCTCTAGATTGGCAAGAAATTTACTAATATGCTGTTTCAAATGTAAAAAAGCAATGGCCGCCCGCCATCAAAAAAATTGTTAGGTTTAGTGGCACTTAAACAACTTTAAAATTGTTGATAATTCTAAAAATATTATATACAGATTTACTAAAGGCATCAAAACTTTAACCGGAAGATAAAAACAACATAATTCAATCATTTTAAAGCAAAAAATGTACAATTTACAGACATATAAGAGTAAAGAAACTGAGATCACTGAGCCGGGTAACAGAGTGGATATATATATATAAATATATGTTTGGTGCGGCCGATAGCAATCAAAATACGAGGTGCACATCTACATGTTATATCAGTCCTATATACAAAATTTCAACGTTCTGAGGCTACTCGTTTTTGAGTTATGCGAGATAAGTACATACGTACGTATATACGTTCGTACAGACGCCAAGAAAAATTCTCTTCAGAATTAATTTTAAAGCAGTTTTAGAATTTTTTTGAGGAAACGAGTCTTTTATTCTGTCCTCACGTACAGATATCACTCAAAAACCTCGTTAAATTGCATTCGATAGCGGTCAAAATGGATATTGTCGTTGAAATACGCTACCTGAAACTTTTCGCGATTACAACACTTCCTTTTTACTTCGTACAAGGAAGTAAAAAGGCATTTGGTTAGATTAAACAAATGACTCCCTAAATTAAAATATATATATATACTAGCTGTTACACGGCCAGCCTTCATCTGGGTTTTAAATGTACCCAAAAAATATCTGAAAGGAACATCAAACATTAAATTTAAAAACTGCACATAATACTACTCTGCAGAGTATTATACAGTCAAAAGTCGTTAATCCGGACTCGTCGGGACTTCGCGATTCCAGATTATCGATTTTTCCGGATTATAGATCACTTTTCACTATTCCACTTTTTGTTTAATGGACTTCGAAACATACTTTTGCTTTACATATTAGTAAATATATATCAGAAATTCTATTTGACATAATCGAAAGTTCAAACTTACTTTTATAAAATTGCTCTAACAGTCTGCAAAAAATAATAAGCCGGATCCAATTCAAAGATTAAGGAACAACGCAATCTGCAACATTAACTGAATTAGATAATTTTAGCTTAGCTTATACTAGACCAGAAGAGAAACACGCTAATGTGACAATCAAAATCGCAAAAACAACCTTGTATTTAGCGTAAGTATATTGAAACACTCAACTGATTTCGAGGGCAGCTAAAGGTCCCTCCTCATCAGGAGAAAGAAATACCTAGAAAGAAGAAAAATAAATCGGAAGGAGTCTCAGAAACACGTGGTACTTATCAGCACACGTGGTACACTGCACGTGGTTATAACCGGATTTTAAACTTAAAAATATTTCTCCACTTCGTTCCATTATGGTTTCATTTGATGTCAAATCACTGTTCACTAATGTTCCGGTCGAAGGAGCACTAAATTGTCTTGAAACTAGGCTTCGGGAATTTCACTTCACACATACTGAAATTAAGGAGTTGGTTTCGCTTACTAAAGTCTCTCTGAATCAAACCCACTTTGTTTTCCAAAATGCATATTTTCGTCAAGTTGAAGGATTGGCTATGGGTAATCCTCTCTGTCTGGTACTTGCTGACATTTATATGAAATATTTTGAGATGAAATTATTTGATAAACTTTCTTTTCGCCTTTGGATTCGGTATGTAGACGACACTTTCGCGCTTTTTGACGGTTATAAAGAGAATTTATCCGAGATTCTATCTATTATGAATTCAATTGATCCAGCCATTCAATTCACTCTTGAAATTGAATCCAACAATTCCCTCTCCTTCCTTGATATTCTTATAATCTGCAATGAAACTTAATTTAGCACTACTGTGTACCGTAAACCCTTTGCAGTTTGTTTACCACCCCATGCCAAGTCATGCCACCCTGTTAAGCAAAAAAATGGCTTCTTTTTACTATTATGTATTCCACGCGATTAAAGTTTGTTCCTCTGAATTTTTGCTTACCAATGAACTTAATTATTTGAGAGCAGTTGCGATTGACCGTGGATTTTTCTCCCGTCATTATTGATAAAGCTGCTAAAAAATTTTTAGATTCCCATCAAAGAAGACATTCCACAGTTAGAAGTAATATTAATGACCTTGTCGTGCTTCTATTTTATCCTTCTGTTAGCTATAAAATTGCACGGATTCTCCAGAAATTCAATTTTCAAGTCGGTTTCTCCCCTATTAATAAAACTCACCCTTCAATTCTAAAATATTGCGTTTTTGTCTTGAATTCTTGGGGAATTTAAAGTATATCGTGTCAGTGTGGTTTAAGATATATTGGCCAAACAAAAAGAGCGTTGAATTTTCGTATCAAGGAACATGAATCTTATGTCAGAAAACGCGAAATTAACAAGTCTTCAATAACGTATCATAGTTGGACATTTAAAAATAATTTTGACTTTGGGTCTGCAAAAATTATCCAAAAGGCTTCTTCCACAGGTGAATTGGATTTTCTTGAGGCTTTTCATATTCACAAAGATTTAGCATGTTTAGTTAATGATTTTAAGTCCAATCCAGTCCTTCCTAATGCCTTTAAAATTCTACTAGCTTAATTCAGTTACTATTTTTGCCGATAGATGGCGTTACCTCCTCGCGTTTGGTACTACCAGAAGGTATAAAAATCCATTCAGTGGTTGCTTTCCATTATTCGAAGTTCAGATATTGAGCGTGAAGGTGCAGTTGCCCCTCGCTTCCTATTTTTAACTTCGCTAATTTTCTTGTCCTTTGTGTTACATGTTTGATGAGATAGCCTGGCTCAGTATAAGTAGGCGGCCAGTGGAACTCTGATTAAAAATCCGGTTATAACCACGTGCAGTGCTGATAAGGACCACGTGTTTCTGAGACTCCTTCCCCTTTATTTTTCTCCTTTCTAGGTATTTCTTTCTCCTGATGAGGAGGGACCTTTAGCTGCCCTCAAAATCGGTTGAGTGTTTCAATATACTTATGCTAAATACAAGGTTGTTTTTGCGATTTTGATTGTCACATTAGCGTGTTTCTCTTCTGGTCTAGTATAAGCTAAGCTAAAATTATCTAATTCAGTTAATGTTGCAGATTGCGTTGTTCCTTAATCTTCGAATTGGATTCGGCTTATTATTTTTTGCAGACTGTTAGAGCAATTTTATAAAAGCAAGCTTGAACTTTCGATTATGTCAAATAGAATTTCCGATATATATTTACTAATATGTAAAGGATCTACAAAGCGAAAGTATGTTTCGAAGTCCATTAAACAAAAAGTGGAATTGCTGCAAAAAAATGGATAAAGGCATATCCTTTGATTATCTAATCATTCCGAAATACGTTTATCAATTTCACGCTGCTCTGCGGGGGAAGGGAAACGATGTGACACGCTATGAATTGGAAGTTGATCTGTCAGCACTATCCTTATCTTCAGGGCAGATGTTTTTATTTTATTTGGCTTAGAATTCCTTACTAAAGGTAGTATTTCATCTCGATATACTCCGTCTTTGATACGATTTAAATCAAGTTCTTCATCATTATAATTCGCTTCCGATAGCGACACGGAGATTATTGAAAACGAAAAAATTTCGATTGACAAATTAGTTGGCATTCTCGACACAGCAATTATAGGACTTCAACAGTGGTTTGAACTGTTTGGCGCCTATCGCCCAAGTTGGCGAATGCGATTTCAGGAACCTCACCAAGTACCGGTTATCTGAGTATCCCTCTCTTAAAATTGCCCTGAAACAATTATTGGCATTATATTATAAATTTGAGAATGCTGTTTGGCTATCAGATTCAAGAGCAGCAAATTCAAGCCATTGGCTCTTTAGAAACCTCTAACTAAAGCTCTTCAGTGCTGAAAATTAATCCAAAATCTATTGCAGAAAAATACAATGCACCTCTGGACACAGCAGCGTCCATAGAAATGAACAGGCATATTTTCTCCCACCAAAAGGTGCATCAATATTACAATCATAAACTCAAATATCTAATAATACTCAATAAAGCTAAACATAAAAACAGTCTATGAAACAAAAGGCATCAGTTGGAAATTGTCGGCTAACATCGAGACGAAACAATGAAAGTTTACCTCGCTTACCTGCCAAAATATCCAAGACGTAATGCTGTGGCCTTTTTTCGGCTACTTACAGGCCACGATTGCCTAGGCACACGTCTTTACCAAATTGGTATATTTGCTCAACTATTTTGCCCAAGCAGTGAGCTTACAGAACCTTTGTTGCTGTGGGGCACTTGTTGGTTATGACTCTTAAGATAACCTGATAATGGCATGCTGGAGACTGTCTTAGATAATCACTTTCGGTCACCTTATGTTCTGTCTTAGAACTTCTCGTATTTTGCCTTGCCATTAGAAATAATAATAAACTTTAGGTTGGATTATTTTCAGTATAGCACAGCATACAAGGACTATCTGCTTAAAGAGAAGTATGTTTCTGTGGATGACTCTTTAGGGTAAAGTGGCTCATACATTGCACATGTGAAAATTCATAAAAATCAACCATTTTACCATTTTGTTCACCTAGGTCTGAACTACCAGTATTCACTAGTCTTCTCTTACTACAGGTGTGGCAACTTGATATAAAGGTGATCAGGTTATTAGAATAATGTATTGTTTACTTGTTGTTCATTTTAAGTTACTAATTTTAAGAAGCTTTTATGCACCCAAACTTAACAGTTCTCCAATATTTAATTAACATGTTTCCATCACTGACAAACTTTTCCCTATGGAAATGATGTGATTATCTTCTTGACAACATAATAGTTTTATATACTAGAAATAGCAGGGGTACAGAGAAGTACGTGGGCTACAAGTATCTAGCCCTTGTACTTCTCTGTTCTTCAACGAAATTGTGATTTCAGTAGGCATTCCAAAAAGGATAAGCACCAAATTTTAGTTTAATTATTTAACAACTAATTACTAACATAACTTAATTCATTAGTTATTTTACTTATTTATTTTTCATCTTTCGCAATGGCTTTCAAACGTCTTCGGGATTTCTAATTTTTAAAATTAAGCCCTGGGAAAGATGCAAGAAAACACTCGTCTGAATATTAGCACATTATGTATTCATATCAATAGCTCCTCTGCTTGGCTCCTTTCATCCCCAGATCTGAGCACAAGTGGCCACAAGGCCAAGTATTGCAAAACTGCCTTTATAAGCAATACAAGTATAAATCAAATTATAAGACAGACATGAAAAATTAAATCTCACCTATTGATAATTTTGCAAATTTAGCAACTAAAGAATACCACAACAAAGATTTGGTAAAAGTATTTTAAGGTACCCCTTGGCAAAACTTGTCGATTTTTGGCGGTACATGGATACCGATTTTGTGCAATTCTTTGACTCATTTTGGCTTGAGAAGGCTTGAGTTTGGGCCAAAAATCGCCACTACACAAAGCCAAAATAACAAGACAAACAATTGCACAAACTCGGTATCCATGTACATATCGACTTATTTTCACTTAAAAAAAAATCCCCAAATTGCAAAAAAATTGCATTGTGCACTCCTTTGACTTTATCCATGTACACGTCGACCTATTTTCACTTAAAAAAAAATCCCCAAATTGCATAAAAATGGCATTGCGCACTCCTTTAACTTTATCCATGTACACGTCGACCTATTTTTACTTTTAAAAAAAAAATCCCAGAATTGCACAAACTTGCATTGTGCACTCCCTTTACTTTGTCCATGTACACATCGATATATTTTCACTTAAAAAGTCAAAGGAGCACCAAATTCTACAATATAGGCAAACAAAAAATACATAATCTCAATAAAATACATTTTAAACCAAACAACAAAATAACATAAAAAAGGAAAAACGTGTTATACATTTAAGCACTACCAAACGCAAATATTCACTTACCGTGATTTTCGAGTACTTCGTACACCCAGAGCCACGTAAAAATCAAAATATCAATCATATTCAAATGACTTTTTTCAAACCAGGTACTCTTTCTGATCGAACGCTTCACATAGTGACCATCTGAACCTTTCTTCCTACAAACCCATTCAAATCCAGCTAAACGGTTTTTACGTTCGACTAGATGTATATCCTTCCTACATACAGGACACTTATAATGGCTACCAAGTAAACCTTCATTTACACACCAGTCAATTAAAGCTCTTTTCCCCTTTCGCTCCAAATCGTACATAAACTTCAACAGGGTTCATAGCCACATTTTAGTTAAAAAAATAAGCACCTATAAGCACTTTTCAAGCACATTTTAAGAAAAAAAAAAAAATAAGCACATTATGCACAACTGCATAACCTTAAAAATTAGACTTGTAATTTAAAACATGAGAAATGCAGTATTTATTAAGAGAAAATAAGCATTACCTCAACCATGAAAAATAATTACTTTTTTTTTTTTTTTTTAATTTTAAATAACAGTTCAATTTACAGGGCTAGTTTACAATGAGAGAAAAAAAAAACTATGCAGAACTAAACTATATTACAAGATTTAATGATGAAATTTCAGTTCAAAATAGAGAAAATAAATAACAATAAGGCACATTTATTGTATTCACTTGGAACCTAATAATAAATACAATTTATTTTTCCACTCATATTGATATTTAAATAATTTGAATCTAAATTCTGAACATTCTCTAAATCTTCATTGTATATCAGTTTTCCCTTAACAGATATTGCAAGCAAAGTAATTTAAGTAAAAAAAGAGGAACATTTCTGAAATCAGAAGACAGAAATTTGCTTCATGCAGTCATCCTTTAACAGCAAAAGCTTAACTAACCCGCATACTTGGAAATTGGCGAATATTTGGACAGTCGAGCGTAACTTGAAAAAGAGCAGTGGAAGGGGGGCAGACTGTAGCCGCTCTTTAGATTTTTCCGCTAAATAAATGCTTTTGACATTTCAATACGTGCATCATATAAAAATAAACCAATGGAACTGAAAAATATTCTGCTTAGCAAGCAAAGCCCTTTTAAGTGTTCATAAACAAATCTCGGACAGAACATCAAAATTAATTATCTCTGCAAAATATCGCAAATGTTATTGCGCAATATGTGTGCCGTAATTCTTCCATACGTGATATTATGCAATCGGAATCAACAGCTGCTGGTATTGGGAGAATAAAGAACTAAATAACTGGGATGTTTTTCATTCTAATTTTCAACAGATGGCGTTAAATTTCCGTAACAGAATCATTCTTCGCTTGGGTTGGTAGACCGCAGAACTTTTAGTCCTATTCAATCCAGATTGGAAAAAGAAAACAAAAAAAAAAAAAAAAAAAAAAAAAAGGTCTGTTGCCTGTTTTGCAGCAAACTGTAACAATTTCAATATTCGAGATTTTGCGGAGAAAGGGGAGAACCTCCCAATCTTCGTAATGTATAATGTATTGGCCAAAAAATTAAATTATTTTGACTATTCGATTACTTTCCCTTTATTTAAGACATTCCGAATATTATTCCTTAGAAAGCTAATCTGTGTTAAAACAGAACTATTTTTGGAAGTTTACTATACTTCAGCAGTTACTGCAACTATGTTATTATAAACATTCATACATATACTCATAATAAACACGAATATGAACTGAACAAGCGGAACAAGAATGCAAATTATTAAGATCTTGATAGAAATTCAAACGTGTGTAGTATTTGGGTGGGAGGAAAAGAATGCCGAATGTACTGGAATTTTCTACTGCTTTTGCAATTCTTTGACCAATAGAACGACGGGTACCTGTCTGTACTCTTCATGCACACTAAAGGTTATGTTAATGCAGAGAAAGGGGGAAAAGCTATTTACGGGAGTACGATCTGACATTCCATATTAGGAAGAAAAGTTGTTTATTTAGTTTCGGCTTTGGTACAGGGAAAAATAGCGCATTCATTAAAAAAAAGCCGTAAAAGCAAAAAATAGGCACTAAAAACCAAAAAATAAGGGCTTTAAAGAAAAAGTTAGCAGGGTTGGGTAGACCGCAAAACTTTTAGTCCTATTCAATTCTGCTTCAACATTAGACATTTTGCGGAGAAAGGGGAGAACCTCCCAACCTCCGTACTGTATAATGTATTGGGACGGGGATTTGACTATTCGATTACTTTCCTTTAATTTAAGCCATTCCGAATATTATTCCTTAGAAAGCTAATCTGTGTAAAAATAAACCCATTTTTGGAAGTTTATTCAACACTGCAACTATATTATTATAAATATTCATACATATGCTCATAATAAACACAAATATGAACTGACCACGTGGAACAAGAATGCAAACTATTAAAATCTTGATAGAAATTCAAACATGTGTAGTATTTGGGTGGGAGGAATACCAAATGTACCGGAATTTTCTACGGTTTTCGCATGACCAATAAAACGATGTGCACCTGCCTGTACTCTCGCACGCACCATAGGTTACGTTAATGCAGGAGAAAGGGGGAAAAGCTATTTCCGGGAGTATGATTCACCATCTGACGTTCCATATAAGGAAGAAAAGTTGTTTATTTAGTTACTGCTTTGGTATGGGGGAAAAATGCACGTTCATTAAAAGAAAGCACTAAAAGCAAAAAATAAGCACTAAAAACAAAAAAATAAGGGCTTTAAAGCAAAAGTAAGCACCTATAAGGGCCTTTGTATTTTATTTTTAAATATAAGGCCGTATAAGCACTTATAAGGACCGCTACGAACCCTGTTCAAATTAATCTTACTACATTCGGCCATTCTACCGTCTAAAGAATCAAACCAACACACACCACAAAAATGCTTGCAAAACATCCCATGATTCAAAATTTCCCAGAATCATGCACCCGATTACGTCACAATAGGGTTTCCATAACATTCAACTACTCAGGCTACCATAAATGAAACAACTTGGTGATAAATCAAACAACTTTGCCATAATACTAGGGGTACCTTAAAGTCTACTCTACCCAAAGATTTTTTTAAAAATCAGACTAAAAAATATAATTTACACATACTAAATATAAGAAAGAAAAGTTAAATTGCCCTGATGGTTACCATACTGGAAAGTGTTCTACCTAGTTACAAACAATTATGTTCAGTTAACAAAAAAATACCAAATTGGCAACAATTTGTAAGAAATGTAGAAGTGTTACTAAAAAAACACTGAAAGCATAACATTTTTTCAAACTTATTTCTTTAAAAAGTATTCATAAATAATTTAATTCAATCCAGTGCTTTATAATATTACACAAGCATTTAATACTAATTGAAATAAAAGTTTCAGTTTTACATAATTATATAAACTTTGTATGTTTTCTGAAATGATGCTAAAATATATTTCATACAAAAATTCCCTTTTGGTGAAATTGCCCAAGTGGGATAACTTCACACATCTTGCAAGCATTCATAAAATACTAAATATATTTCAAAAAGCATAATGAAGAGATAAATCTATCCTAATAGAAAATAACTGCAGAACAAATGCAGTAAAAATTACTACATTATCACGATTACTACATACCATATAAAATGGCAGTTGCCGTAAATAATGTGTAAGTAGGTGTCCTGCTATTCCCTAATAGTAAACATTCAAACTGGAATGGAAATTATGTATCAAGGATCAAAATTTCTATAAAAGAACAAAATTACTAAAATCATTAAGAAAACAATAATAATAATTTTAAAAAAATGGAATTGAATAAAATCTACTTAAAACTTAACAGCGAATGCGCTAAGCAAGCTTAAATCTTATCGCATGTTTCTTACAATATGACAATGCCATAAATAAAACCGTATTAAATACGATTAAATAGTGATTAATTATAATCGCAAATTTAAATGCGACGCAAATTCATACATAAGGTTAATTTGAATAAACGGGCATATTGATTTAAACAGTTGATTCAACATACTGATTCAAAAGGTTAAACGGCT
Organism: Stegodyphus dumicola; assembly: GCF_044657685.1. Lineage (NCBI taxonomy): Eukaryota > Metazoa > Arthropoda > Arachnida > Araneae > Eresidae > Stegodyphus > Stegodyphus dumicola. Next base: position 78,601,459 of record NC_140769.1, on the reverse strand, counting down.
TTATATCAAGTCTACATTCACCTAAATAAAATTAAAACATTAACACGAATTTGTAGACAGATAGATGATACGACGCATTACAACAAACTTTTATTACTAGAATAGCGTTAATGTTTTACCTCTCTTGTAGACAAACATGATTTTAACTGTCGCTTATTAACGAAAAATACTACGTTAGAGGTAGAAAATACGAAATCAGCAACCGAACCGACGCTAAAAGAAATACTGGTTTCCCGCGTTTGAGAAATTGCCACAGGTTCACAAAAATTGCATCTTCCCGCGTCGGATAAATCGTTTAAAGTTTTGTTGTTCGTAGTCTGAATTTGACATCTAAAGTCAAATTTAAATTTGACAAGATATATAACTTATTCCTCTGTAATTTTCTTACTGATTTAAAAGCAAAAAAGGTGGTAGAAATCTACAACATAAAAAAAAAACCTATTCCATTTGGAAAGTAAACCAAAATGACTAATATTTAGAACATATATTCATAGATATAGTAAGCCTAATTACTATATCTATGCATATATTGGTATCTCATTTGCATCGTTTGTATGATGATGAAGATCGTATGTTATCCTCGAGTGTCAAGATGTAGAAACACCTTTTTAATCGGCTTCTGATAAGCCATCAGGGTAAAAAAAGAACAGTGTGGTAGTTGAGGGAGGGGTGAGAAGAAATCTGGTTCCGAGCTAGCGGCGGCGAAAGGGGTGTGAGGTCAGTGACGTTACAAGGTGAACTAGCGAGTGAAACTGCAAAGTCAATTAAACGTGAATGAGTCGATTTTGGTTCTATTTGTTATATGGGTAGAATGTCACAGGGATAACGATGTTTTTCCCTGGGGTGCGTGGAGTGTCTGTCTTAAGCCTCGTTTCCACTACTGCATACGAACGCGTTGCGTCAATTGAAGACACGCCTACGGCATCCGTACAAGTATTTCCACTGCCGCGTATCCGTAGAATATTTTCATCTTCCGCCGCTAGGTGTCACTGTAATATTTTGGCGCCAAACAAGCAGTTCGCGAGTTACGACGTTGAACATCTGAATTTTTTCCGCTTAAGCAAGTATTGTTTGATTTAGATTTGATACAGATCCCGACGTAAAACGCAGAAAAGTTTTGTTTACTATATTCCATGTTATTGGAAATTTTTATTTCTGGTTATGAACTGCGAAAGTAAAGTACGCTAGCAATTTTTAGATAAGTAAGGTTATAATGCATATTATGAACGAGTCCGTGACACTTAGCCGACGGGACACTTAACCGACACCAGTTAGCCGACAGGACATTTAGCCGACACGGACACTTAGGGGTCCTAGTCTGGACACCGTCGAGATAGAAGAACGGGTCGCTTTTTGCGATCTACTCGACAGGGAGCGAGTCTGGTGTCATAGTCTCGATCATTACAGAGATCGATGCGTCGGAAATTTTTCCGTCAGCTGGACAGCTGCCGTTTAAGTTTCTGACTGTCGTTTTAGAGCTAAACTGAGGACGGCGGAGGTCACGGATTGTTTTTGAAAGTGTACGTAATAGATATTTTAATTTCTTAAGATTTGTGAAAAACTCGAGTATTTCGCTATAGAAATAACGCATTTGATGCTGACGATTCTACATTATTTATTTATTCTACATTACCAATGCCTTAATTAAATTTTAGTGAAAATAATATATTTGGTGTTTTCCTATTCACATATAAAGAAGGGGTGCATACTTTTATTTCAAAATTGTAATTTTTAAACTAATGTATATATCAATGTACTTAATTTCATGTTTTATGAGTAATTAATAAATTTTGAAATTTTATGTTTTAAATTATAATGTATTTCCCTCTACTTTTATTTGAATTTGTAGTGTATAAAAATTTAATACATTAGACATGCATTAAAGAATATGCAGTATATAATTCAAACTATGCACATCCTAAACATCCTAAACAATCAACATTTACATTAAATTGCTTTGAGTTAAAAAATTTATTTAAGTAGTTTTAATTGTACCGACATCAGTGTCAATTTCCAATAATTTCTAGAATCTTCTGTATAAAACAAGTTAATTCCTGTATAATTTTCGGTTAAATTCTTGTCAATATTATAATGCAAGATTTATAATTAGTTATCAGATTTTTTAATGTGGTCTACTTTTAGATATTACATCAGTTTTGTGTATATTTATTCAGATCCAAAACGTGCTTAGTTTTGGTTTTATGTAATTACGGCAAAGCCTCGAGGGCTATCTGCCTAAAGTGAGGGTTGCCTTCGTGGAGGACATTTTAAGGAAAACTAGCTCGTATACACGTAACACATGGGGAAAACCACGAAAACGTCCATGCAACCAGCCCGTTCGCGGGATTCCAACCTTGGACCGAACTTCTAGTGTTCAGCGATTTTACCGGCCGCTGGTGGGATCGATTTAAAAACGGCATAAATATATATGTACTGCAATTTCTTTCACTGCATCTGTTAATATATTTATACAAAACAGATTTTCTGTGCCTTAAACTTCTATTCTTCTGGAATTTACCAATGATATATTGGTAATGACAGATACATTGGTAATGACGCCCATGCGTCCAGCCCGTTCGCGTATTTCCAAACCCTACCCCATTTTTCGAATTTCTGACGTCACGGAAATATCGACTAGATTCACCTGGCAAGACGGCTTACCCTAAGGCTCTTATATACCAGGCTGAATCATCAGGCATTCGCTCTCCCAAGTGGGAGATTTAATGGCGGCTGTGTAGTTACGGTGCAGCAATTTTTTGTGTTTTTTTGTGTAAAATGGGCGGATGTGCAGCTATTAATTGTTCAAATCATTCACAGAAAGGTCATACATTGGTAAAATTTCCTAAAAATGAAGAAAGAAGAAAAATATGGGTAAATAATTGCCGAAGAGACAATTGGAAACCTGGTCCAGGCGCTGAACTTTGCTTAGTAAGTATAATGTTAATTACGCCTTCATTTAGAGTTTATATCTTCTCTGATGTTTATAATGTGCAAGTAAAGTGAAATTCTTGTGTACAATAACCTGAGTATCTGCTAATTTCTGTAATAATAGCTATAATTAAATTAGTCTAGGGTTAATGTACCCGTCGCCAAACATCGCCAATGTGGATGTTTTGAATGTGGAAAAGAAATTTCTCTTCTAATATAAAGCGCAGATTTTGTTTTCCTGTGCTAATTGTGGAATTTATACTAATGTAACATGAAAATCATTAGCATATTGAAATTTATTAAAAAATAAATAATAATTTGGAAAGTCAAGATAAAATCTGAATGTTTGCTAAAGATATATGTAACATTATACTATAGTTGCAATATCGTTGGAATGATATATAATTTTTTTCTTTATTTTATAATCACTGTTGTTAAAAAGTTAGATGAGTTGCTTATGCACGGTGCCCACTACTGTTTCTTGGTTAAAATAACTTCCAGAATTTTGACATTGACATCTGAAGTCAATAGAATAAATTGAATAGTATGAGACAAAATATATATAATCTGACTTCAATAATTGCAAGTACCATATATTTATAATCACAGTATTATACAATTTGGCAATTTTAAAAAGATAATAAGAGTAAAGATTTAGAAATGAATGCAGAACATTCAAATAAGCACAGAAAACTTGTGAAACTGCATGTGTACTTTTCAAAAATAATTGTAGTGTTTTTAATGCATGTGTAGTGTTTAATGCATGCATAACAATCAAATAAATCTGCCTGTAATGATGAATTTCAAAGGCCAAGCCAAAATTCTTTCATGAATTTGATACTTCTAAAGAATGTGATCTCCTCAAATTAAATCCTCATGACATTGATAAACAGTTATTACTGATCTGTGTTACAAAACAGATTTTTATACATGATAAATAATATTTTCTGAAGCGTTATTTTGTGTTGTCATCTCTAAATAAAAAATTGCCTACAAATTCAGAAAGCTACTGAACTACGTTCTAGAGTTTTAATAACTTTAATTGGATATGTCTGTGCCAATGTAATTTAAAAAATAGTCGTTTAAACTGGCCTTGATGCTTTTTAAAATGCATGTTGGCACTGTGCTCCGAAATTAGGGCTATGTTTTGAATGATTAGAGAATTAAAAATTAAATATTTCAGTTAGAGCAATAAACATTACTACAATTATAACAAGAATCATAGTCTGCTCTAATTATAAATGTATTTATCGGCCTAGTATCTTAAAAGTTGGGTGTAGTGAACTCTTATTTTCTTATCTATTGTAAGAGCACTATAGCAAGAAATATAAAGTTTTATTTTAGTTGTTTTTAATGTTATAGCAAAACACTACTTCATTTAATTTTTGGATAATGTTCTAAAGAACACCTTAAATTATAGGCAAAAAATAAATATTGGATAATTAAATTCTGTCCAAGCTTACAAGATGCTGCTGCTGATATGTTAGACATGGTTTGTTTATTGTTTCACTTTTTTATAATACTGGGCCTAATTTAATTACCTGCATATTTATTTATTGCCTATACTTACTTACAGTTCATGCTTGCTGCCTTTGGCACAACCTCACTGTGTGGTTTGTTTTTTTGTACTTTTATTTATTTTGTGTACTTTTTTTTTATTACTTTATGTATTTACAGGATCATTTTGAGGAATCTCAATTTGAGTCACTATGCAAAGATAGAAAAAAACTAAGAAAAACTGCAGTACCAACACTCTTTAGCATTCCAAATCCACCACCATCTGTAACTGACAAGAGGATAAGAGAAGTAAGATGTCCTAAGCCAAATACTGAAGTGGTAAATTATTTAATATTCTCCAAAAAAATTGTTGAAAAAATCATTGTTATTACAAATATATTAATTCATCCAACCATTGTTTAAAAAAATAATCACAGCATAACATGTTTACTATTTCTTTTTGAATTTAGGAAACTCTACCTGCTTCAAATGAAGAGTTGTTAAAAAAAATAGAATTCCTTGAGCAACAGCTTCAAGAAAAAGATGCAAAATTGACATCATTTTTGTCCGATGAGCAAGTAGGAGCCCTTGCTGTGCAGTCAAAAAGGAACTGGTCAGAAAAGTCCATTATAAAAGGACTGAAGATGCGATTTGCTTTGGGCAAACATGGATATAATTACCTCAGAAGTACTGGATATCCAGCACCATCGTACAGTACCTTGAACAGGAGGATTAGGGAAATAAAAATAAATTTCGGCATTTTAGAAAATTTGTTTTTTTTCCTCAAGACAAAAGTTCATTCATTGGATGCTCTTGATAGGAACTGCTGCCTTTTAGTTGACGAAATGGAAATAGCTTCATATCAAGATTTTGATACATCGTCTAAGTCATTCATTGGAAATGTTACGTTAGGAAAACCTGCAGTTGCTAAGCATTACACTATTGTAATGCTTAGAGGCCTTAAAACATCATGGAAACAGATTGTTGCCAATGAATTAACAGGGCCTTCAACATCAGGTTCTGACATGAAAGATCTAATTCATAGAACTGTAGTAGCAGCTACAGAAATAGGTTTAACTGTAAGAGCCTCTGTTTCAGATATGGGAAGCAATAACAGAGCAATGTGGTCGTCATTGGATGTATCTGTCTCTAGGACAGATAGGAAGACAAATTACAATATTGGAGGACCTGATGTTTTCATTCACAGTATTGCAGATGTACCACATCTCATTAAAAACATGAGAAATGCATTTCTTTCAAGTATTATGATATTACCAGAGGAATTTCGCCAGCAGCATGCCTTGCCATCGAGGATAGTATCTTCAGTGTATGTGAAACGACTCTGGTCAAGTGAGATAGAATCAGATGCTGCCCTGAGATCTCTACATCACTTGAACAGAGTTCATCTCTTCCCAACACACTTTTCCTCGATGAATGTGGCATCTGCTGTGCAATTGTTTTCTGTAAAAACAGCTGCTGTTATTGAAAAAGCAGTTATTTTACACCAAGTTGCAAAAGAAGCATTAACTTCTGCATGGTGGCTGAGACTTGTAGCAGAATGGTTTACAATTATGACTGCAAGGCATCCAAAAAAAGGCATCACTATCAAAAATCAAGATGAGAAATTTAATATTTTATTGAAATTCATTCATGTGACTGAAACTGTTCAGTTTGGAAAAGCATGAAAGCCATTTCAAACTGGCATTATTATAAGCACATTGAGTGTTGTGAAACTCTCAAAAGAATTATTTTCCGAGGGGTTTACATTTTTCTTACCAGGCAGGTTGACACAAGATGCGCTGGAAAATGCCTTTTCACAGATTAGACGAAAGTCTGGTGCAAAGCCTACTGCTTTGCAAGCCAAGAGAGCACTGAAATTAGTGTGCCTATCACAGTTCATTTCGGATATCAATAATCCAAATTATTGTTCTGAAAGTGACCACAGCCTCTTTGATGCTTCTGAATTAGAGGTTGCTATCAGAAAGGAGGTCTTGCATCCTATCTCGAATTCTGTAGTGCCATCTACCTCTTCTGCAGTTGCAGTGAAACGTCGCTTGCCCCCAGCTGTGGAAGAAAATGATATACATTACATCGCAGGAGCCATATATAATAAGTTGTTGAAAAAAAAGCATATGTGAAAATTGTAAAACAGCTATGACCATTTCAGAGGACATGCTGGAACCTGACATACCCGAGCATCGCACAATTCTTACAAAACACAGCAATAAAGGTGGACTGAAGGTCATCTCTTCAGGAATGTATCGAATATGTAGGGAAGCTGAACGAGAATTTCAAAAATGTAAAGATGTACTCCTTCGTTTACAATCAGCCATCACAAAAGAATTAGTTGAAAGAATAATTGATAAATGTACGCATGTGGCCATGCCAGAATGCTGTAATCTTAAGAAAGTAATTATTGATAATTTTTTTATTACTAGATGCAAAGGCCTTACACAGCATCTTATCAACAAAAGAGCCCATAACGTTTCATATTCATCAGCATCGGCCAATAAGAAATAAAAAGTAAAATAATTTTAGAAGGTATGTATGTTTTATATTAAATAATTTATGTGTTTTATGTAATATGTATTACTTTTTCCTAGGCTACGAGTACATAAATTTCTGTGTTTGATGTTATATATGTTACTTTCTGCTAGGCTATGAGTATATTATTATGGTATTATTTTCTTGTTTCTAATATATAGAAATATAGCATATTTTCCAGTATAAAATTTCAGTTAAGTTTTACTTAAAAGTATGGGAAAGCAGATTTGTTTCATGCATGATCTTTATAATACTGGTATGAAATAAATGAATTTTAATCTGTAAACAATTTTTTGTTAATATTGAAATGTGTTTCTTTGGATACATTTTTAGGCACTTGTGGATCATGTCAGACAACATGCAATAGAGAAAAGTTGTCCATGTGCATAAATTTTCCCATTGTGTTACTTCATTTTATCTAAATTTCAAGGATAATTCTTTTCATTTTTATATGGCATGTTATCAGTATAAAGGCTAGTGAAAATAAATTGGTATGTGTATCTGTTTTTGAAGTGTAATACTTAAATAAAAAGATGGTGTGTGTTTCTTCATTTAAACAACATTTCAAGGATAGTATTTTTCAGTGTTGTACTGTTTGTTATTTCTCAATGTAAAGGGGGAAAAAAACTAGTATGGTATATCTGTTTTTTAAGCATGATAATTTTATTTATTTCTTTAGTGATGCATATATATAGAGAGAGAAGGTGTTTGGTCCAACTGAAGTTATAATAAATCTAATTTTACTACATCTCTCCCTCCCCTCAGGTGTAGAAAATTTTCAAGTGCAGAAAGTTATGCAGAATTAATTCATTTCTGATAAACTTATTATCATTAATTTTTTATATAACATGTTATTAAGTTACACATTTGACTACTGTGTAATAAAATTGTATTTAGGGCAAAAAACTAACTATAATTTTGCATCTGGTGACTAATATCATATGCTTCTAAGAATATTACTTTAACTTTTTCCATAGTTTTTGTATTTCAGGAACATGAAACTGTTACTTTGATATACTTAAATAATAAAAGTGTGTTTCTGAATCAATTAATGGATACAAATATTTTACAGTTATTTTTAGAAGATATTTGCCATATCGCTTTTAATAATTCATAAAGTATGTTAAAATATAGGTAAATAATTTGGTGCAGAATTCAAATTTAGGGTTTAAAATATAGTGAATCATAAGACTAAATGTTTTTTATTATCATGATTTGCCTGGGCTTAAGAATGTACTTTTTGCCCGGTGGAAATTGTCATCAAACTGTCCTGAACAGGCTTTTTGTTGATAACTTCCAGGCTTATCAGTACCTCCTTTTGAGTGGAGGGTATGCAAATATAATACCCAATTTAAATTACATTGTGATTGTAATAATATTGTGGTATTAAATAAGTGATTATAATTACAATTTAGGTAATTGCACTGTAATTATATTACATTGTATCTGTGAACTCTTAATTTCATTACTTTATGCAATTATGTTGTAAGTGCATAATCTAATTGCAGTAATATAATCTATTCGCAATTACAAAATAATTATAAATGCAGTTACATCTTAAATAGAGGCCATTTTAATACTTTTAAATTTTCGCAAGATAACTTCCCATTAAGGTTCATTTGGAGGAAACTATGCAAATACTAAAAAAGAAGTTATGCTAAATTTACATATTTTGTACAGTAGTTTCTTGTTATAATGCTGTTCAATATATCTTCAATACTTTTGTAAATTTAACGACATTCATTGCAATCACTGTGGTGCTTTAAAAAGAAGTTTCTTAGTTATGCTTTCTAATAAGAATGTGTTAAAAATTAAGTATTATGTATAATAACTAGCAATTAAAAAACCTTGACTGCATGAAAATGCTGTTGCTGTGTAAAATAGAAAATAAGCTTATGAAAGATAGAAATAAGCTATTTTATGACTATTAGAAATTTTGAATATTAGAAAATAAGCTATTTTATGCTTTGAAATGAATTACGTGGGGTTAAGTCGTCCTTTTACAATTTAAGAATGTGGTTAACACACATTCTTAAATTGGACAGGTTTTATCTAAATTATTAGTATAAAATATATAAACTAGGAATTATTTTGTAACATAACTCAAATTACAAAATTCATTCTATATACGTTCAAATTTATTATCTTTTATGGAATAACTGTTTTTTAATTTAGGTAAAAATTGGATTTTTAGAAGTATTACAAATACAATGCAACACAAAGGTGATCTGATTGGAGAGGAAGGACTTTTTATTACGGTTTCTAGTTCGTATTTATATTACATTGTATTACACATACAAAATCATCCAAAACACAGAATGCTGTACTTTCTTCTTCCATATATGTTATGAAATATTTCACACATTTAAAAGAAAGTGTTTCTTCAGAGTCTTGCACAATTATTTCCATATACCTCAGACTAAAATGACAACATATTCTTAAGTTATTTTTTTAGTATGAATTTAGTGTTTTTATGGAAATTTTTGTTAAAATGTCATTAAGATAAATTTATTTGCACACTCTACACTTTAACTATTTCCCCATTTGACACTATTGAAAGTTTTTATTCATATCTTATTTATTTTAGTCTGCTAACAAAACTGAAACATCTAAAGAATAAGTTATTTTGAATATGTTTACAAAATATACGCGAAATTTTTATTTAAGTGAAAACGTCTATATACTATTCGAGAATTAATAAATTATCCGAAAAGTTTATGTGCGCTGAATGCCGCGCGTCTATAAAATAAATCTTTAAAAAAACAGCAGACATTCAGCCAGCGTGTGCGATAAACGCGCCAAAATTGGTAGCGCGGTCCCTCCCTCGCCAAGAGAGAAAAGTTAGTGATTCAGCCTGGTTTAGAGGAGCCTTAGCTTACCCCAAGGTCCGTAGAAAGTGGGCCTACCCAGTGCCTCCTAGATTATAAAGCCAATGGACAGGTTGTAGAAACAAGTGTGACGTCAAAGTTAGTAGGCCCACGTGATGTTCTCGAGGTTTGGATTCTCAATTGGGAAGCGATTGCTTTGCGGTGTACGTAGACTGGAATGTTAGCATGTGCTGTCGGGGAGAAGAAATACTTGGTAAGTTCGTATTTATTGAAATGTAACTTTATATTTTGTTCATTGAAATAAACGCTTGCTATTACTAATGTTGAATTAAATTAAGTATTAATTGCTTAATTATTAGTAACACACGTATACTTATTATGTTTATCTCCGTATTGATTAGCCATTATTATTATTATTAATCTTATTTCTGAATTTACTTAATATATTTTGTTTAAGTGCATCACCGAAGTTTTAATTTTATGTGTGCAGTATCTAATGTTACGTATTTTCTTTTATAAAAGTTTTTTTTTATTATTTCATTACTGTTTTACGAATTTTTAACCTAATCATTTATACAAAGCTTAACAGTTTTTAAAAATGTAATTGAAAGTAAACCTATACAATAAATCTAGTTAAATTAATAATTACGTATATCAGTTAACAAACGTATGTACGCTAATATGTGAGTGTGTAGAATAAATATAATAGTTAATATGTATAGCTAATATGTGAGTGCATTGTATAATGAGTGTAAGTATAAGTGAGAATGGCAAACTTTTAAAGTTATGTGATCAAAGCGTTCAGTATTTGAAGAACAGTCTAGTAAAAACGTTTGTTTTATTGTGAGTTTAATTATGTATTAACTTATCACTATTGAAAGATGTATTTTATGTGGTTTCTAAATTAATACTGTGTATTTGCATACTATGTATTTAAATATTAAAGCAGTAAATTCATCTTAACATTCCATAAATAGTGTTTAGTTTACCAAACAAAGTCTTTCTTCAGATTTCACGTATATATTTTACTGTTCAATATTCTAAATATTCTAAACATGATTCGCCTGAAGTTTGATATTATTTTCATTTGACTGTTTCAGCATGTTTTAAATATCAAAATTATCATCATTGATGCAAGTAATAATTTCAGTATAATAATAGATATCTTAATAGAAGCTTAGGTGTTCTTCAGATACGAATTTATTCAAATGTTTGAATGACATTTGAAATTCTCCACCGTTGGTTTATGGTGTATCGAATTTCAATGTATAATTATGCAAATTTAAATTGTTATAACATTTAGTATTTATATAACTGATTTTTGTAATTGTTTTTACAGAAAATATGCCATTTAAATGCTGTGTAACTGGTTGTCGGGGAAATTATAAAGGTACTGAAAAGGTGCATACATTTTCCTTTCCCAAAAATGATGCTCTTAGAGAGAGGTGGCTAAGAAATATACCTAGGAAGGACTTCTCAGCAACTCCATATTCTCGGGTAGGTGTAATCCTAATTAATTTATTAAGATTCAATAAATTGTTGGTAGAATATTTTTAGTCTGCTATGGAAACTTTCTGCAAGCTATAATTTTTACCTCCCGCCAACACGTATAAATAGGTTTCAGTGTATAGTTTTCTATTTGATGAATCAACAAATTACATTTAATTTACAAACAATCAAGGGCTAATGATACTTCGAAGCTCGTTGCTGTATAAGCCATAGAATAGGCAGGAGGTCGTATGCTGTCATGATGAGATTTTTTATATGTAGTGTTAACTGATCCTTAAATATTTGAAAAAAAATTTTAATTTGCATATATGCATTTAAAATTTAACCTGCCCAAAGTATTGCCAAAGCTTGAATGTTTTTATTTATAAGGAAAGTGATTCAATCTTGCTTTACAGTTGGTTGTTTTAAGAAGTTAGTTACATGATGTCTTCCTTTTACTTAATAGGTGTGCCATAAACATTTTCAACCTGATGACCTCATCTGGGAAACATGAGCTTTCGATGAAAAAAATGGGAAAATCATTAAAGCTTCACTGCAGAGAACAAAACTAAAAGAAGGCGCTTTTCCTAGCATATTTGATGGCTGTCCATCGTATTTATCTTCACAAGCTGGTAGTTCGAGAAAAAGTCCGAATGAGAAAAAAATGGAACGAGAAGCAAACCTCATGATGAAAGCTATTGCTCATAGTAAATTATCAGCTGCTGAGTATTATAAATCGAGGACATTTTCAGACTTTAATGAACTTTTAACCTGTTGCATGCAATATAAATTTTCTACATTTTGGAACGTTGTGCACAAAGACAATATCTTGATGTTTTTGAATTTAAAATGCACTGATGGATGTGTTGTAAAATTGCTTTATGCAGTCCACATTACTGCAGATCTTTTATTATCTGTATCGTTTCAAAATAAGTTATTGACTCATATCAGTAGTAAGTATAATGAGTTACCTATAAAAGTAAGTAATATTAATGAAATTCATGAAATACTTGATCATATTGAAATGTTAGAAACTAAAGACTTAATGAATTCGATTGAAATTATAATCAACCTGATGAAATCTTTAAGTTTCACAAATGAAGGTGATAAAATTTTATTTGAGTTCATGATTGAACAACTTTCTCTTGTAAAATGTAAGCCCCAAAATCATCAATATTCATCCAATACCTTAATTTTAGCTTCTATGTTTTATTTGTTATCGCCCCAAGCATATAAATTTGTCCGACAATCTGGTAATTTAATTTTGCCTCATCCAAGTACTATACATAAAATAAGTTCTAAATTAAATGTAAATCCCCAAAAGGAAACAGATGATATGTTGTTTTTGGCATATGCTAAGCAAAAAGCTTGCTATCTGAAAGAGCATGGATTATATGTTTCATTAATGATGGATGAAATTCACATCAGACCTTTTCTTGACTACAAAAGTGGAGATATTGTTGGAATTGGCCAGGAAGTTGATAACTTAGCTTCTAGTGCACATGTATTTATGATACAGAGTATTTTGTGCTGCTTTAAAGATGTTGTCCATATATTACCATCGAAGAAAATGACAGCTGAAGTTTTGTTCACTGTTTTGAAAAAAATAATTGTTGGTCTTGAAGCAATAGGTTTCAAAGTAATTGTTTTTGTTAGTGATAATAATTCCATTAATAGAAGATGTAAATCTCTGTTTAATAATCCATTATCAAATTTGTATTTCCTCATCCTGTTGATGCAACTCGTCCATTGTTTTATGCAGTTGATTCTGTTCATATTATTAAAAGTGTTCGTAACAACTGGTTAAACCAGAAAAACCCTGAACAAGCTATGTATTTTCCAAATTTTGACTTGTCTTCAAATAATGTATGTACCTCTTCATTTCTTACTTTAAAAAATATGTATGAAGCTGAAAGTGGTAATTTGTTAAAATATGGATATACAATATCTCGTAAAGCTCTGTGGCCTACAAATTTAGAACGTCAAAGTGTGAAACTGGCTTTACAAATTTTCAACGATCAAACATCACAAGGCCTGAAAGAATTAGGAGTAAAGCATAATTTGTTAAATTTTCACGAAACATCTGCATATATTAAAATATTTTCGTCGTGGTTTTCAATAATGAATGTTAAAACACCAAACAAGGGGGTACATTCTTGTGATGACTTCTGTAAACCATTAGTATGGAATGAATCAGACAAGAAGTTTGTATTTTTAAATAATTTTCTTGATTGGTTGATGAAATGGAAAGAAATGAAGAGTGATACGGGTAGGTTGACAAAAGAGACACTTTCTGCTCTTATATTAACAACAACATGTATGATAGAAATGTGTAGGTATTGTCTAGGTGAACTCAACATGTCGTATTTTTTGCCCGGTAAATTTCGGACAGATGAATTGGAACATCGTTTTAGTTTATATCGCAGGATGGCTGGAACAAATTATCATATATCACTTCGACAGGTTTTTGAAGTAGAAAACAAACTACGTGCATGTTCTGTATTAAATCTAACTATGATATCGAAAAGTAAAGGGACAATTGTTATCGATGACTTTTCTAACTCTTTTGATTTGATTAATGATAGTTCCCATGAATCTATTGTAAAATATTTTCATAATTTCAAGCATATTAATGTCACAGATAATGATCTTGAAACTATGGTTGATAAATTACCTTTAATTGCATACTTGGCTGGATATTGTTGCCACTTAGTTATGAATAGGCTAAAATGTGATGACTGTGGAGGTAATTTAATTATTGAAAAACCACTAATAATTCCTCCCAATTTCAAACATATTCATAATTGTGATAGAGGTGGGTTAAAGTACCCATCTGCTGATGTCATTAATGTAAATACTGCATAATTTTATTGTCATACAGAAGCTCATAAGCCCTGAATATGAAAAGTTTCCTCCAAGTATGTAACCCAACGTAATTTAATATCCACTATGACATTAGAAATTCTTATGTGTAAGGAAATTAAAATTATTTCCTGTAAAAACCATTTGTCACGTAAAATTATGCAACTGCTTATATACTCATGCACAAATACTCTTTTAAACAATTATTGTAAATTCAAAAATGATAGCTTTTCTAAATATTCATATAAAAGAAAGCTAAAAACACTTGCTATGTAAGCATAACAAACAAAGAATATATTAGAAATGTACCAATATAATTTTTTGGCCTGAAAATAATTTTAGTGCATTTCACTTTTTTAATTTTAATTGCTCTCTAAACATGCATTAGTAAATATATGTGTAATTTTATTATTTTTGTAATTTAATTTCTTGTTTCTGTATTAAAATATTAAAAATTGTATTTAAATATGTTATATAAATAAATAATTTTAAAGACTTCATTTGTTGTACTGTATTATTTTATATAGGTAACAGCAATAGTTGTCCATTACATACCAGCAATTAATTTAGATTTATGTTAATGTTTTTCACATCAAAATATTTTTTCATTTAAAATATAAACTGTATGCTTGGATGTTACTTTTAAGTAATCTTTGTATATTATTATATATATGTGATATATTAGAAGTTTGTACGATGAGAAAACTTAGTAGGTACTATGTGCATATATTTACATGCATGATATTTTAATCACAGGGTTAGAAATATGGATGCGTAAACCCAGAAATTCGGAAATATAATTGAATAATTTGGAAAGATCTTGAATTTGGGAGAACAGATGAACTTGGGGAGGGGGGAGAAAATAAAATTTAGGATAGTCAATTTTAAGGTCGCCAATTATTTCTTAACATAGCCATCATATTTTATTATATCTTACATATGTAATTATGTGTTTGTAGATGCATCTGAAGAAGCTGTTGGAAGCACCAGGATGGGAACCTACATCCAAATTGGTTTTCATTCTAGAAAATTAAGGTCTTATGAGCAAAATTATGCAATTACTGAATTAGAATGTTTTGTATTGGTGATGCAGATAAATTTTATTAATACTTACTCAGTAATTATTTTACTGTACACACTGATCACGCTGCTTTAGTTTGGCTTAAGAACATTAAAGATCTTACAGGTAGGTTATTTAGATGGTCTTTAAAATTATCTATGCATGATTTTGATATAAAATATGAAAATAGTTCTATTAATATTGAAGCTGATATGTTAACTAGAAATCCTATTTGTCAACATTTAAGTTTGGAAGTTAATTTATTCTCATTAGAAGAAATTAAAGAGCATCAAAATTTAGATAATGTATATAATCCTAAGTATAAAGAAATTAATGATGTGTTAACTATTAAAAAGCAAGGATTATACAAAATCATAATAGCAATCTCTCTTTGTACTAAATTACTTTAAAAGGCTCATATTAATCTTGTCAATATTATTGGTCAAGAATTGTCTGTCCAAGATGCTAAAATTTTTTGTAAACATTGCGAAGTATGTCAGTTTAATAAGAAAACTAAACAAAAGAGATTTGGTTTAATGTGAACCTTTTGAATTATTATCTATTGATACTGTTGGTGGTTTAAACTATTATATTAAAATGTATATTCACTTAATTATTGATCATGCTACTCATTAAATATGGATTTTTTGCTTCTAAAAGTGTAACTACAGATAGTTACATAAATAGTTTAAGATAAATTTTTCAAATTCAAGTACCAAAGAAAATTTTAAGTGATAGAAATGCTGCTTCTTCCAAATTTAAGCACTTTTTAAGAAATCATAATGTAAAACAATTATTAACTACTAACGGCCTCAAACTAATGGTAAAGTTGAACGAGTTACTCAAACAAATATAATTAAACTGTAAATTAAATTCTTATCAGGCTAATATTGCATGGACAAAATTGTTACCTCAAGTTACTGAATAATGTAATAATACACCTCGTGTTGCAAAATTCCCGCAATCTTATTTAATGTATGGAAAATTGCCTTATGATCTACTTGAAAATCAAGAAGTCTGTCCACCAATCCTTTCTTAACATAGCCAGAGTATTTAATTATATCATATATATATATATATATATATGTTATAATTTCCACACATTTGAGAGTATATTTAAGACTAATAAATGTAAATTTTCCTTGATGAAATTTTAAATTCTGATTTTCAAGGAATATGATTTTATGAAAACATGATATTATGTCTATAGATGAGATAAAAACAACATATCAGAAATTTTTAAGATATTGAGGAGTTTTGGTTTTCAGAACTAATTTTTAATTGAATGATTTGAAAATTCAGCATGTACTAATCGTTTTATAAAGCCAAATTCGATATTCAAGATCAAGTTTTGCTGGACTAAGTATCAAATCTTATTACATTACATATGAAATTTTAATGCATCTTTAATGAGTTTTATTGCTCTTGCATTGTAATGTTCAAAGATATTCCGATAGTAAAATAAAATTTTTATTGTGGAAATATAGTTTCTGGATTATTCTGAGAGTTCATTATTTAACGCAAATTCATACTCGTATGCACAGAGAAATCGCTATCGGAAGTTCCGCCATTTCATATTATACGGCCTAGTGCTCGTGACGTCACAGACCAGTCCGACGGCTTTATATCTAGGAGGCATTGGCCTACCCCACTTCTGACTACCTTACAGATTCTTTGCTACTACGGCGCGCGTTCGAAAGAATTGTGCTGCTGAATAGTGTGTTTAGGTGCTAATTCTGAGATTTTCGCAATTTAAGTTATTATGTGTGGGAGTTTACGCAAAATCTTTAGTGAATGGTTATTGTTGCTTATCGCCGTAGTATATTTGAGGAAAGAGGAGAATAATTCACTGCTGATGTATACATTAACAGTATGAAAAATCTGGAAGGTGATACTCGGCAATAAATGTGCTGCATTTCATTGCAAAATTCAGCAACGCCAGTGAAACAAACGAGAGTGTTCGAAAACCTTATCCACATCTGAAGCCACTATACAAAAATTGTATGTGTGCCAATACAGCAATTTAACAGATCAAGGAATAAGAAAGAATTGCAGTGCCTGGATGTGCTTAAAAACTACAAAGCATTCTGCTGACTTCCGTGCCAAAATCAAGGTTGACGAATGGATTAATATATTTTAATGTTTCTTTTAGTGCATATATTTCAAAATTTTTAAAATAACTTGAACAGTTGTTTAATTGCTTAAAACAACAATGAAGTTCATTTATAAAGATATATAAGGAACTTCATAATTCATTGCTTTGGTGAACAACTGAAATTTACTAAATTACCTAACTTTATAACATTAAATATATTCGTAACTGTAGTATTATGCTCTGTTTTATAAAAGCTTAACTACTTTATTCATTTGTTATACATTAAAATATTTTGATTTATTTACTAAATGCGTAATCTGTTATCAGGATTACTAAATATATTAAGAATTTCCATACATGCTTGTGCAGTGTGATAGCATGTTTGTGTAATGAACTTTGATTTTCATGAACGAAAATGAAATACAATCTCCGAATAAGTACTTTTTTGTTTTCCAGTTCCTGTGTTTAGCTGTAAAAGTAAATTCTCTTCAAGTATGTGTCTGTGCAGTTTTGACGATGTAAATGCTGAAATGTGTGTACAGTAAAAACTCAACAAAAAAAAAATATCCGGAAAGCTCTTGAAATTTTGGATAGCCGAGCATATAAAAAATGAAATATTGTAATAAGTGAATGGAAGAATAAACTACTAGTCTAAAATCATAAAAAGAGTTCATCTTATTTGTGTCAACTTGACTATCAAAAGCCAATATTTAATATTATGTACGATTTTGAAAAAAATGTATGCTGCTGATCTTTGGAATATGATAACTGTGATTTTTACAATGATTGTTTTGTGGATTAAGACTACAAGTTGAGACTAAATATGAACAATAGTAATCTGAAAATTTGAAGTAGTAATTTTGGGTTTTCATCCGCAGAGAACCCGCTGGCGCTTCCAACAATCTCTGACAATAACTTCCATGTTTTAAGTAATTAAAAAATATATTTTTAACCACTTATTATTAATTTTATAAAGTACATTCTATAATTTAAATTTTATTTACTTTCATTTATTTTTAATGTTTGCCATTATAAATTTCATAGTTGCTAATTAAACTACCTTTACAATTTATTTAGTTATTTTATACATACATTTATATTTTATGTAAGAAAGGGATTTATGTGCAACGGATAAACAGTGAAAATCATTTAACACAAAACTGAGGGGACTGAAATATTTTTTCGTGTTTGAAAAGAAAATAATAATAATAATAAAAAAAAACGCATATATTCAACAAAATTAAGCTTATTGAAGTACATTTTATTTATACAGATATGTATATATGCATGTATTTATTAAAAACCAATGAAACAAAAACATCCACAAGAACTTAATGGAATTTAATACAAAATTTTGAAGTTTTTGAAAAACAAAACGTTTATTGAGTTTTTGGAAAATAATCTGATATTTTTCTTTGCATTGTCTTTTTTAGCATCGAATTGTTCAATGTCGAACATTTTGTTATTCATTTCTCCATTGGAATGTGCATCTAAATAACTGTCCATACTTTTTATGATATTCTTTATTTCGGATGACGTGGGAACAGGAACTGCATTCATTTTATTTTCGTCATCAGAATCTGCATCAATGATATCTTTTTAGCTTTGAACAAACTCCAAAATAACTTTGTCTGCCATAATTGGGGCTGTACACACATTATCATAAACTACTGCAACGAATTCTTCCGATAGTACAGTAGAACAGTTCATTAATACAGAAACTTTCTCAAACATTTCATTAAGTGTCAGCTCAGTTTCAATATCCTACTTCTCCATTTCTTCTGGTGCCAAAGAATCTGATACTTTTGAGAATCATGTGTAATGAAAATAATTTTCATTCATCCTTGGAGTCGCTGAATTCTATGCAGTGCAACATATGAGCCAAACTCACTAATTTTTACTGACGCTGCCATGTACTCATCACTGAATTCTAAAGCTAACTAATGAGATGTTTGTGTAGCGTTTGTAGGCGTGGAAGGCGAAAGTACCGTAGATAAACAATACTGGCTCGTGTCACAGGCTATTCCGAGGGTCTTTCAAAGCCAAATTAGCCTCTTTTCTACGAAACATGTGAAACCACCTCTCTTTCATTTCACACCCCGCTTAAATCTCGCCTGCGATGCCAGTGTATTTTGTTCATTTCCAGAAAGGATATCTTTTCATGTTCAGCGATTTTTGTTTCGTGTTAAGAGAAACAAAATGAATGAAAATACATAGTAGTTTGTCGGGACCGTTGCGTTATTTCGTGTTAACCAATATTTTGCATTAAACGTATTCCACTGTATACAGATGTGTTTGGACTATGTATATACAAATAATTTTTTTAAAGGAAAATTTATAATCCTTCCAAAAATTATGCTGCTAAAAATATGATATCAGTAAATATATAAAGAATAAAAGGAAATTTAGAACCAATTTTTCAGAAAGAATAAAAATTGAAATCCTGTTTAGACTAGTAAAATCTTTTTAAATTGGAAGATATTTTTAATGATTTTACTTACCTCCCCCCACCATTTTCCTTTGCTACTGCTGTTTGATAAGAGGGTTTAGTAAAGTTTTGTGTTAAAATTATTTTGAACTTTCAAAGATTTTCCACTGCAGGATTTTCATTTTTTCTACATTTTTAAGGGCATGTTTTCTTTTTCTCTCTCTTTTTTTTTTTTTTTTTTAAGATTCTTTTTAGATTAGAAAAATATTTTTAAATTGGAAGATATTTTTAATGATTTTCCTTTGCTTTGAGGAGTACTAGAATTTTCGGGTGAACTATTAAGATAAAAAATATATTGAAATGGTTCATCAGCTGATTCTGGATACAGAAAAAGCAAGGATTTTGTTTTAGAAGGGGAAATGTAATTAAATTCGACATACCTCCTCTTGATGATATTATGTTAAAGTTGGTTGGATTTCTCACCTTTCTTGTTCTTTTATACTACTTTTTGGGTTTTTCTTGTGATGGTTTACTTTAACATGTTGAGTGCCGTGTGGGTCACCGGTGACCGGCACTCGGCTATAGCACCGTGGGTGCCATCGGGAACGCGACCAATAGTAAAATCCATAATTAGAATAAATATTGATACTGATAAATTTTTAAATAGTACTAATGTTACTATAATGGTTTGAAGAATAATAAATCGTAAAAATTTAAATTATAAATCACAAAAATGATCTACAGATGTTTGCGGGTAGCTGGTGATCCCCAGCATGAAGCACAATTATATAACATTATGTTCTGTAGATAATATTTTGACATAGTAAAAATTTCAAGTTGCATTATTGTTTCAAGATTATTGCATAGTAAAAATTTCAAGTTGGCGTCATGGGCAAATCACGTAAAATGCGCGCCGCAGTCAACGTGTTAATTTTTACATTTTAAAGAATTCTTGTTCTACATTTATAGGATTTTATCATCATTTGAACTTCAATTTTTTAGTCTTTGTGAAAAGTTGGTTCTAAATTTCTTTATATACTATATATAAGAACTCCTTCTCTCCTAAACTAATTTATATATTTATTTATCCCACATTTTCATTTTGAAACATTTTAGTACATGCTTTTCCTCAATATTTTAAAAGTTGATTTTTTGTTGAACTGAAATATGTAATATGGAAAAATTCTATCAAAAAACATAACTCAGAATTGAAACAGGAGATAAATAGAGATAATAATAATGTAGGGTATTTGATTCTCTGCCCCTAATACTCATTTGAAACATTTTAGCATGTTTTTCCATTCAGCTGAAACAGTAAAAATATAGAAAAATTCCCACAGAAACATAATTCGGATGAGAAACAGGCAAAAAAATGGGTTGGCATCAGGAAACTGATTGGTCTAAAACAGGGCTTCTTAAACTCTTTTTGAGTCGTGACCCTCTTTTATCATAGAATTTTTTCACGATCCCAAAATATTTACAAAAATTTTGTGGAACCCCATAAGCATGCGAAAATCTGACACGCGCGCGAGTGAAACTGTCAATTTTTTCACTTGTATTGCAGTTTTAGGTTATTATCTTTAATTTCTCATTTTAAGACATAGAACAATGTGAAAATTTTAATTAAGTAACAGACGAAATGACAGCGTCATGTGCAAAGCAAGTAAAATGAACATTTATATTATAAACAGATTGCGTTGAAACATTTTTGTTTTTCTCTTCGTCTGTATTGTCTTTATCTATTTTCAGATACATTGTGTAAAAATATTGGGTAATTGTAAAATTATTATATTATATCAAACTACTAAAGAAATACCAAAACTAGTAAGAAAGTTTAAGAAATACCAAAACTACTAAAATTTGTTGCTACCCCCTGCTGTAGATGGGGGTTGCGATCTACAGTTTAAGAAAGTCTGGTCTAAAATAACATTACAATATTTGATTTTGTTGGAACATTGGATAACTGAGGCCACAGCCAGTGCAGTTATGGCAGGTGTGAAAAATTTTGGAATTTACAGAAATATCAAGTAGCAAAATTTTTGGAATTTAGGAGTGGAAAAGTTTTTAGAATTTAAGACCCACAGAGATTGCATAGCACAACAAAATGTACCTGCTGAAGCTAGGACTCCAGTGCATGGTTATATTTTTGTAAGGAGTGTAACTCTGAATGCAGAGATGCATTTTCAGTCAACATCGCTAGGTCACCAGCCTACACAGCATTGTGTAATACATCATTCATGTAAATAAGAAATAAAATTGACTGCACTTTAGTTAAATAACCTAACTCATTCCTTGTAAGTATTATGCAAGAGTATTGTAATTGTTGAATAAGAATACAACACTTGCTTTATGCTCATCTGAAATGGGATAGATATTTTAGCAGTTATTCCAGCAGAAGTTTGAAGAAACGGATCATTCTCTATTTAGTTAGATAATCAAAATACACAAGCTATGAACATAACCTATTAAACCATAAGGTACAACTCTGATATACGCCCTAATTTCACCAAATGTGATATGTGTTCTGCGCTGGTTTTTGGCGTGGTTGCTTGTTGTATGGCAACCCTGTTGACGTTGAAAAATCTTTCGCTGGAGTTTGTTGGTTCCCGTCATGCTTTGTGTCTGAGAAGCTAGGGAGGGAAAGATTTAATGGTGAAAATTGTTGAATTGAAGTTCAGCATAAGAAAATATCGTCGTAGCCTTCCTGGTTGAGGGGCAATGGGTATTTGGAGGTGTGGAAAGAAGGTATGGGAGATTATTTTTAGTGGCTGTGCGTGATAGAAGTAGTGATTTGTGATTATTTATTTTATTTATTTATTTGTGAACCATAGTATGAATTTTCTGGATAGTGTGTCTGGCTGTTATATAAATACGATAGTGATTACGTGGCGGTATGAAATTGGTATTTCTGTTGTTCGAAAAAGCATTAATGGTAAGTGCATTTTATTTTATTCTTGTTCTTATTTTGTAGAATGTTATGTTCATTGTTTTTTTAGTATGAATTTCTGTCGTTATTGTTTCAAATTTATTTCAGTTATTTTGTTGATTAGTGCGTACCGTCTAAATTGTGAAATTCGTAGATGTTTTTTAAAGTTGAAACAGAACGCTGTGTACATGGTATTCTTTGAACTTTATTGTTGTTATGTTAATTTATTAAAGCGAGGTGTGCGTAGTTTGTAAATTCGTTCGTTGTCTAGATGGTGCCATTCGTAGATGCTTTTTTAAGTTAAAACATATCCCTGTGTACATGGACTCTTGTCAAATAATTTTGGTTAGAAACTTCACGATTTTGCCATCTAAATTTTTTGTTTTTGTTTCGGATTTTTAGC
This sequence comes from Stegodyphus dumicola, assembly GCF_044657685.1. NCBI lineage: Eukaryota > Metazoa > Arthropoda > Arachnida > Araneae > Eresidae > Stegodyphus > Stegodyphus dumicola. The sequence goes on along the minus strand of NC_140769.1, from coordinate 78,578,400 downwards.
TTAAATTGTGTGTTCAAAACGTGGTTTTTGCATTCGCGAAAACCGTATTTTTGGGAGACATTTTAGGCTTAAAGTTCAAAATGTAGACAAAAAATTTCGATAGCAATATGGCAGCGTGGAGTTTCTCGCCAAAAATATTTGGCGAGAAATTTGGCGCCTTGAGGGCGCATATCAGAGTAGTTCCAAACATAATTCACATTGAACAGCCAATGTTTATCAATTTTCACTTAAGTCGTACTTTCCCATAAATTTGAAAATACTCTATTGCATGCTGTTCTATTGAAGACAAGCCTAATTTTTTTTTTTTTTTTTTTCAAAATGCAATTGATAACTTGTATTGTTTTTTCACAAAATTTTAACCTGGGAGTCGTGAACAAATTTGTGGGGGGTCAGCAAATTCAAAGAAATTTATTTGACAATAAAAGACATGGAATTTGAAGAGAATTTTGGATGTTTTTTAACATTTGCTAAGAATTTAAAATTAAACATTTCCATATTTTAATTTTGATTTTATTGCTTTCCACTTGATTTATGTGTTATGTTTGATGATTTCCAAACAGCTCGAATCAAATTTCAAAGCAATTTCATATGCACAGCTAAGATGTAGTTTTTTCGGCTATCTTAGTAGTGTCTTGCATGCAATTTGTAATTGTAATACGCATCATTTATAAACTATGTTTCTTATTTCTAATCAAATTTGTTGTCAAGTAAGAACATAACATTTCCTAAGCATTGGAAAATTCAGTATTGTCTCAAAGAATAATAAAAACAATTTTGTTCATGATGGTTAAATGGCCCAAAATCTCTTGTGAACATTGGGTATGTTCACAAGAGAAAAGGGATGGGTGGACCAACATCAAATAAACTTAGAGAAAAACTATAAATGAAAATGCAAACTTAAATGAAACCATTGACTCTCTTTCTACTTCTAAAAAAAAAATTGAGTAAATATCAAGAAAAGTTTTTTTTATACTGTTTTACATGTTGCATTATCAATGGAAAATGAATACCCATTGTGTGTTAAATGCAGTGAAAACTTGGCACATGGAAAGCATGAAACCTGCGAAATTAAAAACACATTTAGAAACGGTACTTTTCCCATTTTGCCGCCACAAACAATAAAGTCGCCAACAATGGTACAACTGATGCCAAACTGCCATCTTCGTCGCCAACCTTTTACGCCTCATTTTCAAAACAAGTCACAGCCATTTCTTATCAGATTGATTGTTTCTTTCAATACTGGCATACAACTACATAGAATTTTTACAAGATAATTAAATTTTATGCCCCAAGACCATTCGCGGTAATTAAGTCTATTAGACTGCAATCACACCACTCACCCGCAGGCAAAAATATAGAAAAGGCAAAATCAAGGGTTAAATTCATCAATTCTAATGAGAATGCAGTAGCGAAGTAAAGCACTGCGGCTTTACATAATTTCTGAGTAAGCTTTTTATACAAATTGAAATAATTCTTGCATTTAAACTTGTATTCCAAATTAAGATTTTACTTGAAATTGCAGTAGCGAAGTAAAGCACTGCGGTTTTACATAATTTCTGAGTAAGCTATTTGTACGAATTGAAATAATTCTTGCATTTAAACTTGTATTCCAAATTAAGATTTAACTTGTCATTAATGTAGATAATTACTGAGAATTAGATTTTTGTAGCGTAGTTTACGTGAGATCAGATCATGTGATACAAACCGACAAATCAGGATGTTGAAACATGAAAACATAGTAAATTCTTAATGTCTTTTTATAAATTTATTATCTTTATTGGCTTTTTACAAAATTTTAAAAGATATTAAAATGTTTATGCCTTCAAAATAAAAAATTCTTAGAACTTATTGTTTGTTAACATTTTTTATGTGTATATTGTATGTTGTCACCAACAAAGTCTGCTTGGCACGATTTGCACCAGTGAAACTGAAAAGTACCTCAGAAACTAAGCATAAAGATTAAGTAAATGAATCTAAAGAATTTTTTTAAGAAATGAGCTGAGAGCATGAAAAATTTAAATGTATTTTTGAAAAAATATACAACAGTTCCTGAGAAGGATTTACAGGCATCCTTAAAAGTTTCATATTTAATTGCAAAAAATTTAAAATCTCATACAATTGGAGAATCGCTCATTCTTCCTTCAGCAATTAAAATGACATCATTTATGCATGCAGAAAAATATAGTAACGATTTGAAAACAATAGCATTAAAAAAAAGATACCGTTTCTCACCAAATTTTTGTCATATCAGACACTATAGAATACAAAATCTAGTCTTTACTATAAAACTTATTGAAACTACCGACATTACTACAATGTTTCAATTCGTCGTTATCTGAGATAAGTTTTTAAAGATGATGCAGTAAAATATTTTTTATGTTGTAATATTTGGGAAGGAAAAGCAACTAGAGAGAAAATATTTGAAATTATTAACAGACATTTTGAAAAGAATAATCTTACCTAGAAACGCTGTGTCGCAGTTTGTACTAATGTAAGCTTTTAAAACTAAACCAATACTTTGGCAAGGAGAATTGAACAAAAAAAAAAAAAAAAAAAAAAAAAAACAGAAACATGCTTTTCAGAATTTACTAAAAAAAATAATACAGATTTTTTGTATAAAACAATATATGATAAAATTGACAGAAAATTTTTTGAAAAATTTCCAAATAAGGAATTAGATTGGATCTGTGACCAATTTTGCCTTTGGTATTTTCAATTCCAATGTATCTCTAAATGAAAAAAAACAATTAATTGATATTTTAAGTGACGGAATATTGTGTGTTAAATCTCTAACTTGCCAAAAATTTTAGCTGATTAGAAACTAATATGCTGATTTAAAAGGAATGAAAGTAAATTATTACGTTTCTTACATTAAATTGTACAATATACCTTTAGCTTATATTTAAAACTTCTAAAATGCTTATGTTACATTTTTCTGTTATATAAGCATTGAAAGTGGATGTCTCACTGAAATAGAAATTTTGCTATTGAATTAACATGGAGAACTTTTTTATTGAAATATTTTTTCTCTGTGACATTAGTTGCATCTACTACAAAATAAAGATTAAAGAACTGTTTTTAAAACATTTTGAATTCGTTGTCATATTGATCTATGAAGCACTAGATTAGTGAGGTTTTATTACATTATTGACAAATACAGTTTTCAAACAATCAAAAAATTTTCAGCGGAGATAATTGTCAAATATGAATGTGTTTTCAAAGAGGAAATAAATAATCTTTTACCATAATAACTGATAAAAAGAAAATTCAGTTAGAACATTCACATCTCTAACAACGTAATTTGCTTTGATTTAATCTTTATAATACAATATATTTTACAATGATAAGGCAAAATCCAATGTCAAAGGTTATGCGAAGATTACGATAATACCTAGAGTATTCAGCATTTCGTATAACCCTATAACCAGATAATAATAATATTAAAATAAATTTTATCTGAATGAAGTTTTCGTATTACAGAAACAGTAAAATTATGCAATTACATAAACGAATGCACTTTCAGACAATATACTTAATACTGTTTACAAGTGCAAGCCATAGTTCTGTTTGTTACTTCTCGCCCTTCAGCGCATGCTCAAGAATTACCATCCAGGCGAAACTAGTCGATTTGTCCATGACGTCAAAAATTCGAAAAGTGAGGTAGGGTAAGGCTAAGGCTACTATATATACTATGTCAGGCAACATGCAATAGGAAAAAGATGTCCGTGTGCATAAATTTTCCCATTGTGTTACTTCATTTTATCTAAATTTCAAGGATAATTCTTTTCATTTTTATATGGCATGTTATCAGTATAAAGGCTAGTGAAAATAAATTGGTATGTGTATCTGTTTTTGAAGTGTAATACTTAAATAAAAAGATGGTGTGTGTTTCTTCATTTAAACAACATTTCAAGGATAGTATTTTTCAGTGTTGTACTGTTTGTTATTTCTCAATGTAAAGGGGGAAAAAAACTAGTATGGTATATCTGTTTTTTAAGCATGATAATTTTATTTATTTCTTTAGTGATGCATATATATAGAGAGAGAAGGTGTTTGGTCCAACTGAAGTTATAATAAATCTAATTTTACTACATCTCTCCCTCCCCTCAGGTGTAGAAAATTTTCAAGTGCAGAAAGTTATGCAGAATTAATTCATTTCTGATAAACTTATTATCATTAATTTTTTATATAACATGTTATTAAGTTACACATTTGACTACTGTGTAATAAAATTGTATTTAGGGCAAAAAACTAACTATAATTTTGCATCTGGTGACTAATATCATATGCTTCTAAGAATATTACTTTAACTTTTTCCATAGTTTTTGTATTTCAGGAACATGAAACTGTTACTTTGATATACTTAAATAATAAAAGTGTGTTTCTGAATCAATTAATGGATACAAATATTTTACAGTTATTTTTAGAAGATATTTGCCATATCGCTTTTAATAATTCATAAAGTATGTTAAAATATAGGTAAATAATTTGGTGCAGAATTCAAATTTAGGGTTTAAAATATAGTGAATCATAAGACTAAATGTTTTTTATTATCATGATTTGCCTGGGCTTAAGAATGTACTTTTTGCCCGGTGGAAATTGTCATCAAACTGTCCTGAACAGGCTTTTTGTTGATAATAACTTCCAGGCTTATCAGTACCTCCTTTTGAGTGGAGGGTATGCAAATATAATACCCAATTTAAATTACATTGTGATTGTAATAATATTGTGGTATTAAATAAGTGATTATAATTACAATTTAGGTAATTGCACTGTAATTATATTACATTGTATCTGTGAACTCTTAATTTCATTACTTTATGCAATTATGTTGTAAGTGCATAATCTAATTGCAGTAATATAATCTATTCGCAATTACAAAATAATTATAAATGCAGTTACATCTTAAATAGAGGCCATTTTAATACTTTTAAATTTTCGCAAGATAACTTCCCATTAAGGTTCATTTGGAGGAAACTATGCAAATACTAAAAAAGAAGTTATGCTAAATTTACATACGAGATACATACATCGTCGAAAAATTCGGCCGCCTGCGCCTTCAACCACTTCGTTACCTCTTCTTGCAGCTGTGCGTCGTCATCAAAACGCTGCATAGCCAGCCACTTCTTCATTGCTGGGAATAGGTGAAGTCGCTCGGTGCCAGGTCGGGACTGTACGGCGGATGAGGAAACAACTCCCACTTAAAAGATTCAAGAACTTTACGAGTGACATTTGCCGTGTGGGGCCGGGCGTTGTCGTGAATCAACAAGATCTTAGAGCTCAACATTCGTCTGCGCTTGTTTTGAATTGCTCTTCTGAGTTTTTGGAGAGTTTGGCAATACCTTTGAGAGTTTATTGTAGTGCCTCTTTCCAGGAAGTCCACCAAAATTACACCTTTTCTGTCCCAAAAAACAGTCGCCATCATCTTCCTTGCCGACATTGTTTGCATGCATTTCTTGGGTTTTTGGGGAGAACTTGTGTGCCCCCACTGCATTGATTGCAATTTCGTTTCACAGTTCACATGTTTCACCCATGTTTCGTCACCAGTAACGATGCGATCGAGTAAAGAGTCACCATCCTTATGGTAAGCGTCCAAAAAGTTCAACGCTGCAGCCATTCGCTGATTTTTGTGGTCCTCTGTCAAGATTTTTGGAATCCATCTTGCACAAAACTTGTGGTAACCAAGCTTTTCGCTGATGATTTCGTGCAACAAACTTCGCGAAATTTGTGGAAAACTCAAAGAAAGTTCCGTTATTGTGAAATTTCGATTTTCACGGACTTTAGCATCGACTTTTTCGAGAAGTTCAGCGGTCACTATGCTGGGTCTCCCACTTCGATCTTCGTCGTGAACATTGGTTCGGCCATTTTGAAATCTTATGACCCACTGACGCACTCCACCTTCAGTGATAATGTTGTCCCCATACACTTCACGAAGCTGCCGATAGATTTCTATCGGTTTACAGTTTTTTGCAGTCAGAAACCTTATTACTGAGCGCACCTCGCAGCTCGCGGGATTTTCAATTAACGCAGACATTTCAAACCGTCACAGTATCTGAACGGAGCACAGCACGAACCTCTCACTAGCACGGCTAGATGCAGACTGAGCTGCGCAACGCTCTGACCCCAAGATGGCCGCGCTAGCCCCGCCCCTAGCGGACACAGACGGAAACGTAATCTACTTCCTGGATGGCCCTCGTATTTTTGCCTTGTTGCCAAGTGAGAACTGGATTAATTGAATGAAGAATATATCTCTAATAAAATTGGAGGAAATAAGTTTAAAAGAAAGGCAGGAAAAAATGCGTGTAAATTAATATTCCGTGCAAGGAAGTCATGTGGTGTACACATCCGATTTTTAGATTTACATCAGAATCTGATATTTTGGGTTATATATATATATATATTTGTATTGTTTTCATTTTGACCTTGCATACTTGATTACTTTTTACGGACTAAGTTACTGTAGTAATTAAATTGCCTGGTAGGGCGAAAGCGGCTTTATAAGGCTTTGGCTGAGTGTTACTTCCAATTTATCTAAAAGTGAAGTAATTTTGCATCTGGAGCGCTTTTTAAAGATTTATTCAGGTTTTGATAGTTTGAAATTTCAGTATCAAAGCTTGTTAGCTTATTAGCTGTTATTGAATGAGGCTAATATGCCGAATGCTCCAGAAATTCCAATATTAGTAACTTACCAAAGTTGATTTTCCTGTTTTTTTTTCGGGTAAATGTAATGACTAGATGAATTTTAAGGATTTATTTATTGCAACACACCATGATACTTCTTTATCGAATATTAATAAATTTCAATATTTGATTGGATCACTTACTGATGAACCTGATGGTGATCACTTGCTGATGCTTCTATAATTAAACATGTTTCGCTATCAAATAATTAATATGAAGAAGCATAGGCGAAATTGTTGGCCAGGTACGATAAAAAGAAACAAATCGTACAATGTATAATAAAACATTTCTGGATAAAAAATGAATTTCATAGGTCGATAATGTTAATTTACGGCAATTAGCTGATACCCTGGATGAAGTTATCGGGGACTTCAAAGCTCTTGGTGACAAAGCAACCTCTAGGGATCCATGGTTAATATTTATGCTGCTTCAAAAATTAAATTCCGAAACTCGAATGTTATGGGCACAGAAAGCACCGGAAGTAGATTTTCCTACTTTAGAATCATTTGAATTTTTAAATTTAAGGTGTGCTCTCGAAATTATTATAAATAAAGAAACGGAGGCTAAAATCGCTTATAAAAATAGTAATGTTAGTTCTAAAACTTTACAGAAGTCTAAATATAGTAATAATAAATGTCCGAAATGTAATGGAATTCATGCTTTATAAATTTAAAAATTTGGATGTAATCGCCAGTGAAAACTCTGTGAAAAAACCAGGATTGTGTTTTTTATATTTAAATTCCCATCTCACCAAAAATTGTAATTCTCAGTTTAACTGTAAATTTTGTAATTTAAAAACACGTAATAATTTGCTGCATGATGATCTTAAAGCTAACAATGTACAGCTTTAAAAACCGCCAAAAGTAAACGAAAGTCCTTTAGACAGGATTTCGAACGAATTATGCGAGGGTCAAGACCATGTTGTGAGTAATAGAGTTCAAAATTTCAATTGGGCGATTTATTTCCCTCGAGCGACGGAACTATCGAAATTAAATTACTATTGGATTCGAGAACTAAATCCCCGTTTGTTGAACGAGTTGCTCAAAGATTAGGATTGAAATGAAGAAACTATTGGTTACTTCTTCGTTAAACTGGCGGAGATCCAGCTATCAAGACTCGTGACTCATTAGTTTAAGACTTGGATCAAGATTAAATAGTGAAATAATTGATATTAACGCATCTATTTGGGATAGGTTAACTTTGCCATTACCTGAACAAGGTGATAATATAAAGCATATAGATTATATCAAATCTAGTTCGGATCCAAATTTCGCTCACAGTTTCTTATCATACGGCCAACAATTCAATAAACAACCTGCGAAGAAACAGTTCACTCTTTTTAACGGGATGGTACCAAGTACAAGAAAGGCCACATAGAATTACACCTGAGAGCGTGTTATCCTAAAGGAAAGATTAAAATGGTCTGCTCACACTACAAATATTTGCAGCAAAACTACCAGAGCTATGAACTGTTTCCTTCTCATTATGGGAAAATATTCCCAACTTAGTTTAAAGAAAAAAGGTATTTTATATCTCTGTTATCCTATCTATTCCGAATTAGCCTTATTTGCATGGATGACAACTCCTAAAGCAGATATATTAAAGCTGCAACGACTGCAAAACCGATATCTGAGAACTATCGCCAATGCACATTAATTGATTCGTAACAAAAGTCATCACGAAGACCAGAAAATATAATCTATTCAGAATTTTTTAAACGCAGAGGGTGTTTACACATTTTAAAAACAGTTTTGATACAGAATTAAAGAAAGGAAAATGCCTTGGAATAGAAGTAACAAGAAACATCTGCTGATGCAGAAATCAATTGCAGAATCCTTAAATAATCTGTAGCAACAATAAATAAAATAATAAAACATGATTTGCAGTTTAAAAAAAGCCAAAAAAATACTATAATATTCGCAAGCTTTTGTCGAGGTATGTGGCTCAACGCAGAACAATTTCTAGAGCCCTGCATGAAAACTATTTGGCAGGAACTAAATGAAAATACATTGTGATTCAATGTAGCATTGATTTACCTAAATGACCACAACAAATAAAGAGACAATTTATCATCGAAAGCGAAAAGAAAAAGTATACAAACTTCGTTCCGTTAATGCAAAGAACATTTCAGTAACGAGTTTACGTTTCTCACAAGGTTTTTTTTTTAAAAATGAGGAATTAAAAATAAGAAAAGTATAAGAAAAAAAAATACTAAAATAAACTCAGTGAAATATCAAGAGAAAGTTTTTAAGTCTGATATTTACACAAGAAATTACTTTCTTTTTCCCACTGATACTTATAATTCAAAGCAACTTATAATTCGAAAAGTACAACTACATTCCATAAAAAATGAAGACTGACACAAGTATTGCATTTTTATCTTTTCAACGTATTCCTGTGAAGTCCCCTGACGTTTGGACTATGGGTTGTTGCTTTAGGCTCTTGAAAAGAGCTCTATCAAGACCATCAGATCAAGCATTTTAAAAAATACTCTTTACATTTTAAACATAAATTAAACGGACTCTTAATTAATCTAAAAATATGTAGACACCCTCCAAAGAATTAATAAGAACTTTTTCAATGAAGAAGCGAAATACGAGCATCTCGGACATTTCAATGTTTTCAATAATGAAATGTTTCAATAATGTTCTTCCATATGACCTTACACTTAATTTGTGATGACAGTTTCCCAACGTAACATTATTTGTATCAAAGAATTCTTATTTGCACATTCTAATTTACAGTAATAAGTATTTTGATTCTTTTGACTCTATAACCTTTGTTGAAACTGCGTACGATAACAGAAAAGTATAAAATTTGTTCACTTGCGTTATGTCAAATACGTATTTCATTTATAAAATACGTCAACTCAATTACCTGAAATGTCAGCATGTCCTTACAGTTAAAAGTTACAGGTCTAGCTTAGTTTTCAAATATTTTGAACTTTAATATAGAAGAACGTTTAATTTATTGCCTTGCCAGAAAATGGTATTTAAAAGGGATCTAACGATAGACAGTCCAAAGATATCCGCCGTACAATTTTGAAACTTTTCTCTCTCAATATGCTGCCAGTTTCTCAAGTTTGAGAACAGAATCATTGTCATCACTTGTAAACTTTATTGGAAACATGCCAACGATGACGTTGCTGAAGTTGCAAGTTTGTACGATATATAGCCAAGAAGGGCAGTTATCAATCGATAAAAATGATTCCCAAAAACAGGACTTGAAAGTCTTAAATATACTATCGAATATTTCAATATCACATGGAACAGCCTAAAGTGAATGTTTCGTTTCATATTCATAGCAAAGCTAGTAGCATTTGACTTTCTTTCTTTGATAGTTGCTTCATACGGTTCAATAAACCGGCGAAAATGCCAAAGGAAATCGATGGAATTCTTCCTTATTTGGTTACATATTTACTTACTGCTGTCAACAAAATAGTTTATTTCTTTCAAAATATTTTAAAGCATTTCTAGAAGTCAATATGAAAATCTTTCATTCTGAGTAAGCATTGAATGTTAAATTAAATGCATTTCCGGGAGCTTCTCATTTAAATAAACTGGAAAATGCTTTTAATAAAATTTTGTAGTTCATAAATTCAGAAATGACTTAAAAAAGTGTTTCTTCCTTATTTGAATATTTACATGGAGTTTATCAGTAATTATTGCCTTATTTTATGGAAGTACATAAATCTGAAAATTTGTTTGGAAATAATTTAAGTTTTTAATTGCTTTTAGGTTGTAATCTAAATCTAAACCCTGGGGAGTGTTTTCGTCTCTGCAAAACGAATCACGGCAAACAAAAGGAATGCAAGCATTTGCGAAATTCCGATTTTATTTATATATTTAATAGCTATTTATAAAATAAAACTATTTTTTCTGAATGTTTTAAGAAATGCTTTTTATAATAGCCAAATATAGAAATACATTTTTAAACATGTATATATATACATTGCTTGACAATTGGTTGGTCAATTGTTAATTATGCCACAATTACAACTTGTTTGACAGTTGTTAACTATGCGACAATTAAAATCTGTAGCGCAATTAATACTGAATATTTTACCAAATGTGATATTTTTTATTAAACTGAAACTGTAAATATTTTGCTCTATGGCCCACCCAAAAAATGGGAGGTAACAAATAAAAGAAGAGATTTCTCATACAGCATAATGAAGTAATCATAGAAAGTGCAACTTCCCATGTGAACAAAAACAGATCTTGGAAGACTGTTTAAAAGGGTGGTCTTCTTGATTTACTTTGAGATAGTTCTAGCATGCTCCACACAAAGTCTTTCCAGAAATACTGTTGCGACATTTGGCTAACTTTCTTGCTAGACATATAAAAGTTTTAAGGTGATGCTCTATTTAAGTTTTACTCACCTATCGAGAGTGTCTCAAGCATGTTTAATGAGAATGAGGTTTAGAGAATATATACAGGCATTGTGGTGGAATACAAGCAGTGTAGTACGGACTGTGTTATGAAGTATACTACTACAGACATTGTGATGCGGATTACATTCTCAGTTATGCAAGTGTTTCAATCATTTCATGTGGCTCTTGTGGAGATTAACATTGTCGTTCCTGTGAAGAATGTCAGGATCCACTGCTCGGCAAAAAACGAAAATATGTCCATTTGTATCTTTTTATGCTATTACGGATCCTGATACGAAGCTATGCAGTGGAGTTCTAGTATTAAGTATGATCCTTGCCCACACCATTACATTCTAGCATGATAGTCAACTTCTTAAACTTATCGTCGGCAGTAAAGTGTTTTTTGTTAAACCAAACCCTTTGATGTCTATTTTCGCTGTTAACAATGAACATCGATTCATTTAAAACAATTAACATTTACCACTTCCGGTGATTTCGAAGATAATGTCGTTTCCTAAACCGCTTCAGTTTGGCTTGTCGATGGCGCTGTAATAGAAAGACATGTATATTTTGCTGGAACACCATGAGTGTCATTCACTAGGTGCTGCTATCTAAAGGATGTACAGTGGCTGTGCAGTATTACAGAAAAGTGTTCGACAAGTTTGCTACAAAATTTAAGAAAAGCAGGATTAAGTGTACTTGTGATACGTACATTTTCGCGTACACGTTGCTGCATCCAGGAGTTTGGAATGAATTTACGTTTCTACCTACAATAGTCTACACACCTGTCAGAAAACCAGTTTGCTTGTAATATCATGTCGCTGGAAAAAGAATTAAACTGCGAAAGAAACCTAAACAGCTAGTTAAAAATCGTGTCACATCCTGAAGTCAGAAGTTTACGAAAACAGCATCAGGTGCCTGCCTGTTAAATAGGAAGATATTGTACATAATATTAGTGTTGTTGTTGTGATTTATCTCACTTGCCTGACAGTAACATCAGAGCAAGGAAATCAAATTCATCGTGGCAAGGAGTGCAAGATTGCGCTTTTCGTTGGTAATAGTCGAGGGTTTCCCAGTCCTCTTCCTTTACTAGCAACCTCTCGAGCAGACTTTCGGCTCGCCTAATATTTAGAGTGCCCCCAAGCCGACAGACACTATGCATTTACAAACATCCGGGAATCCGTCTTTTCCGGGATTCGAACCTGGGCCCTTCTGTACGACAATCAGGGTCACTAACCACTATCCCGGTTGGGCGGCACTTGATGTTAATTTATATGCGTAATGAAATTGTTTTCGAGAAGAAGTTAAATAAAAAACAGTTAATAATGTGTTCTGTTCCCATTGGACAATTTGATGTTTCACTATTCCCTATATAAATTTTAAAATGAGCTTCTATTAACAATAAAATTAGACCTTTTTCTATAATTTTGTTTTCTTCCCATAAAACATTAGCATCAGCTTTGCCACATTTAATCTCTTATTTTACAAGTATTTAATCTGGCATGTTGTCTTCAAAGTTCTATCTCATTAATTTTAGAGCTAATAAAAATGATAATCTGGTAGATATATAAAAAAAACAACATAAAAAATTTACCCATATAAAAATATTTCACATATCTTTCTTAATAAAGGGTGTACTAAAATAAAGGCAACATTTGATTTTGCCACCATTAGTACAGTAAAGTGTTGGCAACCCTATTAAAAAAACCCATTCGACAGCTAATAGTTTAGGGTTAGTAGAAAAGAAGCAATATACGATAGAAAAACGTGTTTTCATTTTTGAATAATATTTCAAAAATAATGAAAATTTGGCTGCCACAGTTCGAAAATTTCGATGAAGCCCATTTTCACTAATCGTCAAAATTGCTGCACATGGGGTTCAGAGAACCCACATGTGATGGTCGAAAAACAAATGCATCCTCATTGTGTCACCGTTTGATGCGGATTTTTGACTGGAGGCATCAGTGGACCATAAAGATGGTCAAGCAGTGAATGTTACTGGTGCTCGATATCGCACATAACACAGTTCTTTTTGCGAAAATTGGATGATACTGATGTGGACGACATGTGGTTTCAACAAGATGGTGCCACATACCATACAGCCCGTAAAACAATTCAATTACTGCATGAGACATTTCCTGGCCGTGCACTTTCTTGTTTCGTAAATAAGAATCGCTCCCTAGATAGTGGGATTTAACACCATTGGATTTCTTTTTAACGAGTTATTTGAAGATAAAGGCTTATTTCAACAAGCCCTCAACCACGCGTGCATTGAGGGAGCAAATTCAACGCTGCATCAACGAAATTCAGCCACATTTATGCAAAATGGTCATGAAAACTTTCAACAAAAGAGTACGTATGTGATAGCAAAGTCGTGGTGGTCACTTGCTCGATTTGTTTGTTATTCCATACATAACCCTATCCTGTAACTTTACGATTCAATAAAACAATAACAATTTAAAGAACAAATTGTGTTTTTTATTTGATTCAAATCTTTTGTTAATTTTGGGACACCCTTTAGTATCACTTAAATAAAGTGCTAGATTCATTCACATGATATTTCCGTATGCATTCATTAGATTCTTTAAAGTTGCAGAATAGAGTTTTATACAATCCTCCCACGCTAAAATTCTATCCAATGTGAGTAGAAGTAATGAATCACTATGCATTATCTTAAGAACAAAATATTTAAGACCCTAATGTATACAGAAGAAAGTTAACTTCTTTTTTATGTTCAGCACGTCAGTGGAGGATGTCACACACAAGGATTGAAAAATAGTATAATAGATTGTCTATAGCAATTGATATCTGCAGCACTTTATGCGGTTTTTATAATTCAGTGCTCATTTGTACTACAGGTTCATAAGAGGCCATGCATGTGGAGACAAATGATGGATTTACTATCTTATAAAAAACGAAAATATTTTAGGACGATATGTAGGAAATTACAAATGATCAAATCTTTTATAACAGGCTGTAGAGTGCACAATGAAATTTCGGAATATATACGAAACGGACGGCGATAAATGCAAAATAAATTTATCTATTTCAAGAAATAATGGAATGGGGAAAATTTATTCCATCAAGGATTATGTTATTGATAGAAACTGAAGCGTTTCTTATTCTGTTGAAATTGAAAACTATGCACTGTTAATTAATTGCCATCTCATCATTCATTGAAAAGAAAGCATTTTTATCATATAATGAAAAGAGTTGTTTTTCGTAATAATATTTCCATATATCGTATTTAATGAAAAAGTTATATTTTATTTAATAATATTTTCACATATACTTAATTCTATTTTTAAGATAATTTTATTGATTAAATCTTTTTTAATGTTCTTTACTTCTTTATGCAAAATAAATTTATATATTTCAAGAAATAGTGGAATGGGGAAAATTTATTCCATCAAGTATTATGTTACTGACAGAATCTAAAGCGTTTCTCATTCTTTTGAAATTGAAAAATAAGAGCTAATTATATATTGCCATCTGATCATAGCATTCATTGAAAAGAAAGCATTTTTATTACATTAATTTAATGAAAGGAATTATTTTTCGTAATAATATTTTCATATATCATATATAATGAAAAAGTTATATTTTAAGTAATAAATTTTCACATACACTTAATTCTATTTTAAAGACAATTTTATTGGTTAAATCTTTTTTTCCTATTCTTTACTTTGCGAAAATCCATAACTTGAGGATGCTATAAACCTTTTATTTCACTAATATTAGGGAAAATGTGACAAGAAAAAAGAAGAAAATGAATTTACTTTGTTATTGTAAGAATTTAGTTCGTATTAGTTTAGATATTTGTGCATCATACTCACTCTGTACCAGAATCTCACAAAATGAAAATGCTTCGCACTCTGAGAAATGACTGAAACTTGTAACAAAGCACGAAGAATTGCTCGAAGAAGCTTAGCCTTCCTTTCCTAAAATAAGAAGATAACCAAATATATTAAACACTTATTTATCATTAAATTAAGAACAATTTAACAGAATTTCTTTCAACCATAAAAATATTTCAGAATTTTGGAAATTGAAGAATTATGGTAAAACCCGCTTATGTTCAATATTTCTTTTGTGTTAGATACACCATATGTCTGGTATAAATATGTGCTGCGTATTTAGTTTATCACTATTCAGAATTTTGGATAAAGTCTGAAATTGTATCATTAAACTAAAATAATTACAGTGGAACGTGATCGTGATTGATATTGACTTGTGAGTGAAAAAACGAAACAAATTTCCATACTACATTTATTTAAAGAGCTAAGAATTAAAAATCTTTTTTTTTCTAAAAGGACAACTAAAGTTTTAAAATCAAAAATGCTTTCCAAGTTAATAATATTTTTTTGTTTCGATTTTAGCCTGCACTTTTTGTTCTACATCAAAATTCGGTAACCATGAAAGACGTTTAATTTTGAAAGAAAGAAAAATCAAAGTATTAAGAATCCAGTGATTACTAGAAATAAAAAGATAGTAAATATTACGTATCTCTATTCCTATCAGCAATCTGCGACTGAAAGGTTTGCTATTCAAGTACTTCATTCTAAGGAAATGTTTTAGATTTGTACAAATTAATGAGAACCAAACTGGCAGAAAAACTAACTTGGAATACACGCTTTCTTATACGCAATACTCTTACATGCTTACATACGCTGTATAAGGTTTTTAATTCCAAGTAAAGGAAGTATTGTAATCGCAAAAAATTTCGGGTATCATACTTCAACGAAAATATCCATCTCAACCGCTCTCGAAAGCATTTGAACGATGGTTTTGCGTGACATCTGTACGTACGATCAAAATAAAGGAATGTTTCCGCCAAAACGGATTATAAAATGTATTTAGAAGAGATTTTTTTCCTGACGTCTGTACGTACCTATGTATGTAGTATCTCGCAAAACTCCAAAACGAATATGTTGAAATTTTGTATATGGGACTGCTATAACATGCAGTTGTGCACCACCCATTTTCGTTGCAATCGGCTGCACCAATCGTATATAAATATATTTTCTCATTCTGTTACCTGGCTCGGTGAGCTTAGCTTTTTTTATTCTTATATATTGGTAAAATGTGTATTTTTTGCTTTAAAAGTGATTGAATTATTTAATATTTATTTTACAGTTAAGCTTTTTATTCTTTTAGGTAATCTGCATACAACTGCTGTAGATTATCAACAATTTAAAACGTTAGGTGGCGAGTTAAGCCTAACGAACCACCATTCGTTTACATTTGAAACTCAGTAGAATACTGAGTTAAGTCAGTTTCTTCTTGCTTGTTTTTGCTTAGAAAGTAATTTTAATCGTAAAAATTGTCTGCTTTAACTGTTTTAACTGCAGCTACTGTTTTATGTTTTTTATGCATTTTACAATTTTTAATGAAGAAGTTTTTAGTTTTTATGTATTTTTGCTTTGCGCCGAAGTGATAAGTGAATTAATTGAATGTGTGTGTGTGTATGATTATGGCAAAGCCTCGAGGGCTATCTGCCTAAGGGGAGGGATGCCTTCGTGGAGGACTTTCTAAGGGAAACTGGCTCGTATACACGTTACACATCGGGAAAACCACGAAAACGCCCATGCAGCCAGCCCGTTCGCGGGATTCGAACCTCGGACCGAACTACCAGTGTTCAGCGACTTTACCGCTCGGCCGCTGGTGGGCGAATTAATTGAATGAGAAATATGAATATTCTAATGAAATTCGAATGTAATGAAATGCAGAATCTTTAAATGAAATGCAGCAATATACGAGTATAATGTGTATAATTTAATAGGCCATACAAGGAAGTCATCTGGTGTCTACATCAGACTTAGAATCAGATTTTCAGCTCTTCTTTTTAAAACAGGAGAGCTGAAAAATACGCAATGGCGTCGGCGGACCTCTCGAATGCGTGCCGAATGTGCTACCGTTACACTACGAAGTCATGTCTGAACGAGGGACAAAATACCTTATATAGTTCCTCTTTCAAAGGACGACTGCGGATTAGGTGACCTAATCGCCAAATCCTGGTGGCGATTAGGTCAAACACTTTCTTTTTTTAAAGTTCGGACGCCATTTGTAGAGTCATTAGGATTTTTTGAAGCAGGAGACTTGAAAAATGTGCAATGCCCTCTCCGAGACTCGAACCTGGACCTCACGAATACGCGCCGAGTGTACTGCCGTTACACCACGATTGCATGCTGGAAGTAGGGAGAAAATACCTTATAATGCACGTGAAAGTTACTCTTTTATTCAAAGTTAAATTTTATTAAATTTACTAAATAATCATAGAATAACCGAACATTAAACTGAGTGGTCGACTTAATTAAAAGAAAAACCACAAAAAAACGCAGGAAATATGCAACCTCTGTTAGGCTTTATAAAATATTTTTTTAATCATCTTTTATAATTAACCAAATAAATTTTTTTAGCTCAAATAAGAATGGCATTTCATGTTATTTCCAAATCTGAAACATTCAGTAACATAATTTCAAACTTCGTTCATAATTCAAACTTATTATCCAATTCATAAGCTTCTAAAACTAAAGAACTCACCTTTTATATTTAGAATATTATAATAAAGGACGCTTCTCTTCAATGAGATGAAATTTTATTTACTACATATGCATATTTCACTTTCCAAAACATGGCATATAAGTTACATCTTTCGAGCAGAAGTTTTATTAAAAGCCTAAAAATAGCTTCGCATTTTGAAAAGTATAGAATAAATACTCTTAATCAATAATTTCTGCGAAATATTAACTCTTCGAGAACAGCAAGTAAATGCCTGACATATAAGTACCTAAGCTACGGTCCGTTTCTAAGTACACATATCAAATAAATTTTCATTTCAAATGTAATAAAATTACTGGACGACGTAAGTAGGGAGAAAGGGAAAAAAGCGTGGTTCGAGAATCCAGGGCCATTTTAATGGAGAAAACATAATTCCGGGATGATTTTTTCTTTTCCTGGAGAGTGATTTAGTAGCGTGCGCGTGCTAGCGTTGGCAGCTCGGTAGATAATACGCAAAGAAATTGAAAGTTAATTGAAAATGTCACCTCCTGGTACCGTAATTAATTTCTTGAAAGGAATTTCGGGATTTTCTCTTTCTAAAATCTCTTTGACTTAATCAACACTTCAAAAGTCGGATGTTCCTGATGATGAAAGGAAATTCCTATAAATGTAAACGTAGTAGTGGTTTTAGAGGGAAAATTTGTTGCTAGGTTATGGAAATTGAATGCTCTATTGGCCCGAAAGACGATGCCTTCTTTTTTCAAATACTTTTCTAAACATTACACTCTGAGCAGTTTAAAATTACGTGGGTGGTCTAAAGTTCTGTATAACCTTTGGTAAGGTACTCATAACACCTCAAACGGAATTTAGTTTTAGTAATTTAGTTTCTTAATATGTTAAATTGACATATATAGTGAAGACGAGAATAGAAATATATAAAAAAAAAATGGACTCGGAGTTAATGTTATATATATTTATATTGGAAGACGAAATTAACTGCGTAGCTATCATGCTGGGGACTGAGGTAGCACATAGTTGGTTTTGGCTTGGTTTTATGTGATTATGGGGAAACCTCGAGGACTATCTGCCTAAGAGGAGGGATGTTTTCGTGGAGGACTTTCTAAGGGACACTGGCCTCGCATACATGTTACACATAGGGAAAAACACGAAAACGCCCATGCAGCCAGCCCATTCACGGGATTCGAACCTCAGACGAACTACCAGTGTTCAGCGACTTTACCGCTCGGCCGCTAGTGGGCACACATAGTTGGAGTTGCAGACAAACGCGTCGTGTTCAACATAATTTATTAATTCTTTAGCACATACCCTTGACTGATGCAGCACTGGGAGTGCCATAAGCGCTCTACAATTTCTATATACGCAACTTAAATTTTAAATAGTAGAAAAATAGAGTAGAGCCTGAAACGTGGCTTTCCTAGGCATAAGCATTAGAATATAGCTGAAATAACGATGGCTTAGAAGGTGACCGGAAGTGACGGACATACAAGTGGCATCTTGACTAGATGTAATTTTGGGAAAAGCGCATATAATTGGATAATCACTACATAAATTTAATTCCGAGAGCATTCTTGCGATTCACATCATTCTTGGGTGCGTGTATCAATTTTTGTATACACTACTTGCACCTCACAATTTTTGTATATACTGCTTAGGTTTTAAATAATAGAAAATGCAGCTAAGCAAAGAGATATCATTTAGCGGGCAAATGCAAGGGGCAAAAGAAAATGAGTAGTTGGTTGCAGTGGTATTTATAGCTTAAAAATTCTTTGCTTAAATTTCAAACGAAGATTGAACAAGAACTTTTGCATTGCAGTTTACTTCCGGAAACGACTGACACAGTACAGATGTTTTGAAGGGGTTTTATTTAAATTTTAATTATAAATTTAAAGGAATATGGCCAATTAAGTTAGCAATTTGTTAATTATTTTCCTTGATATTTTTATATCTTACATATATTCTAGCTCAATGTAAAATATTTTGTTTTATTTCTCAGTGTATATCTGAAATCATGCAATTCAAACTATAATAGAGTGCTAAAGCATAATTATAATGATTCTAAATAACACTGTAAAATCTAAATCATAAAATTTTTTATCATAATTTAATGCCAGTTGCTAAGAACATAAAACAGTGATAAAGAATTTTGAAATTTACTTTTCATGTATACACATATTTGCTAAAATTTAATATTGCAATGACAGGAAATAGTTATATTAACAGGGAAAAAATTGGAAGAAATGCTCCATTTTCCAAAATGTGATTCGAAGTCTTCTGTCGAACTTCAGTTTGGGTAAATATTTTCTGCATGATTCATTTACTTTAACATTTTGTATTTAAAGAAATTAAATTTAGCAACGAATTTGATATTTTTTTCATGAACAAGAAGAACAAAACAAACGAGCATTTCTTAGCGTTTTGAGAAATATGGCAATTTCCTTGCTTTCCAATCAATGACTGACTGAATAACAGTTTCATGTACTGATTGCTGTAAAAGTGGGCTATCCCTTTATATTACCATATACGCTCATTAAAGTAGTAGATGTATTTTTAAAATCATATTCATCATAAATTCGATTGCTGAATGGCTATCTGAAGAACGTTTCTTCTCACTTACCAAATTCACCATCGTTTAATCTATCACTAATCCTCTTCGGTTCTATTTTTAACTACTTCTGTTCCATGATACACTTTTTTACGAGAGGAAAGAGAACTTTCAAATGAAAAAAACTAAAACTGAAATGTGAAACTAAAACCGAAGTTTAAAAACAAAACTTAAGTGGTGTGTTGAGAGCATTCCAATACATTTGACATGCTATCCGTGCTTAATGGTTTAGTACAGATATGCAATTGCTTTGTTTCTGTATCATATAATAAATGAAAAAAGTCAAAGATTGGAAGCGCTGTTATCCACTTATAAATATAAAATACATAAAACTATTGCCTGGGCTTCTACAGGCACTCATCCATTTAAAATTAAGGCAACATATCACATATTATTTAATTTTGCGTTAGATTAAAATACTAAATCTACAATAGTAACAGTTTTACAGTAAAGGGCAATATTTAGACCATTTAACTGCATTATCTATAGAATGCATTCAAAATTTCAAACATACATATGTGTTTTTTATATGTAATCAATTTTCTTGTAAATATTTTCAAAACATAGGGTCGTCTTATAAGCGAAGTCAATGTATATTCGGATTAATAATGTTATATAAAGCATTATTACAATTTAAGTTTCTTATATTTTGAGTTAAAATGCTATAATAGAAGTCCAAAACAATTTGTTTAATTTCCTGTCTTTCTCTTCTAAGTTTTTATGGCAACAATCTGTATTGCAAATACTTTACTGTTAAAGCTTTCTGTCAAACAGAACCGAGAAAATGAATCACAAGATTTACAAATTTTATTTACGTACTTCATTTAAAACATTTCTTTCTTTTTTCTTTCTTAATAGACACATTTCAAATTGCTTATCAATAAACATATACAAATTTTCCTTTAATAATTTTTGATACTGAGAAAATATTCCTATTCTTACTAATAAGATATGTATTCTTGTTATTCATATTAAGAAAAGTTTTTTGTTATTACTTTTCTAGTGCGAAAAATTTGAAAGATTTATATCTTTAGAACCACATATTCTTAGGAAGCATTATCATAGCATGAAATAACTTCAATAAGGGAAGTCGTCAGAAATCTAGGTAATGACAAACATCGGAATGCACATCTGAAATAAAATAAACTTTACTCATTGTGTAGAGACATTAGGTTTTTTCGAAGCGGGAGACATAAAAAATTAAACTAAAAAAAAGTAAAAGAATTGTCAAGAAGTATGGTCAACTAAACCTCCATCGCCGTAGAAATACCAGAGTTGGAATAAAGGTGGATATACATAAAGAAACCATTTCAGTAGATGGCCAGTAATTAAAATTAGTATGAAACCTAAAGCAGGCTACAAAGAGCCTTTGGCAAAGGTGACACCCCCACCTATGAGTGGATAATAGAGTAATCTCGGGGACCTGCATGCCATGGATACACTAATACTTATTTTCAAATAAAATAATAAATTTCATACTTTTAGGATAATCTTAAATACTGAATATTATCATACTTGAAATACTTTAGTATGTGCATTTATTTTCGGATTCTTCAGAATTTATAGTGAAAAAACTGCTACAACTATATACTATCAAATACCAGATTTCAGACAATTAAAATTGACGATAATTCAAAGTATAACATATAAGTTTTGTACAATTCAATAAACATAATACATGTTATTATTTAGTAATATTTATTTCCTGAACAACTTTACAAACACTTATTTGAGAGTCATATAACTTATTTCTATTCAATAATGCTGCAGCTGCATTGATTGTCACGATCAAGACATATGAGCAATATAGTATTTAATGCACTCAAAACTGCATCTGGTAAAGACTTACGGCATATTGGTTACCAAATGCATCTAAAGCAAACCAGTATGCAGGGTTAGTTTTACAGGTTCACTTGTTTTCAAATTAGCAACTCTGTAAAAGTTTTACTCTTGGTTGTACTGACACTGCCTCTTCTTTCTCATATCTAATTGTAGTTATTTGGTTGTAATATGCAGTAAAGGTAAGAACACTGGTGTAATATGCTGTAATTTTTATGTTAGATAGCCCAGTTACATGACTACAACATTTTTCCACTACTTTTTTTACACTGTAAACTCGGTTTAGAAAGTTATTTTCCATGATTTTGGGGTGTTGTATAAAACATATTTGGAATAACTACAGTTAAATGTATTCATTCAAAAGAGGATATATTGTCTTGCTGAATCTTTTCCTGTACTTATTGTTTGATTTAATATTTCCAATGTGGTGGATTGACCATCATGGAATCATAGCATCCAGTAGATCTTTCAATATAACTCCATTCAGATATTCACATTTATATTATTGTAAATTAACGTAGAAGACAGATTGACAGATATTCTCAGTTCATAGTGCCAGTGTTTTTTAATAATGCTAAAATACAATTAAAAAAAAAAAGATTACTCATGTTATGTAGAATTAATGTTAAAATTCCATACAAGAAACAAGCATCGATTAATTGTGTTATATAGAATTAAAGAAAAACAGTCAGGTAGAAATTTATAAATGCATAAAACATAACAAAAGGCAGGGCTGCATTTATTCATCCAGTTCATTGAAAAAGTTGTGGCTTTCCTAGACCCCTACCCCTTGTCGAACATGTAGGTTGTTTCGAATGTTGTCATGAGTAACTAACATAAAATATAATTTTTTCCCCAAATTAGTATGTTATAATTTTTGAATAAAAGAAGAGTGAGATAAGTGGTTATTCTAGCCGAAATAAAGTGTGCGTCGAGTTCCAGTAAAGACCCAAAAATGTCATCTGGGAAAGCTGAGAAAGGGGAAATGAGCTAGCTTTAACCTGAGTCTAGAGATGCATATAATACATACACACAATACAGATAAGTGTGAGTAAACTGGTGCACTTAAATTATAACATAAGTCACAAATGTACATTACAGGTAAAGCATGTCAATTTAAATAATATGTGTATTAAGTATGGCCATAGGCCATTTACAATTATTTGGGTCATTCACATTATAATCGTAAACCCTTATAACAGGGTTGTCTTCAAATCTTTAAATTCAGAAAAACTTCTAAAATCGTAATTTTTTCTATAGAAGAATTTCTATCCTCAGAAAAATAAATGTTAAAGAATTGAAATATAAAATTTGTGCATTTTATGCAGAAAGTAAAAAGAAATTCATTATTTCATTATAAATTTAATCATAAACAAAAATCTGCTTAATATTTTTTAACAATAATAAGAGAATTTCAAAGATTATTTCAAGTATTTCATTTTGATGTCCAGTGATATTAAAAATTGTTTTAAATTTTGACTTACAGATGCCCTAGAGGAGTTGCATGGTATCTAAAATTTCTGTGAAACACAGTTTGAAAACCTTCAGACTACTCGAAAACTTCAGATTATGTGAAAAAAGAAATGTAGATGTAAAGAGCAGTGATTAAAAAGTTTTAATGACCAAAATATTTTCATTCCATCAGATTATTTGTGTATTTTGAAGAAGACACAATCAGATAATAAGATCACAAATAGAGGATAAGTTTTTTTTTTCTTTTTTTTGGGGGGGGGAATTATTGCATATACCATACATTTTAACATATGGAATATTCTTGGATTGTCTACTGAAAAAAGTACATAATATATGTAAATTTTAATATATAAGAAGTAATGCAAATATTTCAATAAATGAATGGATAAAAAATGACCTTCTTAAACAACCTCATGTTTAAATTACTTAGAGGAATTTATGCGAACATGTTTCTGTTGGCATTAATTAAACATTAACAAATGTAGATGAACACAAATTGCATAATGTATTTTAATTGAATATATGTTTTGGAATGAAAAATGTAAACAGCCTTAATATACTTAATAACTCGGATTTGTAATGCATATATTTTTATTTCCAATGGCAGACAAAAGTATTTATACAGACACACTATCAAATAAACACACACAAACAAATATATCACACACTAAATAAACAGAGAATAAGGAAGCCTATTTACTACTGCTTGAACATACTCTAGGCTTCCAGTAACAGCCACAGAGATCCTGTACAAAGAGAGCCATGCATTTTGCAGATGGTGGAGGTTCATATCTTGGGCTTTTATCACAAAGGACGAATACAGAATTTTTTAATCAAAAAGTTTTGCTGAATAATGACGAGTTAAAATACAAGCTATTATGATGGAATTAGCCTTTGGGTATCGGAAATGAATATGTAGTTGAAGAACGAAGGTTTGCTTTAAATTACAGATTTCTAATACATTAATTTAATTATGTGTTTTAAAAATATCATTTTAATATAATATTTTTCTAATACATTTATTTTATTATCCAAAATTATTTTCTAATTAACAGAAAGATACAGCATAACTTTCAGTGATCCATTGTCAAAAAAAGGCTTCTTCTGGACAGCTTAATAATAGTACAAGGAAATAAGCTTATTTTATGCATGCCTTGTGGCATGAGATAATGAATTTCTGAAGTATTTTAAAAACTGTAAAAATATGTACATATACCATAGAAATGATTTTTAACACTAAATAAAATTCAATACGTGCCCATAGTAAGATCAACTTATGAAAGCTTTTTTACCAAACTGGAAATCATTGCATAAGGAGGAAAATTTCCAAAACCCATTTTTTAATTTTTATAATATGACTAACGATAAGGTATTGCTTTTTGATCAATAACATGGGTTGTTTGAACTAATAAAGAAAAACAGCTGAATGCGCATATTAGTAACCTTAAATTGCATCAGTATTACAGCGAGTTAATTCTAAATCACAAAACACTTCTGTAAGACAGTCAGACACAGCTGCTACAAAAAATTTTCTATGGAAGTGGTTGTCTTAGGTGATATTTGATGTCAATGTTATTAAATTACCACTTTTGTTATCATCATAGTGTGATATGCATCTCTCTGTGTATACATTTTGAATCTGAAATAATGCATTCAGCATAGCATATATACTTTAGGGATAATTGGGTGTAAAGAAAAGTCAATAAATACAAATTTATTCGCATACAAAAATAATTGTATGGTTAAAATGTACACAAAATGATGAAAATACATAGTTTTTTTATTATTAATTACCAGATATAAACAGCGCATAAATCTTAACACTAAGCAGGATTATAATTTAAAAAGAAATCAATAGCAAACAAAAATCCACAAAATATTAGTTCACTTGAAGCACTACACATCTTAATATCTGCTGCAAGAATGAAAAAGAAACATGTGCCTACATGAGAAGCAACAGAAAGAAATTGGAGAGTATGGTTAAATAATAAAAACCAAATCCTTAATATCATCTACTGACAGAAAGAGAACAAAATGCAAATAAGAAGCAAATTTCTTAAAAGCTAACAATAAAGAAGAGATTAAAATTAGGATGAACTGTCATATTTTTATTGACATAAAACATCAGATGCCACTTGAAATCAAATGTTAAGTGAAGTGGTGCCCCCACACCAGTATAATTTTTCGATGTAGAGAAATGAAAATCGTAGACAAAACAAAATTTATAAATTTCTTACCTCCAGACATAAGTTTGTGCTGTTTAGTACAAAATTTCAGACACGCATCTCAGCTGTTCGGAGCAAAATTTTAACGCTGTCTTTGCTTGATCATTGTATATGAAACAACACAGTCAGAAAATATTATAGATATTCAAAGAAGGATTCAGTTGGTATTTCTCTAAGATTATATTACATATATAAGAAAGTGCTTGTGTGGTATAGTATTATAATGTTTATAATAACACATTATACTATATTTAATTTTTTTACTAAATCAACCCAAGTTTTAAGGCCCGTTTATTCGTATATATATGCACACACAATTAAGTACACAATATATTAAAATAGATATATCACCTAAAAAAGATATATCCCTATGAACAAAACAAAAATTATGGGTCATTCAAATAAATAAAAATTCAGTGATTCTTTTGCTGTGTTCTACCCAACGTAATTATTACTTTAAATCGTACATATACAATCAGTAGTCTAATATATATTTTACAATCAGGCATTATTACTACTTAGTCAACAATACAGACATACCTAAATTTTCATTATTGTTTACACTCATTACATGCACAATTGCGGTTTTTTATTTTAACAACAGAAATGAACTAAACATATCAATACTCTTGATCATTGTATCAGCAATATGAGCAAGTTTCTGTGTATCATACAGATTTATTCGCATTGCGCCCAGTCTCGTATACCGCAAAAAAATAAATAAATAAAATAAAATATGAAGGTGAAGGCCCTTTTCCGTTCCGCAAAATTTCCATAATTCCGCCTAAAACGTAAACAGAGTATCGAGACTTCGTAATCGATTACAAAGTGCAAAGCTATCAGCTAGTCGTCATCGATGGGGAAAGGAGACTCTTGGCCATCCGAAAAAGCGGCGACCGAGTTCGTAACGGACGGGCGGCTAACAATGCTTCGGGCAAAATGGTGTTGTTATGAAATGCACCAAACTGTTTGTTTCGATTTCGAATTGTTGTGATATTCTGAATTCGTGATGGGTGCGAAAGCATCGAAAATGAATTCTTGCTCTGAGCAGTTGCAACAGAAATGTGCGAGGGAAGAGTATTCATCGTTTGAAAGTTGTGAAGAGTTTTCAATTCCTGATGATTTGTTGGTAGATGTTTTATCGTTTGTGCCACATCAAGATCTAATACAGAATTGCAGATCAGTTTGCAAGCAGTGGAGAGATATAATAGATGGTCACGGTGTGTGGAAAATCAAATGTGAACGAGAGAGAAAAACGGTTCCTTCACTTAAACTTCGAAATCTTCCAGTACATTATTACCAATTAATTTACTTGTTCAATCCGTATGGAAGAAATTTAATTAGAAATCCTTGCGGGGAAGGTATATAGGATTATTGTTATCTCATTTTAAATTAATGATTTCTTTATTTTTTTAAAATTCGAATTTATTTCGGAAGTAATAGAGGCACAGCTTTAGTATTAGTCCTTTTTGGCGAGAAATTTGTTTGGCGACATTTTGGAGCGATAAATGAAAAATTATGATAACCTTGGTAACCTTAAATACTGAGCTTCAAACATGCCGCCATTTCTGTCCACGTAACTTTAACGAATTTGATAGGTATCAGAGCTTTGATGGCAGGAAAGATAAATTGTGTGTTTTTCTTAAAGTTACTTTTGTGTTAGGAAAGCACAACATTTAAATTTTTTTTAAAAAAGCCAAATTTTTGATAGTTAAAACTAGTGCTTTTAATATTACATCACATGAGTCTTGACATTTTTTCATATGTCAACTCTGCATATTCTTATAAACTCCACCCCCCCCCCAAGGAAAAAAAAAACACATTTTCAGTAGCATGAGGTAAACTCTTGGTGTTTCCTTTGCTAAGGAGATCAAAATTACCATGGTCTAAAAATACTTATTTACCTCATATTAGAACTAAAGGTATGTGTAATTGCATGAATTCATAGGTTCAAATCAAGACCAAAATCAGGTTTCATTATTGCTTTTATAACATTTTCATAATTTGTCTGACTATAAAAAATATAATGTTGCTTAGATTATGGAATATATTGCTTATAATTTAGAGTTCTCAAATTTTGTAAATCTTACAACCTAACAGCTGTATGTGAATAACCTTCACTGAGTATTATTACTTTTATTAATAGTATGTTGACATAACAGTTGACTTTTTATTTTAAATTTTATGCAAATTTTCTACATTACTTAAACATTTTATCTAACAGAAATCTGAATTTTTTGTAATAAAAACTCTATAATAAAAGTAAGAGTACAATTTATATATAAAAATTTGACTACATGGGAAGCACTTAGATACTGATTTTAATGTCTTTAAATGTTATTATCATAAAGTTTAGATATATTCTTATTAAGTTAAGATATACTTTTATTTTATTATAAAGTTTAGATGTACAGAACA
Source organism: Stegodyphus dumicola (assembly GCF_044657685.1). Taxonomy (NCBI): domain Eukaryota; kingdom Metazoa; phylum Arthropoda; class Arachnida; order Araneae; family Eresidae; genus Stegodyphus; species Stegodyphus dumicola. Next base: position 78,550,268 of record NC_140769.1, on the reverse strand, counting down.
GAAGGCACACTTTGTGCTTATGACTCAGTCAACCACTTGTGGCATGATAACAATTAAGTTCAAATGTAAAATTTAAATTCAAATAAATTTGTAGCCCAAAGGCTGCACAAATCAATTTAATGCAAAGTTGGTTAAAAACTTAACTGGCATGGAATTCAACTATCAGCAATTATAATGCAAGGCTGAAGACTACAAATCTTTTCTTATCTAGCAACCTATTAATGTGGCCTCAAAAGGCAAAACACAGTTTGTTTTACAAAATAAAAACTTCATTTGGATTCTGGTGAGAAAACGGATGGAGGAAATTGACAGTAAAGATCCCAAGCATAAAATAACTCTGGTTACAAAATAAAGGAACGTTACAATATACTTTGTTCCCTGATTAATTATTCAGTACATGAAATAGTGTAATGCATTTTTGTATTTAGTTTATTTAAATGCTTTCCAAAACTGACAGGATTTTGCAAATATATTGACCGTATTTTTCGACCTATAGATGCAACACTTCTTCTCTTCAGAAGTAAGATTTAGAATTAAGAAATAAGAAAATAAGAGAGAATTATGAATAGAAAATAAATACATATGCTGGCTAGCAGAAGAAGGATGCCTTCATAAAGTACTTTTTCAGAGAAACTGGCTCAGATTCATATTACATCTACGGAAAACTACTAAAACTCCCATATAGCCAGCCTGAACTACCACTGTTCAGTGGCTATCACTCCACCACTAGTGGATTCCAATGACTGTTCGAATTTTTCACAGAAATTATCATTTACGATGATTGTTGTATTAGTACCATTGGTACAAAATTTACTCATTATGATAATTTAATTTTAGCTTTTAAATTATAATCATAAATTACTTGTAATAAATTGAGGGATTAAAAAATACGCACTTCTTAATATTTTTACCATTTACAAAATTTAATCATAAAAAATATTTCTAACACTGGTACAAAACTTGCCCATTATAATTGAATTTGATTTCCTTCAGTTTGAAATATTTTTTTATTTTCTTTTAATAACAGCATCTAAGAAACTAAAGTAACATATACTAGTTTGAAATGCATTTTTTAACCTTTTGTAAATTTCATTATTCATAAACATAAAAATTAACCTTTTGTAAATTTCAGTATTCATAAACATAAAAATTAACCTTTTGTAAATTTAAAATATTAGCTAAGTACTAATATAAAAGAATATAAATATGAACTAACTACTTAAAATATTAATGTTTAATACATTATATTTTGTAATTAAAAATATTAACATTTTGTAAATTTCATTACTCATAACATAATAATTGTCATAAATTCATTTACAGTAGTGTTTCAAGAATTTATCCATAGCAGTACTTGAAATATTGAAAATTAGAGAAAGACTGTTTATTCTGATTAAGAGCTTATTTTTTAGGATTGTTATTTAGTCTAGATCGGGTTTTGTTGACAGTCCACCATTTTTTTCCGATCTTCAAAACCGGGTCTACCTTGGCGACCGAAGTTTGTCGCCAAATAAAAAAATCGCCAAAAGGACCAATATTAAAGCTGTTCCGTAATAGAGTTAGCGGTCTAATCCTAGTATCCGGTGCACATGGGATTTGACTACTTTTGGCGACTTTATGATGAGCAGTAAAAACGGGACATATACGATATAAACGGGCCATTCAAAGAATATATATAGTTATACATAGTATATACTATGTATATAGTGTATAGTATGTACATAGACCTTCTTTGTATCATTTTTGGTGTTGACGATAATTTTCAAAATTGCGCCAAGGCTGCACCATATACTAGGACTTTCGAGTTAGCTTTGCAGTTGCTTTGGAATTTTGCAACATGTGCATTGTAGAAAACCTTTACAAGGATTAACGTTCTGGGTACAGTAATGTAGCCAAAACTTTTGTCGCTTAGGGCTGTCTTTAAGTTTTCTTTACCTCTCAGTATCCATTAAAGAGGTTACAGATTGTCAAAATGATATATATATAACGCAAAAAATTAAATTACTACAGGGACATTCTTAGCGGGGGTGCAGCGCGTAGAAGTAAGCTGCGAAAATCAGGGGCGTCCGGACTCTCGCGATATCACGACTAAATATTTTAAATTCGTTGTAAGTACTCGTCATGTGTAAGTACTTTTGGTAAAAGTGCGATTCGCCCACTGCTTGGCACGTTTTTAAGAATTGCACATACGCAGTATCCATGTACACGTCGACCTATTTTCACTTAAAAAAAATTCCAGAATTGCACAAAAAAGGCATTGCGCACACTTTTGACTTTATCCATGTACACATCAATCTATTTTCTTTTAAAAAGTCAAAGAAAATTGACAAAAATCCAATTCTTCTTACTCTTGTAAAAAGCACCAAACAAATAAGTGGTCGATTCTGCAATTTAGCCGTACTTTTTATACAAAAGTTTACAATTGGGTGCCTCCTTTTTTTTTTTTTTTTTATTGCGATTCTTTTTTGAGGCCAAGATCAGTGCCAGGAAGTCACAATTTCGAGATAGCCACTACACAAAACCAAAATAAAAAGTCAAAGAATTGCATAAACTCGATGTCCGGGTACACACTGATCTATTTTCACTTAAAAAAACATCAGATAATTGCACAAACTAGGCATTGCACACTGCCTTAACTTTGTCCATATACACATCAATCTATTTTCACTTAAAAAAATCAGGAGGGTTAAACAAAGTTAAAACTATCATGGTAACCAGAAATGGGGCCTCATCGCCAAAACTTGTCGCAAATCGAAAGCGCACCCAAACTAGAGCTATACAATTTGTCGTATGTATAAGTACTTAGTGAATATGAAATAAAAATTTTATTAATCATTGAAAATGTTTTTAAGTTTTGGGGGTGGCAATCATAGGGATGGCCAACAGCCCTGAATTACTAAACTTTGTTTATATTTGGAATATATTAATAAGTAATTTGGTGATGATCTGGGCTCTAGTGTAGAATTGGATGCCCCTTCGATTAGCAATAATTTTTTTTTTTTTTTTTTTTTTTTTAATTTTGGCGATGAAACCTCATTTATGGTTACCATGATAGTTTTAACTTTGTTTTAGCTTCCTGATTTTTTTTTAAATGAAAATAGTTTGATATGTACATGGACAAATTTAAGGCAGTGCGCAATGCCTAGTTTGTGCAGTTCTGGGATGTTTTTTAAAGTGAAAATAGATCGATGTTTACATGGACACAGAGTTTGTGCAATTCTTTGACTTTTTATTTTGGTTTTATGTAGCGGCCATCTTGAAATTGTGCCTTCCTGTCCATTATCTTGGCGTCAAAAAAGAATCGCCAAAAAACAAGGGGCACCTAATTGTAAACTTTTACCATGATCTGTATGGTAATAGAAGTTTAAATAACTATATCCGTACTTTTCATAGTTTTATAATATATTTGACGAAAGAACAGCAGAAGAAAACAAACTAGCAGGTCTGTTGGTTATTTTTAGATTTGGTTAACAAAATTTAACATCTGTTGTTTTATAAGTATATGTATCATGAGTGTAATTGAGAATCATATGACAAAGATTAATTTTGAAATGATGTAGTTCAGAGAAATTAATTATGAGCATGTTACTATTTTTAAAGTAGAAATGTAAAATAAATAAATAACGAAGCTTATAATATGTATAAGGTATTGCAGATTAAAGTTAGAATTATGTTTTATGTATTATCTATCTATATTTTTATTCTTATCTTATTCTTTATATAGTGTATTCTTTATTATATATATATTAGTGCTAGTTATTTCTCTGCTAGTTATTTCAAATTGCTCTGAATACACCAAAGGTTTTGTTTATCATTTAAGTGAAACTGTATCAATCACGCAGGTCACGTGGTCATGATCAATCACATGGGTCTAGATCGATCAACTGTGGACCAATTCCGAAAAAAAAATTTCCATCTTCATGAATGACTAAAAAATATAAAACCTGGGCAGAAAATTGATTAAATTTTTTTTTTAATCTTGCCTGTTTCTTTATTGAAAAGTGTAGACATGTTAAATTTTCACTTTATTTGAAGTAAATGATTTTACGGTTGATTAAAAATAAAATTATTAAATAAAGGGAACTACTCTGATATGCACCCTCAAGTCGCCAAATTTCTCGCCAAACATCTTTTGCAAGAAACTCCACGCTGCCATATTACTATCTAAATTTTTTGTCTATATTTCGAACTTTAAGCCTAAAATGTCTCCAAAAACGTGGTTTTCACGCATGCAAAAATCATGTTTTGAACACACAATTTAAGCTAAAAACAAAACAAAAACAAACAAAAACAAAAAATTTAGATAGCAAAAATGTAAAGTTTCTAACCAAAAATATTTGACTAGAATCCATATACACAGCGATATGTTTTAACCTTAAAAAAACATGTACGAATTGCAAAATATAGGCAGCGAAGGAATCTACGAACTGCGCGCACCTCGCTTTAATAAATTTAACATAACAACAATAAATGTCAAAGAATACCACGTACACAGCCTTCTGTTTCAACTTTAAAAAACATCTACGAATTGCACAATTTAGGCAATGAACAAATCTACGAACTACTCATACCTCGCTTTAAGAAATTAACATTACAACAATAAATGTCAAAGAATACCATGTACACAACATTCTGTTTAAACTTTAAAAAAAAATCTACGAATTGCACAATTTAGGCAACGAACGAATCTACGAAGTACTCACACCTCGCTTTAATAAATTAACATAACAACAATAAATTTCAAAGAATACCATATACACAGCTTTCTGTTTCAACTTTAAAAAACATCTATGAATTGCACAATCTAGACACTACGCACTAATCAACAAAATAAACTAAAATAAATTTCAAACAATTAAAATAACAACAATAACGACAGAAATTCATACTAAAAAAACAATGAACGTAACATTCTACAAAATAAGAACAAGAATAAAATAAAAGGCACTTACCATGAATTAATGATTTTTTGAACAGCAGAAATACCAATTTCATATTGCCTTTAACATGCCGCCAAGTAATCACTATCGTATTTATATGACAGCCAGACACACTATCCAAAAAATTCATACTATGATTCACAAATCTCTACTTCTATCATGCACAGCCACTAAAAATAATCTCCCAGACCCCCTTTCCACTCCCTCCAAATACCCACTGCCCCTCAACAGGATGGCAACAATGATATTTCCTTTTGCCGAACTTCAATTCAATAACTTCCACCATTTTATCTTTCCCCCCTATCTTCTGAGACAGAGACGCGAACCAACAAGCTCCAACGAAATATTTTTCAACATCAACAGGGTTGCCATATAACATGCAATTGGGCCAAAAACCAGCACAGAACACATGTCGCCACATTTGGTGAAATTAGGGCGTATGTCAGAGTTGTACCAAATAAAGTAATGAGGACGTGTTTGTAGTGCATTTTATTGTTATCTGTATTCGTAATCACATCAATATAATAATGAGTGGGAGTGGATGCAGTTGGTTATGTTGCTGCCAAGTTGTTTGAAAGCACTGGTTAAATAGACATTTTCTAAAGCTTTTTAATGGCTATGGAGATCTCAGTTGGTAGAGTCAAAGTTCCTTAATCCATGTAATGAATTGTTGTCAACGTATTAAGATTAGCATATTGAATGCTATAATTCTTTCCTGGAATACCAGCAACCGAGCAGTAAAATCATCGGAGTTAAGTTACTCCTTGTATTATCGCGAAGTTGTTTCTTTTATCGCCAAGTTGTATCATTAATGGTAACCTGATTAGTTGAATGGTATGGAAACCCTATAATTACATAATCGTTTGCATTATTCTGGGAAATTTTGAATCATGGGATGTTTTGCAAGGGCTTTTGTAGTGTGTGTTGCTTAGGAAGTACATTGCTTGTTTCATTGCTTAGACGGTACAATGGCTGAATGTAGTAGGATTAATTTGAAGTTTCTGTACGATTTGGAATGAAAGGGGAAAAGTGCATTAATTGACTGGTGTGTAAACGAAGGTTTACTTAGTAGCCATAGTCCGGAACTACGTAGTATATTTTTTACTCTTATTTTTGTGAATTTCTGTGGCGACGGCGATATATGGATTGTAGTTCAGATAATTTTAGGAAGTTTTTGGATGCTGTTAAGGAATTTTGTGTGCCACAGACTGAAGACAAACGAATTTCTAAATAAGGTAAAGAGATATTTGCTTTGTGTAGTGCTAAAATACATAGCAGGTTTTTCCTTTTTTTTGTGTTATTTTATTGTTTGGTTTAAAATTTAGCTTATTGAGATTATGTATTTTTTCCCCTCTACTGTAGATTTGGGTGCTTCTTTGACTTTTTAAGTGAAAATATATCGATGTGTATATGGACAAACTTAAGGGAGTGTGTAAAGCATAGTTTGTGCTATTCTCTGATGTTTTTTAAGTGAAAATAGGTCGATGTGTACATGGATAAAGTCAAGGGAGTGCACAATGCCATTTTTGTGCAATTCTTGGATCTTTTTTT